>NW_022681454.1:110948822-112287576 GCF_009764315.1 Trachypithecus francoisi
ATCTAGTATGTGTGGATCAGTTAGCATGAGGAAATGCATGTGGATTCCAAAGGGTTAGGAGCTGGAAATACCACTGTATAAATCTCTGAAATGAATTTTCCTCCATGGATGTAAAGGGTACAATATTTATCTATTTATGCCATTTGAATTATACAATTCATTGGGTATGATAGGCATTTATTATTGAGCACTTATTAGATATTCTATACTGTGAACAGTGAGCAAAAACAGAAGAAAAAGGTGCCTTTGTAAAGACTTCATGTACTGTAGTAAACATAATTTCAATTGTAGTGAAAATTTTGGGGGAAGTGAAGTGAGAGGAAAATAGGATTGAATTTATAAGGTATACCAAGAAGCAGAACAAAGAGGAAACCCTTTATTATTTTATGATCAGATGAGGGACTAAAATAAATATTGATAAATAGATATATAACCTTATAAACTTGATTCTGAATGTCATTGACTGGTTAAGTAAGATTCTTTGGGTAATTTCTGTTTCTCAAAATAACATAGACCCAAGGAAATAACTTGAAAGATATTTGTAATAATAAATTGCTAAGTATATTTTTATTATGGGAAGAGGGATGAACTTCTCAGTGTTTCCTGAACCACCTTTCTTAGGTTAGGTTTAGCTATAAAATTGACCATTAGAGGCAACTACTTTAAGGGAAACACACTAGTCAACAGTAGTTATTTCCAGATTAAATTAGGCTTTAACTCATTAGAAAAGATGATGTGTTGCCTCTCCTCTTCTTCTCCCCGGGTTAATGCAGCTCGGTGTGAAGAATGTCCATTTCTGAGTCTGGTCACTGCTATGGCTGGCCCCATGGGAGTTTCATCATCCTATCTTGTCAACATAAATACATTTTGTGGTTTCAGGTGGAAAGAGAATTCAAACATATAAATGAAATTCAGTTTTAGAAAATATAAAGATAATTATTTTTTTACACATATGATTTTATGGAGACAAGTTCATCTTCACCTTACCACTATAATACTAAGGGAGATGGAAGAGTTTGCTAAAAATCAGCAGATAGCAGCAGCAATAATGCTAATAAAATAGCAGAAATGGATTTCCATGTTTTTCAAAAGAAGAAAGTTATTGAGAGATTTTACAGGAAAGATGTGAATTAGAAGGACTCAGTTCTTTGGAGATCATCATTTCACACTTTTAAGAGTTAATTAAGGTTGCAATGCCTCAAAGTGACTACTAGGTGTTCAAAGTTGTAAGGGTAAGACACATTGAGTTTACATGAAGTAACAGATGATATTTTAAGGACACACGGAGAGGGAAGACAAGAACCTCAACTTGCACATAGCCAGGCTTAGGGCACACCTCAACCAGATATGCTGTGCTCAACCCCAGTGAGGCTGGGACTGATTTCACTTACTTACTATCTGGTTGCTGTCACACAGCTACAATGTGATGTCCTTTGTGTGATCCCTAGACATTATTATATAATCTCTGGACAATGTATCAAGAGGTCTTGGGTGATGTGGTAGGAATCTGAACCCAAAACTAAAAATCTAGGTAAAGTGAGTTTTTAAGGACCATATTTGCTATTTATGTATAAATATGCTAAAACATACAACTAACTCCATTTGAACAAATGATATCTTTTACTTTGGAAATGTGAAGGCCAAATACACAGAGAGAGGTAGTCTTCTGTGGGGGATAAAGGCAGTTAGCAGAAATAATGAATTCTAGCTACAGCATTTATCTCCTTCATTCTGCTACAATATCTGTAAGACAGTTATAGTCTTCAAATGCAGTATTCAAATGTTCACTTCATTTTCCACTATAGTGCTCCTCAGCTAACTTCCAACTTCTATGGTAAAAAAGATTCAGCAGCTTTCAAGTAACTCATAGGCCTCAAAGTTCAGAAGACTTGATGTGAGGACATTAGGTGCTCTCTGATCAAGGCACTGTACTTCGCCATTGTTGTTCTGTTGTTACCATATGACTATGATAGGAGGCACTTTTGTTTAGACCGCTGGGCCTCAGGATTCTGGACAGGAAATAGGGATTCGTTGCTTATATTTCAAATCAGCAAACTTAGCTGAGAATTAAGGTGGTTCTAGGTCAGCCCCAACTTCCACCTGTATCCCAGGGATTCGTTGCTTATATTTCAAATCAGCAAACTTAGCTGAGAATTAAGGTGGTTCTAGGTCAGCCCCAACTTCCACCTGCATCCCAGAAACTCAGCTAAGAACAGTGGAAGAATTCACAGGTACTCCCACCAGTACTGAAATATCCTTCATCTCCTTCCACTCTATCCCTTCTCCCATCTTAGAGAGTTTTTCGTACATGTGTGCTTGACTGAAAAGGGGACGGTTACTATCTGCCTGTTGATGTCTTGTCTTCTAAACCTTTTCATCTTACATCTGATGGTGATACTTTATGATTTAACACCCATTTGAGGGCAAAAGGGACCTCATGTCTTTCAGTCCAAATGAGGAGTAACAAAAATCTTCCCCGGGTCCTCTATCCATGTCTCTGCCTTTTTTCTTATTTTTCTTTTGGGTCTTATCTTCCCTACCATTCATTCCCTCTGCTGTCAAAATATGACGCTGACTGTGGTCAGGCCATTTATTTATCCTAAAAGCTTATCAGTTTCTCACTGTCCACAGAATAGTACTTAATCTAATTGTTAAAAAAATCCAAAGTCCTAAGTGATATGACCCCAATTTGCCTTCCCAATTCAATGTTCCACCACTCTATTTAATTTCTGTTCTCCTGGCAAATTAGAATTTGTTAATGTTTTTCATATTTTTTTTGCTTCAATGTCCTATTAAGTGCCAGAAATGTTTTATGCTATCATTTTCACATGTTCAAATTCTAGTGAATTTTCAGGGTTCATTAAATTTCTCCCCAAATTACCAACACACATGCACATGTGCACACACACACACACACACACACTCTCTCTGTTGTCCAAACTACCATAACTCTTTCCTTATTCTCTTAAGCACTTATTGTTTATCTTATGTTGTACTAATTTAAGCTGGAGTAGTCCTACTAGAGTAAGTTTTAATTTTCTTCAGTTCAAACAAGTTTCTCATTGATTATGTATCCCCAGAAAAAAATATGTAGATGTATAAAGTATAAGATAGGTCACATATTTGTGATCAAAATGATTAATTTTAGATTTGAATTCTTACCTAAATAGATTATTGTTTTATCGAACCACAAGGAGAAAATTTTGATTTTGAAGAAGCTTTATTTTACCTAAGCCAGCTGTATCGTTATGTATGTGCACATGCAAAGGGGAACATACAACATTGCAGAACATGTGAATGATTGATTTTGTTTTAAATAATATCAAACTAGGCAACTATGTTCTAATTTTTGGAAATTTTAGGCAATAATAGGAGGAAATAAAAGACTATTTTGTATTTTCAGTGGTTAATTTGCTTTGGCTTTTAGGAGAAAGGAGACAATTTCAATTTAATGTCTTCATTAATCAACTTCAGGTCAGCCTCACCATGTGCTGCATTTGTTTAAATTTATTGCCCAGCAAGCTAGCAATTTCAAGAGTGTTTAGCATTGTCAGTCTGTCCGTCAGTGTGATATGAAAGAAGCAATGAATGTCACTTTTAGGGCATCTGCTTTCCTGTATAGTTTCAGTTTATTATTAAACCCATTTGCTTCACTGATGAAATTGTAATGAACCATATTTTCACACACTTGATCAACTAAAATTGGCCCATAGAGTTTTTTTAAGAACCTAAATTTTGCAAGGTGAAAATGAAAGTTAACATTATTTTAGTCTTTAAATCTGTGATATGAACTTCATGAAGTTAAAGGACGATTTTTAGTTAAAAGAAAGAAGGTCCTGGAATAAAAAAGTAATAATGTCAACAAAAGAGGGAGTGGTTACATTGAGTCATGAGGGAAATAAAGAAAGGGGAAAACAGTAGAATTGGTTTGGGGTTAGTCAATAAAATAATTGAACAGATGATACAATCAAGACTTCTAGATAGTGAAAGAAGGAAAGAAGATCAGTGAATAATGTCAATAAAAAGACAACCAGTGGAGAAAAAAATAAAAACACAATATTTCAAGGGCTTTATAAAGACCCAGAAAAAATATCAGAGGTTTGGAACTGAGAATTTAGTTTATTACTTTTGTTTTTTAAAAGAAGTATTAAAGTTATCGTTCACCTCTGTCACCTCAAAATTTAATTATATCACCAAGGAAGTGAGTACTGCAACACATGCAATAATGGACCTAAGATTCTTTAAAAGATCTTTTCACCAGATATAAGCTCTAAAAAATTTCTGTCATACAAGAGTAAGAAAAACAGAAGCCAAAGTAACCCTAAAAACTAAGCATCTGTTTAAAGAATTTTAAAACACATTTTGTTGTTGTTTTGTAAATTGTTTACTCCACAGTAGTCTATCATATTGAAATTCAAAATAGAGAAATAATTTATTAAGGACTATTCATGATGCCTAATAATAATTAGTTTCCTTTACTATTTACTTTGAAAGACCTACTGAATTTTTGTCTCTAATGTTTCTTTTCATGGAAAGATGAGTAGGAAGGTCATTTTACCATATTGAACAGATGGATAAAGTAATTGAGTGATACTGAATGCTGTACCTACCGGCTGATCTAGCAAAATGGATTTAGTATTTCTATAGGGCTAAGGGAAATTATGTTATTTCATTGCTTTTGTTTCTGGAAACTAGAGCTTAAATATTTAAAATAAGTCAAAGTAGGCATTGAAAAAAGTATTGAAAAGTCATAAGCCATGTTCCCTGTTCTGCAAGGCTTTCAATTAAGAGCTCTTTTATTTCTTGGGATCTAATACACCCAGTTTCATTTTGTATCATCAAATCACATTTCAATGATTTTAGTATGATTATGGCATATTTGATTTAGAAATGTAAACTAGATGAACTGACAAGAAAGTATGCTACTGAAAATAAATTATTATAAAGAATCCATGTAACTGCTCTGGGTTGCAATTTCCCAGGACAATTATTTCTTTTTGGCAGAAAATTTAAACAAAAATAAACAGGAAATTTTTTGACCACTCATGTCTTTTATTTAGTCAAAAGTCTCCTGTGAAAGTAAGGCTTGTCTTGCAAAGCTATTCCTGAAGGAAATTGACTCAGAGGGCAGCATGACTTATGGTACTGTTACTGTGTATAAACAGTTCTGTCTTATGAGTAATGCTGGGTGAGGTCATGATTTTTAAGCACTTATGGTTTTTGTTGAATCCAATGAGTTTGACAAAAAATACTTTAGGAAGAAGTCAAACTAACATGCTACATTCAAAGGGCTTTACACTTCTTACTTGTTTACTAATATTGATGATTTTCACACTTTGAATTTTGAAGAAACTTAAGAAATCTCTCAGGTAACAGGCATCGTGGCAGCATTCTGTAACACAGATGAGGGTTCGGGAATTGTATGATTTTGGTTTAGTCATTTCCTCCAGAGGTCAGTTTCTTGTATTATAAAATAAGGAAGTTGAGGTAGTTGATATGTGAGGTCTCTTACAGGCCTATACATCTGAAGTTCAAGTTGTTTTATCTATGAATACAAGTTTTAAGGCAACTTTAATAAACTTTTAATTTTAGAATAAATGCAGATTTACAGAAAAATTGTGAAGATAGTATATACTGTGACTCCTGCTGTTCACGTCTTACATTTGGTATATTTGTCATAAGTAATGAAACAATTAATACATTATTATTAACTGAAGTCCATACTTTAATTCAATTTCCTTTATTTTTACCTAATGATCTTTTTATATTCCAGAATTCCATCCAGGATATCATATTATTTTTAGTTGTCATATCTCCTTGGGCTCTCTTGGTTGTCACAATTTTTCAGACTTCCTTGTTTTTATTATTTTTTTAATATTTAAACCTTTAATTTTTAAAATGATTTATGGATACATAGTAGGTATGTACATTTTGCAGCACTGTTTACAATAGCTAAGATTTGGAAGCAACCTAAGTGTCTGTCAGTAGATGAATGAATAAATAAAACATGGTACATTTCCACAATGGAGTATTCAGTCATTAAAAACAAAATGAGATCCAGTCATTTGCAACAACATTTAGAGAACTGGAGATCATTACGTTAAGTGAAACAACCCAGACACAGAAAGACTTTCTTATTTTATTTTATTTTTTTTTATTATTATACTTTAAGTTCTAGGGTACATGTGCATAACGTGCAGCTTTGTTACATATGTATACTTGTGCCATGTTGGTGTGCTGCACCCATCAACTCGTCAGCACCCAACAATTCGTCATTTATATCAGGTATAACTCCCAATGCAATCCCTCCCTCCTCCCCCCTCCCCATGATAGGCCTCGGTGTGTGATGTTCCCCTTCCTGAGTCCAAGTGATCTCATTGTTCAGTTCCCACCTATGAGTGAGAACATGCGGTGTTTGGTTTTCTGTTCTTGTGATAGTTTGCTAAGAATGATGGTTTCCAGCTGCATCCATGTCCCTACAAAGGATACCATGCTCATGGATAGGAAGAATCAATATCGTGAAAATGGCCATACTGCCCAAGGTTATTTATAGATTCAATGCCATCCCCATCAAGCTACCAATGACTTTCTTCACAGAATTGGAAAAAACGGCTTTAAAGTTCATATGGAACCAAAAAAGAGCCCGCATTGCCAAGACGATCCTAAGTCAAAAGAACAAAGCTGGAGGCATCATGCTACCTGACTTCAAACTATACTACAAGGCTACAGTAACCAAAACAGCATGGTACTGGTACCAAAACAGAGATATAGACCAATGGAACAGAACAGAGTCCTCAGAAATAATACCACACATCTACAGCCATCTGATCTTTGACAAACCTGAGAGAAACAAGAAATGGGGAAAGGATTCCCTATTTAATAAATGGTGCTGGGAAAATTGGCTAGCCATAAGTAGAAAGCTGAAACTGGATCCTTTCCTTACTCCTTATACGAAAATTAATTCAAGATGGATTAGAGACTTAAATGTTAGACCTAATACCATAAAAACCCTAGAAGAAACCCTAGGTAGTACCATTCAGGACATAGGCATGGGCAAGGACTTCATGTCTAAAACACCAAAAGCAATGGCAACAAAAGCCAAAATTGACAAATGGGATCTAATTAAACTAAAGAGCTTCTGCACAGCAAAAGAAACTACCATCAGAGTGAACAGACAACCTACAGAATGGGAGAAAATTTTTGCAATCTACCCATCTGACAAAGGGCTGATACCCAGAACCTACAAAGAACTCAAACAAATTTACAAGAAAAAAAAAAAACCATCAAAAAGTGGGCAAAGGATATGAACAGACATTTCTCAAAAGAAGACATTCATACAGCCAACAGACACATGAGAAAATGCTCATCATCACTGGCCATCAGAGAAATGCAAATCAAAACCACAATGAGATACCATCTCACACCAGTTAGAATGGCAATCATTAAAAAGTCAGGAAACAACAGGTGCTGGAGAGGATGTGGAGAAATAGGAACATTTTTACACTGTTGGTGGGATTGTAAACTAGCTCAACCACTATGGAAAACAGTATGACAATTCCTCAAGGATCTAGAACTAGATGTACCATATGACCCAACCATCCCACTACTGGGTATATACCCAGAGGATTATAAATCATGCTGCTATAAAGACACATGCACACGTATGTTTATTGCGGCACTATTCACAATAGCAAAGACTTGGAATCAACCCAAATGTCCATCTGTGACAGACTGGATTAAGAAAATGTGGCACATATACACCATGGAATACTATGCAGCCATAAAAAAGGATGAGTTTGCATCCTTTGTAAGACTTCCTTATTTTTGATGACATTGGCAGTTTTGAGAAGTATGGGCTAGGTATTTTGTTGAATTTCTCTCTATTGAAATTTGTCTGAGATATTTCTTATGCCTGGCTTGGGATTATAGGTTTTTGAAAAAAAAATTTACAGAGGTCAGGTGTTATTCTTATTACATCACATCAAAGGTACATACTGTCAACATGATTTATCACTGATGATGTTGGCTTTGATGACCTGGCTGAGATAGTGGTTTTCAGATTTCTTCATATAAAGTTACTATTTTTTCTTCCTCCTTCCTATGTTCTGCTCTTTGGAGGAAATTTTTATGTGCAGCCCATACTTAAGAAGTAGAGAGTTCTGCTCTATCTTCTTGAGGGTTCAGTATCTACAGAAATTCTTTGCAATTCTAGTGACTATGATTAGTCAGTGACTATGATTAGACTATGATTAGAATATGATTAGAGGCACTCCGTTTTAGCTTGTGCCTCTGAAATGTGAACTTTACAAGTGTGTTTAGTCCTCTACCCGCCATGATGGAAGCATGAAGGGATTTTTCTGCACTGTGCACTGGGAGAACCACGTTGAACTCCTGGAGGTAAAACTCATAAAAGTGTGGGGGCTTCCTATCACTGCTCCCCATCCTGGAGTTTTGAACTCTCAGACTTGTCTACAATGAGCCTCTAGCAATCAATTGCAGTTTAGGTTTTTCTATTCTGGTTCTAGTTCCTGTGGAAGTTTCTGCTTCAATAAGCCATGACTCTTTGCATGCACCTGTCAATCCAATTTTGGGGTCAGTGATTTGCCCTGACACCTGAATTTTCTGACAGCTCTAGGACAAGTTGTTGATTTTTGAGCTTGTTCAGCTTTTTACTTGTTAGGATAAAGTAACAACATTCAAGTTCCTTATATGATGGGCCCAAATTGAGAGTTTGAAAAACGTGGAACATTTCTTTTAGGAAAAAATTCCCTCCATTTATCTGACAAGATTTGTACTTCTCCTTAACTTTTGAGGAATAATTTCACTGAATGTAGACTTATAAGTTGGTGGTTCCTATCTTTCTATACTAAAGATTTTGTCATACTCTCTTCTTCTTTGCATGTTTTTTTCTGAGCAGTGTACTAGTTTTCTTATCCCTGTTTCTCCAGAAATCAAGTACTTTATTTTGTCTTAGGCTTCTCTAAAGATGTGTTTTTTTTGTTGTTGTTTGTTTGTTTGTTTGTTTGTTTTGGTCTTTGGTTTTCTACAGCTTGAATATGACATGTCTAAGTATATGTGTCTGTGGTTTTGTGGTTTTTTTACTATTTATGCTTATTGGAGCTTCCAAAATCTGTAATTTTTTGTTTGCTGTCAATTTTGGAAGCTTCTCAACTACTGTTTCTTCAAATATTTCTTCTGCTCCATTTTTTCTTTTTCTCCTTCTGATATTCCAATTATACGTATATTTTAACTTTCGATATTATCTCACAGTTGTTGGATTGTCTGTTCTTTTAAAATTCTTTTGCAGTTTATTTTAGTTTGGAAAGTTTCAACTGATTTATCTTCAAGCTCACTCTTTATTTCCCTGGCTGTGTTGAGTACACCAAAGAGCCCATCAAAGAAAGTATTCATTTATTTTACTATCTTTTTTACTTCTAGCATTTCCTTTTGATTATTTCTTAGGATTTCCATATCTCAACTTATTTTACCTATCTGCTCTTGAAAATTATCCACTGTTTCATTAGAGCCCTTACCATAATATTTACTATTATTTGAAATGCCCAGTCTGATAATTTCAATACCTATCTCAGCCATGAGTCTAATTATGATGATTCTTTGTTTCATCAGATGGCATTTTGTATTGTCTTTTGACATTCCTTATAATTTTTTGATGAAATCCAAACATGTATCAGGTAACACAAATTAAAGTAAATAGGGCCTTCGTGTGAGGATTTATGGTAATCTGGCTAGGAATTGGACTGTGTTTGGCACATGCTATAGTTATAGTTGCCAGATGCTTCATGTTCTTCTAGTGCCCTTGTATTTGTCTCCTTTTATCTTGAGTTTCTCTGGTTGCTTCTAGTCAGAGGGAGTCTGTGTTGCAGCCCTGTTAGATGTAATCTACTGCTATACTGGAAATGTATTTGTGTGGTGGTAAGGTGTGGGAGAGTAAGAGCATTATATAATCTTGCAATTATATCTTTCAGTGGATTTGTATCCCTGGGGTGTGACTTTCACAAGTGTTTCTCTGGTGGTATAGATTAATTTTCCTTAGACTCCCACTCCTTTCCCAAACTGCAGTGCTCCCAATTCATGTCCCTGAAGCCCTTGTCCTTGTTAACTATGTATTTCCCCTCTTTGGTGAAATAGAAGGGTTAGCGTGGGCTGGAGCAAGAGAAATGTCCTTCTCCAAGCTGGGGTAAGTTTCCGGCACAGCCTTTTCTTCTGAAGCGTGTGCCTTTGTTAAGGAGAATGCTCTGAGTGTATTTCACAGTGATTCATTTTTCTCTCCACTTTACAGAGCCATAGGGGACTTTTCTCATGTCTTCACCATCAGAATCTGGTAGAGCTCCTAGAGGTAAAGCCTATTAAAGTGTGGGCCACTTCTAAGACTGTGTTTCTCAGTCTTAAGATAGTCTGCTCTCACACAATTAATCAAAAATTACCATTTAAGTGTTTCTTTGTTTTTAGCACTTTAACAGTTTCTGCTCCAGATAAGCAGATATTGGTCTCTGGTGCATCTGTTTTCCCAAATTTCAGGATGATAGTTTGCCTTGCAACTTCAGCTCTCTGAAGGGTCTGAGAAAAGACATTGATTTTAAGTTTGTCCAATTTTCTCTTATTGTAATGACAATAGTGACAGCCTCTATGCTGTCAAAACTAAAACCAGAAGTCTAGCTTTCCATAAACGTTAGACATGGAAGGGAAAGGTTCTGTTAGTAATTTATAAAGAAAAACACTGTTTTAAAGTCAATAAAAAGGTACTGCTTAGTATTAAACTTAGAGACATAATGTTAAAATGACTAAAGAGTAGTCTCTTAATAAACAATGAAAACACATTGTTGAAAGAGAGAGAGAAACAGAGAAACAGAGACAGGGACAAAGAAACAGAGGGGGAGAAAGAGAGAGAGAGAGAGAGAGAATTTAGCACAGCAGTATTCTCATCTAAACAAGAACTATTTGTCTCTAGCACTCTTTTCCTGTTACCTTTGAAATGACTGTATAATTATGTCACTTTTTGGACTTCTGAGAATAAAAATTTAATAAGCTTGAATAAACTTGGCCATTTTGAATAAGAGCATATTCTAAAGTCCTAATTTGGAAGGCATTATATCAAATAGTATGTGAGCTTTCATTGTTAATTAGCTTTGACTACACCAAGCTTATCTACTCCATACAATAAGAGTCCCAAATATTAAAAATTTCAACTAAATACTTCAGGGAATTCTGATGATGTAAATGAAGTCATAAGATAATTATATGAGTAAACATTTTCTTGTGATTAGCATAACAAATCATTCCAATTACCCTGAATTAAATGAATACATGTTCTAACATTTCGGCAACCTGCATGACGTCATTGCTATAGCACTATGTATGCTTTTCATGTTACATACTCTTGAGACACTTTCCAGAATATATATGGTCATGTTATAGCATGGTAAGTATTACAATGTGTATGTCTATGTGCCTATGTAATAATTTTTATCATCCTCTACTGGTCTTCAATGGAGTCTGGATGATTTCAGGTTTGTGAAAGGAGTATTTAAATTTTTCTCTGGATACTATGCTAATATATCTAAGATACTTATTTTATAAATTTTTTCAACTTTATCTTACTCTTTTTCTGAAATAAGAATCAGGAGGTACATGTGCAGATTTGTTACAAAAGTATATTGCTTGCAGTTGAGGCTTGGAATAAACATGAATCACCCAGATAGTGAGCACAGTGCCCAATAGGCAGTTTTTCAATCCTTTCCTCCCTCCTTGCCTCCTCTCTCTTGTATTCCCCAATGTCTATTGTTCCCATCTTTATGTCCATGGGTACCCAATGATTAGCTCCCACTTATAAGTGAGGATGTGTGGTATGTGATTTCTGCATTTGCTCACTTAAGATAATGGCTTCTAGCTGCATCCATGTTGCTGAACAAACATGATTTCATTGTTTTTATGGCTGCATGGTATTTCATGGTGTATATGTACCACATGTTCTTTATCTAGTCCACCATTGATGGACACCTGAGTTGATTCCATGTCTTTGCTATTGTAAATAGCACTGTGATGAACATATAGATGCATGTATCTTTTTTTTAGAACAGTTTATTTTCCTTTTGGTATATTCAGCAACAGGATCGCTGGGTCCAATTATAGTTCAACTCTTAGTTCATTGAGAAATCTCCAAACTGCTCTCTACAGTGGCTGAACTGATTTACATTTCTACAAACAGTGTCTAAATGCTCCCTTTTCTCCACAGCCTTTCCAACATCTGTTATTTTTTTATTTTTTAACAAAAGTCATTCTGACTGGTGTGAGATGGTATTTTATTGTGGTTTTAATTTGCATTTCTCTGATGAATAGTGATGATGAGTATTTCTTCCTATGTTTCTTGGCCACTTGCATAATTTCTTTTGAGATGTAGACACATGCCCTGTCCTTCATGTCCTTGTCCAATTTTTAATGGGGTTATTTTATTCTGGCTTATTGATTTGTTTAAATGTGTTATATATTCTGGATATTAGAACTTTGTCAGATGCATAGTTTGCTAATATTTTCTCCAATTCTATAGATTGTCTGTTTGCTCTGTTGATAGCTTGTGCTCTGCACAGAAGCTCTTTAGTTTAATTAGATCCCACTTGTCAATGTTTTTGTTGCAAGTGCTTTTAAGGACTTAGCCATAAATACTTTGTCAAGGCTGATATTGAGAATGATATTTCCTAGCTTTTCACCTGGAATTTTTATACTTTGTAGTATTATATTTAAAGACTAATTCATATTAAGTTAATATTTGTATATGGTGATAGATCATGGTACAGTTTCATTTTTCTGAATATGGATAGGCAGTTATTCCAGCACCATTTATTAAGTAGGAAGTCTTTTCCCCATTGTTCATTTTTATTGGACTTATCTAAGATCAGATGGTTGTAGGTGTGTGGCTTTATTTCTGTATTATTTATTCTGTTTCATTAGTCTATGCATCTGTTTTTGTACCAGTACCATGCTGTTTTGGTTACTATAGTCTTATAGCATAGTTTGAAGTTGGGTGATGTGATGCTACTGGCTTTGTTCTTTTTCCGTAGGATTGCTTTGGTGATTTGGGCTCTTTTTGGTTCCCTATAAATTTAAGAATAGTTTATCCTAGTTCTGTGAAAAATGATGTTGGTAATTCGAGAGGAATACCACTGAATCTATAAATGGTTTTGGACAATATTGCCATTTTAACTATCTTGATTCTTCCAATCTGTGAGCATAAAATGTTTTTCCACTTATTTTTGTCATCCCTCATTTCTTTCAGCAGTGCTTTGTAGTTCTCTTTGTAGATCTCTTTCACCTCCTTCATTAGCGTTCTAGATATTTTATTCTTTTTGTGGCTATTGCAAATGATATTGCATTCCTAACTTGGCTCTCAGCTTGAATGTTTTGGTGTACACAAATGCTACTGATTTTCATATATTGATTTTTAGATGCTTACCTTAATGGTAGAATGATGTCAAATTCCCTCTATTTTATACACATTTTTTTTCAGCCAGTCTGCATTTCTTACTTTACCAAACCAGAATTTAAAGAAAACTTTTATTCTTGCATTAAGAACAATTAAATACTGTTGATGAATAACATAATTTGTAGGCAGAATAGAAGCTGGCTTTAGAAGTATTTTCCCTTAAGATAGAGGTTATTATATAATCCGCATCAACGGGTTCTCAAGAGTGTGGTCTCCTAAACAGCCACATCAGCAACACCAGGGAACCTATTAGAAATTCAAATTCTCAGTCCTCACTCTAAACCGATTGAATCAGAAACTCTGGGAACGGGACCCAGCAGTATATATTTAAACCCTTCAGGTAATTCTGATTATTTTTAAATCTGAGAACTCTTAAATTATAGAGATCCAAAAGGAAACAATTCCTATGAATTCAAAAGAACAAAGGTGTATTAGTGTTACGCTGATTGATTCTTAATCTTCTGAATCCTGTTTCTTTCTTTTCCTTTTACAAGTTTCTGTTATTTCAATAATATGGTTCTTTTTCCATTAGAAGTCGCCACTGCTCAAAGTTGAGTGCAACTGATTTAATCACTCAGCAAATTCTTACTTCATAAGTTATATTTGAGAGCAGATTAGTAATTAGTATTCAATTACTTTAAAAAGTCTCAACTCAACCCTGATTAAATCATTCCAAGTAGTATTTTACTATCAATAGAGGGAAAAGAAAGTATTTATATATATCTACAGAGTTTAAGGTCCATTAAAATGTGAACGTTACAGTATGATGTTAAATATGGTATCAAATGTGTACTTACTTCAGCTTTTATTGTCCTGATTACTATTAAAAAGAGAAAATAACTAGTATTGCTTCTAGTATTTCTCCTGTGCTAATTTGTAACATAAAAAGAAAGTAATAAAAAATTTTTTAAGAAACAACATAAAAAGAACCCTAAAGGGGATAAGGGAACATAGAAAGGAAAGTATTGTGAAAGAGGGGTGAAATTGTGTCAGATGACATTGGAGAGACTTTTTCAGGTAGAGCAATAAGAAGGAAATAAGGCCATATTTGTGCAAAGTCGCTTGTCACTTGTCAAATAAAGGGCATGGACTAAAAAGATCTGACCTATTCCTATTTCTACCATTCATTAAATGATAGATACACATGTTCAAATCTCTTGCTCTCTCTGTGCTTTCATTTGTCTCCCTGAGGAAGAGGGTTCTCAATACCTGTCTACACCTACTGCGTGGAAAAGTATAAAGGAAAATAATGAGGCTTAAATATAGATTTCTTTGGGGATGTAATTGGGAGGAATTGAATGGGAGATGGAATTGGGGATGGTATTGAAGGGCTTGTCTAACTTCTTTTCGCTATGTTTTACTGGACTATATCTTATGCAAAATGACATGTGAGAAAATAAAAGATCTTTGGGCTTCAAGAGACACTAGAAATTATCTAGACCAGTTTTACCATTTTAAAAATTCAGTGCAATTTAAGTCTCCAGAAGTTAGCCTAAAGTCAAACAATAATTAGCAACAAACACTAGGCTCAGCCCATGTCCTTGAATATTATTCTGTATTTAGACATTTTCTAGAGGGCAGGAAGAAAAAGTGTTATTTATTTAGCTATAAACACATTTTTCTATTTGAGGTTATGAATAACATCATGGTAACAAAAGATGAAAAGCAACAACAATATCTCTAAAAATACATTTTGTTTTACCTAGAATTCACTAAAAAAATCATTTCACAAATGTTTAACTCAACCACACTGCTCTGCTTAAGCAATGCAGAAAGCCAGCAAAGTAGAAGGTTGTCCCAAAAGAATTTGTGTCATAAAGTTTTGACAAAACAATTCAGTTCAGCTCAACTCAATTGAAAAAAAGATTTCTTAAGTGATTACTATTTTCTTCCAAGAAAAATCCTATATTGTTGGTAAATAAAAGTGCGTAAACTATGCCCTTTAATCCATAAGGAGCTCAGTCTCATAAGGAAAACATACATTTATACAACTAACTATAATGCAAGTCAAACTACAATGGTGCTAGAATTAAAATGCAAAATTATACATATAAATATATAGACACATGTTTTTAATTCCTATTTAAAATTTAATATATTGCCTAGTCCAAAAGTACATTAATAAGAAGTAGTAAGGAAAATTCTAAATCTTAATTCAGCAACAATGCAATTTATATATCATTAATGGCAGAGTATGATCAAATAATAAAATTCTGGGTCATTCCCTCTTGATGTTTTGATAAATGCTTCTCAGAACTGAGCAAAGTCTACATGATAAGTTCCAGACATATTCTACCAGTTCATTGTACATACTGATCAAATATTTCAGGTAAAGTAGAAAATCTGGATGAAGACTGGGTGTACATATGGAATGGATAAATTTTGCATAGGTTTGGGAGACAGAGAGAGAATCATAAAGTAAATTTCGGGCAGTCTGTCCACTTTCTACAGAAAATGTTAAGTTTTGGCTAGTTCAGTAAGTCAACCATGACCTCATAGATAAAAGCATAGATGAGAACAACAGCTGTACCTGGATATGGTGCAAGTCCCCTATTTAATTGCTGTTGTATGGTCATGACTGAAGTATAGTCACACATTCTCACAGCATGACTGCTGATGGAAAAGTCTTTGAAATTCTCTTGTGTAAGATAATTTTAAATGTCTGCTTCTTTCTTTACCACATGTTGGTGTTGTGTCTAGCTACCACAACAAAATGTATATGTCTGTAAGAAACTGAATTCCTTCCATATATGGTGGTAACAGAAAAGGCATTCCATTTTCATTGCTTTGTACATGGAAAATGCCATTTTTAGAATTTTTTCAAAGTATGCCAAGAAGTTGTTTTATTTGGCCTGAGAAAATGCAATGGCATGCATCTGCCAACTCCTGCTACTGTTGCGAGGTCATTGCTAAGCGATTTATAAAGTAATTGTGTCAGGAGCTTTGCCATACTGGTAATCAATAGGCTTTTTTTGAGAAGTAAATGTAATGTAGCTACTTCTTTACTTGATGCCAAATAAATTTTACCTGGAAACATAAGTCAATATGTTCTTTTAGCTAAGTATATATACTCTGTTTGTTCTAAGTATCACATGAATGTAGGATTCAAACATACCTTGAAAAATCATTTAGTATATCACCTAACCTTCATCCAATATATTATTTAAAATTTATAACAACCAGTATAACCACAGTGTCATATGATAGTCTTTTTTTTTTTTCTTTTTTTATTTTTTATTATACTTTAAGTTCTAGGGTACATGTGCATAACGTTTATATCATGTATAACTCCCCAGTGCAATCCCTCCCTCCTCCCCCCTCCCCATGATAGGCCCCAGTGTGTGATGTTCCCCTTCCCGAGTCCAAGTGATCTCATTGTTCATATGATAGTCTTATAGTTGCTGCTGGATTAGAGATAGTTCAGTGCCCTAGGTATAAGCCAGGTGACCAAGGAAGTAGTGAGGCTCTAGGGGGATTAAGGAACCACTTATTGTCAACTTGAATCCTTGACATAGTTAGATATAGCACTATATTGTATCCACTGGTGAATATTGGCTGAATATAAGCTCTGGCAATATTCAGACTAAGCATGAAATACCTTCCTTTTTCCTATGACCCCAATACATATCTCTAGTTGATCCTGGGACCATGTCCTCTGAGTTCATACGAGGTGTCAGATTTGATCCTAAATCTTCAGAGCCTATCAATCAAAGCAAGTTGTCCACTTTGAGAAAAAAACCTTTTCTTCATCTGTAATCTGAGATAATTGTAAAGAAATGAGAATTCAAAACTTTTTAATGCTAACTTTCATAAGTCTCCATGGTCAATTCTGTCAATAGTATATTTCTCATATTTTCCATGTAACACTCAGATTTCCTTTCTCAAGTCATGGGCTCATGTTGATTTTCAAATACATCTTTCTCTGAAATATATTTTCCCGGAATTACACAACTTAGCACTTGGATGCACAATAACATGCATTATGTTCTAGTTGCTTCAAGTAAGGAAGCCTTATTCCTTTTTGTAAGGTAAACCATTGTTTAAAGGTTATATTTTATATTTATTGTGGATTCACCATTGCAGTGTGCAAGAAATATAGTCAATATTACTTTTGCTTCTTTTGCTTATGCTTAGCATATTTATCCATTTATTGATCTATTATTTATTTATCAGTCTATTTCTTATATTTGCTGTTATTTGTATTTCTTTTGATGCTTTAGGAAATTATCACAAACTTAGTAATTTAAAACAATACAAATTTATTATTTACAGTTATGTAGGTCTGAAGTATAATATGCATCTTACTTGGCTTAAACCAAGGTGTGGGCAGGGCTGATTTATTTCTGTGCACTGTAGGGGATAATTCATTTCCTGCCATTTCTAGCTTCTAGAGCTACTTCCCTTTCTTGTCTCCTGGCCCCCTTCCTCCAGCTTCAAAGTCAGCAACAGTGAATTAAACCCTTGTGATGCTGTATCTCTCTGACTTAGAACTCATATGGAGTTTATATCCTATATATCTAATAATTATTGTTCATATGGTAGATATGTATTGGATGAACATATAGGCCTTCAAAATACTGCACATACTTGACATCCATGTTTCTCATGAGTTTAAGTTATTATGGAGATCTTTAGGGGGCCATTATTTTGCTGATCATAAAGACTAATTTATTTAGCCAAAGTCATCTTCTTCTATTCTCAGGAAGAATGAATAGAATGAATAGCTGGTCAATAAATTAGATGTAATAAAAACTATCAAATTTACTGAAGGTAAAAGGCATCATGTCTTGCTACTCAGTAATAGTCTCTATTTTCTTTATTAAAATATACTCTAGGAAAATTATAAATCAAAGTTAATAATCTAGCTGAATGTTGATATCCTAGATGTCAAAAATATCTGTTTATTTTCCATACTTGTACTGTCCCTTAAGTGACTAACTCTATCGTAAAATCCTGTAGTGACATTTGGATGGTGGGTATTTATCATGCCTTGCCAGTGCTGGGAAATTTCCCAAAGTTATCTTAAGGTTCTTCATCCTTCTGCTCACCTATAATGTACTATATTATTGGCTGCCACAGTTTAGAAAGGACCTATAAAGAGGATAGAGGATACAGAAAATTAATATACAAATAGCCCAGTTTGACAAGGTTGGATATTTGAGAATTATATTCTGGTTCAATTTTATCATTCCAGTATATTAATTTCAATTCCTGCTCCACTGATTACTATTATTGTCACTGTGAGCAATTACTTGACTTTTTAAAATTTAGTTTTGTAATATACAAAATGATTAAATGAGATAACATAATATTTAACATTCAGTAAATGTTTGCTCTTTTTCTCTCTTCTTTATATTTAAACTATTTTTGGTAGAAATGGCAAATTTTGTCAAGCCTTATTATTTTTAATTAGCACAAGATTAGTATTAATTTACTACCTTACATATAAACACCCTTTGAGTTTATAAATCCAACCTTTTCTTCCTGTCTTCTTATAACCAGTTGTATCAATGAATGGATAGCACATTGTTCATGAGGGCAAATTATTTAGAAATTTTAAAAAATATTATATTTTCTTCAAAATTTTCTATATTTTATTAAACAGAGACCATGTCTGATTTATCAGTTTATCTCCTATGCAGCTAATAATTATTGTGAACGTAGAAGGTATCTGTTGGATAAACACATAGGGATTCAAAGTACTGCACATATTTGATTTCCGTATTTCTCATGAGTTCAAGTTATAATAATTTTATTTACAGATAATAAATCTGTCTCATGTATACCTTCCTCAGAAGTTGCTTAAATGACTTAATCTAAAAAACTTTTTTCCCACAACCCAATCAATTCAGATTCAATAATTAAGTATTTAAGTTGTGTCTATTTTTTTTTTACTTATAAAAAATGACTTTTTTAGAGATTGTGATTAAAGTGCTTCGAAATTGCTTGAGGAAGATGAAAGCAATTTTAGTAAAAGTGGTTTTGTGGGTCATTTCTGAAGAATCAGTTTCTGAACAATGAAGATAAGATGAAAATACAAGTCAGGCAGAAAGACATATAAAATTTAGGCAAGATATGAAAGTTGTTCTGAGAAAATCTTTCAGCTATTAATTTCACTGAGCTTCAATTCACAGAAGTCAATAATAGCTTCATGCTTTACAGAGTAGCTGAGTGAATTTCATTTGCAAAAGTGGATGAAAACAAAGACACCAAAGACTTCCAATCCAAGGCATATAGAAGCAATATTATTTGATATGCAACATTAATTCATTTCACATTTTTAACCTGGAATATTTATTTATTCCTCCTGACCAATTGCAGCTTAGTACCTTTTGACCAACATCTCCACATTCCCACATACCCGAAACTTTTGGTAACTACTATTCTACTCGCTGCTTCTAAGAGCTCAATTGTTTTGAATTTCAAATATAAGTGACAACATGCAATCTTTGTCTTTTTGTGCCCGACTTATTTCATTATGAATGTTCTTAATACAGAATGTTCTTTCTATTTTTAAGACTGCATTGTACTCCATTATGCATATATACACATTGATAATCCATACTCTGAAAACGTGAAATCTGAAATGTTGCAAAATTCAAAACTTTTGGCCAGTGACATAATGTCACAAGTGGAAAATTCCACAAATGACTTTATGTGACAAATCACAGTCAAATTGCAGGCACACAAAACACAGTTTATTCAGCATCCCCAAGTGAAAAGATTCTCCCTGCCCCCTTCAGGTATGAAATATCTTTTCCACATATGCGCAGATTCACCCATGCAAGCACACCCACAAAGGGTACTAAAATGGCATGTGTGCAGCCTCAACATACCAACAAAGGGTTCACTACCATAATACCTGACATAGGGCCAAGATCTACATGTGTTACTCATTGTGATTTTTTTTGTTATTGTTTATTCTCTGATCTGTGGTGTAAAGATATTGTTAAAAATGTTTAAAAGGCCTGCAGAAACTCCTATGGGTAACAGTGGTAAGAAAAAGATAAAACACAAAAAGTCAAGCTGCTGTTGAAACTTGATAGTTGTTTTATGTGTGAAATATCTTACAGACGACTATGGTCATCATATATACCTGAAGAAATATAAGGATAAACTGTTAAAGTTATATGATGAAAAAGATGAACAGAAGTTAATAAAAAATAGAAAGGCACTGTGTAAAGCTAAAAAGGAAGATCTTATGTTCAGATTAAGATCTGGATCATGTATTGAAGAATTAGATCTATCACCATTGTAGTGAACACATCCCATTTAATAGTATGCCGATCATGAAACAAATAAGCAGAGATCTATCATGATAAATGGAAAGTTAAAGGGAGCTGTGAATACTCAAGAGTCTAGCTGCAGAACTAAAAAAAAAAAAAAAAAAAAAAAAAAAAGCATTACTTGTTTAGAGATTTGTGGTGATAAAGCAGCTGCCGACCAAAAAGCAGTGGGAATATTCATTGACAAGTTTGTCAAGGTTATTGCTGGTGAAAATCTGATGCCAAGACAAGTCTATATAGTGCTAAGGAAACATCACTGTTTTCGTGTTATTGCCCCAAAAGACATTGACTACTGCTGATAAGACAGCCCCTACAAGAATTAAGGATGCCAAAGACAGAATAACTATGCTAGGCTGTGCTAATGCAGCAGGCATGCATAAGTAAACTTGTGATAGGCACAAGCTTGCATGCTTGTTGTTTTCAAGGAGCAAATGTCTGACCAGTCAATTATCATGCTAACAAAAAGGCTTGAATCACCAGGGACATCTTTCATTATTGTTTTCAGAGACATTTTGTATCAGCAGTTCATGCTTATTGCAGGAAAACAGGATGAATGATGACTACAAGATTTTGTTATTCTTTGACAACTGTTCTGCTCATCCTCCAGCTGAACTACTCATAAAAAGTAATGTTTATGGCATGTACTTTCCCCAAATTTGACCTCAATTATTCAGCCATAAAAGAGGGTACCCTCAGATCAACAAATGGGAAATATGAAAGGATTCCATGCATATTGTTGCCAACACTTTGAACACAATGACACAATTGTGCATGCCTGGACAACCTCTGGCCTGTGATTGTGTTCAGCGATGGTGATGAACAAGGTGGTGACTTTGAAGCATTCCATATGTTAAGTGAGAAATAAATGATGTCTGACCTTCTTATCTATCCAAAAAAATATACATTCAGAGTCCTTCAGTAAACTGGAAGAAGTGATATTGAAGTTTGTAACATTGAAAATTAAGCTCGGGGGGCGTTCCAAGATAGCCAAATAGGAACAGCTCTGGTCTGCAGCACCCAGCATGATTGATGCAGAAGACGGATGATTTCTGCATTTCCAACTTAGGTACCTGGTTCATCTTATTGGGACTGATTGGACAGTGGGTGCAGCCCAAGGTGGGTGAGCTGAAACAGACTGGGGCATTGCCTCACCTGGAAAGCCCAAGGGGTTGGGGGATTTCCCGTTCCTAGCCAAGGGAAGCCGTGACAGACTACCTGGAAAAATGGGACACTCACCATCCAAATACTGTGCTTTTCCCAAGGTCTTAACATCCAGCAGACAAGGTAGTTCTCTCCTGTGCCTGGCTCTGCAGGTCCCATGCCTATGAAGCCTTGCTCACTGCTAGTGCAGCAGTTTTAGATCAATCTGTGAGGCTGCAGATTGGCAAGGGGAGGGGGGCCACCGTTGCTGAGGACTGAGTAGATAAACAATGCAGCCAGGAAGCTCAAACTGGGCAGAGCCCACTGCAGCTCAACAAGGCCTACTGCCTCTAGACTCCATCTCTGTGGGCAGGACCTAGCTGAACAAAAGGCAGCAGACAACTTCTGCAGACTTAAACGTCCCTGTCTGACAGCTCTGAAGAGAGCGGTGGTTCTCCCAGCATAGCGTTTGAGATCTGAAAATGGACAGACTGCCTCCTCAAGTGGGTCCCTAACTCCCATGTACCCTAACTGGGAGACATCTCCCAGTAGGAGCCAACACCTCATATAGGTGGCTGCCCCTCTGGGACGAAGCTTCCAGAGGAAGGATCAGGCAGCAATATTTGCTGTCCTGCAGCCTCCACTGGTGAGGCAAACAGGGTCTGGAGTGGAACTCCAGCAAATTCCAACAGACTGGCAGCTGAGGGACCTGTTAGAAGGAAAACTAACAAGCAGAAAAGAATAGCATCAACATCAACAAAAAGGTAATTTACATCAAAAGCCCATCTGTAGGTCAACAACCTCAAAGACTAAAGGTAGATAAAACCACAAAGATGGGGAGAAACCACAGGAGAAAAACTGAAAATTCTAAAAATCAGAATGCCTCTTCTCCTCCAAAGAATAGCAGCTCCTCACCAGCAATGGAACAAAGCTGGTTGGAGCATGACTTTCATGAGTTGACAGAAGTAGGCTTCAGATCGTCGGTAATAAACTACTCCGAGCTAAACGAATATATTTGAACCCATTGCAAGGAAGCTAAAAACCTTGAAAAAAAATTAGACAAATGGCTAACTAGAATAAACAGTGTAGAGAAGACCTTAAATGAACTGATGGAGCTGAAAACCTCGACACAAGAACTTCGTGATGCATGCACAAGCTTCAATAGCCAATTCGATCAAGTGGAAGAAAGGGTATCAGTGATTGAAGATCAAATTAATGAAAAAAGTGAGAAGACAAAGTTAGAGGAAAAAGACTAGAAATAAATGAGCAAAGCCTCCAAGAAATATGGGACTATGTGAAAAGACCAAATCTACATTTGATTGGTGTACTTGAAAGTGATGGGGAGAATAGAACCAAGTTGGAAAACCCTCTTCAGGGTATTATTGAGGAGAACTTCCCCAACTTGGCAAGGCAGGCCAACATTCAAATTGAGGAAATACAGAGAACACCACCAAGATACTCCTTGAGAAGAGCAACCCCAAGACACATAATTGTCAGATTTACCAAGGTTGAAATGAAAGAAAAAGTGTTAAGGGCAGCCAGAGAGAAAGGTCTAGTTACCCACAAAGGAAAGCCCATTAGACTGACAGCAGATCTCCCGACAGAAACCCTACAAGCCAGAATAGAGTGGGGGCCAATATTCAACGTTGTTGAAGAAAAGAATTTTCAACCCAGAATTTCATATCCAGCCAAACTAAGCTTCATAATTGAAGGAGAAATAAACTCCTTTACAGACAAGCAAATGCTGAAAGATTTTGTCACCACCAGCCCTGCCTTATAAGAGCTCCTGAAGGAAGCACTAAACACGGAAAGAAACAACTGGTCCCAGTCACGGCAAAAACAGGTTAAATTGTAAAGACCATTGATGCGATGAAGAAATTGCATCAATTAACGAGCAAATTAACTAATGTACATCATAATGACAGGATCAAATTCACACATAACAATATTAATCTTAAATGTAAATGGGTCAAATGCCCCAATTAAATGACACAGACTGGCAAAGTGGATAAAGAGTCAAGACCCATCAGTGTGCTGTATTCAGGACCCATCTCACATGCAGAGACACACATAGGCTCAAAATAAAGGGATGGAGGAAGATCTACCAAGCAAATGGAAAAAAAAAAAAAAAAGAAAGAAAAGCAGGGGTTGCAATCCTAGTCTCTGATAAAACAGACTTTAAACCAACAGAGATCAAAAGAGACAAAGAAGGACATTATAGAATGGTAAAGGGATCAATTCAACAAGAAGAGCTAACTATCCTAAATATATATGCACCCAATAGAGGAGCACCCGGTTTCATAAAGCAAGTCCTTAGAGACCTACAAAGAGACTTAGACTCCCACACAATAATAATGGGAGACTTTAACACCCCACTGTCAATGTTAGACAGATCAACAAGACAGAAAGTTAACAAGGATATCCAGGACCTGAACTCAGCTCTGTAACAAGCAGACCTAATAGACATCTACAGAACTCTCCACCCCAAATCAACAGAATATACATTCTTCTCAGCACGACATCACACTTACTCTAAAATTGACCACATAATTGGAAGTAAAGCACTCCTCAGCAAATGTAAAAGAACAGAAATCACAACAAACTGTCTCTCAGACCACAGTGCAATCAAATTAGAACTCAGGATTAAGAAACTCACTGAAAACCGCACAACTACATGGAAACTGAACAACTTGCTCCTGGGTGACTACTGGATACATAATGAAATGAAGGCAGAAATAAAAATGTTCTTTGAAACCAATGAGAACAAAGATACAAAGTACCGGAATCTCTGGGACACATTTAAAGCAATGTGTAGAGGGAAATTTATATCACTAAATGCCCACAAGAGAAAGAAGTAAAGATCTAAAATCAACACTCTAACATGACAATTAAAAGAACTAGAGAAGCAAGAGCAAACACATTTGAAAGCTAGCAGAAGGAAAGAAACAAATAAGATCAGAGCAGAACTGAAAGAGATAGAGACACAAAAAACCCTTCAAAAAAATCCATGAATCCAGGACCTGGTTTTTGAAAAGATCAGCAAAACTAACAGACTGCTAGCAAGACTAATAAAGAAGAAAAGAGAGAAAAATTCAATAGATGCAATAAAAAATGATAGAGGATATCACCACCAATCCCATAGAAATACAAACTACCATCAGAGAATACTATAAACACCTCTATGCAAATAAATTAGAAAAATCTAGAAGAAATGGATACATTCCTGAACACATACAACCTCCCAAGACTAAACCAGGAAGAAGTTGAATCACTGAATAGACCAATAACAGGCTCTGAAATTGAGGCAATAATTAATAGTCTACCAACAAAAGAAGTTGAGGACCAGACGGATTCACAGTCGAATTCTACAGCAAGTACAAAGAGGAGCTGGTACCAATCCTTCTGAAACTATTCTAATCAATAGAAAAAGAGGGAATCCTCCGTAAATCATTTTATGAGACCAACAACATCCTCAAAGCCTGGCAGAGACACAACAGAAAAAGAGAATTTTAGACCAATATCCCTGATAAACATCAATGCGAATAGCCTCTATAAAATACTGGCAAACTGAATCCAGCGGCACATCAAAAAGCTTATCCACCGAAATCAAGTCGGCTTCATCCCTGGGATGCAAGACTGGTTCAACATATGCAAATCAATAAGCATAATCCATCACATAGACAGAACCAACAACAAAAATCACATGACTATCTCAATAGATGCAGAAAAGGTCTTCAATAAAATTCAACAGTCCTTCATGCTAAAAAACTCTCAATAAACTAGGTATTGATGGAATGTATCTCAAAATAACAGGAGCTATTTATGACAAACCCACAGCCAATATCATACTGAATGGGCAAAAACTGGAAGCATTCCCTTTGAAAACCGGCACAAGACAAGGATGTCCTCTCTCACCACTCCTATTCAATATAGTGTTGCCAGGGCAATCATGCAAGAGAAAGAAATAAAGGGTATTCAGTTAGGAAATGAGGAGGTCAAATTGTCCCCATTTGCAGATGACATGACTGTATATTTAGAAAACACCATAGTCTCAGCCCAAAATCTCCTTAAGCTGATAAGCAACTTCAGCAAAATCTCAGGATCAAAATCAATGTACAAAAATCACAAGCATTTCTATACAACATAAACAGACAAATAGAAAGCCAAATCATGAGTGAACACCCATTAACAATTGCTACAAAGATAATAACATACCTAGGAATTCAACTTACAAGGGATGTGAAGGATCTCTTCAAGAAGAACTACAAACTGCTGCTCAATAAAATAAAAGAGGATGCAAACAAATGGAGGAATATTCCATGCTCATGGATAGGAATAATCGATATCGTAAAAATGGCCATACTGTCAAAGTAATTTATAGATTCAATGCCATCCCCATCAAGCTACCAATGACTTTCTTCACAGAATTGGAAAAAACTACTTTAAAGTTCATATGGAACCACAAAAGAACTTGCATTGCCAAGACAATCCTAAGCAAAAAGAACAAAGCTGGAGGCATCACGCTACCTGACTTCAAACTATACTACAAGGCTACAGTCACCAAAATGGCATGGTACTGGTACCAAAATAGATATGTAGACCAACAGAACGGAACAGAACAGAGGCCTCAGAAATAATGCCACACATCTACAGCCATCTGATCTTTGACAAATCTGACAAAAACAAGAAATGGGGAAAGGATTCCCTATTTAATAAATGGTGCTGGGAAAACTGGCTAATGATATGTAGAAAGCTGAAACTGAATCCCTTCCTTACACCCTATACAAAAATTAATTCAATATGGATTAAAGACTTAAATGCTAGGACTAAAACCATAAAAACCCTAGAAGAAAACCTAGTCAATACCATTCAGGACATAGGCATGGGCAAGGACTTCATGACTAAAACACCAAAAGCAATGGCAACAAAAGCCAAAATTGACAAATGGGATCTAATTAAACTAAAGAGCTTCTGCACGGCAAAAAAAACTACCATCAGGGAGAAAATTTTTGCAATCTACCCATCTGACAAAGCACTAATATCCAGAATCTACAAAAAACTCAAACAAACTTACAAGAAAAAAACAACCCCATCAAAAAGTGGGCAAATGATATGAGTAGACACTTCTCAAAAGAAGACATCTATACAGACAACAAACATATGAAAAAATGCTCATCATCACTGTTCATCAGAGAAATGCAAATCAAAACCACAGTGAGATACCATCTCACATCAGTTAGAATGGCAATCATTAAAAAGTCAGGAAACAACAGATGCTGGAGAGGATGTGGAGAAATAGGAACGCTTTTACACTGTTGGTTGGAGTGTAAACTGGTTCAACCATTGTGGCAGACAGTGTGGCAATTCCTCAAGGATGTGGAAGTAGAAATACCATTTGACCCAGCAATTCCATTACTGGGTATATACTCAAAGGATTATAAATCATGCTGCTACAAAGACACATGCACCCATATATTTTTTGTGGCACTCTTCACAATAACAAAGACTTGGAACCAATGCAAATGTCCATCAATGATAGACTGGATTAAGAAAATGTGGCACTTATACACCATGGAATACTATGCAGCCATAAAAAAGGATGAGTTCATGTCCTTTGCAGGGATATGGATGAAGCTGGAAACCATCATTCTGAGCAAACTATCACAAGGACAGAAAACCAAACACCGCATATTCTCACTCACGGGTGGGAATTGAATAATGAGATCACTGGGACACAGGACGGGGAAAATCACACACTAAGTCCTGTCGCGGGGTGGGGGCCAGGCAGGGGAATAGCATTAGGAGAAATACCTAATGTAAATGATGAGTTGATGGGTGCAGCAAACCAACATGGCACATGTATGCCTATGTATCGAACCTGCATGTTATGCACATGTACCCTAGAACTTAAAGCATAATCAAAAAAAAAAAAAAAAAGAGAGAAAGGAAAATTAGGCTCCACTTATTCATTCATTGACTGATGGTGAATTAGCCAAAATGATTCTGAGTCAAAGTGATTGCGGTAATAGTGATAATTAAGATGACATTTAACAATGATAACCACTGCAGAAGTGCCTGTAGGTTAATTACATGGTCAAATATATAATGAGCTTATTGAAGGACTAGGGCAGTATGCATTCATAACAGAACAAGAAATGATATTAGTTTATAAACTCAAAGAGAGACTTTGACAACAAATACCACTGTTAATAAGGCAGATGACTTTGGAGGAAACATTTTTAAATGCCTTCTGGCTGAATACCTCCTCATCCCTAGATGATCCACCTCTTCATCCCTCAACTGCTTCTGATGTTTTTTCTCACCTAAAAAATTACATTGTATAGTATCCTGTTAATAAAAATACAGTATTATAGAGACTAAAATCCTGCTGTCGCTTGCAGTTGCTGTTATTTAACAGCTAATACAGGTATTCTGGTGATGCAACTGTGTTGCTTAGCTACCCTGAACACATTATTTTTTCATTGTATTAATGGTATGTCAGTTTTTTTACTGTTAAGTACTTATGTGCAAATAAGTGTGAGAAAACCCAGTGCTTATCAGTAGCATATAAATTCAGAGTCAGCAATGATGGTGATGTGAATAACCACAGATTGTTCGCATGGATGGCTGAGATAGGAACGCTTTTGCTTTCTGATGGTTTAATGGACACTAATGTTGTTTTATGTATAAAATTATTTAAAATATTGTGTAAAATTACTTTTAGGCTATGTATAAAATGTTTATATGTAATATAAGAGAATGAGAATTTTATGTTTAGACTTGTATCCCCTCCTCAATGTATCTCATTATGTATATGCAAGTATTCCAAAATCAAAACAAAAAATTCAAACTTGGAAGCACTTCTGGTCCTAAGCATTTCAGATAAGAGATACTCAAAGTATTATGTTTTCTTTATCCATTCATTTGTTGACAGATATGAAGAATTGTTTTCCTATCTTAAATGTTGTCAATAATATTGCAATGAACACGGGAGTGCAGATATCTCTTTGACATACTGATTTCAAGTCTTAAGATATAAAACCACAAATAGGATTGCTGAATCATATTGTAATTACATTTCTGCTTTTTTGAAGACCTCTGTATTAATCCATTTTCATGCTGCTGATAAAGACATATCTGAGACTGGGAAGAAAAAGAGGTTTACTTGGACTTACAGTTTCACATGGCTGGGGAGGCCTCAGAATCATAGTGGGAGACCAAAGGCACTTCCTACATGGTGGTGGCAAGAGAAAATGAGACAGATGCAAAAATGGAAAGCCCTGATAAAACCCTCAGATCTTGTGAGACTTATTCACTACCATGAGAACAGTATGGGGGAACTGCCCCCATCATTCAAATTATCTCCTTCTGGGTCCCTCCCACAACACATGAGAATTATAGGAGTACAATTCAAGATGAGATTTGGGTGGGGACACAGAGCCAAACCGTATCAGCCTCCATACACTTTTCTATAATGGCTGCTGGTATGATTTGGCATTGTGTCTTCACCCAAATCTCTGCTCAAGTTGTAATTTCTAGGGGTTGAGGGAGAGACCTGGTGGGAGGTGACTAGATCTTTAGGGTGGTTTTCCCCATGCTGTTCTTGTGATAGTGAGTGCATTCTCACGAGACCTGAAGTTTTTATAAGGGGCTCTTGCCCCTCCGCTTCCTCTCTCTCCTTTGCTGCCATGTAAGAAGTGCCTGCTTTTCCTTTCACCATGATTATAAGTTTCCTGAGGCCTCCCTAGCCATGCAGAACTGTGAGCCAATTAAACCTGTTTTCTTTATATTAATAAATTGCCCAGTCTCTGGAAGTTCTTTATAGCAGTATGATAATGAACTAATACAGCAGTACTAATTTATATTTATACTAAAAGTGTGCAAGAGTTCCTTTTCCTTCATATTCTTGCAAACACTTGCTATTGCTTATCTTTTTGATACTAGCCATTCTGACAAGTGTTATGTGATCTCATTTTAGTTTTAAGTTGTACTTCTCTAATGATGAGTGATGTGGAGTATTTTTTTCATGTATCTTTTGAGAATTTATATGTCTTCTTTTGAGAAATATCTATTCAGGTCCTTTGCTCATTTTTAATTAGATTTTTTCTGCTATTAACTTATAAATTTCTTATATATTTGGGATATTAGTGCTTTATCAGATACATGGTTAACACATATGTTCTCTCAATCTGTAGGTTGTATGTTTATTCTTGTTTTCTTTACTATACAGAGCCTTTTTAATTTGATGTAATCCCATTTGTCCATTTTTGCTTTTGTTACCTGAGCTTTTTGGAGTCAAATTTTTTTGAAAAATTATTGCACAGACCAATGTTGTGTAGCTTTCCCTTATGTTTTCTGCTGGTATTATTACAGTTTGAAGTTTTATGTTTAAACATTCATCTCTTTTGAGTTAATTTTTGTTATGATGTAGAAGCATCCAGTTCCATTTTTTTCTCTATGTATATATCTAGTTTTCTTAACATCCTTTATTGAAAATACTGTTCTTTTCCCATTGTGTGGTTTTGGTACTTTATTAAGAATCTATTGACCATAGAAGTGTGGATTTATTTCTGGGCTCTCTATTCTGTTCCATTGATCAATATGTCAGTTTTGATGACAGTACCATGCAATTTTAATTACTATAGCTGTGCAGTATAGCTTGAAGTCAGGTAGTGTGATGTCTCCAGCTTTGTTCTTTTTGATCAAGATTGTTTTATTTGTTGATTTTTATGGTTCCATATGAATTTTTGAATTGTTTATTCCTATTTTGGTGAAAAAATGACAATTGGATTTTTTTTTTTTTTTGAGAAAGAGTCTCCCTCTGTTTTCCAGTCTGGAATGCAGTGGTGTGAACATGACTCACCACAGCCTCGGTGTCCTGGGCTCAAAGGAACCTCCTGCATAAGCCTCTGGAGTAGCTGGGACTACAGGCATATGTCTCCATGCCCAGCTAATTTTCTTTTCTTTTTGTAGAAATTGTGTTTTGCCATGTTGCCCAAGCTGGTCTCAATCTTCTGGGATCAAGAAATCCTACCACCACGGCCTCACAAAATACTGGTATTACAGACATGAGCCACTGCACGCATCTAACATTGGAGTTTTGATAGGGATTGCATTGAGTCTGTAGAATACTTTGGTTAGTATGCACATTGAAACAATGTTAACTATTCCAATACATAAACATGAAATATCTTTTCCTTTGTTTGTGTCTTCTTACATTACTTCCATCAATGTTTTAAGGAGATTAGTGTGTAAATTTTTCACTTCTGTGGCTAAATATATTCCTGCATATACTTCCTTGAGAGTTTCTGTCATGAAAGAATGCTGAATATATCAAATGTTTTTCTGCTTCTAATGAGATGATCATGAGATTTTTATCCTTCATTCTGCTAATGTAGGATATCACAATTATAGATTGCACGTGTTGCACTATATTTGCATCACTGGGATAAATTCTCATTGATCTTGGTGAATTATTCTGTTAATGGATAGTTGAATTCACTTTGCCGATATTTTGTTAAAGATTTTTGCATCTATATTTATCAGAAATATTTGCCTGTCATTTCTTCCTCTTGAGTCTTTCTCTGGTTTTAGTATCAAGGTAATTCTGGTCTCATAAAAAGAACTCAGAAGTATTTCCTCTATTTCAAGTTTTTGGAATAGTTTGAGAAGGATTGGTATTAGTTTTTTTGCTTGTTAGTTTGTTGGTGTTTGATACAGAGTCTCCCTCTGTCATCCAGGCTGGAGTGCAGTGGCACGATCTCAGCTCAGTGCAACCTCCACCTCCTAGGTTCAAACAATTCTCCTGCCTCAGCCTCCCAAGTAGCTGGGATTACAGGCACCTGACGCCATGCCCAGCAAATTTTTGTATTTTTAGTAGAGATGTGATTTTATCATGTTGTCTAGGCTGGTCTCGAACTCCTGACCTCAAGTGATCCACCTGCCTCAGCCTCTCAAAGTGTTGGAATTACAGGTGTGAGCCCCCACGCCCTGCCTAGTTCTTTAAATATTTGAAAGAATTCACCTATGAAGCCATCAGATGCATGCTTTTATTAAATGGAAGTGTTTTTTATTACTGACTCAACTTTACTTGTTAAAGTTCTGTTCAGATTTTTTATTTCTCCTTGATTCAGTGTTGGTAGGCTCTATATATGTATGTATTCAACTATTTCTTCCAGGTTATTCAATTCGTTGGCTTATAATTGTTCATATTAATCTCAGTTTTTGTATTTCTGTGATATCAGTTGTTATATCTTTTTCTCATTTCTCATTTTATTAATTTGTTTCTCTCTTTTCTCTTAGTCTAGCTAAGTGTTGGTTTTGTTTACTTTTTCAAAAGTCAAATCATGGGTTTATTTTTTCCATTGTTTACTTGAGTTTTTTTCTTTTTTGATATAGGCATTTTTTGCTATAAATTTTCCTTTTAGGTCTGCTTTTCCTTTATCTTGTATATTTTGTTGTTGCTTTTTTTCCATTTTATTTGTCTCAATATATTTTTTATTTCCCATTTGGCTTCTTTTTGACCCATTCATTATTAAGTAACATATTCTTTAATTTCCATGTATTTGTAAGTTATGAAAGATTTCTCCTGTTACTGATTTCTAGTTCATATCATTATGATAAAAAATTTGATATGATTTTAATCCTCTTTAATTTGATAAGACTTGTTTTGTGCCCTAACATACGGTCTATCCCAGAAAAAGTTACATGTGCCCTTGAGAAAAATGTGTATTTTTTTGCTATTGGATGGAATTTTTTTGTATATGTCTTCCAGGCCCATTTGATCTAAAGTATATTCAAATCCAAAGTTTCCTTTTTAATTTTCTATCTGAATGATCTGTTCACTGTTGAAAGTGGAATATTGCAGTCCACTACTATTATTGTATTATAGTCTATCTCCCCCTTCAGTTCTGTCAATATTTGCTTTAAGTACTTAAGTACTCCAATGTTGGGTGCAAATTTATTACAATTGCTATATCCTTTTAATGAACTGACCCCTTTATCCTTATATAATAACTGTCTTTGTCTTGTTTTATAGTTTTTGGCTTAACATCTATTTTGTCTGATATAAATACATCTACCCCTGCTCTCTGTTGATTTCCATTTACATGAAATATCCTTTTTCATTCTTTCACTTTCAGTCTATGTTCATCTTTAAAGGTGAGGTAAGTCTCTTGCAGGCAACTTATAGTAGGGTCTTCTAAATAAAATCCATTCAGCCACTCTATGCCTTTTAATTGGATAATTTAATCCATTTAACATTCAAACTATTATTTTTAGGTAAAGACTTACTACTGTCATTTCATAATTTGTTTTCTGGTTGTTTGGAATGTAGTTTTTTTTTTTTTTTTCTTTTGTGCTGCCTTCCTTTGTGCTTTGATACATTTTTGGTTTGATAGTTTGATGGTTTTTGTAGGTGTGCTTTGAATCCTTTCTATTTTTACTTTGCACATCTATAGATGTGCTATCATGAGGCTTACACAAATTATCTCAGACTTAGACTATTTCAAGCTAAACACCACTTAACTTTGATCATATCTAACAATTCTTTCTTTTTATTTTCCTTTAATTTGATTTTTGATGTCAATATTACATAATTTTATCATTTTTTTCATGATAACGTATTTTGCCATAGCTTTTAGCAGTTTCATCCTTTAACCAGGATACTAGAATTAAAATTGTACATACCACCATTGCAGACCTAGAGTATTCTGACTATGACTATGTGTTACTTGTATCAATGAGTTTTGTGTTTTTGTACACTTTATGTTATTAATTAGTGAAATAATTTTTTTTGTCTTTGTTTTTCAGCTTTGAGAACTATATTTAGTAATTCTTTCAAGGCAAACCAAGTGTTGATGAGCTCCCTTAGCTTTTGTTTGTCTGATAAAGTTTCTATTCTCCCTCTCTTCTGAAGGGAAGCTTTGCCAGGTAAACTATCCTTGGTTTACAGGTTTATTTTTCCTTTAGTAATTTGAATTATTATCCCAGTTTCTCCTGGTCTGCAGTATTTCTTCTGAGAAATCTGCTGATAACTGCACTGGGACTCTCTTTATGTGATATGTTCCTTATCTTTTGCTGCTTTCAGAATTTATTCTTTGTCTCTCATTTTTGATAGTTTGGTTACTATGCATTGATAAACTCTTCCTTTTGTTGAATTTATTGGAGATGTCTATACTTATTCTATCTGAATGAGGGCATTTTCCCCCAGATTTGAGAAGTTTTTAGCTATTATTTTTAAAAATATACTTTCAGGCTCTTTTTCTCTCCCTCTTCTCCTTCAGGGAATTATATTAAGTGAGTGTTAAGTCTCTGGATGGTGTGCCATAAATCCACAGGCTTTCTGTTTTCTTTTTCATTCTGTTTTCTTTTCGCTCCTCTGACTGAATAATTTCAAATGTCTCTGTCAAATTTCAGTCTTGAGCTCAATGACTTTTCCTTCTGTTTGCTCAAACCTTTTGTTGAATCTTTCTATTACATTTTTTAGTTCAATCATTTTGTTCATCTCTAGGATTTCTATTTTTACTGTTTCAATTATTTTCAAATGTTTCATTTTATTTGTGACTGATTTCCAAATTTTATTTATATTTCCATATATTTTATATCTTTTAAATTCATCGAACTTCCCTAAGAGAACTGTTATTAATTTTTTGTCTTCATTTATAAATCTTCATTTCTTTAGAGGCTATTGTTGAAGGTTTATTTCCATAATTCTTTATAATCTTTATGTTCTTGCATTGGTATATGTATATTTGAGGAGACAGTCACCTCTTTTAGTTCTTACAGACATTTTTGGCAAGGCTATTATACCTTCACTATTAATTCTAGCATGTAATTCTAGATGGGCCAACTGATAAAGGCCATCTGACCTTTGCTCTGAAGTCAGATGTAGCTGCTAGCTGAGCTTTGCTGTCTCATGAGACCATTGGCTACATTCTGCAATAAGAGCTACCGGTTAGACACTGAAATTGCCTCTAATAGTGCCGAGTGCATGATATATTTTTTAATACAGTGGTACTGCCGTTTGAGTTCTTAAATCTGAGCAGAGAAGCAGGTTAGATCCCGAGGTTAAGCAGAATTGCTGCTTGGTATAATTGAGAACAACTGCTATGCTCAGTAGAAAGGCATGATTGAGGTTTGCCTTTTTGCCTGGGTAGAGTTTTTGAGTGATATTTGAAAGTGAGCTGAGCTGCTGTTTGAAGGCCCAGGTGGCACAAGTCTAGCCCTTGTGCTTTACTGAAAAGTACGGTTTCAGGCCATGGGGTCTTGAGGTAGACTTCAATGTTGAGCCAAGCCAGCATTTAAATCCCTGGATGGCACAAGTTTATACTCGGTGCTTTGGTGAAATACTCTGTGGCAGGCATCTCCTTCTCTGGGCCAGAACTTGGGATATGGTCTGAGGATAGGCATGGAAGTTAGTAGTCTAGAAATGCAAGCTGGATTGAACTTTTCACCATATTTCTGGAAGTGACCAGCTTGTTCTTGTGCGTGGGCTGTGTCAATGTATTTCTGATTTGACACCTCTGCTAGCAGTAACATGGAGCTACCACCAAGATGTGCATGCTGTCACTGTAAGCCGTGCCTCCTTTCTTTGTTTTTATCTGATGACAGGTAGTTTAGCGGGGCTGTTACCCTCTGTGTTTCCTGTGAGGTGAGATTGAAGTGGGATTCCTGAGAGGCCCCTCGGAATGCTAGGGGAGTTGGATGTCTGTTTCCAGTTTTCTTTTCTCCCTAATCTAAACAATGGGCACTGGAGAATTTCCTTGTGAGGCACTGTGTCAACTTGAGGGAGTGGGAGGGACAACAAAGTCGAAGTGAAATCATTTCTCTTACTCTTCTAATGTGATTTTTATTCAGTTCTATGATCCATGTGGATGTCTCAGGCTTCTTTCCAAGTCTTGGGGTTTTCACCAAAGCATTCCTGTCTGTGTATGGCTGTTAGTTGAGCTTTCTGTGGTGGAGAGAGAAACACTAGGTTTCCTATCCCATCACCTTGCTGATGTTACTTCCCAGGCAATCTCTATTTTTAAATATTTATCTTATAATCTTAATTTAAATTGTTACCATTGTTTTACAAATAGAAACACACTTAAAAGTATAATTTTAAAAATAATTTTTCTGAGTATATTGAGGGTGATGTGATTTATTTCTTGGAAACAGATTGGTAAGATAGTGGCAGAACAACAGATATGATCCAGGCTGATAGGATAGGACTCACATGCACAGTCCATAAAGGAGAATTAGATGATTTCCTCTAGGTTTATGAATACATACATTCTAATCCCAAAACCTATTGCCACCACCTTCATTGCTAGGGTGTTGAGATAAAGACAGTATCATCTTCACTCACTCTACCTTCTATTTCTAGTTGCCTTTAATATTTATTTTATATTTCTTATTCTTTTCTATTATAGAAACATACATAATAATAGGAGAAGTAGCCATAGAAATAGAAAAGCCTTATGATTTGTCTTGGTCACTGAACCTTCATTTTAATGATCCTGATTTCTAACTTATGTGATCTTCCTGTTATAAATTATTCTCTTTAATACACAGCATATTTTTATTCTGATCAAAATTCAGGCAACAGATAAACCACTGTTCCATTTAAAAAATAAATAGGCTGGGCCCAGTGTCTTGCACCTGTAATCTCAGCACTTTGGGAGTAATTCAAGACCAGCCTGTCCAACATAGTGAAACCCTGTCTCTACCACAGATACAGAGAACTTAACCAGCCATAGTGGCATGCACCTGTAGTTCCAGCTAAGGAGGCTGAGGCATGAGAATTGCTTGAACCTGGGAGGTGGAGGTTGCAATGAGCTGAGATTGTGCCACTGCACTACAGCCTGGGTGACAATGACAAAGGGAGACTCTGTCAAGAAAGAATTTTATAAAAAATAAATAAAAGCTGCTTATTCCGATCTCATAGAACTCTGTTCATGTGAGATTGTGTGAGAATAATAGGGCTTGCTTTAAACATGTTGAGTTTATATTGCTTTAACCAATGAATTAAAAAAGTAGCAAAAGGGTTTAACAAAACCACACCTATGAGAAGTTGCTGTTGGTAAATGTGTATAAAATCTCTGCGTATTTGACATGAAAATTAGATTTTTGAGATGATTTATAATAATGTTCATAATCATTATTTAACTTATTAAACAGTTTTAAATTTTTGTTAAACATAAAATCCGTTTACAAAAATATTGTACAATAATGTGTATGTGTTAGAAAGAAGTGACATATAAACAGAAGAACAGACTTTGGAATATTTGCATTTCTTATTCTTTATCATCTTGGACTTTTGGGTAATGTGCTACAGTTCCTGAATTCTCATTTTTATGTGGTATGTTATGTTAGAAGAGTATTAATCTGAGTAGTATATTTCCATTGCTTTGGCCCTAATCAGTCAAACGAAAAAGCCATTAGTTAACTATTGCAAAATTCTTTGGGAAAGGTTAACAATATAAAATTGCCATTTCCTTAAGTATTTGTTAACCATAAACAGAAATAATCCAACCACCTTAATTCAACTGTGAATGTATGCACAGAATGCTTTCATTGGGAGTTTTGGATGTTCTAATTTTTTCATAACTTAGGTCTTTATATGAAAATCAGGAATCCTTGCAGACCTGCAAATACTGGCTGATTGGCCTGATTTCATCCTCACTGTGAAGTATATATCCACAGCCGTGAATTAAGCACTGCGAATGTGACAAGCTGAGTTTCTACTGTGTAATTAAAAAGACCAGCATGACATTGTGTTATTATCATGCACGCTGACACCCAACCTATTAATGTTTCTTTTATTCTTCCTCCTTCCAAAGGTTTCATTCATTTTAAAGCTAACAGAAAAACAACAGATTTTTATAATTAACTTCATGAGAGACCATGATAAATACAGCATTACACAAACTGTCGATGATATTTTGGATTTTGTAAGATCGCAGAGATCAAAACATGCCACACTGGACTTCTTGTCATTGTCCATACAAACAAAACTCACAGACATCAAAGCCACTATGATCATGCTGCTGATGGAAGGACTGGGTGTGTGCAAGAAAGTTTGCATTTGGAACCAAATCTGTCTTACACTTTTCAAAGTAAGATAACCTAGGTACTTCCTACTTAAAACTCACATGTCAAGATGTTTTTGTGCTTCCCAAAACCTTCCTGGGCTTGAGGAACACGGAGCAAAGGTCAATTTGCTCAAGAGTACTGTCCTCTGCCTGTGTTTGTTACCATTATACTATGACGTGGGCATCATGGCTTCTCCTAAAGTCAATGTTTACGCTTTCATCATATTATTCTCCTTTGCAAATGCTATTGTTCCTGAGTATAATAAATCACTGGATTTCCTCATCACAAGGCTGTTTGCCTTTCTTGCTTTCTTTCTCTGTTATCTAATAGTTTAGTAATAATAACAGCTATTTTCCATTGAGTAGTTCCTTTGTGTCAGGCCCTAAGCTAAACACTTTATGTTCATAATGACATTGAAGTAACATTACAAACTTATAAGTCCTATTAACAACCCTATATTTTAGATAAAGGAATGAGGCTCAGAGAGGTTAAGTCACTTACTCCAAGTCACACAGCTAGAGAGAGGCAGATCAAGCTGTGAACTTTGAGGTTCTAACCCAAATGTGTCTAGTTTCCAAGTGTGTCCTCAAAACCACCAAACTTTTCTTCTTCCTATTATGTTCAGTTGGTCACAGAACTTTACTGCTATTTTTAAAAATGTGGATATCTTCATTTCCATTCTTCTTTTCAGCTATTTCAGCTTAAATGATTTTATTTTTATTATTATTTTTTTGAGACAGGGTCTCGGTCTGTTGCCCAGGCTGGAGTGCACTGATGCTATCACGGCCACCTGCAGCCTCAACCTTCTGGGTTCAAGTAATCCTCTCACCTCAGACTTCCAAATATGTGGGACTACAGCATGTGCCACCAAGTGTGGCTAATTTTTGCACTTTTCTTTTTTTTTTTTTTGGTAGAGATGGGGGTTATACCATGTTGACCAGGCTGGTCTCGAACTCCTGATGTCAAGCGATCTGCCTTCCTTAGCCTCCCAAAGTGCTAGGATTATAGACGTGAGCCACTGTGCTTGGCTACAGCTTAAATGATTTTAAAATCTTGTAGTCATATCCTTAAATACTTGTTGTTGTCCTACAATGTGACATTTGAACAGATTATTTACCATCCCTAAATACTTCCAAAATGATAAATAAAATTTCAGAGTAAGCAAGCAAATTTTAGTCAGCTTAAGTAATTTTTAATAAAGTGAGAAAGGACAGAATGGTATACCTTAATTCATGGGAAAAATTTAGCATTATGTTTTAAAATATAGCGACAAATGTTTTTAAAGTATCTATCTTGTTATTTGCAGGTAGTTTATAATATCTAAATATAGATTTCAAAAGACATTTTAACCATTCAATGTAACTTGTTCTCTTTGAAATCTGCTTTTCTGTGCATTATTTCACTCAAAGCAGAGAGCTCATTTTTAGTCAGGTGTAATTTTATTACTATGCCCCTTTGGGAGGGCACCAAAACCAGTTAATCAAGATAAATTATGTGTTTTTAAAATCATTTTTAATATTTTTTTAAAAAAATGAAGTTGACATACCATGACCTGTGAGCCATCTACTTATTTTTATAAAGAGAGTTGAGAGTTTCATTAGAACCAGAGTTTGGAGTAGGGTAAGTTGAGTAAATATATTCTGCAAGTATAGAATCAGATCTTGTCTTCATTTAAATCTGTAATATTTTGTTCATTACATTTCTAAAAATAATTTAGATTTATAATATTGCATTAAAATATTATTTATCTTCATTACTGAATGTTTTCCTCCCCCACCTTTATCCACTAAAATTTTGTGCCAGAGTCTCAAAAGTGAGTTTCACTCACTTTATCTTTGTTTTAAGCCTGGTATATATGTGTGAAACTGTCAATGCAATCAAGATGCTAAGCATATCTATCACCCCAAAATGTTTCCTCATGTCCCTTTGTAACCCCTTCCTTCTGCCACTACCCACTTAGATCTCTCCCAGTAACCAGGTAACCACTAATCTGTTTTCTATCACCATATATTAGTTTGAATTTCCTAGAGCTTTACATAAATGACAATATAATGTATACTTTCTGTTTTACTATCTTCTTTCATCCAGCATAATTATTACCACGTTGTGGAATGTTCACTCTTTTTTTAAATGCTGAGTAGTATTATGTCCTTCCACCAGTTGATGGATATTTGGGTTGTTTCCAGTTTTAAAGTATTACAAATAAAGCTGCTTGAACATTCATGCATAAGTCTTTGTAGGTATATATGCTTTTCTTTCTCTTATCTAAATATCTATAGAATGCCTGGATCAAATGGTAAATGTATGTCTAACTTTTTAAGACGTTGCCAAACTATTTTCAAACTAGATGAATCATTTTATGTTCTCAGCAGCAATATGTGAGAATCCTAGGTCCACCACATCCTCATTGACATTTAGTTTGGAGAGGTGTGATGGAGAGATCTGACAGAAGGTAAAAGTGAGGGAGGACTTGAAAACTGCCTTTACTTTGAGTGTGTTCCCCAATCCACACAAAGATCCACTGGTTAAGTGTAGAAGGCTTATGAGTTCAAGCTGTTTATGTATGACCTCTAACATCATTAAGTGACCACTAAGATATGTTGACCAAGGTGCAATCCCTAAAAATCCAGGCTTAAAAATTAAATTAGTAATGAAAAATTAATAAATCAGAGCCGTAACATCAGCAACTGCACATTGTGTGCAAGAAGGACTATAGAATTGGCTGGGCATGGTGGCTCACGCCTGTAATCCCAGCACTTTGGGTGGCCGAGGCAGGGCGGATCACCTGAGATCAGGAGTTCAAGAGCAGCCTGGCCAACAGGGCGAAACCCCATCTCTACTAAAAACACAAAAACTAGCTAGGCGTGGTGGCACACGCCTGTAATCCCAGCTACTCAGAAGGCTGAGGAAAGAGAATCGACTGAACCCGGGAGGCGGAGGATGCAGTGAGCCAAGATCGTGCCACTGCTCTCCAGCCTGGACAACAGAGCAAAACTTAGTCTCTCTCTCTCACACACACACACACACACACACAATCAGAGACAATTCTTTGGGGGAAGAAAGTATTAGTTTTCTTTGCTGTAATTGCTACAGCTTAGTGACTTAAAGCAACATAAATTTATCATCTCGATTTCCGTGAGTCAGAAGTCTGGGCACAGCTTAACTGATTCCTTTGCTCAGGGTTTCGCAGGGCTAGAGTTAAGTGGTCAGTGAGGGCTGAGGTCAAATCTAAGGCTTAGGTCTTCAGAACTTATATGACTGTTAGCAGAATATATTTATTTTCTTACAACCGTGGAACTCACGGTGGCTTCCTTCCTTAGGATGGACGAGAGAGAGAGAGAGAGAAAGAGAGAAAGATAGAGAAAGGGAGAGAGAGATCTGCTACTTCAAGTCCCTAATTTCCTGAATGTTTTTAAAGGGCTTCCCAATAGGTCACATTCACCTAAGATAATCTCAGTGCTGATTAACTCTAAGTCAATTGGGTAGAAACATTTATTTCATTTGGAAAAATCTATTTACCTTTAGTATATAATATAAACTAATCATGGTAGTGACATCCATCATCTTCATAGGTTCTGTTCAAATTCAAGGAGATTATTCAGGACATGTACAATAGAAAGTAGGAATTCTGAAGATCATCTTACAATTCTGTAACAACAAAGACTTGCTATATTATCTAAAATGTACAGTTTCAACAAAAATCATAATACTTGAAATGGAGAAGGGTGACCTGTACACAGAAAAGAAAATCAGCCAATATACATTGTATTGAAAAGAGCCACAATGCTGTATTTAGCACACAAAATTGTCAAAACAGTGGTCACAAGTGTGTTCAAAAACTAAATGAAATTATGTTTAAAGAATTAAAGATAAGTATGATTACTTTCTCATCAAAGAACAAATTACTCATCAAATAAAGAATAAAAAAAGAGATAGAAATTATTTTTTCAAAAAAAATTTTCTGAGCTTCAAAAGCACAGGAGCAGAAATAAAACATATCAGAGAGGCTCCAAGCTACTTTAAATTCGTAGAAGAGAGAATCTGTGCATGATAATAGATCGGTCGAAATTATCCAATTTGAAGAACCAAAGAAGGAGGAGTAAAGAGTGAAGAAAAATGAACACAGCCTTAAAGACCTGTGAGACATCACTGAGTGAACCCATACATATGTATATCATAGAAGTTCCAGAAGAGAGGTGATAAAAGAACAAATATATACATAGGACTCATAGCCAAAAACTTCCCAAACTTGATTGAAAACGTTTAACTACACATCTAAGTATCTCAAAGACTCCGAGTAGAACACACTCAGAGACATGTACCCAAATATATTGTGGTCAAACTGTTGAAAGCCCAAAACTGAAAATGCTAAAAAAAAAAAAAAAAAAAAAAAAAAAAAGAACATAAACAAAAACCACATACACACCCAAAAGAAATACGACTTAAAATATACAGGCTATCTACAATAAAATTCAGAGTACTTCAGATCCAATGAAGGTCAGAAGTCAGGAGAATGGCATATTTAAATCATTAAAAGAAAGAAATGCCAATCGTAAATTCTATATTCAGCAAAACTATCCTTCATAAATAAAAGTGAAATAAAAACATTCTTAGCAGACCTGCTTTATGATAAATCCTAAAGGAAGTCCTTAAGGCTGAACAAAATTATACTAAGTAGTAACTCACATATATCTGAAAAAATAGTGTTTATGGTAAAGGTAATATAAAATAGTACGTATATATTTACATGTATATGTACATATATATATCTATCTTGTAACTAATTTAAAAGACAACCATATGAAAATAAATGTTATCAAACTGTATCCTTGCCCTTATAATGTATAAACATGTAGTATACATGACAACCGTAGCACAACATAGGAAGGAGAATATAGAACTGTATCAGAAAAAAAGCTTCTATATTATTGCGCAACTCTATGAATTGTACTTTAGAAATTATTGAATTGTACACGTAGGATAGTGTATTAGTTCATTTTCATGCTGCTGATAAAGACATACCCAAGACCACGTAATTTATACAGAAAAAGAGGTTTAATGGGCTCACAGTTCTCTGTGGCTTGGGAGGTCTCACAATCATGGTGGAAGGCAAAAGGCAAGTCTTACACAGCAGCAGACAAGAGAGAATGAGAACCAAGTGAAAGGGGCTCCCTCTTATGAAACCATCAGATCTCATGAGACTTATTCACTACCATGAGAACAATATCGGCGAAACCACCCCCATGATTCAATTACCTCCCACCAGGTCCCTCCCACAGCAGGTGGGAATTAAGGCAGCTACAATTCAAGATGAGATTTGGGTGGGAACATAGCCAAACCGTATCAGATAGGAAAATTTTATGATATACAAATTATATCTCAATAAAGTTGGTTAAAAAATATCAGGGCCAAATTTCTGCCAGGTATCGCTTTACACTTTCATAAAATTAAATTTTTTGGGGAGTTCCAGTAACTTCTTTCCTGGTCCAAAGAGCACTACAAAAATAATGCATGTAAATTATGGTTTTTCATAACTATTTATGCTTACATTTGTTTCAATGAAACGAAGCCAAAACATAAAATTCCAAAGCAAAGTTAGATCATGAATTGGCAGCGGAAGTCTGTACAGTGATGTCTGAATTCAGAAAGGAAAAAAATGCCAGAAAATTGAATCAAAATAGAGACCCTAAAGCTTCTGATATTGTCCCAGGTATTATGTGCAATGTAAGGAGGACTTACAATGCAAGGAAGATTATAGTTCAGTTGAAGGCTTGCAGTGGGAGTCAGAATGGCTAGCTCTGTGTTCTAACTGACTTACAGGAAGCTCTCTCCACAACATTGTGCTGAACATTCTCTTGGGGTAGCATGCTACTTATCACTAGAAAAAAATTGCCTTGTAGTTTATTGTGTTAGAATGTTGTTTCACTCTTAAGATGATGCTTTTTAGTAGGAATTCAGCGGAAAATATAATGAAATTTGTACAAAATCCCACATAACCAAATCATTAGTTAGAACCATATTTTGGAGTTTTATAAAGTATTAATTCTAAAGTATGTTCATGTAACAAGCATAAAACCAAGCTACGTATAGCAAACAACGTAATTAGGAAATACCTGATTTAGGCTGCATATGTAAATAGACATGAATATATATCAAAACTACACATAGATTTACAGGAACTTTGTGACTCCAAATCATGGAAAACTATGTTTCTGAAATTCTTGGGTTGTTATTCACTATGAAAAGTGTGTGTATTGGAAAATAAGGATTAGTAATTTTGAGTTACAGTTTTACAATATAAATGAGATATTTCAATATAATCATCTCGAGAGTTGCACATTGGTTCAAAGAAGTTTAGCACTATGGATTGTTCTGTTTCTGGGAAAAAACAAGAATGAATCCATTACAAAGAATATAAAAATATTCTATCAGTGTATTGACAATGTCTTGTTAATTACATAGCACCTTTTATATCTATAACCTCAGCTTTGAGCTCCTCATTCATTCCTTAATTCATTTACTTAATTCATAATTAACTTTTTAATGAATGAAACTGAGTGACAGAGGAGTGAATAGTGTATCAATTCCAGGTTCAAACCTTGGTCTGGTCTTTATTTTTCATCCCTTTCTTCTCACTTCCTGCCTCTCTACCATCCCTTTTTGATGGTTTGGTAGAGAAAAGCATTCGAAACTGATAATAGAAAATAAGACAAAAGTACTGTGGGAGTCTTGGCATTGGCAGCCATCTTACAATTTTTCCTTTGCTGTTTTATCTTTTTCAGCAAGAGGTAACTGCACAATCGTCACTGAATCTATATTGGTAAGACAACATGTTGCGTGGTTCCGAAAGGATATTCTATATTCCTTACTGCCTGCAGGAAAAGGGGACAATAAACAGCAGAAACAAATACTATTTACACTAGACAAAATGGCAACACCACTCACTGGCAGATGGGCTGGACTGCTTACCTAATCCTGTACATGCTGTGAGGTTAGCCATCCTCCACAAGGGGTCATCTCTTGGCTGTTGGTTAGTGACCCAGGGGTCAGAGGGTGGAGAGATACCTGGAACAGCACAATTGCGCTGGACTTAGATCACTTTCTCCATATCTGTTTCCCCCTCTACTCTAGACCGGACCTTATACTGAAAGGTACTGGTGGTAAGGCATCAACCTAGAAGCAGTCCATTTTCCTGGCTGACTGTTGTTGACTGATTGCTCATCAGAGCAGCTTTGCATACATTACCTTTACCCTTTTCAGGAACATTTGCACTTGTAGGAGGAGACTCTATTTCAATGTCCCTCATCTGTTGGAGAGAGAAATGAGTACAATAATTCAGTAGTTACTGCAAGACTCATGGATCTTACTGGGGCACAGAAACTAATATAGTATGGATATTTGTCCCCTTCAAATCTCATGCTGAAATGTGATTTCCAATATGTTAGAGGTGGGATTTGGTAAGAGGTGTTTGGGTCATAGGGGCAGATGCCTCATGAATGACTTTGCGCCCTACCCAGGATAATGAGTGAATTATTGCTCTGTTAGTTCACTCACAAGCAGGAGGCTGGCACCTCCCCTACTCTCTTGTTCCCTCCCTCACCACGTGACATGCCTGCAAGCACACCTGCTCTGCCTTTGCCTTCTGCCAAGAGTAAAAGATTTCTCAGGCCTCAACAGTAACCAAGCAGAAACTGGTGCAATACTTGTATAGCCTGCAGAACCAAGAGCCAAATATAACTTTTTTTCTTTATAAATTACTCAGCATCAGGTATTCCTTCATAGCACTGCACAACAGACTAATACAGAAACTGATATCCCAAAATGTGGCATTTTGATATGCTGAACTGAAGAAACTTCAAGCTGTCTCTGGCCTTCCCCTTCCCTCTGATTCTCCCAAAGCCTTTATCTACCTAAGATCAGACCCAACAAAACAAAAAATAATGTTTTTCTCCCTCTTCCTATAATGCCAAAAGTGTAACCACACCTGAAAAGAACCTTTCACAAGATGATGTACACATTAATTTCTGTTTCCTGATCCATTTATCTTTCCTAGTAATCCACTCAACAGAATTTCTCTTCTCCTGAACCATGCTGTGGGATAGGAAATCACTCAGTGATTTTCCCATGTATACACATTAAATAAATTTGTACACTTTTCTCCTACTAATCTGCTTCATGTCAGTAATTTTTAACGAACCTTCAGAGGCCCAAGGGGAACCTTCAAGTCGCAAGTTTTCTATCTCCACAAAGCTTAACAAGGGCAAGAAAATATAGATACATCTCGAAGTTCCTCTCCTTGTAGACAAAGAATACCTAAAATCTCCAAAAGGAGAGGCATACTAACTGTATAACTTATAACTCAGGCCACTCCCCTCTCACAGATAATGTCCGTCTAGTTCACCTTTCATGATTCTAGATTGCCATATAGTACTGGATTCAGGAGGAGAACTGATGTTCATTCTAATGTCTTCAACAATATTACTTTGCTTCTTGTGTGTTCCAGCTCCCAAAATACTCCATCAAGCTATGCCTCTCAATACCTTCCAATGAAACTGATAGTGAACTGAAATAATAAATGAATTAATTAAAGTAGTAGGAAAAAAGTTAACACACAAAATCAATGGTCTACAAGTACATGAACAATAAAGAGACGATGTTATAAAAAACACTTTTGTAGTTGCTACAACATAAAAGATAAAATATTTATGAATAAACATAACAAATATGCAAAGCCTACATGAGGAAAACTTTAAAACACTCGTGAAATACAGAAAAGTAAGCTTCACTAAATGGGAAGACATCAGTTGTGATGCAACATTACAAAAGCACCATGCATAATTATCTCCTTTAGATAATTTATAAATTTCATATGATGTCAACAAAAATAGAACTGTTTCTTCCCCTGGAGGTAGAAAAGTTAATTCTAAAGTTCTTATGAAATAAAAAAGATAAAATCATAAAACAGAAGACCAATTGCAGATGACTAGTTTAACAGTTACTTAAAATACTACAAAGCCCCCATACTTAAAACAGTCTGTTGCTGGTAAGTTAATAAACAGACGGCTAATGAAAGCGAATAGTAAAATCAGAAATGGACCATGTTCATATAAAAATTTAGTATATATTAAACATGCCAAAATGATGGAATTTTAATAAAAGATGTTGGGTCAAATGATAATCAGTAGAAAAAAACACATAAAATTGAAAACATACTTCACAAAATCCAAATAATAAACTCAAAATAAAAAATCAGTTATGCTGTAGGTTGTCTATTTACTCTGTTGATTGTTTCTTTTCTGTGCAGAAGCTCTTTAGTTTAATTAGGTCCCACTTGTCATTTTTTGTTTTTGTTGCAATTGCTTTTGAAGACTTAGTCATAAATTCTTTCCCAAGACTGGTGTCCAAAAAGAATGGTGTTTCCTAGGTTTTCTTCTAGGATTCTTATGGTTTGAGGTCTTACATTTAAATCTTTACTACATCCTGAGTTAATTTTTATATATGATGATAAATAGTGATCCAGTTTTATTCTTCTGTATATGTCTGACCAGCTGTCCCAACACCATTTATTATAGAGAGTTCTTTTCCCGTCACTTATTTTTGTTGACTTTGTTGAGGATGAGATGGTTATAGGTGTGTGGCTTTATTGCTGGGTTCTCTATGCTGTTCCACTGGTTGATGTGTTGGTTTTTGTAGCAGTATCATGCAGTTTTGGTTACTGTAGCCTTATAGTTTAAAGTCTGGTAAAGTGACATCTCCAGCTTTCTTCTTTTTCCCTAGGATTGCTTTGGTAATCAGGGTCTATTTTGGTTTCATATGAATTTTAGAATAGTTTTTTCTAGTTTGGTGAAAAATGACATTGGTAGTTTAATAAGAATTGCATTGAATCTGTAGATTGCTTTGGGCAGTATGGCCATTTCAACAATATTGATTATTCTGATCCTTGAACTTGAAATATTTCTCCTTTTATTTATGTCACCTATGATTTATTTTAGCAGTGTTTTGTATCTCTCCTCGTTGATATATTTTACCTCCTTGGTTAGATGTGTTCCAAGTATTTTATTTTTTAAACAGTCAACCTACAGAATGGGAGAGAATATTTACAAACTACATAGCCAGAAAAGGTCTAATATTCAAAATCTATAAGAAACTTAAACAATTCAATAAGCAAAAAAACAAGTAACTTCATTTAAAAGTAGGCAAAAAAATGAACAGGCACTTCTCAAAAGAAATCACACAAGCAGCCAACAAGAATACGAAAAAAGACTCCACATCACTAATCATAAGAAAAATGCAAAGCAAAACTACCATGAGATGCCATCTCACACTTGTCAGAATGGCTATTACCAAAAAGTCAAAAAACAGCAGATGCTGATAAGGCTTCAGAAAGGAGGAGTGCTTATAACTGTTGGTGGGAATGTACATTAATTCAGTCACCATGGAAAGCAGTTTGAAGATTTCTCAAAGAACTTGAAACAGAACTACCATTCTGCCCAGCAATCCTGCTGTTGGCTGTATACTCAGATGAAAGTAAATCATTCCACCAAAAAGACACATACAGTAACGTGTTCATTGCAACACTTTTTATAATAGCAAAGACATGGAATACAATGAAGATAGATGCCCAGCAGTGGTGGACTGGATAAAGAACATGTGGTACAGGCCGGGCGCGGTGGCTCACGCCTGTAATCCCAGCACTTTGGGAGGCTGAGATGGGTGGATCACGGGGTCAGGAGATCGAGACCATCCTGGCCAACAAGGCGAAACCCCGTCTCTACTAAAAGTACAAACAATTAGCCAGGCACGGTGGCGGGCGCCTGTAGTCCCAGCTACTCGGGAGGCTGAGGCAGGAAAATGGCGTGAACCTGGGAGGCGGACCTTGCAGTGAGCAGTAAGCCGAGATCGCACCACTCCACTCCAGCCTGGGCGACAGAGGGAGACTCTGTCTCAAAGAAAAGAAAAGAAAAGAAAAAGGAAAGAAAGAAAAAGAACACGTGGTACATACACAGCATGAAATAGTATGCAGCCTTTAAAAAAAAATTAAGATCTTACCTTTGCAGCAGCATGGATGCAGCTGGAGGCCATTATCCTGAACAAATTAACATGTGAACAGAAAACCACTTATAAGTGAAACATTCAGAAAGCTAAACATTTGCTACTCATGAACATAAAGATGGCAGTGATGAACACTAGAGATTACTAGAGTGAAGAAGTAGGTGGAGTGGGGTTTGAGAAACTAACTATTGGGTACTATGCTTATTACTTTGGTGACAATATCAATTTTATCCCTAACCCCAGCATCATGCAATATACCCAGGTAACAAACCTGTACATGAGCCCGCTGAATATAAAATAAATTAAAAAATAAATGAATAAAATAAATACAAAAACTAAGTACAAAAAAGAAAATCATAGAAGCACTAGAAGGAAACATGTAAATTCCTTTATATTCTCAAGATGAGAACATCTTTCTAACTATTGTTCAAAATCAGAAACAAAAAAGAAATACAAGTTCAACTACCTTAAAAAATGTCTACATACCAAAAAACAACTCAGCAGCAAAAACAAACTCAAAAGATAAATGATTAACTGGGAGGAAATACATGCAAAAAGTATTATAAAAGGGTTAATATTGTCAATAAATAGACAACTTTTAAAAATTGGTGCTAAAAAGGCTAAAAAAACCCACTAGAAAAATGATTAAAAGACTGAGACGGTTTACAAAAATGAAAAAGACTCAGAAAGTTTACAAAAAATTTTTCCCCTAGCATATGTGTAATCTGATTTCCTAAAGAGAGGACCTAAAATATATTTGAAAAAAAAAATGGCAAAATATTTTCTGAATTTAAAACAAATTGTTAGTTCATAGATCAAAGAAACACAATAAAGTCCAAACAGGATAAATACAAAGAAAACCACACCAAAACCCATCATGCATATTTCTGAAAATTACTGATAAGGAAAAAATCTAAAAGCAACCGGGAGGTGGAGGTGGAGGAGGGCACACATCACTGATTCATATTTTGATGTTCTAACCCCAGTACCTCAGAATGTGACTATATTTAGAGATAAGGCTTTTAAATAGGTAATTAAGGGTAAATGAGGTCACATAAGTGCACCCTAATTCGATCTGATTGCTGTCCTTATCAAAAGGGGAAATTTGGAAGCATAGAGAGCTATCATGGGAATACACACACAGAGAAAATGTTGGTGACAAGATGGCCAGCCATCTGCAAGTCCAGGAGAGAGCCCTTGAAAGAAACTACTTGCTGATACCTCAATATTGGAATTCTATCCTATAGAGCTGTGAGAAAATAAATTTCTGCTGTTTGAGCCATCCAGTCTGAGGTATTTTGTTATGGTAGCTGTAGCAAACTAATGCACATATTAAGAACGGAGAAATAAAGAGTGACCCCACAATGAGATTTTGTATCTATAATGTATAGAGAGGGATAATTCCAGGGCTTTGTTGTTATTAATAGCATAGGGCATTAGGAGAGTACAGAAGGAAATGGATATAAATTATTAGTGGGCTTTTCGTGCCATGTAGAAGAAGATATAGTAACCTTGTAACTATAACTTACCCAGCATTTTAAAAAGTTTGATCCTAAGAGTTAGTTCTATAGAATGTTAATAAGTTTTCTTTGGAAAACAAGAGGGACTTTAGTAAATTTTGTAATTTGCTATAAACCAAATACTTTTCTTGATTCAGGAAAATGCATCTACCAAACAGCATAAGGTAATATGTGATGACTTTTTCTAAACACTTTAAAAACAAAAATTTAATTCATTTATTTGGACCCTGATAAATGTTCACTGATTGTATCTGGAAACTGCAGAAAGGAAATGTATTTTTCCCCTCAGCATGTTTGTATGATGTTGATCTTAAAGATAGTATGATCACAAATTAAATATTTGAAATATCTTTTGTAACTCTTGACTGACTGTCTAAATCTTTGCTTAATTGAGATCATGGGTACACAATATCAGCAAGACAAAACAGCATTTCTGATTTAATTAGATTTTCCTATTTTATTAAATTGGTTTTCAACTACATTTGAGAACAGGAGAACACCACTTCCAAGAAGATTTTGTACTTTCAGTCTGGCCTTTTAAGACATATCAAGGCTTTTCTGGTATATATTTTACTGATTATCTCATAAAATCATTTCATGACAAATTCACAGTACAGTGGTTTTATAGTAAATGGAGATAACAGAATGCACATGAAAATTTCTTCTAAAATCAAATCCAACTGCCTACTACTTAGTATCCACTATACCTTCATTACGATTAGGAAGAGTTAGCTATATTTCTGTTTTGTTAAATTATTATTTGATGAAGTATTATTTTTTTAAACTGTTAATTCTAAATTCCATGGATTTCACTTTAGTTGTAGTTGTTTGCCAATTCCTTTGAGTTCAACATGCTGCAAATTCACTTTGCTTTTAATGAATCAGAAGACTCCCACCTGGCAGAGACTGTCATTTGTTTGTTCAAAGTGACCTTCATTTTCTTGGGAAAGAATATTGTACAGATGACATAGTTATTCCAGGTTTCCATGCTACTAGTTGTTAAAGAAAAAAAAATCTCAGATTGGCATATTTACTTTTTGAAACAGAGAAAATGTAAACACTTTTATGAGATTTAGTTTCATAAGAGTTACACTCACCATCTCAATTATTTAAATATGAATAAAAGAGAATTCCTTCAAAACTGGTATAAAGCCAATGCTTGATTTAATAAACAGATGCATGAACAGAATTCTTTATAAGGAAACTAAATAGCTGGGAGAGGAGAAGGACAGAGCTGATATAAACCAAAAAAGTCTCCATCAAATTACAGAACATTAGGACTTGCAGGTCTCATAGAAACAATCTTCAGATAAATGAATCAAACATTAAAGAGTGTTAGTGATTTTCCAAAGACGGTACAAGTAGGAGATTCTATGGGATTGTCTTTGAGTGTGAATAATTTGTGTGCCAAATAAACACCTTTACCAAAACGGTTCCATTTGAAGAATATCTCAACATTTAGGAATTTGAGCTGAAAACTTTGCATTAACATTTCCTGTAGCTTGTTCCTTAAGACTAAGTGTGGTAAATCTCTGCTAATGCCAATACCTGGCTTAACAAGACCATTTATTTACAAATTGTCACCCTAGCCAAAAACTTGTTCTCTCCATGCAACAGTTGCCTTTTGAACAAATTCCTTCTGGTCACCGTTAGGATTTTTCATTTCATTTCTGTTCTTCTCCAGGCTCCCCAATGTTCTGCCACTAAAATTTCGTAATCCTGTTTTCTCATATGTAAAATGGGAAACATTTTTGTTTTCAATGTGTTTGTTCTTAATTCTAAGGAGTGATATTATTTTAAAAAGCAAGTTAATTCTGTTAAGAGTCTCTCAGGCAAAGTTTTTTCTCATTCTTGCATTTGAGGGAAATAAGAAGTAATAGGCGATCAAGCATGCAGAATCTTGTCATTTTGCTGTTATAACAGCATATTCCAGTCATACACTGTCATATCTCACTATTTAATTGGACATGCCTCAAAGGACAGAAAAGAGAGGAAAAATAACATTTTTGTGAATATTGTTCTTTTAGTGGCATTGTAGCATATAAAACATTAGAGTTACATATCTTGTTTCAAATGTAAATATCTCTTGTCTACTACTTTCTGTTTGTTCTTTACTCTGGAAACACTATTAATGAATGTGTAAAAATCTAGTTACCATAGTGATAAGTCTGGTTTTGCTCTTAGTTGTTACCTCTTTTCTTTATAAATTTATCTCAACGTTCTTCTAAATTTCAGATTACAATTGTTTGATAAAATAATTACTCTAAATACTAAAATAAAATTTTATATAATTTCAGGGCAAAATTATTTAGAGCTTTAAGTGTTAATAATATTATTATAAATGACTCTCATCTTCTTGATTTTATCTAACATACTTGGTTTTTGAAATAAGGGAGAAAAGATGAGACCAATATTCAAGGCTGTGTTTATTAATCTTTAATTGTAGTATAAATTCTGGCACTAGGTTAGGTCAATTTTACAATAGTCATCGTGGCCTATTCATTTGGTTATCATTTGTTTTAAAATATATATATATATAGGCCAGGCACAGTGGCTCACACTTGTAATTCCAGCACTTTGGGAGGCCAAGGTGGGAGGATTCCTTGAGGCAAGGAGTTCAAGACCTGCCTGGGCAACAAAGTGAGACTCTATCTCTACAAAACAATTTTTTAAATGCTTTTCAAAAAGAAATGATCAAGCACATAAGAAGCTATACCATACATTCCTTCACTTCACTAGGAAATTCTCACCACCAGCAATGCCTGATGTACAGCTGAGTCCAGTTAGCTTCACAAGTAGCACGTCCATACTCCAACTATAACAATGCAATGAATGATCAGTGGCCAATCAGAACTTCTGTAAGAATTTGAAATTTGGCTTTCAAAGAATGTAGATTCACAAGTCATGCAGATTTTTATCAGGAATGACAGTTCTTTTTGTAGCAAGAAGTAGGAGACTTACAAGAAAATAGAGTGAGAAATAATTTGACTCTAGAGAGATGGAAAAAGTAGCTGCCCTGGTGGCTTCACAATTCATGACTTCAACAAGGCTCAATTGTGCTTTTCCCTCATATCCCTTCAAAACATTTCCTCTGTATTTGAATGGATTCCTGTTCCTTGTCACCAAAGAAACATCAATACTAACACTCTTGGTGACGCATTTACAAGGTGATCTAATGAAACCCATGTATGCAAGATCATTTTAAAAAGACACTGTAGTTCTATATTGTTGGCAGATAGATCCAATTTAAGTTCAGTGGCTCAAATTACACTGTTTAATTGCTTGAAAATCAGCAGAAGTTGGTAATACTTTCCTAGAGATTAACTCTTAGAGTTGAATAAAATCCTTGAGACTTGTCTAAAAATATTAACAAGGTGGCTCTAGTGAGAATAATTTCCCCTTCCCAGTTGGATTAGACATTAAATACCAAAAGATAATTCTGAACTCATGCATTTCTATTGGTCACACAGTCTTTTAAACTGAAAGCAATGTCCAATTAGGGACATAAATGTTGAGTAAAAGTTGAGATATATGTTCTTAATACTGAATTTAATAAAAATATGTCACATCTTTCATTACATAAAGATCCTCAATGCCTATAGAGTAAAATCTAGAGAAGTAACATAAATGCAGGCACAGGTAACGTAAGTGGCATAAGTAAAATAAATGCAGCCTGGCATAAGTAACAAAAGTACAGGTTCAGCATACTTTTTAAGACTCAACATCCCAACACTGGCCACCCTCTAAGCTACAGTCATGCAGAATCACTTGCTACTTGCACAAAACACCACGATTTGGACAGTCTAATACTATCAAAATACCATCCAAGCCAGTCTCAGTTCCTACTTTCTCAATCTTAAGTATGGAGCTACATGGGGGCCAGCATTTGGAAGTAGATTACTGCATCAGAACATCAAAGATTTGTGGAAATATGACAGCTGGTATTTGTTGTTTGGAAAAATGATCCGGCTATTGAGCAGACTTATTTGGAACCTTAAAGTGAGTAAACAGGGATGACATCTTGGCCAGAGATAAATATTTATTTTCCTTTTCTTCTTCAGGGGCTCTGGAGACAAGGAGAAGGAATTGTTCTTGCTAAGCAACTGGTTAAGCTCACCACAAAAAAAAAAAAAAAAAACCTTAAATTTTTTTTTTTATTTAACATTTTTTCTTGCACAAGCCTGCCAGAACCAGAGAAATCTCAAACAGAGATTAAGTGTAAAAAGACTTTTGGCATCTGTATTGTTAGATACTGGAATGGGTATGTGGCATAAAATTGGAAATCCCAGAGTCTACAGATTTTTATTTTATTTTCAATGTTTATATGTGGGTTTCTTTTTCTTTTTCTCTTTTTCCTTTCCTCTATTTCCTTAGTTGAGTCTAAGAAAATGATTTGATTCTTTGTTGAAAGTCAGGTCAGGCTACAGTCAGAAATAAGGAGAGAACAAAGACTTTATAATGTCTTAAGGAAAAGTCTCTTTTTAAAAGGATAAGTTATGTTCAAGGACTAATACAAGACAAAATTTATTGCTTCAAATTTAGCCTCTAATGTATGGGTTTGAGAAATGCCGACAGCAGCAGCACAATAGCATTAGCTACCATGAGATTTGCGAGAAAAGTCCACGACAGAAGTTATATGGATTCCTACTGGGATACTGGAGGCAGGGATTATGAAGGTTTCACAGTGAAAGCAGAGGACTAAACAAACAAGAAAACAAACAAACAAACAAAAAAACCCTTGAAATCTACAGAGCACAGTGACAAGCATGTGACAGTAAAATTAATTGTTCAACAGAATTTTCCCCACAAAACTGTTTAAATTACGAACTCTGGACAACTGGTATGCACAGATTATACTCTGGACAATGTTAAAACAAGATTTTCTTTTTATCCTTTCTCTGTCCTTCCATTTTCCCAGAAAACATCATATATCTGATTTGATCTCTGATGTGCATGTGATATTGGGATACGTTAGTCCAATAAGGCTAAATCCTAGGATTTTGTTTTATTTCATTTTGAACTCAGGCAGCGCATATATCTTTCTGCTGGAAATGCCACTCTGGAGAATTATGTAAACTTCAAGTTGTTGGGAACCACTATTTTGAAAGGCTTGTCTGTGAATGCAGTCTGCACAGAAGAACGCAGAGCCCAAGCAAAGGCAAAAGGAGTGAGAGAAAGAGGCTTGATTACATTGTTTGGGCCCCTAGATCCACAAGCATTATAAATTGCTCTGCTACACAGGACAGTACAGTACATATTCTGCTATAAGCTAGTCAGTGTTGAAGTCCTGTCTGATACCATCATCTTGTTTGGAATCATTTTTTTATAAGAACTTGCATTTTTCTTATGAATTTCTTAGGTAGAGGACTAGTTTTGTAATAGTCTTGTGGTTTGAGTGATTCTCCTGCCTCAGCCTTTCAAGTAGCTGGGATTACAAGTGCATGCCACCATGCCTGGCTAATTTTTGTATATTTAGTAGAGACGGGGTTTCGCCATGTTGGCCAGCCAGGTCTCGAACTCCTGACCTCACGTGATCCTCCTGACTTGGCCTCCCAAAGTTCTGGGATTACAGGCATGAGCCACCACGCCCAGCCTAGTCTGTGTTAACCATTTCAGATACTGAAAAATGAGAGTACTTAAGACTTGGGATTGAATTAATCCAACCCTGAAAATGTTACAGTGCTGGCTATTGATTCTAGTTAGGTTGACTGAGAAAAATACTAAAATTCTACCAAGCCCCCAGTTAAATCTATTTGCAGAGAATGAGAAAATTTGGAAGTAGAGTGCTTTTAAATTTTAATTTCTTTTTATTAAAATCTGCAAAAGGAATTAATTTTAAATTTAATTTTTCTGTAAAACCTTAGTAAGAAGGAGAGTTATAAATTGAAGGCATTTTTCTTAACTGACATTATTGTTGAGCTAAGCCACCATGTAGTACTAATTGAAAAACCTCTCCTAATGAACATGACTGAAAAATGTGGATAGGCATACTTTGAAATTCATAATAAATTAGGGAGTGATATTTTAATCTAGTATATGCTGGAACCTTGGAGATAGCCTAATTAGTGTCTGTTCTGATGCTTTTTTTTTTTTTTTTTTTTTGGTATAGACTAAAGTGTCTGGCTCTCTTTACCCAGGAAGGTACAAAATAAGCAGTTGTATGCATTGACGACTAGTAAGATGAAAAGAATAGAATTATCTTGATGCACTTCAGGATCTCATATTCCAAAAACCAATCCTCACAAAATCCTCAGAAAAGCCCCATGAAATGGGTAATTTTATTATTCTAAGCTTATGCATGAGGAAAGAGCATAGAAAGCCTAAATAATTTGTCCAAACACACCCAGCTAGGATTTGAACATAAGAGGTAGAGCTGAGGTTTGGGAACATAGGTAATCTGGTCTCCAAATTGCTTGCTCCTCTAAAGGAAAAGGAGATATTAATATGATGGAGTAGAGTATGAAGCATTAATTTGATCATTCGTGGTATATTTTACCATGAAGTGGGGTACTGTGTCTTAGTTGTCTCTGATACACTGCAGCTGTATCAAGAAATGGACACAGGATCTGTGTCTCACATGGAGATATCTGGGTTTCACACAGTCTCTCAAGTATTTTCTCTCCCTCTCTCTCGGAACTAAGTAATATTCTCAAGACTTTCTCTCTCTCTGTCCACACCATTCATCTTTTTATTTCTTTTTTTTTTTTTTTTTTTTTTTGCCACTGAGACACATATGGACAGGCTTGTCTCGTCTCAATATTAATATTTAAGAGCAAAGCAGGATCTCTTGCAAGCTTTAAGCTTAGAACCTGTGTAGACTCTGTGTATCAAACCTTTACCCGCAATCTGCAGATACCCGTTCAGATATGAATCAAAGGGTTACTTGATCTCCCTTTTGCTTGTGTTCTTTGTGTATAATCATTTGGAAACCAGCTGGTATGTCGTGAGTGATTTGGCAAAGCATGATTTAGGCACTCTATATTGTTTGGAGTTAATATTGTTACAGGTAGTTAGACAGGCATGAGCAGGGAAGGAGAGGGCTCTCCCCCACCCACTAGAAATGTCAGGTGATAGTTTGGCCGTTATCACATTTCCTCTCTAAAAGTGTTAAATTGGCAGCCAGCATCAGGGAGAGGCCATTTCCTGATGGTCCACACCTGTTGCTCTAAAGTGTTAAATGAACTCAGACACCAGGGAGAAGTAATTTCCCAGGCATGTGCATTAAGAGACAAAAACGGCAGAGCATGACCTTCTGGGAACACACCGCTGGAAAAGGGAAGAAAGACTCAGATGGGCATGTGTACAACTTCTGAAACACACTGCTTGTGCTCACCTCCTAAGGGTAAGGAGGGCACTGCACATGCGAACAGTCCACCCTAAGTGAAAATTCATGGAAAAGGAGCCAGCGAATAAAGTCCTGGGATCAAGGTTAAACACCGCACTTGACCTTCAGGTGCCCGCTTGAGTCTCTTCCAAGCTACTTTCCTTTCTTTCCTGTTCTAAAGCCCTTTTAAATAAACTTCCACTCCTGCTCTAAAACTTGCGTTGGTCTCTTTTTCTGCCTTATGCTCCTCGGTCGAATTCTTTATTCTGAGAAGGCAAGAACTGAGGTTGCTGCAGACCCGTATGGATTCACCACCCATAACTCAAATACTTTCCACCAGTAACAATACCATCAAATGGTATCAAACCACCACTTGATTTCTATGTTTTTAACTTGCCTTACATTAATCAAGTCTTTTTTGAAGACTTACAACACAACGTGAATAGTTGCATTCATTGATCAACGGACTCTGCCCCCAGCTGAATATGAAAAATATCTCAAAGCAGTTCTTGCACTTTAGTATATGCATATTTTAAGATGACACAGTGAAGGGTCACTTACTGTTTTTCCTTATCTTGCAACGATGCCATACTTGTTAATTAAGCCAACTTTTCAAAATATTGATTTTATTTTCTAATGTTCAGAGAGAAGGCTATTTGTTAGTCATTCAAAGATAACGAATTTATATATAATCAAAGATTTTATCAATCTGTAAAGTGAAATATGCAATAGACTTAAGAGTAGAAATAAAGAGAATAAGTTATTTCTGTTAGGTTTTAGAATAGAAATTAGAGTATGTTCTATTTATGTCAAATATATTAATAGGATCTATCTCAAACTGAGAGTAATAGCATAAAGTTTATGTCCATGAGTCAAACAACCACCATGAACACACCTGCAGTAAAACCTGGGTGTACTGATGTTTGCTGCAGCAAGGGAGACCGTATACCATGGGATTTGTTGGGCATCTTAGTGCTATGTTTATGTGTTTGTGTCCCTTTTGAAATTCATGTTGAAACTTAATCTCCAATGTAACAGTATTAACAGGTAGCACCTTCTGGAAAGTGATTAAGTCATGAGGGCTTCACCTCATGAATGAATTAATGCCCTTATAAAAGGGCTCAAAGGAACTAACGAGGTCCCTTTTGCCCTTCTACCATCCCTGCCATGTAAGGATACAGCAAGAAGTGCCATTTATGAAGCAGGGTAATCCTCACAAGACACCAAATCTACTAGTTCCTTGATCTTGGACTTTCTGACCCCCAGAACTACGAAAAATTTACATTATTTAAAAGTGACTCAGTCTTAAGTATTTTGTTAAAGTGTCACAAATAGACGAAGACATTCAGTAAGAATGATCTTAAAATAATTTATTGTAAGATTAGGGCTTGTGGCAGATGATCTGGCAGAGATCTAAGAAGAAAGAGTTCAAGGAAGAAGGTTTATTTCCGCATTGGGTACTGTCAGGAAGGAGTCATTCCATGAATAAATATCTTAACAAAATTTTCCCCGAAGCCAAAATAGTGAGGATAAAGCTATAATTGTTTTAAATTTTAAAAAGGCAGTCATTCATCTTAGCTGGGAGAGGGAGGTTTTGGTAATTTTTTGTGTTTACATTGACCCAGTCTGTATCTGTGTTCAAACATGATTAGGATCTGGTTTTGTTTTTGTCTCACTTTACTGGGGTCAGAGTGGCCTTATCTGATGCTGGTGATCTCTGGGATTGTTTATATATTGTTTACATTGAACAGAAGAACACCATGGCCTCAATGTGGATGCCAAACCAGCTCTGGGTATCTTTCCTTCAAAGGATGACATACAATTAAAACAAGTATGGGATGATTACTATTTGTTTCTAAGAAAAATATTGAAGTTTGCAATTTCTTCATCTCAAGGTAGAGAAAACAAATGTTTGCATCAGAATGGTAAAAGAGCTATAATAATTTCAATGTAACTAAATTTTCAATGACCCTTTCCTTCAGAAAAGTAAATGCCTCCAATTTTGTACAACTATTCTTAAAGTCACACTTTTCTACTCCTTAGACCATATAGTGTTCACAGCGTTGTCTTGGGAAAATACTGAATATAACCAAAGGCTTGTGCAAAATGTAAAATACGCCATCTCACTGAGGAACTGTGACTTTAGCAGTGTGATATACTAATATTCCAAAATTGTAGAGATACTTTAATTTTTGTAGTTTGTGTTTAAATCCCTAACTCTTCCTTCTGTGTATGGAAAAAATGGAAAGCTGTGATAGTAAAATCAATTTCATCCAGTACAATATGACTTATAATGCCTTCTGTACTTTGTATTAGTTGAGGACAAGATCATGAATCAATGTAGATGAAGGTTTTATTTAACTTAAGCATCAGTTTTTTTCCCTCTGTCAAAATTTTACTTATCAGGCTAATATTTGAAAAGTATTCTAGATTTTTTTTTTGTTTCTCAAACCCTTAGCTAGAAATATTATTTCCCTGTGTTTGGTTAAGCAGAGTAGTAGGCGGTTCTTTGTTACTTAAGACTAAGTTTTAACATTTCCTTTACAGCAATCCCTCTATTTTAATAGCTTTAACAAAGGTCACTTTCAGATTAGCTCAAATCTATTAGAGTACACTACAATATGTTGGTTTTTCATCAAAAATTTATTTATATATCCATCTAGAATTTTAGACCTTCAATCCAAAGAAGATTTATATGAATACAATATTTTTTGCCATTATTTACAAAAGTAATATAAAGGATTCCTTGGGCAATTACTTATTCAGTAGTAGGATTTGGAACAGTCTATTTGCTGTCATGTAATCATTTCAATGTGTTACATTTTTCTTCTGATTATAATTAATCTCTTTGCATGAGTACCAGATAGAATGACTATCTGATTTGTGGTAACCTGCTGGAGTCACAGTGTCCAGTCTGCAGGTGGAGAAAAATAAATATTTTTATAAGAAAAATGAGGCCTTCACCTTACCAGAGAATCTTCACTTTGTCTAAAACAATACACTTTTTTTATGTTTGATGTAATTTTTCACTCAATTGTAAAGGGTTATCTCTTCAACAGGAGAACCAAATCCTTAATAAAATCATTGAGTTTAAGAAGTCTCAAGGGAGAGATCGCAGCTAATGTCTACTAGTTTACTAGAGGTCCAAAAACAGTACTATTCACTGGCAAATACTCAGAATACATTTTTTGATTAAGTTAGAAGTGGTCGGGGTGGTTGTATGAACTTTATTTTACTTCTACCCTCATATCCAACAAATTCAGATGACTGTATATTAAATTTTATCTCATTAAACTTCAAATATTTTCCTCATTTGAAAGTAATTTTTGTCATCTCCTCGTTTGAAGTCAAATATAATTCATGATTAACTGTGAAAAAGTTTGAATTTGAATACTTTCCAGTCCCTTCTTAGGAGCACTTCTGAATGCTACCCTCTTGATCACTGCAGCTGCAATTGTAGATATATACTGAGCTACCAGAATCACAGACAGCACAAACTTTATTTTTTAAGAACCTTAAAATTCATCATAATTTGCAGGTAAAACAATAGACTTAAGAGTAGAAATAAAGATAGTAAGCCATTTTTATTAGGTTTTAGAATAGAAATTAGAGTATGGTCTATTTATGTCAAATAGATTATGTTGTTTATTGATTCATTACTGTTAACTCATTCTCCCCAAATATGCAAAAAACGGTATCTTTGGAAATTTCTTGAAAAAATTAAGGTGTACTCATTATGAATGAAAGCTCTTGCTATAACATTACCGTTAAATTTTTACCAATGAAAAGAATTTATTGCAATGACATGTTTTCTCATAAGTAACATTAGTAGAGGCCAAGATAACAGAGGAAGTGGGGACATGCATTCCAGTGTGTAATAGAAGAGATTAAATATTTAAAATATAGTTCTGTAGTAATGAAAAAATAAAATGTATTGGAAAATATGAGTGGCTTACCAGAGAAAGTGTGAAATATTCGCAATTATTGAACAGGAAATCACATGTGAGTAGTAAGGAGAAGATGTAAAGAGGTTTGGACTGGCATGGACTTATAGGTTTGGTTTTATGTTAATGCAGAACATACATTAAAAGGACATTTTATCCATTTCAGCTACTTGGAACAAATTTCTATCTGCTGCAGTCCAGCCAGTCCCTAATTTATTTTCCTAGCGTAATAGGAAGTTGGCTTCCTGCTTATGTAGTCGAGGCTCCACTGTACTTGGGGCCACCTGAACTCCACTCCACCTACAGGTACAGCTATAACCCTACTGTCTGATGATTTTGATTAAGGCGCATACAAAATACAAATATCCATGGATTCATTGTTTGACAGTTTAACATCAAATTGTCTTCATTGCTTTGTTGCTAGGACCCGGCTCATCTTGCCACCTCGTTCTGTGCAATATATATCTTTGCCTTGTTCTTCATGACTTAGTTTAACCTTGTAACTTGTGTCCATGGATTGGTTTTTGTCTTATTCTTCATGAAATTACCTTTCGGCTAAAAACAGAAAATCCAACTCACACATTTAAACAGTAATAGAGATTTATTTCTCCCCATTACTGGAAGATTTGGGTTGAGTTTCAGAGATTGTTTGGTTCAACAGCTCAGCAGTATCACTGGGGACATGGTTGCTTTTTCTTTTCTTTCCTTTTTATTTTTTTAATATATTTTAAGTTCTGGGATACGTATGCATATGCAGAACGTGCAGATCTGTTACATAAGTATACATGTGTCATGGTGGTTTGCTGCACCCATCAACCTGTCATCTACATTAGGTATTTCTCCTAATGCTACCTCCCATTCCCCCACCTCCCGATAGGCCCTGGTGCGTGATGTTCCACTCCCTGTGCCCATGTGTTCTTGTTGTTCAACTCTCACTTATCAGTGAGAACATGTGGTGTTTGTTTTCTGTTCCTGTGTTACTTTTCTGAGAATGATGTCTTCCAGCTTCATCCATGTCCCTGCAAAGGACATAAACTAATCCTATTTTATGGCTGCATAGTATTCCATGGTGTATATGTGCCACATTTTCTTTATCCAGCCTATCATTCCCAATGTATGTTTATTGTAGCACTATTCACAATAGAAAAGACTTGGAACCAACCCAAATGCCCCTCAATGATAGACTGGATAAAGAAAATGTAGCATGGTTGCTTTTCTATCTCTATCCTATCTTCCCCGTGTGAGATTAATTCTGGTTTATTTAACTGCTAGCAATGGGTACATCTTGAATTATTACAGCATTTACACAACAAAAATTAACTTCTCAATCACATCATCATCCAATGTGAATATTTCTGGTGGCAACGGCCTTCTATGTCATCATTGAGGAACATGGGCTCTTCCCAACATGTAGTTACACTCTCTTATAAGTGCTCAGAGTTCTCTTCATTCAACTAGTGTACAGCAAAAGAGAGCATAGGGGAGGCATACATTCTTATCACTTTGCCTAGAAGTGACAAAAACAGAATTTAGTTATATGGATATGTGCTATTCCTAAGTACAAAATGCATAGAAAATATCTTACAATGTCAGGCAAAACAGGAAATCGGTTTTGGTAACAGTATAGCATTCTCTGCTACAGTTGACTTCCCAGTAAAGGGAAAAATGGCATAGTACTTCCAGGATTCACATCTCATACCACATCTTCCTGAACTGGAAACTGGGATTGTTTCTGGCAACAAAGCAAGTGAGAATGAGAGAACCTCTTTCCCCAAATCTCCAGCATGCCTCTGCTTGTCTCTTATTAGCACAAATGGAGTCTTAAGTCTATTACTGGGTCAGATTCTTAAGGTAGGCCACAAAATTCTGTGTGTTGCTTCACTGGCACCAATCAATATAAAAATGGTCGGGACCACCCTTTGCCCAATCAAGCCTCTTCCTGAAACTAGCGCTGTGTCAGTTTCACCTGAAGAACATTAACTGCATGCAGAAAGATACATTCCCATATTTTATGTTGTTTAGCAAAGGAGAAAAAGGAATATATATTTAGTTGGAAACCAGTTGTGTCCGTGACAATGCGTAAGTCCTTGTCTCTCTCTAGACTGACCTCTCTGTTAATCCCCAATCTCCTACCCTTGTGAATCTCCAAACCTCATGTGATTTGAAATCAATCTCAAAGTTTCCAGTGTAAGCCACTACATTTCTAAAATTGTCTAAATTTCAGTGTGTTTCAACTTCAAATTCTGTCAATGCTGTGCCCTACTGCCTGGGAAGATGCTTCTTGTGTTCTACTGACAGCATCTTCAGTCCAAATGCTCACTCCCCTAACTCTGCAAAATCAAATTATTGTTTGTCTCAAGAGGATAGGTATTTCCTGGGTTTATTTCTTTTATGCCTAGTTTGGCCTGTCAGACCATCCTCTAGACTCCAGGACTGATATTCCACAGAAGCCAGGACTGTTGACTGACAACCTTGTCTTATAACTTAAATAACTGAGATCTGATAATCTCCAATTTTGACAGGAAGTAGAGAGCAAGAAAAAAGAAGATGGGAAAAGGAATAAAGGAATTGCTATGTAATAAAAGTACTTTCAATCATGTTTGAGTTCTTGCATATAGTGGGCCAGGCAATGATCTAAGGCTTATTTTATTGATTTCTCATAAGAGCCCTACGTGATAGATAATAATTATTTGCTATTTTACAGATGAGGAAATGAAAGTTGGAGAGGCTAAATATCTTTCTCGACATATTTAGACCATAAGTGTTGGGACCAGAATATAGGCCTGGACTGTGTAACTATGACACAAAGCAAAGAAAAGGTCGATTGAGACTGCAAAGTAAAATATGCCAACTTCTCAATTTTGTCTGTCACTGGACCTTTTCACTTATTTAAAATCAAAGCTCTGTTTATTCATTTACTATTAATATTTTAGACACCTAGTATTGCAAGGCACTGTACTAAGATGTGTGAGAAGATGCAAAGATGAATAATACATGGGATGACCTCAAGAAACGTCTTATCTAATATAGCAAGAGTAATAAATGGAATATTCCTATGTTAAAATACACTAAATTGAATAAGCAAAATATATTATTGATTACATATATAATTATATTAAAATATCTAAATAATGCCATGTATATGCCAGTGGATTGATGACCCACTTACAATGAGTATTGAGGAACTAAAAAGTAGGGAACCAGTGCATTGGGCATAGACTGTGTTACTAAGAATTTTTGCTGAGAAAAGACTAGACCTAGGGATGGCATAAAGTCAAGGAGGAGTTATTGCATATTTTGTTATCATTATTATTTACAATTTGAGAAATTTAACAAGTATAAGTTCAGGTGAAAGAACAAGGAAAAGGAGAGGCTGGAGATTAAACAGAAAAGGAAGAAAAACATGCAATTACTTTTCAATAGTTTTATGCAGACTTTCAGTAACCTACGGTTACTGGTTTCTAAATGTGTGCTTTCCATGTGTTTTTCTTGCCTGTTTGCTTTAATCTCTTTTGAATCTCAGGCTCAAAGGACTGAGTGAATTAAACTTCTCAGTTCATGCCACAACATCATTATCATTGGGTCTATGCAAGGCTGTGTTCTTGCTTCATTTACTGATGCACTTATTTCTAATTCCATACCCGACTTCCAGTTTCACACCTCTCCAATATTGCAATAAGCAACCATTCCAATCAATGTAATGTGTTCACTTTTGTTTTATTGTGTTGCTGTAAGTTTTTGTTATTGTTTTGTGTTTATATTTTGAAGTTATTAAAATGATGTTGTCTTGCCTATTTCATTTTATCTCTTATTGTCTTTGTCTCTTATTTTCTTCTCAGTTTTATATCTTTAAAGTCATTCATGTTTCTATGTGCTCTCCATTGATTCTACCTTTGGCATTATACTCCCCAGTGTGGATTCCTCCCATTTTACCTTCCACTCTCTGAGTGATCAACCACGGAATGCCCACAACACTCCACCACCACAAATAATGCTGCAAAGGACACCGTCTTACATATCCCCTGTCACTCACTGTGAGGATTTTCTTGTGATATGTAAATGTAGAAAAAAGTTTATTGATTTCCTCAAGCAAATCTACTGGGACTGAGAAAACACTGAATATATAAATTAATTTGTGGATGATTGATATTTTATAATATTAATACATCTCATCCAAGAGCGTGCAAATTCTCCACACAACAACGTGAAAATTTTCTCTAAAATATTTTTAAAAGGGGAGTATTTTGATTAACATTGCAATGTTTAATACTAATTGTCTATTTGAGTTCCATGTGTCTCTTGATCCAATTTTTGATTACTTTTGGAGGAATTAATTCATGTAATCCAGTTTTCAGACTTGTTGGTGAATAGTAATTTTCATAGTCTTTTGCTATTCTTTTAATCTTTGCTGTCTCAGTGATTTTCTATTTTCATTCTGTATTTTGTTTACTTGCATTTTTTTCCTTTTACCTCTTTCTCTTTTTTCTATCTTAATCAGATTTTCCAGCCATCTTATTAATCTTTTTTAAAATGTAATTTGAAACTATTAATACTTTCTACTGACTATTTCATCTTGTCTGCCCTCTTATCTTTTATTTTCCACCTTCTTCTTCTATTTCCAACATCTTGAGTCAAATATTGAGCTCATTAATCTTTTCTCACTTCTGATATGTGTTTAAAGCTATCAAAATTTTTCCTTGTATAGCTTTATCTGTTTCCCACAAATCCTAACTTTATATAATTTTTGGAAGTCAATTATGTATCTACTCTATGTCTATCCAATTATGTGTCTATTATTTTTCATTATCAAGTTATAAATATCTATACATTTCCTTTATAATTTTCCAGTTTTGCCAAATATTATTTAGAAATATGTAATTTCACTTTCAGAATATATGAGTTTTTCTTCGCTGTTATTTTTTATTTGTTCAAATTTCACTTTGTTTTGCTAGGAGATAAAAGCCTATGAAATACTGATACTTAAGAATTTATTTATGCTTCCTTTATGATCTCATGTACGGCCTACTTTTAAAAACATTTTATGTATTCTGGAAAAGATTGTATATTTAATATCAAGGAGAATAGGTAGGGAGGTAGATATAGATAGACATAATAGCTCAAGGTTTTTCACTGTATTCTTCATGTCTTCAATATCTGTATTTCTGGTCTACTTGTTCTATATGTTTCAGAGCAAAGTATTCTAGAAATAAACAACTATAATTGGTGATTTATCTCTTCCTGCTGTTTAGTTTGTTGTTTCCTTGATATGTTTGCAATCTATATTGTTAGACAGGCATATGATTATGATAGATATATTATTCTGCCCTATTGTGTCTTTTATAAGAAACATATTGTTATGATATCTTTTTACGTGAAAATCTATTTTCATCAGATATTGGTACTGTTTTCCCGGCTTTCTTTTACATTTATATTTTCCTGGCATATTTCTCTCCATTCTTTCATTTTCATCATATTTAGATGTTTTGAAATGGATCCCTAGTAAAAAACATATTAATGGATTCTATTTCTGAGTCTAGTGTGAAAGCCTAAATTACTACATCTTATATTTCATCAGTATCAGGTAAATTTTCTGATCAGTTTTATTTTTAAACCCGTAGGGAGAAATAAATCCCAACCCTGACATCTGGAAGGAGAAGTGGTACAAAAGCAAAAGACTGGACAATCTGTACATGTTTTCATCACTTTAGTGGGGATTTTTTTTCTTCCTGGTAATTATTCCACCAGTGCCATTATCCAGTCTGAGATGTTGCTGCCAATTTCTAGTAATAAAGAGCAGGAAATAGTCATCCTAAGATTAAAAAACAAAGAGAGAATCAAAAGCAGAAAGTTAAAAAGATTTATTTTAATTCATTTTCTCATCAAAATATTCATTGGCAATTTTCAGGCACTCACCATCCAAACACAAACCAATTTAGGGTAGTCGTAAATCTCCTCGGTGGCGTCCCACACCATTGTTAATTCTTAGAGTCCATGTTTCTTTCTTGCTTTTATAATCCTTTCAGGACTGATTGTTTGAGAGAGAACCAAGAGTCATGCTTGTTCATGTTTTGGCAGACTGTAATGATTTGTTTTAACTGTGTTAGACAGAAAACTAGTTCAATAGATCTTGGTGTTTTCTAGAATCTGGCATTGCATAGGTATTGGCTGTAAGAAATTGCTAATTCCATAGCATTGACTGTATATTGTTATACATCTATTTATCTTGTATCTGCCTTTCTTCTAGCCTGGTGCCATTGTTTTTACCATGTCTATTGTGGCTACCATAATTTTATTAGATATTGTGTGCAATATAAAGTGCTTGACTCAGCAATTTGTCATAGAAGGTAAATCAATACAGGCTCTTTAAATGCTTCAAATCTTTTGAGTTAGTTTATATAATTCAAATACTGCAATTTAATGTTTTTACTGAAGTTAATATGGCTACAAAAAAGAAATGTACAATAGAGAGGCCTTTAAGTTAAGAGACTTAAGATAAATTATCTACAAATAGTGAAATATTTTCTTTGCAGTAAAAAAGGGTATGGCAATAGAGAAAAGAAAATAACCATGACAAGGGAAAAATAATGAAAGTTGCTTTTACTCATGAAAGCTGGGAAAGTATATATGAGCTACATGTTTTTGAAGAATAGGAAAAAACTTTCAGCGAATATTGTATAGCCCTAAATATAGAAATAAAATTGAAGAACCACCTCCCTTCTGCCATTCTAAAGAGGAAAAAACATTCATAAGGCAGAAACTTGGCAGAGTATACACAGTAAAGAAATAGGAATAGGAATTGCCAACCACAAATATCAATCACCGAATTAATGTTGAATTTTGAATTGTGTTTATTACATATGCTAATATACTTCTGTGACATTAATGATACAGAAGTATGTGTGCAAAAATCACTAGGTTGAAAGTTATAGACATTGTAATAGATTGTTTCTAATAGTCCCAAATAAATCATACCCTTATAGTCCCTTCCCAAACTGATTCTGGGCTGACCTTATGACTTGTGCGGGCCGATAGAATACTTCCTTGGACAGAAGTAACATTGTATAAATTATAGGCTTAAATCTTGAAAGGACTTTCAGCTCTTATTTTCACCCTCATGCTGTCTGAGATTTTGCATCAGGGAGCCTGGGCAATCCTCTTGAGGATAAGATAGAATTCTTGGAGATGGAAGACTATGAGGAGAAAGAGAAGTCCAGCCAACCCCCATTTATTCTAGCTATCCCAGCTAAGGCACTGGACATGTGAGTGAGGCCATCTTGGACCCTCCAGCCCTGTCAAGACACCAGCTGATTGCCACCTCAAGAGTGAACCCCGTTGTCACCAGGAGGAAGCAGAGACAAGCAGCGTGCCTGAGCCCAGTCTTGATCACAGGAACAAATATTCTTGACATTGAGTTTTATTTGTGTGTTTGTTTTACAGCTTTATTGAGATATAATGGACATAAGATACATTCTCCCATGTCAAAGGTATAATTTGTATTTTAATATGAGGACACAGTCATGAAATCATTACCACAATTAAGATAATAAGCATATCCATCACCCATAAAAGTTTCCTTATGCCCCTTTGTAACCTTTTCTTCCTACCCCTCCCCGCATCATACCCTATCCTGGGTAAACCAATGATCTGTTTTCTGTGACTATAGACACATTTAACATTTTTTAAAGTTTTATATAAGTAAAATCATACAGCATGTGTTTGGCCTGACTTTTTTAAAATTTCACTTTAAGTTCTGGGATATATGTGCAGAATGTGCAGGTTTTTTACATAGGTATGCATGTGCCATGGTGGTTTGCTGCACCCGTCAACCAGTCATCTACATTAGGTATTTCTCCTAATGCTATCCCTCCCCTATTCCCCACAATTCCCAACAGGCCCTGGTGTGTGATGTTCCCCTCCATGTGCCCATGTGTTCTCATTGTTCAACTCCGACTTATGAGTAAGAACATGCAGAGTTTGGTTTTCTGTTCTTGTGTTAGTTTGCTGAGAATGATGGTTTCCAGCTTCATCCATATCCCTGCAAAGGACATGAAGTCATTCTTTTTTATGGCTTCATAGTATTCCATGGTGTATTTGTGTCACATTTTCTTTATCCAGTCTATCATTAATGGACATTTGGGTTGGTTCTAAGTCTTTGCTATTGTGAACAGTGCTACAATAAACATACCTGTGCATGTGTCTTTATAGCAGAATAATTTATAATCCTTTGGGTATATACCCAGTAATGGGATTGCTGGGTCAAATGGTATTTCTGGTTCTAGATCCTTGAGGAATTGCCACACTGTCTTCCACAATGGTTGAACTAATTTACACTCCCACTAACAGTGTAAAAGCTTTCCTGTTTCTCCACATCCAGCATCTGTTGTTTCCTGACTTGAATATGAACAGATACTTCTCAAAAGAAGACATTTATGCAGCCAACAAACATATGAAACAAAAGCTCATCATCACTGATCATTAAGGACTTTCTTTCACTTAGCATAATCATTTTTAAACTTGTCCATATTGGGTGTATCAGTAGATTACTTCTTTGTATTACTGACTAGCATTCCATAATATGGATATAACACAATTTATTTATGCATTTACCTGTTAATGGACACTTGTATTGTTTACAATTTTTGACTATTACAATTAAAGCTGTTCTGAACATTCATGTACAACTTTTGCATAGACATATGTCTCATTTCTCTTAAATAAATATCTGAGAGTAAAATGTCTGGGTTATGAGCTAGATATATGTTTGACTTGAACATTTTAAGAACTGCCAAACTGTTTTTAAGAGAGGCTGTGCCATTTTACATTCACACAAATCATGTATAAGAATTTCAGTGGTCCTATATCCTTGCCAACTACAGAGAGTCAGTTTTTTTAATTTTCCATATTCTAATATGTGTGTAGTAGTGTCTCACTATGGCTTTAATTAGCAAAACCATAATGACTAATAATATAATTATTTAACCTGGGTTGTTAATTTCCTTATCATTGAGTTTTGAGGATTCTTTACACCATTTGTGAATATTTTCTTCCACTGTGTAATTTGTCTTTTTCATTTTTTAACACTGTCATTCAAAGAGTTCTTCATTTGGGTAAAGTTCAATCTATCATTTCTTTTCTTTTATAGATTGTGCTCTTACAGTTGAATCTTTAAAAAAATAGCCTAAGGTCACAGTATATTTCCTTTGTTTCCTTGTAAAAAATTTATTTAAAAAAAAATTTTTATGTTTAGGTTGTTCACTCATTTTGAATACACTTGTATTAGTTGTAATAAGATATGAATCAATTAATCAAAGTTCCTATTTTTACATATAGCTAACCTATTGTCCTAGCACGATTTTTGAGAAAGGTTATCCTTTCCCCATTCAATTGCCTTGTCATCTTTCTCAAAAATCAATTAGCCATACATGTGTGAGTCTATTTATTGATCAATTGATTTATTTTACCATCTTTGTGCCAATAGTGCACTGTCTTTATTAGTTACCTTATGATGAATCTCAAAATTAGGTTTTAAGCCTCCCAATTTATTTTTTAAGGTCCTTATGGATTTTATACATTATGTTTATTTCTGTAAGACATTTTAATCAGAACGTTGATTTCTATGAAAATAAAGGGAGTTCATATTTTTTAAAAGGTGGCTGGAGATCACATTTAACCTATAGATTCAAAGGGAGAATTGGTATCTTAATAATACCGAGCTTTCCAGTCCTGAACAAGAATTTATGTACTTGTTTTGTTTTAAACTTTTGCAATGAACTGATTATTTGTTTTACTTCAAAATTCATATATTGAAGCCCTAATCCTCAGTATAATGGTATCTGGAAGTAGGATCAGGCCTTCAAGAGGTCATTAGGTTTAGAAGAGGACATGAAGGCAGAGCCATCATGATGGATTAATGACCTTATAAGAAAAGGAACAGACCAGAGCCCTCTTTCGCTTCCCAGTATGAGAATATAGCAAGAATGTGGCTGTCTGCAAATCACAGAGGGTCAAGGGTCAGAAAACCAGGAACCAAATCAGCTAGCATCTTGATCTTGGACTTCACAGCCTCCAGAACTGTAACAAATAGCTGCCTAGTCTAGGTTATTTGTTATAGTAGCCTGAACTGACTAAGGCATCTCTCTCTCTCTCTCTCTCAGTAATGTTTTATGGTTTTTCAACTTACAGGTCTTGCATATTTCTTGACAAGTTTATCATTAATGATTTCATAATTTGATACTATTTTAAATAGTATTTAAAATTTTAATTTCAGACTACTTGTTTTAGCATATAGAGAAATATTTTTAAATATGTTAACCTTGTATCATCCAACCTTGCTAATCTCACTACTATTTTTATAGATTCATTAGTATTTTCTACATAAACAATCAGATTATCTATAAATATAGCTTCACTTGGACATTTCCAATATGGATGCTTTTACATATTTTTATTGCCTTATGGTCCCAAATAAAATCTCTAGTACAATGTTGAATAGAAATAGTAACAGACATTTTTCTTTTGTTCCTGGTAAAGTTTTCAGTCTTTCCTCATTAAGGTTGAGAAAGTTTCTTAGATTTCTTGTTTGTGGAAAAAGAGCTGTGTCAAATGTGTTTTCTGTCTCAGATGGGATGATTGTATTTTGAGGGGGATTGAGGTTTATGAACACAGTGAATGAATTACAGTGATTAATTGTGAAATAGTAAATAAAATCTGTATTCCTGTAAAAAGTCCCCCCAATCATCATGTTTTATCCTTTTTATAAACCATTGTGATGGATTTTGTAAAATATTAAGACCTTTAGCATCTGTTTTTGTGAGATGTGTGGGTCCATGACTTTCTTTCATTGTAATGTCTATTTTCGATATCAGAAAAATGCTGAGCTCATGGAATGAGCCATGAAGTATTCTCTCTTCATAAATTTTCTGGAACAATTGGTATAGAGTTGGTATTATTTCTTCCTTAAATATTTGGTAGAATTAATAAATGAAGCCATCCAGACTTTCAGTTTCCTTTGGGATAAAGTTTTTAAACACAAATTCAATATCCAAATATGGGGTCATTTAGCTTAACTATTTAATCCTGATAAGCTTTGATAGTTTATGTCTATCAGTGAATTTCATCTAAGTAATCAAATTTATTGTCAGTAAATTGTTTATCATGTTTCCTTATTACTATTTAAACATCTATAAGATCTACAATTATGTCACCTCTGACATTCCTGATACTGATTTTTACTTTATTTCTGGCTTTTCTGGCTGGACATTTATCAACTTCGTTGATGCTCTCAAAGGACCAGCCTTTTGTTTCATTGATTTTCTCTATTGTTTTCCTTTGCCTTATTTTATCAATTTGCCCTATTTATTATTTGCTCTCATGCTTACTTTGAATTTATTTTGATCTTCATTTTCTGGTATTTTTAAGATGAAAGCAGAAGTCATTGATTTCACATCTTCCTTGTTTTCTAATATAAGCATTTAGTTCTATAAATTTCTCTTTAGGAAGTGCTTTATCTGCATCCTACAAATTATTATATAGTGTGTTTTCATATTCATGTAGATTGCTTTCTAATTTCTATTCCAATTTCTCTTTGACTCATGGATTATTTTGAAGTGTCTTCCTTCATTTCAAAATATTTAGAAATTCTCTATATAGCTTTTAAATTGATGTTTAATTTCATTGTTGCTGTTTCAAGCCACCAAGTTTTTGGTGTTTTGTGTAGTAATTAGATAATTGATAAAGAAATTGTCAGAAATATCTAAGCAAAGTGAGATACTGTATCAATCTGGGTTTTGCAAAGAAGATAGGAAGACATTTAATACAATAAATTACATACATACAAAAGCATTAGAAAGACTAGGAAAACAAAGGTCAGAAAAGGCATCACTAACTTCCAGGAAATCTGGAAGTGGCAGGCAATGGAAAAAGAAACTATAGGAGTTTCAGAACACCACTGCAGACATGTCAGCTGCTTGTAATACTAAAGCAAGTGATTCACAAAACATGTGAAGACACTGGATAAGCATCAGGTCTGTCTTTTGCCTATACATTGACTTACTGCTGCCATAGCAAAATGGTTTTGATTCTATTTCACCTTTCAAATATTGTATGGTACCTTTCAGTGGTAGAATCTAAAAAGAAAATCAATTCTTGGAAAAGTATCTCCCAGGCTTTCCAGATTCTAGAGAGACAAAAGGATAAGATAATTATTAAGCCCCTGTTGGCTAACTCCTAAAGCAAGATAAAGATTGTCTATCTCTTGTCTTGTCAGAAATTTTCCTCCTGAACCATTCTAGGGTGGTGCCCATCACTGCTAAGAATGACCAGACCATGGCTGATGGAACATTTACAAACCCCAGTGTTGTCTTCTCATGTCCCCCAGAGTATATCAGAGCATGTGTCTGAATCGAATTCCCTTCCTAGTGAATGTCTAGGCAAACCACATGCTGTGCAAGGACATATAGTATTCTGTATTTCAGAGAACAATAATACAATCAATGATAAGGCACTTCCATACATGTCACCTCCTTTGATTCTTACAATACTTCTCAGGTTTAGTTAAAAAAAAAAAAAAAAAAGCATTATTACTCCAAATTTGGAAACAGAGACTCAATGAGATTAAGTAACATTCTAAAAGCCGTGTGACTAATGATTATCAGGAGGACAGATAGATATCAGATCTAATGCTAATCCAGTGCACATGTTATTTTCAGCTTTCTGATAGCTTATGTAAGGGAGTAGGATTAAATGGTAAAAGGTCAACTTCGAGTATTGTATAATCTGATGATTTCCAGCAATAAGGCATCAGAGTGATACTGCTGAGTGGGTGGTAATTGCCAATCAGAGTGAATTGTGTTATTAGGTTACATGGGAGCTGTTCCTGTAACCAATAGCATATAATTTAACTATTAAAGATTGTTTATACAGATATTAGCTAGTCATTGTGGCTCACGCCTGTGCTCCCAGTTACATGGGGGGCTGAGGCATAAGAATTGCTTGAAACTGGGAGGCAGAGATTGCGCCACTGCACTCCTGTCTGGGTGATGGAGCGAAACACTGTCTCAAAAAAATAAATAAATAAAATAAAATAAAATAAAATATTAAAAAAGATTTGTATCATTTTTTACAGTGATATATCAGAAATATTCTACCACTCTCATAGTAGGCAATAATTTAGGCAGCACATTGATTTCAATGAAATTTTGACTTCTTCTCATCTTTACAATGTTAGTATTGAGTTATACGTCTCCCATTGATAAAATGTATGATTCTATTACTTTTTTTGAAGATTTAAAATGTCGGCAGATTATAGCTTTCCATGTATTTTTCCCTAGAGATGACTAACATAGCTGATTACTCTCTAAAAATAAAGTGAATTTAAGTCATACTTTACAGCTGATAAAGTAAAAAGAAAAAAGTAATCAAGTGAAGCGCTCTGAATTTAAGAGCAGTTTTAACGCAGTTCAGGTAATTCTGGGAACAAAATTTATTTCTGAAATTGTTAGCTTAAAAAAGTCTTTACTTAGCCTAGGTTATCTAGAAAAGAATATCATTATAGGATTAAGAGCTAGGTTAAACACTCCCTATTGAAGGATCTTTTTCTTATGGTAACAAATACTATGTTGTATTCTAAATGAAAAATAAAATTTGATGCCTTTGATAAATGACTTGGTATCTGAAAATGAGTTTGAGATTAAATAATATAAGATAAGCAGAATGATCATCTGTAATCATTAGACTCTTTTATAGAAACACACACTTTAAAGATTTCGTTATTCAAAATGGCCTCACATGTTAAGGCATAAAAAGATTAGCTTTATAAGACAAAAATATCAAATTTTTCAACAAATTCCTTTTAGAAATCCAACATGGAAATAATTATAAATAGTTATTCAGACTTTTTATTTCTTATTTTCTGGGCAGTTAGGCTTGTGGCACATGCTACTTTTGGCAAAGTGTTTGGTCCTGAACCTTTGATTTGGGCCCTTAAATTTGTAATGACAGATAATGATCAAGTTAGTGTGCATAAATCTGGGTTTTAGGGATGATGCCAGCTCCTGTCATTACAAGAATTTCTACAAATTCTCAAGATATATGTAATTGAAGTTATTAATAGCTTTAAGCTGAAGTTGTATTGACCTTCCAGGAGCCACCTCTTCTTTGTAAAAGATGCAAGATCAAGTTCCTATGACTTTTTAACTACAAAGATCTACTTTTCATTTATAATATAAAGGCATTGCTCTTTAAGTATTTTTAAGAGTTCTTAACTTCAATCGATGCCACAAAATACCTGTATTAGGATAAGAATACTGAGATTTCTTTTTTTTCTTTCTTTATTATTATATTTTAAGTTCTAGGGTACATGTGCACAATGTGCAGGTTTGTTACATATGTATACTTGTGCCATGTTGGTATGCTGCACCCATCAACTCGTCAGCACCCATCAACTCATCATTTACATCAGGTATAACTCCCAATGCCATCCCTCCCCTCTCCCCATAATAGGCCCTGGTGTGTGATGTTCCCCTTCCTGAGTTCAAGTGATCTCATTGTTCAATTCCCACCCGTGAGTGAGAATATGCAGTGTTTGGTTTTCTGTTCTTGTGATAGTTTGCTGAGAATGATGGTTTCCAGCTGCATCCATGTCCCTACAAAGAACACAAACTCATCCCTTTGTATGGCTGCATAGTATTTCATGGTGTATATGTGCCACATTTTCTTAATCCAGTCTGTCATTGATGGAAATTTGGGTTGATTCCAAGTCTTTGCTATTGTGAATAGTGCTGCAATAAGCATACGTGTGCATGTGTCTTTATAGCAGCATGATTTATAATCTTTTGGGTATATACCCAGTAATGGGATGGCTAGGTCATATGGTATTTCTAGTTCTAGATCCTTAAGGAATTGCCACACTGTTTTCCACAGTGGTTGAACTAGTTTACAAAGAGTACTGAGATTTCATAGGAGATTTTCTCATAGAACTTGCATATAATGCTGTGGATCAAAAAGGAATTTTGTGGAGTTTTTGCTCTGCTTCCTTAATTTTTTTGATTTTTAGTTTTCTAAAAGAAAGTAGTTTGATTGCCCAAGACAATTACATATAGACACTCACATACAAAATATTGCACAGTTTGAAGGATTCATAGACTCCCCTTGAAAGTTAAGATTGGTCTTTTGATTCCAGGTGATGACTCTACTAGAGGTACTTCCAAATAAACTGCTACCTATCAGAGCTGAACACAGAAACATTTTTGGTTTCCCAGAAATTTACCTTTTTATATTTATCTTTGTTTTTCCCTTGCCATATTTTTCTCAAGACTAATTTGGGTTACAGCACTTTATATGTGAACAATATCCTACATCCTTCTTAGAAATAATTTTCTTAAATTTCATTTGAAATTAGAAATTGCTTTGGTACAATTAAGGAAAACAAGTCAGTTGATCCATTTTTTTTTTGAAGTAGCAAATGCAGTGGTGGCATGTAGCGGTAGAAAATGTATAGGTTTTAGCATAAATCAGATCTGATTTCAAATACTGTCTTTGCTACTTTCAAACATCTTTAGAAAATGTAGTAATCTCGGAAGTCAGTTTCTTAACCTCTAAATTGTGAAAATGACTTTACTAAATGTCCCTTATTTGCCATACATCATGCTAAGTTATTTGTATAAGATATGCATTGTCTAGTTCCTTTGAAAATCTATGAAAAGTTATTATTTACACCTTGCAGCTGTGAATATTGAAGCTCATAATCATTAGTAAGCTTGCCCAAGATTAATACAGCTAATACATGGTAGAGTACAGATGGAAATCCAGGTCCAATTTAACTAGAACTTTAAAATATACTAACTTTTGAATGTTAAACATGTGAAAATCCAACTGGAGTAATAGAATATATTAAAAATAATGAGTAAAACCCATAGCTAAGAAATTTAAGTCATAAGTTCATAGAATCTCTGCTTTTAAGATCAACCCTTTCTGGTACTATTGCCACCACCACACTGCATTGATACAAGATGAAGATTAAGAGACAAACATTGTAGAAAATATTATGAAAAAGGAAAACACACACACACACACACACAACACATTCCATCTGCTTGTCTTCCATTTTGATAGGTGGCATGCTTTTCTTCTGAAAACCAATGTAGGAAGCCCAAGGAGAATGCCTTATAAGTGTGGAGTGCCTGTTAAATGAAGGAACTAAATTTGCTTCTTGGTTGGATGTCTATTTAGCCATTAGACTTCCTGCTTTCTGTGCTACCAAAGCTTTGGTAAAGAAAATTAGAGATGGAGGTTTTGTTATGATTTTCAGGCTGAGAGAAGAAAGAGATAAAACAGTGCCCTCTCAACATTTGTTCCTGCAGCGTCTGGTCTGGGACCTCACCAAAAGGCTGGATAATAGGCAGAGCCATGGTTTTACAGGGGATCATAGGAGCGTGGGTCACAGATGTACATTTTTCAGAGGAATGCAATATAAGACTGCCAGATGGACTGACGTGTGTGGTTTTATTTCACAAGGGAGCACCAATGTGCAGGTGAGCTGTGTGGGAGTGAGCCTTTCACCTACAGAGCCCTATAAGTCACTATCAAGTCCATAGAAAGTAGGTAGGTTGAGGAGTCTGCACCAATCAAAGAGAGGACAAGTTTTGTCATGGGCCATCATCTAAGAAACCTGTCTCCCATACCCCTCCACTCAACTCCCACTTTTCTAGAAAGACACACACTAGGGAAAATGTGAGGTAGTGATTTGGAAACCAGAACATTCACCCTTTCATCCCCTACCCCCACCACATAGATATTTTCAAACCTCCACGTCACTAGAGTTTAACTTCCTGGAGGCTGAGGGGTAGGAAAACAAATAGTGATTGTTTTAATAATAAATAGTGTTTTAATAATAAAAAGTGATAATAAAAAGCTCCATGAGCTTCAGCCATGGGTAGGAGTTTTACACAATTATTTTAGTTTCAGTCATGGGGTAAGACTTCCAGATAGATGTGTTCCCCAAGTTTTTCAGTGATAAACCTGTCAACAGTAGAAGGAATACACAATTAGTGCAGTCTTTGGAAAAAATAAAACCGTGTATATTTACATACTAATGTTGATGCTCCTCAATAAATTAACTACAAATTAGTTGATGTATGTAAAGTGTTTGGGTTATTGTGGTAATTAAATCTGAGTTGGTAACTAGCCACATATTCTTATTCAATTTCAATTTCTACTTAGGTCTCAGAACATAATTTGTTATGGAAATAAATCATTCTTCACGTACAGAGTATGTGGAAAGTAATGAATTGACCTGTGAGTCAAGGTCCTGACTTGTTTAAAATTCGTACAGAATGGTTGGTTGATCAGAATCAAATGTCCTGACTCACAGGTATAGGTTCTCTAGTGGCTCCTCAACCATTTACAAAGGCAGAGAAGGTTTAGTGAAATATTTTTCTTTGGCATAGGCTGATCTCAAAAGACCATTTTAAAAAAGAAGTTATCAATCCTTTGATAAACTGCTGCATAACTGAGCCAGAGGAAGAAAGGTTGCTAGTATTTAATGATCTAAAAGGAACTTGAGGGTAGGAAAATATTCTAGCCTGACAATATTAAAAAACACTCAGTAATCTGAAAATTTCTATCACTGCCTCAAGCAACTTTAGACTCTCAAATGTATAATAAATATATTTATTTCTGGATTTAGAACAGATTATACAATAAATATTGGTAAGAACAAAGTATAAAAATCCCATTTGTAAATTAATAGTTATAGACCCAATTTATGTGTCTTGGGTGAAAGTACGCCTAAAGAAACACCCTACTCTTTCACATGTCAAATTTTAATGTTATTTTAGAATCATGTAGGTAACAAATGCAGTACATGAAGTAGTCTTTTGTATTTGGGAATTAGGACTATCCTAATGTTTTAGAAATCTTTATAGCATAAAAAGTAGACATTTTATATTTGCTTACCCAAGTAAGAAAAGTCTTACTCTAAGCAATGGATTTTTTTTCTTGCGATGGCACATTCTGCCATGTATGCATTTTTAATATTTTTTTTACAGAAACATGTAGTTTACAATGCTTAAAAATTATTATATTTAATATAAACAATTATTGGATATCATATTTAAATATAAATGTTGAAGAGGGATTTGGAAGCATAAAGGAAGAGAAAGATAAACAGGCCTATTAGTTGCTACATTTTAAAAAACTTGTATAGCTGTTGTAACAGATTTTTAGGCTTAATATTTTACCTTTAGTATGATGAACTTCTCTTTAACACTTACCTTACTTTTTTTTTTTTTTTTTTTTTTTAGCTTGAGTGGAGACAAGACCCTTGCGGGCACAGTGTTAACTGCAGAAGCCACTTTGCCCAATGTGTACAATCTGGAGCATGGGGAAGAAAAAAACAGGAAAACTAATAGTGTTGTGTGAATCTTTATGTAAAACTCTGACTTTTAAATTATTTTCATAAGATGAAATATTTGAGTGGTCAGGAGGCAAAGAGGCTAAAGGATTAATTGTGAGGTGACTATGAACTAGGATATAGTCGTAACTGAAACCAAGAAAGATATAAAAACAAATAGTAAAACATTGATTTCACTGTCAAAAATAAAGCAGAAGTTTCTTTCATGGGTTCATTATATAGTGGGGCCCTAAATACACTCATCGAGTTGATCTACAATCGAATGTTCCAACAGTTTCTTAACTGCTATCCTACCATCTGGATATTAATAAGAAATGAATAAAGTAATTTATTATTAAAATTAAAAGCAACATCAGGAATGACATGCTGGCAGGTAAAACAGCACCCAAGGAATATTTCAGAGTCAGCTCTGTACCAATAAAAGTATAGTACTTGGTAAGAATTCTGATGATTGACCATATTGTGGCATACATTTTCTTTCTCTTATAACCTTCTAATTTTTACTACTTCTCTAGAGATAAAGTGAAAGCTACTAGAGTAATAATACTGACAAACTAAGACTGAATCACATCAGGCAAATGATAAGTAAAAGTTGATGGTGACACTGCTGGGAACATAAAGACAGCTTTTAGCAGAATAATGATGAACACTGGTTTTTTGTTTTAGAAATTGTAATAAGAACTATTTGACCATGATCATTCCATATGTACCCAAGCTTCATTAAAACACTCTGTGAAAATGAGGTTGTTTTAAAGACAAATAAGATTGTGATTAATAATTGTTCACATCCTTTTATTTTTTGCCTGGCTATTTCAACATGTGTTCTAATGCTCAGGTGGCATTAACTTGTATGAAACACTGTACAATTCTTTTACACATCCTTTCAGTTAATATTTGTCATAAACCTAAATGTGCAAGTCTCTGGGGTGCAAAGTGAATTAAATAAATTATTTGTTTCATGAAGTTTACAGTCTAGTGGAGGCAAATATCTCAAAACAAATTTTAAGAAGTATATAACATATCAAATAATAAGTACAATCCAAGGAATAATAAAGCAGGATAAGGCTTCGAGATTTGTGGCGGTGAAGGGGTGCTATTTCATATAGAATGATCTGGAAAGTTCTCTTTGATATTATGACATTTGAGAAGAGACCCAAAGAAAGTGAGGATGTAAACCAGTGGATATTTGGGTACAGCATGATGGACAGAGAGGAAGAGGAAGTTCAAGGCCTTGAGACAAGAGCATACTTGACCTGTTGGAGTGACAAGAGACCAGTTTAGTTGAAGCTGAGTAAGGGGACAGTGTAGAAAACAAATTCGGAGCAGTGAGGAGGGAAGAGCCAATTAAGAGGGAATGTGTAAGTCTCTGCAGGGAACTTAGCTTTTCCCATTGAAGAGACAGTAAGCATTGGATGGTTTTGCACAGAAGAGTGATGGGATCTGCTGCTTCTTAGAAGGATTACTCTAGCTACTGGGCTCAGAATAAACATATTTGCTCAAAGATGAAAGTTAAAAGACCCATGAGTAGACTATTGCAACAGCCTCGGTGAGAGAAGACGGTAATTTGTTCATGGTATGTAGTTGTAGCAGTGGACATAGAGAGAAGTGATAAAATATTAAATAGGTTTCCAAGGGTGAGCTGATAAAATATGATGATAGGTTAAATCAGCATATTTAATGCTGGCATATAAATGGCAGAGAAGATTAAGGATGAGTCTGAAACTTTTTGCCCAAAAACTGGAAGGATGAAGTAGCCTTTCACTAAGATAGAAAAAGAGGATTGGCCTTTAGGGGTAGAATTGGAGATCAAACAGTTAGAATTTGGGCTTACTAGGTTTGACATGCCTATTTAACATCCAAGAGAAAATGTAAATTAGACAGCGAAGTATAATGTAGAAACTAAATAGCAATAATGTAGAAACTAAATAGCAATAGAGTAGAATACATTGTCAATTGATTATAATTTACTTGAGAAGTTAAAAGTAAAAGCACAGTAAAGAATTCAGAAACATTACAATGCAATTAAAATGTACAATGAAATTAAATATGTGTTCAAAGAACTCTCTTAACTTCAAGATATCTTCAAAACACCAAACCCCCCTCCAAAATTAACCCTTAATTTGTATTTACAGAAAGAGCTCCATGGCTTGTAAGAGAAATCTGTATTACAAAAATGTGAAAATTAGCCTCCCAAAATTATGGAGGTTAAAGATTTCTGCTTAAAAATAAAAATGAAAAATCCTATACCTTGCCTTGAAATCATTAGTTCACCAGCTTTTCTAACTTCTTGTTTTCTTAAAAAGAGCTTACTTAAATGAATATGCTGCTTTGTAAGTTAATAGAGCATAAACCAAATTAAATCACCGTGTCAGAAATTGTTCCCCTGTTTTAGCACACGCATAGGATTTTACCTGAAAATTTCCAGAATGTCAGATAGTCAGCTCTACAAAATCCAACTGATGGCAATTAAAGGAAAATATTTTTCTTTCCAACTTGAAAGAAACTAGTGTTAGAACAACCATGAAAGCCTGTTTAAGGTAATATTGAGCAATATTTGTAGAAAAGGGATACCAATTTTTTCCTTAAAATAAATACAGTAAAATAATTATGAGGATATCTGAGATGACTTTGCTACTGAAAAGGAAGAGGAATTTAAGAAAGAAGTACCAAGTTGCTGGGCCTTCTGACAGATAATCAATTACAACAGAAAGGGCCAAGAACATGGAAACATGATTTTTTTTTTAATGAAGGATTATATTTGGAGATAGGGTTAGAAAAATAGATTAAAAATGGGGGTTAATTGCCTCCCAATGACTCTCCAAGGAGACAACCACCATCCCTAGTTACACAGCTTTCAGAGAGATTATATTTATGTAAGCAAATACATACTTTTTAAAAAAGTATAAGTAAGTCCTGGTGCAGTGGCTCACAGAAAAAATAGGGATTAATAATACCTTAACATGTAAAATAAATGCCATAAATTGCCTGTTAGAGTTATGAGCAAGCCTTGATCTTGTAGCATCAACTAAAATCAATACAGAGGGAAATGAACCATCTCTTTTTCTTGATGTAGATATGTTAAATAGTCCAGTGCAATTGCCAATACTGGTTTAACTACAGAAACTATTGTAAGTAATTGTCTGTAAGTGTGATTCTCACTCACACTTGTATATATACATATGTTCCTTTTAGAGTTGTCTATAATTTACTTTCAGAAAGTCTTAGAAAGCAGGATAACACTAACTGGAAACAAATCTGTATTTATGGACATAACATGTGACTCACCCTCTGCTCAGAGAAGCAAATCCCAACATGGTATACATAATGATTCATTTTAGGGCTCCCTTTACATAAATATCACTATATACTACTGGAACATAAGCATCTATTGCATCAGATGAACATAAATCTAAAATTATGTCGAATAACCTAGTAAAATCACTTTGTTTTATAGTCTATAAATGTCCCATTAATTATCAGGAAGGAATAGACATATCTTTATCTAGTGGATGAATATAATTAGCAAATTCTTGCGACCTACAAAAAATGCTCTTGGATAAATCTTCAAAAGTTACAGTTATGAGGAAATAAATGCCTGTACCCTTCCCATCACATCTTTATCAGGAGCTAGTCTAAGCAGAGTTGGGTACAATTTCAGTTGAAAACAGGAATATGTATGGTTTCTTATAATTATTTTATTACTTTACCTTGAGTTTGATCTGATAAAATTCAATACTCATTCATGATAAAAAACATAAAAATCGGGGTATAGAAGGAACCTACCTCAACATAACATAACATAACAAAAGCCATATATGACAGATTCACAGCTAGTATCATACTAAATGGAGACCAACTGAAAGCCTTTCTTCTAAGATCTGGAACCCAACAAAAATAACATGTGGAGAAAGCGAAAATTTTTGTTGGGTTCCAGATCTTAACACAAAGGGATAAATGCTTGGATGTCATATATGTCTTTTGTTATGTTATGTTGAGGTAGGTTCCTTCTATATCCAGATTTTGATGTTTTTTATCATGAATTAATATTGAATTTTATCAGATTTTTTTTCAGAATCAGTTGAAATGATCATATGGTTTTAGTCCTTTGCTCTATTCATATATCACATTGATTGGCTTGCATATATTAAACCATCCTTGTAACCCAGGTATAAATCTCATTTGGTTATAATAAATAGTCTTTTTAGTTTATTGTTGAATTTAGTTTGCTAGTATTTTGTTGCAGATTTTGCATCAATGTTCCTCAGAAATATTGGCTTGTAGTTTTCTTCTTTCTTCTTTCTTTCTTTCTTTCTTCTTTCTTTCTTTTTTTTGTGTGTGTCTGGTTTTGGTATCAGAGTTATACTGGTATTATAGAGTTTGGAAATATCTCTTCCTCCTCTACTTCTCAGAAGAGTTTGAGTAGGATTGGTATTAGTTCTTCTTCAAATGTTTGGCAAATTTCAGGAGTGAAGCCATCGGGTCTTGGGCTTTTCTATGCTGGGAGAATTTTTACTATGGCCCTGATCTCATTGTTATTGGTCTGTTCAGGTTTTGAATTTCTTTATGTTCTATTTTGGTAAATTATATTTGTCTAGAAATGCATCCATTTTTTTTTAGATTAACCAATTTATTGGAATATAGCTGCCCATAGTAGATTCTAATAATCTTTTGCATTTCTGTGGTAATGGTTGTAATGTTTCTTTGTCATCTCAATTTTTAAATACTTGGATCTTTCTTTTTTTTAGCAGTTAGTCTGGATAAAGGTTTGCCAGGTTTGTTTAACTTTTCAAAAAACCAACTTTTCATTTTGTTGATCTTTTGTATTGTTTTCTTAATTTTAAATTAATTTATTTCTGCTCTGATCTTAATTATTTTTTTTTCTTCTACCAATTTGGGGTTTTGTTTGCTCTGGCTTTTCTAGTTTTTTAAGATGCATCATTAGGTTGTGTATTTGTTTTTCTTCTTTTCATATGTAAGATTAGAGCTATGAACTTTTCTCTTACTACTGCTTTTGTTGTATCACATAGGTTTTCATATGTTGGGTTTCCATTATCATTTGTTTCAATAAATTTTTAAATTTCCTTTAAATTTCTTTATTAACCCATCGATCATTCAGGAGTATATTGTTGCATTAGTTCATTTTCACACTGCTGATAAAGACATACCTGAGACTGGGAAGAAAAGAGCCTTAATTGAACTTACAGTTCCACATGGCTGGGGAGACCTCAGAATCATGGTTGGAGGTGAAAAGCACTTCTTACATGGTGGTGGCAAGAGAAAAATGAGGAAGAAGCAAAAGCAGAAACTCGAGATAAACCCATCAGATCTCTTCAGACTTACTCACTGTCACAACAATGCCATGGGAAAGACCCATCCGCATGATTCAATTACCTCCCCCTGGGTCCCTCCCACAATACATGACAATTCTGGGAGATACAATTCAAGATGAGATTTGAATGCCAAACCATATCATTCCACCCCTGGCTGTTCCAAATATCATGTCCTCACATTTCAAAACCAATCATGCCTTCCAACAGTCCCCCAAAGTCTTAACTCATTTCAGCATTAACCCAAAAGCCCACAGTCCAAAGTCTCATCTGAGACAAGGGAAGTCGCTTCTGCCTGTGAGCCTGTAAAATCAAAAGCAAGTTAGTTACTTCTTAGATACAATGAGAGTACAGGAATTAGGTAAATACAGCCATTGAAAATGGGAGAAATTGGCCAAAACAAAGGGGTTACAGGGCCCATACAAGTCCAAAATCCAGCGGGGCAGTCAAATTTTAAAGCTCCAAAATGATCTCCTTTGACTTCAGGTTTCATATCCAGGCTACGCTGATGCAACAGGTGGGTTCCCATGGTATTGGGCAGCTCTGCCCCTGTGCCTTTCCAGGGTACAGCCTCCCTCCTAGCTGCTTTCACAGGCTGATGTTGAGTGCCTGTGGCTTTTCCAGACACATGGTGCAAGCTGTCAGTGGATCTATCATTCTGGGGTCTGGAGGACAGTAGTCCTCTTCTGAAAGCTCCACTAGGCAGTGCCTCAGTAGTGACTCTGTATGGGGGATCTAACCCCACATTTCCCTTCTTCAGTTCCCTAGCAGAGGTTCTCCATGAGGGCCCCACCCCTACAGCAAACTTTTGCCTGGGCATCGAGGCATTTCCATACATCTTCTGAAATCTAGGCAGAGGTTCCCAAACCTCAATTCTTGACTTCTGTGCACTGCAGGCTTAACACTACGTAGAAGCTTCTAAGGTTTGGGCTTCCACCTTCTGAAGCCACAGCCCAAGCTCTATTTTGGCCCCTTACAGCCATGACTGGAGCGGCTGGGACACAGGGCACCAAGTCCCTAGGCTACGCAGACCTTAGGCCTGGTCCACAGCACTACTTTTTCCTCCTGGGTTCTGGGTCTGTGATGGGAAGGGCTACCATGAAGGTCTCTGACATGGCCTGGAGACATTTTCCCCATGGTCTTTGGGATTAACATTAGGCACCTTGCTACTTATGCAAATTTCTGCAGCCAGCTTGAATTTCTGCCCAGCAAATGGGTTTTTCCTTTCTATCACATAGTCAGAGGGCAAATTTTCCAAATTTTTATGCTCTACTTTTCTTATAAAACAGAATGCCTTTCACAGCACCCAAATTACCTCTTGAATGCTTTGCTGCTTAGAACTTTATTTTGCCAGATACCCTAAATAATCTTTCTCAAGGTCAAAGTTTCACAAATCTCTAGGGCAGGGGCAAAATACCTCCAGTCTCTTTGCTAAAATATAATAAGAGTCACCTTTGCTCCAGTTCCCAACAAGTTCCACATCTCCATCTGAGATCACGTCAGCCTGGACCTCACTGTTTATATTGCTATCAGCATTTTGAGCAAAGCCATTTGACAAGTCTCTAGGAAGTTCCAAGCTTTCCCACATTTTCCTCTTTTAAGCCATCCAAACTGTTCCAACCTTTGCCTGTTACCCAGTTCCAAAGTCATTTCCACATTTGGGGGTATCTTTTCAGCAACGACCCAATCTACTGGTACCAATTTACTGTATTAGTTTGTTTTCATGCTGCTGATAAAGACATAACTGAGACTGGGAAGAAAAAGAGGTTTAATTGGACTTACAGTTCCACTTGGCTGGGAAGCCCTCAGAATCATGGTGGGAAGCGAAGGGCACTTCTTACATGGCAGTGGTGAGAGAAAAATGTGGAAGGAAGCAAAAGCAGAAACCCCTGATAAACTTACGAGATCTCATGAGACTTATTCGCTATCATGAGAATAGCACGGAAAAGACCAGCTCCTATGATTCAATTACCTCCCCCTCAGTCCCTCCCACAATTTCCACATGGAAATTCTGGAAAATACAAATTCAAGTTGAGATTTGAATGGAGACACAGCCAAACCATATTAATTGTTTAATTTCTATGTGTTTTTATAGTTTCCAAAATTCCTCTTGTTGTTGATTTATGCTCTTACTCCATTGTGGTCAGAGGAGGTACTTAATATAATTTCAGTTTTTAAAATTTCCTAAGACTTGCTTTGTGGCCTAACATATGCTCTATCCTTGATAATGATCTATGTGTTATGACGACAAGATTGTGTATTCTGCAGCCTTTGGATGCAATTACTTATTAGGTCCATTTGATCTAAAGTGCGGATTAAGTTTGGTGTTTCTTTGTTGGTTCTCTGCCTGGAAGATCTGTCCATTGCTGAAAGTGGGGTGTTGTATTATAAGCGGGATGCTGTTATTTTGGGGCCTATCTCTCTCTTTAGCTCTAATAATATTTGCTTTATGTATCTGGATACTCCAGTGTTAGGTGAATATACATTCACAATTGTTATATACTCCTGCTGAGTTGTTGTCTTTGTTATTACATAATGAAATTTGTCTTTTTTTGTAGCTTTTTTCTTGAAATCTATTTTGTCAGATATAAGTATAGCTACTCCTGCTCTTTTTTGGTTTCCATTGACATGGAATATCTTTTTCCATTTTTTAAATTTTTTTGTCTATCTGTGTCTTTATAAATGAAGTGTGTTTCTTGTTGGAAACAGATTGTTGGGTCTTGTCTTTATTTTTTTTCAATTCATTCACTCAATTCGTGGAATATCTTTTTCCACTTTTTAAATTTTTTGTCCATCTGTGTCTTTTTTTTTTTTTTTTTTTTTTTGAGACGGAGTCCCTCTCTGTCACCCAGGCTGGAGTGCAGTGGCCGGATCTCAGCTCACTGCAAGCTCCGACTCCTGGGTTTCCGCCATTCTCCTGCCTCAGCCTCCCAAGTAGCTGGGACTACAGGCGCCCGCCACCTTGCCCGGCTGTTTTTTTTTTTGTATTTTTTAGTAGAGATGGGGTTTCACCGTGTTAGCCAGGATGGTATCTGTGTCTTTATAAATGAAGTGTGTTTCTTGTTGGAAACAGATTGTTGGGTCTTGTTTTTATTTTATTTTCAATTCATTCAGTCATCCTATGTCTTTTGATTGAAGAGTTTAGTCTATTTATATTCAATGATACTAATGATAAGTAAGGACTTATTCCTGCCATTTTGCTATTTTTGGAAGGTTGTTTTGTGGTCTTCTCTTCCTTCTTTTCTCCCTTCCTGTCTTCTTTTTTGCGAAGGTGATTTTCTCTGGTTGTAAGTTTGATTTCTTGCTTTTCATTTTTTTGTATCTCTTGTGTGTTTTTTGATTTGAGGTTACCATAAGGTTTTCAAATCATATCTTATAACCTATTGTTTAAAATCGATGACAACACTGATTGCATCAATTGACAAACAAAGAGAAAACTAGTGAAAACTACACTTTAATTCCTCTCCCCACCCCCACTTTTTAACTTTTGGTTATTTCTATTTGTTGTATTGTACTTTTTATGTCTTGAAAAGTTGTTGTAGCTATTATTTTTGATTGGTTTATCTGTTAGTCTTTCTAGTCAAGATATGAGTAGTTTACATATCACAATTACAGTGTTATAATATTCTATAGGTTTTGGTGTACTTACTATTACCAGTGAGTTTTGTACCTTCAGATGATGCTGTGCTGCTCATTAATGTTATTTTCCTTCAGACTGAGGTACTCCCTTTAGCATTTTTTGTAGGGCAGGTCTTGCATTGATGAAATCCCACAGCTTTTGCTTGTCCGAGAAAGACGTTTTTTCTCATTCATGTTTGAAGAATATTTTCTCCAAATAAACTATTCAAGGATAAAGACATTTTTTCCTTCAGTACTTTAAATGGAGCGTTCTACTCTCTACTGGAAAGTAAGGTTTCCACTGAGAAGTCTGCAGCCAGATGTATTAAAGCTCCACTGTATGTTATTTATGCCATTTTGATTGCTGCCTTTAGGATACTTTCTTTATCCTTAACCTTTAGGAGTTTAATTATTAAATGTCTTGAGTTCTTTGTAGATTCTGGATATTAGCCCATTGTCAGATGAGTAGATTGCAAAAATTTTCTCCCATTCTGTAGGTTGCCTGTTCACTCTGATGGTAGTTTCTTTGGCTGTGCAGAAGCTCTTTAGTTTAATTAGATCCCATTTGTCAATTTTGGCTTTTGCTGCCGTTGCTTTTGGTGTTTTAGACATGAAGTCCTTGCCCATGCCTATGTCCTGAATGGTACTACCTAGGTTTTCTTCTAGGGTTTTTATGGTATTACCTCTAACATTTAAGTCTCTAATCCACCTTGAATTAATCTTCATATAAGGAGTAAGGAAAGGATCCAGTTTTGGCTTTCTACTTATGGCTAGCCAATTTTCCCAATACAAGAAAAAAACAAACAACCCCATCAAAAAGTGGGCAAAGGATATGAACAGACATTTCTCAAAAGAAGACATTCATACAGCCAACAGACACATGAAAAAATGCTCATCATCACTCGCCATCAGAGAAATGCAAATCAAAACCACAATGAGATACCATCCCACACCAGTTAGAATGGCAATCATTCAAAAGTCAGGAAACAACAGGTGCTGGAGAGGATGTGGAGAAATAGGAACACTTTTACACTGTTGGTGGGATTGTAAACTAGTTCAACCATTGTGGAAAACAGTATGACAATTCCTCAAGGATCTAGAACTAGATGTACCATATGACCCAGCCATCCCACTACTGGGTATATACCCAAAGGATTATAAATCATGCTGCTATAAAGACACATGCACACGTATGTTTATTGCAGCCCTATTCACAATAGCAAAGACTTGGAATCAACCCAAATATCCATCTGTGACAGACTGGATTAAGAAAATGTGGCACATATACACCATGGAATATTATGCAGCCATAAAAAAGGATGAGTTTGCGTCCTTTGTAGGGACATGGATGCAGCTGGAAACCATCATTCTTAGCAAACTATCACAAGAACAGAAAACCAAACACCGCATGTTCTCACTTATAGGTGGGAAGTGAACAATGAGATCACTTGGACTCGGGAAGGGGAACATCACACACTGGGGCCTATCATGGGGAGGGGGGAGGGGGAAGGGATTGCATTGGGAGTTATACATGATATAAATGATGAATTGATGGGTGCTGACGAGTTGATGGGTGCAGCACACCAACATGGCACAAGTATACATATGTAACAAACCTGCACGTTATGCACGTGTACCCTAGAACTTCAAGTATAATAATAAATAAATAAATAAATAAAAATAGAATTGAATATAGCTGCCACTAGGGAACAGGCATAAGAGGTATGCTGGAGAGACTATTTTTCAATATAACCTTTTTAATATTAGTTTTTTCTTTACTGCATTAAGTATTGTTTGATTAAAATTAATTAAAAACTAAAAAAAAAATGTCTTGAGGTAGTCTTGTGTGTATTAAATCTTCCTGGTGTTCTATAACCTTCTTGTACTTAAATATTGATATCTTCCTCTAGGTTTTGGGAGTTCTGTGTTATTATCTTTTTGTATAAACTTTATACCCTAGACTCTCCCTCAGCCTCCTCCAATAACTTTCAGGTTTGGCTTTTTGGCGTTATTTTCTAAATCTCGTACGCATGCGTGCTTCATTATTCTTTATTCTTTTTTTTTTCCTTTTGTCTCTTCTGTGTATTTTTAAATAGCCTGTATTCAAACCTAATGATTGCTTTACCTAATCTATAATTAAGAGATTCTGATGCATTCTTCAGTATGTCAATTGCATTTTTCAAGTCCAGAATTTCGGCTTGATTATTACTAATTTTTTTAACCTATTGATTAAATATATCTGATACGATTCTGAATTTCTTCTCTGTGTTATCTTGAATTTCTCTAAGTTTCCTCAACACAACTGTTTCAGACTGGGCACAGTAGCTCATGCCTATAATCCCAGCACTTTGGGAGACAGAGGTGGGCAAATAACCTGAGGTTAGGAGTTCAAGACCAGCCTGACCATCATGGTGAAACCCCATTGCTACTAAAAATACAAAATTATCCATTGTAGTGGCGGGCGCCTGTAATCCCAGCTACTTGGGAGGCTGAGGCAGGAGAATCGCTTGAACCCAGGAGGCGGAGGTTGCAGTGAGCTTCGATCACGCCATTGTACTCCAGCCTGGGCAACAAGAGTGAAACTCTGTCTCAAAAAAGAAAAACAACTATTTTGAATTCTCTGTCTGAAAGGACAGGTCCCTGGTTTCTTATTTCATTTGGCAAGGTCATGTTTTCCTGGATGGTCTTGATGCTTGATTTTCAGTGTCTGGGCATTGAAGAATTGGGTGTTTCTTGTAGTTTTGTAGTCTGGGCTTATTTGTACTGGTCCTTCTTAGGAAGGCTTTCTGGCTGTTTAAAGGGACTTGAGTGTTGTGATCTAACTTTTAGATCACTGCAGCCTTATCTTTAAGGGACACCCTAAGACCAGTAACACTGTGGCTGTTGCAGACTTGTAGAGGTACCACCTTTGTGTTTTTAAATATGATCCAGAAGATTTATCCAATTACCAGACAGACACAAGCACCCTTGTGGCAAACACCACTGGGACTGTGCTGGGTCAGACCTGAAGCCAGCACAGAACTTAGTCTTGCCCAAGGCCTGCACTAAGCACTGCTGGGCTACTGCCTGTTTCCTCAAGGCTCTAGTGCTCTACAAACAGCAAGGGGGAAGCTAGCAAGGATTACATCCTTCCCTTCAGGGTGACAAGTTCCCTCAGGCTCTGAGCAGGCCCAGGGATGACATCCAGGAGCTAAGGCCATGAATCAGAAACCTTAGAAATCTATATGGTGCCCCATCTACTGTGGCTGAGCTGGCATCCAAATCACAAGACTAAGTCCTTCTCACTCTTCCCTCATTTTTTCCCAAGCGAAGGAGTATCTCCCTGTGTCCACCACCAACACAGTCCCATGGGGAGTACTATCTGGCTACCACAATGTTCATTCAAGGCCAAGGGCTCTTTAGTCAGCCTGTGGTGAATGCTACCAGGCCTGCCACTCTTCCTTCAGAGTAGTGGGTTTCCCTCTGATCCAGAGCAGGTTCAGCAATGCTGTCCAAAACCCAAGGCCTGGGACCCAGGATCCCAAAAGCCCACTTGGTGCTCTACCCAACTGTGGCTGAGCTGGTACCTGGGCTGGAAGACAAAGTCCCTTTTACTCTTCCCTCCTCTTTTCTCAAGCAGAAAGAATCCCTCTTCCTTGCTGGGAATCTGATGGGTTACACCTGAAGCCAGAATGTCTCTGATCCTCACCCAAGGCCCAAAGTGAGTACTGCCTGGGTACCACTGCTAATTATTCAGGGCCCAAGGGCTCTTTAGTCAGCAGTTGATAAATTCTGCCAGGACTGGTTTATTCCCTTCAAGTCAGTAGATTCCCTCCTGGATAAGGGTGTGTCTAGAAGTATTGATCAGGAGTGAGGGCCTGGAATGGGGCCTTAGGAGTCTGCCTTCTGCTTGATCATACTGTGGCTAAGCTGTTGGCCAAGCTGCAAGACAAAGTCCTCTTTACTCTTCCCTCTTCTCTCCTCAAGTGGAGGGAAGGAATCTCTCCCAGAGCTGTGAGCTACTCTGCTTGGGGTTGGGGTAGGGATGGAATAAGGATTCCCTTGGCCACCCAGGCTGGTGCCTCACTTAGTCACATGCTCCCCAAGTCCACAGGCTCTGAGTCTAGCACAACAACAGGGCTTGCCCAGGGATTGCATTCCTTGTTCCTTAAACTTCTTTTAAGTTTACTTAGAACTCCAGAGCCCTTTAGCCCATGGTGGCAGGGCTTGCCAGATCTCAGGTTCCAACAACTGAAATGGGTAATTTTCTTCTGGCTATGGATGGTCTAAATGCTTCGGTCATAGGCACTGGCTGAGTTCTGCCCACTGTTGCTTTCCACTGTGACAGGAAGCACTGAATTTCAATATAAAGTCCTGTAGTCTCTGTGCTCTCCCTTTCCCAAGCATACAGATTTTTTCTCCATGTCATGTGGCAATGCTGGGGGATGGAGGGGTGGCATCGGTAAATCAAGACTGTCTTTTCTATCCTCTTCAGGGCCTCTTTTAGTGATAAGAGGTTGAAACATTGTACTGTAAGTGCTCACCTCATTTTTGCATCTCATAAAGGTGCTTTTTTTGTGTGTGGATAGTTGTTCATGTTGGTGTTCCTGTAGGAAGGATGATCAGTTAAAGATATTTGGTCATCTTGCTTCACCTCCCAAAAAATGAGACGTTTTTGCTAACTCATAATATACTCTGGGCGTGCCGTCTTCATCTCTGCTTTAACTGAATAGCATCATTAAAATCACTCTAGATGAAAATAGTATTTGTAGTTGCACCAGGATAGATAGAGAATCATTTTCATATGTAAACATTTGGAAGCATTCCCACAATGTATTATAATCTGAAGATTGTTGCATATAGAAGTGTGATGCACTGTTAAATATTTCCAGGATGGCGGGATTTGAAGAGTTGGCTTCAAATTGAGGGAAATGCTTATCGTTTCCAAATGACAATTTGATAGTGGAAAACAAAAAGGAGGGTACGTGGGGAGCAGAAGGAAAAACAGGCATCTCCTACCTCTATCGCTGCCCACAATAAACCTTTCACTGTAAGTATAATGGTGAACTCAAAAAACTTTCCAATCCTTCAGTAGCTGATCCAGTCATTTGAAGTGGCTGTGAATTATTTCAAGAAGGGACTGATGGTGTGTTAATCTGATCATGAGACATGATTCTTCTTGCATTGGTGTACTTAAAAAGCGTATTGGAAACAAACGTCTCTGCTTCAATAACAGCATGCAGTAAAAAGAGAAAAAAACTTAACACACTTGAAAAGGCTACCTTTTGAAACCACACATGGCTTGTATAAGGATAAAACATCACTCTGAACGTATCGTATTCTGTCATCCCACGTGAACACCCATCTTCTCTTTTCCATTCTTTTCTATTGTTTACCTTAACTTGGTAGCCTCTAAATCTTTTAATTTTGAAACTTAAAACAAACAACCCATGGAGTTATTTTGTTTTGTAACGAGTAAGAGGAGAGCAAGAACTCTCCTGCTGATTAAAGTGAAAGCAAAAGGAGCATGGAGAAAAGAATAGAAGCCCAGCATTGTATTGGGTTGGTTTCAGTGACCAGGAGTCTTGAACAAGGGTGGAGAAATGAATTACTGTCTGGCAGAGAAAATTGAGTGATCTGGGAGAAATAAATGTATATAGGGATGTCAAGATGAGGTAAACCCTCCAGTTCTGGGAAACAATCAGTGTTGTTGAAGCTAAACCCATCACTCTTGCCTCCGTATGAAAACCTGAACTTGTTCTCTATCAATTGTTAGCTTTTTTTTTTTTTTAATTTACAGAACAAACCCATATGTCCAATCTCTGTCTTATTCTCCTCTGTTGTCCCCAGTTCCCACCCACAAGCTGGGCTCAAGCACAAGTGTTTTCCTTTTCCTCTTCCTTTTTTATTAATAGTGCTGATTTTGAGGGTATACTCCGCGTGCTTTACAGAAGAGTGACAAAAACAAAAGAAGCAACAGCAATGCCTCCCCACAGAGCTATTGCTTCATAACTATGTATAATACCTTTTTGGAAAAAAATGATAATGTTGATTTTTCTGGAATGGAATGCATTTTTGTCAACTATGTCTTCTTCATGGAGGAAAAAACTGAGAGGTAAGCTGGTTTTATAGCAAGTTCTATTTCTTGAATAAAACATTCACTTCTTCCAATTTTCTGAAGGAAATTATGATTTTCATTGTGTTTGTATGGATTGTTCTTATGTCTCTACAGTTGAATATAACAACTCAGATATCATTAAATAGAACATATGATCCAAAATTAACCTTTCAGTGCTCCTTGTCACAAACAAAAGTAAATTACAGCATTAAACTCACACTACAGAGAACAATACTTATGGAAAACTCAATATATACCAGGTACTTGGCCAAGTGCTTTAAATGGATGCTCTCATTTGGTCCTGGTAATGACTACTGGAAGGGTACACCTTTACTTCCATTTTAAAGGTAGAGAGACAAAAACCCAGAGAGGCTAAATAATTTGTCAAAAGTTAACCACTGGCAAGTAGTGAATTGAGATTTGAATAAAGGTATTATTTCAAAACCTCTGCTTTAAACCACTGCATTAAATAATTTTCAGTAAAGAAGTTGGCAAGATTTTCAATGTCAAGGAATTTTATGAAATTATACGAAATAAACATTCAGAAGGAAGAATGTTATCTGCCTAGCTTGAATCTCCAGCTGCTCCTTTTAAATGGATGCTTTTCATTCATTTTGGTATTTCAGACACTAAAACTATCCTCCAACTATAATAAAAAAGATTTACTTACAATTCAGTATTGACCTTATATTACCTTTGGATTTTGAAAAATTGTCAGTTTTAGTCTACCATTTCTGACTTTTTGTCAGTCACATCACCCCAGATTGAAGACCTAATTATCTTAACTTTTGAATGCTATTTCTGTGATAATTTAAATTATTGTTATTTAAAGTTTCCACAATTTAATTATAAAAGAAATTCTTGATTTACAAATTGATTTTCTTCCAACAGGTTTATCTGTAGGTCAGTTAGAAACTTGGAGCATAGTCATCCTTATAAGTGAAGTTTCAATTGAGAGTTTGAGTCCCAGGCCAGTCATAAAAACCTTAAAAATTCATAATGAAAGCTGAACCACAGTACTTGTGTTATTACCCTAAGTTCCAAGTCATCAGAGCAGAGCACCAATTATTCAAAAAAAAGTTAGAGTAGAGGAGAAAGACAGATTTAATTAAATGCAAATATTTAATAGAGGTTATTTATTTATAATAAGAAACAACACATAATAAACAACCTAAAGAATATTTTAGATGTTCACATTATAAAATTGTTCACTAAGTGTGATTGACTGAGTCAATAACTAGAGACATCTGCATCCAATATATTACCCCTGAGGGAGAGGGATCAGAGAGGAGCATTTGCAATAACATGAATCGAGTAATAAACTTTGTGAGAAGATCAGCCACAGTGGCCAGTGTGGTATGCATACTTAATTCCACAGATTCCTTATATACACCAGTGGTTTCCAAAATGTGGTATGCACTTCCCAGCAAGTATGTAATGCAATACAAATGCAATACATTGGAGTAAAAGAGGAAATCTTTATACATTTTATTTACATATATATTTAATATAAGATAGAAAGGAATTAAGCCCACCTGATATTTAATACCAGTTGAACCTGAAATCCTCATTTGGTCCAGATGGTTTTCTGCCATGTATTGTGTTTGAGGTATTGAGGGAACAGTGGGAGCTACCAGTGGTGTTCTTTTAAAAAATAAATTTAAAAATAAATTATTTTTATTAAAATATACACGGCACAAGTAATAAGCATAGAGCTTGGTGATTAGTGCAAAGTGAACATGCTCAGAACGATAAAAGGAATCTCACCAGCAGCTCTGCAGCCTCCTCATGTGCCTTGCCACGGCTGGGTCTCTCTTCTCCCAACAAAGGTAAACACTTCCAACTTCTGTCACCATAGCTTAGTTTTGCCTGTTTTTAAACTTGATATATATAAATAGAAGCATACAGTCCAAACTCATTCATATCTAATTCCTTTTGCTCAACATTATGCTTGTGAGACCTCTTTCAAGTCAGTGTAAATATTTTGTTCATTTTAATGACAATATATTATTAAATGGTGGAAATATGTCACAATTTATTCATTTATTATAATACTACTGGAAATTTATACTGTTTCCAGTTTGGAGGTTTTAGAAATAATGCTATTCTCAACATTTTTTATACATGTCTTTGATGAATATATGTATGCTTTTCTGCTGAGTATGTAGTTTGGGTGGGATTACTAGGTTCTGGGGAACACATGTGTTCTGTTTTCCAAAATGATTATTCCAATTTACATTCTTACCAGCAGTTCATGAGCATTCCAGTTGATTCATATACTCGCCAAAACTTATTATTATTATCCTGTTTTAGTCATTCTGGCGAATATGCTATAATATGTACTGGTGGTTTCATTTTCCAATGAGGTTGATTATCTTTTCACATATTTTTTGGCCATTTGGAAATTCTTTTCTGTGAAACATTTTTAAAATCTTTTGCTCATTTATAAATGGATTATCTATTTTCTTATTGATTTGTAATCATTCTTTACATATTCTGTATATAAATCCTTTTATAAGTCCTTTGTCAGTCTTTTTTTTTTCAGATAAATTTATTACAAATTTCTTCTTCTACTCAATAGCTTGCCTTTTTCATTTTCTTGCTGGTATGTTTTGATAAAAGGTGTGCTTAATATTAGTTACCAACTTCTTATTTTATGATTAGTGATTGTTTTCCATGCTCTGTTTAACAAAGTTTTGTCTACCCTCATGATGGTGAAGATATTCTCTCTTTATATTATCAAAAAGCCTTCTGGTTTTCATTTCACATTTATATCTACCTGAGATTTTCATTTTGTAGAGTCAAGCTTTGTTTTTTCTATAAGACTGCTTAGTAAACCCAGCATCATTTCTTGAAAAAAAACATTTATATTCCCTTATTGTGTGTCCTTTTTTGTGTGTATTTGCCTCTATCATTTTTGAACACATTGCACTTTATATGTGTCCAGTTAAAAGGACTTATGAATTCATTTACTTAAAGAGTAAAATACTATAATATTTCACAATAAAATGTAGATCAGAAAAATCTTTGTTTACTGGTCATTTCATGGCAAAATTCTTAAAGACAAATAAAAAAATTATTTTACAAAAAAAGAAAGTTGTTTCAATTTGCTTACTTTTTCTGTGATGACCACTGGCTGCCAGTGGTATACTCCAAGAAGGTATTTTTAATAAAATAACTAAATTTAATCTTACTCTTCAAAACGAAGTTGAATCTTAACAAAAATTAAGAAAGTAAATGATTTTTAAACAAAAATACAGGGATAGTAAATGGATATACACATAAGGAAATACTTCACATGTTATATAATTTTTCTGCTGAAATATGTCACAAAAATTCTTTTAAAAATTAAGAATGTAAAACAGCTGGTAAAATAATTTTATTTGTTTAAAAGTATAAACAAATAATTTAGTAATTTTTTATTTCCATAGGTTTTGGGGGAACAGGAGGTACTTGGTTACATGAGTAAGTTATTTAGTAGTGATTTGTGAGATTTTGGTGCACCCATCATCCAAGCACTATACACTGAACCCACTTTATAGTCTTTTATCCCTCACCTCCTTTCCACTCTTTCCCCTTGAGTCCCCAAAGTCCACTGTGTCATTCTTATGCCTTTGTATCCTCATAGCTTAGCTCCTGCTTATGAGCGAGAACATACGATGTTTGGTTTTCCATTCCTTAGTTACTTCACTTAGAATAATCCTCTCCAGTTCTGTCCAGGTTGCTGTGAAAGCCATTAATTCATTCCTTTTTATGGCTGAGTAGTATCCCACCATGTATACATACCACAGTTTCTTCATCAACTCATTGATTGATGGGCATTGGGGTTGGTTCCACATTTTTGCAATTGCAAATAAATTTTGAACCACTTGTTTTAATTTGCAACAAGTGGTTCAAAATTTATTTACAGTTGCGAAAATGTGGAACACCTGACTACTTTCATGAATAACTGAGTAACATCAGAAAATACAAAATGTGTTATATAGTGGCTTAAAACAACACTCATTTATTAACTCACAGTTCTGTAAGTCAGAAGTTCAGCACAATATGCCTGGGATATCACAAAGCTGATATCAAAATGTTGAGCGGACTGAGTTGTCATCTGGATGCTCTGGGGGAAAATCTGCTTCCTAGTTCATTCTGTTGGTGGTGTTTATAGGACTGAGGTCCCTGTTTCTTTGCTGGATGTGACCTGGGGGTTGTGCTCAGCTCCAGAGATAGCCTGAATTCCTTTAATATGGTCTCATCCTTCTTGAAGCCAGCAATGATGCCATCTATTCTTTTCATGCTTTGAGTCTCTGATTTCCTCTTCAACCAGTCAGAGAAACTCCTGTGCTTCTTAAAGTGATGATGTCATTAAGTCATCCCCTTAAAATAATTTTCTTACTTTAAGATCAACTGATTTTGAATATTAGTACATTTGTAAAATTTCTTGACAACAATGCCTAAACTAGTGTTGGATTGTGTCGATTAGCAAGGGGTGCGAGGTACACTAAGGGCTAAGAATCTTAGGGGGCCATCTTCGAGTCCTGCCTACCACAGGGGCAACAAGTTACCTCAAAATCTTAATTATTACAGAATAGTGACTTCCTGTATGTAAGACAAGAAATAAATTTGATAGAGTAAATATGAAATGACTTATAAATTGTGAATGTTCCATTTATTACTCATCCAAATACTGCTGATCCATCAACAGAATATCAAAAGGTGGGCAATTTAGTTGTCTTTGATTTTTGTGCCAATGTCTGATATTATAAAAATAATAATTGTATACATATGTTTAATTTTGTAATTATGAAGATACTTTTGTCCAGAAAAGGATATTCAACTTAATAGTTTGTTTTTCTAATTTATAACGTTTACATGTTGAAATTATGGTATAAGGGGAATCCTGGAAATTGACCTGCTCTTCTCCCAGTAAATAAGTCTTGCTTTTTTTTACGGCTAAGTGATTAAGGTGCTTAAATGTGGGATATTTAGAGAGCAAGACAATTTGTTCCCTGCTATCCTGTGATTCCCTTAGTTTACTTAAAGTGTCTCCAAGCCTGCTAAATAACAGATTTCGTATACACAAATCATTCCTACAGCAACTCCTGGTGAGTTTCTTCTAAGTGATACCCTTGAATCTACCTGTTCTGAACCACAGAAAAAATAAAATGCTCCTGCTAAAAAATAGTTTTCCAACTAACTTCTCACCCTTTATATTCAACAATTCCATTGCTGCCACAGTAGGATATGGTCAAGGTCTTTGTATAGAACTATCTAGTTGCAGTAATGTTTTACTAGCTTATTGTACTGGCCCTTTTTTCTTCTAAGATTTCCTGTGATTATTTTTTTCCCAATGAGGCTTTACTTAGCAACATCTCAAGCATTGTCATGAAGTGATGTGAACATGTTAAACAGTCTAAAAGAGAGAGTTTTCTGCCACAAATTGACCTGAGGTAGCTTCCTTAAGTTATCTCTTTTTTTCCTCCCCATTACCTGTCAGCAGCAGCAGTAACTCCTATATGTTACCTATATGTTCTTACCACATACAAGTAACTCATCCATACAAGCCTTATAAACCATATATTAAATATTAAATGCACAGTATTTAAGGTCATTTGTCAATGATAGTCCTATGTTCTCTATTTAAGACATGAAAGGTATGATATTTTGGTTAATTAAACTTCCAAAACTTTTTAAGGAAACATGATCTGACCATTGCAGATTCATATACAGCAGCAGAGGACTGAGTCAGGAAATCAAGAATGCATGGTTACCATAAAATTCAATAGCATGGCCACTGCCTCTGATACATGCCTATAATTCCACTTACTGACTATCACATGGCACTGTTTCCAAATCTTGTCAGAAATCTTAAATTTCTAATTGCTGATTAGTTGCACATAATGTCCAGGTCACAACTAATCCATAGCTAAACCTCTAGTATGTTTATCTTTTTCAGCCACTCACTAGAATTCTGCAAAGTGTTGGTGGTATTTTGCTTACTGTGAGACTTCAAAAACATCTCATCTCCCCTGTGGTTGGAATAGGTTGGCACTCAAACTAGAACCTTTTATGTGCAGTGTCCATTATATTAATAATGTTGCCTCAGATCAGTTAGCAGATTTAACAATAAACGTCAAACAATTTAATGTCAACAATAAAAAGTAAGACATCATATGAGAAAAACACATAGGAACAATTAGAATAACATAGATGTCTGGTACAATTTCGTAAAAAAGCAAATGTTAAATGAAGGATGGGGTTAGCACAAATGTTCAGTGAAGGATGGGGTCAGGAGGAGAAGAGATTTTTCCGTATTATAGTCCACAATTGACATAATGACCCTGTATCATCAAGTAGAAATTTCATTATTATATTTAATATTTCTTATTAAATCAGAGAAAGACATAATAAACTATGAAGGTGCTTATATATTTTTAAATATTTGTGAAAAGGTACTTTAAATTATATTCTTATCTCTCATTTAATTTCTGGATATTTTATTGTTTCTGAATCAACCTAATTTATGTGATGATATTACAATATCAGCTAAGTCACTTCTGAACTAAGGTGTTGTCTTCTTCCTTACTCTGGCTTATGCTGACATTCAATTTTCATTTGCCCAAGGAGTCAGTGTTCCTGATCTCCACACTATTCAAGGGCCAACTGTATTTAGTTTCTCCTTGTCCTCATTTGCTCAACAGGAAAAATAGAAAAAAAAATTCTCTCAATTTCAATGTTGATGTGAAAATGTATTTTAAAGAGCAGTGTTTGAAATTGATTAAAGCCAGATTATTGTTTTTATTATTTTAAATACTTATAAGAATATGGCTGTTGCCTAATGAGAAAATTTTTTTTTATTATTTTCTTACACAACTCTTTTCTTATAATAGAAGGACAAAAATATGGCTTCAGAATCCCGATTGAGGGCTTGGAATTTATTATCTTATAAAAATGCTGAGGTAACCTGTAGTGATGTTATCAGAATTTCTTAATCCGTATGAACTCTAGTGGGAAAAAAAAAAAATCCCACCTACATCACACAGATACGTTTTCCTGATTCTGCTTTCTGGCATACATGTTTGAAAAGGGGTGTAGTAAAACTCTTGAGTGATAGAGAATTAAGATTTCATGATGATTCTATCACACGTAACAACCTATTCAACAGTTTCATTGAAAGCCAGATACTGTTAAATGCTATGGAGGATACTATGATGAGTGAGGTGAGACATGTTGATGTAAAACTAACAGTAGGATAATGTTAAACAGTAAACTGGGGCATGGTGCAGTGGCTCATGCCTGTAATCCCAGCAATTTGGGAGGCCTATGCCAGAGGATTGCTTGAGCCCAGCAGTTTAAGGCCAGCCTGGGCTAAGTAGGGAGACCCCATATCTACAAAAATAAAAAATTAGTCGGGTGTGGTGGTGCATGCCTGTGGTCCCAGGTACTTGGGAGGCTGAGGTGGGAGAATCACTTGGGTGAGGTCGAGGCTGCAATGAGCCATGATCATGCCACTGCACTCCAACCTGGATGATGGAGCAAGACCCTTTCTCAAAATAACAAAACACAAGAAAGGGATTTCGTTGTTAATTCTACTGGAGAGCATTGAGGAAGACTTTGCATTGAAAAGGATGTGACATCTGAGTCTTGCAGATGAGTTGAATTTTGAAAGAAGAGTAACAATAAAGGGTTTTCTATATCTATATATGTATATATAACATGTGCATATATTCTTGTATATATATACATATATGCAAAGGAATGAAAGTAGCATGTTCATGGAACAATGAGAAATTTAGTGGTTTGAAAATTCAGCAGGTTTATGAACATTTGTGGGCAATAGACTGAAAAGGTAGACTTAGAGGTCAGATTGTGGAATTATTCTGAATGTCACATTACTTTTGGACTTTATTTTATGGGTCATGAAACAATACTGACATTTTTTAAGTATCAGAACAAGATTTGTGCGTGATCAGCATTTTGTGTTAGCAATTCAGTCAATGCCTGACTGGATAAGGACGGGGTAGGGAGAAGGAGCATAATATAAAAGGAGACAGACTGAGCTGATTGCTCTGTTAATAAGGAGAAGAGGAAATATGATGAAGAGGGTTTCAGAGAAATGATCAGTACAACTTGTTGAAATACTGGACATAAGGGAAAAAAAATCATAGATAACTGTGGGACATGAGAGATTAGATAGCTTGGGTAAATGGGGATGTCATTCAGTGAGATAAAAACCTAGCAGGAGAAACACATTGGCAAGAGTTCTTAAGCAATGTTCAGGTGTGGTTATCTAGTGGAAAGTGACTTTTTAAAATGGAACTGTTCTGGGTGCTGAAAAATCTATGGTATATCTCTGTGACTGGATTTCTGAAGCACAGTAAAGACATAGATTTCAGATGAAAGACATAAATAGTAAATTCATTAATTTTTACAAGGCAATATCAAGGGATTAGCTGGAAATAGAGTAACATTTTTTTCCTGGACAATAATTTTTAAAAATTTTCACCCTCAAATCACACCCTCTAAATTGGTGGTTCTCAAAGCATGGTCATTAGAGCAGCAGCAATTTGAAAGTTCTTAAAAATATAACATATTATACCCCAATCGTTGCCTACTACATTAGAAACTGGACATTGGGGGCCCAAATCTGTGTTTTCACAAGCTCATCAAGTGATTCTGATTCATACTTGATGGCACACTGGAATCACTTGGGAACTTTAAAAATATGGTGATGCCTGGACCCACCTCCAATAATTCTGATGTAATCAGGTGTATGGCCTAGGCATCAGGACTGGAAATTTCAGAATTTTCCTAAGGTAATTGTAATGTGCAAGTAGGGCTAGAACCGCTGCATTAAAAATTAACAACTAAAAAACAAAATCAAGAAGACTATTTATCAAATGTTAAAGTGAAAAACCAACGGGATATTTCTGTTTTCTCAAGTAAGTATTATTTGTTTTTAATTGGTATGTAATAATCATACTATTTATGGGGTACACTGTGATATTTATATATGTGTATGTGTATATATAAACATATGTATACACTGTATCAGGGTAGTAAGCATATCCATCACCTCAGCTTCTTGTCATTTCTTTGTTGTGAGAAAACTCAAAGCATCTCTTTTAGCTATTTTAAAGTACACAATACATTACTTTTTTATTATTATCACTCTACTGTGCAATAGAACACCAGAACTTATTCCTTCTCTCTAACTGTAATATTGTTCCCATTAACTAATTTATTTTCATACCCTCACTCTGCACTCTCCCCAGTCTCTGGTAACCACTATTCTACTCTTTACTTCTATGACATTAAGTGTTTTACATTCCACATATGAATGAGATCATGCAGTATTTTTTCCTTCCATGTTTGCCTTATTTCACTTAACATATTGTCCTCTAAGTCCACCCATGTTTTTGCAAATGACAGGATTTTGTTCTTTTTATGGCTGAATAGTATCCCATTGTGTACCATATTTATTTAATGCATTCATCTGTTGATAAACACTTAGGTTGATTTCATATCTTGGGATTGTGAATAGTGGTGCAATAAACATGAAAATGCAGATATCTCTTTGTCACACTAATTCCATTTCCTTTGGCTGTATACCCAGTAGTAAAATTGTTGGATCATATAGTAGTTCCATTTTAAATTTTTTGAGGAAACTTTATACTGTTGTCCATAATGGCTGTACTACTTTACACCTTCATCAACAGTGTGTAAGAGTTCTCCTTTCTCCACACACTCACTAGCATTTGTTATTTCCTTGTCTTTTTTCATAATAGTCATTCTAGTTGGGATGAAGTGATAGCTCATTGTGGTTCTGATTTGCATTTCTCTGATAATCAAAGATGTTGAGAATTTTCATATACCTGTTGACCACTTGTATGACTTCTTTTGAGAAATGTTTGTTGGATCTCTTGCTCATTTTTAAATCAGATTATTTGGTTTTTCACTATTGAGTTGCTTGAGTTCCTTATGTATTCTGGATATTAACCCTTGTCAGGTGCATACTTTGCAAATATTTTCTCCCATTCTGCATGTTGTCTCTTCACTCAGTTGATTGCTTCCTTTGCTATGTAGAAGGGTTGTATTGTGATAGAATCCCATTTGTCTATTTTTGCATTTGTGTCCCTATGATTTTGAGGTCTTATTAAACACTTTGATTCAAAGCAATGTCATGAAGTGTTTTCTCTATGTTTTCTTTGGGTAGTTGTATAGTTTTGGGTCTTATATTTAAGTCTTTAATGAATTTTGAGATGATTTTTGTGGTGAGAGATAGATGTCTAATTTTGTTCTTCTAGATATGGATATCCAGTTTTCTCAGCATCATTTGTTGAGAAGACCATCCTTTCCCCAATGTGTGTTCTTTGCACCTATGTTGAAAATCATTTTACTATAAATGCACAAATCAGTAGTGTTTCTATATGCCAACAGCATGTTATCTGAAAAAGAAAACAATGTCTACAAAAATGAGAAATGGCTAGGAATAAATTTAACCAAGAGGGTGAAAGAGCTCCACAATGAAAATTTTAAAACATTGATGAAATAAATTGAAAAGAACATGAATAAACTGAAGGATAAATTTCACATTCATGGATTGGAATAGTTAATATTGTTGGAGTGTTCATATTATCAAAAGTAATCTACAGATTCGGTGCAATCCCCATTAAAATATCAGTGATAATTTTCACAGAAAATGAAAAGGAAATCTAAAATATGTGTGGAATCACAAAGACCTGAAATAGCCAAAGCAAACTTGAACCAAAAAAAAAAGAACAAAGCTGGAGGCAGCACACTACTGACTTCAAAATATTATTATTAAAATATTAAATAATTATTGTTAATATTACTGTATTATATTATGTATTAATATTACCTTAAAACATTATTATTAAAATATTATTATCATTACTACAAAGCCATAGTAACCAAAATTGTATGGTATTGGTATAAAAACAGAGACCAACAGAACAGAACAGAGGACCCAGAAATAAATCCATCCTATTTTTATTAAGATAAAAATAGAGATTCTGATATGGAATTTCAGAGATGTGGCTTGACAGTCTGCATTTCTAGTCATCAACTCTTGATCATAGACCATATTTCAAAGAGCAAAGCTCTAGAGCACCCTAGTATGGCATGTATGTCATATCTTCCATAGACGTGAAGAAACAATGGATTGGCTGGGGGTAACTTTTCTGGGATTTTAATTAGCTGCTCAAGAGAAAAAATGGGAGGTGAGAGTGGGAGCCAAACAAACTTGCCAACATGCTCAGCTTTTAGATAAGTTTTTGGATTAAAATTGTAGGCCAAAAAAGTGTTTCAAAAAATTCATCCTTTAAAATAAAACAGTGGACTAAACTTATTTGAAGTGTACAAAGTTAAATTTTTGCAGGTAGGTCCCAAGGGAATCTGGATTATTTTATACCTGATTATGTTTTACTGGAGACGTCATTGGTCTGAGGTTTGAATGTGTCCTACAAAGTTCATGTGTTGGAAAATTAATCCCCAATGCAGCAATGTTGAGTGAGATGTGGGACTTTTACGAGGTGATTATGTAATGAGGACTCTGCCCTCATGAATAGATTAATGCAATTATTAAGGGAGTGGGTTTGTTATGTCAGGAGTGGGTTCCTGATTTTTAATAATATGAGTTCAGCACCATTCTTTTCTCTCTCTCCCTCTCTATCTCTCTCACATACACATACACATCCCCCCATGCCTTCTTGCTCTTCTGCATTGTACCATGAGATGATGAAGGCCCTAGCCAGATGAAGTCCCCTTGACCTTGGACTTTTCAGCCTTTAGAACTATAAATTATAAATTTCTATTTTTTTTTTTTTTTCGAGACGGAGTCTCGCTCTGTCACCCAGGCTGGAGTGCAGTGGCGCAATCTCTGCTCACTGCAACCTCCGCCTCCCGGGTTCAAGCAATTCTATGCCTTAGCTTCCCGAGTAGCTGGGATTACAGGCATCCATCACCATGCCTGGCTAAGTTTTGTATTTTTAGTAGAGATGAGGTTTCACCATCTTGGCCCGGCTAGTCTTGAACTCTTGACCTCATGATTCACCCACCTTGGCCTCCCAAAGTGCTGGGATCACAGGTGTAAGCCATTGCGCCAGGCCTCTATTCTTTATAAATTACCCAGCTTCAAGTGTTCTGTTATAGCAGCATAAAATGGATTAAGACACCACTGAAACTTTGACAGCCCTATTAGGCATTATTCCAGAAGGAATAACCCACATGGGTTCATATTAATCTACTCATTGGTCAATGGGAAAGTACTTTTTATTTGTGGGTTTTTACCTATTAGTGAAAGGCAAGCTGTACATTCAGAACTTTAAAACTTTCTTTGAGAAAGTATCCCCCAAAGAGATTATCTAGGTTTTAAATCCTTTTTTTTAATTGTTTTCAGAGAAATATCCCTTTGTAGTTTTAATGAAGGTTCAGTTTAAAATGTGATAGTCAAAAGAACCAATTTAGCTGCTTCCTTTGACGAATGACAGCAGTCTAATCATTGCTTGCTTAATTGGCTCTGCAACTTCCTAATTAGCATAGGATTGGTCAGAGCCTGATGTGATAGCTTACCCTTTGGCTCTTAAATTCTAGCTTTTTCTTTATTAATCAAAAGGAAAATAATCATGCATGTTAAAATCATTACAGAAGAATTCTTTTATCAGACTTTAGGCTTCTGAAGTTAGGAGACATCTTCTCTTGTAAATTATGTTCTAGACTTGTTAATTTTTAAGTGAGTGAACTAATCTTTGGTGGAAAATAGGTAAGGGATTAATTAATAGAAGTTGGTAAATATTAAAGGAATATGGTTCAGAATGGAGTTAGGTACCATGTAATCCTACTGAGTTAACCTAAAACATAAAGCCATCTTTGATTTTCCCAAGGAAAAGATCCAGAAGGAAGTTTTTTCACTAACTTTACCATATTAACATCTAATTGTGTATATATAATTATAAATACTATTTAAAAGGTAAACTGAAACACATTACAATTTTTTTAAATGTATTGCTGCTAACGATGCTTCATGAACTGGGCAGTTCCAAACTAGAAGTCATCTGAGAACTCCACCAAGGAAATGCAACAGGGAAGCTTTTACAATACTATCACCGAGGTAAAAGAAAATGACACATTTCATTGATTACAGTTGTACAGTTGCCTTATTTGGTTTCTTTGCTTAGAAAGTTGCTAATTATAATATGTTAATTAGCTATTTCTGATTGATTGAGATTAAGTTCTGTTTTTTGTTAATATAGGAATTTACAAGAAACAGCTCAGCTACTTCACTTATGTTTGCAGATACAGCAAGGTTAAGGTAACTGATGAGGTCTAATTGAATTTGTCAGCTCAGGGATTTTTTTCAGACATGGTCTCCATTTTAATTAACTTTAACAATATCGACTTTTAATATTTACTTTATCAAACAGGTTAACAAATTTATAATCACATATTATTATGTAATTACTTTACTCCTGTAAAAATATGCTTTTTCACATTTCTTGAACTATTTTATTTAAGCTTCTTATATATATTTTCTAAAGTAGTCTTCATCATTAACAGAGCTGCCTGTTGAATCTAATGGCTTTGTCCGGAGCACATCATTTTCTTATTGGTCCACACTTTTTTGAGGTAAAGCACTTTTTGGATCTGTATACAATGTTTTCACTGGAAAATTTATCCTAGTGTATACATTCACAAAACATTAGTCTGTTTGTTTTTATATTTTCCTATGAACATACATCTACTATCTCCTCAACTGGACCATTTACTGCTTTGCTTTTTAAATAAATTTTAAACTTGTTTATAACTCAGCACTTGCAATTGTGAAGTCATGTTCATGACAGGAATAAATAAATCTGTATTATAGTTTTAGGGTTTTATTTTTCTTTCTCACCAATTCAGTCGATCTCAGTCAATCACTCACTTGATCCTAGTATTGACAGATGTTTAGGCTAATGTGTCTTTACTGAACAACAACAATTTGATTTGGTTAGTCAAAATTAAACAAACTGAGAGAGGATCAGCAATAAGTAAGACTTTGTAACGATTTAAAGTAACTACACCCTTCTTATCTGAGAACAAAAACAACAAACAAACAAATAAAAAACAACTTTGCCTTGTTTGAACATGCCCAGCAATCTTAACTTTAGTTCACAGAAATTTTAGCATTGTTTTGAAGTAGTTCATACTAATTTTAATCACTTCTGAATTCTATATTCAATTTTTCTTATATCAAAAACTGATTATGATGAACAAGAACTATTATAACACAGAACCAGGAAATTATCTGAAGATGTTCATATATTATATAAAAAGTGATATATAGATAGGTAGATAGATAGATAAATCTATTCTCTAGATAGATGGATAGATAGATAGATAGATAGATAGATAGATAGATACATCTATATATACATGAATATGTGGATATATATATCCACACACTCTATTTTGCTACAACAAGGTCCCTGTAGAATAGGCCGCCTTCTTTTGCAATAAGGTATCTTTTTTTTTGCCAGAAGAAATAAATTTACAGTTATGGTATATGAAAGGAAAATTAATTCAAAAAGGAACATTTAATCTTAGGAATTTTCCATTGCCATTATTTCCTAATTCAGTAACTTCTAAATTTGACCACACTTTAAACTATTGTGTTTCCCTGTATATTAATTGACTTTTGCCATGACAACAAACCCAAAATTTCCATGGCTCTGTCAATACACACTTCTTATTGTGAATACAACTTGAGGGCTACACCCCCCAACGGATTTAACCCAGCTCCATGAGTTCTCTCACTTCTGGAAGTTTTCTGAGGGAGTCATTATCTGAGACATGATATTCTTATGGCAGGGGACAACTGTTCAGATGGGACAGAGCCAACCCAAACAAGTCAATTATAGTTTCTGTTTGAACAGGTGTATGCTACATTCACTCACACTCCACTGCACAAATCAGATGACATGGCTAAGCCCAACACCAACATCAATGGGACAGAGAGTTTGTTTCCTGTCTATGAGAAAGCATGGCAAAGGTAAAGAGAAAACAAGTAATTGTGAATGAATAACCTATTCTACCCTGTTAATTGATAACTTAACTGATCATTTTTCTGAGTGTCTTGTAATTTGTTGAATTTGTTTAAACATTGTTAGAACTAAAATTAACATGTCAGTACATGTGAAGGACACATATTTCTTTTGACTACCTACAATGACCCTGAACTTGGTTGAAGATAACATTTAAAAGTTGAAAGCAGATATTGAATATGTTTTCTAATGTACTTGCAATTTCTTATAATACCATTTTTAATGCTTTCTTTTATGCTTTGTAACTTCTCAGAATAATTTTTATGGGTAAATCTTAGTTTGGAGTTTTTCCTTCCTGTACTATTTCTGTCAGTGCAGCATCCAAGTCTGCTTCTTCAGAGATTCTAGGAGATATTTAATTTCCTTTATCATTTCTGCTAAACTAGCTAGACTAAACTCTTTTCTATATATATTCTATGGAATGGATATGTAACTTCAAGGAAATTAATGTATAAGAAGGTACCTAGCATATGGTATGCACTAAAAAAGTGACATCTTTTTTCAAATTCTGTGATTTCACTCTGAAAATGTTGATAAATTGGATTCCTTTAAGAAATACATTGTTTACTTTTTTGGTATGATGCTCTCAAGTTCTTAAGCATTCTTCACCCTATTTTTTCTCATTGTTTTTGCAAGATGGGGGGTGGTAGTGAGAAGGAAAGCAGTTTTTCTACCACTCTCTGAAGATGTCTCTAAGTCAATTGTTATATCAGATAATCTACGCTAACTCCAACTTAAAACATGGTGCTTCATTTTTCCTTTAAGTATACTTTTATATATAACATACATGTTTTATGCTTTTGTTCATAAACAAGAATCTTTTAATATATATAATATCCTTAAATATAACTACTTCATTTGAATATGAAGAGACTCTAATTCTGAAATCTGTCACCCTGTTACTGTCTGGATTGAGGTGGCATTTGGTCTGCCTGGTTGACATCGTGTGTGTCTTCCCTGAAGCTGCATGTTGAAAAAGGCCATGAACCCAAACAATGAAGAGTTGTGCAGCCACGGTACAGAAATAACTGTCTTCCCTACTAGAGCCTTCAGAGTATGTGGGTTTTGTGAGGGAGGGAAGGGAAATGGAGAAATGGAGCACCTGACAGTACATAGACTACCATGTTAGAGATTTATGGAGTCTGCAATCCTCAGATACTCTCTTTAAAATAGATATAACATTTATTTTGTGAATGGGAGTTCACTCATGATTTGGCTGTCTATCTGTTATTGGTGTATAAGAATGCTTGTGATTTTTGCACATTGATTTTGTATCCTGAGACTTTGCTGAAGTTGCTTATCAGCTTAAGGAGATTTTGGGCTGAGACGATGAGTTTTCTTTGTTTTTTTTTTTTTGTTTTTTTTTTTTTTGAGACAGAGTCTCGCTCTGTCGCCCAGGCTGGAGTGTAGTGGCCAGATCTCAGCTCACTGCAAGCTCCGCCTTCCAGGTTTACGCCATTCTCCTGCCTCGGCCTGCTGAGTAGCTGGGACTACAGGCGCCAGCCACCTCGCCCGGCTAGTTTTTTGTATTTTTTAGTAGAGATGGGGTTTCACCGTGTTAGCCAGGATGGTCTTGATCTCCTGACCTTGGGATCCACCCATCTCGGCCTCCCAAAGTGCTGGGATTACAGGCTTGAGCCACCGCGCCCGGCCGAGTTTTCTAAATATATAATCATGTCATTTGCAAACAGGGACAATTTGACTTCCCCTTTTTCTAATTGAATACCCTTTATTTTTTTCTCCTGCCTGATTGCCCAGGCCAGAACTTCCAATGCTATATTGATAGGAGGTGTGAGAGAGGGCATCCCTGTCTTGTGCCAGTTTTCAAAGGGAATGCTTCCAGTTTTTGCCCATTCAGTATGATATTGGCTGCGGGTTTGTCATAAGTAGCTCTTATTATTTTGATATATGTCCCATCAATACCTAATTTATTGAGAGTTTTTAACATGAAGGGCTGTTGAATTTTGTCAAAGGTCTTTTCTGCATCTATTGAGATAATCATGTGATTTTTATCTTTGGTTCTGTTTATATGATGGATTACATTTATTTATTTGTATATGTTAAACCAGCCTTGCATCCTAGGGGTGAAGCCCACTTGATCATGGTGGATAAGCTTTTTGATGTGCTGCTGGATTCGGTTTGCCAGTATTTTATTGAGGATTTTTGCATCGATGTTCATCAGGGATATTGGTCTAAAATTCTCTTTTTTTGTTGTGTCTCTGCCAGGCTTTGGTATCAGGATGATGCTGGCCTCATAAAATGAGTTAGGGAGGATTCTCTCTTTTTCTATTGATTGGAAAAGTTTCAGAAGGAATGGTACCAGCTCCTCTTTTTACCTCTGGTAGAATTCGGCTGTGAATCCTTCTGGTCCTGGACTTCTTTTGGTTGGTAGGCTATTAATTATTGCCTCAATTTCAGAGCCTGTTATTCATCTATTCAGAGATTCAGCTTCTTCCTGGTTTAGTCTTGGGAGAGTGTACGTGTCCAGGAATTTATCCATCTCTTCTAGATTTTCTAGTTGATTTGCGTAGAGGTGTTTATAGTATTCTCTGACGGTAGTTTGTATTTCTGTGGGATCGGTGGTGATATCCCCTTTATCTTTTTTTATTGTGTCTATTTTATTGTTCTCTCTTTTCTTCTTTATTAATCTTGCTAGCAGTCTATCAATTTTGTTGATCTTTTCAAAAAACCAGCTCCTGGATTCATTGATTTTTTGAAGGGTTTTTGTGTCTCTATCTCCTTTAGTTCTGCTCTGATTTTAGTTATTTTTTGCCTTCTGCTAGCTTTTGAATGTGTTTGCTCTTGCTTCTCTGGTTCTTCTAATTGTGATGTTAGGGTGTCAATTTTAGATCTTTCCTGCTTTCTCTTGTGAGCATTTAGTGCTATAAATTTTCCTCTACACACTGCTTTAAATGTGTCCCAGAGATTCTGGTATGTGATGTCTTTGTTCTCTTTGGTTTCACGGAACATCTTTATTTCTGCCTTCATTTTGTTATTTACCCAGTAGTCATTCAAGAGCAGGTTGGTCAGTTTCCATGTAGTTGAGTGGTTTTGAGTGAGTTTCTTAATCCTGAATTCTAGTTTGATTGCACTGTGGTCTGAGAGACAGTTTGTTATAATTTCTCTTCTTTTACATTTTCTGAGGAGTGTTTTACTTCCAACTATGTGGTCAATTTTGGAATAAGTGCAATGTGGTGCTGAGAAGAATGTATATTCTGTTGATTTGGGGTGGAGAGTTCTGTAGATGTCTATTAGGTCTGCTTAGTGCAGAGCTGAGTTCAATTCCTGGATATCCTTGTTAACTTTCTGTCTCATTGATCTGTCTAATGTTGATAGTGGGGTGTTAAAGTCTCCCATTATTATTGTGTGGGAGTCTAAGTCTCTTTGTAGGCCTCTAAGGACTTGCTTTATGAATCTGGGTGCTCCCGCATTGGGTGCATATATATTTAGGATAGTTAGCTCTTCTTGTTGAATTTTCCCTTTACCATTACATAATGGCCTTCTTTGTCTCTTTTGATCTTTGTTGGTTTAAAGTCTGTTTTATCAGAGACTAGGATTGCAACCCCTGCCTTTTTTTGTTTTCCATTTGCTTGGTAGGTCTTCCTCCATCCCTTTATTTTGAGCCTATGTGTGTCTCTGCACGTGAGATGGGTCTCCTGAATACAGCACACTGATGGGTTTTGACTCTTTATCCACTTTGCCAGTCTGTGTCTTTTAATTGGTGCATTTAACCCTTTTACATTTAAGGTTAGTATTGTCATGTGTGAATTTGATCCTGTCATTATGATGTTAGCTGATTATTTTGCGCATTAGTTGATGCAGTTTCTTCTTAGCATTGATCATCTTTACAATTTTGCATGTTTTTGCAGTGGTTGGTACTGGTTGTTCCTTTCCATGTTTAGTGCTTCCTTCAGGAGCACTTTTAGGGCAGGCCTGGTGATGACAAAATCTCTCAACATTTGCTTGTATGTAAAGGATTTTATTTCTTCTTCATTTATGAAGCTTAGCTTGACTGGATATGAAATTCTGGGTTGAAAATTCTTTTCTTTAAGAATGTTGAATATTGGCCTCCACTCTCTTCTGGCTTGTAGAGTTTCTGCTGAGAGATCTGCTGTTAGTTTGATAGACTTCCCTTTGTGGGTAACTCAACCTTTCTCTCTGGCTGCCCTTAACATTTTTTCCTTCATTTCAACTCTGGTGAATCTGACAATTATGTGTCTTGGGGTTGTTCTTCTCGAGGAGTATCTTTGTGGCATTATCTGTATTTCCTGAATTTGAATGTTGGTCTGCCTTGCTAGGTTGGGGAAGTTCTCCTGGATAATATCCTTCAGAGTGTTTTCCAACGTGGTTCCATTCTCCCTGTCACTTTCTGGTACACCAATCAGACGTAGATTTGGTCTTTTCACATAGTCCCATATTTCTTGGAGAGTCTGTTTGTTTCTGTTTACTCTTTTTTCTCTAAGCTTCTCTTCTCACTTCATTTCATTCATTTGATCTTCAGTTACCGATACCCTTTCTTCCAGTCGATCGAATTGGCTACTGAAGTTTGTGCATTCATCACTTAGTTCTCATGCCATGGTTTTCAGCTCCATCAGGTCATTTAAGGACTTATCTACACTACACTGGTTATTCTAGTTAGCCATTCGTCTAATCTTTTTTCAAGGCTTTTAGCTTCTTTGCAATGGGTTCTCATTTTATCTAAAATATTCCATATTTTAAAAGATTTTTACATTAGAAAAGAAAGATCAATCATTAATCCATCTCCTTGAAAAAACCACCATTAGCATTTGGGGGTTTCTATATCCTATTTATGTACACTAATTTTATTTCAAAATGATTTTGTACTGTACACTTAATATTTTCTTCCATTTTTCTTAGAGTCACTTGCTTACTGAACTGCAAGCATCCCTCATGTACTACCTAGTTTAAACACCAATCCATTCAATATATTGCAAATACACTTTCTCAGTTAGGGTTTTCTTTTTTAACTTGCTTAAGGATACTTAACATGCATCTTTTATTTCTATTGTTTATATTTTTAAACAAATAATGAGATACTGAAAATAGATTTTAAGGAAAACTTATCTAGCAGTGGTAGGCAGGCTTGTTTAAACAGGGAGTGCTCAGTTAGAAAATTATTCCAATAATCAAAAAATAAAACAAGGATTTGTAATCAGAAGCCAGAGAAGAAAACAAAGCACCATGTATAAATGTCAGCTGCCTTTGAAAGGAAAAAGTATAGCAATTGGTTCAATGTAGGATTTAAAGGGATGTAACAGTCACAGATGAGCCCAAAGTTTGAAACTGAGAAACATGTGCAAGTTCTAGAAGTTGAAGTGTTTGCATGCTGAACATTTGCTTTTCTCAAAGTTCATTTTATGGGATTCGAAATAAATTAAGTTTAACGTGACAATAACCTATATATCTGAACACTGAAGTGTTCTTAGAAATGCTTTTTTCCTACCACCTCTTTGATAAGCATTTTGAAATAATGAAACCTATGTTTTGTTCTATTTCATTATTCAACCATTATTTGTGATGTCAGCTAGTGGTCACTAAGTAAAGAGCATTTTCTCAGTCTTTCCTCTAATTTCCTTCTAAGATTGTGTTATTCATTCTGTCCTGGAGCAATTCATTCTGTTGCTCCAGGGTCACAGTTGACTGGTTACAGTTATCTGCTGTAACGTGAGATTCTGGTATCCAATCTGCTTCTGTCCTTGCCCCAGTGTTTTATTAGAGTCACCTTGCTGCCATATCTAAGCTCAAACTTAGTACAGATCTGAAATCATAAGCAATGGTAAATGGCTTGGCTGATCAGAGGCCTGAAAGAGAAATGTTGAAAGATCAGGTTCAACAAGGAGGTGTGAGGTGGAGGCATTAGGTCACTCACTGTGGAGATATGTGGCTTCATATTGCATTTAAAGTACACTAGAGACCTTCTGCCATGGAAGTGGCACTGATCATCAAGGTAAACAAAACTGACTGGTCAGTTGACATGAGCCAGCTTCTGCCATCAGTCACTTCATGTTGGCACAAGGATCTCATGGAAGAAGTGTCAATGATGGCAGAGATGGAGACTATGCAAAAGGCAACAGCTAGGACCTATAAAATATAAGGTCCATTGCCGCAAAATTCCATGGAATATTATGTCAGACTGAAGAACCCACTTTATAGCAAGGGAGGTATATATGACACATGATCCACTGGTCACATTACATACTGTGCCCTTCGGAAGCTGCTGGCCAGACAACACAATGGAGTGGCCTGTTGAAGGCAAATCTAAAGTAGGGGGCAGTTCAGAGGAGATGTTCATACCATTCCTCCAGGACAGAGTGTCCACTTGTTTCAAAGGCCTTTATTTGTGATTCTGTGTCCCCAATAAGTATTATGCATGAGTCTTGGAGCCAAAGTGTAGAAGCAGGATTAACCCCCTTTATTATCACTCTTAATGACTCACTTAGTGATTCTGTGCCTCTTTTCCTGGCAACTGTAAGTTGTCTTATTCCAAGAGAACATTTTGACCAGGACATACAAGAAAAGCCCTGCTGAACTATAAGTTAATGGTTGCCTCTTAGATACTTTATGCTCTTCTTGCAAGTGAATAGAAGGCAAGAAGTGGAGTTAGCATATTGGTAGGAATTGACTCTTTTCCCCAGGAGAAAGGTGACACAAAAGGATGAGGAGGAATATGTTTCATACTCTGCTAATCATTTGTACATCTCCTAGTATCCTCTTGCTAAGTTTTGAGTGGTCAATGGACAAATTTGGTAACCTTTTCCTGAGAAGGGCTTGATGACCTGAAGCTCAGAAACCTCAAAGATAGTGGTCTGGGTCACACAGCAGGAAAGAAAGATTTAGTTCCTCACCTGCTGAGAAGGATGCCAGGGCAAGCCTTCTTTTATTCAGCAGCAGCCTGTATCCAGTGACTCATCACAGTGGGGTATGAAGGCTCATCTTCCTCACCCCAGTTCAGGAAAATGCGAAAGGACTGTATCAAATCAACATCTTCCCATAAATTTACCTGAAGCTAAGAGTGCATTCTAATAAACATCTTCTCTGAACCTATATTTCAGAGTCTGATTCTTGTGGAATCTAACCTTCAACAACAAGAAGGAGTGCTAGCTCAAACATTGCTGAGAATGTTAGGTACTGCTATATATGATATAAATACTGCTGAAGGCAGTATTCCTCTTTTAAAATCTCAACATTTCTTAATTCTAATGCATGTTGACCCCCAAATTTTGAGATAAAGGATTGGAGACCTGAGTTTACCAAATATAATCATTCTAATAGTTTGCAAGGATTAGAGAATGAATTTACGTTTGCCTGTGACCAACATTTCCACCTTTTGTCTGTCCTTTCATCCTTGCAAAACTCAGTCTTTCTCTACCACTCTTGACTCAGGAATTCTGTCATTGACCTTGTTCTACAGGAAGGTTCACTTTTCCTTCTATAATATCCACACATAAGTATCTAGAAGACCTGATAACTATTCTTCAAATTTTAATATATTTTTCTAATATGTAAGTAATTACTAACATATTTACTTACAAATATGTAAGTATTTCCCAAGGAAGATCCTCCTCAAATCATCTATATGAAAAATAAAAATAAGCAAATTGTCTTCCATTAACAGCCCAAGATTATGTAAAGGTTTCTGTTTGACATGTTACAGAAATCGCTTGGTAAGGGTGGAAAGTAATCATTAAAACACTTCCAAATAATGATTAAAATTATGCATTTTATTTACATTTCTCAAAAAAAAAAAAAAATTTCGTCCATAAAAACAGAACAGGTTTTAAGGGTTATCTGGCACTGTAGTGCCACCAAGTGGTAAAACTGACACGAACCGTTAGGATTATATTCTTAACATGCATTCAGTCCCAAAGGCAGTTTAATTTCCATACTAGAATTTCTATCAAGGCTGGATTTATAATTAAATGTCTTTTTGTTTCCTAGTACAACTTAAACTATTTTAATTTGGAAATTCTAATGATTTTCTTTATGGGAAGAGACTAGATTTTGTGTGTATGTGTGTGTGTGCGTGCGTGTCTGGAAACTGAAGAAATCACATTTTCCCACTATATACATTTTGACTCTTTGAATATTTTTAAATTACAATTTGCTAATGGAAAGGGCTATTGCTAGGCCTCAGGTCTTCTCTGACTTTTGGCCAGAGACATCATCAGTTGCTTACCACATGGGCCTCTCCATACAACTCTCCACAACATGGCATTTTGCTTCTCTCAGAGCAAAGATACAAGACAGAAAGAAAAATAAGGGAGGAAGAGCAACATAGAAGTCAGTCTTTTTGTAGCTCATCACAGAGGTGACATCTCATCACTTTCGCCGTTTGTTCTGTTCATTAGAAATGAATCACTAGGTCTAGGCCGCACTCAAGGGGAGAAGAACATACTGCAGTTTGAGCACAAGGAGGAAGTCAGAGCCTTGTGAGAAGCTGCCTACTACATGTTGCTTTCCTGAAATAAATATAACCTCTGAAATTATCGTTTCTTTATAAAACCTCAAACAGATTAGTATTCACTCTCAAAAACTAATAATTCCATTATTAATACTAGAGTTTACTAGGCTCCAGATACTATTCTAAACATAACCGACATATTTACTCAGTCATTATTAACTCTCTAGTACTTGAAAAGCTCCTATAAGCTAATTACTAATAATATTCCCATCTCACAGTTGAGGGAACTGAAGCACAAAAAAGCTAAGTCATTTGTCATGGTTTGAAACTAGGTCATCTGTCTCTAAGATGAGTAAAGGTTTAACATGATTTCTATTTGCCATACAACAGAAAATTGTAAATATAAGATGAGAAATGCCATTGAAAATAGAAGTAAAAAGAAAATTTATTCAGTTTTCCATACTCTACTGAATACATTTTGTAATATAATTATGTTGATTCGACTTCTGCTTTGCCTACAGTAACTCCAATTTAGGCCAGTACCATGGCATAAGTAATTCTTAGTAATAATTATTATTTAATAATGACTCTTTCACACTCAAAAGTGTCCTGATTTAGGTGATAAATTGTGTAGTCACTAAGTATAAGGCCATCAAAGGGTCTCAATGTGTCTGGAGTATGTCACATGTGTTGCTACTGGAGAAAATGTACTCGTCCCACTACATCCCCAGGTGATCTTCATGTGGCCCTAAGGGTTGATAATCACTGTTGTAAATGGAGACATTAGGCAAAATCATTAAATTACTTCCCCAAATCACAGTTATTTGGTTAAAATCAAATAGACTCATTATTATTCTTGGCTTTATATTTCATTTCTAAATCCCTTTATGATCAAATATATAATTTAGCATAGAAACAGTTGGGTAAAAACTATAATAACAAGAATGGGAAAATAATATCACAATGTGGTTTATCCTAGTTAGAGGGGAATGGAAATAATTTAGTTAACTCCCATACATATGTAGAGGTAGAAACTGAAATATTAATTATAAATATACTGTGTTGTTTTAGAACATGTTTATCACTGTCTTTTTAAAAGTTCAATGTAAATGTGGCAATCTGGTTAATTTTGTCGGTAAAAATATCCCAACTAGATCATAGTCTAAACTTCTGCAGAAAAAAATAGAAAGAAAAAAACTTGTAGATTACCTGTGTTTATTAAACTAAGTTGCTAAGCAGGTGAATGCGTACAGCATCAATAAGACACATTGATTATTAAAACTGATAACAATTAAACATTAGGAATTATTGAAACAGATAGCACAAAGTAAATGTGTAGAAAATACGTAAAATAACGTGTAAATGTAGATGTCATAGCACAGAGAAAAGTTGCAGTTTGATCTTTCGCCAGAAGAGGGCACTATGTGACTGCCAGATGTTGGAGTGCTAGTATATATTTTTCTTTTTTTTTCATCTTTTTAAGGGTGTACTATATATGCATATTAATTCAGAAGGAATAGATCTATGGAGGTGGAAGGGAGTGGTTTACAGTCATGAATTGTAACATCCAAAAACTGTACATTGAAATATTTTAATGAAAATAATTTTCTATATGAGTGTTTAAAGTATTCAGTGTTCATTCTGCCTGAGAATTTAACAAACTTACAATTTCATTGTACATATGGTTACTGTGTTTTTATTACAGCCAAGGCTGTATTATAGAGAAGGATTATCTATTTTTAAAACCTGAAGAACCCTAAAAGTCCCCGAGTGAATTTCTTCATTCTACAGAGGATATGACTGAAGTTCAGAGATGTTATGTAACACGTCTGAGATGCCAGGGCTGTTATATCACCTGAGACTCTTACTAGGTTGAGGTCTCCTCTAACCCTCTGGGATTAGCCTTTCTATATTCTCCATCCTGCTCACCTCATACCAAAGCATCACTCTGAACACTGACGTGGGGCTTACTGACCCATGTCAAAACTTCTGGTAGAACTGGCACCACTAAAAGTAACAACTCACTCCTGAATATTGACATTTAATACAATGAAATATAAGTATTTTCATTGTGACTATACTTAAGAAATATTTCTGGCAAAACGCAATTTTCTATTTTTCCATATGAAATCCAAATACTCCCCAGTGAAAGGGGATGGGCACAAGAGAAGATAGCAAAACCCCCCACTATTCTTCCTGCTAGCCCAAGTAATGTAGGTCTCAGATGACAAAATTGTAGAATGATAGAACTAGAACATTAGCAATCAGTATGCCTAGCTCTCTTATTTGTAAATGTTTTATAAATGAAGAATCTAAGGTCTTTGATGGTTAATTGATTAGCTCAAGGACACAAACCTGGCTAGCGCCAGAAGTGCTGGATCACTTAAGGCCTGTGGAAGACAGAATTCTATCTACAATGACCTTCTTCCCCAGCATTACTCCCATGATTATATTACCTTAGGAGGCAAAAGGGATTTTGCAGATGTAATTGATGTTACTAACCAGTGGAGATTATCCAAGTGGGTTTGACTTAAACACATAAGCTCTTTGAAGGAGGATAATTTCCTCCAGCTGTGGACAGAAGTGGCCATCAGAGATTTTCAAAAGGTGAGAAGGATTCCATGTGAGGAATACTCTCCATTGTTAAAAAGTCCATGTGGTGAGGGAAACACACCACCTTTAGGAACTGAGAGCAGCCCTCAGCTAACAGCCAGCAAGAAAACACCTATAGCTACAAATAACGGAATTCTGCCTTCAACCTCAATAAATTAAGTAAATTCTTTTCCAGAGTGTCAAGAACCGGCCCTAGCTGGCACTGTAATTGTGTGCTTGTGAGACCCTAAGCAGGGAACTCAGTTGAGTTCTCATGGAATTTTGACCTACAGAACTGTGAGATAATAAATGGCTGTAATTTTAAGCTGTTATTTTTGAGTAATTTGGTACACAGCAGTAGAAAACTAATACTAGGTCTAACTCAAAAACACAAAGCATTGGAGATTTTAAGATACAGGGACCTCAACATAAGAATTTTGTTCTATAGATGATGGAAGAACAGAGATGCTGAGTGGAAGGTGGCAAGGCAACTCTGAGTATCAGCTGCAGGAAGAATTACAGAACTAGAACTAGCTTCATCCACGCTCTGGTCAGACGGACCCTTGAGATCATGGGAAGTGAATTTTACCAGAATCCGGGAGCTGGAGTCACACAGCAGAAGTTGGAAACACAAAAACCTATCCATGGACACCGAAACCACTGGGTGAGCTAGCAGCTGCCAGACACACAAACTGAGATACTGATGCATCTCTCTTCTTTCCACCTTCCAATCTTCTACTAGTGCCTCCTGCCATTGACCAGCCCCAGCTGAAAGCCAGCTGCTACAGGAGCCTGAGAAACACAACTGCAGGAGTCAGCATCTTTCCACACAGAGCAAATCAGGGAAAGGACAAGGAATAGGTCATAAGGCAAACAGACCTTCAGAATTAACAAGAAGACAAGGGAGTCAGAGTTAGGCACTGCACTAGATAATTTATTTGTGTTATCTCAGTTCATAGTTGGTGTTAATAACTTTTTTTTTTTGTATTTCTGTTTTACAGAATAGGAAATCAGGGCTTAGAAAGGTTAAGAAATTTGCCCTAAATTATAATGCCTTAAATAATAGACCTGATTTTAAATGTACATTTATATAATAATCATAAGCCAACTTACATGGGCTTACTACAAAGCTCTACAAATCCTTACCAATTGGAGCAGTAGAAAACACCAAAAAAAAAAAGGCAAAATAAATTACTTGCTGTTGTGCCAAGGGTCAGGGTCCAGCCCAAGCTGAGGTCTGAGGGGAGTAGGTGGCCAGGTGGTGAGCGGGTAGCTAAAAGAACACGTGGGGCCCGTAGGCAGGTGAAATATGGCTTTATTATGCTCTATCTTTCCATCAGTCTGTCTTGGCTGCCCACTCTGGCTGCAGCCCCTCTCAGCAGGTGGCTCCGTGACTACTGCCACCCCCATGCCTGCAGCTGCACTCCCTGACACACACACCATTTCTTTGCTCCCCACTGTCTGCCTGCAAGGCAGTCAGCTCTCTCTCTGTGTCCACCTGCACGGTGGCTGACTTTCTTTGTCCACCTGCGAGATGGCCAACTCTCTCTCTGTCTGCCTGCAAGGTGGCTGGCTCTCTTATGCATGCATGCACTCAGTGTCAGCAGCTTTACTCTCTTTCCCTCCTCCTACATGATGGAGGTGTCAGGGTAGTTACACTCCTTACAGATAATAGTGGCTCAGAGACAAGCACTAGCTTGCAGGAATGGTTACCCAATAAGTAGTGTTGTGCGCCTGCACTCCAAACTCACTGAGTCATATTGGACCAGATGTCTGCCTCAACCTACTCCTGATTGTAGCACATCCATTTTCCTTATACGTGCCAGTGTAAATATTTTACTTTCTTAAAGAATTTTCTGGCCGGGCGCGGTGGCTCAAGCCTGTAATCCCAGCACTTTGGGAGGCCGAGACGGGCGGATCACGAGGTCAGGAGATCGAGATCATCCTGGCTAATACGGTGAAACCCTGTCTCTACTTAAAAATACAAAAAAAAAAAAAAAAAAAACTAGCCGGGCGACGAGGCGGGCGCCTGTAGTCCCAGCTACTTGGGAGGCTGAGGCAGGAGAATGGCGCAAACCCGGGAGGCGGAGCTTGCAGTGAGCTGAGATCCGGCCACTGCACTCCAGCCTGGGTGGCAGAGCGAGACTCCGTCTCAAAAAAAAAAAAAAAAAGAATTTTCTTTACTGAAAATAAAATATATTTTAGACCATTATTTTCAAATGTTGTACAGTCAGTTTCTTGACCACCCCCTAGGATTAAGTTTATAATTTCTTCAGCCATAATATAAGAAGTTTTCTATTGTAAACACAGAATCAAATCTGCATGAAGCCTCACAAGATTAATTTCTATGCACATTTGTAAAGTTATTTTCTGTGGAGTTGGGTGTGGTGATTTGCACCTGTAATTCTAGGTACTTTGGAGGCTGATTGAGGTAGTAGGATGTTTTCAGCCCAAGATTTTGAGATCAGCCCGGGCAACATATACAGACCTCATCTCAAATAAATAAATAAATAAATAAATAAATAAATAAATAAAAGTTATTTTCTGAGATTTACATTTTGAAAATCTATGTTATATAAATCTTAGTGTGTAAGAACTACTTGCTTTTTAAAAGTTAATTTAAAATACAATAATAAAATATGCACTAATATAAACATGCTAAGAAAAATATATGTGCATATTAGAACAAAGGTAAGTTGAATACAAAAACATTGACTAGGGTATGGAAAACGTTAGAACTTCTATTCGTATTTAATTTTTCCTAAAATGAGGAATAAGTTAGTGTTTTCTATTATTTAACATATGGATCAATGCTGATACCTTCATCAGATCTGCAGTTCAGATCCTCATAGAGATCTGACATCCCTAATACATCCTAGTACCCCTAATGCATCCAGGGCATCCTGGTCTAATGAAGTCACCATTCTTACTTTCTTTTGGTCTTTTGTAGGCTCTTGCTAAGTATTAAAGTTTTTGCCCTCCCAGTTAAATGTATTTATAGATAATATGATATTATGCAAATTTTACTCACATTTACTGAATAATATCTAAGTGTTAAGCACTATTATAGGTGCAGAGAAAATAGCAAAGATCAAAATAGATCAACTCTCTAGTCTCAAGTAACTTATTTTCTAATATAGGCCACTAACATTTACCATAGTAGGCAAGATAAGAAAAAATAAACATAAATACGATGTTCATTTTTTAAATTTAGGCACTATAATTCACCCTGCAGAAAAAAGCCTTAAGCAGAATTGCAAAAGAAGAACTATTTTCATAATTTTCATTCACTTCTCCTTGGGTAAATTTTCTTCTCTCATTTGCTGCAATCCCCACTCAAGGGATGTTTGTGCCCTTGATCCTAGGGGTTGCCAAGGGCACTCATCATGTCACTCCATTCTCCATCTCTTTCCTTGGCAGTGCCAAATGCTCATTGTGATTCTTGATTCCTTCCTGCTTTTAAAATATACCTCTCCTATTCTCTTAAGACAATTCTAGACAACTCCTTAACTTAACACATTGTTTTGATCAGGATGTTGTAAAATAAAAATAAATTAATAATGAATTGCTAAGGAGCATAGAATTACCACTCTATTAAATAAATGTATCTGAAAATTTTTGATATATATTAGAATATAATACTAAAATATACTTATACTTAATCATAATTTATAGTCTTTTCTATGAACAACAAATCTGTCCTAGCATTCTCAAGGTAATCAATCTCTTAGAAACCAAGGACAAGAAATAGATTGAATAAGCAAAAGTATGTCATCACTGTTTGTGACAGACTTACCCATGAAAAGCTGCTCTTGAATGGAGATCAAGGATGCACTTCCATCATTGCAACAGGCAATAGTCAATGTTATACAAAACACTAACATCAAAACAAGGCTAGGGTAAAAATAATGGCTTTTCATATTGCAACACAGTGTGGGAAAGTTGTTTTAGCAGAAATCTATATACTAAATGTTCATGCAGGATTTAATCTTGCCAGTGTAAAAGATCTGAATGTCTGAATGTGTTTTACATATAGACCCTTAAGACAGATCCCCTTGAGGCTTTCTCTGTCTCCCCTGCTCCACCACACTATGTAATTATCTCCCTCACTGTCATCCCAGCTTCCCCCAACACACACACACACACACACACACACACACACACTTTGACCACTATCCAACAAAAGAAAGATAGAAATGACTAAATGACTAATTAACACTCAAACCAAGTATAAAACCTATCAGGAAGAAGGAAAGTGGTTAAAAGGATGAGGTGCTGTAGAAGACAATCTATAGTGGAAGTGACTATTGATTGTTAGTGGGTGGCCATGGAAGTGCTCCAAGCATTTAAAACTGAAACCATATACATGTTGGATAGACTTTAATGACATAATAATAAAAAAAAACTACTACCCCTTTGTAGACACAAAAGCAAAGTAACAATCTGTTATTTCAGTTTCCCTGGCTAACTTGATTGTATGATTATGAATTTTTATTCTCTCTTTTCCTCAATAGGGGCAAAAATGATATTAATAGAATAATATGGGACAGAAAAGTGGATGCTACTATCCAAAACGTTTGAATATAGTTTTTATCTATATCTAATCAAAATATTCATTATTCTAAAAGAAGTAATACTTCACCATACCATCTAAATGGTTAACAAAATGGTGCCAATGAGAAAAAAATGTACTTAGCACAAATTATAACTTAGTTAGAAAATGCTGTCAAATAAAGAATTGCACAGTATGCATAGTAATGACTTCACAGCTAGACCTATTTTGTGAGAACAACATTTGAGATAAATACTTTAACGAGAGTATCAGAATTATGTTATACTGGAAGTTTACTTTGTTGGTTTCCTTCCAAAGCCCCCACATGAGATGTCACCTGTGCAGGGTGTTTTGGAAGTTCAAGTTGTTTGGCAAGGATTGTTAAAACATTCTTAAAGAAAGACAAATTGCTTCTGGGAAAAACAAAAGTGATATTCCTGAGTGTGTCTAAGCAAATGAGGTTAGGAGGCTACCCTTTCGGACACAAAGCAGATCACTTGAAATATCCTGTCTGTAAATCCGTTCGAACTCCTACGTTGTTTGTTATCCCAGACACTAAAAACTAAAGTATTTTTATGTTTCTGAAGAGAGGCAGAACCCTGGGGATGATCATTTTAAACCATGAAAACTATATTAGGCAAATTATTGAATTATAAAAATTGAGAAAGAAAACATAGGTCCTAAAGGGTTTCCAGGACATTTCCCTTAATAAAGTGTGTGAGTTGAAAGTTGAGTGTTTCAATTTTAGTGCATGATTGTTTACTGGTTTTAGAGCAAGTCTTCGAAAGAGTGGAATGTGCTGAAGATACCTGTGCCAAGTTCTTCATCATCCATTCTGGTAGTGGGCTTTAAGATTTTCAGTTAAGTAATGGAGTTTAACAAAAGTGTGCACAATGCAGAAGGGAATATGGAAATTTATCAGGAAAACCAGTGTAGTTCATAGCAGTGTTTGTGAAGGAGTATTAGCTGCCAGGATCTGTAAATCAAAATCAGGGACAAAATGTCTTCTTAATGTTCTCACCAAATGCAATTGATTCCACTTGAGTGGAAGAGAAGCTGAGAAGACGGAAAATGTTTGAGACCAAATAGATTGACAGGAGAGGTGACTAGCACCAAGTTTGTGTGCTAGTGAGTGAGTGCGGACAAATCAATAGGACTCCAGAAACACACCAAGAGGAAGGATTCAGTCTAGATTCCAGGCAAAGACTACCCAGCTCTTCTTAATAATATGTGCACACTCATGTAATCCCTCAGTGCACATTCCCAGATCATAACTCATTTGTGTTGGGAAATACAAGGAATGCTTAGAGCAATCTTCAAAAGGGCTCACAGCCCTCACCTGGTGACAGGTGGATCTTGCTGATTACTGAGTTTAGTGTCACATCTCACATCTCTGTGAGCTCATGCTACCTGCGCCCTACCCTCAAGTTTCCTTCCATATGCATTGTTCAAAGGTGCTGATTCAGATAAAGGAAGATCCTTATCAATTTGTGTGGACATACCAAGACACTTGAAATTTTTTGGTGATTATCAGTCTGTCTCACCAATATTTCCTGAAAGACGTACTATGGTTTAGCCTCTGTGGCTTGAATACAAAGATAAAAGTTTAAGAATTGATTGTGGTTAGCCTAGAATTTCCAGAGAAGGTTTTGAGGGTGGCTGAATGAATGCTGAATACTTTTGTGTGGATGTGGCCTTGAAAATATTATTGAAGTAGATCCAATACATATCCAGCGCCAGTATCAGCTTCTTGTTGACTATTTGCTTACTACTATCACAAGCATGTTGTAACAATAATTTAGCCACACTCCAAATGGGTTCCAGAAATGCTAAGACATACCATATCTAAATGCGAGAAAACAAAGGCAGGCCATTTACAACTCACAACAGCTTACAGTTTGTACCAATCCATACTCCTGAGGAGCCCAGTAAACTGAGTTTGAACAACTTTAACTTCAGTGGTGCCCCGGCTCCTGAGCTGTGAAAGAGTTCAGTCTCCACGAGAGGATATGTGCTATGCAAGATGAGAATTACTGTCAAATAAGGCAAAACCTCTCATTCATACAGGTAAGTTTCAGAGGATTATCCACTAAGAGATCAGTAATTTGGGCTTTTTTAAATAGATGTCTACAGCAGCTGATTCTTCAAGGTCATGTTTTTGTTCATTCTTGATGGAGGAAGCAATCTAGAAATCCAGAGAAGGAGGGATCGTTGTGTTATATATTTCAAAATGAAAGAACCAATAAAGATCCAACAGTACAAATGGAAAGGCTACTCAGGGCACCCTAAGAGAATAAAAACTAGGGGTTTATGTCTTACAGAAGTTCCTAATGTGCAAAGCCTCAGATGAGAATTCTCATTCAAATAATTTGCTAAGAAGTTGGTCTCAAGAGAGAGGGAGTTAGGAACGCAAATTCAAGTTAAAAAAAGTCAAGAAATAAAATGGTCTCAGTTGCAGACTAGCTATAGTCAGATTCAATAGGGAAGCTCTGAAACAACTCTTGAGATTATAATCTCATAATCATATTTTGAGAGAGTAGAGTGTTAAAAAGGGCATATACAACTGGTAAAGGTGACTCCTATTTAACAAAGGGCAATGCTCTGGAGAAGGGGGCACCTGTTAATTACTATCCCCCAAACCTCACATCACCCAGAGGATGTGTACACTAACTGGCACTAGGTAACTAGGTAGAACACCAGTTGCATTCACTATAGTCCGCTCTTCATCTACATGCTTCTCTCATTGAGTTCAGTCCATCTAGACACAGCTTCTCCAGGATTCTGATCGTCACAGTTCTTAGGGAAATCTTTAAGAGGCGAGTTAGCAGGTTTTACTATAGTTTTTTATATTTTAGTTGGTCCTGAGAGCATATTCAACATCTCCCTCTTCCATGATACATTCTGGATTGCCTTCTGCTTTGGCTAGTACTTTTGCTGATCTATGCAACTTTTTGTTAGGTGAACCCAGACCTTCATAACTCACCATGAGGCCCTGGTTTTCACATTCTTATCAGGCTGTGGTTGCTGAACTGACCTATTTACAGTTTGTCCTGGACATATCAAGACATCCTAATAGATCGTTTTAATACTTAAAGTATTTCTATTTATTGTCATTATTTGGTAGTAGCTCTATCTCCTATTGATGACTAGGTTAATGTCATGCCAGTATGAGAATCTTTTTTTGGCTTACTTTTCTACTGGCATGAGAAATCCAAAGTGATCAGGCAGAAGCAGAAGCATTAAGTTCAGTAAGACTCTTATTATGTCCCCAGGTAGAAGCATCCCTGCTGTGAGAATTGGGGCCTCTGGACCCACTGAATCTAAAAGCATGAGAGTGAAGCACAAGTTCTCCAAATGGATTACAGAGACCTGTGGTTGATGGAATGTTGCTTTTGCCTCTTGTATGAAGAATTGTCTTTAAAGTGGTCCCCTCTGATCCCTGCCTATTACATGTCTTTGTGTAATCTCCTCTCCTTGGGTATAAATGGGACCTGTGACTTGCTCCTAACCAATAAAATATAGCAAAGTGATGAAATTTGTTTTTATTTCCTAGGGCTGATGCAACAAATTATCACAAACTGCATGGCTTAGAACAACAGAAATGTATTGTTTCACAATTATGAAGGCTAGAAGTATGAAGTCAGGATGTTAGCAGGGCCATGCTCCCTCTAAAACCTACAGAAGAGAATCTCTGTTTGCCTCTTTCAGCTTCTGGTAGTTGCTGTTAATCTTTCACATTTCTTGTCTTGTAGCTACATCACTCCTCATTCTCTTCCTCCTTATTAACATGGCCACCTTTTCTCTGTGTCTCTGTAAATTCACATGGTCTTCTTATAAGGACACAAGTAATTGGATTTAGGACTCCCTTCCCTTATCCATTATGGTCTTATCTTAATTAATTGCATCTGCACAGCACCTATTTCCAAATAAATTCATATTCTGAGGTTCTAGCTGGACCTGAATTTGGGGGGAGTGATATTAAACCCAGTACAGATGTCATTTCCATGATTACATTAAGGAGATATTCTTGACGTCTTGATGCAGTAAACAGCCACTTTTGGAAATGCCCAAATAGCAAGAAAGTGTGAGCAGCCTCTAGGAATTCTGGAAGACTTCTAAAAGCTAAAGGCAGCCTCCAACTGAAAGCCAGCAAGAAACTGGAGCCTGAGTCCTACAACCATAAGGAAATAAATCCTGACAACAACTAGAGTGAGTGTTATGAGTTGAATTGTGTCCCTCGGAAAATATATTTGAAGTCTTAACTCTCTGTACCTCAGACTGTGATGTTATTTGGAAATAGGTCATTGCAGATGTAATTAGTTAAGATAATTACCTACTAGAATAGAGTGGGCTCTGAATCCAATATGACTAATGTCCTTGTAAAAAGAGAGACACAAAGGGAAAAGACAGACATGTGATAACAGAGGCAGAAATTGAAGTAATGCATCTATAAGCCAAGAAATGCCAAAGTTGTCAACAACCATCAGACATTAGAAGATATCAAGAAAGATTTTCTGCTGTAGAGGAAATATAGCTCTGCTGATATCTTCATTTTAGACTTACAGTTTTAAGAGCTTATAAAACAATACATTTCTGGGCTGAGATGATGGGGTTTTCTAAATATACAATCATGTCATCTGCGAACAGGGACAATTTGACTTCTTCTTTTCCTAACTGAATACCCTTGATTTCTTTCTCTTGCCTGATTGCCCTAGCCAGAACTTCCAACATTATGTTGAATAGGAGTGATGAGAGAGGGCACGCCTGTCTTGTGCCAGTTTTCAAAGGGAATGCTTCCAGGTTTTGCCCATTCAGTATGATATTGGCTGTGGGTTTGTCATAAATAGCTCTTATTATTTTGAGATACATTCCATCAATACCGAATTTATTGAGAGTTTTCAGCATGAAGGGCTGTTGAATTTTGTCAAAGGTCTTTTCTGCATCTATTGAGATAATCATGTGGTTTTTGTCTTTGGTTCTGTTTATATGCTGGATTACGTTTATTGATTTGCATATGTTGAACCAGCCTTGCATCCCAGGGATGAAGCCCACTTGATCATGGTGGATAAGCTTTTTGATGTGCTGCTGGATTTGGTTTGCCAGTATTTTATTGAGGATTTTTGCATCAATGTTCATCAGGGATATTGGTCTAAAATTCTCTTTTTTTGTTGTGTCTCTGCCAGACTTTGGTATCAGGATGATCTTGGCCTCATAAAACGAGTTAGGGAGAATTCCCTTTTTTTCTATTGATTGGAATAGTTTCAGAAGGAATGGAATCAGCTCCTCCTTGTGCAAAATCTCCTTAAGCTGATAAGCAACTGCAGTAAAGTCTCAGGATACAAAATTAATGTGCAAAAATCACAAGCATTCTTATACACCAGTAACAGATAAACAGAGAGCCAAATCAGGAAGGAACTTCCATTCACAACTGCTTCAAAGAGAATAAAATACCTAGGAATCCAACTTACAAAGGATGTAAAGGACCTCTTCAAGGAGAACTACAAACCACTGCTCAGTGAAATAAAAGAGGACACAAGCAAATGGAAGAACACACCATGCTCATGGATAGGAAGAATCAATATCGTGAAAATGGCCATACTGCCCAAGGTTATTTATAGATTCAATGCCATCCCCATCAAGCTACCAATGAGTTTCTTCACAGAATTGGAAAAAACTGCTTTAAAGTTCATATGGAACCAAAAAAGACCCCACATTGCCAAAACAATCCTAAGTCGAAAGAACAAAGCTGGAGGCATCACGCTAGCTGACTTCAAACTATACTATAAGGCTACAGTAACCAAAACTGCATGGTACTGGTACCAAAACAGAGATATAGACCAATGGAACAGAACAGAGTCCTCAGAAATAATACCACACATCTACAACCATCTGATCTTTGACAAACCTGACAAAAACAAGAAATGGGGAAAGGATTCCCTATTTAATAAATGGTGCTGGGAAAATTGGCTAGCCATAAGTACAAAGCTAAAACTGGATCCTTTCCTTACTCCTTATACAAAAATTAATTCAAGATGGATTAGAGACTTAAATGTTAGACCTAATACCATAAAAACCCTAGAAGAAAACCTAGGTAATACCATTCAGGACATAGGCATGGGAAAGGACTTCATGTCTAAAACACCAAAAGCAATGGCAACAAAAGCCAAAATTGACAAATGGGATCTAATTAAACCAAAGAGTTTCTGCACAGCAAAAGAAACTACCATCAGAGTGAACAGGCAACCTACAGAATGGGAGAAAATTTTTGCAATCTACTCATCTGACAAAGGGCTAATATCCAGAACCTACAAATAACTCAAACAAATTTACAAGAAAAAAACAAACAACCCCATCAAAAAGGGGACAAAGGATATGAACAGACATTTCTCAAAAGAAGACATGCATACAGCCAACAGACACATGAAAAAATGCTCATCATCACTCGCCATCAGAGAAATGCAAATCAAAACCACAATGAGATACCATCTCACACCAGTTAGAATGGCAATCATTCAAAAGTCAGGAAACAACAGGTGCTGGAGAGGATGTGGAGAAATAGGAACACTTTTACACTGTTGGTGGGATTGTAAACTAATTCAACCATTATGGAAAACAGTATGGCGATTCTTCAAGAATCTAGAACTAGAAATACCATATGACCCAGCCATCCCATTACTGGGGATATACCCAAAGGATTATAAATCATGCTGCTATAAAGACACATGCACACGTATGCTTATTGTGGCACTATTCACAATAGCAAAGACTTGGAATCAACCCAAATGTCCATCAGTGACAGACTGGATTAAGAAAATGTGGCACATATACACCATGGAATACTATGCATCCATAAAATAGGATGAGTTTGTGTCCTTTGTAGGGACATGGATGCAGCTGGAAACCATCATTCTCAGCAAACTATTGCAAGAACAGGAAACCAAACACCGCATGTTCTCACTCATAGGTGGGAATTGAACAATGAGATCACTTGGACTCGGGAAGGGGAACATCACACACTGGGACCTATTATGGGGAGGGGGAGTGGGAAGGGATGGCATTGGGAGTTATACCTGATGTAAAGGATGAGTTGATGGGTGTCGACTAGTTGATGGGTGCAGCACACCAACATGGCACAAGTATACATATGTAACAAACCTGCGCATTGTGCACATATACCCTAGGACTTAAAGTATAATAATAATAATTTAAAGAAAAAACATAAGATTTATGTTTAATAATTTACGCATTCGTATATTGTTTTACTTTATCTAATTTCTTTCCCCTAAAATAAATGATAAATCATTAAAAAATAAAAATAAAAAAAAACAAAAAAAATACATTTCTGTTGTTTCAAGCTACCCAGTTTGTGGTATTTTTATAGCATCCCTATACCATAATACAGAAAGCTTTGAAACAGATTCTTCCCCAAACTTCCAGATGAAGATGTAACCCAGCCAATACCTCGATGGAAGTCTTGTGAGACTTTAAGCAGAGAAAAGCTATGCTATGCTCAGAATTTTGACCACAAAAACTATGTTGTTTGAAGCTAGTAAGTTTCTGGTAACTTATTACACAGAAATTTTGGACCTATATTTTCACAAGATCAATATATAGCATTGGGGAGATAAAATGGCTATTTTTAAAATGTGGCAAATTCATTGTAAGGCAGTGTAGATTCCTTGCTACATGTAGATGTTTTACTACAATTTCTGCCTCTGTCTTCACATGCAGATCTTCTCTCTGTGTATCTCTCTTCTTAGATTACTAATATTTGAATAAGGACCCACCCTACTCCAGTATAACATTATCTTAATTAATTTCATCTGCATTCTGAAGGTTGAAGTACCATTATCAAGGCTTGTTATCTGCAGGCTGGTGCCTCCACTGTGTTTTCAAGAAGTTGGCAACTTCTAGATAGTGTGGTTTATGGTAGAACCAGTCGATCTCATGGGTCACCTTGTTTTAAGGTGTTCTCATGGTTCACAACATTGTTTTACAGAATCTCTTCTTTGTAAGTTAGATATTGGGAACACTTAGACACTGGTGCTGGATAAGAAATTTGCAAGGAGGCAAATTCATATGCAGAATATGTTTCACACTTGGTCAGCATAAACTTTCCAGAGTAGAATATATCCGATATAATCAACTTGCAAACAACTAACTGGTTGGTCTCCTTGTGTATGATACAATTTGGGGGCATCAGTGTTGCTCTCTGTTTCTAGTGCATTGGACATTCAGCAGTAGTAGCACAAGAATCAACCCTGGTAAGACAGAACTCATGTTGTTGGGCCTATGCACGGCATCTGTCCCTGCCTCCATAGCTCCCTATTTATGAACCTTGTAAACAGTACTGTGGCCCCAGACAGAGACTGGCTGGCATTAATTCGCTGAATCATCCTATCTACTTCAATCTTCCATAGTGACTACTAAAATATAGGCTCAGTTTTGTTTGTTTGCTTGTTTTTATTAGTTAACCTAGATTCCTAAAGATGTCTTCTGTTTTTTTGTGGCTTCATAGCTAATGATTTGAGCCCTAAGGCTTCCACCCTCTGCCAATTCATTTGTCTGAGTAATGAACACATTCAAAGTTGAAGCCTCTTACAAGTTCCTTTGAAGAACATGAACAGATAATGTATTTTCCATTTTTGTCTTGTAGACTCATTCAAACAGACCCTTCCTTGAGCCTTTAGATTTCTTCTTCTACAGCTTTCCTACAGTCTGGTATCTCTCCTTTATTTCCTATAGGCCATTTCATTCAAGAGCCATCTCCACAGCATTTTAGAATCAATTCCTGAAGCTTTGTCCAAAATGTTAACTCCTCATAATGAAAGATTTTGCACTGTCTGTTTCCCACCTTGATCCAACAGCCAAAATACCTACTCCAAGGCATTCCCTTTTCATTCATGCCAATATACGCAGCCTGACTTTTCCTACTGTACTGTCAGCTAATAATTGTCTATGACCCGCAGCAAGACTGAAGATAGCTTGCAGAACTATATGGCTTCCACTTGGCTGAGATTAATTCCTTCCAGAAGAGGGAAGCTGACATCACTTTCAGCACTGAGTGATAAACAGCTGGGAAAAGGGCCCTGGGCAGGCACAAACAGCAGTCATTCTACCCTGTATCCACTAGAGAAGGTAACAGTTACATGCATAAAGTAAGACACTCCCTAATCTCCATTCTTCTGTATACTCTGAGTGTTGCAAAATTATTACTAGAAATAAAAGTTCTAAACTTTCATACATTCTGATTTCCAAGTCTCTGCTTGCTATGTATTCTAAGGCTATATTAATACAATTGCAACACATCCCTTAGCAATACTGTCATATTGTAAGAGTTACCTTTTGTAATGTTTTTAAACCTAAAATTTCCTTTTATTTATCCTATTTAATGCCAAGAAATTCCTTCTTAACAGTTCTCTCTGGCTTGCAGAGTAGAAGCCATCTTATCTGACACTTAGGATAAAATAATTGACTGGTTATTTGAAATTGTTATTTAAAGTAACACAGTAGAAAAGAGGTAGGGTATTTCCCTGACCCCTTTGGAGGACTTGCAACAGGGGTTCCTTATTTACTTAGCTCACTGCTCTCAATTCCTTGCAGAAGGGAACATGTGAGTGAACAAAGCAGGAAGTGGAATGCATGTGTTCTGGACCTGCTGACCATTTTGGCACCAGCAGGAGAAAACTCCCTGCGGGCCCCACAGCAGTGTCCAGGTAGGGAGGGGGTGCCTGCAAGCCCTGAAACACCAGAGGGCATATTACAGTGCTCTTTTAGTTCTGCTGCCCATGGATGGTGTTAACAGTTCAGTGACCCCTTTGCCTCGTCACATGGGGTGGCTGCCTTCGAGGGCAAAGGGCCAGTGTGACAGGCTTTTGTATCTACACTCGAGGCTCCTGAGTTCTTGTCCAGCATTTAGAAAAAATGAGGTCATATCAATAAGTTGAAGGATGGTAAATGTGGGGGATTTTATTGCTGGTGTAAGTGGCTCTCAGCAGGAAGGGGAGCTGAAAAGGGGATGGGGTAGGAGGTAGGTAATCTTCCCCTGAAGTTCAGCCATCCCTGGCTGGATTCTTTGAAGTTACACAGTAAATCTTTCCCTCTGAAGTCAAGCCACTCTTCTCTCATGTCCAGCTGTAGTTCCCAGTGTCCAGCTGCTTCTCCTCTTTTTGATTGAGTCTGGGGTTGTTAAAGGCATAGGATGGGGTGGGGCGGGGCATGATTGGTTTAGGAAAAGGCAACATTCAAGCAGGAAAACAGATATAAGTTCCCACTTAGGACCACAGTTTCAGGCTTTTTGGCAAGAGTGTGGGGCTTTTTCCAGGGACCTGGCCCTTTCTGACCAGAATTTCTCTGCCCTCTGTCCCTATCAGTAAGAATGTATACATCTCTTAAATATTTAACTTTTTTATTTTTGAGTTGAGGTCTTTCTCTGTTACCCAACCTGGAGTGTGGTGGCCCAATCATAGTTAACTGCAGCCTTGAACTCTTGGGCTTTAGCAAACCTTCCACCTCAACTTCCTGAGTAGCTGAAACTACAGATGTGGAGCACCATACTTGGCTATTTATTTATTTATTTCAGAAATGGGGTCTCACTATGTTGTCCAGGTCTATCTCAACCTCCTGGCTCCAAATAATTCTCCCACCTCAGCCTCCCTTGGCACTGGGATTGCAGATGTGACCTGCTACACTTGGCCTCCTAAACATTTTATTTTTATTAAAATATATAATGTACATTTAGTCAATTTAGGGAGAAGGCATTTTCTATAAGTGTGAGGTCTGTGTCAGTCTCATGCTAAATGCATCCAGTTTTATTTTTATTTTCTCAAAAGTGAAGCAAGAAAGGGTCTAATTCAGAAATTTATAGATTTTATAAATTTTCCAATCTTTTAGGATTGCCTTATTCATCTTAAATGAGCAGCAATATTTTTAGCAACTCGCTATTACCAAACATTTCCAAAGCATTCATAGAAACAACTCTTTTTCTTTATATATGCGTTAATTTGTTTATGCAACATTTAATTAAGTTACATAATTACAGTGGCAATTACAATAAAGTAATAGGTCTTGGGACAAGTATGACTAGCTCTTAGTAAGCATATGATTCAACTGGTAAAAGCAATAGAGCATAGCATAACAGCAATTAGCCCTCTAGCCAAATGCATTTAACAAGTCAGTATACTTTATATTATCTGTTCATCTGTAGAGGAAGTTATTTGAAGGTTAAGAGGGCATCTTTTAAGAATACTGTTATTTTTATCATATTGGAAAATGAAAGTAGTATTCTGGCTTTCCCCGACTAAGTCAAACTTTTATATCCGCAGGTCCCATGTACATTAACAGAAAAGTGTCCTAGGGTCTTTTTAACTTTATTTTATTGTACAGTTAAAATTTAAAACTTATTATTTATTTACTAATTTATTTATCTACTTTACTCCTGAAAACTTTTTTGTCTTTCAAAATCTTATAAGCAATCACAATATATTAAACAGAAAATTCTTATTTGTAAAAGAAAAAGGGTCTTCAAGTCTAATTTATTTTAATTCTCATTTGCTAAAGAAAGTGACCTATTGACGGGGTTGAAAGGAATTCAATTTGACCCTCATAACTCTGTAGAGTAGACTTTCTTTCTCTCTCTCTCGTTTTTTAATTAGAGACAGGGTCTCACTATGTTGCCTAGGCTGGTCTCGAACTCCTGGGCTCAAGCAATCCTCCCACCTTAGAATCCCAACGTGCTGGGATTACAGGCATGAGCCAGCACACTCAGCCAAGTCTTCTTTTTCATTTCTTCAATTTATGTTATATTGTCGTCTTTAGAATACTATGCCTTTTATAGGTTCTGCTCTCTTATACCAAATGGTTTTTTTATTTAATAAATGGTGGTATTAAAAGCTGCATGGCTCCTAGAAATCTTCTTTGAGTAATTTCTCACTACCTTCACTTCTAACCTGAACACACACACACAAAAAAAAAAACAGAGAAGAATGACCAATCATTTTAAGTGTGGACTTTATAATGCTGGCTACAGCAGCTTTCCTTCTAAATTCAGTGTTCCTCTTTTAATTCTGGCCTTGAAAGCTCAATCTAAATATCATAAAACACAGGGGCATCAAGGGTTGGAATCTGTGCACTCTAGATCTTCAGTGTCCTTTAAGTCTAAGACAAAGAGTATTTTATAGCTTTACACTCAGATGGCCACAATTCTGACTTTAGCAAAATTGGATTATTGTACCATGTAATAAGTATAATAAGAAAGGAATAGCTATGAATTGCTGTTCAAAATTTGTTGGAGGAGACAGCATTCAAGAAAGGCTTCTGACTTTAGAATTATAGAATTTTCAGACTACAAAAGGCCTTAGAAATAATTGATTTCGCAGAGGTAGCAAGTGACCTAACAATATCTCTAGTAACATGCACAAGCTGTAAATTTCCTTAGATCTTATTTTAGTCCTCCTTCCTCAATGCAAATGGACCACATCTTTTTATTGCCATTGTCATTCTTGGATTCCTCTGTGAATATAAAGAAAATCATGAATCTACTTCTTGAAAAAATACACATACACCAACATATAACATAATCTGATTAGAATCTCAATTTACTTGTCTATGGATTCCAGTCTGAGGATGAAAGAAGACTTTTCTTCCTTAAGGTGCCTGTGAAAGAGCAGATTATAACTTTAATCTATTTTTAATACTATATATAGTGCTAAGATGTTAAAGGACACTTATTTTTCTGCATTACAGAAAAGTAAGGTGTAGTCTTGGTGGTTAAAGCTCACATTTCCACAGGGATCAGCTTAGCAGTGCTATAAATTAGATCAGCATTCCAGGAACAAATAATAAAATTAGTTACTTGTATAGTGACCAAGCTTAACACTTTCCTATGTATATTTTCTTAAAATTCTACCAACAAAGATACTTTTAGGAAAAATAAAACATGAAGCATATTCTAACAGCCGAGTTTTTTAAAAGGTAATTACAAAGCAGTTCAAGACTGAAACATAACTTTGCAACCTAAATTTGCCAATTCTTTAACGAAATAATCATAGCTATGAAGAAATTCATCAAATCAGAAAACAGTAAGTCTGGTAAAAGACGGTCAGTGATGACGACATAATATAAGGAAGAAAAAAACACAAAATAATGGAGAATATCAAATAATTAAAACTGAAAAAATATTTAAAAGTATAATCCAGAAATTTTCCAGAAATAAAAGAAAGTTTCTATCTATAAGGTGAAAAGGCACACCACGTCCCTGGGAATACTAAAATTCGTAACACTGAAATACAGTCCAGTAAAATTGGACTTTAGAGTTAAGGAAAGAATCGTTGAATAACCAAGTGAAAAGAACAAATCACATACAAAAGACAATAAATCAGGTAAGCATTAGACTTCTCCCAATCAACTATCAATATAAAAAGACTGAGGAGTGCTTGAATCCGGGAAGCACACGTTGCAGTGAGCTGAGATCGCACCACTGCACTCCAGCCTGGGTTACAGAGTGAGACTCAGTCTCAAAAAAAAAAAAAAAAGACTGAAGAGTAATGCTTACAGGCTATTTTCTCTATTTAAGAGAAAAAAAGTATGAGTCAAGGGTGTTCTATTCAGCCAACTTATCTGTTACATATAAACACTGTACACAGTTTTGAATAGAAAAGAGTTCAGGGAATATTATTCACAGGAGCTTGTTCTGAGAAAACTGGAGGGCAAGCTCTTTCAATACTTGAAAGACATCATTCCACTCTCTTTTTGATTACAAGATTTCCAAAAGTAGGTTTGAGATAATTTTTATCCTTGCTCCCCAATCAGTAATGTTTTATTCGGTTTGGGTTTTGTTTTCCTCTGGTTTTTTTTTTTTTTTTTTTTTTTTGAGGCGGAGTCTCGCTCTGTCGCCCGGATGGAGTGCAGTGGCCGGATCTCAGCTCACTGCAAGCTCCGCCTCCCGGTTTACACCATTCTCCTGCCTCAGCCTCCGGAGTAGCTGGGACTACAGGCGCCCGCCACCTCGCCCGGCTAGTTTTTGTATTTTTAGTAGAGACGGGGTTTCACTGTGTTAGCCAGGATGGTCTCGATCTCCTGACCTCGTGATCCGCCCGTCTCGGCCTCCCAAAGTGCTGGGATTACAGGCTTGAGCCACCGCGCCCGGCCTCCTCTGGTTTCTTTAAGAGTGTTGTCTTTGTCTTGCATTTTCTGCAGTTTGCATGTGATATTCTTAGGTATAGATTTTTTTAGTATTTGTCCTGTTTGGTGTTCTTTGAGCTTCTTGGATCTGTGTTTTGGTGTCTATCATTAACTTTGGAATATTCTCAGTCATTACTGCTTCAAACATTCATTCTCTTGCTTTTTCTCTTCTGGTATTCTCATTACACATATATCACACCTTTTGTAATTCTCCCATAGTTCATAGATATTGTTTTATTTATTTATTTTTTCTCTTTGCCTTTTAGTTTTAGAGATTTCTATTGACATCACTTAAAGATGATTGATGAGTTGATGAGAACTGAGAGAATTGATGAGAATTGTTGATGAGAATTATTCATTTGTGTTAGTGTTTTTCATTTCTGCCATTGCCTTTTGATTTTTAGAGCTTCCATCTTTCTGCTTACATTACCCATTGGTCCTTGCATGTCACCAACTTTTTCTAGTAGAGCACTTAGCATATTGTGGTTGTTTTAAATTCTCAATCTCATAATTCCAACATCTGAGTTTGCTTCTGATGCTTGTTCTGTCTCATCAAACTATTTTCTTCCTCTTTTAGTTCACTTTGTAATTTCTTGTTGAAAGACAGACATGATGCACTAGATAAAAGGCACTGAGGTTAAAAAAAAAAAAGGCCTTTAGTGGGAGGCTTTGTGTTTATATGGCTAGAAGTTAAGCTGTTTTTATTCTTTCCTGAAGTTGTACGTTTCAGAAACTAAAATTTCCTCTGGTTGTTTATGTCTTCCCTGTTGTTGTCTGTTGGTTTCCCTAAAGATTGCTTCCCTGAGACAAGCAGTTCTTTTTGTTGTATTCTATTTTTCTTAGACAAGAGTCTTCGGAACTGGTTCCACCAGAGGTTGCTGCACATGGGCTTTTGCTCTATTAAACTGTGACTGGCTGTATCCACGTCTCTCCAGTTTTGGGGGCAGTGGTTTGCTGGCAGCGGGGTAGAAGAGAAGATTTTTCAAAACAATGGATAACTAGGGAAACTTTTACAGAGGAATAGTAATGATCATTGAATATATTTATCCAGATTCTAGGAATAATATAGGAATGATACAAAAATTGAAGCCAAGAGAAGAATGAGAGATAAGGCAGAAAATAAAATAAGCATAATAATTGCTTCATATGTAATAAGTTGAAGACAGAGGTTAGTATTTAAAGCTGAAGTATCATTTAGCATGAACATAAACATATTTAACAATAGAAAAATATAAAGAAAAATAATACAATGGGCTAAAATTAGGTAGAAGTGGAGAAAAGTAGTAGGTACTTATATTATTGCCTATTATAAAGAAAAATAGGTATTGTACAAAGGAAGAGAACTGGAATAAAGTTATTACAAAAATATAGGATTATAGCTAAAGATAATCACTAGAATTAAAATAAAGATCTTTCTAAATATCAAAAAACACATTTTTAAAAGATAATTTAAGGGTTCAAAATTTCTCTGAAAAATGGCACTTAACCTATATCTCACAGGTTTTTCTGTTTAGCATTTCCATTATCATGTTCTAACATTTTAAAATTCCTATTACATTATATGTGTGTGTATATATATATATATATACACTCACACACTTTTATATTTATCTATATATACACATTTTATATATATATATTATATTTTTTACTTTGGGTTATTTAGAATGAAACAGTTTTGCTAAATTTAAACTACATTGAAATAAATTTATTCATTATTTTGTAATTTAATTCTAACTTCAGTGTGTTGTGATCAGAAGCATGGTCTGAAAATTTATTATTTAAAATTTGAGACCCACTTTCACCTGGTTCATTTGTATGTGTTCTGTATGTGCATTTAGATCATATGGGCCATCTCTAACTGATGGGTCCAAGTTGATTAAGTTAGCTTTTCAAATTGTGCATATATACCTCTTCTATTTTTTTCTAAACTTTCTTTTTGAAATGTTAGTAATTGTGAGAAGTATGTGACATTTCCTAAAATAATGTGATTTTGTCAATTGTTCTGCTTAGTTCTGTTCAATATGCTCTCTAGATATCAAAATTATTCTATTGGTTTTATATTGCATGAAATCATTAAATCTTTCTGGTGAATTAAACTTTTATCTTTTCCATAATAATGCCATCTCTTTCATGTCTATTTTGCCTGACACAATACCCTCCCCTGCTTTGTTTTGGTTTGTATTTGCCAAGATTATTTTTATTTCATCCTTTATTTTCAACATCTCAATTAAATGTTGGTGTTTTTTGTTATTGTGCTTTGTCTGTTTAATGGGCTGGCTAATTAGTTTACGTAATTCTTCTTTAAGAGCACAGGGACTTTAATCATGCCTGTAATCCTAGCATTTTGGGAGGCCAAGGCAGGCAGATTGCCTGGGCACAGGAATTCGAGGCCAGCCTGGACAATACGGTGAAAACCCATCTCTACTAAAAATACAAAAAATTAGCCAGGCCTGGTAGCTCCCATTTGTAGCCTCAGCTACTGAAGAGGCTGAGACATAAGAATTACTTAAACCCGGGAAACAGGTTACAGTGAGCTGAGATTGTACCACTGCATTCCAGCCTGGGCAACAGAGTGACACTGTCTTAAAAAAAAAAAAAAAAAAATTGAGACCAGGATAACAGATTCCTCTTCTCCTAGAATTTCTTTACACTATTTAATTTTCATCAAATCTATCCCCCAATTCTAATTTCTCACAATTATCATAACATTACTGACTTGGGTTACTTTCATGTAGCATAATGCATTCAAAAACCATCCAAATTATTGCATGTATCAATAATTATTTTTACTGATGAATTATCAGTAAATAATAGTGGTTTATTTATGGATGTAATAGTGGTTTACTCTAACTTTTTTCTAAATTTATTCTAAATTCATCAGTTGAAGAATTTAGGGGTTTAGTTTGGGGCCATTATGAGTACAGTTGATACAAACGTATATATTTTGTGTAAATACAGTTTTCTTTCTCCAGGGTTAACACATAGGAGTGAGATTGCTAAATCTAATGATAATTTTTTTTTTTTAATTTTTAAGAAACTATCAAACTCTTTCTCAGAGTGGCTGTACTATTTTGCATTCCCACCAGTAACTCCAGGTAATCCAATCTTAAGCATTTTTTCTCAACATAATATTACAAATTAAACTATAACAATTATTCCTCTTGCATACTTACTTTACAACACTCATACTGCACGCAGAAAGAACATACTAGACAAAGAACTGAGCCATTCTGGTAAATGATAGATCAATTGTGGTGTTTCAGCTACTTTCTGCTTTTCAATTTTGTCATTATGCGGGTGCCATATTTCTCAATTGCAAATGGCACCATTCACATGTTACTCTACAGAGTTTTGTCCTGATCCTTGTTTTTACATCTTCAATGAATGTACACGATGAACAGAACCATCATGCAGTGTGTTTTTAATTTCCATTAACCTTTTATCACAGTCTAGTATCAAAGCAGATAAAAAATCAAAAGTAATTTCTAAAACCAAGTTACTTTTCAATGTATGTATAAAACAAATTTTCACAGCAGCATAAAATTATTTTTCATAGCATGGTTACAAAACAATCAGTACTATATGATGTTAATATCTTTAATTTGGGACGTTCAGTGAAGGGGAGAATCTTTAGTTAAATAAGTTTGGAATAATGTATTTAACCATATCTTGCTTCACTTCTTGTACTACTCAGATATTTTAGTATGTTATATTAAAGAGAGAGCTAGCTAACAGATCATTTTTCAAGCCTATTTTATCATTGAATTCTCCTTAAGAATTTCACAGAAACTTTTGAGCTTGCTACTATGAGGAAATCAGAGAGAACCATTAAAGGAAAACTTATAGTAGCATTTGTTCCAGGTGAGCAGTTATTATCTGGCTCAGTTTAATGTAGATCATCTGAGAATGGCATTACAAATTGAATGTAAAATAGGGAGTACCTACAGGAAGAAAATGGATCGGTTAGAACACTTGTAGAAAGAGAGGGCATTTGTCGATAGCACCGATGCATAACAGGTCATAACCAAGTGTCTGAAACCATTCACAGAATAGTTAGCATCTTAAGAGCGCTGGCTTTAAGTGACATTTCTGTTGACACTTTCTATTATCTATAAGATTTCTATAGGCCAACAAGAGATAACTCTTACTTAGAAAAGCAAGGATTCTCTCTTTCCCACTAACTCATACAGCCAGAGTGTCTGAGGTGTTAAACCTATTATGTTCAATTCAAGTGGTAGTTTTTTTTTTAAGTACTGTAGAGTGTTGCCACGGGAGGCATCACTCCATTCTTAAGATAAGACCTAAAGCCTCATTTGTGGAAGAGTGAAATGGAAAAAAAAAAAAAAAAAATGGATGTCTCCGTGGATAACCCACTGCTTTTCACTATACTCCTTCTTAGATGCTCTGAGCACTAAAACAAGGGGGGAAAGTTTCTGCATGGTTTTGTTTGTTTGGTTGGTTGGTTTTGGCCACGGGCTTGGTAGAGAGCAGCATAGAAATTTAACAACATTTTCTGCCTAGAGAAATGTATCACTTTGTATTATGCACTTGTATTATGGATTTGGGGTTATTTTCAGTTTGGGGCCATTATGAATACAGCTGTTTTGGGGCCATTATGAATACAGCTGTTTTGGGGCCATTATGAATGCAGCTGCTATAAATATAATTTTCTTTCTATATCTGAATATCATTTTGTAGTTTCTGCATTCTACAGGATTTGATGTCTGTCTTCCTTCCTTCCTTCCTTCCTTCCTTCCCTCCCTCCCTCTCTCTCTTTCTTTTTCTTTCTTTCTGTCTTTCTTTCTTTCTATCAATCTAACCATCCATCCATCCTCTCTCCTTGTATCTCAGCTTTTTATTATAAACCACGATTTCTGAAATCAGAAGAGACAGAAAAACAGGGCAATTATCACACACTTCACAAATCTCTCTCTCACACACACACACACACACACACACAATTTTTATCAAGTTAATGCTGCTCTTAGGTAATCAGATCTATTTTCTAAGGTTTATGGAACAGATAACATACTTTATTATGAAACTCAGCAAAATTGAATGAATTTGTGTTACAACTCCATCCACTGAAAGTAAACAACATGTGTTTGAAATGCATTTGGAAATGGACTTTAGGATTCAATTCATTAATGTTTTTTAAGGTAAAGGAACATCCAGACATAACATCGGTTATAGTTAATAGCTTTACAGCTCAAAACCAATGCATGTTGTCATTTTCCTCCCAATGTTCCTACTACAGTAACAAACCCAAGGCCTTGCTTTATGATTCTTTAACTTTCATCCTCTGATTGCTTTAACAGTCCAGCTTCTATATAATCCCAGCACTTTGGGAGGCCGAGACGGGCGGATCACGAGGTCAGGAGATCGAGACCACCCTGGCTAACCCCGTCTCTATTAAAAACACAAAAAATTAGCCAGGCGACGTGGTGGGCGCCTGTAGTCCCAGCTATTCGGGAGGCTGAGGCAGGAGAATGGCATGAACCCGGGATGCGAACAAAGCTTGTAGTGAGCTGAGATCACACCACTGTACTCCAGCCTGGGTAACAGAGCAAGACTCCATCTCAAATATATATATATATATGTGTGTGTGTGTGTGTGTACACATTAACAATAAGGAAAAAATAATCAGTTGGAGGAGAATAGCTTATATAGAGTGCTAAAATTTTACATATTTTTCACAATAGCTATTGAGCCTCACTTTTAAAAATCTTTATGAATGATATACTTACCTTTTTTTTTTTTTTTTTTTTTTTTGAGGCGGAGTCTCGCTCTGTCGCCCGGACTGGAGTGCAGTGGCCGGATCTCAGCTCACTGCAAGCTCCGCCTCCCGGGTTTACGCCATTCTCCTGCCTCAGCCTCCCGAGTAGCTGGGACTACAGGCGCCCGCCACCTCGCCCGGCTAGTTTTTATATTTTTAGTAGAGATGGGGTTTCACCGTGTTAGCCAGGATGGTCTCGATCTCCTGACCTCGTGATCCGCCCATCTCGGCCTCCCAAAGTGCTGGGATTACAGGCTTGAGCCACCGCGCCCGGCCTTACCTTTTACTTAAAATTTCACAGTGAATATTAAGCACTAATGTATTAGCAGTTACCAATAGTATGTATGTTAGCAGTAGCAAATCCATATGTATCTGCAGCAAGCTCAATTCCTGCTTCCTCATAAGAAAGAATTTGACTGAAGGGCATAAGGCAGGAGAGAAAGACCCAGGCAAGCTTGAGAGGAGTAAGTTAATTAAAAAGCTTTAGAACAGGAATGAAAGGAAATAAAGTACACTTGGAAGAGGGCCAAGCGGGTGACGTGAGAGATCATGTGCATGGTGCACCGTTTGAACTCGGACTTAGGATTTTATATGTTAGCATATTTCCAGGGTCTTGCACCCCTTCTCTCCTGATTGTTCCCTTGAGGGGCAGCGGCCTGCAAGTGCTTGGGAGAAACCGCGTGCGCAGTGTGTTTACTAGAGTTGTACACGTGCTCCTTTGAGTTTTTCCCTTACTAGTACCGTGTTCCTCGCGAAAGGTCATCCGCCATTTTGCTTCTTAGTGAGCATGCTTTAGCCCACTCTCAACTCCTAAGATCTTACTGGGAAGCTACTGATCACCAGTTTCAGGTGTTTCTATTGATTGGGAGACTGACTGCCTTTCCCTGGTGTTGGCTGTGACCAATTATTAATTTAGAGAAACAGTGTAACAACTGCCTGACCATCACCTGATGGTTGCCTGAGATTCCTGGTGGAAAGGGGAGCCCTCTCCTGCCCTGTCCACAACTGACTAGCTACCCATTGTAACATATTCATCATTAAAATTATAATTAGTACTAAGTTAATAATAAGTTGAAGTTGGGGAAAGGAGGCAGCAAATGTGCCTTTAATTTTTAATATTTTTCTTATGTGGAATTGCCAAGTGTGAAGAATATATTTATTTCTAGCATCAATTATTTTAAAAAGACAATTAAAATAGGTAAACTACTGGCAAGATCATCCAAAGGAAAAAAAAAGAGAAGACACAAATAACCAAAATTAGGAATGAAGGAAGAGAAATGATTCTACCACAACAGACATTTGAAAAGCAGTAAAATAATATGAATTTTTATGCCACTAAGTTTGAAAACTGAGTAACACGGCAATTTCCCAGAAAAACAATTTGTAGAAAGTAGCTAAACAAGAAATATAAAACTGAATAACCCTGAATTTTAGATGGGTCAGAAAAATGCTCCACAAGATCTTTAATTCCCAGCAACACTTTGAAGATAGTAGTGTCTGTGTGACACTTTTCTGGCTAATGTTTTAAAAGCAGATGTTTGGTGAGTCACCTGAGATATTAAAAAAAAAAGGCGGGGGGGGGGTGCAGATTCTTTTCAGATGTACCTTTTCTTCTTTGTCTTCTTATGCCCAGAATGGGGACATACGACCGGGGTAGAGCAGCTATACAGGAACCAGTAAGTGACAAAAATAAGGATGACTGAATAGAAAATAGTAGGAAGCTGGAGCCCAGATGGCTTTATGATGCTGCGTCATCTCCGCACTTCTTACCTCTTCTGAGTTTCCCATTGAGAAGAATTAGGCATCTTATATGTTTGAGCCACGTTCTTGTTGGTTTCCTCCTCATCAAACACAATTCCTAACTAATATGTGTAGCACCCATTAGTATCCTTAATGCCCCTAATTTTTTTTCTTATGGATATTTTTTGTGTTTTACTAGTTTTTTTTTTTTTTTTTTTTTCAGACGGAGTCTGGCTCTGTCGCCCAGGCTGGAGCGCAGTGGCCGGATCTCAGCTCACTGCAAACTCCGCCTCCCAGGTTCATGCCATTCTCCTGCCTCAGCTTCCCGAGTAGCTGGGATTACGGGCGCCCGCCACCTCGCCTGGCTAGTTTTTTGTATTTTTTAGTAGAGACGGGGTTTCACCGTGTTAGCCAGGATGGTCTCGATCTCGTGACCTCGTGGTCCACCCGTCTAGGCCTCCCAAAGTGCTGGGATTACAGGCTTGAGCCACCGCACTCGGCCCACTAGTTTTTCTTTTGTTTTGTTTTGGTGTTTGTTTTGCTTGTCTGGCTTTTGCTTTTTCTTTGTTGTATGATGTTAAAATAGCTATATGATCAGTATTTTGTTTCAAAATCATGCCAAACACACACACACACACACACACACACACACACACACATTTGTTCTGTGACTTTTGACTTTCCTCTCTGTGCATTTCTTTTAAGTATGTCTTGTAAACAGCATTACAGGTGTGGCCTAGAAGACTGTCCCATGTATGGCACTTCCCAGGGCAACTTTGGAGACAGAATGCTGAAGAAACAATGCATCCCTAAGCATTTCTCTAAATAATGGTATGGACACATGACACCTCCATCACACATCAAGTGCCATCCCTCAACTGACCTGGCATTGTATTGTTATGTTATCAATGTCTGTTGTTCGAACTACCATACTTTTGGGGGTTTGTTTTACAAATGATTTCTTACATTAAATAATATGTTTTAATTCTTAGAAATATTATTTGTAGTTTTTAATTCTGCAACCTGTTTACTAATGTCTTATCCATTTCTCATATTTTAATTATTTTGTTTTTAAATGAACTTTATTGAAGTAAAATAATATTGAGGGAAAATAAAATATTTGCATTTTAATTTTCCAGTCTGATGAACATTAAAAAATTGTACACTTGTGTAACTATTACTCCAATTAAAAAAAGATTAAGTCAACCATAACTTACTGATTACTAATCCTGAGTATTATGAGCAGATTCAGTTTAACTCAAATAATATTTAAGTAAAATTTGCAATACGATTTAATAGCTACTCATTGTTTTATTAGGAAGTAAGATAATAATAGAGATAATATGGGAATTTCATTAAAAGAATGAACAGTGTCAGTTGCAATGTATAAAAATAAACATATTGTATTTATGTCACAATGCAGAAAATCTTTCAATCTTTGGTTTTCAAACTGGACTCCAAAACACCTTGGGAGTCTTTGAAGATGTTTCAGGGATTTTCTGATGAGGTTAAGGCAAAGGGAAGGCGGAGTCTTTGGGTATAATTCAGAGGAAGAGTTTGAACTAAAATAATTAAATTTTTATTACATAAAAAGGAATTTTGATAACTATCAAATAGCTGATGAATAAAAAAATTTGTATGGGGGGACAGCAAGGACTCTGGATAAAGAAGAATTTGGAAAAATGTCAAGATAGGGAAAATATACCCCCATCAATGCAGCAGCAGACTGGTCTAATAGGGGAAAGAGGGCCAGCGAGAAATTAACTGTGCTGGGGCCAGATGTGGTGGTTAACATTTTGGGAGGCCAAGGCAAGTGGATTACCTGAGGTCAGGAGTTTGAGATCAGCCTGGACAACATAATGAAAGCCCGTCTCTACTAATAACAGAAAAATTAGCTGGGCATCATGGTGCACACCTGTAATCCCAGCTACTCAGGAGGCTGAGGCAGGAGAATCACTTGAACCCGGGAGGCAGAGGCTGCAGTAAGCCAAGATCATGTCACCGTACTCCAGCCTGGGCGACAGAGCAAGACTCCATCTCAAAACAAAACAAAACAAAACAGAAATTAATGGCTCTGGGGCCATGCGAGGGATTTTAATAATGCTGACATATATTATTAAGATGTTTCTGTTCTGTATTTTTTATGTCCCCTTGTCCTTTTGCCCCAAATGGTTAGTAAAAGAATTTCACATGAGAGTATGATGCTTTGGTACATAAAAGAGAAACTAAATGCATTCATCTTAGGGGATAAATTGCTATGGAAGAGTTCAGAAGTCACAAGAAGAAACATAGTAAGAGAAACCAAGAATTGAGATCTGAGAGCAGGGATTTGCAACAAGAATTAATTAATAAATTTCATGGCCTACATCTTCAGAAGTTTGAGCAAGCATTAACCTTCCCATAGGAAAGCATATGGGGACAGAAAAATATACTCAGCTATTAAAATGCTAGGAGCTTATAGAAGGCCATGAAATGGAAGAAGTTTGGATATTTATGATTTCAACATTAGTAGGTTTGTTGGATAAGCCATAATTTTAAAAGGGCAGAATATTTTTCTTTAACTTGTTACATGAATTTGAAATTTCTAAGGACTTAAAATTACATGTACAGCTAAATTTTCTTTCTATGTGGCTTCTCTGGCCTGGTAAAAAGAAAAAAAAGTTAGTCTAATTCTGCATGAACTTTGTGACTCAGGCTGTCATTTCTTATTTTTGCAAAATGTGGCAAGTTTTTTTTACTACCCTTATAGGGAAGTTTATAAAGGGGGTTATAGAGGTTATGACAAAGTTTACAAACAATCACATTTCCTAATCCTTTCTACACAATGTTCTATGAAACCCCTTTTATTTTCATCTGAGTTCTGAGTTTCTAAAGAGTAATATAGCTTTTTAAAAAGGTTAATTATAATATCTAAATGTCAAGCACTGTAAAGCCCGGTTAACTATGGATTTCTTGAATTGAAGAACTGTGTTTTTCTCTGATCCCAACATCTGAAGCAGGGTCTGGTATGTGTCTAATTTATCATTTAAATAGGATAACTGTAATAAAGAAACAGGTCACATTTAGTTTTTTTTTTTTTTAAATAAAGCCTATTCAAGTTTGGCAGGCCATCTGCTATGGTTTGACTGTGTCATCACCCAAATCTCATCTTGAACTGTAGCTCCCACAATTCAGACGTGTCATGGGAAGAACCCGGTGGGAGGTAGTTGAATCATGGGGGTGGGTCTTTCCTGTGCTGTTCTCATGATAGTAAATAAGTCTCATGAGATCTGATGGTTATATAAATGGGAGTTTCCCTACACAAGCTCTTTCTTTGCCTGCTGCCATCTATGTAAGACATGACTTACTCCTCCGTTGTCCATGATTGTGAGTCTTCCCCAGCCATGTGGAACTGTAAGGCCATTAAACTTCTTTCTTTTCTAAATTTACCAGTCTCAGTTATGTCTTTATCAGCAGTGTGAAAATGGACTGATACAGTAAATTGATACCAGTAGAGTGAGGTGCTGCTGAAGAGATACCCGAAATATGGAAGCAACTTTGGAACTGGATAACAGGCCAAGGTTGGAACAGTTTGGAGGGCTCAGAAGAAGACAGAAAAATGTGGGAAAGTTTGGAACTCCTTAGAGATTTGTTGTATGGCTTTGACCAAAATGCTGATAATGATATGGACAATGAAATCCAAGCTGAGGTGGTCTCAGATAGGGATGCGGAACTTGTTGGGAACTGGAGTGAAGATGACTCTTGTTATGCTTTAGCAAGGAGACTGGTGGTATTTTGCCCCTGCCCTAGAGATTTGTGGAACTTTGAACTTGAAAGAAATGTTTTAGGGTTTCTGGTGGAAGAAATTTCTAAGCAGCAATGCATTCAAGAGGTGGCTTGGGTGCAGCGTGAAAACAAATAATACACCATTCTTAAGAAAAAGAATCAAAATTGCCAATACAAAATTAAGAACAGGAATCCAAGAGCCCCTAAGCTTAAGCTTCATTTGCTTTATGGGAAAATTGCCTGAGGTAGACTTTAATTTTTCTCTTTTAATATGATTTCTATCTTCCTCTTTTATTTGCTTTACTAATATTTGCCCTTTATTAAAGTTGTCATGCATCATAATTTTAATTGTTTTTTTAAAATGTTATTTTTGCCTCCTGAGAAGAAAACAAGAAGTTAAAGGGCCATACTAAAAGTCCTAGAACAGAGAGCCAAGTTTTGGATAAAATGAATTAATAACATTTTCAGAGAAGTGTTTTCTTAATTTAAAAAATGAAGTCTTATATTCCATTTAAATGGCGTCTTTGAAACTGATGCCATATAGTTTTCTATACTAGATGTCTGTTTTCATTTAAACTGTTTCCTTCCTTACGACCACATGATGGCAACATAAACCCTACAGACAGCTTTGTTCCTGAGCCCCTTCCTCTTGGGTAATGCTTAAAGGAAATCCAATTTCCATTCTCTCAGTTTTCAAAAGCTTACCTGTCAGGTAGTTTGCCAGAATTTTGCCTGGGGTGATTTAATTTCCTTTTCATTTTACTATAGTTTATCTATAACAGATCCAGATTTTTAAAACTTTAATCATAATTTTTGCATTACTTTTTAAAAAAATAATAATTCTGTTGTCATTAAACATACTGGCCCAGGGTAAAACTGTCTAGAGTCAAAAACCTTTGTTAGGACAAAAGATATTTATTGTAATATGAAATTATAAAAACACTAGTATAACAAAAATTATTTACTCTTCCTCTCCCCAAAGTTTGTATAATACCTCCTCTCCAACCATTATCTGAAGTATATTTGAACAGTTAAGAAAAAAAAACTTAAAATAAAAATATAATATAGTAGGTCAAAGAATCATTATCCACAAAGAGAAATATAAATTTGCAAGTATAACAAGTGCTGTAAAGAAAAGTGCATGCTTTTCTGAGATCCTGTACAGCACTCATTTTTCATTTCTACGACCTCTTTCTTCTGTAATAGGGGGAAGATTAGTCAAAAGTTGGTTGCTTAAAGAAATGCTGATTTTACTGAAACCTGAAGGATTAGGTAGCACTGAACAGTTCAAAATGAAGTTCAAGAGGAAAAGTAGAACAGTAGAACATACAAAGTTCTGGGGTTAGACCAGGACTAAACTGATAAAGGTTTTAGGAAATCAGGGGTGTGGGGCATTCTCAGACAACCCCCAAATAACAGACAAGCTATTGCAACTTGGATTTTCTAACATAAAGGAAAAAATGTACAATGATTAAAGTGCTTTTTTGGTTTTTGGGAGGATCATATTCTAAAACCAGGAATTCTGATAAAGCTAGCTTTGAATAGGCCCTAGGGCAAGAAAAAGCTCTCAGCAGGTCCAAGATGTGATTAAGCAGCTGGCTTCTTTGGCCATGTGACCTGAAAGAGCCCATGACGGAACACATATTTACGGTAGAGAAAGTTACCATTTTGAGCCCTAATAGGAAAGTTCTAATGCAGATCCTTTGCTCTAGACAAGGTGCAACAGAGTAGCATCTCTCACCATTATATTGGGTTTTAGTAAAAATAACCTGTCTAGCCATTTGAACATCAAATAACTGTGTGACCAGAAGATTGAATCATGAGCAAATTACTCTTAGATCCACTAAGGCAGGCAGGTCCAGCATAATCTCATAGTAAAATGGAAGTGGTACATCTGTGACTAGGTCCAAAAATGTCTGAGAGCACAGGTTAGCTGAATAAATGGTGACAAAGTCCTTCATGGTACTTACCTCTCTTGTACTGATACCTCTACTTTGATACGACTCATCCATGCTCTTAATGGGATTTCTTATGACTAGTTGATGGAGGCAAAAAAAAAGAAAACATAAAAAGCTCAAGCTTAGTGCACCAATTGGTTGAACTGTCATGTAGGAGCAAGTTGAAAATTGTAGCATTATTCAACTACCATACTCCAGCCCCTTTTTGGAGTACACATGAAAGAAGTAAGAGAGGTGGCATCCTCCCATGGATAGAGTTTTGAGCAGTCCTTCTGGTTATCCTTTTTGTGTGCAGAAAAAAGTAAACAAAGTAAAGATTTACATATACTTATGAGGATTGAAAATGTCTTATCATGTTGGCCAGAGTCCTGGAATGAGCAAGATTGGCAGATCAATACAGGAAGATCTGGGGAAAAGGCATGTGTAATGTACTTGTGGGAGCTGGGGAAAAAAGTATGAGGATATTTTAAAATCACATATAAATGCCAATTACAGGATATTCACTCCAAAGAGGCAATAATAAAATGAATGGATAGGGTGATTTTGTGAGTAAATGCCAGTTCTTCTCTGACCTCAGCCACCTCAGCTCATTCATAGGCTTATGAATGATGTATACACTGTATTTGAGATAGCAGCTATGCCAACATTATGAGATTTTTTCATTTGCACCTTTTCTTCTGACTTAAGCTTATCTAGCTATTTCTGCTGCTGAATGCCTGACCTACCAACAATGGAGACCAATGCTAAGTCCATAATATACTACAATTCTTCAAGGAGACCTACTAGATACTTGATGTGGGTTAATTACATTATAATCTTAAATTCTAGAAAATACATTAATTCACATTGAATATAATCGACTTATATTCCAGGTATATTACTTTATAATCTAAGTTGGCATCTAGCAAAACATTTCAATTCACTTTTTAGTAAACACTCATGGTAGTGCATTCTGACCATAGGATTATGGTATTACCACATATTGATTCTTCCACATACCACTTCTACTACTTACCACACCTATCCAGAGCTTACCAAATGTCATAGAGTGATGGAAGAGCTTTCTAAAACTACAAATAAAAAGCCAATTAGAAATGACACATTGTGGGAATTGTATACTATATCCTTCAATACATGGCATATATCTTAAACCAATGATCATTATATGGTATTGCCTCTCAAGAAGTAGAATTTGTTGATTCTGAGAATAAGGAATGAAAGTAGTAATGGCACTAACACTGTTACTCACAATTTTACTTCTTATTTCAGCATTTTAGGCTCAGTAAGTTTAGTAGTCCTTGTTTCTGAAAGGGGAACTCATCCACCAGGAGACAGAGCATGGGTCACTTGTGATTGCCAGTGGACCAGTGGGCAACAAAAGGAATCACTATTCTGACAGGGGTTATTGGCACTGATCACCATGAGGTAGTAAGGGAGGGCCAGGAAGGAATATATTTGGAATTCAAATAATCAACTGGAGTGTCTCTGAATATTCCCATGCTGAGTTGTAAATGTAAATGGACAAGTACAGCAGTCACATCCTGGTAAGGGCATGGCAATCAGGAACTTAGAACCCTTAGTGGGTGAGTGTCTAATAAACCCACCAACCAAGTCCCCTATACTAGCTGAATTCCTAGTTGAACAGGAAAGGACTTCTACGGGAGTGTTCCCGGACTGAACAGAGAGTCGGGGTGCTTATTCTCATGGCCCAGTAATGAGATGCAGACGCACTGGGAAAGAAGAGAGTTTATTTCTGTAACCGGGTACGGGGAAAAGGCTGGGAAAATGTCACCAGACCAATTCAGAATTACAAAGCTTTCCAGCGTATATACCTTCTAAACTATATGTCTATGAGTAAGTATGCATTCATCAAAGGACATAAGTGATTAACTCCTTCTAATCTATATCTATGATATGAGTCCTGAAGACCTTCCTCTGGAACTTCAGTAAGTTTACTTTATCTAGGTGGGTCCAGGAACCAGGGATGATTAGTCTTTCCTTGTCTCCCACTAAATCATGGAGGTTTGGGAGTTTTCTTTAGACACTAATAAAACTTGTTTGTGGAGGTCTGGGGGGTTCCTTCAGACCCCAAATAAAACTTGTTTAATCCTAAAAAGGTCCTGTTAAGAAATCCTTTGCTATCTTGTCATGCTTCAAGGCCCAGGAAAGGCTGAGGCAAAACTCTTGGTGGGCTTTTGTTACATCCCAGCCTTTGCACAAGGGTACTGGCTCTATCAGCTTTCAATATTTAACTTAATCACTCAGTGAGTGCTGAAACAGTTGTCATGGAGGCCTGCCTGTTCAGCTGTTAGGGAGACCTGGCCTGCCACAGGAGTGGCCATAAAGTATGGAATCATGGCAAATACAATATAATTACTTATTGCTAATACAATACCTGATACATTAAATGACATTTTATGGTATGATCTCGAATTTTCACTTGTTAAAAATGCAAAATTTCTATCTATCCCTGTACGTGTAGCTGTGATATGTTGTTTGTCTGATTTTAACCAAAAGAAAAAACTTGCTATTTTAGCATACCTCAGAAGCAAACAAGCTGATTCAATCTGTTGAGAGAGAGATTATCTATATTTTTAGGTTTTATGGCCACCGGGTAGCATGAGTGGTGGAGAAAGAAGTATCAATTTAAGTCTTGGAACTAGCTACAACATTTGGTGCTAAAGTTTAGCCCACTAATCTCCTCTTGTAAATATGACTAGAAATGGTGACCAAGCAGAATCCTGGAGAAGCTGTAACTAGATGGAATATATGTAACACAAAAAGCAAGTAGGTCTAGTGGTACAAGGGTGGCCTAAGGCAGATGCTGTTGACATTCTACCCTTTCCCTGCAGGAAAAGGTCCTCATTCCCCAGTTGCCTCCAACTTTGGCTAATAATTCACAGATGTCTCTCTCTCTCTCTCTGGAAAGCTGTCCTCTGCTAAAGCCAATTCACCCATCAAGCAGTGAAAGACTCCCTAGCCTCAGCTCCCCTTGAGGTGCAGAGTTTAGTCAATGACTGACGCAGGATATAAAAGTAACTCAAAGGGGAACTAACTCTGAGGTGTAATTGTTGCTCCAAACTTTATCTATAGAATTAAACTGAAATCTGTTTCTGCTGAGGTCACATACTTGTTTACTTTTTAATCCTCATCCTCTCTTCCCTTTCTTACTCTTTTTCTTGTACAGCACTTCTTTCTAATAAATCCCTTGAATTTGTCTCTGTTTCCAGCAATCCCCACTGAAGACAATAGTTCAGTGCATTTCATGTATTGACATAAAAGATGTATTTGTTCTTAGTTCTGTCATCATATTTTATTTATGCTTTCTGGTTTTATAGCTTTTTGTCTTTATACATTTTACCACATGGACTGTTGGCTTTACTTTGATGGGTATTTGTTCTGATCGTCAGAAAGGTTGTATTTTTATTGTGGTGAATAACTGTCATAAGTTTTTACACTTAACCATTTATTTTGTTGAACAGGACCTATAAAAGGTATCAAAATGCGAATATTTCCTCTTCCTCATCTTTTTTGCATTTTCGTCTCTCACGATTACCATTTGTTTTTATGGATAGCCTTATAGTTAATTAAATCTGTGCTCAAAGCTAGTACTATTCCTATATTTTCGGGTTGGCTTCAGATTTTTCTCTAGTAGTTTCTTCATAAAGAGTTCATGGAAACTAAATTTCTTGAGTTTTTGCATATTAAAATATGGTTCTTTTATTTGAAGAAATGTTTGAATATAAAATCATTGAGTAGTGTATGTTTACCTTGAAGAACTTGTATGTATTGTTTTACTGTCTTTTAGAACTGAATGTTGTTCTGATTTTGTTTTCTATTATTTGTTGACTTGATCTTTTTTGTCCAGATGCAAAAGGATCCTGCCTTTATTTTTGAAGTTAATCAATCAATTCTATTAGGACCTGCCACCATTCTACTAATTGTTGATGGTGTCCTGTCATTGTTTCTCAGTATGTCCTGTCAACCTAAAGATTCAACTCTTATTTTGTTTCTGGAAGATTTTCTTGTGTAGACATGCACACATACACATAAGTACATGTGTGTGCACACACACATATACAAGTATTTTCTGTATCTGACTTTCATTCTTCGAACTCAGGAATAAAAGACTTCTTAATATTTGAAGAAAGTTTTTGCTATATTAACTTAGTGTAATATAGTGATTCATAATATATACAATACATATATATATATATATTTGTCTTCACCCTTGGAATATCTGGAGTGATAAGAGTGTTTTTTTGTATGGCAATGAAATGACTGGGGGCTGGAAACCCCTGGATAACTTGAGGATGGAGACTGGTCACCTGAAAGTCCAAGACATCTGGGGAGGGAAGAGGAGCTGCAGGTTAAGCTGATCACTAGCAACAAATAGTTTAATCAATTGTGCCTATGTAAGGAAGCTACCATCAAATCCCTAAAGGACTGCATTCAGAGAACTTCCAAATAGCTGAACACATAAGAGGTTCCTGAAGGTTTGTGTCCTTTGAGAGGCTGTGAAAGTTCCACATGCTTTCTCCCATACCTGGTCCTAAGCATCTCTTCCATCTGGCTGCTTACCTGTATCTTTTGTAATAGCCTTTATAATAACTGCTAATGGTGCGTAAAATGTTTTCCTGAGTTCTGTGAGCCACCTTAGCAAATTAATCAAACCTGAGTAGGGGGTCATGGAAGCTTCATTTATAATCAGTTGGTTAAAAGGACAGGCCACAATCTGTTCCTACTATTGGCATCTGAAGTGGGGGCGTCAGTCTTGTGGAACTGAGCTCTCAATCTGTGGGATTTGACACTAGTTCCAGCAGATCTTCCAGTGTCAGAATTGAGTTAAATTGGGAGGACAACCATCTAGTATTCACTAAAGAATCATCTGCAGAATCTACTGAAGGACCAACTGCTGGTAGAGAGAAACCCACACACATTTCGGTGACCAGAGGTGAATTATTCTGAGTTGTATTGTGAAAGTATTATAGGAGAAACAAAATATTTCTATTCACTCAGGAAAAGATAATTTCAATTATCAATAATTGTATAAACACACCTTCTCATATAAAGTTATTTCATTATTTGTCTCATTGTGTATTTCCTCTGGGAATAGTGAATTACAAATGTTACATTTCTTTGGTCTCCTATACCCCTTTTTTCTCTGTAACTGCTTTTATAAGTCTGTGTTATTTTGTTCATGTTTTCCAGTATTAATGAAATGACTCTTACTTTGTTTTTAGTGGTTTCTTCTTTGTTTTGTTTCTGATATGCATGAAGTAAGTTCATTGTGCACTGCTTACCAACTTGCTTGAGTCCTGTGAGACAGAACACCCACATACACAATGAGTTACAAAAAGTGAATTCATTAGTTACAAATAAGAACAAGGGTCAGAAGAAGCCTGGATTTCATTATGAACCAACCCCTCAAGTCTCAGGGAACACCACCTGAGGTAGATGGAGTCTCACTGATGCATCCCACTTGCTGAGGGACCCCGAAATTCAATTCATCTTTAGTTTCATATCCTGGGACAAGGTGATCTACTGGGCTAAAACACTGAAGGACATCCTGTTCCTAGGGAAAACTGGAACAGAGCTGAGGCTGTTCCAAGCAGTTCCTCCAAATGTGTTGTGATCATTTGGAGAAGAGGTACTCTGGCCTTTTGAGTTTTCAGTGTACTTGTTGTTGATGTTGTTGTTAATTATTTCTCTTCTTCATGAGTTTGTCTAGTTTCAGTTATTAAGGCTGCTGACCTTTGAATGAGGATTTTGTGGGGACATTTTTGGTGATGCTGTTGTTGCTTTCTGTTTTTTTGTTTTTCTTTCAATAGTAAGGTCCCTCTTCTGTAGGGCTGCTGAAGTTTGCTGGGTTTTACTTAAGGTCCTATTCATCTTGGTCCTTCTGCACCTGCAGATGTCACCTGAGGAGGCTGGAGAACAGCGAAGATGGGTGCCTGCTCCTTCCTCTGGGATCTCTGACCTTGAGGGGCACCAACCTGATGCCAATAGGAATACTCCTGTATAGGGTGTCTGGTTACCCCTGTTGGAGGGTCTCACTCAGTTGTGCACAGGAACCAGAGCCCATTTAAGAAAGCAATTTCCCTGTCCCTTGGTGGAGGGGATGTGCTGTGCTGGGGGAAACTTTCTGGTCTAGATTGCTTGGATTCCTCTGAGCTAGCAAGGGGAAAGACTAAGTCTGCTGATCCATGGAGACCGTGGCCACCCCTCCTCCCAGGGACTCAGGCCCAGGCAGATGAGAGTTCTTTCCCTAAGCCCTGGCTAAAGTTGCTGGAGTTCCTGCAGGGAAGCCCCACCCAGTGAGAAAGGATGGCTCAGGGTCCAGCCTAAAGAGTCAGTCAGGCCACCATCTGCCATAGCTGGTATGCTGTGCTATGGGGAATACCTCCTGGGATGAAGCTGTCCAGTCTCCCCAGCTCCAGCAGAGGAAAAATGATGATATTGGCTATAGAGAGCTAGAGCTGTAGAGATGGCTGCCACCCTACCTTAGGGAGCTCAGTTGTCTTAGGCAGGCAATAGCTGCTTTCCCTCCCCCAGGGAGCTCAGAGGGCTTAAGCAGCAGGCAGCCACAGTGATGATGGCCGTCCCTTCCCACCAGGAACTCAGTAGTCTGAGGCAGATTTCACCCAAGTGGACATTGAGAATCTGCATGGCTCTGTGGTTGGGACCCAAGGCCCTGGCAGTGTGGACTCACAAATGGGATCTTCTACCCTGTGGATTGCACAAATTTGTGGAAAAAGCATGATTTTCCAGGCTGGGTAGCACACTCACTCATCACCTCTCTTGGCCTGGGGTGGGGGCTCCCCTTCCCCATGTGGCTCTCAAGTGGGCCCACGTGCCACCCTGCTCTTCCTTCCTCTCCATGGGTCATGCCAACCACCTAGTCAGTCCTGATGATAGAGCCTGGATACCTCAGTTGTCAGTGCAGGATTTACACACTATTTTGTTTCTTAGTGGGAGCCTCTGACCATCAGTGCTTCTAGTCGACTATCTTGGCCCTGCCCCACATGATGGGTAGTTTGTCAATCTTCACCCTTCCCCATCAAGTAGGCCCCAGTGTCTATTGTTACCTTCTTTGTGTCCATTTGCACTCAATGCTTAACTCCCACTTATAAGTGAGAATATGTGGTATTTGGTTTACTGTTCCTGTGTTAGTTTGCTTAGAATCATGACCTCCAGTTCCATCCATGTTGTTACAAAGGACACGATACCACTTTTTTATGGCTGTGTAGTATTCCGTGGTGTCTATGTACCACATTTTCTTTATTCAGTCTACTGTTGATGGGCATTGAGGTTCATTTCATGTCTTTGCTATTGTGTGTAGTGCTGCAATAAACATGTACATCCATGTGTCTTTATAGTGGAATAATTTATATTCCTTTGGGTATATACTCAATCATGGGATTGGTAGGTTGAATGGTAATTCTGCTTTGAGTTCTTTGAGAAATCTCTAAAGCTGCTTTCCACAATGTCTGAACTAATTTATCTTACCACCAGCAGTGTATAAGCATTGCCTTTTCTTCACAACATTGCCAGCATCTCTTTGTTGTTGTTTGTTCTTTCACTTTTTGATAATAGTCATTAAGACTGTTTGGATATGGAGATGGTATCTCATTGTGTTTTCAATTTGCATTTCTCTAAGGATTAATTATGTTGAATTTTTTTTTTTTTTTGTATGCTTGTAACTGTGTGTATGTCTTCCCCTGAAAATTTTCTGTTCTTGTCCTTTGCCCAATTTTTAACAGGGTTATTTGTTTTTTGCTTGTTAATTTTTTAGGTGCATTTTAGATTCTGGATATTACACTTTTATTGAATTCATAGGTTGCAAATATTTTCTCCCATCTTGTAGGTTGCCTGTTTGGTCTCTTGATAGTTTGTTTTGCTGTGCAAAAGCTCTTTCCTTTAATTAGGTCTCATGTGTCAATTTCTGTTTTTGTTACAATTGCTTTTGGAGTTTTTGTCATAAAATCTTTGCCAGGGCAAATGTTCAGAATGATGTTTCCTAAGCTAGCTTCCAGGGTTTTATAGTTTTAAGTCTTACATTAAAGTTTTTCATTCATCTTGGGTTTTTGGTTTTTTTCTTTTTAATACAGTATAAGGAAGGACTCCAGTTTCAATCTTCTGCATATGGCCAGCCAGTTATCTCAGCACCATTTATTAAATACAGAGTCCTTTCCCCAGTACTTGTTTTTGTAAAGTTTGTCGAAGATCAGACGGCTGTAGGTTTGTAGCATTATTTCTGGGCTCTCCATTCTGTTCCATTGTCCTATGTGTCTGTTTTTGTATCAGTACCATGCTTTTTTGGTTACTGAAGCCTTGTAATATAACTTGAGGTTGGGTAATGTGAAGCCTCCAGCTTTGTTCTTTTTGCTTAGGGTTGCATTGACTATTCAGCTTCTTTTTTGGTTCCGTATGAATTTTAGAATAGTTTTTTTCTAATTCTGTGAAGAATGTCATTAGTAGTTAAATAGGAATTGCACTGAATCTGTAAATTGCTTTGGGTAGTATGGCCATTTTAATGGTATTATTTCTTCCTAGGAGCATGGAATGTTTTTCCATTTGTGTCATCGCTGATTTCTTTGAACAGTATTTTGCAATTCTCATTATAGAGATCTTCCACCTCTCTGGTTAGCTGTATTTCTAGGTATTCTATTCTTTTTGTGGCTATTGTAAATGGGATTGCATTCTCAATTTGGCTCTTAGCTTATATGTTGTTGCTTTACAGGAATGCTACTGATTTTTGTTCATTCACCTTGTTCATTACTTTGTTCATTGACTTTGCTGAAGTTCTTTAACAGGTCGAGATGCTTATGGAAAAGATTATGGGGTTTTCTAGGTGTAGTATCATAACCTCTACAAGCAGTGATAGTTTGACATCCTCTTTTCCTACTTGGATGCCCTTTATTTCTTTCTCTTCCTCATTGCTCTGGCCAGGATCTCTAATACTATGTTGAATAAAAGTGGTGAGAGAGGGCATCCTTGTCTTTTTCTGATGTTCAAGGGGAATGCTTCCAGCTTTTGCCCATTTAGGATAACGTTGGCTGTGGGTTTGCCATAGATAGCTCTTGTTATTTTGAAGTATGTTTCTCTAATGCCTAGTTTGTTGAGGATTTTTAACATGAAGTGATGGTGAATCTTATTGAAAGCCTTTCCTCTGTATATTGAGATCATGATGTGGTTTTTGTTTTTAGTTCTGTTTTTGTGATGAATCACATTTATTGATTTGTGTATGTTGAACCAACTTTGTATCCCAGGGATGAAGCAAACTTGATCATGGTGAATTCACTTTTTGATATGCTGCTGAATTCAGTTTGCTAGAAACTTGTTGAGGATTTTTGCTTCTATGTTCCTCAGGGAACAGGTAGTATTTGGTTACATGGATACGTTAGAGGTTATTTCTGAGACTTTGGTGCACCTAACACCTGAGCAGTGTACACTGTACCCAGTGTGTAGTCTGTTATCCCTCACCCCCCCTCACCCTTTACTCCAAGTATCCGAAGTCCATTGTATCATTCTTATGCCTTTGCATCCTCATAGCTTAGCTCCTGCTTGTGAGTGAGAACATAATGATGTTTGGTTTTCCATTCCTGACCTAATTCACTTAGAATATTGCTCTCCAATTCCATCTAGGTTGCTGCAAATGCCATAATTTCATTTCTTTTTATGGCTGAGTAGTATTTTATGATATATATAGACCACAATTTATTTATCCACTTGTTGACTGATGGACATTTGTGCTGGTTCCATATTTTTGTAATTGCAAATTGTGCTGCTATAGTATAAACATGTGTGGAAGTCATTCATATAATTTTTTTTGCGTAATAACCTCTTTTCTTCTGGATAGATACCTAGTAGTGGGACTGCTGGATCAAATGGTAGTTCTACTTTTAGTTCTTTAAGGAACCTCCACACTGTTTCTTATTGAGTCTTTTTTATGACTCATCACATGGACCATCTTGATGAATGAACCATGCACATTAAAAAAGCATGCATTGTGCAGTTGTTGGGTATAGTTTTCTATAATCATCAATTAGCTTATGGTACATAGAACCACGGACCCCCAAAATGTAAACATACTTATACCTAGAGCCTGTGAATATGTTACCTTATGTGGCACGGGAGAATTGCTGTCATGATTAAGCGAAAGATTTTGAGATGGGGAAAAGTATCCTGAATTATTTTGTTGGACCCAGTGGAATTATGAGAATGCCTATAAGAGGGAGGGAGTAGAATCAGGGAAGAGCAAAAGGCAATCCGATGACAAAAAACAAAGGAAGGCTGGAGCACACTCTCCTGCTGGCTTTGAAGATATAGGGAAGGGCCATTAGCTAAGGAATTCAAGGGATACCTAGAACTTGGAAAAGACAAGTAAATAGATTTTCTGCCAGAGCCTCCAGAGGAAGCACAGCTTTGCTAACTCCTTCATTTTTGACCTAGCAAAATTCACTTTGGACTTCTGACCTTCAGAACTGTAATTTTTTTTTAAGTGTTGTTTTAAGCCATTAAAGTTGTGGAAATTGGTTACAGGTATACATTGGTTATAGACCTATATATAGGTAAAGGTGATTGATAGTGTTGTTCAAATAATCTATGTTTTACTATGTTTTTGTCTAGTCATTCTTTCAAATGCTCAGAAAAGAATGTTAAAATCTAACTATGGTTATGAAATTATCTTTTTGTTCATTTAATTCTGATAACTTTTGCTTGATATAAATCAAACGAGTCCAACCCGTGGTCCATGGACCACATGCAGCCCAGGATGGCTTTAATGCAGCCCAACACAGGTTCGTAAACTTTCTTAAAATGTTATGAGATTTTTTTTTTTTTTTTTGCATTTTTTTTCCTCATTGGCTATCATTAGTGTTAGTGTATTTCACGTGTGGCCCAAGACAATTCTTTTTCTTCCATTGTGGCCAAGGGAAACCAAAAGATTGGACACCCCTGCTAAGGTAAAGCTCTGTTATTATGTTCATACATACTTATGGTTGTATTCTCACTACAAACTATATCTTGAGCAATAACTCTCACCTAATTTAATTCTGTTAGGTGTAATTGGCGTGTTTCTCATCCATGCATGTTTCTGGGGTCAGCCAGAAGATTGTACACCATTTGTAAACAGAATTTGGGGCTTCCATTCTCTGACTCTTCCCTTTCTAAGATTCCTATCCCAATTTTTAACACTTATGACAACTCTGAACACTGTCCTGTTTTTCGCCATACAGACTGGGGACTTTGTGTACAAGTTTTAAATACCCCACTCACTACTGCTGCCTTCTGTCTAACTTTAGCTAAAATCTATAAAGAATGATTACTTCGTCCACACTATTTTCTTTTGGCAAACCTTGACTCATCTCCGAAATCCAGTTATTTAATTAATTAATTTATTTATTTATGTTGAGATGAATTCTCACCCTGTCGCCCAGGCTGGAGTGCAATGGCTCAATCTCGACTCACTGCAACCTCCGCCTCCTGGGTTCAAGAAATTCTCCTGCCTCAGCCTTTCGAATAGCTAGGATTACAGGCACATCACCATGCCCAGCTAATTTTTTGTATCTTCAGTAGAGACGGAGTTTTACCATGTTGGTCAGGCTGGTCTCAAACTCCTGTCTTCATTATCTGCCCACCTTGGCCTCCCAAAGTGCTGGGATTACAGGCCTGAGCCACTGTGCCCAGCCAATCCACGTATTATTAATTTAATCTAATCACAGGAGTGGCATTTCATCATATTTCAGTGATATTTCATCATATTTCAACAATATGCTGGTACACATATTGAGTATGTATATCAGTAGGTAGGAATATTGAAGGATATCTTAGAATTCTACCTACCACACACTGCTGTGCAAAAAGTAAATCAGGCTTTTGAATTTTACTTTTCAAATACCACTCGATATCAAGAACAAGTCAGAGAGTTTATTTCCCTTTCCTCCATCTTATTATCAAACTCTAAGATAAGGTGACATTTAGATGTCTCTGCTCTTAGGGGAAAATGTTCTGTGATTATTCTATTCACTTCTCAGCTACTTAACATTTTGGGGGTCATGGTACTTTTTTTCTTTTCAGCTATTTTCTACTATCTTTGCTTATCTCCTCTGACTCATTCCCAATCGCTCATTGCTGCCTTTCTCAGTTTTATTGCCCTTTCCTTTGTTTTCTTCCTTTTTGAATAGTGTTTGTACAAGCAGCATTTATACCTGTAAAGGAAACTTAAGTGTTTGGTGTTTTACAGAAACAAATTAAGTTCATTAGATAAAATCACAAGCATAAAGTTGGTTCCATAGATTTTTCAGTTATTTGGGAAAATAAAACTACTGTAATGTCTATCTGAAGGCATCCTAAATGTATTTACAATGATTTTCATAATTATTATGTGATCTGAGAAAGCTGCATACAATTTACACTGTTCTTTTTAGGAATGTTTTTGAAACGACTTAGCACACTGCAGCTTTCATGTAGCTCTGGAAGTGTTCACAATGCTATATTATTGCTCAAGGATCAGCTTTGTGGTACCCAAGAACATAGGATACAAATATTCTTTAAGACTACTTGCTTGTATATTAGAAGTTTGTAAAGATATTGTTTCCAACTAATTCCAGAAGAGTGAAAACCTTGACAAGGTATAAAACCTGAGCTGGTTCTCAGGGTCCTGTCTCCAGGAAATAAAATTAGATTCAAAATACTTCACTGATTTTAACATAAAAATTATTATTCCACACCTACTAAGATATTTGATAAGAAAAAAAAGACACACACACAAATTAGTAAAGGACTATAAATCCTGGCTTTCATACCTATGAACATTGTTTTCTTTAGTGGTACCAATGACTGTTTCCTTTGACCAAAACTTCAGCTCGGCTCCTTTGAGTCAGCTTGACTAGACCAAACCTTGGACTTCTCTCTCTCCTTATAGAATCCTGCAAAGTCAATGTGGTGGAAATCCACCCCTGCTGATATCTTATTGTCCTGGCCTGCCTTCAGCAAAAATTCTGTCAAGATAGTATAATCGGGAACCCCTTATGCCTGATGTTTCCTCTCAGTGATTTTCCATCCACTGACCCTAACCCTGCACCTTGCTTTTAAATCCCCACTGTCCTTGTTGGAGTTGGAATTAAGTCCAATCTATCTCCCATTGCAAGACCCCATTGCAGCGGTCTCTGTAGCTATTGCCATGACCATCCTTGAATAAAGCTTGCCTTACCATCTTTAATGAGTGTCATGAATAATTTTTTCTTTAACAGTAGATACATAGATCTGTATCATTTTCAAATTGGTAATGATTTACTATTTGAGATGAGTAAACTGAGGCTATCAAACAACCAAAGTAGAGGGTTGCAGTGCCAGAATCAAGCAGTTTAAAGAGGACTCTACCCAGTTCAACCTTTTTCCATGGTTCCTCAAATCAGGTAGATAAACCTGATTATACATCAGTCATTTTTATAAGTCAATTCACTAAGCACAGCAGGATTTCCCTTGAAAACCATCTCACTGTAGAATAAATAATCATTCCCTAATTCATAATTAAAGTTGCTGCAAATAAAAGCAAATCTACCTGCTACTTCCTTTTTCAATTTTGAAAATACTAGTTGTAATGGAAAGCCAACAAATGTCCAGTTTTTTTTGTTTTGTTTTGTTTTGTTTTTTTGGCTTCTGCTTGAGCTGCTTAAAAGTTGTAAGGTCTTGGGCAGGACACGGTGGCTCACACCTGTAATCCCAGCCCTTTGGGAGGCCACAGTGGGCAGGTCACGAGGTCCGGAGTTTGAGACCAGTCTGGCCAACATGGTGCAACCCTGTCTCTGCTAAAGATACAAAATATTAGCCTGGTGTGGTAGTGTGTGCCTGTAATCTCATCTACTCAGGAGGCTGAGGCAGGAGAGTTGCTTGAACCCGCGAGGTGATTTTAATGAGCTGAGATCACGCACCATAGCCTGGATGACAGGGTGAGACTCCCCTTCTAAACAAATAAACAAATAAATAAATAAATAAATAAATAAATAAATGTTGTAAGGTCTTTTCCCAGTCCCAGGTACTCTATTCACTGAGAGTCAGGCTTTCTTCAAAGCATTGGTTTATCCATATACTCTTTCTGGCATGGCACTTAGACAACTGATATTTAGTTGAATTCTAAAAGCATTCAGTTGGGGTCACTTAAATCTGAACTTTTAATGGGGCAGATGAGGTGGAGATTCAGAGGGATTGATTCTTATTGTGATTTTCCTAGGGAATTACTTAAATTTCTAATCATGATTTTTTCATCCATTTATCTGGCAAAGAAATCCTAGACAAATTTTGACAAGCCTGTAAAGTGGTGGCAAAATATCTAAGAAATGCTTACAATGGTTGAATATTTTAAGAGATTATTTGAATCTGTAGTTGATAGAGATTTGGTGTTTTTTTTCCCTAGTAGAAAAAGTTTCTAAAGCTTAGTAGGCACTCAGGACACTTGTTGAATAAAATAATTTATTTGAATAAACTTCAACTATTTTTTACTATAAAATTTAATGTGGATGGTGAGATGTTTTGGGTAAAGGAAAGTATATGGACTCGAAGCAACTATTTAAATTCCTGTTTGGCTCCTTAGTAATTCTGTGTGTTCTTGGGCAAAATAGTCACTCTGAGTTTGCAGTTTTCTTTTAAATAAAAGGAAATATTTAAGTGTCTAAATTGATTGTGTTAAGCAAGAAAAGTGTCTGTAAAATAGCTAAAATTTTGTTAATTTTTTTAAATTGTAAGAATTTTTATTAACAAAATTATCTTCTGAGTCAGATGTGTTCCATTTTTGTATAATTTCAGGTAACTGATTCTAGACATTTAAATTACATAAGCGTTATCTTTTACATTTTTTTCTAAACTAAAATATGATGAACTAATTTGTGATCGAGAACAGTTGTCTTCTCTGTAATTCTATAAGCAACTCATCTACCTACCTAAAATAGCTGGGAGGGTACACATATATTTGAACATAGTTTTATGCATCTTTACCAGTACAATCTATACTTGTTTAATTTCCAAGTTCAGGTTTTTATTACTGGTATCATAATTTAATTCCTGTTTCCACTCTTTTCAATCACTAAGCAATATCTTAAATCCAAAAAGAGTAAAATATTTAAAGAATAAATATGGTGAGGACAATCATAGGTATTTGACAGAGGCATAATGACAAAGAATCATTGCCTTCTTTCAATTTAATATGAACATTTATATTCCACAAAATGAGAATTCCTTTGCTAAGAGTTTAGGAGAAATATGCTAATGTCATTAAAACTGTTAAATGATTTTAAATAGTTGTTTAATAATATATTAAAGTCCCCCAAAACTTTGTTTTTAACCTGCTGGTCTGACTAGAAACCCACATCTGAAAAAGATACATTTGAAGCTGACAGTCATAATCATAGAAAAGAATTAGCTGAGCATCATTAGTTACCTAGCTCTCTGTTAAATGTTAGGGGAGGTATAGAAGACAAATTTGGGTTCCATGCCATCAAATTTATAATAAATTAAAGAAACAAATAAGACACATATGAATAAATGCTTAAAATGTAGTATTGTTTATAAATAAAAAGTTCTGTGCTAGAAATTTTATAATTTAGGCATATAGAAAAGAGGGGATCTTGGAGGTTTAGTAAGGAAGTTTAGGGAGTGAGACGTTTCCATGGAGGTCACCAAGTTCTCAAGCCTAAATGGCTGGTGGACAGTAATGTCTGTGAAAAGAAATGAAGAAGGGATATTTTTTTCTTAACCTACCATACATACGGGGATGTTTTATCCAATGGAGTAAATACAACAGACAGGGACAAAGGTGTGAAGCTCTGTGAGAACTTCAAACTGAAGACGGAGACCTGGCAGTCATTACCAGAGTCTGAAAGGTGAACATAAATGTACTTTCCAAAAAATAAATTGAATATAATTTTTTACATGTGAATTATATCACACTTCATTTCTTCCAACATTTTAATTGTAGAATTAAAACATATTCAAACCATTTTGCTGTATTCTCTTAGACTTCTCCAGTTTGCTATAATGAAATACCATAGACAGGGTGACTTCAACAACAAATGTTTATTTCTGACAGATTTGAAGGCTGGGAAGTCCAAGAATAAGGTGCCAGCCAATTTAGTTCTTGGTAAGGCTCTCTTCCTGCCTGCAGACAGCCACATTCTACTATCTTCTCACATGGCAGAGGGAGAGCTCTGGTTGCTGCTTCTTCTCAGGATACTACTCTGTTAAAAGATAAATGTAGGCACATTACATTTTTAATGAATTTATTTGAGCATTCAACAATTCACAAATCAGGCATAACCAGTCAGCAGATGTTTCAGTGCTCCACTGAGGGGAGCAAGGAGAAAACTTTTCTAAGGCGTTCATGAAGGCAAGATAAAGAAAGTCTATTTGACTGGCTAAAGCAGAAAGTTCCTAGTTAGAGGTTAGTTCGGTGCTTTCTGATTCATTAAGTTAAGTTTTATTTTACTGTTTACATTGAGTTGGGTTTTGGTTTGCTTGCACAAGAAACCAAGGTGCTACAGGTTTCTCAGTCTAATAGCCTCCCAATTCATCTTTTTCATAAATTCTATTACAAGGGTCCCATCCTCATGACATTTAAACCAAATTACTTCACAATGGTCCCATCTTTAAATTCATCACATTGGGGGTTAGGGTTTTAACATACAAATTTGGGAGTGACAGGACACAAACACTCAGTCCATAATGTGTATTAAAGAATAGTGGCCTCAGTATCTGTGTAACTTGAAAGGCTCCAATATTATGTAAGCATGTAATATTTGTGTAGAGTTATACAAGGATAAGGAAGACTCCAAAACCTTCTGGGACAATATATCATTTATAAACCTTGAGTCTGGAGATAATAGCTAAAAACGTCTTAAGTTTCTATTGCAGAGCCTATAGGCACTCTTGTTAATGAAGCTTCCATAATAACATTTTTCCCTACCAAAGGTTAGGTCTTTTACTGACAAAATTGAATAGATTAAGAGGCAAACGAGGCTGAAAGCACCTCCTCTACCACCTTATAATAAGCACACTGAAGTAAGACCTTAAATGATCCTTCTCTGCTCAATGGCCTGGAAGCCGATGTCTTCAGTGGGTCCTGGTTTTGGAGGAGAAGTTCAGAGCTACACAGGAAGAATATGCAAAACTTCCAAGTCAGGATGTACCTACTGGGAAAATATGTCCAGCTAGACCTAACCCTGATTCATTATTTGCTTTTACTGAATGAAGCAACTTTTTTTATTTGAATAATTTCATTTAAATTTTGTAATTAGGGCAAGGAGAGGATTAAGTAAATTATACAAACATGAAAACTATAGCTTTAAAAATGGCTTCTGTGTTCTCAAATAATTTTAGGGAAAAAAGTTTCTTCTAACGTGACGCACACAGTTCCTTAAACATAATGGAATATCTGTCAAACTGCAAATTTTTTTCTTGGCTGGAATTTATTGTTGGGGGCAATGCCCTTTTCATCTCTGCCAAGGAAAATATATTGAAATGAGTTCTTTTTTTCTTTTAAAGTTTGAGCTTGAAAAAATGGCTTTAAAAAATGAAACCATCCTAGAATGTGGTTTTTTAAAAAGCAATGTATGCTAGAAAGTACAGATTTAGAGAAGTGTACAATTTGTGCTGTGGTAATAGCCACCATTTTATAAATCTTGCCATTTACTTAGGTGAAGTTATGAATGTTAATCTACTGTGGGTGTCTGAAGAATTTATGGTCAGATGCCAATAACCTCATTTTGATTCCATTTAAATTATTCTTAGGATTACCCTAAACCAGTAGGAGAACAAAGAATTATGAGGCTAAGCTTAGAAATATCTAATAACAATGATTGTGAGAAATATATATCCTCAAATATATGAAGAAATACTTCACTGTCTTGGCTATATGAGAGAAAACAGGACATGGGATGAAGCCTGCAGGACATTTTTATGTGCCCTGCATTGCTACTGCCTTTGCATTTTTAAGGAAATGACCCTTAATTAAATGAGCTAAATTAAATATTAAGTATTTAGCCCAGGAACAGAAAGCTTGCAATCCATAAATATCATTTTTTAAATCTCAGATTTATGTCACTTGGTCAACTCAGCCATTGTTTGTTTAAATATATAACACAAAGATGTTTGTACCACATTAAGTTCATTTCATAACAAATTTTAGTTAAAATAATTTTTAACAGTAAGCAACTCTAAGAAGATAACTTAAATTACAAGACATCTAAGGAAACAGCCTCAGACTTAAAAGAATCAACATCAATTAAATGTATCAGAATACTCTCTAAATTCATGATTCAAACAGCGATAATTCACAGCAAAAATTTAATGTACTTTTAAAGAAATCTTTAGATTTGGTGGAGAATTCCCTCATATGAAGTGAAAACTGTGCAGGAGATGAGCCAGATGAATAGATTGAAATTGCTGCAACATGGTCTTGACATGCTCAGAGGGTCTTCGAACAAGTTATATTTTACTGCGACAGACAAGTCATTTTTCACACACATCAGAAACCGTGGGGGCACCAAGTATAGAGTCATATGTGACATATTCTTGATTAAGTTTGCCCTGTGCACATTTTTAACTCATTTGTGTAAGACAGCAATGTAGGCTATTTATTTTTTCCTTTCTATTGCTCATGCTTTTCAAAATCTGAGAGTTGAGCTCAGTCAGCTATTTCATATACAGATATAGCCTTCTTTGCTTATCATTTGAAGACAAATGTCCCAGCTCATCCTTCAAATTTTTGAAATATTATCAATCATTTTTGCCTCCTTTCTTAATGCAACTGTCATTTTTGGTACTTAATGGTAACATAAACATTTTGCAACAGTCTTTAAAAGTGATTTGTAAATTCATCACTCATTTTATGAAATTATGCCTCCTGCAGAGTACCAAGGTGTTCACTCATTTTCCAAAATACCCTAAAACGATACAGAGGAAAACAGACACAGTGACACAGGAGAGTCTGGAACCATCCAGGGCTTGTATGTTGTGGTCATTTGTCCCCTTAGAATACTACAGCAGAGGCCGAGCACTGTGACTCACACCTGTAATCCCAGCACTTTGGGAGGCTGTGAGGGCAGATCATGAGGTCAGGAGTTCGAGACCAGCCTGGCCAACATGGTGAAACCCCGTCTCCACTAAAAATACAAAAATTGGCTGGGATTGGTGGTGCATGCCTGTAATCCCAGCTACTGGGGAGGCTGAGGCAGGAGAATGGCTTGAACCGAGGAAGCGGAGGTTGCAGTGAGCCGAGATTACACCATTGCACTCCAGCCTGAACGACAGAGTGAGACTCCATCTAAAAAAAAAAAAAAAAAAAAAAAAAAAGGATACTACAGCAGCTTATTTTACATTTACTTTATTTACCTTCTGCCAAATAAAGGCTCTTGCTCTCTATTGTAAAAGGACTCTTTCAGGTACGTAGGGTGGCTAATGAGCACCCATACACTGTCAGCAATTCCTTCAGTAATTTTCTGGTAAAGAGACATTATCTCTGGGATGATGGGAGGCCTTCTTTGGTAATTCAGCTCAGGAGTTCAGCTCCTAAGCATTACTTTTATTTCTACCAAGTTAGTAAATGCTACTTAAGTTATCCTCCTCTGAGAAACTTGGGACATTGAACTATAGGTCTTACTCAGAATTGCATATAAAAAGGCATAATTCCTCAGGGTGGTTTTCTCTAGCAAATTATAGCATAAGTAGAAACAGTTTTTGGCCAGGAGCAGAGGCTCACGTCTGTAATCCCAACACTTTGGGAAACTGATGTGGGTGGATGACCTGAGGTCAGGAGTTCAAGACCAGCCTTGCCAACATAGTGAAACCCCGTCTGTACTAAAAATACAAAATTTAGCCAGATGTGGTGGCAGGCACCTGTAATCCCAGGTCCTCTGGAGGCTGAGGCAGGAGAATCACTTGAACCTGGGAGGTGGAAGTTGCAGTGAGCCGAGATCATGCCACTCCACTCCAGTCTGGGAGACACAGCAAGATTCTGCCTAAAAAAAAAAGAAAGAAAGAAAGAAATAGAAATAGAAATAAAAGCAGTTTTCAGAAATTGTGTATGATATGTTCATATTAATATATTATAAAATAATTATAATAAATATTTATTATTTATGTAAAATATAAGTATGTTTTTGAATTTATAAGAGCTACTAATGACATTATATACAAAAAGACAGCTTTCTTGTTAAGAAATATGAGACAGATAAATTGTAGTTACATCAATAACACAAGTATAATTTTGGAGAAAAGTCTATTAAGTTGTAATAAATGAATTACAAACGTTTTAGACTAAACTGTATCAAAAAATATTGGTCAAAGGAACTACTAGTTTTCCCATTGACATGTAAAATGCTTGAAAGTTATTAATATCTTCCTCAAAACAAGAAAAAGCTGAACAAACTGAAAATTAACTTTTCTTAGATCTCAAAGAATTGAGATCACAAGACATGTTTAAGGAAATGGCCCTTCATTTCCTTAATGACCCTTCCACCACCCGGAAGCCTAGAGACAGGCAAATGCAGACAATACTGATCAGCTCACTTGTGGGAGAAGCTGTGGGGGACAGCAACTGGTAGAAGCACTTAAATGACAACTTCAGTTCACTCCTGGGGGTTAATGGTGTGGACTAGCTTAATAGTTAAAAACTCCTGATGCTCCAATTTAAGATGGAATCTCACACCTTTGTGGGTTTTCCCTTCAGGAACTGCATCAAGTTTCCATGGTAAAGATTAGAGGTGAGAAGAATAAGAAACCTTGTGTTTGGCCGGAATGAGGGGGAAAGAACCATTTTGAAAGGAAGAAGAGTTCACAAGAAAGGCCTAGCAAAGGAATAAACCAGCAAAGGGAAAAAAAGGAAAGGAAAAGGAAAAAAAATAAAACTTTCCAGCAAAGGGAAAAAGCTTCACCAGAGCCTTATTGGACTTGGGGCAAGGTAAATTACCCACCTCCAGTTCCCTATAGCCTTTCTGTCTCACTTACAGGGAGAAATAAAAGGCTGAGAGTCAGGAGGATTGCTGGAGCTCAGGAAATAGAAACAATAATGAGCCAAAGGTATGTTACCGTGCCCCACCCTAGAATAAGGGCTATCTTGCCATGGGACTCGACCAGTCTGATCTGAGTGCCTCATCCAGGATCCCTGCCTAGCTGAACTCTCTTACAGCATAGCCTCAGATGCCCAACTAGGGCACTTCCCAGAGGCCACGGTCACAGTTCTTTTATGGGCAGATCCCGCCTAACCATCAGAGAACTTCTGCATACAGGCCCCCAACAGTGTGCACCCACTTGCAGCCTCTCCACACTGCTTTGCCAGTTCACACTCTCCCACAACCTCCACCCACTGCTTTGCAAGCACACACGTGGACCCTGCTACTATGGACCCGATGAAGCACTTTTGCTAGCATTCCTCACTGAAGTGTTGTTGTCAACAGACTTGGAACAGCATGGTCCCTCCAGTGCAGCAACTGTTTAACCTTGAAGGGCCAGAGAACAAAGCCACGGGCCTCATCCCAGGCCCCCAGTGTTAGAGAACACATGCCAGGAATGCTGAGCTAAGCTTTGGCCCCTGAAATCATCCAGAAACAAAGCCAGTAAACTAAACCAAACTTATACCACAGTGAAACCCTGAAGGACATCAAAGAATATAAAAGCAAAAAGCCCCATCAGAAGGACAGCAACTTCAAATATTATAGGAACATCAGCCTACACAGATGAGAAAGAAACAGCGCAAGGATTCTGGCTACTCTAGAAGTTAGGATGTCTTCTTACCTCCAAATGACAGCTCTAGCTTCCCAGCAATGGTTCTTCACCAGACTGAAATGATAGACATAGAATTAAGAATCCAGATGAGAAGGAAGATCATCAAGATTCAGGAGACAGTTGAAACTCAGTCTAATCCAGTAAAATAATTCAAAAGCTGAAAGACAAAATATCCATTTTAAGAAAGAACCAAACGGATTGGATAAAGCTGAAGAATGCACTACAATAAGTTCATAATACAATCAGAAGTATTAAGAGCAGAATATACCAAACTGAGGAAAGAATCTGAGAGCCAAAAGACTGGTTCTTTGAATCAACTAAGTCAGACAAAAACTAAAGAAAAAAGAATTTTAAAAATGAACAAAATCTCCAAGAAATATGGGATTATGTAAAGAGATGAAACATGTAACTACTTGGCATCCCTGAAAGAGAGGGAGAAAGAGCAAGCAATTTGGAAAATATATTTTAAGATATGCTTTTGTCTCCGAAAATTTCCCCAACTTTGCTAGATAAGTCAACATTAAAATTCAGGAAATTCAGAGATCTGTTGTGAGATATTATACAAGATGACCATCTCCAAGATACACAGTCATCATATTCTTCCAGGTCAATGCAAAAGAAAAACAAACAAACAAAAAAAAATTAAAGGCAACTAGAGAGAAGGGGTAGGTCACCTACAAGGGAAACCTGTCAAACAAACAGCAGATCTTTCAGCAGAAACTTGACATGCCTGAAGAGATTGGGGTCCTATGTTCAGCATCTTTTAAGAATCTCCAACCAAGAATTTCATATCCAACCAAACCAAGCTTCAAAAGCAAAGGAAAAATAAAATCCTTTTCAGTCAAGCAAATGCTAAGAGAATCTGTTATCAACAGACTTGCCTCACAAGAAGTCCTTATGGGAGTGCTAAACATGGAAACTAAAGACCATTACTGGTCACCAAAAAAGCACACTTATGTACATAAACCATTGATACTATAAAGCAACTACACAATCAAGTATATGTAACAATCAGCTAACGTGATGACAGGACCAAATCTACACATATCAATATTAATCTTGAACATTAATGGGGTAAACACTCACTTAAAAGACAAAGAGTGTAACGTTGGATAAAAAGGCAAAACACATCTATTTGCTGTCTTCAAGAGACCCATCTCACATGCAATGACATTCATAGGTTCAAAGTAAAGGGCTGGAGAAAGATCTATCAATCAAATGGAAAGCAAACAAACAAACAAAAAATCAAAAGTTGCTCTGTTCTTTTATTTCAGACAAATTACACTTTTTAAATTTTTTACGTCAGATAGCATAGACTTTTTAAACCAACAATGACCAAAAATAACAAAGAGAGAAATTACATAATGATGAAGGGTTCAATTCAACAAGAAGACTTAACTATCCTAAATATATATGCACTGGAGCACTCATTCATAACACAAATTCTTAGAGATCTAGGAAGAGACCTAGAAAACCACACGAGAATAGTGGGAGGCTTCAAACCCCACTGACAACATTAGACAAATCATTGAGGAAGAAAAATAACAAAGATATTAATGACCCAAACTTGACAATGGAACAAATGGATCTAAAAGACATCTATAGAACACTCCACCCAACAAAACAGAATACACATTTTCTCATCTGCACACGGCACATACTCTAAAATTGAGAACACACTCTACCGTAAAGTATTTTTCAAAAAAATCAAAACAGAACAAAAAATCTAACCAACCACACTAACAGGCCAGAGTGCAATACAAATAGAAATCAATACCAAGATTTCTCAAAACCATACAATTACATGGAAATTAAACACCTGGAACCTAAGTGACTTTTGGGTAAACAATAAAATAAAGGGAAAAATCAAAACAAAATCTTTGAAACTAATGAAAATGAAGATACATTATACCAGAATCTCTGGGACACAACTAAGGCAGTCTTAAGGGGAAAGTTCATAATACTACATGCCCAAATCAGAAAGTTAGGAAGTTCTCAAATTAACACACTAACATTACAACTACAGAAACTAGAAAAACAAGAACAAACCAAAACCAAAGCTAGCAGAAGAAAGTAAATAACCCAAATCAGTCAAACTGAACTAAATGGTGACACAAAAAATTACACAAATGATTAATGAAATCAAAAGCTCATTATTTGAAAGAACAAATAAGATGGCTAGATCACTAGCTAGACTAATAAAAAAAACAGATATAAGATCCAAATAAACACAATCAGAAAAGAAAAGGTGTATTACTACCAACCACACAGAAATACAAAAAGCCCTCAGAGGCTCTTATGAACACATCTTTGCAAGCACACTAGAAAACCTGGAAGAAATTGATACATTTCATAAAACATACAACCCTCCAAGATTGAACCAGAAAGAAACTGAAATTCTGAACAGACCAATTTGAGATCCAAAATTGAATTCATAATATAAAAAGAAAACCCACCAAACAAAAAAGCCCTATCCAGACAGATTCATAGCTGAATTCTACCACAAACAAAAGAAAATCTGGTATCAATCCTATTAAAATTATTTTATTTCAAAACATTGAGAAGGGATTATTCTCTAACTCATTCTGTGAGGCCTGCATTGTTCTGATACCAAAACCTGGAAATAGGAAATATTGGAAAAACATAAATACAGGCCAATATCCTTTATGAACACAGATGCAAAATTCCTCAACAAAATAATAGCAAACCAAATGCAGAAGCACATCCAAATAATTCACCATGATCAAGGAAGCTTTATCCCTTGGTTGCAAGATTGGTTCAACATATGCTAATCAATAAATGTAATTCATCACATAAACAAAACTAAAATCAAAACAACATGATGATTGCAATAGAAACAGATAAAACTTTTGATAAAATTCAACATTCCTTCATGTTGAAAACCCTCAACAAGCTAGGCATTAAAGGAATATCAAAATAATAGGAGCCATGTATAAAAACTAAAACAAAACAAAACAAAACAACCACAGCCAACATCAGAGTGAATGGGCAAAAGTTGGAAGCAATTCCTTTGAAAACTAGAGTAAGTCAAGGATGCCCATCACCACTCCTCTTTAATATAGTACTGGAAATCCTAGCCAGAGCAATCAGGTAAGAAGCGAAAGAAATAAAAGGCATCCAAACAGAAAGAGAGAAAGACAAACTAGCCTTGTTTGCAGAGGATATAATTCTATACCTAGATAACCCCATAATCTCTGTCCAAAGGCTCATACTTCTGATAAACAATTTCAGCAAAGTTTCAGGATACAAAGTCAATGTACAAAAAGTAAGTAGCATTTCTATACACTGATAATGTCTAAGTTGAAAGCCAAATTAAGAATGCAATCCTATTTATGATAGTCACAAAAAGAATAAAATACCTATGAATACACGTAACCAGAGAGGTAAAAGATCACTACAAGGAGAATTTCAAAACACTGCTCAAAGAAATCAGGGATGACACAAATAGAAAAGCATTCCATGCTCATGAATAGGAAGAATCAATATTCTTAAAATGTTCATACTGATCAAGGCAATTTACAGATCAAATGGTATTCTTATCAAACTACCAATTACATTTTTCATAGAATTAGAAAAAATTTATTCTAAAATTTCATATGGAACCAAGGAAAGACCCCAAATAGCCAAAGCAATCCTAAGCAAAAAGAATAAAAACAGAGGGATCACATTACCCTACTTCAAACTATATTACAATGCTACAGTAACCAAAACAGCATGGTACTTGTACAAAAACAGGCACACAGAGAATTAAGAATGCAAAAATAAAGCCACCCACCTATAACCATCTGATCTTTGACAAATTCAACAATGACAAACAATGAAGAAAAGACTCCATATTCAATAAAGGGTGCTGTGATAACTAGCTAGCCATATGCAGAAGATTGAAACTGGAGTCCTTCCTTCTAACATATTAAAAAGGTCAAGATGGATTAAAGATTTAAATGTAAAACCTAAATCTATAAATCCCTGAAAAAAAACCTAGGAAATACCATTCTTTATTTTGGCCCTAGCAAAGATTTCATGACAAAGACTCCAAAAGCAATTGCAACAAAAGCAAAATTGACAAGTGAAACCTAATTAAACGAAACCTAATTAAACTAAAGAGCTTCTGAACACTGAAAGAAGCAATTAGCTAGTAAACAGAAAGCCTATATTTTGGGAGAAAATATTTGCAAACTATGCATTCCACAAAGGTGTAATATCCAGAATCTGTAAGGAACTTAAATCAACAAACAAAACACACCCCGACTAAAAAATGAATAAAGAACATGAACAGACATCATGCAGCCAATAAGCATATGAAAAAATGCACAGCATCCCTAATCATTACAAAATGCAAATCAGAACTATAATTAGAGGCCATCTCACATCAGTCATAGTGGCTATTATTAAAAAGTAAAAATATAACAAATGCTGGCAAGGTTGCAGAAAAAAGGGACAACTTATACACTGCTAATGGGAACGTAAATTAGTTCAGCCACTGTAGAAACCAGTGTGGAGATTTCTCAAAGAACTTAAAATAAAACTACCATTTGACGCAGCAATCCCATTACTGAGTGTGTACCCAAAGGGATACAAATTGTTCAACCATGAAGACACATACACATGCATATTCATTGCAGCATTATTGACAATAACAAAGACATGAAATCAACATAAATCCCTATCAACAGTGGACTGGGTATCCACTATTTATTTATTCATATATATATGTATTTATTCATATATATAATTGAATTTATTTATTCATATATATAAATTTATTCATATATATATGAAATGGAATACTAGGCAGCAATAAATAAGAAAGAAATTGTGTTCTTTGAAGCAATATTAATGCAGCTGGAGGTCATTTTCCTAAGCAAATTAATGCAGGAAACGAAAACCAAATACCTCATGTTCTGTAATCAGTGGGAGCTAAACACTGAGTACATATGGACACAAAGAAAGAAACAATAGACACTGGGTCTTCTTGAGTGTGAAGAATAGAAGAAGGGTGAGGATAAAAAAATACCAATTAGGTAATATGCTCACTTCCTAGTTGATGAAATAATTTGTACACCATACTCCAGTGACACACAATTTACCCATGCAAGAAACCTGCACAAGTACCCCCGAATCTAAGATAATAGTCGGAAGGAAATAAAAATGTTTTACATGAATTTTCAATTGTGAGGCTGGTGGTCTGGGAGGCTGGTGGTTGGTTCTTCTAAACTCCTGTTCATCATAGGTCACCTGCAGTTATTTTGATGTTTGAGTAATAATGGATAAAATAAAAGATGTCATAGAATAAACACAAATAGAGAATATTCTGTTCCTATGTTTTCCACCAATCCAATTGGTTGAGTTTCCAGTTTGAACCCACATATCTAAAGTAGTACCATATGTATAATCTTCATTGTTAAATGTGTAAAAGTGTTATAGGAAAGGGGCCGTGATCCAGACCCCAAGAGAGGGTTCTTGGATCTCACACAAAAAAGAATTCAGGGTGAGTTCATAGAGTAAAGTGAAAGCAAGTTTATTAAGAAAGTAAAGGAAAAAAAAAAGGAATAAAAGAATGGCTATTCCATAGACAGAGTAGCCCCAAGGGCTGCTAGTTACTCATTTTTGTGCTTATTTCTTGATAATATGCTAAACAAGGGGTGGATTATTCATACCTCCCCTTTTTAGATCATATAAGGTAACTTCCTGACATTGCCATGGCATTTGTACACTGTCATGGTCCTGGGAGTGTAGCAGTGAGGACAACCAGAGGTCACTCTCACGGCCATCTTTGTTTTGGTGGGTTTTGGCCAGCTTCTTTATTGCAGCCTATTTTATCAGCAAGGTCTTTACGACCTGTGTCTTGTGCCGACCTCCTATTTCATCCTGTGACTTAGAATGCTTTAGCCATCTGGGAATGCAGCCCAATATGTTTCAGCCTCATTTTACCTAGCTCCTATTTAAGATGAAGTTGCTCTAGTTCACACTCCTCTGACAAAAGTGCCAGAAAACGAAATTTGTCAGGGGTTTACTTAGTATCTGAATGAAAAAACACTACCAAAATGAATCTAGACCTCATTCTCCTGTCTTATTCTAATATTCTAAAGTGTCTTCCCTGTGATTCAACTGATAAATGTTTTGAACTTCAAAAACAAAAGATGAGGTCTTTGGAAATAAAGCAGAACTTGTTAATTTATAGCTGATATGTCTTAATGAGTAAAATTCTGATTTATGAAATTTGAAAACATGTTTAAAGATAATTATTATAATTTTTATAGTTTTTCATTAAATTAGTATATTATGTTATACTGTAAATAGAATATATAAACAGCCTACTCTTATCATTTGTGGTACTAATGTTCTGTAAAATTGCTACAAACACTGGATTAATAAACACTGAGCCTGTCTAAGGGAAATACAGGGTTAAGTTCCTGTGAGCCTCTGGTCACATTTTTATCACTTAGTCAATACATAACTCTATTTTATGTATTCTTCTGTTTAAATACACATTTTAAAATATATATGTATTATTAATTTGTTAACATTGAACTTACGGCCAACAATATTTCAACTCATGCCTGAATGAACTTTATCTAACATGCATTTTTTCCGTTAGTGACATCACAGCCTCCTTGCACCTAGGAAACACTAGACAGCACTTCAACACTGCAACTGAGGGCCATTAAAGAAGTGAAATGACCAACAACCAAACCACAGAAATGCGAAAAAGTGGGCATTAGTTTATACTGATGAGAGCTAAAACAAAAAGGCAGAGCCTTTTTGTTCAATCTCAGCTGCACATCAGGCAACTCGAAATTTTCTTTGCTCTGTGCATGTCCATAAATGTTTAAAAAGAGTCACAAGTATTGATTTTGGTGTTACAAGTAAATTTTAGTGAGTAGGCAAAATTACAGATATGAAATCTATGAATAATGAAGATTGACTGTGCATATACACATAGGTATATGTGTGTATATACATGTGTAAATAAATATATATGTCAAATAAATATTCTGCAGGACCTGTTTATAAGATTCTTTGGCTTTGTGAGTTCTTCTACCTTTTTTTCTAAACGAAATATCTTAGTGAATGGCCTTTCCATTTATCCAATGACCCACATTGGTAACCAGGAATGATCTTTGAGTTGATCCATATTATTGGATGCAATTAATCATGATGTGTTTGTTAAAAATTTTTTTGATTGTCACAAAATATCAGTAAAAAGTAGTTTAAGTATGGAATGTAATTTATAGTAAAGACTCAAGCATCACTCATGGAAATCAAGGTAAAAATCAAGTGGGTGTCTATAGTGAACTGAAACCAAGTATTTCAGTATTTTCAGGTTCTTTTTCTACTTTTCTTGCTTCTATTTGTCTGCAACTCTTATCATTCATGCCTGTCATTAGATCACTTTTCTCCACAGTGAACATAACAGACTAGTCGCCCATGTTTGGTAAATGAACAAAATTTGTAAGAGAATAGAGATAACATTGTTCCCACCCCACTCCCCAACAGGTCAGCTTCAAAAATTCATGGAGTATAAATGTTATTGGTTATAGGAAAGTGTTAAACAACTGTTGAGTAAATTTTCTGGAACTGAGTATTCTTAAACAGCATAAATTTTTATTCTGCTAATATTAAATGAACAAGTTTTTGTTGCTAATCATATTAATGTACTAGCTATTACCCTGAAATAATTTATGGAGCAGTCACAAAGTTTAAATATGCTGTAAAATATAAGGATAATTCTCCTATTAAACATCTATCAATCACATCTGTTATATACATACACATCACATTTTAAATTTTTGAATTATGAGAGGTTGTAGTATAAATCTGAAATTAAAACAGCAACACAACTTTATTAGCTCAGATACATTTTCATTACAACAATGTAACTCATTGAGATTAATGCTTTTTTTCTTCCTACTTAAACTGGAAAAGTTTGAAAGTATAATTATCCAAGCCCTTTATTTCAAGAAGTATCATTATTATTATTATTATTATTTTTTTTTTTTTTTTTTTTTGAGACAGAGTCTCACTCTGTTGCCCAGGCTGGAGTGCAGTGGTGTGATCTCAGCTCACTGCAAGCTCTGCCTCCGAGGTTCATGCCATTCTTCTGCCTCATCTTCCCAAGTGGCTGGGACTACAAGAGCCCACCACCACACCCGGCTAATTTTTTGTATTTTTATTGGAGATGGGGTTTCACCGCGTTAACCTGAATGGTCTCGATCTCCTTACCTCATGATCCACCTGCCTCGGCCTCCCAAAGTGCTGAGATTATGAGCCACAGTGCCCGGCCAAGAATTATCATTATTTTTATAATCATGTTTGATTAGAATATACTTTCATTTGGGCACACAAACCTAAAATTATATATGGTAAAGTTCTGAACCGACAAAGAGTAAAGTTGTTTGTACAATCTTAATAGTAGTATTATCATCTGTTAAAATTACATCAAGATTTAGAATTTGTTAGACTATTAAATATAGAAAACATATGAGTAGATGAATGTATGTACTTTTTTCAAATTTTTTACCTTTTGGTAAACCATGTGTATAATTCAGTTTGTGCATTACATGTCTTCAATTACATATATACCAGGCTGGCTTCTATTATCACAGGGCCTCCTCTTATGAATTATGCTCCCAAACCATAGTAGCTATACTGACCAAAAAAAAAAAAAAAAAAAAAAAAAAACTCAACCCTGTAAAATATTTTTAAAACTTTATTCTGAGCCACATATGAATAACAACAGCCCAAGGCACAGTCTCAAGAAGTCCTGAGAAGCTGTGCTCAAGGTGATTGGGTTACAGCTTGGTTTCGTACATTTTAGGGAGACATAAGGTATCAACTAACACATCTGAGGTATACATTGGTTCGGCCCGGAAAGATGGGAAAACTCAAAACAGGGGTGTGGAGAGGGTTACAGCGCATAGATGGATTTAAAGATTTTCTGATTGGCAACTGGTTGAAAGAGCTAACTTATTATCTAAAAACCTGGAATCAACAGAAAGGAGTGTCTTGGTTAAGACAAGGGATTGGCCGGGCGCGGTGGCTCAAGCCTGTAATCCCAGCACTTTGGGAGGCCGAGACGGGCGGATCACGAGGTCAGGAGATCGAGACCATCCTGGCTAATATGGTGAAACCCCGTCTCTACTAAAAAATACAAAAAACTAGCCGGGCGAGGAGGCGGGCGCCTGTAGTCCCAGCTACTCGGGAGGCTGAGACAGGAGAATGGCGTGAACCCGGGAGGCGGAGCTTGCAGTGAGCTGAGAGCCGGCCACTGCACTCCAGCCTGGGCGGCAGAGCCAGACTCCGTCTCAAAAAAAAAAAAAAAAAGACAAGGGATTGTGGAGACCAAGGTTCTTATTACATAGATGAGTCTCAGAGGTGGCCTACCCTTAGAGACAAGAGATGACAAATGTTTCCTATTCAGACCTTTAAAAGTTGCTAGACTTTCAGTTAGTGAATTCAGGGTTGGGAGGGACTGGAAGGGGGAAAGATCTAGTTATGTTAATAAAGATCCTTTACAGATACAAATTTTCCCCCACGAAAGACTGCTTTGCAGGGCCATTTTAAAATATGAAAAACTGACATATTTGGGGGTAAAATATTTTGATTTCTTTATTTATCTGTCATGTGATATTATACCAGAGTCTGGCTAGAGTTCAGTATCTTATTGTTACAGAGAGTCTGTTTTGTCACTCTTATTATGATCTCTGTTTTAATGTTAATGCTGGTCAATTGTGCCTCAGCTCCAAAGGGAGAAAAGTATAATGAGGCATGGCCTGTCTCCTCCTTTCTGTCATAGCCTGATGTAGTTTTTCAGGTTTCTTTGGGTCCCCTTGGCTGAGAGCAGAGTCCATTCGGTCAGCTGGGGGGGACTTAGACTTTTACTCTTGGTTTACAGGTATGTGTTAAGGGAAACAAAGTAAGATTTAATGTTAACATAATTAAAATGTGAGTATATTTCTTTATATACATATAAACAAAAGGTACCAAATAGTAAACTAGTTAATTAACATCCATATTACTGACCACTTATTTTATTCACATACATAAAAAATTGGTTAGAAAAAGAAATTCAAATCAATAGTCATCCATATGTATAATTTATTATACTACACTTTCCCCCACTAGTTACTCACTTCAATTCTTAAAATGTAGTACTAATGCTTATGATGGAGGTTTACAGGTCATAACAATTAGCCTTTTGCTACTACTCATAAAAATAAACCCCTCAGAATCTATGCATTGTCTTTCTTTACAGCAGTGTATAATGTGGTTAGGGTCTTCATAACATTTATGCCACAGGGCCACATGTTGTTTTGAAATTAATCTTCCTTGGGGTGATTCATGTCAGTCATTTTAAGTACAAGCATCAAGTTTTGATGGTACTCAGGAAACAGATTTCTACCAAATGTCAACATAAGCACTATCTGCAAGTGCCAGAAATTTTCCCAAGAATATTTTTGTTGTGAATTGAATTTCTGAACCTAGAAAATGCAGGGAAAAACAGGTAAGAGAAAAGAGCAAATAATTCTCCCTGACAGCACTTAATTAGCATCGTAATGTGGTATCTACTCTCCTGAGAAGCTGTGCTGATGCATGCCCTATCTTAAAAGAGCACCACACTAGAGTTTCTTTTCTCTTTTGTAAGAGACTCTTGGTTGTTTTTCTGCAATAGCAACTGAATGCTAAGGTAATATTTAGGTAATATCCTGAGAGATAAATCTCCTCTGCTGCTCAAAAGGTACTGGAATCATTAGAAATAACTGTCAGGGGCCGGGCGCGGTGGCTCAAGCCTGTAATCCCAGCACTTTGGGAGGCCGAGACGGGCGGATCATGAGGTCAGGAGATCGAGACCCTCCTGGCTAATACAGTGAAACCCCGTCTCTACTAAAAATACAAAAACTAGCCGGGCGAGGTGGCGGGCGCCTGTAGTCCCAGCTACTCGGGAGGCTGAGGCAGGAGAATGGCGTAAACCCGGGAGGCGGAGCTTGCAGTGAGCTGAGATCCGGCCACTGCACTCCAGCCTGGGCGACAGAGCGAGACTCCGCCTCAAAAAAAAAAAAAAAAAAAAGAAATAACTGTCAGGATAAGTGGAGAATTAAGTGAAGAAAACCTGTTGGGAAGAGTTTATTATTACTCTGTTTTAGATCTATATTTTCCTTGTCTTGCTATTTGTGTCTTATCCCAGGTGAGTAACAACATCAAGAAGAAAATGGAAGCTATCAGAAAAACCTCTACCATCCCCACCACATCTACCAGTCTACCTGTGTGTGTTCCTAAACTCCAGCTTCTCTCATAAAGAATTCTCCATGCATCTGGCTTAAGGTCATCCTATCCCTGATCTCCCACTTAAGGTAATTGCTCCAGCAATCATCCTTCTCTCTTGCATCATTGATTTTTCCTTTCCTAAGAAATCATACCATCAGCATACAAATATACTGTTATTTCTCCCATCTTAAAACAAAGAGCAAAAAGACTCCTCAAAAACCTTTGTTTCCACTTTCTCTTTTAGTTTGTGCACCATTTCTCTACTAAGAATTGGAGCAAAACTCCTTGAAACAATTCCACATACTTCCTATATTTCCCAATGTCCTCCTCCTATTTTCTCTCAAACACTTTTCGTTCATTTCTTTTGTCCTCACTTCTCCCTTAGAATTACTCTTATCAAGGTTATGATAACCTTGATAAGATTTAACAAGATTTAATTGTTAAATCTTACAGTGATTTCTCAATGCTCAATTTTCTTGACCTGTCAATACAAGTTAACAGAATCAAATTTCTCCTCCCTTTAACACTTACTTCATTTGGCATCCAGGATACCACATTCACCTGGTTACGCCTTCTAAGTCCCTTTGCTGTTTTCTCCTTTTCTCTCGGGCATCTTAGTGTCAAAAGCCTCTTTTCTCTATTTTTACTTATTCCTTTGGCAATCTTATCCAGTCTCATGATTCAAAATATCATGTATATGCTGAAGGCTTTAAAGTTAATGTCTCCACCTTATATCTCTCCACTGAATTTTGGGTCATTTGCCTACTCTGAATGTTCAATAAGCATCTCACATCTTGGCAGGATTCCTTGAGCCCAGGAGTTTGAGACTCTGAAGAAAAAAAAAAAAGTGTTGGGGGCATCTCAAGTTTACCATGACCACACTTAGTTCTTAATGTCTCCCAAAAAACCTGTCTTTCCTGTAGTTTTCCTCAAAATTTATGGAAACTCCATACCTTCAGTTGCCAAGGACCAAAATGGTTGGTATTATCTTTGATTTTTCTGTCTTTTTCACCCCACATTAGAGGCAAATTCTGTTGATTATATGATCACAACATATCTGTGAATCAAATACTTCTCACCTCCTTACCTACTACCACCAGAGTCTAACAACCCATTTCATGACTGTATTATTCTAATAGTCTTTTCATTGTCCTTCTTGCTTATACCTTTGGCCTCCACCCTACTTCAAGCCCTGTAGTTTATTCTCAAGAAAGCACCCAGGCCGGGCGCGGTGGCTCAAGCCTGTAATCCCAGCACTTTGGGAGGCCGAGACGGGTGGATCACAAGGTCAGGAGATCGAGACCATCCTGGAGAACACGGTGAAATCCCGTCTCTACTAAACAAAAACAAAAAAATACAAAAAAAGAAGCTTGGCCAGGCGTGGTGGCTCAAGCCTGTAATCCCAGCACTTTGAGAGGCCGAGACGGGCAGATCATGAGGTCAGGAGATCGAGACCATCCTGGCTAATACGGTGAAACCCCGTCTCTACTAAAAAAATACAAAAAACTAGCCGGGTGTGGTGGCGGGCGCCTGTAGTCCCAGCTACTCGGGAGGCTGAGGCGGGAGAATGGCGTAAACCTGGGAGGTGGAGCTTGCAGTGAGCTGAGATCCGGCCACTGCACTCCAGCCTGGGTGACAGAGCGAGACTCCGTCTCAAAAAAAAAAAAAAAAAACTTTATTAAAAAAAAAAGAAAGCACCCAGGAATCCTTTAAAAAAATAAGTCCAATCATGTCATTCTAATGCTAAAAAGTCCATAAAGGCTTCTCATTTCAGTTGGAGTAAATGCTGAAGTCTTTAATATGACATACTAGACCCCATAGGACTCTCCTCTCATTTCTGCAACATCTTCTGCTATTATTTTTTTTTCTTATTCACTGTGCTTCCACCATGCAGGTCTCCTCACTGTTACTTTATGCACCCTCCTGCAACAGAGCATTGGCTCTTGGTATTCCTTTTGCCGACAAGGCTCTTCACTTAGAGGTTCACATGCTCAGCTCCCATACTTCAGTCACGTCTCTAGGGTCACCTGCTCAGGAAAACCTTGACTGAACACTATTCAAGCTTTTACTATTTCCAACTCCCTCTGCTAAGCTCCCTATTCTCCCTTGTTGCTCTATTTTTCTCTTTAGCATTTGCCACCATATTTACTTACTTATCTTGGTTATTGTCTACACTAGAATATAATGGAGAATGAAAATTTTTCTGTTTTCTACACCGCCTGACACATCGTGGTCAATTAATTTTTTAAAATAAAAAAGTTATACTTATTATTGCTACTTATTGGGTTTGCACACGAGATAAAGGAAATGATAGCTCAGTCTATCAGTAGCATGTTGACAATCAGGTAAGTTTGTTTGCTCATAGTCTCTAAGTCAGAACCCTGGTGCTATAAACTGAATGTGTCTCTCAAATTTCATGTGCTAAAGATATAATCCTCAAATTCATATGTTGACTAGTGGTAGACTATTTAAGAGGTAATTAGGATTGGATAAGATCATTGGTGTGATGGGACCAGTGGTTTTATAAGGAAAGGAAGACAGACTTGAGCTGGCATACATGCTCTTGCCCTCTCATCACATGATGCCCTCTGCTATGGCTTGCTGCAGCAAAAGGGCTCTTGTCAGATTCCGAACTGTCAACCTTGGACTTCCCGACCTCCAGAATTGTGAGTTAAATAAAGTTGTATTCTTTGTAACATATCCAGTTAGTGGTATTCAGTTATAGCAACAGAAAATGGACTAAGACACCAGGGTTTATATTATATATATATAAAAATATATTAACGGGTATGTTATTTTAACTGGTATTGTTATATTTTAGTGGCAGTATTAAGATATAATTAGGCAAATGGTGGCAATTGAAAATAGCCTGTAGGGAAGGAAAATAGCTCAGAGAAGTCTCAAACTATGAGGTATGCAAAATGTATTAGGCCCAGAGAGACAAGAGTATGTGACTGAAGTCATCCTCCTCGCACCCATGTCTGGGGCAATTGTTTTTGTTTTTGGATTTTTTTTTTTGAGACAGAGTGTCACTCTATCACCCGGCTGGCAAGAGTTCAGTGGCACAATCATGGCTCCCCTTAACCTTAACCTCCTGGGCTTAGGTGATCTACCTACCTTAGCATTCTGAGTAGCTGTGACTGCAGATGTGCACCACCACGCCCATCTAATTTTTTTGTATTTTTATGAGAGATGGAGTTTTGCCATGTTGCTCAGGCTGGTCTCAAATTCCTGGGCTCAAGTAATCTGTCCACCTCAGCCTCCCAAAGTGTTGAGATTACAGGTGTGAGTCACCGCACCGAGCTGGGCAATTGTTTCAAAGCATTTTGTTCATTTTACCCCTCTCTGTAGTTTCCAGACTGATAAATTAACTACATAATTTATAAATTTATAATAACTGATAAATTACCTAAAATGTTACCACAGGTTGCACAATGTGACCCTCACTCATTATCTTCGTGTTCCTGAAATTAGTGATACACAGAACAATGTATAGCCAATTAACAGCTTATGTTATTTTAATGTAAACACTCAGTATAAAAATTTAAAAATTACCTCTTTTTTGTCCATATAAAACCCACTCACAATTTAGTGAAGTAAGAGAATGGATTAATCCAAAAGAATGAATCTTCTCAAGAAGAAACTTTGTCAGCATTCAAAAGAAACATTTTTTATATGTAGTTCTCAGAATTGTTTGTGGTAATTAAAAAAAAAATCATTGACGAATGTTGTTATGGTTTTCTACAGTTTTATAAACAAATGGCATGTCTCATATAAACCAGTCTTTTTATATCTAAAGTCAGTGTAATCTCAATGTCCTAGTCTTGTGTATTGTAGCCACCCATGAATATTTGTTGAATTAATACATAAAGATTGATACCTAACATCAAAATATGAATCTAAGGAAGTAGTCATTCATGTAAGTACAGCTAATATTTAGCTAAGAAACTTGTGTAAAATTAACATCATTGATAATCTTTGTGAGGTTAAGTATACACATGTGTTAAAGAGAAGAAGCATATTTTTAAGCCAAGTTACAGAACAGATATTCAAACAGAGAATGTTTTCTGAGTTTTTGTGAGCACATGAAATTATCAACCTGCAAAATACCTTACATACAACTATAGAACGTATTAGGGCTTTCACTGATACCGGTGTTTACCTCTAGGATTTCTAAGATTGTGTAGTCAAGTTTTAAAAGTTACTTTTGCAGCACAGTTAGACTTAACTTTGAATCATATCTACCTGTCAGCGCTAAAGCAGAAACAGCTATGAGAATAAGAGAAAAATATAGGTTCTCAGTGTGAAACTGGATGACAGGCACCTACAAGACAAAAAAAATGGACACTTCAACTGGATTTTTTTCACTAAAATAAAAATCCATGAATTATACCACACCATGAAAAAAATGGAAAGTTCTCATAAGGCAGAAAAATGGCCACCAATTTCAAATGAGGAAAAAAGTGTCCTGTTTCATAGCAATTTAATTATTTAAAGAGAATATCTCAAAAAGGTTTTATAGATATATATATAGGCTAAAAAACTAAAACTCCAAGGATTCACTTTGGGCATTTTGTTTCACTTACGTTTGTTCTTCAAAGGAAAAAAACAAACAAGCAGTAAACTCAAGAAAGACATTATCTATATACTGTATAATACAGTCCTTCCACAAGTGTAGATCACCTACAATATGACATGCACAAGTACGTATTAAAAACCTACTATTTGCTAAGTTGTGAACTAGATGCTGAAAATATATGTACAAACAAGACCAGTCCCTTATCTCAAGGAGTTTATAGTGTGCAGATACCCACCTGGACACAAGATACAGAGATACAAGATACAGCATGTGCACTTGCACTTCCTGTCCTTCAGGAATCACCTTGAAAGGGCACCAGAAAGCTTTTAAAATGGTTCTCTTTAGAATCCTAAGCACATATTGTAATATTCCAAATGGAAGCATATGACAACTTCTCTATATTTCTCCTCTTTGCCTCAACTAAAATCTGGCTGATCTTCAAATACCAAACACCTTCAAATAGTCCTTTCGAGAACAAGCTTATTCATTGTCTCACAGCCCAAATTCCTACAGCAATTGCAACATTCTCTCAATTTCTGTTTGCCAGTTCTAGATCATTATTTATCTATATTTATGCAAGAAAAACCCCTTCACTTAACAGTATCCAAATTTGGCACCCTCTAAATGTTCTCCTTTTTGATATTTTTCTGATAATTCAATCTTCCCCCATATTCATTGAGGAGTTTGGCCCATGGTTTACATTCTTCTTTCCATCTTATTTTTCTTCATTCTTCTGGAAGATTTCCATATGCAAGCAGTGATTCTAACCAATCACCTAGTCACGATGTTTATTGTGATCTTCAAACTCAATCACTTCCATCTCTGTTTTGGTTTAATACACACTCCCACCTCAGCACACAGAAAGTTACCATATGAAAGCTCTCAGCCCCCAAATTTTAAGGTTCTGTTACACTATGCTTTCATTCATCTAACCCCCTTCTCTTCTAGCTTTCCAAATCTTTTTGACCCAGAATCCTTGCTAAACTGAGACCTTTAGTTGCCCTGTCTTTCCCCTGTTTTGACTACCTTCTCCATGCTTTGAACATTTTGAAGTTCATAACTTTCCATGCTTTCTCTCCTAAATTCTTTATCCCATATCCTTCTTTTGTTTATTTGTTTTTGTTTTTGTTTCGAGATGGAGTCTCACTCTGTCACCCAGGGTGGAGTGCAGTGGTGCGATCTCAGCTCACTACAATCTCCACCTCTCAGGTTTAAGCAATTTTCTTGCCTCAGCCTCCCGAGTACCGGGATTACAGGTGCCTACCACTGTGCCCTGGTAATTTTTGTATTTTTAGTAGAAACAGGGTTTTGCTATCTTGGCTAGGCTGGTCTCAAACTCCTGACCTCAAATGATCCGCCTGCCTCAGCCTCCCAAAGTGCTGGGATTACAGGTGTGAGGCACTGCACCTGCCCATGTCTTTCTTTTCTATGGTAGTTCCCAGACCATCAATCATCCCCCTCACTTCATAAGCTCTCACATTGCTGCTAAGCAATGCCAGAGAAAATGTAACAACCACGTGGCTGTTGGCAGTAAAAGTGCATGCTCACTGGCTCAGGCCCTTCAGTCCAGATCAACAGAAAGCATTACTGGTCAGCTACTTCTCCCATTTCTGCTCTCCTTCTTCCAAGTCCAACAAGTACCAAGACAATCTGCCACTCCTCTCATCTTACTGCCTGCTGACCTGGCTTTTTATTATCTGGTGCTATGCTTTACACTTGGGTGTGAAGTGTTCTCCCTTTATCATCATTATTTCATTTTCTCTTTCAGAAAAAGAACTGCCAATATCTGAGTCCAATGCATCCCTTTGCTCCATTATCTCTTCATGTGTTGGCTTCTTTATAGCATATAAACATGGTTATCACTTCCATTTGGGGGAAAAAATTCCCTCCTTGACACTTTACATGATTGTAGTACCCAAACTTCTTTCTGGGTTTTTTTTTGTTGTTGTTTTTTTTTTTAGCTTAACAATCAAATTTCTTGAAAGCATAATTTATATGCAGTCACTACATTTCCTCACATGTCATTCACTTCTCATTTTCCAAGTATGTTACTTCTGTACCCAAAATGCCCTCAAATATTTGGGGCCTTTGCTGTGCCTAGAATGCCTGTTAGTCACCTCTTTTCACCCATAACCATACTCTGTATTAAGGAGTACTTACTACACTGCTTTGTAACTTCCTGTTTGTTTATGTCCTTTAACAAACATACAGGAACTGTGTTTTTCACAACTATAGTTTCCCTGACAAACACAGTGCCTATATCATAGCAGATGGTAAAATAATATTAAAATGAATGACTAGATCACTACAGATAATAAAATTATAGTACTTATTCCTACAAATTCATAGAAATCTATCACTGAAAGAATGTTAAAATCACTTAACTTCTCAATTTTCTGATACTCCCAAAAGTATTACCTCTGTTAGTTACTTACCAGTAACTTTATAAAGTAATTTCCCTAAGTCTCCTCATAGGTAAACTGACTGTAGTCCAACACTATTCTGAAATGCACTTGTTCCAAGTACAGTTTTCAAATAAACAAAGTGCATGACACATTGTAAGTGAATGCTAATACACTAGACTGAGGAAGGTAAAGGTGTGGGCATTTACTTAAATTATTTGATTCCTATCTCTGAAGTACTTTAGAGCAGTTATGAGTGAATGAATAATGTATGAGTGGGTGAGTAGAGGCTAGATTTGCTGCCAATTGTAAAAAGTTCTAATTTTTCCCCACCTCATTTTATGTTATGAGTTGCAAATACCAAATAAGAAGAGAAAATTTTAAACCCTTCGTGATTTTGTGAGGGAGAATGAGAATGATAGGAGTCAGATATTATAATCAAAATAAAATGAATATGTTCCAAAGAAGGTTCTAATTTTATATGACTATACCAAGAAATAAAAGTTAAATTGATAAAGCGTGAAAAAAAAATGTGCAGCACTGTTTTAGGTTAATTCTATATCTTTTTCTTTTCTCTGCATATTGGACTCTGTTCTATTTATACTGCTCAGGCTATCAGTTTCCTAAAGCAGTTGAATAAGCCCCAGAGAACAAAGGTATCACTCTGAAGGGCATGAGCTTTGCCGTAGGGAAGCTGTTGGAGTTCTATTCTGTTGACTCAGTATCTCCTCAGATCAGATGAGTGAGAGAAACAGCCTGTCAGCAGATTTAGTAACACTGCACACTCTCATGCCAAATCAAGCAGGTCCATAGTATCTCCAGAATTCCCTATATATGGATAATATCTCCAACTGGAAGGTAAAGCTGAAAACACCATTAATTGATCTACAGCCATTTTCTCACTTTTAAATATGGGTTTCTATACAAGAGCGTATGCGTGACCTCAGGCAACGATGAAATAGTTAACAGGATCCATGCTCCATAATATGTAACCTAAAGTATCCAACCCCATCATTTAAACAGAATCATACCCAAATGTCCAATGCCTAAAATAATAGGACTTTAAAATTAGAATTTGCAAACACAAGGGCACTGCAAGTTCCTGAAGCTTGAATGAAAACGAAATTACATCTATGTGGTATAGTCTGTGAAATAGAAAATGCTCTAGTAAGTTTTAGAAAATGTTTCAGCTATGAAAAAAGGTGACACAGCCTTCCATAATGAAGGTTTTCTGCTTAAGCCTTAGATAGCCAAACCACCAAATTGACACTATATTTTCCTGGCTTTCAAATTATATAGGATTTTACTGTACTTTTCAAGTTCAGTAATATCAGGTCTGAGACTCTGTGTGGAGTCAATACAATGAAGAACATTAAGTTGATTGTGGCTGTGCCTACTAAATATGCACTTTACTGGGCCATTGTTCCCCCTTCAGACAGAATTTCACTGAAATATTTCAGAAAAATCGAATTCTATACTTACTAAAAGTTTCTATAAAATGTACTAGGATTTCTCACCATTAAAAAATAACTGCATTAGTAACTTTGATTCTCAAGAAAATTATTCATCTTTCTGCAGGTAGTGGAGTTTAGTGAATCATCATTTGTTAGATAATAACCTTTGTTTTATATGTTTAAAATAATTTTACTCTCCTGGTTTTCCCCACAAAGTTTCCAATTTCCATAATGGGTCTTTCTAATCACCTTTTGTGATTATAAAATTAAAAAGCAACAATCAGTTACAATCAGAAAATTTTTCTACTATGTTAACATTTTTTCTGAAGCTACCTATTTACTACCAATTATGTAAAGAATAGCTTAGTACAGTTTTAAAAAGTGGACACTGACATTAAATTCAAAGTTTTTTCAACCTATTGTAGGAAATAAGGATGCACTATACAAATATAGTATAGAGTAGAATGAGACTCATGCCATAAAAGCAGTGGCAAAAGCATCATGACAATTTAAAAAAGGGAAAGATAATATCCATCTGTATAGATCAGGGCAGGCTTCACAGAAAAGAACAGATAGGATTTTTCAGGCAACAATTAGAAGACAATATTTTAGTAAGAATGCAGGCAAATACAAACAGGTATGATAATAATGGGTGTTTAGAGAAAGGAGTAAGTAGTTCAGCTTGCCTTAAACATAAAATACAAAGATCAAAAATAAAGTTGAAATAAAATATTATGAATATTTTATCATCAAAAATATAAAAAAAAAGTAATATATTTCCCTCCATGCTCACCTCATCTATGCAATCTCTGGTTAATTTTCTGAGACACTCTCTCAGGAAAACTATATTCATTGAGATAGCAGGTTCTCATAACTTGTAATGGGGCAAGTATTTTTGACACTATACCTTTTAGAGTATGAGAAAAATTAAACACAATTATTCAGTGACACTTGGACAGTAATAAAATATTTAAAAATCCACTTGCATTTGGGCACCTACAGTGTTCACATAATTTGGCTCTGTTGCTAATAGTTGTCTCTTTAGATATCTAGTTTAAGGATCAGAAGACAATTAACAATTAATAACAAGCTCAAATGGCTTCCCTGTTATTGTTTCTACGATATTAGCTCCTTGGTTCAGCTACTTTACATCAATACTGTTAAATCAAAACAAAGGTTAATAAACAAGAAGGAAAAGAACAAGGGTATTTTTTAAAATCCCCAGCATTTGGTTTTTTTCTTTGTTATATAATTATTTTCAAGGTTACAGAAGTGAGCAATTGCCTTAAAAATATTCCAGTTTCTTAAATTATATAAATGTCTCATGGATTAAGTCCATTTCAATCATTGGAAAAGGAAACTTTTACCCGGATGTATTGAAACTACAATAGAGAGAAACATAGATCCAAAAGCCTATTTAATTTTTATCTCACTTTACGTATTTAGATCAACTTTAAAAGTCATGTTTGTATTTTGTAATTTTTTTGGCTTGGTTTTCTAACATGTTTAGAAATACCTTGATGAATGGGTGTCAGTGTGTTAGATATATCCTAGAACTTTCTTTTTTAACTTCTCTAAATAATTAATAATTTGGATTTAAATATTATATGCTCATAAATGCCTTATCTTCCATTTTCCTATGTAAGTTTTATCTCAAAAAAGATGTGGCTTGCTTTCACTGGATCTTAAATTCCAAAAAGAAGCAAAACAAATGGTAAATTTTTAAAAATGCCACCATACAATGATAACGTGTGGCAAAACAACAAATTATAACATCTTACACAAAAGACGTCTTCCTGTTCCATTTATATTTCCTTATCTTTAGAGATGATGAAAGAAGGGTAAATGCCAGCGTGTATATGATGATTTTCCTACAGTACATCATTACAATTGTGTTGATCTCATTTTGAAAATCTAAGAAGAAAAAGACACACTTCACTTGAATACGTGGATTTTGAATATAACATGTATTAGACATGGTTTTGGACTAGCCTGAGATATCTGGCCATAAGAATGTTTTCATTTGAGATATTGTTAATTTTTCCCCTAAGATAAAAACAATTGAGCCGCCAACAAATAAATAAGCAACTGTCTTCCTGAATCTAATAAAGGTTCTGCTAAAAAGTAAGCAGCCAGTTGGATACAACAACCTTAGTCTCAAACTAAATTCAGCGAGCGTTTTATGGAAATGAGAAAAGAGTGACAGTCATTACAAAAAATCTGAGCTATTCATTTATTTATTTACTTAAACAGTTATTGAACATTAACTATGTGCCTAGTAATGTTCTAGGTGATAAACGATAAGTTTAAGAACATGATTGCTTCATTTCATAAAAGGGTAACTATTGTTACTGTGACATAACAAAAAATATATACATTTAGTCTCTATTCCCTCATCTCCTTCTCCCTGCTTGTTTTCTGGCACGCAGCTCCTAATATGCTTGGAATCTCCAAAACGATAAATGTCTTTTTGTATGCTCATAAGATGACTGCTATCAGGCCCTCCTGCATCGTCTCAGGAGGTTGTTGGTTACCCCTCCTATGTGATTAGAGGGTTAGAACTTTTAGCCCCATCCCCTACCTCCAGGGAGGGGAAAAGGACTAGTATTGACTTAATCCCCCATGACCAGTTACTTAATCAATTATCACTCTATAATGAAGCCTCCATAAAACACACACACACACACAGACACACACACACGCACACACACAAGAACAAGGTTTGAAAAGCTTCCAGGTTGTTGAACACATGAAGGTGCTAGCAAGGTTGCATGGCTGGTGAGAACACAGAAACTCTGCACCCCTTCTCACATAACTTGCCCTATGTACCTCTTCATTTCACGGTTTACCTGTACGCTTTGTAATCTCATTCATAGTAAACTAGTAAACATAAGTGTATTCCTAAGTGCTGCAAGCTGTTCTGGAAAATGATCAAACACAAGGAGAGGGTTATGGGAACCTCTTGTTTATAGCCAAGTCAGACAGAAATTTTGGTGAGCCTGGAGATGACCCACCACTTGCAATTGGCATCTGAGGTGGGAGCCAGCCTTGTGGACCTGGGCCCTTAACCTCTGGGGTCTGCAGTAACTCTGGTTAGTACCAGACTTCAATTGAATTGTAGGATGTGTGGCTGGTAGTGGAGAATTTTCAGTGTGGGACAAAAACTCCACACATCTAGTGTGTCAGAAAGAAGTGTTCTGGAAGTATGAAGTTTTGTCTTAATAGAAGTGTTTTCTCTAATTTTATGTAAGGAATTACTGATTACAACTGGGTTTAAGTCGATTAGCTCATTATGTTTTTAATCTAATTACCCCATCTGTTTTTGTTTCCTTACTCTCCTTTCCTTTGTTTGTATTACTCAGTATATCTTATTACTAATTTTTGAAGTATCTTTATTTTCTCCTTTTTAATATCATTTTTGAAATGATTACCCTGGAAATTTTCAAATGAATTCTTAATTACAAATGAGCTGGTTTGGGGAATTTCTTCACACATGTGTATCACTTAGAACTCAATTGAAGGCTCAATGTTCCTTTGCAGGTCTCTGTAGCCCTCACTTTCTGAAGCTATCTGCTCTCTAATATCCCTTCTGGTGAGTTCCAGACTTCTTGCCTCCTCTCCCTGCCTGAATTCTAACTTCATCTCTTTAACTCAAAGAGACTGCAGGCTGTTTCTGGCTTCATTCTGCCTCCTCTGTGGCATGGAAATTTTCTCCAGGCAGTAAACTAGGATAAGCATGGGGCTTACCTTATTTGTTTCCCCATTGTTAGGAATGAGCATTCTGAACTTTTTGATGCTCTATGTCTGAAAAACATTGTTTTTTCCATTGTTAAAGGTGATAACAGTACATCCAGGCACCGTTACTCATCCTATTTGGAGGTAGAGGTCTCCCAGCGTGTTGTTTTCTTTTTAAAACTCTTTTAGTATTCGCTTATACACATATATACACACATACATTGGCCATCTTTTTACTGTTAATCTGTATGTTCTAAGTGAATATATTTTATGAACAACACAGGTCTGTTTTTATCCAATCTGAAAATCTCTGCCTTGTAATTGGAGTGTTTAGACTATTTATAATTCATGTAATTATTGATATTATTAGATTTATATCTAGTACCCTGCTATTTGTTTTCTATTTGTCTCTTCTATTCTTTGTTCATTTCTTATCTTTGTTTTACTTCTTTAGATTGGGTCTATTTTGTCACTCAATTTTATCATCACAAATGTCTCATTCACTTTATCTTTTTAATTTTTCAGTTGGCCAATGGGTTACAATATAATAATTTCATATTATTACAATTTATATTCAAATAATATTGTATGACTTTGCATATAGCATAGGAACCTCATAACAGTATATTTTCATTTTTCTCCTCTACTCTTCATGGTACTACTCTCATACTTTTTACCTCTATATGTATATTATAAAGTACACAGTAAATTGTTATTTTTAAACTATCCATATTTTTTACATGGATCAAATAATGAGAAGAAAAACCTTTGTATGTTTATTTATATTTTTACCATTGCTAATTGGCTAATTGTGTGTGTGCATGTGTGCATGTGTGCGTGTGTGTGTGTGTGTGTGTTTAGATCCCAGTTTCACTCTGGTAACATTTTCCTATTCCCTAAGTCTTTGAACTGAATTTTGCTTCACTACCCACCCCCAACCAGTTGTATATATTGACGTTCTAACTCCCAGTACATATCAGAATGTTACTGATAGTTGCAGGAAACAGACAAATTCCTAGGTAGACAGGGGCAGGTCCTTGGTGAAACCCAACCTTCAAGCCAGAAGACAGCCTGAAGCCTGCAAACTGGGCTGCCACTCCCAAGTAGTATCCACAACCTGGAGTGAGAACTTCCTCAATGCCTTTTAGCCAACAAAATGGTGCTTTTTCCAGGCACATCAATGGATCAATCAACATGCACTCCCCATTCTGAGCCCATAAAAACCCCAGACTCAGCCACACATTGGGACTATCTGCCTTCAGGTAGGAGTTACTCACTTCGAGATCCCTCTCTGCTGAGAGCTGTTCTGTCACTCAGTAAAACTCTTCTCTGCCTTGCTTACTCTCTGGTCGTCCATGTAACCTCATTCTTCTCAGGACAAGAACCCGGAACCTGCCGAACAGAAAATGGGAAAGGAACTGTGACGCTGTACCCCTTTTGCTCTCTGCCAGTGCCAGGCAGCCAACCCGTAAGACAGGAAGTGGCAGCAGGGCTGGGTCAGCCCAGGAGACCCGGGCCAGAGCAGGGCAGTGGGACCAAACAAGCTGTAATACTAACAAGCTGAAAAACACACTCCCCACCCCATTCACCATATTGAGGACAGAAGAAATGAACAAGGTGTGAAATGCTGGGGCTCCGTGGTTGCTGGCATCTCCAAGTTTTCAGGCACTACCATGTCCCCTTTGTGGAGTGCAGTGGCGGGATCTCAGCTTACTGCAATCTCTGCCTCCCAGGCTCAGGAGATCCTCCCACCTCAGCCTCCCTAGTAGCTGGAACCACAGACGTGCACCACCATGCCAGGCTAATTTTTTTGTATTTTGTAGACAGAATTTTGCCATGTTGCTCAAGCTGGTCTCAAACTCCTGACCTCAAATGATCTGCCCACCTCAGTCTCCCAAAGTGCTGGGATTACAGGCATGAACCACTGTACCCCAGCCTGTATTGCATATTCTTGATATTTACAGGTAAACCACATCATTTATGAATTTTGATGTATGCATATGACGGAAAAATTAAAAACAGACAAAAAATGGTTTCAACAACATATAAGTTTATCTTATTTTATGCAAAAGAAATCCAGATTTGGACAGTGGAAGCATATCCACAGTATGATTAGAGGTCAGGCTTTCTTCTTTCTCCTCTGTAGCCCTTGCATATGGTTTCTTCAAGGTTACTTAACGGTATTAGATGGATTCTGAAGCTCTGGAAATCACTTTCATGACAGCACAAAAATAAGAATAAAGAAGAGAAAAGCAAAATGGGGACTTTCTGGAGATACAAGACAGTGCTTAATATTTCATTGAACAAAAGTCATATGGCCACAGAAAGCTGCAAGAGAGTCTTTTATTCTAGGTATCAATGTGCTTAATGAAGCCTGAGTTCTGATACTAACATTTTTTGGAATAAGGTAGCTCTTCCTCCCACTATTTGGCATGATTTGGTTTTTTTCACTGCTGTAGAAATTCTTTGAAACCTGTATGCTGGGATTAATGATTGAAAATACACTGCAAAAAAGTTTCAGATAGATGCAGATTAAGGCCATTTTATAGATTTGGTTGGAAGAATATAAGAAAGTTCTTCTCTGACTGCTTATATTTCCTCATTAGAATACGACTGCCCATGCAGAATGCACACTTAAAGCTCATGATGGTCCCTTTAAATAAAAATCAGTCAGCTTACTGATGTGATAGTTCTTTCCAGCCACAGAATTTTCTTCTGTCTTCATATTAGAAGGTGAATGACTCATTAAACATTTGTTTTGTCAGAGAATTACCACAGAAAGTGGCAGATGTAGAGAAATTAAGGATATTTGCAAACAAGTTTTTTTAAATGAGTGATGGTAGTGTGGACCCATATAATCTAATGTGTTCTAAAAGGAATACTAATATACAAGGAGATAGTATGGTAATGAGAAAATTGTGAGGTCAAGGAATTGGTCCTCAGTGAAGTTGAGGAATTACTGCAGTGATGGTACTTTTGCAAGTGACATAGAAAAGTAAAAGACAATCCTTGTAAAGCATTATGGTTGAAATAGAAATTCTGTAGTTGGCATAGTTTCTAGAAGAGAAGCATCTAGGATGTTGTTGGGGTTCAGTCAGGCTGGTGGGGAAAATATTAGAGGTAGTTATAGAGATAGACACAAATCTTCTTGGAAGGCTGAGAAATTTGCATAACTTTGGTAACAGATATGGTTGAAGACAACCTGATCTTTACCTTTAGTTAAATAAACTAGAGTAGTAACAAAGGAATGTAGGGTAGTTACCTAGCTAGCTTGTTTACTCATGTGGTCTTAAGGCTAACCTTTGATGTACCACAGGTGCTTAAGTGCTTTTTACTAGGGAAGTCCACAATGTAGATTACCCTCTCTACTGGTGTTGACGCAAGCCTTTGTTAATTAATCCCACTGAATAAATGTGAGCCTCATTAACTGATAAGACCATAGTTGCAACTGTTTACAGTACTCAGCAGGGAATCTGTAAACGGCTTAGACACTCAGCTGGACTGGCAAAGCAGAATACCTGTGTGTCAGTGTACCCTATTCATCCGTTGCCGGGTCAGGGTCTGCGGGCAGATCCCCATAGCTGTTGCCCCTGTGTGAGGAGTGCTACCACAGGATGTGACCATGGGGATGGTTTGTTGAGATGGAGATGACAGTAAATGTTATTTAAAATGAAGAGGATAAATAATGCATGACCAATGTGTTGAACAGGTCTTCCTCTTGGATTTTGAATTCAATAAAAATCCTGAAAGACATGTAGATGTAGAAAACAAAATTGGTGGGTCAGGAATTAAAGTAAGATTGGGTAGAACTGGCTAGTGTGGAAGAAAAAAGAAAACCTCTGCTTGAGAAGACTGCAAAGAAAGCAGTCTCCTCAGATCTTCAGAAGGTTTTGAAGTTTCAGTTGAGACAAAAGAACTGGAGGGAATTTACAGAGAAGATACTGAGAATATAGGGGAACCTACTGATGGTAGAACAGTATTTCAAGGATCTGATAGAGTTTGGAGAGGAATGGTGGGAGCAGAAGAGGATATCATTTTCTAGGCATCAGTCTACATTGAGTTTGTCAAAACACTAATATCTGTAGTTTCGAGAACAGCAATACCATACAAAAAGAGAAACACAAAACTCATTACATTGTTCCCAGGAACCATCGACATGTGTGTATCCATTAGTCCCCCAACAAAGTGGAAGGATTTATAAGGTAGGGAAGCATTGGTGGAAGGAAGTAAACAGCAGAATGTTGAAAGAAGTATCAAGATGAGAGTATAGGTGCTACTGGATGATCACAGTGGCAGTGATGATATAAATGGTGATGGGAAACAAGACAGAAGCAATTATTTGTAGGAGGTGGGCATTCTGCATTAGGTTCTAGCTTTGCCATCAGACCTGTCTTTGGAACTGATAACTTCTGCTTAATATTTTCAAGCACATTCTCTTTCCTTGTTTTGTTGTAAAACATTCTCCAAAATAATATATTTGACATTTCTGCTCTAATCTTTCTATAACATAGTAGTTAAGATATCAATTTTCAGAACCAAAAAGGTCTGGGTTTGTATCGTAATTTTTCTATTTATTGGCTATGTGACTTGGTCATGTTGCTTAACCTCTAGACAGCAATATGGGGATAATACCACCTACCTCATAACTTTATCCTGAAAGTCAATTGTGAAATGCCCAGCACAAAATGTGGCACATAGTAATTGGTCATGTTAATTTTTATTAGCTGTTACTGTTCTAGCCTAAGCCCTTTCTATATTGATACCTCAGCAAGCTATTTGAATTCTCTGCTTCTTTTTGTAGGTGATTCCCTGATTATTCCCTGATTCCCAAAATTCCCTCAGATTACTCTTCTAAAATTTTGCTTTCATTTTATCACTCTCCTGTTTCTGGCAGTGGAATAATTTACTGATATCTCCTGCCTGAAATCCAGAATTCAGATCTGTGTTTCCTGGACATGCTCAGTGTATTAAAAATAGTAAATAATTTGTAACCAAAAATAACTGGATTTCAAACTGGGCTTGACTGCTTGCTAGTTGTTGTGCCTTTGGCATTTCTAATATTTATAAGTATTAATTTCCTCACCTATAAAATTGGGATAAACAGTGAATTTCTACAGCCTGTTGTGATGTTTAAATAAAATAATATAAAATGTTTGGCACATATTAGACAGACAAAAACATTATATTTCTATAACCTGCCTCTATTTGTATCCAAATTTAACATAAATGGATTTAGACCTTTTGAAAACATCTTTACATAAACATATTAGATTATTCCATTGTACTACAAGAATTTATGCTTTTCTCTCATTGATTGACTTAAAAGTTATTTTTAAAAGTAATTGTATGATTTTGGTTTTCTTTACCACATTTTGAAAGCTCTTATATCTATCCTAGTGTGTAGTGTCTGGTAAGAAATTAGTAAATACATAAATATTTCTTGATTGAATGAATTCACAACTTTTCCCTGCAAAGGAGAGAAAATATATAACTTCTTTTCTCTACCCCATAAGTGGATAGTGGGAACACTTCTGTAACAAAAGACAGATTAACAAGAGAAAAACAAACATTTTTATCTATGTGTGCAGTGTACACCACACGGGAGAAACCTCAGTTCGAAAGTTTCTCATAATATGACGGCTTAGGGTTTACCAGGAGAACCCGCTCCCGATGTTTAACATGGGTTCTTTTGAGAAATAAAGGGAAAGAGCACAAGAGAGAGAAATTTAAAGCTGGGAGTCCAGGGAAGACATCACATGTCGGCAGGATCCGTGATATTCCCTGAGCCGTAACACCAGTAAGTTTTTATTAGCAATTTTCAAAAGGGGAAGGAGTGCACAAACAGGATGTGGGTCACAGAGATCACATACTTTACAAGGTAATAAAATATCACAAAGTAAATGGAGGCAGGGCAAGATCACAGGACCACCGGATGAGGTGAAATTAAAATTGCTAATGAAGTTTCGGGCATGCATTGTCATTGATAACATCTTATCAGGAAACAGGTTTCAGAGCAGACAACCTGTCTGACCAAAATTTATTAGGTGGGAATTTCCTCTTCCTAATAAGCCTGGGAGCGCTACAGGAGACCCAGGCTTATTTCATCCCTTCGACTTTGACCATAAAAGATGGCACGCCTTAAAGAGGCCATCTATAAGCCTACATTCAGGGCGCATTCTCTTTCTCAGGGATGTTCCTTGCTGAGAAAAAGAATTCAGTGATAGTTTTCCTATTTGCTTCTGAAAGAGGAGAAATATAGCTCTGTTCCGTCCAGCTCTCCAGCAACCAGTTCAAAGTTACCTCTCTTGTTCTCTGAACATCGCTGTTATCCTGTTCTTTTTTTAAGATGCCCAGATTTCATATTGTTCAAACACACATGCTCTACAAACAATTTGTGCAGCTGACACAATCATCACAGGGTCCTGAGGCAACATTCATCCTCCTCAGTTTATGAAGAAGATGATGGGATTAAGAGATTAAAGTAAAGACAGGCATAGGAAATCACAAGGGTGTTGATTTGGGAATTTGTAAGTGTCCATGAAATCTTCACAATTTATGTTTAGAGACTGCAGTAAAGACAGGCATAAGAAACTATAAAAGTATTAATTTGGGGAACTAATAAATGTCCATGAAATCTTCACAATTTATGTTCTCCTGCCGCAGCTTCAGCCAGTCCCTCTGTTTGGGGTCCCTGACTTCCTGCAACAAGGGTTCCTGCTTATATAGCATATCTAACAAAGGAAAACCAATTTAGAATTGTTAAGACAGAAATAACAAGCAGCTTTAGGGTCCCAAATGTGGGAAAAGCTGTAGAAAAGTAGACGAAGTCTGTTCCTAAATTCCTCTGACTCTGCTGGTGCCATCTCTGGGCTGATAAGCAAGCAGAAATTTTATCTCTGTCTACATGTGGAAAGAGAAGGCAGAGCCCCCCTGCATCTTTTTTACAGGAATGTTTCTAGTCTGCCATAATAAGAAAGGGAAACTCAGCCTTTTCTGTAACTGCTGCTTCCCAATTGTGGTAAGCTTAAAAATATTTAGGTCAAAGAGGCATATTTTGGGGTGAAATATTCTGCTTTTCTTCACCTACAAAAATCACTATGTAATTTTAATATTCTCATTCTCATTTTACCAAAATAAATAATATATGTCAGTATCAGAATGATTAAATTTAGCTTTTTTTTTTTTTTTTTGATTCCATGAATTCTCAGAATTAAGCTGTATTAGCAAACCAATACAGGAACAGAAAACCAAATGTTGCATGTTCTCATGAATGAGTTGGACCTAATGATGAGAATACATGGACACGAGAGGAACAGCACACACTAGAGCCTATCAGAGGGTAGATGGTGAGAGGAGGGAGAGGATCAGGAAAATAACAAATGGGTACAAGGATTAATATACCTGGGTGACAAAATAATCTGTACAACAAACCCCCATGACACAATTTACCTATATAACATTTGTGCACATGTACCCTTGAACTTAAAAGTTAAAAAAAACAAACAAACAAAAAAGACTTTTAAGCTCGGCTGGAATCATTTGTATGGAAAACAAAGAAAAGGAGAAAAGATAAAATAATTTGCAACTAACTGTGTTATCTAGAACAAGTGCCACCCCTACCGATTGGCTTTAATTTAGATATAATAAAGACATGTATGGTTTACCTTCATTTTTCAAATATTAGTGAATTCGATGTGGCCTACAGTAAAGTAAAATTTTAACTTCAAGGCCTCTGCTAAGAATTTTAATGGGGAGTTGGTTCTGTTTTGGACAGGATATATGGCTAGATACTACCTACTAGTAATAGTCTAAACCAGGAGATTATGTGGTTTGATCTAGAGATAAAGCGGAGAATGAAACTCATCTGGATAATAATGTAAACCTATATCTTCCATTGTGGTTACAGAAAACCTTTAAAAATTGTATTATCCTAGGAAAAAATTCTCTTTCTTTCTGAGTATTATGGCTTGTACAACCCCTAACAATTAAAGTAATGTTTATTCTAGAACAATGTATATGTTTGTATATGTATGTTTCCTTATACTGTTAGAAATACTACAAAGCCACAAATTTGGATTGTCAATACCACACCAATTTTTTTTTCTTCTTCTGATACCATGGAGTACTAAAGGTCATTCTGGTGAAAACTGAAACCATCTATATCAACATGGCTTAGTTGATTTTTTTTTTTCTAAAAACAAACAAAACAAAACAAAAATTTAGAAAACACTAACATGAAACTAAATCAGTAAACAACTTTAGTGTTTTCTTCAAGAAATTCCTACAAATCAATTCATCAGAGATAAATTTGCTCACCTCAGTAAACAGACCATTGATCAAAGTTTTACTTATCATGTCAATGCCTCATCTCAAAGCATTCACCAACCCTAAACTATTGTGTTATGAACATTGTCAAATTCTAATAATTTCCCTGCTTGAAAAAATCTGCTTTAAACCCATCCCATTTTGAAAACCCTTGAGCCCAGACTCCAACTCCTCTAAATTTCCTCCAGTGCCAAGACTCTCTCTGCTTTACTACAATGAGTTTGAATGCATTCCGTTAGTCTTTATGAACAGGGTATCTGATGACACTTTTGGGAATTCAACATCAGGCATTTCTTGCCAATGCCACAGATAATGCTGGTTTGTTTTTGTTTTTTACCTAATTATATATATTGCCTTAGTGAGGAGTAGAAGAGAAGGCCCAAAGTAAATACCATTCTTGTGGGTAATGGTAGTGTATTGCTAAGGTGATAAGGAAAATTTATTCTCTGACTACGTCATAAAGCAGCATCTCTCTCCTTGAATAATGGAGCAGTGTGAACTTGAGATTGGGAAAAAGACTCTGAACTGGTGTATGTCCACAAATGGAGACACCAGGCCAGAGTCAGTCTTTTCTTTGTATTCTGGCAACAGTCATATTTAGTATATTAAAGTCCTGCCGTATCTCATTACCCACCTACCCTCTCTAGTTATGCCTACACCTTCAAGTCACAGCCACTCACTAGTCTAGTGATGTCGGGAATTACAGAGCTAACAGCAAATGACAGTATTGTCTTCCCTACATACTTTGCGCTAAAGCTGAGACAGCAACAACTTCACTCCTCCACAGAAGCTGACTAGCAAGGAGCGCCCCATATGGCAATGTAGCAGCATGGGTGGGCTCTGAAAAGGATGACAGACACCTCTCTCCCCTTTTTCACATATGACTTTTTTAAAGTATTTTCACGAAAAAGGGCAGTAGAGCTTTGGGTTAGAGTTACAAAGGGATAGTTACCACATTATCTTTTCTCTGAAGTGACTTGTTTTTCTAAGACCACCAGAGCGGGCACAAAAGAACCAGCGACTAGGCAAGTGTAGGAGCAAAACTGCAAGTTTATTTTGGTCACCTAGCTTCAGGGGAAGAAGGTGGGTGGGGAGAGGTCTGTCGGCCTCCGGCAAATGAGGCCCACAGAGTCGCCCGTGTAGCTCTCGGACGGAGTTCCGACAGTCCCGACCGCAGTGGGGAAGCTGGGAAGTCCGTGCGTGGCATTCGTCCGGAGCGGCTTTTCTAGGAGTGGGAGGGCGATAGGCGGGGCACGGGCGTGTCGGGGGCGTTCCGCAGGTACGACCAGGTAAATCTTAGTCTCTTCGAATTGACATCACCTGGCGCATGCCTAGTTGGTCTGCACCTTCCCGGGTCACCGGCTGCATTTTCGCGCGCTCAGGAAAAGTTGGGGGGCATGAAGAACCCGGAAGTGCACCATCTTGCCTCCGTTCATCCAAACATTCCAACCTTTTATTGGTAATAGTGATAAGGGGCACCGTGGTCTGTCTGGCTACTTCCTGCTGTTAAGGGGCGCTATTAAGGTCGGGGCCCATGGTTGGCATTTGGACGTACGGATGAAGAATAAAATAAGGCACAGTATTAGTATAGGAACGAGGAATGGAAGCATTTGTTGGAATAGGGGCAAAACCCAGAAGGAAGGTCCCAGCAAGGTTGAGGTATTAAGGTTCTGTATCTCAGTTTTTATTTTATTGAGGATATGAATGTTAGTGTCTACTAGGCCTGACTTGCTAACATAATAGCAGCACTCTTCTCCAAGGAAGAGACAAGTGCCTCCTTTTTCAGCTGTAAACAAGCCTAGGGCTCGCCTGTTTTGGGAAGCTACCTGGGCTATTGAGGTAGTTCGGTGCTGCCGGGAGGCCAGGCTTTCAGCTGATTCTAATAACTAGAGGGAGGAAAACAGCCCGTTTTTGAAGGAAGTGGCGTAGTGGCATGGAAAGTTGCTGGAAAAGCTCTGCTACTTCTGCCTGGCTGTATAAAGTTAGACTGGGGACCAAGGACACGGGGACATAGAGGGATCAGTTAATGGCTGTATGGTTAAGAGTTTTAGAGAGAGACCAGTGTATTGAAGGCCATGGGCAGGGGGCTGCCACTAGGCGGGGGCCTTCTAAAGCCTCACAGAGGAAGCAGTGGGAGAGATTGGTTATATTCACAGTGTAGGTTAAGTTTAGCCTTTGGCGGATAAGTGTGAGCCATGAGAAGGGGGTCTCTATTGTGCAGAGAGAAGTTTGATAGCCTTAAGGAAGACAACTGGCAGAACTATTTACTACTGAGTGTGTTCGGCTGTCTTGTGGCCAAGTTTCAGTGATGAGAAAAAAATTGCCATACAGTAGGCAGAATAGCAAAGGTCTGAGTGTATGAGTGAAACAGCAATATAAGTATAAAATGAGACTTCATTTTCAGTGTAGTCACGGAGTGTCCCTTGCCACTGGAGATGTTTGATGAAGGTTAGGAGATGGGAAAACCACTGCTCTGGACTATTGCCTGGAGGTAGATATGGGTCTGGGGTTATGTATTGAAAGTCTGATAGGTTTATGTAGAGGATGGTGAGAAAGCGAGCTAAGCCCCAGGGGTCAGGGAGCATGAATAGTTAAGAAAGTTTTGTAAGTTTGAGGCGAGTGGGGGAAAGTTGAACTGATGTCCACTGATTGTTCCCGGTGGGGGCCCTTTTTAGCTGGGAAATATGAATCCAATGCGCATGTCCTAGGAGTTTTGCTGCTGTATGTGTAGACAGGAGGACAATGTATGGGCCTTTCCACCTGGGCTGTAAGTCTTTGGCTTGGATATCTTTTATGTATACTTGGTCTCCGGGACTGAGGGAGAGATGTGGGTTGTAGGCGTCTGTTGGAGGAGGGTGTGCTAACTCAGCGTGTTGTCTTAGGAGTTGTCTGAGAAGAGTGAGATATGGGAGGTAGTTCGCCAAAGGGGCTGGCAGGGAAGGTATTTGTTGGACGGTTAGGGGCCGTCCGTAGACTAATTCGAACAGACTGAGGCCTGTTGGGCTTCGAGGTGCTGCCCGCAGCTGGGTCAGGGCTAAGGGAAGGAGAGTTACCCACGACTGCCAGGTTTCGATTGAGAGTTTGGTGAGCTGCTGTTTGATGAGTCCGTTAGCCTTTTCTACCTTACCAGAAGACTGAGGCCTATAAGGGATGTGGAGTTTCCAGGTGATGTGTAGGAGGGCTGCCACCTGTTGGACTACCTTAGAGATGAATGCTGGACCATTGTCGGATTGAAGAGTGACCGGGAGGCCAAACCTAGGAATAATATATTCAGTGAGTATAGAGGCAACAATGTTAGCGGTTTCTCCTGTGGTAGGATAGGCCTCGATCCACCCTGAAAAGGTGTCCACAAGGGTTAAGAGGTATTTGAATTTTTTATGTCTTGGCATATGTGTGAAATCAATTTGCCCATCTTCAACTGGTTGGTGTCCTCTGAGTTGATGGCTGGGATGGGGATTACGCAATGCGCCTTGAGGATTTGCCTTTAGGCAGGTAGAACACTGCTGGTTGATTGTAAGTAAGTGTTTTTGTAGTGTTGGACGGTGGAGGAGGGGATTTAGGAAATCATATAAGGCTTTGGGTCCTATATGTAAAGAATTATGTATGTCTGTTAGAATGGTATGGAGTTGTGTTTCAGGAATAACTAGTTTGTTATCAATATGTATCCAGTCACCTGTAGTTAGTTTGGCTGTTGTATTTTGTAATAGCTTAGCCTTTTCTTCCTGAGTATAATTAGGGGCATACTGGGGGGAGAGAAAACAGGCAGAAGGAGGCTTAGGGGTGGAAAATCCGACGGCTGACTTGGCAGTGACGTCAGCGAAATTGTTGCCAGCTGCTACCGGGTTAGATGAAGTTTGGTGCCCTTTACAATGTACAATGGCTACCTTGGAAGGTGCTGACAGTGCATCTAGTAGTTTGAGTATTTGGTTTTTGTTAATAGGGGTACCGCCGGTGGTTAAAAACCCTCTCTCTTTCCAGATGACTGAATGGGTGTGTGCGATTAAAAAAGCATATTTCGAATCTCTGTATATGTTTACTGTTTTTCCTTTTGATAGTAGGAGTGCCTTGGTTAGTGCAGTGAGTTCTGCCTGCTGTGATGTGGTCCCTTGTGGTAGGGGTTTTGCCTCTAAAACTGTGGAAGAGGTAACTACTGCATATCCTGCCTGTCTGTTTCCTTGAGGGTGATAAAGGAGCTGCCATCCACAAATAGGGTCAGTTGTGCATTCTGAAGGGGCTGGTCATGCAAGTGTAGGTGGCTGGGGGGTTGAGCCTCCAGGACCTCAGGACAAGAATGTTTAGTATGGGGTGGTTTAAGAGAGTCTGGCAGTAAAGTGGCTGGATTTAGAGAGGAGCAAACTTCTAAAGTAACAGTGGGGTCTTCTATGAAAAGAGATGGAAAAGTTGGAGCCGGATGGAGTTAAGTGGCTAATACTTTTATGAGAGATGAGATCCTGAAGACGGTGTGTGGAGAAGACTGTTAGATTACTGCCTCTAATGAGCTTTTTTGCTTCCTGGGTCAGGCAGGCTGCCGCTGCTAACGCACGCAGACAGGGTTGCCAGCCTTGTACAGTTGGGTCTAGCTGTTTGGATAGATAGGCCACAGGACGTGGGTGTTACTGACAGGCTGGGCTAAGAGACCAACTGCCACTTTCTGCCTTTCATCTGTAAAGAGTTGGAAAGGACGCTGGAAATCAGGCAGTGAGAGAGTGGGTTGTGAGAGAAGCAAGCTTTTAAGCGGGTGAAATGAGTCGAGATTAACTTGGGTTGGACAAAGGCCCATGTGGGGTTTCTTTAACTATGGCATATAAAGGTTGGCTAGGATTTCAAAATTGGGGATCCAATGTCTGAAGAAACCTATTAGACCTAGGAAGGATTGAATTTCTTTTGCATCTTGAGGGGGAAGAAGGTTATATTAGGGCCATGCGGTCAGTAGTTAGTGACCGGGTTGTTGGGGTGATTTCAATTCCTAAGTATATGACGGTTTGGCAAGAAATTTGGGCCTTGTGTTTAGATACTCTATAACCTAATGAGCCTAAATGGTTGAGGAGAGTTGCAGTGTCTAGAAGAGAGTCTCGTTCGGTGGGGCTACAGATTAGGAGATCATCTACATACTGCAGAACTTTGCTATTAGTGAGAGGTCAGGAGGCAAGGTCTTTTGCTAAGGCCTGACCAAAGAAATGGGGCTGTCCCGGAACCCTTGTGGGAGGACTGTCCACATCAGTTGAGTGGAGGTATGTGTGTCTGGGTCCTCCCATGTGAAAGCAAAAAGGAACTGGCAGTCTGTGTGTAGGGGTATGGTAAAGAAAGCATCCTTAAGGTCTAGCACAGTAAAATAAGTAGAATTGGTGGGGATATGGGACAGAAGGGTGTAAGGGTGGGAACTACAGGTGCGTGGGATGGGTGGCTTCATTGACTAGCCGAAGATCCTGTACTAACCTATACGTTCCATCTGCCTTTTAACTGGAAGTATTGGAGTGTACAGGGGAGTGTGTGCGGACAAGAATATGTGGCTAAGTAGGCGCGTGATAATGGCTTTAAACCTTGTAGATGTGTAGGAGAGAGAGAGAATTGGGGGCGGTTTGGGAAACGAGTGGGTCTTTGAGCTTGACGAGAACTGGTGGGTGGTGGGCAGCTATGACGGGGTGGAAGTGTCCCACACTTGAGGGTGTACAGAAATAGGGAAGATGGGGGTGGGGGCGAATAGAAGGAGCATGTGCGTGCACAAAGCATGAGCAACAGGTCATGAGGGGTTTGAAGGGGAGTGGATGGTTGGTGGGAATGTATATGGAGGCCTTTAAGGTGCTCAGGATGTCTCGGCCTAGTAAGGGGGTAGGGCATGAGGGTATAATGAGGAACAAGTGCGCAAAGTAGTTGTTGGCCAGGCAGCAACTGAGAAGTGGAGTTTTTCGTGGGGTGGATGGCTTCCTGTCTACTCCTACTACAGAGATATCGGATGGAAGGCTAGGTCCAGAGAAGGACAGCAAAACAGAATAGGTAGCCCCACTATCTATTAAAAAATTAATTGTCTTACCTGCTACCAGGAGAGTTACCCGCGGCTCGGCGAGGGTGATGGGGGTCCCCGAGTCTCGGCACCTTCAGTTGTCGTTGTCGTCCAGATGTAGGAGCTGGAAGGAGCTCCCAGGATCCTGGGAAAGGGGGTCACGTGGAGACGCAGCACCTGTTCTCAGGGTGGGGCAATCAGACTTCCAGTGTCCTCTCTGCTGGCAAGCAGGGCAGGGGGCTGCTGGTGGATGAGGGTTAGGGCATTCATTGGCCCAATGTCCTGACGCCTTGCACTTATAGCAAGGCTGCGTTGGGACTCGGGGACCTTGCGGACACCTGTTGGCATAGTGTCCTGCCTTGCCGCACTTATAGCAGGCTCCTTTCATAGCCTTGGAGTCTGCGGAGTGTGTACTCTCTGGCCTGGGGTTACAACTGGGCTGTAAAGCCGCTGCTAGGAGCTGTAACTTCTGTTTGAGGCGAGCCTGCCGTCTCCTCTCTGGAGTTATAGACCTTAAAGGCTAATTTAACCAGGTCTGTATTGGTGCCTGAGGACCATCCTCTACCTTTTGAAGTTTCTACGAATGTCAGGAGCTGATTGAGAAATGAAATAAGAGCCAAAATGGTGGCCCCTGTGGGGGAGGCCGGATCTAACCGGGTATATTGGGTTAGAACCTCAGTCAGCCTATTTAAGAATGCGGCTGGATTTTCTTCTGGATTTTGAATAATTTCTTTTAATTTGTTAAAATTTACAGTTTTGTTTGAGGCTGCTTGCATACCAGCCAACAACACTGAACCATTATGTCTCGCTGCGGCACCCAGGCTGGTTTGCTTGGTAGTTCCAGTCTGGGTCTGCCGAGGGGATGCTTGCTCCCCTAGTGGGATGGCGGCGTCAGTTAAATGTAGTTGGTTGGCATGCTGCTGGCGGCCGCTAGGATGCGCTCTTGCTCCTCAGGGTTTAGGGTGGAGGTTAGGATAACTGGAGGTCATGCCAAGTTAGGTCATAGGCCTGACAAAGGTATCTAAATTCCTTTGGTAGATGGTGGGATTAGCTGAGAAATCCCCTAAACGCTTCTCAATTTTGGAAAGATCGGCCAGTGAAAAAGGGACATGTACCTGACTATCCCCTCCGCCCCAGCCACCCTCGCAAAGGCGCTAACACTGTAGGAGGGTGTGGGCAGAGATAGGGGACTCAAGACAGCCAGTGGGGGGCCCGAAGGAGGCACGGGACCAAGTGGATTATAGTAGATAAGGAGGAGGAAAGAGGAGTCTGGGCAGGAAGGGAGGGGGGTGGAGAGAGCGGGGAGAGAAGGAGGAGTATAGGGACGAGAGCTTAAGGCCCAAAAGCCTTGTACGTAATTAATTTCAGACCACTTGCCTAGCCACTGGCAGAAATTGCTGAGTTCGATCACGCCACAGTGGAAAGGAAAATTAACCGCTTCCTCCTAAGGTCTTGTTCAAGCTGTAAGGTTTTTAAATTGGCTAGGAGGCACCCCAAGGGGGTGCTCTTTGGAAATTTGGACTGGGGGTTTCCCATTTGTTTCCTCTTTACCGATACAATGGACACAATGGAAATGGAAATGGATCCCTGCCTGGCTTCAAAGCGTCCTTTGGAACCAGCAGAGACAGACTGGAGGCTCTTGAAGCCAAAGTGGAGATTACCTTCAGGTGGACGTCTCCGTCCTGAACGGGTCTCCCGAGCCACATGGTGGCTCCAAATGGACCTCGGACCTGCGCAGGATTTTGGCCTAGGGAGGTAAAGAGGAGACAAGGGCACTTACGCCAGACAGGCCATGAGAGTGAGGGAAGCGGGTCTCAGGTCCTGGTCCGTCTGCGGCGTGGAACGAGGAGGAGGAGGAGGCTCCCCAGACCCTGGGGGCCCTGAGGAGGGGTCCCCTCCCGGGTTTCAGCACCAACTGACTTGTTTTTCTAAGACCACCAGAGCGGGCACAAAAGAACCAGCGACTAGGCAAGTGTAGGAGCAAAACTGCAAGTTTATTTTGGTCACCTAGCTTCAGGGGAAGAAGGTGGGTGGGGAGAGGTCTGTCGGCCTCCGGCTAATGAGGCCCACAGAGTCGCCCGTGTAGCTCTCGGACGGAGTTCCGACAGTCCCGACCGCAGTGGGGAAGCTGGGAAGTCCGTGCGTGGCATTCGTCCAGAGCGGCTTTTCTAGGAGTGGGAGGGCGATAGGTGGGGCACGGGCGTGTCGGGGGCGTTCCGCAGGTGCGACCAGGTAAATCTTGGTCTCTTCGGGTTGACATCACCTGGCGCATGCCTAGTTGGTCTGCACCTTCCTGGGTCGCCGGCTGCATTTTCGCGCGCTCAGGAAAAGTTGGGGGGCATGAAGAACCCGGAAGTGCACCATCTTGCCTCCGTTCATCCAAACATGAAGTATCTTCATTTTTTTGTCCAGTAAAAAAGAAACAAGAAATACCTGTAATTCCTGCTGTGAACTTCTATCTCCGCACAGGCCTGTGGATGTCTAGAGTAGACATTGTCATTATTTCCAAGGCAAAAGCAGAAAAAAGAGGTGAATGATCAAGAAGAGGTGGTTGAAGGTTGCTGGGTGGTTCTAGAGTTGTAACTACTAATTAAAGTTCATTAATCAGCTCTCTCAGCCAGGGGCACTAGGCCAGCTGCTATTTTGATCAAACAATTATTTATCCTGACAAAGGTGGACCATGTGAGAAACCTCTTGGCAGCAGAACTTGTTTCTTTATTTTAAAGCAAGATGATAAATTATCCCAGAAAATGGGTTCTTGTTTTTTTCTAAGAATATACATGTATATAAAAATAATATGTGAAGTGCAACACTATAATATTAATACAACTCTTTCTAACTAAAATTAACATTGACTTTTTTTTAAAACTCAGGATTAGTAAGGGTATAAATAGTCTTTGCTACCCAGTTCATTATTCATTGTATGATAATCCCTGTTTCAGTAGTCATCTAAATGTTGATCTCTTCCACAATGTTTTTTGTGACTGACTAACATTGGAAATGCAGGAGACCCAACGAGAAATGGAGTTTCCCCTTGTCTTTCAGTACAAGGTTAACTATGTCTTTGAAATGGGTAGTTGGCATATGATACAATAAGGAGGGTACCAATGGATGAATAAAGAAATCAAAGTTCCTGCCTTGGCTCAGCAATAAATTCCCATGGCCTTGGGGAAATCATTTAACTTTGTGAACAACAATTTCCATTTTTCAGTTCTCTAGACCAACGGTTGGCAAATTTTTTTTCTTTTACTTAATGGTAAATATTTTAGACTTTAGGGGCCATTTGTTCTCTTGCAACATCTCAATTCTACTCTTGTATTGCAAAAACAGCTATAGACAATATATAAATGAATAGGTATGGCTAAGTTCCAGTAAAACTTTATTTATGAACAGTGAAATTTGAATTTCATATCATTTTCATGTGTCATAAAATATATTTTGTTTGTATCCCAACCACTTTAAAATATAAAAATGATTCCTAGTTTGTGAGCCATATAGAAACAGGCTGCAGGCTGGATTTGGCCCATGGGCCCTGGTTTACTAACCACTGCTCTAGATGCTTCCTAACAATAAAATTCCCTTTGGTTTTCTAGAGTTTGGAAAAGACAAACAACAAGCCAATTCTTAGGTGAATAATTAAAATGATAATAAAGAGGCTTTTCGAGAAGTTGTAGAAGACATGATGAAGTTTCTACATGTAGACATGTAGAAACATGATGAAGTGATGTTTTTGGAAGGCTATAACAAGCAACTAGCTGAAGTGAAGGATTATGCAGAAAAAAGGAGTAGCTCAAAAGAATAGACTTGCCTGGTTGATAACCCGAATATCTAAGCAACACATCTTTGACTTAAACCAAAACAGAAATTAAAGCATAGGAAACTCTAGGGACAAGTAGAGATGACTGCAGACAGGACATTCTGTTTGTACACATGCATATTTACATGTATAGTGGTCATTGACACACAGAACCACACAGAAACCCTTGATTAACTATGAAGAAGATAAGACATGCCTAATAACATGTGCTTGTGAGAAAATAGAAACAAAGATATGACCATAGGAAGAGTAGGAATAAAAGCATTTAAGTAAACTTGCAAAAGAGCTGCCTATTGTATTGGGATAATTTGCTCAAGAATAAGTTACACAGTAATAGGTGTGGCAAGAGCAGGTTGGCATATTGCATACTGATTTCTGCGTATATCAACAAAAGGCAAGAAAAAGTAGTATTATTTAATGCATAACACCAATGCAGACATTCAGAAACGTGCATTTCTCCTCTGTTTTTCCTCTCCAGTCATCAGGTATTGACCGTTCCTGTGATATTTGATAAAAGATGTTTCACATTATAATAGGGTGATTTATAACATTCAAGTCCTTAAACAGCTAAGTTGGGTGATAATTTTTCTTATAACGTCTCTGTCACATTTTAGTATCAGGGTTATGCATCCTCATAAAAAAAGTTGGAGTATGTTAGCTCCACCTTTATTTTCTGAAAAAGTCTTATGTAACAAATTATTTCTTCTTTAGATGATTTATAGATTTCAGTGACGAGCCATATGGGCCTACAGTGTGTTCTTGGTGGAAAGGTTTTGGTGATGGAGTCAATTCCTTTAAAAGTTACAGAGCTATTAATGAAAGAGTTGATATGATTACAGTTTCATCTACTGGCTCTAAAGGAGGTGACCTGTATTATTAATCTCTGGGTAACGTGCTGAGTTATGTTTTTGACAGGGTATGATTTTTTAATAAACATCGTAGAGTGGCATGGGTTTGCGACTTGCCTTATTTATTCACGCCAATGTCTTCAAAGACTTCAACCTGATCAGCATGAATATTAATTTATTTTTCTATCTAGTAGCAATTTGATAAAGGCATTCCAAAAAGATGGTTTCCTTTGGCCATCTATGAAGATAAACTATATCACAAAGAATTGAGATAGTTCCTAATTCTGCAAAACTGTATTCACTCTGATATTATATTAAGGGTGAAGATAATACAAAAGCATTGGAAATTTTTTTTTTCTTTTTTTTTTTTTTTTTTGAGACGGAGTCTGGCTCTGTCGCCCAGGCTGGAGTGCAGTGGCCGGATCTCAGCTCACTGCAAGCTCCGCCTCCCAGGTTCCCGCCATTCTCCTGCCTCAGCCTCCCGAGTAGCTGGGACTACAGGCGCCTGCCACCTCACCTGGCTAGTTTTTTGTATTTTTTAGTAGAGACGGGGTTTCACCGTGTTAGCCAGGATGGTCTGGATCTCCTGACCTCGTGATCCGCCCGTCTTGGCCTCCCAAAGTGCTGGGATTACAGGCTTGAGCCACTGCGCCCGGCCTGCATTGGAAATATTTTTACAAATGTATTTCATGAATAAAAGCAATAAATAGCACTGGAGTGTTTTCTATAGGGAGTTGTTTAAAGTAATTAGTAAGTAGGATTTAACTAAGTGCTGATTAAAAGATGGAATATTAGCATTCTTCCTAAGAGTCATAACCATTAATTTGACTCCCTTTTTACTCATCAAATATACTCAGATGTGTAATAAAAATTAATAAGATATTGTTAGGGAAAAAATTAATTAGATGTTGTTAAGAAAAGATTTTTACAATTTCACATAAAAAATTGCTGACAATAGGTTTTGTCTTAAAGTAGAAAATATTTTAATGGACTCAAAAATATTCATCAAGGAGAAAGTCACAGACTACACAACAACTAGTTTTGTATTAAGTAAATGCATTAATTTTTCTGTTTCAGAACTCTGCTAGTAAGATTTAGTGGCATGATATTCTAGGACTCTGTGGTTATTATTTTTATTTCACAATAAGCCACTCAGCATTATCTGGATTTAATATGTATGGGAGCTCAATTATGGGAATGTTTGTCAAGGCATTCTTTAGAATCCAACAAATGAAGGAGCACATGTTAAGTTGCTGAGACATTAGTGCTCTCAGAAGTCTATTACTATGTTAAAAGTTATGGTGTATACTAAAATCAGTAAGTTCTCTGCTTTCAGTTTCTGTTAACAACAGTGCCACTGCAATTCCTGATGCTCTGTAAAATGATGTTAGCTACGTCTGGCTGACATGCAGAAACTTGTATTTCTCTTCTGGTTTACCTCTCCAGTCATCAGGTATTGATCATTCCTGTGATATTTGATAAAAGATGTTTCACATTATAGTAGAGTGATTTATAACATTCAAGTCCTTAAGACATTTATCAAATGCAAACAGATGTGAAACCATTGTCTTTTCATTTTATGTGGCTAAATTGGGTGATAATTTTTCTTGTAATGTCTCTGTCACATTTTAGTATCAGGGTTATGCCATCCTCATAAAACAAATTGGGTGTATTATCTCCACCTTTATTTTCTGAAAAAGCCTTATGTCTGACTTATGTTTTCTTTAGATGATTTATAGATTTCAGTGGTAAGCCATGAGGGCCTACAGTTTTCTTTGTGGAAGGGTTTTGGTAATAGGTTCAATTCCTTTAAAAGTTACAGAGCTATTAAAATTTTCTATTTCTTCTTTTGTCAGATTTGGTAAATTGTGTTTTTCAAGATTGTTTTTCATTCTACTTAAATAATCACATTTATCAGGATAAAGTTCTTTATAGTATTATCTTTTCAGTATCTATGAGCTCTGTAATTGTATTAACTCTTCCGTTGCTATAGGTAATTTGTGTTTCTTTACTTATTTCTTGATCAATCCTTGTTAAAATTACCAATTTTATTAAGCATCTCAAGAAAATATTTGTGGCTTTGTAAACTGACTCTGTTGTTGGTTCATTTTCTATTAAGATTTCTAATAGAAATATGTACAGTAAAGACCATTCTGATAAGGTGTGATGGAAATGAGGAATATCTTACTGTGAACTGGAATAAAAACCATCCTTACTATACTGTAGCGAAGAACTTGCCTCCATTGTGTCCATGTTCTAGGGTTTTTTGAAGGTGGAACTTAAGAATGTTGAACTAGGATTTCTAGAAGCAATTTCTAAACAAATTAGAGAAGGAGCTGTGTGGTTACTTTGAACTGCTTATACTGAGATCTGGGAGCAAATGAATAATTTAAAAAAGAATTTATAACTAAAGGGGATTAACCCCCCCAAATCTGGAAAGGTCACAGCCTGATCATGTTAAGAGTAAAAAGGCAAGTTTGGGAGAGATTGCTGAGGGTGTGGCCCAGTCACCACTTTCTAATAAGATTAGCATGAAAACAAGAAAGGTAAGCGTTGTGTGTTAGGACAATGGATAAAAGGCACAGGTCTGGAAGGGCAGAATGGCTTTGCGGGATAGGCCTGGAGTTCCCTGCATCCATACATTACTGCTCCCTGGATCCTGGCTACTCTAGCCGTGGCTCAAGTGACTCCAGGTGTAGCTTGTGCTGCAGCTTTGGAGGGCACAAGCAATAAGCCTCCGCAGCATCCACATTCATATAGTGCTAATTCTGCAGGTCTGCAAAATGCAAGAGAGGTAGAGATGTGGTGGTCTCCATCTAAATTTCAGAGGATATATCAATCTACTTGGGAACCCAAGCAAAAACTTGCTCCAGGAGTAAAGTTGCCATATATAGTCCCTACCATGGCAATGTCTAGTGGAGTGTGGGAGTGCAGCCACTGCTGGGTTGGGCCACTGGCAGCATGCAACATCCACCTGGGAAAGCTATAGACACTGGGTTCCAACTCATATAAGTAACCATGTGAGCTGTACATCCAGCACAGCCCTAGGAGCAGAGCTGCCTAAGGCCTTGAGGGCCCAACCCCAGCCCCAGTATGTCCAGGAGATAGCATGTAGAACACAGTATCATTTTGCAGTTTTAAGATTAAATTTCTAGCCTGCTAGATTTTAGATTAGGTTGGGCTGGTCACTTCTGTCTTTTGGTCTATTTCTCCTTTTGGAAATCAAAAATGTTTACCCAATATTTCTCCCACCATTTTATCTTCAAAGTGGATAACTTGTTTTGCATTTTACAGGTTCATAGCTGAAGGGAGCTTGCCTTGAGACCCAAATGAGATGGGACTTTAAATGATCTAGTCGTTGCTGAAACAGGTAAGACTTTTCAGCTATGGGGTGATTGTATTTTGTACCTGAAAAAGACACGAGTTTGAGGGGCCAGGGGCAGAATGCTATTGGTTTGATTGTGTCCCCTCTGAATTCATGATTCATATACAAATTCCAATATACTAATCTCAGCATTATGTACACTAATGCAAATTTGAAAGCAATGGACATTGATTTAATAAACTGTCACATTCATATAATACCATGCAGGTGTTAACATAGTAACAAAAAAAGTGTTCTAACTAATATGAAAAGTTATATTCATGATAAATTATTAATTTAAAATCAAGTTAAATGGTTTATTTATAGTAATTCTTTCTTTCTCATATCTCTTTATATGTATGTAGACAGGATACAAAATGTTAACACTGATATTCTCTGGGTAGTGGGATTATCAATTATAAATTTTCTTTTTGTATTATTTGTATTTTCTAAATTTCATACAATAAATAGGTATTATTTTATAATAAAGTTTTCTAAAACTGCATTGCATAAATCATGTAGCTTACCCTTCTTTTTTCTTTTAATTCCCAATTTATGCATTTTCTAATCACAAGCAAGATCAAGAAATTGAGAGGGAAGAGTTGGTTGAAGAATGAGATTCCCAAGGAAGATCAATAGTGAATAACGATAGAAAAGTAGATGAAAGAGACTAAACAAAGTTAGGGTAGACTGAGAATATTGATTGCTAAGTGGGAAATCATTTGTGCTCAAGTAAAATGGATGCATTAGGAGAGCCAGAGAAAGATGATTGAGAGTACTGAGGTCTACATTGTCATGGTTTTTCACATATTTCCTATGTTTGACTTTACAGAAAGCAGGCAGTAGAATATAGCAAAGCTTCTCCAGATAAGATCCTGTCAACACTCAGGTGTCATTAGCCTTAAGCTGCATGAAGAGTAAGGCCAGTCACACCATTACACCATTACAAGGTACACCAGTCTATAAGGGGCATCAAAACAGTGGGAAAGCAGTAATAATGCAGTTGGGGCTCCACAAAGAATTCTAGTTGTAACACGAAAACATGTAATCTAATCCTCCCTCTGCCAAAGTGGAAATGATAATGATATTTCATATTTAGTATTATGGTTTTGATTTAAAAATCCCTTTGTAGGCAGCAACCATTTCACTAGTAAACAAATATGAAAGAAATATTTAAATATTGTCAATTTGAAATTATGCCACATTATTTTTCTGTCTAAGGGCAATAGTAGGTTGTAGTTCATTTGTGCATCCAATCACAAATCAGAAAAAGGGATTTAACAGGATTCCAATAAAAACCTCCCATGCTCATGGATTGAAACAGTATAGTTAAAATGGCCATACTGCCCAAAGCAATCTACAGATTCACTGCTATTCCTATCAAGTTCCTGACATCATTTTTATACAATTAGAAAAATTATTCTAAAATTCATGTAGAACTTAAAAAGACCCTGGATTGCCAAAGCCATCCTATTCAAAAAGAACAAAGCTGGAGACATCACATTACCACATCATCCAACTTCAAACTATCTATAAGGCTACAGTAACTAAAACAGCATGGTACTGATACAAAAACAGACACATAGACAAATGAAACAGAATAGAGAACCCAGGAATAAAGCTGCACACGTATAGACATCTGATCTTCAACAAAGTCAACAAAAACAAGCAATGAAGGAAAGATTCCCTATTCAATAAATGTTGACTGGGATAGCTGTCTAGCAATATGCAGAAGAATAAACCTGGACCCCTGCCTATCACCATATACAAAGATTAACTTAAGATGGGTTAAAGATTAAAATTTAAGTCTTCAAACTATAGTAACTCTGTAAGACAGCCTAGGCAATACCACCCTGGACACAAGAACTGGCAAAGATTTCATGATGAATGAAATCATGTCCTTTGCAGCAACATGGAGGCAGCTAGAGACCATTGTCCTAAGTGAATTAACACAGGAACAGGAAACCAAATACCACATGTTCTCACTTATAAGTGGGACCTAAACACTGGATATACATGTGGATATAAAGATGCAACAATAGGCACTGGGGATTACTGGGAGGAAGAAAGAGAGATTAAGTTTCAAAGCCAACTATTGTATATGCTATGTACTATGCCTAGTACCTGGGTGAAGGGATCAATCACATCCCAAACGTCAGCATCATGCAATATACCCATGTAACAAACCTACACATGTACTCCCTGAATCTAAAATAAAAGTTGGAGTTATTAAAAAAAAAAAAAAAAGTCAGGAATTTCAATTCATGACCCTATTGGAAAACACCAGATCTGAATATGCAGAAGCAGTCAACCAAATGTTTAGACCTACACTATTTTTTATAAAACAAGAAAAAGAGCATTATACAACTGTATTAGTCCATTCTCATGCTGCTATGAAGAAATACCCAAGATTGGGTAATTGACAAAGGAAAGAAGCATAATTGACTCACAGTTCTGCATTGCTGGGTGGGGCCTCAGGAAACTTACAATCATGGCAGAAGGCAAAGGAGAAAAAGGCACCTTCTTCACAGGGCACAGGATGAAGTGAGGGCAACCAAGGGGAATGCCAGACTCTTACAAAACCATCAGATCTCCTGAGACTCACTCATTATCATGAGAACAGGGTGGCGAAACCACCCCCATAACCCAATTACCATATCAACAACACACTTAAAGGAATGCAGATCCCTTAGATGACCTATTAAAGAAATGGAAATAGATTTTTAGAGACTGGTAGAGTAAAACAAAAAGGAAACATTGTAGAGGAGCTAAAATATGCACCTAAACTAAATCCATATTCAAAATAACAAAAAACAAAATGAATACATCAGAGAATTTGAGAAACCATCTTAGAATATAGAAAATTTGAAAAGTACAAAACATGAAAGCTATCAAAGAGAAGATGGTATCTGTGAGAGAAAAAAAGAGAGATTTGATTCTCTAATTATAGGTATTTCTGAAAAAGAATCAAATTACAAAACTTGCAACAGAAACTAAAATCAAATATACAATTTAAGAAAAATTTGCTCTCCTGGAAAATATACTGTTTACATTAATTGATTTAAAGAGAGTTCACACAACATTAATGAAAGGAAACTCACTTCCTGATCAAACAGTGGAATTATAAGACTGCAGAAATATTAAAGGAGTATTTGGACTAAAAGAAATAAATCCAGGGCCAGACATGTGGCGCAGACCTGTAATCCCAGCACTTTGGGAGGCTGAAGCCGGCGGATTGCTTGAGCCTAGGAGTATGAGTCCAGCCTGAGAAACATGGCGAAACCTCATCTCCCCCCCCAAAAAAAAAAAATAAAATATATATATATATATATATATAAAACACACACACACACACACACACACACAAAAATTAGCCAAGCATGATAGAGTATGCCTGTGGTCCCAGCTACTTGGGAAGCTGAGGTGGGAGGATTGCTTGAGCCCAGGAGGTCGAGTCTGCAGTGAGTTGTGATATGATTGTGCTATTATACTCCGAGTGAGAGAGGAAGACCCTGACTCAAAAAAAGAAAGAAAGAGAGAAAGAGAAAGAAAGAAAGAAGAAAGAAGAAAGAAGAAAGAAGAAAGAAAGAAAGAAAGAAAGAAAGAAAGAAAGAGAAAGAAAGAAAGAAAGAGAAATGATACGACTTCGATGAGTGGAGGAACACCAGGGCTCTTGTCTTAGGCTGAATTGCACAAAATGACAGATACACGTGGAATAGTTTTAAGGAGCAGAGAGTTTAATAGGCAAGAAAAAAGAAAGAAGGAAGAAGCTTCCCTGTACGGAGACAGAGGGAGGGGGGTCTTCAAAGCTGGGAGAGGAAACCCGGAGTGCAGCAGATACCAGCTTTATATGAGGAGGCTGGAAGAGGCGGTGTCTGATATGCATAGGGCTTAGGGGATTGGTTTCACTAAGCATGTCATTCACATAGCCTGAGAAAAAACTGACCCTCCCACCCTAGTCTTTTAATATGCAAATACAGGGCGCCATGATATTCTACATACTTGGGGATATGTGGGGGCAGGCATGTTGCCAGGCATATGTAGGGGCAAGGGCAAGAGGACAATGGTGGGAATCAACATGTTTAGATGGAAGTAGCCTGTAATGGCCTGCATTTGCATATCAAAGGTTGCCTGACCGGCTCTAAGAACCAGACAAGAAATGTTTCTGGAGCTGCTTTAAAAGAGACAAAAACTTTCCAAGAACCATTTTGCCCCTCTATCAAGGTAAAGTACTTTCTTAATAACTCCTATGACAGAAAGAAAGAAAGACAGAAAAAGAAAAGAAGTAAATCCAGGCCACAGTCTCAGTCTTACCTGAATATTAAAAGCCAGAAGTATTTTTAATAAAGTTTTGAAAGAATTAGAGAGAAATGTATGTTTTACTTCTTCATTTTTAGCAATTGGAAGAGAGAATAGCACATCGTAGACATCAATAATTATTCTATTGAGTGAATAAATGAATAAAGATTAGCTAGTTGCCCATCATGTATGAAGGCAAAATACATTGTTAAAAATTTAATATGCACACACCCCTTAGAAAACAAAAGAAATCTCTTAACATTGTATTGATAAAGAGATGTATTCTAATTAATATTTTGAGCACTGACAAGTCAAGGAGACCAGTAGTTCAGTCAATGACAAGAGGGACTGAATAGAACCACAGCTGCAGGTTGCCACACTAGAGAACCCAGAAGTTAATTCAGAGGTTGCTTCCCAAAGATGCTTCTGGAGAAAACTTCAAAGAAAGTCAAATTGTCATAACTTTTTTTTTTTAACTCATTACAGGAATAAGCTGTAACTGCCACACACACACACACACACACACACACACACGTGCACGTACACACAAATTCCTCCAAATTGACTCTGAGTCTAAAAAGTCAGTTTTGCTATTCCTAGACAAATGCCCCATCCGTCATTCCAACACTCATGGAATGAAAACATACTAAAATATGATTATCTTAGATCCAGAGGTTTGAGGTCAATTATCTGTATTTTATTTTCTGTGTTTTCTAGTCTTCATTAGGTATTTATATTGATTAATTCTTTGTTTTCAGAAAAGAAATATAAAATTATTATCTGTAGCGGTAATTTCTAGATTTTGTCCTATAGTGATTAAACATCTTTGAAATACTCAAATGAAAACAGGAACCCAGTTGTTTATTCTATTGATAGTTTCAATTGAGAGTTCAATAAAATATCGAGGAAGCAAAACCTCTTTTGTACATGTTTTTTGTTTTGTTTTGTTTTGTTTTTGTTTTTGTTTTTTGTTTTTGTTTTTGTTTTGAGACAGAGTCTCGCTCTATCCCCCAGGATGTTGTTTTGTTTTTGTTTTGTTTTGAGACGGAGTCTCGCTCAGTCGCCCAGGCTGGAGTGCAGTGCCACGATCTCGGCTCACTGCAAGCTCCGCCTCCCAGGTTCACGCCATTCTCCTGCCTCAACCTCCTGAGTAGCTGGGACTACAGGCGCTCGCCACCACGCCTGACTAATTTTTTGTATTTTTAGTAGAGACGGGGTTTCACCATGTTAGCCAGGATGGTTTCGATCTCCTGACCTTGTGATCTGCTGCCTCGGCCTCCCAAAGTGCTAGGATTACAAGCGTGAGTCACCGCGCCCGGCTTTTGTACATGTTATGCTTGCTTTGGGGAGCTTTCTAGGCATATAAGTGCTGCAATTTTTTTCTCTGGTTTGCTTTTAAACTTTTAATTGTATCCTTCTAGCCAAATCAACAACTCGAATTAGATCTTGATGCTGCATCTGAGCTCCTGGTTCCATGCTTCCTTCCTTCCAAGCCTGAAAAGACCATCCCTGACTTTCACAATGCAGGGCATTTTCTAGAGTCTTACTTGATTCAGCAGATTTGCTTGAGAGTGAACAAATGAAGCATGAAGATTTATATGGAACTGTCTAACACAAGCACATGTTATTATATCATTAATAAGAAGAATTAAATCATTGGCTCTGCTGTTTCCAGCCTTTAAAGTCAGTTTGTTTTTATTGTAGCTAACTGGCAAAAGACAGGAGTCAAATGATCAGTTTACAACAGGAGACGCCATGTCATTTGCTACACAATCAATCCTCTGTGTTCTGTCGATGAAGACCGATCAAAAGAGATCACTTTCAGATTTATTGTTGTAATAAAATGTATTGACCTGTGATCAGTGGAAATGAGATTGTACCAGCCCTTTCTTTTGTGAAATAAAATTTTCCAAACACTGTAAGAGTTAGAAAGTAAAATAAATGTTTTTGTGTAGGGGAAAGTAGATTCTTCTGATCTACCATGTTGGGTTTCTTACCCTTGCTTCTATAGTCAGAGTCCTTTTGGCTATATGTAATAATAGAGGGAAAGAGAGGGCTTGAGAATATCATTATAACTGAGTGGTTACTGCAGAAAACAGGAAATCATCCTTATCTAGTAAAAATAACTAGCTACCTAGAATTTGCATAAAGGCAATTGAGTTATCTGCAAATTTGATATGTCCAGGGAGGCTAAACAAATACAATTGATACCTCATAAAGATGTCTGGATGTTATGGGAATAATGTTGCAGACAAACAATATAGTAGATAGAAGAAAAAATCATTTCAGAAGTGTTCTATCAATCTTAATGCAAGTTCTGCACAATGTAGAGTGCACCACTGTACTCCACTGTTAGCTCTTACTATACTTTGTTTCACCCTGCCAAGGAAATAGTTGGGAGTAAGACCTCAACTTGGATGCCAGTCTATTCAAGATACTTCAAAATTATCAAGATTCTATTAAGTGAGATTCAGAATTGAGTGAAAATGGGCCCTTAGCGAAAGGGACTTCAGTCTCAAATAGTAAAAATCAGTGTTGTGTCCTAACAAACTATCTGAGATCTTTAGTAACTTGATATGACCATTTGTGGCTATATACATATTATCCTGGTATGAAAATGAGAAAAAGTATAATTTGCTTTGATAATATGGTTTATCTATTCCTTCAATATATATTTGAGTGCATATTATGTATTCTACACTGATGTCAGCTGAGATAAATCAGTCAAAACAAAGCAAAACCAAAAACAAATGCAGAAGCCAAGACCCTGATATTAAGAAGAATGCATTATAAACTTGTTACCTAGTAGGCATAATGTAACATGTCATTAGAGTCACACATGAAAGATTTAAACAGAATTTTAATTTTGTTAGCAACTTTGTTGAATGTTCTCATCTCTAGTAATTTTCTCATATATTATTTTAGGTTTCTATGTAGAAAATCATAACAATTGCAAATAATGTGAATTTTATTTATTTATATCCCATCCATATTTATTTTACTACTATTTCCCATTTCATTTTACCATAATTTACAAAAATTGGCATAAATTCCTTTGGAATCAATTTGATTTCTTTTTTTTACTTTTGATATTTTAAGTAAAATATGATACACATACAAAATTGCACAAAACTACATATATATTTGTATATATATGTATATAAATTACCACAAAGAGTACATATTTGTAGCTATCACCCTAAGCGAGAAGCAGAATATTTCAAGAACACTGAAAACCCCCATTAGACCCTTTCCAATGATCACCTTTACCTTCCCCATGAAAAGTATCGAATGTGCAGACTTTGAACACCATAGTTTTATTTTCTTGTTTTGGAATATTTTATAAAGTCATATACTATGTTTTCTTTTGTATCCAGCTTTTTTCTTTTGTATCTAGCTTTTCTACTTCATAGTATATCCGTAAGATCCATCTATTTTTTTAAATCTTAAATTCTGTTACCATCATATGAATACAACATGACTTATTTTTATGTTTTTTTACTGATGGACTTTTGGATTGTTTCTGGGTTTTGTTTATACAAGAAAGACTGATATATAAATAAATTTTGCATATGTCATTTGGTGCATATGTGCATGTATATATTTTTAATATACATCTGTAAGTGGAATAGTGGGTTTATAGAATAAGCATACAGCCTTACTGATATTAAGTTTTCCAAAGTGGCTGTATACTTTAGCTGTACACACCAAAGTGATATTTACAATACCACCAGCAGTGTATAAACATTCCTGCTTCTTAATATCCATGCCACCATTAGGTATCATTAGTCTTATAATTGCAGCCAGTTTGGTGGGTGTTTAGTCATATCTAATCGTGTTTTTGTTTTTGTTTTTTAATTTTCCTGAATACTAATAAGGTTAATCAACTTTTAATATTATGATTATTTTGATATTTTAAGGCATTGTTATTTTCCCTTTCACATTTAGATCTACAATACACTGCAACAGACTTTTATATATGGTGTAAAGTAGCAGGAAAATTTGAAGTGTTTCAGCACCACTGTCTTCAGTGCTACCTTTTGTTATGCCCAGACCGTTTGTTCCCCGAAAAAGACCACCAGAGTCCAGAGTCAAAGCCAAGCGGCAAGGATCTTTAATGCAAGTTCGAACTTGGTCCCTCCGTTCCACAACATACAGGAGGGCCCTGAACAATGCGTGCGCTTGCCTTTTATAGCCTAATGTAAACAGGACTTGTAAAGTTGCAGAGGAACGAGGGAATTCTCTAGGTTACAGCATTACAATTGGTTAACATTTTAAGTTTATACATTTAGCAGTTTTTTTATTGGTTCCCGCGCTCTCACAAACGGCTGTGTTCTTATCGGGGATTTTCCAGGTGGTGTCCTTCTAAAGTTGAGATATATGGTAGTCTTTGAATTGAAAGATATATGGTAGGGAGACATATGGTGGGATGAGCCCAGGAAGTTGAGGGATATATGGAGGGGAGACATATGGTGGGATGTGTTTATACTGGGCTCAGGAAGTTGAGAGATATATGGCAAGCACTAGTAATTAGAACAGAAAAAGAACAAGACAGGGACTTTCACATTGCTTGTCTATACAACATCTGAAATCTATAGATAACATTATCGGTTAGGTCCGGCGTCAACTTTTAACTAGGCTCAAGGCGCCGCCCGGGCTGTCTGCCTGTAGGGTCAACTTCTAACTAGGCTCAAGGCGCTGCCCGGGCTGCCTGCCTGTAGATTTCATTTGGTCTCTTTCACTTTGATATGAATGAAGTGTGTACCTATAATTGGGTTAACTTCTAGACTTGTAATTATATTCCAGTGTTCTTTTGTTTGTTCTTGTACCAGTATTCTATTGTATTAATTATATACCTTTACAAATAATAGTTGTATCCGTTAGATTATTTCATCATGTTCTTTTAGAAGATTTTTATTGTCAGAATTTTTGACTTCCATAAAAATTTTATAATCATACACCAGTTTTTTTAAAACTTATTGGAATTTTTTTAAGATTGCATGAAATTTCTAGGTTAATTTAGAGAGAATTGCTGACTTCAAATTTTGCATCTTCCAGGTTATGAAAAGAGTATATACTTCAATTAAATTAATTTAAAAAAATTCATCTGAAGAACATTTTATTATTTTAGAAGTATTTTCACACACACTGTTTTCAATTTCTTCTTACGTACCTAATTTTTTAAAATAATATTGTTAATTTTAAAAATCATTGTTTTTGGAATGTAAAAAGTTGATTTTCATACACCCATTGACATTGTATCTAGAAATCTTTAATCTTGCAAACTGCTTATTAATTTAACAATTTATATGTACCTAATTGTAGATGTTCTAACCTTTCAATCATAGTGTTTGCAAATAATGATTATTTTATTTCTTTTTTCCACCTTTTATTTTTTAAAATAAAATGTTATTTCCTCATTGTGTATTTATAATTTCCAATAGATGTTGAATAGCAGGGTGTTACTAGCAATTTTCATCTCTGCAAACATTGTTTCTATCTAGAATCTTTGCTTCTTTTGGAACTCCAGTTAGGCATATGTTAGATTTCTCAGTGTATCCCATATTTATCTTACCTTCTTTTCTCTATTTCCCAAACTTTTGGAGCTCTCTGCTTCATTTTCGGTGTTTTGTTTAATCTGTATTATAAGTCCTTGACTTTCTTTTCAGTTGTATCTAATCTATTATTAACCCAACCACTGAGTTCTTAATTTTAGCTACTCTATTTTTGGGATTTAGAATTTTTGTTTAGCTCTTTCTTTTATAATTCTCCTTGCCAAAATTGCCACCTTATATTATATATCCATGAACATGTTAATCATAAAGTATTTGTTGGGAGCAAGCCCCCCAAAATCTGGCCACAAACTGGCCCCAAAACTGGCCATAAACAAAATCTCTGCAACACTGTGACATGTTCATAATGGTCCTAACACCCAAGCTGGAAGGTTTTGGGTTTAAGGGAATGAGGGCAGGGAACACCTGTCCCGCCCAGGGCGGAAAACCACTTAAAGACATTCTTAAGCCACAAACAATAGCATGAACGATATATGCCTTAAGGGCATGTTCCTGCTGCAATTAACTAGCCCAACCTATTCCATTAATTCCGTCCTTCGTTTCCCATAAGGGATACTTTTAGTTAATTTAATATCTATAGAAACAATGCTAATGACTGGTTTGCTTTAATAAATATGTGGGTAAATCTGTGTTCAGGGCTCTCAGCTCTGAAGGCTGTGAGACCCCTGATTTCCCACTTCACACCTCTATATTTCTGTGTGTGTCTTTAATTCCTCTAGCGCCGCTGGGTTAGGGTCTCCCCAACCGAGCTGCTCTCGGCAAGTACTTATATGATAACTTTATTACTGGGTTATCTGTGGGTTATTTTCCAGTGTTTGTTGTATATATTTGTTTGGAACACACCTTTGCCTTCTGCCTTCTTATTGTATATGTAATACCAGATAGGAAACATTATAGAAATATTATGAGTTGTAAGATGCTGTTAACTGACTCTAGAAATTATTTATAGTGTTTTGTTTGTTTGTTTGTTTGTTTGTTGGGTTTTTTGTTTGTTTGTTTATAAAGAAGGAAGAATCAATCTCAGACCACTTTAATCCAGTTCTGGAACTGAAATGATTAGAAGCTGGATTTAAGGAAAGAGCATATTTACTTTTGCTTTACTGTTACTCCTGGGGCTTAACTTTACCAAACTTGTGAATTTATCCGCACTGTTTTCCCATTGTCAGACTGTGCATGCCAATTTTTGTCCCCTTAGTCTACTGAGGCTGTTTTCTTTGTTCATCTTCTCCCACTGGCAGTTTCCTCTTCCGTAATCTGCATATTCCCTCGAGGATAATTGGCTTCACTGCCAGGCTCACTTTTCTCTATTTACTTCCTTTTCTTTACGGATCTTATTTCCACAGTTCAAAATTGTCTTCGTTAGCCTTCGAATGCTTTCACACTTATGTCTGTTGTGTTAAACTATGTTTTCTGGTTATTCTTAGTTCAGGTGTGGAACTTAATTATCAAATCTGCCTCTGTTGAAATTCCTTCCCTTTATTTCGTTAACATTTCCTCCCTTTATTATTTTTTTCTCTCACTACAAACAAAAATTACTTTCAGCAAAAACAAAAGGGAGACTTTCAGCAAACTGGAGTATATAAACATTTATGAAGAATTTATCACATACCATACCATTAGTATACAGTTTAATTGTCCCCATATTCTGTGAAATCATTACTATTAATCTCCTTTTAGAGATTTTTTTTTAAAAAGCAGCAAAATAGTGGATAGAAGATTCCACTTTATGATGTTTTTCATATATTAATGCACACAAATCAACAATTCACATGGGGTTATTGTTAAATGCAGACTCTGGGTTCAGGTGATCTGTGGTGTGGCCTGAAATTCTGTATTTTTAATGAGCTCCCAGGTCAAGCTAATGTTGCAATTCCATAGATCACAGATTGGGTAGCAAGGCACGTCACACCACCAACACAGTTTTTCTTCTTTGCCCATAAGGTCTAAAATCAGTCCTCCTCCTCTTCTGACAAGCTTATTCCTTTCTAATTCTCTTACTTACTTCCGTCCTCCATGCTTTAAAACAACTTCCCTTTCCATGAATTTACTTCCAATAATATTCTAACTGGGCTCCCTTATTCCTCAGTTTAAACTATAATCTTGAACTCATCCATACCCTATTCCCGCATCTGACTTTCTATTACTTATACTTTACGGCAGCCATAAGTCTAGCTTAGTCAACAGCTTTGGAGCTCCATGCTTTCCAGGTTTCATGTTTTCAACATCTGCCTTTCCTTTCATTATTTACTATTTTCTAGTAAATGAGGGTTGTGTGTTTACATGCAAAACAAAAAATGAACAAAAGCCAACAGGCTTTCTGAGTACAGACATCAAGTTGAAAAATTATGAATGCTATTTCTCAAAATGAAATTGAAAACTTCTGTGCCATAGTAAGATAGGTTATTGGAAATAGGAAAAAAAAGTCATGTTACGATTGATGAAAACAATGTAGAATACCTAAATCAAGCTAATTAACATATTAATCACCTCAAATACTTATAATTTTTTGTGGTGAGGGCATTTGAAATTTGCTGTCAGCAATTTTGAAATAAATATATAATACACTATAATTAATGACATTCACCAAACTGTGCAATATATCTCCAACAAAACCTAATTCCTTTTGTCTGCCTGAGACTTTGTACCCTTTAACTATCACCTCTGCATTTCTCCAGCCTCTGAAATCACCATTCTACTCTCTGCTTCTATGAGTTCACTTTAGATTCTGCTATAAGAGAGAATATGTGGTATTTGTCTTCCTGTGCATGGCTTTTTCACTTAGCATAATGTTCTCCAATTCCATTAATTTTGTCACAAATGACAGGGCTTTCCTTTTTGTAAGGTGTTTCATTGTGTCTATATACAACATTTTCTTTATCAATTCGTCCGTTGATTAACACCTATGTAGATTCAATTTCTTGGCTATTGTAAATAATACTGCAAAAAATGTAGAAGTGGAGATGTCTCTTTGACAAACCAATTTCAAAACTTCTGGGTAAATATCCGGAAGTGAGAGTGCTGGATCATATGGTAATTATATTTTTTGGAACTTACTAGTTTTACATAATGGTTGTACTAGCTTACGTTCCCACCAACAGGTAAAAGGGTTCACTATTCTTCAAATCTTTTCCAGCACTTGTTACCTTTCACCTTTTTGATATTAGCCATTCTGAAAGGTGAGAAGTAAAATTTCATTGTGTTTCTAATTTGCATTTCCCTAATCATTAGCAATATTGAACATTCTTTTTCATATAACTGCTGGCCATTTGTATGTTTTCTTTTGAGAAATGCCTACATGGGTCCTTTGCCAATTTTTTAACTGGGTTATTTGTTTTGTTGCAATTAAGTTATCTGAGTTCCTTACACATTTTGAATATTAACCCCTTAACAGATGTATGGCTTACACATATTTTCTCCCAAATCATAGGTATCTCTTTTCACACTCTTCATTATTTCCTTTTCTGTGAAGAAGCTTTCTAGTTCAATGTTATACCATTTGTCTATTTTGGCTTCTGTTGCCTGAACTGTTGGGATCAAATTCAAAAAAATTATTGTCCAGAAAAATGTTGTGTAGTTTTACCCTTGTGTTTTCTTCTAGTAGTTTTACAGTTTCCAGTCTTATATTTAGGTCTTCAATTCATTTTGAGTTTATTTTAGTATTTGGTATGAAGTAAGCTTCCAATTTCATTCTTCTGTATGTGGATATCCAGTTTTCCCAGTACTCTTTATTGAAAGGACTATGCTTTTCCCATTGTGTATTCTTGACACTTTTGTGGAAAATCAATTGACCATACATGTATAGTTCATTTCTGGGTTCTCTATGCTGTTCTATCTGTTAATATATCTATTTTATGCCAGTACTGTGCTGTTTTATTTACTGCTTAATATACTATTGATTTGTAATATAGATTAAAAGTAGGTAGCATGATGCTACCAGTTTTTCCTGTTTGTTTATGATTGCCTTGGCTATTTGAATGTTTTTTGTTGTTATTGTACCATATGAATTTTAGCCTCATTTGTTCTATTTCCATGAAAAATGACATTGGAATTTTGATAGGGATTACACTGAGTCTATAGATCATTTTGGTTAGTATAGACATTTTAACAATATTAATTCATTCAACTCATGAACATGAGATACCTTTCCATTTATTTGTGTCTCTTCAATTTCTTTCCTCAGTGTCACAGTTTTCAGTGTGGAAGTCTTTCACCACCTTGGTTAAATTTTAAGTATTTTATTTTTTGTAGCTAGTATAAATGAAATTATTCCCCTGATTTTTTTTTTTCAGATAGTTCCTTGTTAGTGTATAGAAATGCTACTGATTTGTATGTGTTGATTTTGTATCTTTCAACTTTACTGTATTTGTTTATTAGTGTACCATTAGTTTGTAAGTTTTTTGTAGTAAAATCTTTAGTGTTTTCTGTATATAAAATTATGTCAGCAAAAAGTGACAATTTTGCTTCTGGCCTTTTTTTGGTAAGAGAGTTTTAACTTATGATTAAGTCTCATTACTACATTTTGGTCTGTTCAGATTTTCTATTTCATCATGATTCAGTGTTGTTAGGTTGTACGTGCCTAGGAATGTATTCATTTCTTTTAGTTTCCTGAATTTGTTGACATATAATTGTTAATAATAGTATCTTATGATTCTTTGTATTTCTGTGGTATCATTTGCAATATCTTCTCTCTCATTTCTGATTTTGCTTGAGTCTTCTGTATTTTTTTCTCATTACTCTAGCTAAAGGTTTGTTAATTTGTTTATCTTTTCAGAAAATCAGTTCTTAGTTTCATTGATCTCATAAGGCTTTTCTGTCTTTGATTCATTTATTTCTGCTCTGATCTTTATTATTTCCTTTCCTTCTCCTAACTTTGGGCTTAGTTTGCTCTTTTTCTAGTTCCTTGAACAGTAACATTGTTTATTTGGGATCTTTCATTTTTTATGTGGGCGTTTATTAAACAACTTTACTCTTAGAACTTTTGTTGTACCCCACAGGTTTTGATATGTTGTGTTTCCATTTTCAATTGTCTCCAGATATTTTAAATGTATCTATTAATTTATTCATTGACCCATCAGTTGTTCAGGAGAGTTATTTCATTTCCACGTATTTGTGAATTTCCAGTTTTTGTGTGTGTTATTGATTTGTAGTTTTGGTCCGGGCATGGTGGCTCACTCCTGTAATCTCATCACTTTGGGAGGCCAAGGCGGGTGGATCACCTGAGGTCAGGAGTTCAAGACCAGCCTGGCCAAAAGGTGAAACCCTGTCTCTACTAAAGATACAAAAATTAGCTGGGCGTGGTGGCAGGTGCCTGTAATCCCAGCTACTAGGGTAGCTGAGGTGGGAGAATCTCTTGAACCCGGGAAGCAGAGGTTGCAGTGAGCCACGATTCCACCACTGCACTCCAGCCTGGGCAACAGAGCAAGACTCCGTCTCAAAAAAAAAAAAAAAAAAAAAGAGATTTCTAATTTTATACAATTGTAGTTGGAAAAGATACTTGATATGATTTCAATCTTACATTTGCTAAGTCTTGTTTGTGACCTAATATATAATCTATCCCAGAGAATGTTCCACATGTGTTTGAGAAGAATGTGTATTCTCTTGCTGTTGGATGGAATGTTCTGTATATATCTACTAGAGTTTTTGGTCCAAGTGCTTAAATCCAATGCTTCCTTCTTCATTTGCTGACTGAATGATTTGTCCATTGTTAAAAGTGAGATATTAAAGTCCTCTACTATTATTGTATTATAATCTATCTCTCCCTTCAGATGTATTACTATTTGTTCTATATATTTAGGTGTTGGATATTGAGTATGTGTATATATAGATGTATACACACACGTATGTATTTACAAGTGTTATACCCTTTTGATGAGTCAACTTCTTTGTCATAATATAATGTGCTTATTTGACTCTTTTTACATTTTTGACTTAAAGTCTATTTTGTCTGATGTAAGTATAGCTACCTCTGTACTATTTTTGTTACCATTTGCATAGAATATCTTTTGTCGTCTCTTCACTTTCAGTCTATATATGTCCTTAAAAGTATGATAAGTCTCTTGATGACTCTTGTAGGTAGCATGTAGTGGGTCTTATTTTTAAATCCATTCACTCATTCTATGTCTTTTTATTGAAGAATTTAAATCATTTATATTCAAATTAATTATTGATTGATGAAGACTTATTATTGCCATGTCATTAACTGTTTTCTAGGTAGTTTTGTGGCTACTTTTTTTCTCTCTCTTGTCTTATTTTTTGGTTTGATGGGTTGTTTTTATTACAGTTTACTTTGAACATTTTCTTTAGATTTGTTTTGTACTTCTGTTGAAGATTTTTGTTTAGCTGTTACATGAGGCTTATTTCAGACCTCTTATAACAGTCTATTTCAAGTTGATAACTTGAATTGCCTACAATACTGTATACTTATATTTCCCCCCAGTTTATGTTTTTGATTTCAGAATTTACATCATTTTGTAATGTGCACCTTTTTACAATTTATTGCAGGTATTGTTGTTCTTAACAGTTTTGTCTTTTAACCCTGAAACTAGTAATAAAATTGAGTTACACACAATCGTTAAAGTCCTGGAATATTCTGAATATGGCTCTGCCATTGAGTTTTATGCTTTTGTGTGTTTTATGCTATTAATTAGTAATGTTTTATTTAGCTTAAAGTACTCTCTTTGACACTTCTTGTAATACAGGAAGTGGTAATAAACTCTTAAATTTCGTCTGAGAAACTTTTATTTTTCCTTCATTTATGAAAGACAGTTTAGCTGGGAAAATATTCTTAGTTAGGTCTTTTCCACCAGCACTTTGAATATATTATCCTTCTGTCTTTTGCCCAAAATCTGCTGGTAGTCATATCGTGACTTATTTGAATACAGTGTGTTTCTTATATCTTATTGCTCTCAGAAATTTTTCATCTTAGATTTTTGATAGTTTAATTATTATATGTCTTGTTGAACTCCTCTTTGGGTTGAATTCGATTGGAGACATCTGCATTTCCTGTACCTGATGTAGGCATCTTTTCCCAGATTAGGGAAGCTTTCAGTCATTATTTCTTATGACATTCTTTGTAGTCTTTTTTTATTTTTTTCTCTCCTTCTTTAACTGCTGTTTTGTGAAGATGTGATCTCTTGATAGTGTCTCACAATTTCTGTCAGTTTTCTTTCTTCTTTTAAATTCCTTTTTTCCTCTTCTGACTGGAAAAGTTTAAATGTTCTGTCTTCTAGCTAACTGACTTTTTTGTCTGCTTGATCAGTCTAATGTTGAAGCCTTCTACTGAATTTTTTCAGTTCAGTCATTGTATTTATCTTTAGGATTTCTACTTAAATGTTTTCTATTTCTTCGTCAAACTTCTTGTATTATTCATGTATTATTTTCCAAATTTTATTTTTCTATCCATATATTCTTATATTTCACCGAACATTAAAAGGATTATTCTGAATTCTTTATCGGTAATTTTATAGATCTCTATTTCTTTAGAGTCCATTATTTGGAGCTTTATCTGTTTCTTTGGGAGGAGCTATGATCCCCTGATTCTTGTCTTTTTGTGTTTATGTTTGCATATTTGAAGAGACAGCTATCTTTTCTGGCCTTTATAGGTGGTTCTTTGGCAGGGAGAGATCTTCACTATTTAATCTCGACTGTGATTCTATAAGGGGCATCTCTTGGTGACTTCAGTTAGGCAGGGATTACTGAGGGTTCTTTAGTTGGTTAGGTTGCTGCCTTTGTTCCGACATTAAGTGTAGCTGTTGGCTAGGCTCTGCTGTCTGGCCACTGGCCTCTGGTCATGTCAGTCACAGAATATATTCCCTGATTGTGTGACTCTGTTATTTAAAATCTTTGGTTGGGAAGAGCTATAGTCTATGTTCTGAGGTTAGGAAGAGTTGCTGTCTGGGATGGGTGGAACCAAAGGCTATGCTCCTTAGAAATGCATGGTTGAGGACTGCCTCCCTGTCTGGAAACAACCACGGGGCAGGGTTTTTGCTGAGTGGAGTTGCTCTTTGACCTCCTGAGTCAAGCAGGTCTAGTCTCTACATATTTCTGAAATGCATGAAGTTGAGTGTTTCCCTGTCTTGGCTGTGTCATTGGGTTGGGCTCTGAAGGTTGGTATGTTGTCTAGGAAATCAAGCCAGGTTGAACCTCCCACTGTGCTTCTGAAAGAAACCAGCACAGCTTGCAGGAATATAGAGGTACCACCAAAATCTGCACACTGGTCACTGAGAGCTCTGTCTTCTTTCTTTGTTTTTAATGGATCCTAGGTAGTATAGCTGTGTTATTACTCTCAGTGTTCTCCCTGAGGTAAGACCAGAGTGGGCTTCCTAGGAAGCATCTCAGAATGCTAGGGAAGCTGGATGACCACCTTCAGTTCTCTATTCCCTCTGTAGAAACTGTGGACCCTGGGGAATCCTCTCTGTGTGGCACTGTGCCAACTTGCAGGGGGTGGGGCAGGAATAGTGTGGTTAAAGCATTACTATATTTACCCTAATAATTTGCTGCTTATTTAGTTCTTTGGAACACGTGGATGTCTCTAGCTTTTCAACTGTTGGGATTTTTTAAAAATGATATTCTGGTCTGTGGACAGTTGCTAGTTTAACTTTCTAGAGGAGGGGGTTGGAGAATGACACTTCCTATTTCACCATCTTGCTAATGTCACTCAAGCATGATTTCTTAGTCTTTCTGTGCCTGCCTCTCCCTAACAAAACACATGCTAAAAGAATGATAAATATGATATCAGGATAAATGAAAAAGAAGACAATTATGTCAGAGGAAAAAAACAACTTTATCAGATTTCATAGCAAATTGTTTCAATTTGTATCTAACTTCTTTATTTAGCCTGTCATATAATGTCAAACTCACTCTCCTGAGGAAAAGTAATATTGTGTTTTTATCATTTAATATTAAGAATGCTCATCATTTTGTTTTACATAAATTTTAGTTTGAATGTTGATTAAATATTTAGGTGGTTGTTAAATTTGGTGTTAATTTGCAGGGCTTCATTATTTCCAAGACTTCTAAGATTTATATTGTGATTTCTGAATCAAAATAGTAGCTGGTCTCAAAACCTTCAAGGACACTCAGCAAAAGTTTGTATCAAGGAACACTAAATCTTTACTAGCAAAATTTCCCACCCACTCAGTTAAAAACACCAGATGGCACTATTGAAAAGATGTGTGAAGAAATTGAGAGGGTAAGTATATTAAGGATTTTGATTAAAAAGTTTTAACCTTTACTTCAATCTGTATCTGAATGTAATCTTTTCCTATTAGAAAATCTGGATCTCAATATGATATCACCTCCTAACAAGTTATATATTAGCAGCAAGTTTAATTTTTTTAGTTTAGAAGATAATTGACATAGAAGTTGACTTAGTTTTGATTATGTTTTCTGAGTTAATATTATTAGTATGTGTAAAGCTAAAAACAGTTGAATAATGAGCTTGAATATTTTAGTGGCCTTACCTTGATTAGGTCGAAAACGTAATGGTGGAGGGGGGAAATCATACAGAAAGTAATTTCACAGCCAACCAGCCAAACACATTAAATACACAGTTTTATATTTTACTGCTCTATAATTTGTCCATTATTTTGTATACATGCATTTTTATTTTAGAATAATAAAATATGAAAGTTATTAAGTTAACCAAAATGAAATAAGCAGAAACAGTTTCATAGTCATTTCAAAATTTATAAAGTACTGCTACTGTCCTGCCTTTGTAACCTTACCAGTCAAACCAGCTCTTTCTTTCATTTCATCCAAAGGGGATCAAGTGAGAATGTGGTATAGCAATGGTACTCCTAGGAAAGGAAGAACAAGTCAGATAAACTTGGTGAGGGTGGGTGCTCAAAAGCCCAGTGAAATAGGAAACCCAGATGATCAGTGTCAGTGGTGGAAATATCATTAAAACTACAGGACATTCAAGAGGAATGTGTTCTATTAATAGGGATATCCAGGAAATTATATGTTGCTGACTCCTTAAAATGAGGAAATCAATTGTAGGAACACAAGTCTATCTCTTTCTCTTCTCTGTGCTTCTTTTCTTTCCTTTCTGCTTCTCTTCACAGGGCATGAATGAAAACTGGTTGGCAAGATACCAGGAAAATTTAGAATAAATGATCTGGACTAACGTGGAGAAAGGGGCCTTGGTAAGAACCAAGACTAGCTGATTTTTCATACCTCTTCTGAAAGCTGTCAAGCATTTTCCATAGTGCAAGAGCTATTAATTTAGCTAAATCAGCTAAATTGCCAAGTTTATTTTGTTAGTGACCCTCTTCTCTTTCTGAGTGCCTCTCCTACTTCCCCTTTTGATTCCCTTTATATTCTCTTCTCTTCTCTTCCAGGCAGCCAAAGGTCAAAACCTGCTAACTCACAGTTCTGACTTTTCCCTGATAAATTTCTTTTTTTTTTTTTTCCCCCACCAACAAAACTAAGTGTCTGTATAGGAGTTATCAGCATCACTAAACTAAGAAAATTCACTTTAAGGTATAAACATATGTCCCTTCCATCTTAGAGGCACATGTGTTTCTACCCACTTCTTTGGTTTACTCCCATCTACCTAGTTAAAAGAAACAAAATCAACATCAAAGCCAAATAAATATTTTCACCGTCGGTGTTTCTTACTCTTGATAATGTTCTCTGGTTGCAAATGATGGTAAAAGCTATTAATTGATGAGGAGGGTGGTGGTAGTAGGACGATTTGTAAAATGAATGAGTACAATAATCCAGGAACTTTAAAGCATTGAAATTTATGATAGGGTGGGTAAACATGAGTAAGAGATTTTACTCTGCCAAAGTTTAGCAATTGTAAGTTCTGTATGATAGCTCTGACCAAAAGATAAAGTCAAAAGATTTACTTTGACTAGGAGATAAAGCCAAAAAATATATCCTAAACATTGTCTTATTGAAATCAGAGAACTCTCCATACTAAAACAAATAATTATTCTATAATTCAAGGAGCAAAACCAAAATAAAATTATCCTACACAAAGAAAGTAGTAGGCAAATCTTGGGTAACATTGATAAGAAAAGTTATAGAGAAAGAATTTTATAAATAATACATTTACATTTGATTTTTCCTCAACATTTAAAAAAAGAAGGAATTTTCAGGGCATTAAAACAAGAAGCCCATTAATTCACTTTTTTATTCATTATAACACACACAACTTATGAAAACTTCTTATGCGGTGGGTAGCATCTGATAGTTGGGTTAGCCATGTGGCCCATCTCAGGCTACTACCTCACCCTGAGGTGGAAATAGACATAAAATGGAAATATACAAAATAATAAAAAGACAAATTGTCTTATGCCCTTTATAATATGTTAAAAGTTTAAATAAACAGAGTATCAATAAAAGGAAATTTGGTTATAAGTGACAGAATTATAGAGAAATGATCAGAGTCAGACCTTAGCCATTCACCTCCAAGAACTCTCCAAGGAGAAGGAATTCCTGTGCCAAGCACTTGAGCTGTCCAGTCTGGTGCCTGATATTTGCCTTTTTGTGGGAAAAAATGTATGTTCTGATGCTTTTAAACATTCATCTCAAATAATCAATATTTCTGTTGTGATTCTTCTTTCAGCATGCAGAAATTCCCTGTTCATAATGTTACTTTTTCTATAATTTGCTTACAGAGAGAGAATGCACTGGTTGGAGGACTTGAAGTGTCGGAATCTTTTAGCATTTATACTTATCAGTATAAACTATTAAAAATGGCATTTTAATTTCTTTATATTTGTCTCACGAGCCTTATCTGAATGACTCAAACTCAAGTCTGATTAAGTCTGAAACACCTAAGATGACACTTTTAGACTGTGTTCTAGGGAGTACAACTGTCCCAACAGTTGCAAAGGGATATTTTTAAAATAAACATTTTGTGCTCAAATAAATGTGGAACTGAGTTCAAATTCACACTGTATCTACTCACTAGCTATATGACCTGCATCGAATAGTTAACTGCCCTCTCCCCTTTTTTTGTGAGCTGGAGTTTCACCCTGTCACTCAGGCTGGGGTGCAGTGACTGATCCTGGCTCACTGTAACCTCCAACTCAAGCGATCCTCTCACCTAGCCTCCTAAGTAGCTAGCAGCACAGGCACACACTACCACATCTGGCTAATTTTTTGTGTTTTTGGAAGTGACGAAATTTCGTTGTTGCCCAGGTTGGTCCTAAACTCCTGAACTCAAGTGATCTACCCACCTCGGCTTCCCAAAATTTTGGGATTACAGGTGTGAGCTACCATGCCTGGCCAACCCTTTCATAATCTGTAAAAATTCCCATTTTAATAATTATATCTACATAAGAGAGTTGTGAACTCTAAATGACAAAATCAAGGCAAAGTACTCATCACTGTATAGCACTAAGGGCTCAGTAAATAGCAGCTAGTAGCCATAGTAATAATAGAAAAAAATAGCCTTTAAATTACCATATCTATGTCATCATGTCAGAAGTCATTAACATTCTTTTTCATCATTAATGCAGCATTACATAAGATTTTGCTCATTTGTACTTAATATCCTTTATGTAGATTGGAAACTAATGTTAAGCTAATTTCTGGAAATTTTTTTCAATGACAGGTTTCTATTCATCATTAAAAGACCTTCAGGCAATTAATAAGAGACATGAATGAGGATGAAAGCGATGGTATAAAACATGTTAATAAGTATATAAAGGAAACATGACTCATTGAGAAAAGTAAATACAGCTCCATTGACTAAATTCACGTGATAAAACTAACTGATAATGATAAAAGAAGTCCAGAGTCACATAACAACATTTATTAGGAAAACTGTACATTCAACTAGTGATAATAAGAGCAAAATATTAACAGAAAAATATGGGCAAGGATTATGGTTTCCGAATATTGGAATTAGAAAAGCTAAAATATGCCATGCAAAATATTTATTTCGAATTAAAATGTTCTTTAATAACAAACTAGTTTGCATTTCAAACAATTACTGATAAATATTTCTCCATTAGTAGGTCCTATAATTCATTATACGAATTGATAAATATAGTTACACAGTCAAATATGAAAAGTTTGTCACTTTTCTTATTTTTTATGCCCTCTATTTGTTCACATCAATGAATATAAAGAAAAATGTAATGTGTTAATTTTTTTCAGACAGGGTCTCACTCTGCCATCCAGGCTGGAGTGTAGTGGCATGATTATAGTTCACTGTAGCCTCAACCTCCTGGGCTCAAATGATCCTCCCTTCTCAGTCCCCTGAGTAGCTAGGACTACAGGCATGCAAAACCATGCCCAGCTAATTAAAAAAATACATATGTATATATAAATCATGTCTTGTTATGTTGCTTGGGTTGATCTTAAACCTCTGGACTCAAGCAATGCTCCTGTCTCAGCCTCCCAAAGTGCCAGGATTACAGGTATGAGCCGCCACACCCAGCCTAATATGTTAAATTATTCTGAATTTTAACTCTTATAACCAACATGTAAAACAATTAAAAAGTACATTTACTTTAATCAAACGTTACAAAAAAAATTTATGTCTATATCTTGATCTATATATTATACAAGTTAGTATGAAAGTTATCAAAATCACAATAGTAACAAATTACTAAAGTACATGAGCAGACAGTAGTCTCATGAAGAAATATGATAAGTAAACAAACAGGAAAATATTTTTAACTTCATGATATCAAAAAACTAAAGCAAAAATAAGACTTTAACTTTGTTTATAAAATCAGGCCGGGCGCGGTGGCTCAAGTCTGTAATCCCAGCACTTTGGGAGGCCGAGACGGGCGGATCACGAGGTCAGGAGATCGAGACCATCCTGGCTGACACAGTGAAACCCCGTCTCTACTAAAAAAACATGCACAAAATAAAACTAACCGGGCGAGGTGGCGGGCGCCTGTAGTCCCAGCTACTTGGGAGGCTGAGGCAGGAGAATGGTGTAAACCTGGGAGGCGGAGCTTGCAGTGAGCTGAGATCCGGCCACTGCACTCCAGCCTGGGTGACAGAGCGAGACTCCGCCTCAACAGAAAAAAATAAATAAATAAATAAAATAAAATCAGCAAAATTAATTTAAACTTCTAGTGTAGTAAAACTCCATGTTTGACAGGTAGACTAGAAAGAACATTGGTTTTGGTGATTGACAAAAAATTTTGGATTTGAACCCTAGATCTCTCAATTGCTAGGTGATTTAAAATAAATTCTTAATATGCCTGAGTCTCTTATTTTTATTCCTTTGTGCAAACCTGGGGATAACAGTGTTTTCTTTTGGAATTGCGAAGAGGTGAATAAAATAAGGATTATTTATGTTTTTTTTCCATAATGATTACAAGTATCTGACATATAGCTGACACCTGATATTTGTTAAACTAATAAATAAATTTTTAAAATGTAATGTGTTGTTTGTTTGTTTGTTTGCTTGCTTACTTGTTTTGAGATAGGGTCTCACTCTGTTTTCCAGGCTGGCGCACAGTGGTGCTATTATGGCTCATTGCAGTTTCAACCTTTTTCTAAAGACTGATGTCTGTGGCTACCCAAGATTCATATGTTGAAACCTACTCACCAATGTGTTGGTATTAAGAGGCGAAGTCATTGTGTTGCAGTTGCATCATTAGAGCAGAGCCCTAATAAATTGGATTATTGCCCTCCTGAAAGAGAACATAGTGAGCTGCCTTGCCCCTTCTACCATTGGAGGGTGCAGAGAGAAGGCACCATCTATGAACCAGGAATTGAGCCCTTACCAGACACAAATCTGCAGGTACCATGATCTTGGACTTTCCCAGCCACCAGAACTGTGAGAAATAAATTTCTGTTGTTTGTAAGCCTCCTAGTTTATTGTTGTCATAAATCTGTTTAATATAGTTGCTGACTCGGCATCAATTTATAGACCCGACATAAGTTGTTTGAAACTTAGTTGTACTACATCACCTTTGGCCTAGTTAAAACTTACCCTCCCAATGTGATTGTTTAAGATATGCCTTCCTGGGTCAAGCATGGTGGCTCACGCCTATAATCCCAGCACTTTGGGAGGCTGAGGCAGGCAGATCATGAGGTCAGGAGATTGAGACATCCTGCCTAAGATTGTGAAACCCCATCTCTACAAAAAATACAAAAAATTAGCCAGGCGTGGTGGCATGCGCCTGTAGTCCCAGCTACTCGGGAGGCTGAGGCGGGAGAATCGCTTGAACCCAGGAGGTGGGGGTTGCAGTGAGCTGAGATCGCGCCACTGCACTCCAGCCAGGGTGACAGAGCAAGACTCTGTCTCAAAAAAAAAAAAAAAAAAAAGATATGCCATTCTCAATTTCTCATCTCACTGATCCAAAACCCAACATATTCCACATCTGCTGACAATGGTAAAACCTAATGATCAATACCAGAGTTATGCAAACAAATTCTCCTAGAATGTGTTTTCCTTAAGCTAGCCAATCCATAGCCCCATTGGAAAACCTACGACATAATGTATAAGAACTTTAATAAAGGCGTAGCCCTATAGGTTCTCTCTGTCTCTTTTTCCCTTTCTCTTTCTCTCTCTCTATCTCCCTTTGTTCACCTGCTGGTTAAGTTTCTTTCACCTCCAGATTTCCCACCAGCCCCTATTTGTACCCCTAACCTCTCTTAGACTTGAAAATGATACATTTCTTCCATTATATGCATTTTGATTTCACTCCCTTATTGTGTCTTACCTAATAGACCCACCGACTTGGTCAGTGCTCTCTTAGAGGGTTATGGCCACTCTCCAGAGAGACACCTTAAGACCAAATTAGAAAGAAATCATAACCAAAAAAATCACAATGAGGGTATTTTGTTATAGCAGCTCCAATGAACTAAGATAGATCAATAAATGGATGAACAAACATGAAAAATGGCTATAAGAGCAATAACCAAAAATATATCCCACAAATATTTATTCCTATCTCTTTTTTTGGAAATGCTGAAATACAACTTTATATTGCTGATGACAATGTAAACCAATTCGACCTTTTTAGAAATTAATTTGGAAACTTATACTTTGTTATAAAGTTGTTTGAAGAAGCATACAACTTTAAAAACCCAACAATCCTTTCTTTAGGAACTTTTACTGAAATGTTATTCTAAATAAGGCAAACACAACCCAACATCCCGTGATTCACAAATTTTTCATATGAAGTATAAAATGAATGAGTTTTTCTAAGATCACACATCCAATCACACTTCCACAGAGGAGATTACTGTTAACAGTTTGTGATGTTCTTCCAGTCTTTAAGAAAAATCTCATAAAACATGTTGATTAAAACCATCAGGGTATGGCCAAGGTGGGCGGATCACGAGGTCAGGAGATCTAGACCATCCTGGCTAACACAGTGAAACCACGTCCCCACTAAAATACAAAAAATTAGCCAGGCGTGTTGGGCATCTGTCGTCCCAGCTACTAGGGAGGCCCAGGCAGGAGAATGGCATGAACCCGGGAGGTGGAGCTTGCAGTGAGCCGAGATAGCGCCAGTGCACTCAGCCTGGGTGACAGAGCAAGACTCCATCTCAAAAAAAAAAAAAAAAATCATCAGTGTACACAATTGCGTATGTTCTAAATATATGATAATTGATAGAGTTGTATGTGTATATATAGGAATATTTTTAAATCAGCAAATAAAATATTTGCAATAAGTATTTGGATTATGTTGATTTCCATGCTTGGATGTAATTACACTGATTCAATAAAGTTGTATTCTGTACAATGAAACAATTGCTTCCTGTGGACACAGCAAAAGACTGAAATAAGAATTCAAGCAATATTATTTAATGAGGAACTGTTTTTTGCAATTGTTATATAACACACACACACAAAGACCAGCATACTTTTGAGGATTTAACAAATAAAGAATATAGCCTTAGTTTGTAGAGCAAATTTATATTATCCAGCACAATGCTTACATTCAAATTATCTAAAACCATTATCAGATATCAGTATCTGATGAGTCATTCTTCATGTGAATGTTAAGATAATCACATCAACACTGAATTATACAATACTGTCAGGGTAATATACTTTAAATAATATGCTAAACTTGTATGACATCAGAATGTCCTTACTATTTGGATAAATTTGAGCCACTATAATTTAAAAAAATGTTATCCAAGAGGTGAATTCTAGCTGTGCAATGCTGGAAAACAACAGATGAACAAACCATAAAAACAATACTATTTATACAAGATGTCAGACAACTTATCAAATAAAAAATAAGGTAAATATGTTCACAGCTCCAACCAATAAACATTATCGACTCAACTCTAAAAACATTTCAGCAGGGTCCAGTGGCTCACGCTTGTAATTCCAGCACTTTGGGAGGTTGAGGCGGGTGGATCACCTGAGGTCGGAAGTTTGAGACCAGCTTGACCAAAATGGAGAAACCCCGTCTTTACTAAAAACACAAAATTAGCCGGACGTGGGTGGTGCATGCCTGTAATCTCAGCTACTCAGGAGGCTGAGGCAGGAGAATCGCTTGAACCCGGGAGCCGGAGGTTGCAGTGAGCCGAGATCGCGCCTCTGCACTCCAGTCTGGGCAGCAAAAGTGAAACTCCATCTCAAAAACAAAAACAAAAACAAAACAAAACAAAAAACATTTCTACATATCCTAGTTTGGAAAACATTCCTGGTCATATATTATCCTCTTCAACCATGCTTATGCAATGTGTTTTATGATCATATGCATTATCTAGGATGCTTTTGGCTAGGAGCAACTAAAAACAAACAATTATAGCTGGTTTAAATAGTAAGAAAATGTATTGGCTAACATAACTGAAAATCCAAAGAGAGAGCAGGATTTGAGCCAATCTTTGAGCCAGGCTAGAAGTTGCTACAAGTCCCTTCTGTTCACATTCCATCTATGAGAGCCAGTCAGCTGTTTATTCTGGCTGTAAGATGGGGCAAGGAAGAATAAGCCCTGGCTGAGTGACCAGCCATGGATTTAATTCTTTGTTCCTAAGGAGAAAGGGCAAAACTGATTTGAGAGGACAAATAGTCTCTGACACACTATTTATAAATACTAACATTTTTCATGTATTTTGTCACATATCTGAATGTGAGAAATCAACCCCACAGAGTTTTACGTATGAAAGAAAAAAATGAATGCAATATTGGATTATTGTTTGCTCCTTTTTGATTATTTCAACTTAGATGTGATGCTACTGATGAATAAATTCTGGTGAAGGAAATCAATGTTATGTATGAAATCATTCAAAAGTTTTTTCCTCAAAATAAACTATTTTGTTTGAGAGAGTCACATGCTGTTTTAAAAATTAAAATTCAATGGAGTCATCTTTTTTGTTCTTTTATGTGTATATATATCTTTTTTTTTTTCAGTAGTTTTTGGGGAACAGGTGGTTTTGGCTACACAGATAAGTTCTGTGGCGGTGATTTCTGAGATTTTGGTGCATTCATCACCCGTGGAGCGTACAGTGTACCCAATGTGTAATCTTTTATTTCTCACCCCTGTGTCATCCTACCCCCAGAGTCCCCAAAGTTCATTAGATGATTCTTATGCCTTTGCCTCCTTATTGCTTAGATCCCACTTATAAGTGAGAATATACAATGTTTGGTTTTCCATTCCTGAGTTATTTCACTTAGAATAATAGTCTCCAACTCCATCTAGGTTGCTGTGACTGCCATCATTTCATTTGTTTTTATGGCTGAGTAGTACTTCACGGTATACTCCCTGGTATGTGTGTGTGTGCATGTATATACATATACACACACACATATATATACACATACATATATGTACATATATATATGATGAGCATTTAGGATGATTTCATATTTTTGCAATTGTGGATTGTGCTGCTATAAACAGGCAGATGAAACTATCTTTTTCATATAGGGTGACTTTTCTGTGAGTAGATACCTAGGAGTGGGAAGGCTGAATAGAATTGTAGTTCTACTTTTAGTTCTTTAAGGAATCTCCATACTATTTTCCATAGTGGTTGTACTGGTTTACATTCCCACCAGCAGTATAAAAGTGTTCCCTTTTCACCACATCCATGCCAACATCTATTATTTGTTGATGTTTTAATTATGGCCATTCTTGCAGGAGTAGGGTGGTATTGTATTGTGGTTTTGATTTGTATTTCCCTAATCATTAGTGATGTTGAGCATTATTTCATATGTTTATTGGCCACTCGTATACCTTTTTTTGAGAATTGTCTATTCATGTCCATTACCCACTTTTTGATGGGATTATTTGTTTTATCTTGCTGCTTTGTTTGAGTTCCTCATAGATCCTGGATAGCAGTCCTTTGGTGGATGCATAGTTTGCAAATATTTTCTCCCACTCTGTGGGTTGTATGTTTACTTGCTGATTATTTCTTTTGGTGTGCAGAAACTTTTTGGTTTAATAAAATCCTGTCTATCTTTGTCTTTGTTGCATTTGCTTTTGGGTTCTTAGTCATGAATACTTTGCCTAAGTCAATGTCTAGAAGAGTTTTTCCAATGTTATCTTCTAAAATTTTTATGGTTTCAGGTCTTAGATTTAAGTATTTGATCCATCTTGAGTTGATTTTTGTATAAGGTGAGAGATGATAATCCAGTTTCATTCTTCTACGTATGGCTTGCCAATTCCCAACATCATTTGTTGAATAAGGGGTCTTTTCCCCACTTTATGTTTTTGTTTGCTTTGTCAAAGATCTGTTGGCTATAAGTGTTTGGCTGTATTTCTGGGTTCTCTATTCTATTTCATTGGTCTACATGCCTGTTTCTTATACCAGTACCATGTTGTTTCAGTAACTATAGCCTTGTAGTATAGTTTGAAGTTGGTTAATGGGATGCTTCCAGATTCGTTCTTTTTGCTTAGTCTTGCTTTGGTTATGTGGGCTCTTTTGTGGTTCCACATGAATTTTAGGATTATTTTTTCTAGTTCTGTGAAGAGTAATGATGATATTTTGATGGGATAGCATTGAATTTATAGATTGTTTTTGGCAGTATGTCCATTTCCACAATATCAATTCTATCCATCCATGAGTATGAGATGTGTTTCCATTTGTTCATGTCATTTATGATTTATTTATTTGTTTGTTTATTTATTTATTTATTTATATTTTTATTTTACTTTAAGTAGTGGGATACATGTGCAGAATGTGCAGATTTGCTACATAGGTATATATGTGCCATGGTGGTTTGCTGCACCTATCAACTTTTCATCTAGGTTTTAAACCCCACACACATTAGGTATTTGTCCTAATGCTCTCCCTCCCCTTGCCCCTGACCCCTCCCCGACAGGCTGTAGTGTGTGATGTTCCCCTCCCTGTGTCCATGTGTTCTCATTGTTTAACTCCCAGTTATGAGTGAGAACATGTGGTGTTAGTTTGCTGAGAATGATGGCTTCCAGCTTCATCCACATCCCTGCAAAGGACATGAACTCATTCTTTTTTATGATTGCATAATATTCCATGGGGTATATGTGCCACATTTTCTTTATCCAATCTATCATTGATGGGCATTTGGGTTTGTCCCAAGTCTTTGCTATTGTAAATAGTGTTGCAATAAACGTACGTGTGCCTGTGTTCTTACAGCCAAATGATTTATAATTCTTTGGGTATACACCCAGTTACAAGATTGCTGGGTCAAATGGTATTTCTGGTTCTAGATCCTGGAGGAATCGCCACACTGTCTTCCATAATGGTTGAACTAATTTACAATCCTACCACCAATGTAAAAGTGGTCCTATTTCTCCACACCCTGGCCAGCATCTGTTGTTTCTTGACTATTTAATATTCTAGCTGGTGTGAGATGGTATCTCATTGTGGTTTTGATTTCCATTTCCCTAATGACCAGTGATTATGAGCTTTATTTCTTATTTTTGTTGACCACATAAATGTCTTCTTTTGAGAAATGTCTGTTCATATCCTTTGCCCACTTTTTGATGGGGTTGCTTTTTTCTTGTCAGTTTGTTGAACTTCCTTGTAGATTCTGGATATTAGCTCTTTGTCAGATGAGTAAATTGTAAACATTTTCTCCCATTCTATAGGTTGTCTGTTCACTCTGATGATAGTTCCTTTTGCTGTGCAGAAGCTCTTTAGTTTAATTAGATCCCATTTGACAATTTTGGCTTTTGTTGCAGTTGCTTTTGGTGTTTTAGTCATGAAGCCTTTCCTACGCCTATGTCCTGAATGGTATTGCCTAGGTTTTCTTCTAGGGTTTTTATGGTTTTGGGTTTTATATTTAAGTCTTTAATCCATCTTGAGTTAATTTTTGTATAACATGTAAGGAAGGGGTCCAGTTTCTGTTTTCTGCATATGACTAGCCAGTTTTCCCAGCACCATTTAGTAAATAAGGAATCCTTTCCCCATTGCTTGTTTTTGTCAAGTTTGTTGAAGATCAGATGGTTATAGATGTGTGGTGTTATTTCTGAGGTCTCTGTTTTGTTTCATTTTTTTATGTCTATTTTGGTACCAGTACCATGCTGTTTTGGTTACTGTAGCCTTGTAGTATAGTTTGAAGTCTGGTGGCGTGATGCCTCCAGCTTTGTTCTTTTTGCTTAGGATTGTCTTGGCTATATGGGCTCTTTTTTGGTTCCATATGAAATTGAGTTTTTTCTAATTATGTGAAGATAGTCAATGGTAGCTTGATGGGAATAGCCTTGAATCTAAAAATTACTTCAAGCAGTATGGCCATTTTCACGACATTAATTCTTCCTATCCGTGACCATGGAATGTTTCTCCATTTGTTTGTGTTCTCTTTTATTTTCTTGAACAGTGGTTTGTAGTTCTCCTTAAAGAGGTCCTTCACATCCCAAGTAAGTTGTATTCCTAGGTATTTTATTCTCTTTGTAGCAATTGTGAATGGGAATTCACTCATTATTTGACTCTCTTTTTGTCTGTTGTTGGTGTATAAGAATGCTTGTGATTTTTGCATATTGATTTTGCATCCTGAGGCTTTGCTAAAGGTACTTATCAGCTTGAGGAGTTTTGGGGCTGAGACAATGGGGCTTTCTTTCTTTCTTTCTTTTTGAAACTGAGTCTCACTCTGTCACCCAGGCTGTAGTGCAGTGGCACGATCTCTGCTCACTGCAACCTCTGCCTCCCAGGTTCAATCAATTCTCCTGCCTCAGCCTCCTGAGTAGCTGGGATTACAGGCACACACCACCACGCCTCACTAATTTTTGTATTTTTAGTAGAGATGGGGTTTCGCCGTGTTGGGCAATCTGGTCTCGAATTCCTGACCTCATGATCCATCCACCTTGGCCTTACAAAGTGCTGGGATTACAGGTATGAGTCACCACGCCCTGCTGACAATGGAGTTTTCTAAATATATAATCGTGTCATCTACAAACAGAAGCAATTTGACTTCCTCTCTTCCTCTTTGAATACCTTTATTTCTTTCTCTTACCTGATTCACTTGGCCGGAACTTCCAGTACTATGTTGAATAGGAGTAGTGAGAGAGGGTATCCTTGTCTTGTGCCAGTTTTCAAAGGGAATGCTTCCACCTTTTGCCCATTCAGTAATATATTGGCGATGGGTTTGTCATAAATAGCTCATTATTTTGAGATATGTTTCATCAATACCTAGTTTGTTGAGAGATTTTAGCATAAAGGGATGTTGAATTTCATTGTTGTTTTTGTCATTGGTTCTGTTTATGTGATGGATTACGTTTATTGATTTGCACATGTTTAACCAGCCTTGAATCCCAGGGATGAAGCTGCCTTGACCATGTTGGTTAAGCTTTTTGACGTGCTGCTGGATTCAGTTTGCCAGCATTTTATGGAGGATTTTCACATGGATGCTCATCAGGGGTATTGGCCTAAAGTTTTCTTTTTTTGTTGTGTCTCTCCCAGGCTTTGGTATCACAATGATGCTGGCCTCATAAAATGAGTTAGGGAGGAGTCCTTCTTTTTCTATTGTTAGGAATGATTTCAGAAGAAATGATATCATCTCCTCTTTGTACCTCTGGTAGCATTTTGCTGTGAATCAATCTGACCCCAGCCTTTTTTTGTTTAGTAGGCTATTAATGACTGCCTCAATTTTAAAACTTGTTATTGGTCAATTCATTTATTCTCACTTATACTATGTCACCATCAAAGGCTATTTTGACCTATTGTATTGAAAAATGAATAACAAAGGACAGTTAATTTTAATGACCATATCAATTGCTATAATATTTCCTAAAGGCAACTGTAATGAATGAATATATGGCTTAGTGCAAAATAATAAAACTTGGAGGTAGGATATGAGGCAGAAATATAAGCAGGTGAGGAAACATTTCAGAGTAGGAGTCCTTTTTTTTTGTCCCTTAAACCTAAGCACATAGACTCTTTTTTTTTTTTTTTTTTGAGACAGAGTCTCGCTCTGTCGCCCGGGCTGGAGTGCAGTGGCCGGATCTCAGCTCACTGCAAGCTCCGCCTCCCGGGCTTATGCCATTCTCCTGCCTCAGCCTCCCGAGTAGCTGGGACTACAGGCGCCCGCCACCTCGCCCGGCTAGTTTTTTGTATTTTTTAGTAGAGACGGGGTTTCACTGTGTTAGCCAGGATGGTCTCGATCTCCTGACCTCGTGATCCGCCCGTCTCGGCCTCCCAAAGTGCTGGGATTACAGGCTTGAGCCACCGCGCCCGGCAGCACATAGACTCTTACTTCATCTAGTCATGCATCTGTTTTTCCTGGGAGAGCTACCTGACTTATTTAAGGTGGGCTAATGTCTCATGTCATCACTGCTAACGTAGACTGAGCAAGCTGCAGGGACACAGCAACTTCACTAACCCCTGAGACATCCTCTGGAACTCTAGCCAGAGAAAGTCTCAGATGCCCAAATGGTTCTTTTGGTTAAGTGTAAGGGAAATAACGCTTTTGGGTTATGCTGAAATAAGCAACTGCCAAAAGGACAAAGCAATGACCTATGTATGACATTCTAATCCAGGCATATCTTTGGGCAAATGCTTGGATTAGAGATGTTCATTTACGCACCAGCTGGGGCACAAAAGAATGTAAGTGACGCCTGCTTGGGAAGAAAATGGGAGGGTGTTTCCTGGTAAGGGAGGGAGGTTATATCATAGGTTGAATTCAGAAACAGATGACTGACAAATAAGCTCTGGCATACATGGGCTTGTTAAATAAATGAGATGTATTATGCAATTTTTAAATAAAACAAGACACCAGGTCACTAAGGAGAAGTTTATATAAAATAGAAGGTATAGTCATTTTGAAGCAGGTTCATTGTGTACCAGTTACAAACTTGTCTGAGTCCCATGAAACAGAACACTCACATATGTAACAAGTTACATGAAGATCTATTACTTACAGATAGGCAGCAAGAGAAAACAGATGACTGGGATTCATTATGAGCTGGTCCCACAAGGTCTAGGAAGCTGTCTGGGGCAGATAAAGCTTCATCTGCAAGTGCCCCACTTGCATTGCAGCTGAGGGACCCTGGAAGGCAGCTTGCCTTGGATTTTATACTCCAGGGTTATAGGACATGCTAGGCTAAAGCGCTGAAGGACATCTTATTGTCAGGAGTACTGGAACAGGGCCCAGGCTGTTCTGGCCAGTCCCACCCTATTTCAGGATGTTACATTTCCAGCACATTTTACAGTTATTCTTGAAAATTACAAGTGAGAAAGGAAGGGAACCTGGGTTGCTCCAAGGTAAGCTGGAGAACTGTTCTGCAGTCATTATCTTGAAGATTAAATTTGATGAGATAGGACAAATATAATCATGTGATACAAAGAGACATGTAAAACCAACTGTAAGTCAGTCTAAACTGAAAACTTCAGAAATGGCTTTTAAAGGAGTATTTACTGAAGTTATAAGAATCAGGGAGTCTCACTTGAGGTAATAATGTGATGGATGGCAGGTGACTGATGTGACAGAGAGACCTGCATTTTCAAAAATGCTACACTGACACCTGGCAATTGAGTGATCTAACAGAGACTGTGATATCACTATTTGACTTTTGTACTGTCAAAATTTCAATACAATGTATTGTAATGTAATGGACATAGAAATGGGAATCAGAAGACCCTTACATTTTAGAGTTATGGCAATTCACAGTCTCTCTGGTCTTGGGCAAAGGACTAAAGTGTCTAAGAGTCTTTCAGCTCTATAACTCTGTGATTCTGTGAGTACAATTTACCTGAAAGCACACCAAAAATATACTGGCATCAAATTATAGAATTTTAAATGAATGCTTTATTGTCACATAGTGAAATGTTTAAGAATGTGCTTTATCTGCATTTTTTTCCTCAAAAAGTTTCTAACAATAATTGGAGAGTTCTCTTGGTATTTTATTTTATTTTTTTTTACCCTTTGTCAAAACAAAACCAAGTATGCATTGCTACAAAGTTAAGAAAAGTGGTGAATGGATGTTTGAAGCAATCTGAGTCGTAAGTCCATTCTGAGAGTTGAGTTAGATCTTCATTTGTGTGAGCATATATACTGTGTAAGGAGTCGTGGACCACATGGAGAAATATAGCAATACTGTCCATTTCATTTTTCTACATAAAGATGCCTGTCTGATTGGGATAAGAGCCTCATGTGGCTTACATTTACTATGATAAGGAGAGCTCTGAGGCTGGGCTGAGGTGCTCAAGCAGCTCTAGGGGACTACTACAGCCCTACAGGATGGAAATGGGTAGAGAATAGAGCTAACACCTGAGCACAATCTGCTTCCTCTTTGGCACATTATGACCACAGCAGCTTATTAGCAACAAAGGAAAGAATAGGCAAGCACCTTGGGAAAGAAGTGACTAGCCACATACTTCATAACTGTTGTGGTTTCACTATGTCCTTACCCAAATCTCACCTTGAATTGTAGTTACTATATTCCCATGTGTCATGGGAGGGGCCTGACGGGAGATAGTTTAATCATGGGGGTGGTAATCCTCATGTTGTTGTCATGGTAGTGAGTTCTTACAAGATCTGATGTGTTTTTGTTTGTTTGTTTTTTGAGACGGAATTTAGCTCTTGTTGCCCAGGCTGGAGTACAATGGCACGATCTCGGCTCACCACAACCTCTCCCTCCTGGATTCGAGTGATTCTCCTGTCTCAGCCTCCCGAGTAGCTGGCATTACAGGCATGCACCACTGCGCCCAGCTAATTTTTTATTTTTAGTAGAGACGGGGTTTCTCCATGCTGACCAGGCTGATCTTGAACTCCTGACCCAAGGTGACCACCGTCCTCGGCCTCCCAAAGTGCTGGGATTACAGGTGTGAGCCACCGCACCCGGCCCTAAGATCTGACGGTTTTATAAGGGGCTTTTCCCCATTTTGCGCTGCACTTCTCCTTGCTGCTGCCATGTGAAAAGCATGTATTTGCTTATCCTTTCACCATGATTGTAAGTTTCCTGAGGTCTCCCAGCCCTGTGAAACTGTGAGCCAATTAAACCTCTTTCCTTCATAAATTACACAATCTCAGGTAAGTCCTTATAGGAGTGTAAGAATGAACTTATACAGTAAATCGGTACTGGAGTGGGGTGCTGCTGTAAAGATACCCAAATATGTGGAAGCAACTTTGGAACTGGTTAACAGGCAGAGGTTGGAAGAGTTTGGAGGGCTGAGAAGAAGACAAGAAAATGTGGGAATATTTGGAACTTCCTAGAGACTTGGAGTTCTCAGAAGACAGGAAGGCATGGGTAAGTTTGAAACATCTTAGAGACCTGGAGGGCTCAGAAGACAGGAAAATGTGGGAAAGTTTAGAACTTTCTAGAGATTTGTTGAATGATTTTGACCAAAATGCTGATAGTGATATGGACAATAAAGTCCAGGCTGAAGTGGTCTCAGATAGAGATGAAGAATTTGTTGGGAATTGAAGTAAAGGTTACTCTTTCTATGCAAAGAGACTGGCAGCATTTTGCTTCTGCCCTAGAGATCTGCGGAATTAAACTTTAGAGAAATAATTTAGGGTATCTGGTGGAAGAAATTTCTAAGTGAGAAAGTATTCAAGAGGAAACAGAGCATAAAAGTTTGAAAAATTTGCAGCCTAACAATGTATAGAAAAGAAAAACCCATTTTCTGGGGAGAAATTCAAGCCAGTTGCATACATTTTCATAAGTAATGAGAAGCCAAATGCTAATCACCAAGACAGTGGAGAAAATGTCTCCAAGGTATGTCAGAGACTTTCAGTTATAGTTTATTTTCTAATACAATAGACTAAAGGTGAAGGATTAAACACAATATATTCTACGCTGATGGAAACCAAAAGAGAGCAGGAGTGGTTATACTTCTATCACATGAAATAGACTTTAAGTCAAAAACTGTAAAAAGAGACAAAGAAGGTTGTTATATAATGAAAGAGGTGTTAATTATCAAAAGGATATAAAAAATGTGACTATATATTCACCCAACACTGAAACACCTAAATATATAAAGCAAGTATTAATAGATATTCAGGGAGAAAGACAGCAATACAATAATGGGAGGGAATATCAGTATGCCACGTTCAACAGTTGACATATTATCCAGATAGAAAATTAATAAGGAAACACTGGACTTGAAGTATTTTTAGACCAAATGAACCTGACAGATGTATGTATAAAGAACAATCTATCAACAGCAACAGAATGTAAATTTTTCTGAAGCACACACAGAACATCCTCCATGATAGATCATATGTTGGACTCCAAAATAATTCTTAATAAATCCAAAAAGATTAAAATCATATCAAGGATCTTTTCCAAGCCAAATGGTATGACATTGTAAATCAATAACACAAGGAAAGTTAGAAAATTCACAAACATGTGGAAATTAAACAACACTCTTTCAAACAACCAATGGGTCAAATAAGAAATCAAAAGGAAAATAAAAAAAATCCTGAGACAAAATGGAAACACAACATATCTAAACTTATGAAATACAGCCAAAAACAGTTCTAACAGGGAAATTTATAGTGATAAAGAAAGACAAAAGAAATATCTCAAACACACAATTTAACATTATGCCATAAGGAATAAGCAAAAGAAGAATAAACCAAGTCCAAGTTTAGTAGAGGGAAGAAATGAAAAAGATTAAAGTAGAAATAAATGAAATAGACTAGATAAAATGAACAAAACTAAGAATTGCTGTTTTAAAAAGACACAATTAACAAACCTTTAGCTATATTCAGAAAAATAATAGATGACCAAAATAAAATCATAAATGAAAGAGCTGATATTACATCTGATACCACCATCATAGAAAACTACTAGGAACAATATTATATGACAACAAATTGGGTAACATGGAAGGAGTGGATAAATTGCTAAATGTATCACTACCAAGATTTAATCATAAAGAAAAAGAAACTCAGAATAGACCAGTAATAAACATCTCCCATCAAATAAAAGCCCACAGCCTGATGACTTCACTGATGAATTCCACCAAACACATAGAAATAATTCATGTCAGATTTTCTCAGACTCTTCCAAAACATGGAAGAGATGAGAACACTTTCAAACTCATTTTACAAGGTCTGCTTCACCTTGATATAAAAGCCAGAAAAGTACAAAAAAGAAAACATAGGCCAATATTTGTGATAAAAATAGATAGAAAAGTCTTCAACATAATAGTAGCCCACCTAATTCAACAGCACATTAAAAAGATCATGTACTGTGATCAAAAAGAATTTATACCTGGAAGCAAGGATGGTTCAATATATGCAAATCAAAAATATCATACACTTTCTTTGTGATGTACTACGTTAAAAGAAAGAAGAATAAAAATCATATTAATAGATGCAGAGAAAATATTTGACAAAATTCAACAACCCTTCATGAAAAAGCTCTCAGCAAACTAGATACAGAAGATTTGTAGCTAAATGCCATAAAGGTCAAAAATCACAACTAACATCATATTCCATGTTGAAAAGTTAGAAGACTTTTTTTTAAGATCAAAACAAGTCAAGGATGCTCACTATCTCACTCTCACCACTTCTATTCAACTGGATGTCCTAGTCAGAGTAATTAGGCCAGAAAAAAAAAAAAGAAAGAAACGCATGTAATTCAGAAATAAAGTAATGATCTCTGCTTGCAGATGACATGATATTATACATACAGAAAACCCTCAAAAATCTATGAAAAATTGTTAGAACTATCAAATTAATTAATAACATTTCAGGATACAAAATTGATATGTACAAAACTCAGTTGCATTTCTATACTATCAACAAATGCTCTGAAGAATAAATTAGAAAACATTTCCCTTTACAATGGCATAAAACAGAATAAAAGACTTAGAAACGGGGCCGGGCGCGGTGGCTCAAGCCTGTAATCCCAGCACTTTGGGAGGCCGAGACGGGCGGATCACGAGGTCAGGAGATCGAGACCATCCTGGCTAACACGGTGAAACCCCGTCTCTACTAAAAAAATACAAAAAACTAGCTGGGCGAGGTGGCGGGCGCCTGTAGTCCCAGCTACTTGGGAGGCTGAGGCAGGAGAATGGCGTGAACCCGGGAGGCAGAGCTTGCAGTGTGAGCTGAGATCCGGCCACTGCACTCCAGCCTGGGCGACAGAGCGAAACTCCGTCTCAAAAAAAAAAAAAGACTTAGAAACACATTTAACAAAAAGTTGATATTTCTGTAATTGAAAGCTATGAAACATTAATAAAAGAAATTTAAGATGACACAAATAAATAAAAAGATATTCCATGTTGATGAATTGGAATAATTAATATCTCAAAATGTCCCTACTACCCAAATTGATCTATATATTCAATGCAAACCCTATCAAAATTAAAATGGCATTTTTACAGAAATTTTTTTAAAATTTTAAAATTCATGTGCAACACAAAGGATCCTAAATAGCTAAAGCAATCTTCAGCAAGTAGAACCAAGCTGGAGGTATCAATATTATACACTCTGATTTCAGATTACATTACAAAGCCATAGTAATCAAAATAATATGACAATTGTAGTGTGTGTGTGTGTGTGTGTGTATGTATATATATATATATGTATATGCAGTCAACTAATCTTCAAGAAAGGCACCAATAATACACAATAAAAGAAAGGATAGCCTCTTCAATAAATGGTGTTGGGAAAACTGGATATCTGCATGCAAAAAATAAAACTGAGTCCTTCTTTTATACCATACACAAAATAAACTAAAATGCATTAAAGATTTAAAATTAATACCTTAAACTGTAAAACTCCTAGATTTAAACAAAGGAGAAAAACTCCATGACATAGATTTTAACAATTACTTTTGTATATGACATCCCAAAGTACAGGCAACCAAAGCACAAATAAACCAATGGGACTTGTATCAAATTTAAAAGTTTTAGTATAGTGAAGGAAACAATCAACTAAATGAAATTCCAACCTACTAATGGGAAAAATATTTGCAAATCATATATCTGATAAAGAGTTACCATCCAAAACATATAAGAAACACATGCATCTTAAGAACAAAAAAAGCCAAACAACTCAATTAAAAATGGGCAAAGAAGTTGAACAGATATTTTTCCAAAGAAGAAATACAAATGATCAGCAGGTACATGAATAGGTACTCAACATCACTAATCATCAGGGAAATAAAAATCAAAACTACAATGAGATATCACATCACACCTGTTAGCATAGCTATTACCAAAAAGTCAAAAGATAAGTGTTACTGAAGGTGGAGGAAAGGAAACACTTGTGCATTGTTGGTGGGAATGTAAATTGGCATAGCCATTCTAAAAAACAGTATGGAAGGTGCTCAAAAAATAAAAAATAGTGGTGTCATATGATCCAGCAATGCTGCTTCTGGGCATATATTCAAAGGAAATAAAATCACTATCTCAGTGTGACAGCTGCACTCTTATGTTCATTGTAGCATTATTTACAATAGCCAAGATATGAAAACAACCTGTCAATGAATGAATAAAGAAAATACACATGTATACAATAGAAAATTGTTCTGCCTTAAAAAAGAAGGCAGATCTGACATTTGCAACAACATGGATGAACCTGGAGGACATTATGCTAAGTGAAGTAAGTAAAACACAGAAAGACAAATCCTCCATGGTCTCACTTGTATATGGAATCTAAAATAGTTAAACTTATAGAAATGGAGAGTACAGGGTGGTTGGGGGGGGAGGGCAAAGGAAATGGGGAGTTGTTAGTGAAAGACTGCAAACTTACAGCTATAAGTAAGTTCTGGTGACCTAGATTATAGCATGGTGACTATAGGTAATAATAGTGTATTATGTATGTAAAGTTTGCCTATAGTAGATCTTAAATATTCTCATCACACACATACACACAGAAACACACATATGAAGTTATGTGAAATGATGTTATGTTAATTAGCTTAGCTGTAGTAATCATTTTACCATGTATATGTATATAAAAACTTCACATCATACACGTTGAATATATACAATCCTTATTTGTCAATTATACTTCAATAAAACTAAAAAATTATGTACAACCACGTAAGAATGTAAGTGTAGCTAAGGCACTATAGGAGTTCAAAAAGGGGACATTTATTACAGACTGTAGGTTGCAGAGTTTTCCACAGCAGGCAACTTTCATTGAGTTTTGGGTGATAGGGTGCCTGTTAATTAGAAATTACCTAAGCAGAAAAAATGGGATTTCATTCCAGAAATAAATAGAATATGGGCAGATAGATGCATTGTTCATAAGAAGAAAAAAAATTGGCCCAGTGGTTTCAGTATCCCATCAGATGCTCTAACATTTGTAAGATTAGTAGAAAGCTAGAATGGGGTCCAAAGACTTACTAGGTGTCCATAGATCCATAAATTGATCACACGATAGTGGAGAATAAAGTCAGCAGAGTGTGGAACCTTCTCACTGTCATTCATTGCTGTTCACTGTTTCCCCTTCTGCCTGTGCCTCACTTCCCTCCATCTCCAGGAACCTCACAGTCTCACAGTTCTTTACTCATCTAAATGTCATTCTTCAAAAAGAAAAAATAAAAGTCCTCCTTTAAGACTCTCTGGCATTTTGGAATCATGTCAGGCTGTGGAAAACACCAGAGCCAATTTATAGTTGATGTAAATCCACAAGATTTTTACCATGTTGCTTCTGTTCTTTGTTATATGGTGATTCTTTGTAAATACCTGATTCTTTCTTATCATGTTGGAAATGTGAGCCCACTGTGACTAAGTTCATGTTAAATACCAAACCAACATTTTTTGGTTTTCCTCAGAGACTAAATATGAATGAAAGAAGATGAAGTGGTGCAACAAGAAAAATGTAATTTAAAAAGATCCCACCTGGTTTCAACTGCATTAGTAACATGAGAGGAAAAACTGACTACATCTCATCAAATTACAAAAGTAAAAGTATTTCTAGGACTTAAAAGTGTGAGCTAAATGATGAGAACACATGGACACATGCAAGAGAACAACACACGTTGGGGTCTATTGGAGAGTGGAGGTTGGGAGGAGAGACGTGATCAGGAAAAATAACGAATGGTTACTAGTCTTAAAAACTGGGTGACGAAATAATCTGTACAACAAATCCCCATGACACAGGTTTACCTATATAACGAACTCACACATGTGCCACTGAACTTAAAATAAAAGTTTTTAAAAAGTATTTCTAGGAAAACACAGACTACTTAAAATCGTTGGTTAGTTTTGAACTAAAATCCTTCAAAAATATACAACAAAAAAAGTAGTTTCCAGATGTCCTTTACAATGTTACTGAGAATGTAAAATGTCTTTCATTAATTTGGATTTTTAAACATTCCTCTGTGTCATATTTAAGTGTGAAGTTTTACTCTCTATTGTTGTAGATAATCTTTTAGTCAGGTAATGAATAGCACATGGTACAGAAAAATATATACATATACATTTTGATTTCAGCTTTTCTGAAGCCCCATTGTTTATTTCAGGCTGCTTTACTGAGACTCCTTGCACTAAACGCCTCTGGTTGAATTCCACTCAAGACAAAGGCATATTTTAGGGATGTACCTCTGACAAAGAGGTATTGATGGACCAGGAATCAGACTTTGGACAAATGGGCATTTCATTATAACACAGCCTAATTGTTAAAGCTCTTATTGAAAAGAATAAAAATTTCATTAGTCATCACAGGAACTCAGCACAAACTCCTCCTCCTTTTCCCCACAATGCACAGAAAGAATGGCAGCTTTAAGTTTATCACTGAACATTTTGAAAGCTTTGGTCCTTCCTTCTTTTTGTTCCACTTGCACTAAGAAGTATTTTAGTAACAATTGTGAAATAACTGTGATAATAATTTTAACTAAATTTTATAAATGTAATTGTTAAAAAAAAAAAAGCAAAACTCTGCAATCACTGACAAATGAAATTCCAATTACGAGCAACTGGAGGGCCTGTTCTTGCATATTCAGGGCTCTAATATAATTTTCTAGGACTGTGAAGAATTTATAAGATAATTGTAGGACTCAACTAAGATAAAGACAAAAGTGATTTACAAATTGTGAAGTTTATATAAATTTAAGGGAGTAAAGTTTGCATGGGTAATTATTATCATCACAACAGTATTTTATTTTAATGTCTTTTCAGCTTCCAGGAAGCATAGGCATTGATTACTGCCTTAAGTGTAAAAACTGAAATGGCGAAGGGCCAAGATACAATCCAGATCACTATCTAGGGATCAGAAATGCTGACATTAATTAGTTGATGACTTTGTAAAAGTCATGTAACCTGTTGGAAGATCAGTGTATTCAAATTTGGAAAAGGTGAAGGTTAGACTAGATGGGGACCATAAACACATGGCAATCAACAGCCCTAACACTTGAACAGGCTTTGTTAACAGATCACAGAAGTGCTTCTGGCTAAGACGGAGTTCATTCTCACAATCTTGCTCTCATAGAACCCCAATTAGAGCTGGTTGTCTGTGTTTAAACCTATTAAACACACTTTGAGACTACAGAGGATTTTTTAGGGTTTCTTTCTTCCAGATATAAGAAGCTACAGTTACCATCTGTGGTTTATAAATAAATCATATTATTCCTTTGCTCGAAGTCCTCTAGTGGCTCAACTTTTCAGGCAGAGTAAACGTTAAAGTCTTTAATTGGCCCACTATACAATCTCATCTTTCTTGCCTCTCCTTCCTCATCCCCTACCTCTTTTCCTCTCTCACTCAGCCTGCCCAGTCACACTGGTATACTGTTTATTCATGAAACACATTAAGCATACCCCTGTCTCAGAAACATCGCAATGACTATTCCCACACGGATGCCACACAGTCTTACTGTTTGCACTCTCCCGGAGTAGCAATCCAAGCAGTACATTGAGTTGTTTGACCCATGGCAGTAGCCAGAGCGGTTAGAATGCAGGAAACAGCATCCTGAGGTGGCATTAGGACAATGGGGCCCCAATCTTGGCCCCTCAAACCATTATATTATCCTGAACCTCTAGACCTATGACAAGAAAGATGATCTCTTTGGGACCTTGTCTCCCCCTGTCTTGATTACTGGCACCAACCAGTCTCTTCTTTATTGCTGCTAATGATAGAGACTTTCTGTCTATCCATAAGAGCACAAATTGCATGATGTCAGAGATTTTTTTTTGTCCATTTGATTCCCTGATATATTCCCAGTACCCTGAACAGTGTCTGATTCATAGTAGGTATTCAATAATACGGTTTTTTTTTTTTTTTTTTTTTGGTATAAATGGATTCCATAGATGATACTTTCATTAAGCAGAAATAAATTACATTATTTAGAAAAGTCTTCAGGAGAAGATGATATCTGAGTGTTAAAGGGTGCTAAGGACTTAGAAAACATTTTTCCTTAAAGGGGTACCAAATGAAGAGAGAAAAACAATGCACAAGATCTTTTCATAAAAAACGGTATACACCGGGCGCGATGGCTCATGCCTGTAATCCCTGCAGTTTAGGAGGCCAAGGCGGGCGGATCACAAAGTCGGGAGATGGAGAGCATCCTGGCTAACATGCTGAAACCCCGTCTCTACTAAAAAAAAAAAAAAAAAAAAAAAAAAAATTAGTCAGGCGTGGCAGTGTGCGCCTGTAGTCCCAGCTACTCGGGAGACTGAGGCAGGAGAATGGCGTGAACCGGGAGGCGGAGCTTGCAGTGAGCTGAGATCTGGCCACTGCACTCCAGTCTGGGTGACAGAGCGAGACTCCGTTTCAAAAAAAAAAAAAAAAAATGTGTAGAGCAATCTAAATGTAGAGCCATGAGGTGGAAAGGTGGTGAGAAGTGAGTTGAACCCACACAGTGGAGGCCTGCAATGTCTGATTAAGATGCTTGAGTTTAATCCTTAAAAAAATGAATATTTCAGGAAGATATAGTTGATAATATGATATATATAAAATAAAGGTTGGAGTGGGTAAAATAATATATAAGAATTGCAATAGCCCAGACTCAGATAACTAAATATTTCATATTGGGCAGGCAAATGAGATGAAAAAGATAGAATGGCATTTAAGTGAGTGAAGAGCTGTGACAATGTGAGATCCCTAAAGATGGAAGGAAATGAGGAACAGGCAGAAGGTGGAATAGTGAACAGCAATGACAGTGAGATGGTTCCACACTCTGCTAATTTTATTTTCACCTTTTATTTTAGGTTCAGGGAGTATATACACAGGTTTGTTACATAAGTAAATTGCATGTCACCAAAGTCTGGTGTACAAAGGATCCCATCACCCAGGTAGTCAGCATAATATCTAACAGGTAGTTTTTCAACTCTCACCCTCCTTCTAGTAGTCCCCAGTGCCCAGTGTCTATTGGTTCCATAAGATGATTTTATTTCACTTTTTTATCTTTCATTTAGGTTCAAGGTATATGTGCAGGTTTGTTATATAAGTAAATTCATGTCATAGGGGTTTGTTGTACAGATTATTTTGTCACCCAGGTACTAAGCCTAGTAACCACAATTTGTTTTTTCTATTTATTTATTTTTATTATTATTTATTTATTTATTTATTTATTTTGCTTCTCTACCTCCTCCTATCCTTCACCCTCAAGGAGGCCCTAGTGTCCCCTGTTTTCATTTTTGTGTTCATGAGTTTCATCATTTAGTTCCCACTTATAAGTGAGAACATGCAGTCTTTGGTTTTCTGTTCCTGCATTCATTTGCTAAAGATAATGGCCTCCAGCTCCATCCATATTCCTATCAGACATAATCTCATTCTTTTTTTATGGCTGCATAGTATTCCATGATGTATATGTACCACATTTGCTTTACTCAATCTGTCCTTGATGGGCATATAGATTGATTCATTTCCTTGCTTTTGTGAATAGTGCTGCAATGAACATTCTCATGCATGTGTCTTTATGGTAAAATGATTATATTCTCCTGGGTATATATTCAGTAATGGGATTGCTGGGTTGAATGGTAGTTCTACTTTTAGCTCTTTGAGGAATCACCATACAGCTTTCCACAGTGGTTGAACTAATTTACATTCCCACCAACAGTGTCTAAGTGTTTACTTTTCTCTGCAAACTCACGAGCATCTGTTATTTTTTATTTTTTAATAATAGCCATGCTGACTGGTGGGAGATGGTATCTAATTGTGGTTTTAATTTGCATTTCTCTAATGATCATTGATATTGAGCTTTTTTTCCATAGGCAATCTCATCCTTCTAGAAATGGGCAAAGATTTCATAACAAAGATATTAAAAGCAATCACAACAACATCTAAAACAGACAAATGAGATCTAATTAAATGTGAGAGCCCTTGCACAGCAAAATACTATCAACAGAGTAAAGACAGCTGACAGAAAGGGAGAAAATATTATAAACTATGCATCTAACAAAGGTCTAATATCCAGCATCTATAAGGAACTTAAATTTACAAGAAACGAACAATCCCTTTTAAAAGTAGGCAAAGGACATGAACAGATACTTTCCTAGAGAAGATGTATAGGTGGCCAAAAAGCATTTTTTTTTTAAAGATGATTTTAAATTGTGTTCTGTTCATCATATTTTCTCTATTACTTGATTTTTTAAAAATTACTATTTTTATTAAACTATGAAAAATGACAGCAGGTTTGATATATAGCAAAGAAACTTATTTTGTTTTGTTATTAAAAACAAATTCATAGTATAATACGTAATAATTATTTGCTATGAAGGAAATTAGTGTTAAGCATATTTTGGGATAGGAAAGCTTGGGATAATCATTAATGTTCCAATAAGCTATTAAGTACATTTGAAATTTTTTTATTCCAGTAAAAGCAGGTAATGTGATTGATTGAGATTACTGATTTTGGAGATTAGATCCAGTCCTAAAGAATCACTTATTTTCAGCTTGTCTCATTTTTAAAATAGGGGTTTACAAAGGGTTATTTAATAGAATTAACATGATAAAGAATATAAAACACAATCTAGTGAGTAGCTATTCCAAAAATAGTAGCTACTATTGTTATGAATTGTGTAAATACATAGGTAAAGACAATCAGGGTTTGAGAACAAGCAATATTTATTTAATCTCTACTTAATCAGCTCAACTTAATACCAGGAACTATTGAGTGTCAACTTGATTGGATTGAAGGATGCAAAGTATTGTTCCTGGGTGTGACTGTGTGGGTGTTGCCGAAGGAGATTTACAATTGTCAGTGGAATGGGAGAGACAGACCCACCCTAAATCTGGGTGGACAGCATCTAATCAGCTGCCAGCAATGGCAGGATAAAAGCAAGCACAGGCAGAAAGAAAAAACAACAACAACAACACACATTGGAAAAAGAGAATTCCAGGTACAGAGAATAGTTAGTACAAATCACCTCAGGAGGGAACAAACTCAGCCAATTCAATGAACAGGACTGTTTAACAATATAGAGACACAAGGAAAAGAGAATAAAGCTGTGAAATCAGAGAAATATTTTCAACTGTAAGCCAAATACAAACACTTCGATGTGGCAGAAAGTTACGGAGAATGATTTTATTTCTATATGCAAGGGTTTAACTCAATGTTCTAGAAATCTTGAGGTTATCTACTTTTCCTAATCATGTAAGTAACATTTTCTTACTCAACCAATGAATACTTGTGAACACCTATGCAGAACAAAGACTTGAAGAAATTTAACCCATAGGATAGCTCAGAAATTAGGACCTAATTCTGAGGGAGAGATCACATCTAGTTGAGCAAATCTGAGAAGGTTTTGTGATGAAGCTGACGTATGAGCTAAGGTAGGTAGGTAAGATTTAGGCATATAAAACATGATGATGTTGAAGGGGCACAAAAAGTCATTCTAGGAAAAAACATGAAGAAAGTCATAGAAATAAGTGGTTTAGGCAAGAGCATGTTGTTTGAAATTATTACTTTAAAAATGGCTTTAAGTTTTAAAATTCAATAGACCATTGTCAAAGCTCAACTTGATCTTGTCACATTATTGTCTCCCACTTTGCTTAGCAAGAAATTATATGTGTGTTAGTCACAACTCTGAGAGATACGTCACACATCTAAATGCATGGAGCAGTCAGGGAGATGGGATAAGCAGGTCATTCCTCCTAACCTCACCACATAGTCATGCTAAATCTTCTTCTCCTAAGTTCAGTGCATTGGAGGAAGAGGTAAGGCCAAAAGAGGAAGCCTCATCAACTACAGAGTCCCACAGGGCTCCAGGTGATTGCCACAGGTTATAAAGCAGCCTGGTGCCTGTATAGGCTTAGTAAATCAAGAAGTGACGTTGAGATAATGGAAACAGGCTGCTTTGTATAAATTTGTTTACTCTGTTCTCAATAGGTAACATAATTTGCATCATATGCTCTATTTATGACACACCTGGATTCAGAAATGAGGTCATTAAGTTATAAACTTCATCTGGTTCTTTTCTGAAAAATAGACATCAACTATTAGCCCACTTATAAAAAACCCTATATAAATCTTACCACCTGTCTCCATGAAGCCTCTTCAAGTGTTCACAAATGTCATTTCAAATGATATTTCGAAATTATGTATGTGTTTCTTCTATAATATGCCAAGCTTGCAATGGGCTTTTATTGCAATACTTCTGGTTGATTAGTGTGAGATCAAACAGATCATAAGGACATAAACTACTGATCCATATGGATAGGGTGGGACTGGAGACGGCCTTCAGTAGATGAAGCTGAAGACAAAGCACAATTACATTTATAATAAAGTCAGGGAGTCTTAGATTTCTATGTAATAACCTCTTTAGATCTATTTATTTGAACAACTTGAAATCTTCTACCCTCTTGCAGTTGTCAGGCACTTATCATATTTCAAATAATTAATATAAATGGGGTTGATGTTTGGGCAAATTGGAAAATAAAAATATTTTAAGATTTGATCTTCTGGGGTTAGTCATAAAGGGGCAGAATTTTCATGAGCATTATTTATTTAGCATTTTATTCAATTCTGTCAGTGACAGAAACATTCTGCCATTTACTGATTCAAGGAATGTTTTTGGAGAATCTGATCTGTAACAGCCACGGTGCTGGAAGCTAAGGATTCAACGTGACAAAAACAGGGAGAGTCCCTGAATCAGCTAATTATAGGAAAGTAAGCGACTACAATACAAAGAATGAGGAAACTGCGGTGGATGGAGAAGCACCAAACCCAGGCTCTGAGTCTCAGGGATGACTGCCTGAAAAAAGTACCATATAGGCTGAGACATAGGTAAGCTGTAGAAAAGTGATGGACAAGGAAAAGTTCCATATGTGCAGAACCTAGCTCTTTTCAGGAAAGCTGTGCTGGAGCATCAAGACTGGGGTCCGTGATAACCAATCTAAATCATGTCATTCACTAATACTATTTAAATGTGTCCTCTACTTTTTCTTTTTTTACACAAAAACATAATAAAGTGTGATTGTATATTTATGTGATTTTTAAAAAATTCTATCTCCTCATGTCCTGTTTTGTTCACCCCACTTTTTGGCACATAGTAGGCACTCAATGTTTGTTGAACCAACGAAAGCGCAAATACCTGAGAAGTGAGAGAGGGAAGAGCAGAAAAGGCTCTAGAGAGTTAGCCAGGGGATAAATCAAGCTGATTTTGTTTGTTTGGCCACACTGGGGAGTCTTACCTTCATCCTAAGAGTAGCAGGAGATAGAGAAATGTTTAAAGCCGTGGTTGCATTTTAGAAAAATCATTTTGCTTACAATGTAAAGAACAGATTGGAAAAGAGTAGGGGTCAATCTATCAGTTACCTGAGAAAACGGGGATTATGGCATTGGAGATGGACTTGAGATACAGGAAAATAAACTGATAAAGCTTCGTGACTGGTTAGATAAGAAAGAGGGAGAACAACGTTTTCCAAGATGACCCACAGCTTTCTGCACTGGGAAGCTAGATGAATCATCAAGAAAAGCAATGTTTTGTCTTTGATTTTGGCAATGAAGGGAGAAATGACAGATTCCATTTTGAGCATAAGTTTAAAATGTCCATGGGTCATATGAGAGATGGCCAGGAGGAAGCTGGATATATGCCTCTGAAGTTCATAAGAGAAATCTTGGTTAGAGATGGAGATTTGTGAGCTACTAGAATATAGATAATAATGAAAGATTTCACTGATGCAGCTGAAAGGACTTCTGGAAAACTTGCTTCTCTTGTCAGACTCTTAAAGGTCTCTCTTTTAGGCTGATTTTAACTAATTCATGAACAGAGAAATAAATCACAAAAGATGGTTTATAACTTTGGGAAAAAGCACATGGCCAGTTTTTCAAACATTGCAAAGGCCAATATGATGGGAGAGCCACAAAGTGACAGTTGGACTCTATAGGTCTTCACATCTCAGTTCAAAGTGCATTTTCAGCTTCTAGCTGGGTAATGAATTTTTGTCACTAGTCTTCTTCAGGTAAGAGACACACATAGCAGACACTGTTATCCAAAAATACTACATTCATCTGGTCCCACTAGTGTTTACATATACTATTGCCCCCCACCTAACATTTAAATTGCTTTTCTGATGTACACACCTTCACCATAGAACCTTATTTGATATTTTTTTGACACTGCCCTTTCATTTTAGTTTTGCTATGATGTGTGCAGCAGAGGAGGACCACATGTACCTTGGATGTGTTTTGTTTGATTGTTTTGTTATGGCAACAGTGTTTTAAAAAAACAGTTTTAAGTAGCTTGTGTTATACTTCATTACTATACAGACACCTTAGCATGAATTGTCTTTCATCCTATTTAATTTTGGCATTTATGTTAAATGCATGCCCTCTGCTCATATTTGGTTTGTGACCCTTACCCTGTACTGTTAAGATCAAGGACAAAAGCATATACGAGTTATCAAAGTAGAAAAGAGGAGAAAAAAAAAGTAAACTAATGTGTGTAATGGACATTGGAAGGAGGAGTATTTTATTAAAACCTTCCTGAAGAGGTTAAAAACTAACTAAAATGGGTTTCCCATTTTGCCAGGTAGACCTGGCAAAGATAACTACATAATCAAAGGTGAAACATGAGTGAATATTTTCAAGGATGTGTAGGCAGTACAGTGTTAAGTATGTAATGTTTGCAGGCAATAATAAAGGACTCCAAATGCCATGGTAAGGGTTTTGACATATCTTAGATAGCAGAGAGTCAGGAAAGTGTTTGACACCACAGAAAAATATAATCAGACTTTTATTTTAGAAAGTACATCTTGGCAGTAATCATGCATTTGAAGGAAGTAAGGCCAAAAACTATGTCATTTTTTATGGCATTCACATCTACATAAATTCAGAATCTACCATACTACAGAAATCTTGATGTCTGAAATTTTGAACTACAGCCTCTTGCTCTTTCAAGTCTCCCAGTAAATTCAACCCTCATTATTTTTAGGGCCAAAAGGCTTTCAACCTTTTTTTTTTTTTTTTTTTCCCCAAACTTATTTTTCTTTTCTATCCCTATGAAGCCCAAAACACATAGATCAACATTTCAACAGTACACTCAGTGACATTTCAGATTCCTTTTCCCCTAAGTCTAACCTTTTTGCCAATTTTTAGTTCAAGGTCGCTCAACCAAATGTGCTAGAACCTGGTTCTACATAATCTTTACAAAAAGCATACATTTAGATTGATTGTCTTTATGATAAGCCCTTAATGTTATCTTTCAATGCTTTTATTCACCTCTGTTTATCTCCCCATCTTTGTCGGTTCTAGTTCCCTACCCCTGGAAATTATAAAAATTTCCCAGGAGGTTTGTTAAAAGTTTTACAACCCAATCTGGATGTGGAGAAATAGAATCTACAAGGGAAGAATCTCTATGAAAATGTATATTTTAAAATGATGTTATAGTTGATTCTCATAATCTAGTAAATTTAGGAAACAATGAATAGATAATTCCCAAAGAGCAACTCTTCTGAATTTATTTTACACCCTCAAAACCGTGACTCAGCTCTCCTTCCTTATTTGCCTAGATTTAACACCAAAGAGTAAAACAATTTCATTATTCGTCACTCTCTCGCAACTTTGCCTGTACTTTTCCCTTCCTGTCCCTCCTCCTTTCAAAGCCTAACCCATCTGTTATAGACCAAATGTTTGTACACCCCCCACCCAATTTATATGTGGGAGGCCTAATTGTCCATGTGACAATACTTGGAGATGGGTACTTTCTGGAAGTAATTAATGTTTAATGAGGTCACAATATTGGGGCCCTAATCTATAGGATTACTGTCCTTACAAGAAGAGTCACGAGAGTTCACTCTGTCTCCAAGCAATGGAAGGCTATGTGAGGACACAGTAAGATGGTAGCCATCTGCAAGCCAGAAAGTGTGTCCTCACCAGAAACGGACCATGCTGGCACCCTGATCTTGGGCTTGTAGTCTTCAGAATTATAAGAAAATGAAAGCACCTTCTTTATCCATTCAATTCTTCATCTGTTTATAATTCATTTTAATCCATCTCTTTACAAAGCTTCCCTCATTATTCAAGTTAAATGATTCTTGAATTGTCCCATATAACACTTCACTAGTGTGTCTAGCATCAAGTTCATTCTGTTTCTATTTTTTTATTTGCAAACTAATCTCCTCTAATAGGATTCCTTTACAAAATAAAATGAGGATTGTTCATAAAAACAAGTACAACCTCTGGGTTAGACTTAAACTTGTCTCTTAAACCTGATAAATAAATATACTTAAGTATATTCTGTTTATTTTAAATGATTTCCTTTTACTATCTGTTATCTAAAAATATACTAAGATAAACCAAATGTAAATAAGTTTACAAGTTAATTATAAACATACAACCCATGAAATAAATGATTAGAAGCATTTCTGATGTGATAGCTAATGCTGTTTTACTGAAACCAAATCACCAGTTCTGGGTTTAATGACAGAAAGATATAAAATCAGATTTAAAATGTTTCTGTTTTTCAAATTTAATACTACTAACACTTTTTTTTGAGCATTTACTATGCATGAGGTATTATTCTAAGTGTTTTTCATATATCACTAATTTAGTTTTCAAAACAATGCTGTGAAGTAGAAATTGTTATTGTCACCATTTTACAAATCAGGAAATGAAGAAACAGATGTTCAGTAACTTGTCTAGCAAAGTAATCTAGATCTAGAGAACTAAGATTTGGATCTAGGCATCCTGACTCCAGAGCTTGAGCTTTTCACTGGGAAGCTACATTCCATTACTATATTTGCTTAAATCTGTATAATCAAATTTCACACTTGCCCTCAGGCAATCTAGAAATGATGATTTAATGAGGTGTCACTTGATAACAGTACAGGACTGTTTTAGTCAGTTAAAGCAAGTATCATGACAATTATAAAATCTATAGGAATAGAGTATGTTATTAATGATTGCTGGAGTGGAAAACAAAAGATATATATTTTTGCACATTGACTACTTTATTTATAAGTGAAATAATTCCATAAGATGATTGCAGAACACAATAGAGAAAAATTATAGGTGTTTCCTGGCACAAGCCACAGTGTTACCAATTACACTTACAATATTTTAAGTTGTTTCACACAATGAAGTGGATCCAAACCAGCAAAATAGCCAATTACAGTAAAAATAAAGTCTGACTCCTAAGGAGTCTATACTATTGTGTGTTCTTTGACTCAATTATCCTTTTATTTTCCTTATTTGCTGCAAAACCTTTGTACTTACTGTGGTACAGAAGGTACTATGGTACCTTCTGTGGTATTTGGCCTTCACTAAATGAAACACACCTATGAATGCAACACAAGTAGTGGTGCTAGAATAAAAGTTTGCCATCCAAAAGCTATAGAATGCACTAAAATAAATTTTAATTTTTCATAAGGAACTCTAGAGTACCAAAGAATATATAACAGTTGAAGAATTTCTGTCTTGGATGAAAAAGGTGCCATTCTCAGAAAAATACACCCTGTTCAAGAGATCTTAACATCACAGAGGTATAGAAGCAAAATAAACTGAAGTAAGGAAATGAGGGTCAAAAGAAACTGAAATCTTTTTGAGGTTAACAACACAGCTTAAACAATTTTTCTTGTGTTTATCTTCCTGACATAATCCCTGGTTTTACCCCTAAAAGACTCTAGGAGTGAAAAGATAGGAAAGCCATTCAAAACGAACAACACAAAGATTTTTAAACCCTTCTGAATCACAAAGTTCCATCCTCTGCACTAGGCTTTCACTTATCTCAGCACTTCCCTTCATCAAACTGAATGAGGAGGAGTGTTAGATCACCTTAAATTGCTAAAGTTTAGAGTGTTTAATAACAACTAGCCCAAAAGTGAGTGAGACGAAAGAGAAGAACAGACATTGTGGACAGGGGAAGTTTAAAAGTCTTGAACTGAGAGTCAGGAGGCATAGAAACTAGGCATTAACTCATTGTGTGACTTCAGGCAAATCAGTTAATTTCTCTGTTTACCAGTTTCCTTTTCTTTCAAATGTGGCATTTGGACTAGACTAAAAGCAGTTGTCCACTTCTGATTTAAGGTCTTATGATTCTATTCCCAAGATGTCTTCAGAATCCACATAGATTTTTTTTTTTTTTTTTTTTTTTTTTTTTGAGACAGAGTCTGGCTCTGCCGCCCAGGCTGGAGTGCAGTGGCCGGATCTCAGCTCACTGCAAGCTCCGCCTCCCAGGTTCACGCCATTCTCCTGCCTCAGCCTCCCGAGTAACTGGGACTACAGGCGCCCGCCACCTCACCCGGCTAATTTTTTTGTATTTTTTAGTCGAGACGGGGTTTCACCGTGTTAGCCAGGATGGTCTCGATCTCCTGACCTCGTGATCCGCCCGTCTCGGCCTCCCAAAGTGCTGGGATTACAGGCTTGAGCCACCGCGCCCGGCCAGAATCCACATAGATTTAATTTATATTATGTTCTAGATCCTGACCTTATAAAAACCATCTTCTGGTTCACACTCACTCTACTGCATCTAGCTAATCTTCAAAGGAATGATTCTGGTGCATCAGAACTTTCTTATCCTTAGTTCATCTTAAAAATGCAGATTCTTAGATCCGGAACAAGATGGCTGAATAGGAACAGCTCCAGCCTCCAGCTCTCAACCCGAGTGACACAGAAGACAGGTGATTTCTGCATTTTCAACTGAGGTACCGGGTTCATCTCACTGGGGAGTGCTGGACAATCGGTGCTGGTCAGCTGGTGCAGCCCGACCAGCGAGAGCTGAAGCAGGCGAGGCATCATCTCACCTGGGAAGTGCAAGGGGGAAGGGAATCCCTTTATAAATTGAGACACACAACAACTGGAAAATCGGGTAACTCCCACCCTAATACTGCGCTTTACCAAGGGTCTTAGCAAACAGCACACCAGGAGATTATATCCCACAGCTGGACGGGAGGGTCCCATGCCCATGGAGCCTCCCTCATTGCTAGCACAGCAGTCTGAGATCTAACTGCAAGGTAGCAGCAAGGCTGGGGGAGGGGCGCCCGCCATTGCTGAGACTTAAGTTGGTAAACAAAACCTCTGGGAAGCTCGAACTGGGTGGAGCCCACCGCAGCTCCAGGAGGCCTGCCTGTCTCTGTAGACTCTACCTCTGGGGACAGGGTACAGCTAAACAAAAAGCAGCAGAAACCTCTGCAGATGTTAATGACCCTATCTGACAGCTTTGAAGAGAGCAGTGGATCTCCTAGCATGGACTTTGAGATCTGAGAACGGACAGACTGCCTGCTCAAGTGGTTCTCTAACCCTGAGTAGCCTAACTGGGGGACATCCCCCACTAGGTGCAGACTGACACCTCACACCTCACACGGCAGGCTACACCCCTGAGACGAAGCTTCCAGAGCAAGAATCAGACAGCAGCACTCACTGTTCAGCAATCTTCTATCTTCTGCAGCCTCCGCTGCTGATACCAAGGCAAACAGGGTCTGGAGTGGACCTCAAGCAACCTCTAACAGACCTAAAGCTCAGGGTCCTGAGTGTTAGAAGAAAAACTAACAAGCAGAAAGGACACCCACACCAAAACCCCATCAGTACGTCACCAGCATCAAAGTCCAAAGGCAGATAAAACCACAAAGATGGGGGAAAAGCAGGGCAGAAAAGCTGGAAATTCAAAAAATCAGAGTGCATTTCCCCCTCCAAAGGAACGTTGCTCATCGCCACCAATGGATCAAAGCTGGACGGATAATGACTTTGACGAGTTGAGAGAAGAAGGCTTCAGTCGATCAAACTTCTCAGAGCTAAAGAAGGAACTATGTACCCAGCACCAAGAAACTAAAAATCTTGAAAAAAGAATGGAAGAATGGATAACTAGAATAATCAATGCAGAGAAGGCCATAAACGAACTGACAGAGATAAAAACCATGACACGAGAAATACATGACATATGTACAAGCTTCAGTAACCGACTTGATCAACTGGAAGAAAGAGTATCAATGATTGAAGATCAAATGAATGAAATGAAGCAAGAAGAGAGGTCTAGAGAAAAAAAAGGATAAAGAAATGAACAAAGCCTCCAAGAAGTATGGGATTATGTGAAAAGACCAAATCTACGTCTGATTGGTGTGCCTGAAAGTGAGGGGAAAATGGAACCAAGTTGGAAAACACTCTTCAGGATATCATCCAGGAGAACTTCGCCAACCTAGTAAGGCAGGCCAACATTCAAATTCAGGAAATACAAAGAACGCCACAAAGATACTCCTCGAGAAGAGCAACTCCAAGACACATAATTGTCAGATTCACCAAAGTTGAAATGAAGGAAAGTATCTTAAGGGCAGCCAGAGAGAAAGGTCGGGTTACCCACAAAGGGAAGCTCATCAGACTAACAGCAGATCTCTCGGCAAAAACTCTCCAAGCCAGAAAGGAGTGGGGGCCAATATTCAACATTCTTAAAGAAAAGAATTTTAAACCCAGAATTTCATAACCAGCCAAACTAAGTTTCATTAGTGAAGGAAAAATAAAATCCTTTACAGACAAGCAAATGCTGAGAGATTTTGTCACCACCAGGCCTGCCCTACAAAAGATCCTGAAGGAAGCACTAAACATGGAAAGGAACAACCGGTACCAGCCATTGCAAAAACATGCCAAAATGTAAAGACCATCAAGGCTAGGAAGAAACTGCATCAACTAATGAGCAAAATAACCAGCTAATATCACAATGACAGGATCAAGTTCACACATAACAATATTAACCTTAAATGTAAAAGGACTAAATGCTCCAATTAAAAGACACAGATTGGCAAAGTTGGATAAAGAGTCAAGACTCATCAGTTTGCAGTATTCAGGAGACCCATCTCACACGCAGAGACACACATAGGCTCAAAGTAAAGGGATGGAGGAAGATCTACCAAACAAATGGAGAATAAAAAAAAGGAGGGGTTGCAATCCTAGTCTCTGATAAAACAGACTTTAAACCATCAAAGATCAAAAGAGACAAAGAAGGCTGTTACATAATGGTAAAGGGATCAATTCAACAGGAAGAGCTAACTATCCTAAATATATATACATCCAATACAGGAGCACCCAGATTCATAAAGCAAGTCCTGAGAGACTTACAAAGAGACTTAGACTCCTATACAATAATAATGGGAGACTTCAACACCCCACCGTCAACATTAGACAGATCAACGAGACAGAAAGTTAATAAGGATATCCAGGAATTGGACTCAACTCTGCACCAAGCAGACCTAATAGACATCTACAGAACTCTCTACCCCAAATCAACAGAATATACATTCTTCTCAGCACCACACTGCACTTATTTGAAAACTGACCACATAGTTGGAAGTAAAGCACTCCTCAGCAAATGTAAAAGAACAGAAATTATAACAAACTGTCTCCCAGACCACAGTGCAATCAAACTAGAACTCAGGACTAAGAAACTCAATCAAAACCACTCAACTACATGGAAACTGAAAAACCGGCTCCTGAATGACTACTGGGTACGTAATGAAATGAAGGCAGAAATAAAGATGTTCTTTGAAACCAATGAGAACAAAGATACAACATACCAGAATCTCTGGGACACATTTAAAGCAGTGTGTAGAGGGAAATTTATAGCACTAAATGCCCACAAGAGAAAGCAGGAAAGATCTAAAATTGACACCCTAACATCACAATTAAAAGAACTAGAGAAGCAAGAGCAAACACATTCAAAAGCTAGCAGAAGGCAAGAAATAACTAAGATCAGAGCAGAACTGAAGGAGATACAGACACAAAAACCCTCCAAAAAATCAGTGAATCCAGGAGTTGGTTTTTTGAAAAGATCAACAAAATTGATAGACCACTAGCAAGACTAATAAAGAAGAAAAGAGAGAAGAATAAAATAGATGCAATAAAAAGTGACAAAGGTGATATCACCACTGACCCCACAGAAATACAAACTACCATCAGAGAATACTATAAACACCTCTATGCAAATAAACTAGAAAACCTAGAAGAACTGGATAATTTCCTGGACACTTACACTCTGCCAAGACTAAACCACGAAGAAGTTGAATCCCTGAATAGACCAATAGCAGGCTCTGAAATTGAGGCAATAATTAATAGCCTACCAACCAAAAAAAGTCCAGGATCAGACGGATTCACAGCTGAATTCTACCGGAGGTACAAGAGGAGCTGGTACCATTCATTCTGAAATTATTCCAATCAATAGAAAAAGAGGGAATCCTCCCTAACTCATTTTATGAGGCCAACATCATCCTGATACCAAAGCCTGGCAGAGACACAACAAAAAAAGAGAATTTTAGACCAATATCCTTGATGAACATCGATGCAAAAATCCTCAATAAAATACTGGCAAACCAAATCCAGCAGCACATCAAAAAGCTTATCCACCATGATCAAGTGGGCTTCATCCCTGGGATGCAAGGCTGGTTCAACATATGCAAATGAATAACACAGATATAAAACCATATATATTTATGGTTTTAGGCTTCCTAACACTTTGTGTATAAAAATAAACACCATATATATATAAACATATATATATATATATATGTTAAACACCAGAAGCAATGGCAACAAAAGCCAAAATTGACAAATGGGATCTAATTAAACTAAAGAGCTTCTGCACAGCAAAAGAAACACCATCAGAGTGAACAGGCAGCCTATAGAATGGGAGAACATTTTTTCAATCTACTCATCAGACAAAGGGCTAATATCCAGAACCTACAAAGAGCTCAAACAAATTTACAAGAAAAAAACAATCCCATCAAAAAGTGGACAAAGGATATGAACAGACACTTCTCAAAAGAAGACATTCATACAGCCAACAGACACATGAAAAAATGCTGGTCATCACTGGCCATCAGAGAAATGCAAATCAAAACCACAATGAGATACCATCTCACACCAGTTAGAATGGCAATCATTAAAAAGTCAGGAAACAACAGCTGCTGGAGAGGATGTGGAGAAATAGGAACACTTTTACACTGTTGGTGGGATTGTAAACTGGTTCAACCATTGTGGAAAACAGTATGGCGATTCCTCAAGGATCTAGAACTAGAAATACCATATGACCCAGCCATCTCATTACTGGGGATATACGCAAAGGATTATAAATCATGCTGATATGAAGACACATACACATGTATGTTTATTGCGGCACTATTCACAATAACAAAGACTTGGAATCAACCCAAATGTCCATCAGTGGAAGACTTGATTAAGAAAATGTGGCACATACACACCATGAAATACTATGTAGCTATAAAAAAGGATGAGTTTGTGTCCTTTGTAGGGACATGGATGCAGCTGGAAACCATCATTCTCAGCAAACTATCACAAGAACAGAAAACCAAATACCTCATGTTTTCACTCATAGGTGGGAACTGAACAATGAGATCACTTGGACACAGGAAGGGGAACATCACACACCGGGGCCTATTATGGGGAGGGGGGATGGCATTGGGAGTTATACGTGATGTAAATGACAAGTTGATGGGTGCTGACGAGTTGATGGATGCAGCACACCAACATGGCACAAGTATACATATGTAACAAACCTGCACGTTGTGCACATGTACCCTAGAACAAATATAATTTAAAAAAGAAATGCAGATTCTTGAAATGGAAGCCAGGCCTAATGAGTCAAAATCTATAAAAGTGGAGCTCAGAAATTTCCAATTCTAAGAAACCTCCTGTGTGATTCCTGGGCAGACCAAAGTTGAAAACTACAGGTTTAAAAACTGTGTGGAATGAGAAGGAAAAGAAAACAATGAATTGTAGGAGCCCAAGGGGCAAATAATATCCTGCTCTCATTTCCTTCCAGTCATAGCGTGAAACCAAGCCACTTCATAGCAAAACTAAAGAAAGCTTTTCAAAGTGTTTAGTGTGTGGACATGAGAACTATATATAAGAAAAGTTGATATGAGTCATAACTCAATGTAATTGCATTCTGTTATCAACAAGTATAGTTAATGATATAGACATTTAAGTTTAGGGGCATAACATAAAAAACTAAGGAAAGTGGGCTATTAACGCATAGTCACTTTTTAGCTCCTTGTTCTTCTTGATGTTTCCATGTAAGTTAGAAACTTGATTGAAAGAATAAATCCATTTTCTAGAAAAAAAATCTTAAAATTTTGATTAGTATTGTGAACTCCAAATATCTGAGACAGGTCCTAGTCAATTGAGAAAGTTTATTTTGTCAAGGTTAAGGATGCGTGCCTATGACAAAGACTCTGGAGGTCCTGATGACATATGCTCAAGGTGATTAGGACACAGCTTGGTTTTATACATTTTAGGAAGACATGAGAGATCAAACAATAAATGAAAGATGAACACTGTTTCAGTTCAAAAAGGTGGGACAACTGGAAGCAAAAGTGAGACAACTTGAAGTGGGGAAGGGACTTCCAGGACATAGGTAGGTAAGAGACAACCAGCTGCACACTTTTGAGTTTCTAATTAGCCTCTCCAGAGGAGGCAATCAGATATGCACTTCCCTCAGTGAGCAAAGGGATTACTTGGAATAGAATGTGAGGCAGGTTTGCCCTAAGCAGTTCCCAGCTTGACTTTTCCCTTTAGCTCAGTGAGTTGGGGGTCCCAAGATTTATTTTCCTTTTACATTTACCCCCTTTTCTTTTTTCAGACTCTTTCAGAGAAAGCATTTCAGAAGAAAATGAGTCTTTCGTCTCAGGTTTCATCTAATCTCTAATGGCTAGAATGGTTTGTTCCTAGACAAGTAGGTTCCATTAGGAAAGCTCATTTTTAGCAGGTTGTGAAGTCTCACATCCTATGAAGAGAAAATAAGGGGAGGAAGGGAGAAAAGACAACAATAAAAAACCAACAATCTTGGAAAACTGATATAGGCTATATTACTCTGATGCTCATACATCACTAGTCAGGTATGAAAGTATCTTATGTATGTAAATAGGTTGCTGTTATTTCTTCTGAAGTTTAAGTTGTCTAGCTTCAGTTTGCAGGGCTTCAAGAAAGCACAGCTTAGTTTTCAGTGATTCCAAATTAGGAAAAATGGGGAGAAAAAAAGAAGCAAGTAAATTGAAAACATTTTGGAGACTTGTAGCCAAGAAAAATTAGAATTCACTCCAAACTGTCAAAAATAATAAAAATTATAAAAACATTAGGTGAGAAGAGAATCTAAGCACAGGTAGACTATAGTTTTTGAAATATAATTTTTCTCTCTCCATTTTCTCATTTTTATTAAAGACAGACCATGGTAGGACCAATTTGCTTTATAATACTTGGCCTGATTATTTGTATAAAGTGCAACAGGAATAATCATTTTTCAGATAGGCTTTTAAATTGGCTTTGATGAAACTTTGTTACATAGAAGAAATCTCAGATAAGACTTATTTTGTGGACTTGTACCATTAAATACCTGTGAGCTAGGTAAATTCCTCTCCTCTTAAGGTCCCAAGATAACCTGGGGCTCCTAGGCCTGTCAGAAAGTGATAGTCTTTACTTACCACAGGTTAGGGACCCTGCTCAGGGACTGTGTAGACAAGGTATGAGGCTAGTTTTTCCAAGGGGTTTTTCTTGTCTCTATAAGTCAAGTTTATTTCCAGTCAAGTTTGTTGACCATCCCAGCCAAAGCCTTGCTAAAGTAACCAGTTTCTCCAATGGTTTCTTGTTGTAAAAAAAGACATTTTTATTGCACTTATGCAAATAACTATATTACCATTAAGTTAAGAATACTCACAAATAATTACAAAATTCTGAAGAAATCAGGTAGAGAGAAATAAATATACTCAAAATAGTGTTGCTACAAGCTGTCAACAGCTCAAAAGAAAAGTTTCCTTGACTCTGCAAAACAAAGCAAATGATCAGCAACAATTTAAGTAAAAAAGTCAAAAGATGACTTCAGTCTTCTATTAGTTCAGTTCATGCAGTTAACTCCTGTTCTGCTTGATATTCATGAACATTTCAGCTCTCCATGAGAGTTCAGAAAGCTTTTCTTCTATTCTAATGTCAAAATTTCCAAAGTTATCAGAACCCTGCATTCAAGAACACCTCTTAAGAGTTTTCTAGTTGATTATAAAATCACCTTCTAAAAAGAACCAAAACAAAACAACAGTTGTCTGTGAATGACAAAAAGTTTTAGGGCAGCCACAGTCAAGAACACAACTGACAAGGAAATTTGTTACCTGTGTGACACACAATAATTTAACATAGCAATTATAATTATTACTGATAGTGTACACTAAGTCATATCAGAATTAGAGAAGTTTCTCATAACTTTGGAACATATACTAATAACCTATGTACACAAATACAGCCCAAAGAAAGCCAAACACCATTTCATATTTAACAATCCTTCCTGTATGATTTTTATACAAAATAAGCCAAATACATAATTTTTGGACTTTATGGAACTTAATATCTTAAAGGGTTAATTAGATTAGAAAAAGACATAATTTACCATTTGATTTTGGAAAGTTTCTCAAATAGTAAAGGCTTAAAATGCTTGATATTATGGTAAAATAAGATCACAAGTCATTGTAAAATAAGTTCCTCATTTAACCAAAGTGATAACTCAAAGATTTGAAAAAATAAAAGGGCAAAAACCTTTATTATTTGAGAAAGTAGACTTAATTTTCCAAACACTAAACCCTAATAAAAACAGCAAGAGGCAAATTAAATATTTTTCAAAATTTTATAATCTATACAATTTTAATCATTTTGACCATAAGATATAATTTCCATAAGCCTTTTATAACCTTTATAATCCTTATTAAAGAGAGGATTAATGCTTCAAGAAAATCTTGTTAATCTGACATAGGGACCCATATGTTGGTGTTACATCAGTGTGTCTTTGACATTAATGGTTAATTTATAGAGAAACTGAACTTATCCCTCAAAATTGGTCCTTAAAATTTCATGTGCCCACCCCTTTTGTGAGAGTCCCTGGGACTTGAGGAGTTGAAGAACTTTAATTTCTGGTCCTGTGTCTCACAAACACAGTTTATTTTTATTGGCATCATTTACTAAGTCTGAAGATAAAGCTTTAATTGCTCTCAATGTTAAGATTTAGCAGGACTTGGTGTCCTTTTTAGACCCAGGAGTCAAAGCCCTGTATCTTAATGGTACAAAGACTTTAAAAGCACATACAGAAAGTTACATGAATGTACTTTAATTAACATTTTTTATCTGTTTTTTTCTAAGCACATCAAACTTAGTATTAATGACATAGAAATTATTTCAATAAAGCATACGTTTATTAGGCCAGTTATCCAAAGGCAAAAGAGGAGACCTTCTGTAGTGCAACTGCTATTCTCTAAGAGGAATATTATGTTGGAAGAAAACATTTCCTTTAGACCTCCAAGACAAAACTTTTTTTTTCTTTGATAGCATCAGGTTACAACAGTTAGAAGCTGAAGGAAACATAAAAACACTTACAAGAGCTGAAAATGAGTTGAAGGATAGAGTTATTGTTTCAGGCCTTTTAAATGAAGGAGAGAAAGCTAAAAATAACAAGAAACAATTAAAGTTGAACTTAGCATAAATGATTATAATGTCTCGTATTTTATTAAGAATAAAGCAATACCTTAAGAAAATTTTGTAGTTTGAACCAATTCTTTAGTGTATAAGTTTTTTAAATCAAAACTCAATCTCTAGAAATATTGTAATTTCCCTTTAATTATAGACAACTTGATCATATAAATTTTTTTTTTCATAAATCTTCTCATTAAGACTCACACAGACCATTCATGACATGCCTGGACTTTCTTGTTTGTGTTGAACATCCCCCTTTCTTACACAAACACTCATTTTATTCTAGGATAAAATTTAGCATACAAGATTATTTCTCATATAAAATTAATTTTCTTTAAGCTTTCTTATTAAAAAATACTTCTTTATTTCCATAAATTTCTTTACATCTCTTATTTCCTGGTTCCTTTTACCTTGTTTTATACATAACCTTTAAATAATCTTTGAATTTAACAAAAATTATTCACCTTTTAAAAACAGATATGCTTTTTTTTTTACAAAGAATGTTTTCTTACAATATTTTATTGGAAAATACCCAATTAATGAAATATACATTATTTAATTTAACATAACTTCACAAATTATGGCAAGTTTGTCTACAATTATTTTTCCAATTACATTTACTTATTGTATTTTAATAGTTTACTTATTTATGAAAACTGTGATATTCATCATTTAAAATTATGAAACCACCATTGCAAAATTATAACTGATACAGTGAAAGAGATCTCACCTAACTGATTCCATCTTGCTTCCAACCTCTAAGCTGTCCTTGTTCGTTCCTGGGTGTAGGTCAAACTAACCTTGAGAGGAACTAGTTTATAGTTAGCTTTGAAACAAAGTTGATGATAACAGTTCTTTCCCAAAACAAACTCCCTACCTACCTGGCGACTAGACTGCCTAAAGCCATGAGATTAGAAATTATGGTCCAGGACTCATGCAGCTAGAGGCTTCAAGACTCCAGATCTTCTCAAATTGCTCCTAGAGATAACATCACTATTGTAAAATGTAGTATCTGGCAGAGATAAGTATGAAATCACTTTATCAATAAATGAAAATAAAATGTATGCTGGCAATTTTTAAGACACTTCTAATATTACTTCACAAATAATTTTAAAGATAGCTTATTTATTAAAGGTTTCAATTAAGTCACACAAGCTTGAAAAAGCATTTGACTAGTCTTTATTCCTAATAAGGTATTTAAGTGCTTTTTCTTAAGCCAATTAATTAGAGATTTTTTATGTATTTTCAGTAGTGAAGCATTGTGTACACAACACATAGATACATAGATGTATTAGACATGGTGATAGAACATCTTATAGATTCATAAGACCTCTATTTTTTCAATTGTAGACTTTCCAATGCTTGATAATCTGTTTAATTACCCTAGGCAATTGACAGCTAGATAGCCGTGAATTTGTACATTTTTTTTTCCCATGAGTCATGGAATGCAGAACTTTTAATAACAAAAGCTTTAAGGACTCAGGAAGGACAAGGTGACCATCTTGGTTCTCCATGAGTCCATGCTTAAATAACATTAGACTTATAGCCTCCTGAATACCCGTTGTTTTACCAAGTTAGGTGCATAGCACTGATAACTGATGGATTATCAAGGTAATTTGACCTAGACCGTGGAGTTCATTCAAATTGTATATCTAAACAATTTCCATATCTGCTGGTTTAACATGAAAATCTGACAACATATTTTCTTGGTATTCAATTAATTTTTTGTTCTACTTGGATTACTAGCTTTATACAAGGAAAGTGGTTATTTCTGTAGTTTATAATAACTTAACACAATAACCATAATTAGAATTGATAGTGTGTACTCAGACATATTAGAATTTCAGGAATCCCATACAATTTTGTAAAATATATTAATGTCATTGACTAAAATATAACCTGAAGATTAAACTTTTTTTGGACAATGCTTCCCTTAAAACATGTCAAATAATCCTTTTACCTCTCTTTTGGATGTTTCAAGAGCCTTCTGTAGTATCTCAAAGTTAGAGGTCAGAAAAGACTATTTTGAAGTTGAAATTTGATTTTGGGAGGCCTATCAAATATGTTAAACGTTTAAAACATTGATATTATGAAATAGAATTCCAGGTTACCATAAGTCATTCATTTAGCCAAAATGATGACTCAAAAATTTAAAGGGCAAAAACCTTTACTCATTGATAGAGGGAAGAAGACTTAGCTTTCCAAACAATTGGTCTCTTGCCTTTCCTTTTATTTATTTATTTTTGCTACTTTATTCAAAAGGCAAACAAATATATTTCATTATCTTTTAATATTACATGAAAATCTTGTTCAAGAGAGAAAGCCAAATTTTACCCTTGCATTAGTGTACCATTAATGTCAGCTCCAATTTTTAATAAAACCTTATAGACAAATCTTTCCAATTTTAATCAGTATCATCATAAGGTGAGATTCTCATAAACTTTTTATAACCCTTTACAAATTTTTGTTAAAAAGAAGATCAGTGCTTTAAGAAAACCCTGTTTGTGCTTTTATTTCAATGTTCATTTACGGAGAAACCAGAAAATGATCTTTTAAATTTAGTCAGTATGTTCACACACATAGTGTTTTACAAGAATTAATTTTTCTTTTAAAACCTTCCACAAGTTGTTCAAACATTTAGCTTTATCCTAATTTAAAACAATCCTTTAACCCTTTAGGCAAAAACAACAACAACAAATCCACATTCCCATGTCTTCTTATAATCTTTTACAAAATCACATTTCACTTTTATTACACACCTTGCATGTAGAACTGTTTCTTCAGTAGTCTCAATTACATGTTTCAATGTTAACTCTTAGCAACTTTTACTTTTGGTCAAAACCTTGTTAAGTTTGGGACTTGAATTATGTATTAGATGTGGAGCCTAGGTCTCAGACAGAAGTGCAGATAAGTTCTGACTCTTTCCAGTGTCTACCTCCATGTGTCCCAGGCTTTACCTAGCTGTAAAGCAGGCACATTGTACAGTCAAGAGTCATAGCGACATTTTTGAAGCATTCATGAGGCCAAATCACCTTTAAGTTGTACAACATTTCTTGCATAAATTCTCTTTCATAAATTCTTCCACAATGTACATAGACTATCTATGACACACCGGGAGTTTTTGACTTGTCCTAAACATCTCTCTTTTAAACAACTAATTATTTTACTTTAAGACAAAAATTTACCATACAAGATCCTTTCTTATATAAAGCCTCTTTTTTTTGGTAACCTTCTCTGCATAGCTAGGGGGCACAGCTAATTTCCTATGTCCCCAGGCTTTATTTAAAATCTAATGCTCCAAAATACATTGAATAATTTTTTAAAAGTCAAAGAAGTAGTTTATGACCTTAAAGCATTTAGCAAACCTAATATCTGACATGTATAATTTAAATGAAAGGTTTACATTTTTGAAGATTTTTATTTTACCAATAATTTTTAAAACTTTATTTTTTAAAGATTACTTAAGTCACAGGAACTAAATAAAAGGCATTATACTTTTCAGACAAAATATTTGATTGAAGCTCTTGTTATTAAGCCAATTAACTAAAGTTCTTTCATATTACACCTATAACACATTTAAATACAGACACATAGAAGATAAAGGAATTGTTCCCTAAGTCAGAAATTGAACCCCAAACCTGGTTACCATTGTAAAAAGAGAAAGCACAGCCACATGGCTACAAGGTCAATCTCCCAAGAATGTGGCTGGCCAGTTTGCTGGGCCGTCTTGAACAGAGGGCTGATAAGGTCATAGGCATGCATTTTATCCTAAGATAAAATGTTATATCTTTATAACAGAGCAATATAGAAAGACATACAAAACACAACATATTCATTACAGTTTAACATTAGCCTCAGAATTCTTTTTTTAATTAATCAAAATTATACAGAGGAGATAAACAGTAACAATATCTTTTATTATTTATTTAACCAGTTTGCACAGAGAGAGAGAGGCAAGAGTGTTACTGGTAAGAAATTTTTACCCTTCTGCCGGCATGCCAGGTTTCTGAGTTCTCTCCCCGTGAGCAGCCTTAGTAACTGTGCTAAACTGTATGCAAACAAATACATTGCCATCAATTAAGAATATTCACAATTAGTTCACAAATTTTGGAGAAATTAGAGAGAGAAATATGACTCAAATTATGTTTACAAAAGTATACTCAACACACTTAAAGTATCAGGAAGCCTAAAATCCAAAAAGTTAGTTTAAGGTTAAAAAGCTGGTATGTTCCATCAATACCTGTGGGGCCTGATGAAGGTAGCCTAGGAATTCCAGATAAGTGGAACAAATGATGACTTGCTGAAAATGCATAGGAAACAAAATATTCACAGAACCAAATAAAGACCTTCCACTGGAAAATAAATTACATATATACACACACACACACAGATATAAAACCATATATATATGGTTTTTTAAATTATACTTTAAGATCTAGGGTACATGTGCACAATGTACAGGTTTGTTACACATGTATACTTGTGCCATGTTGGTGTGCTGCACCCATCAACTCGTCAGCACCCATCAACTCGTCATTTATATCAGGTATAACTCCCAATGCCATCCCTCCCCCGTCCGCCGCCCCCACGATAGGCCCTGGTGTGTGATGTTCCCCTTCCTGTGTCCAAGTGATCTCATTGTTCAATTCCCACCCATGAGTGAGAACATGCGGTGTTTAGTTTTCTGTTCTTGCGATAGTTTGCTAAGAATGATGGTTTCCAGCTGTATCCATGTCCCTACAAAGGACACGAACTCATCCTTTTTTATGGCTACATAGTATTTCATGGTGTGTATGTGCCACATTTTCTTAATCAAGTCTTCCACTGATGGACATTTGGGTTGATTCCAAGTCTTTGCTATTGTGAATAGTGCCGCAATAAACATACATGTGTATGTGTCTTTATATCAGCATGATTTATAATCCTTTGGGTATATCCCCAGTAATGGGATGGCTGGGTCATATGGTATTTCTAGTCCTAGATCCTTGAGGAATTGCCATACTGTTTTCACACCACAATGGTTGAACTACTTTACAATCCCACCAACAGTGTAAAAGTGTTCCTATTTCTCCACATCCTCTCCAGCACCTATTGTTTCCTGACTTTTTAATGATTGCCATTCTAACTGGTGCCATTCTAACTCATTGTGGTTTTGATTTGCATTTCTCTGATGGCCAGTGATGATGAGCGTTTTTTTCATGTGTCTGTTGGCTGTATGAATGTCTTCTTTTGAGAAGCGTCTGTTCATATCCTTTGTCTACTTTTTGATGGGGTTGTTTGTTTTTTTCTTATAAAGTTGTTTGAGTTCTTTGTAGGTTCTGGATATTAGCCCTTTGTCTGATGGGTAAATTGCAAAAATTTTCTCCCATTCTATAGGCTGCCTGTTCACTCTGATGGTAGTTTCTTTTGCTGTGCAGAAGCTCTTTAGTTTAATTAGATCCCATCTGTCAATTTTGGCTTTTGTTGCCGTTGCTTTTGGTGTTTATATATATGGTTTTATACACAAAGTGTCAGGAAGCCTAAAACCATAAATATATATGGTTTCATATCTGTGTATATAGGCAAAGCCAAAGAATAAACAGCAAATGAATGAAAACTAGAAGCCAAAACAAACAGGAAACCCTGGAAGCTATGGTGTTATCCAGGACCCTTAAAAACCCACATAATGAATATTTTATTCCTGATAAACAATTCAATATCCTCAAGTTTACCAGTATCATACATCCTGTGCAATTAAGAAATTCACTGTAGGTACATGACCAATAATCACTCCAGTGCTGGAGCTATCCATGCAAAACAGTAAACATAGTGCAAAGCAACACAAGTATATATATGAAATTTGCCTCCACACTAAATCCAGCTTCTTTCTTAACTCTATTTACAAAAAGAATTGCCAAACTACTGATACTTTTTTTAACAATACTTCTTATTTTATTTTCATCAAGACTCAGAGCTTTAACTATGAAATGTTAATTAGCCAAATGTCTCCAATTTTCTATTGTGTTTTAAATAGTATTTTATTATCTAAACATTTCCCACATCTTTCTCCACATCTTTGGGTCTGTTACTACATTGTTTCATAAATAACCTTTTCAAATCTGTAATTTGAATTATTAGATAACTTTTGAATTAGACAAAATTATTATTTTCCTCACTAATAACATAATCTTTTCTGACACGTTTGGTATACAGAATTATGTATTAAGTAGAATTCATTTCCTTAAAATGTAACCTAAAACTTCAGTGAAACCCTAAAAAGCAAGAAATTCTGAACCATCAGACATGGCCATTTTTAGATAAGAACAAATCCACAACTTTAGAAACATGGTTCCCCATATCATAACCCTTAATCAGAAATGATGCAGATATTAAATGAGCGTCAACATTTTTAAGATTTTAATTTACACACAAAGTTTACCTAAATCGTTAGTCCATTCACTGTACTCAGTTCTTTTTCTTTTATCAGTTTATCTAGATTACTTCTGTAAACTGAGATACTAGGCACTATCATTTAAAGTTAGTTATTTCCTTGTTAAACACATTTTTAATAGTCCGTGAACATTGGGTGCTTACATAAGCCTAAGTAAGAGCCTCAAAGTTAAATACATTGGGCCGGGCCCGGTGGCTCAAGCCTGTAATCCCAGCACTTTGGGAGGCTGAGACGGGCGGATCACGAGGTCAGAAGATCGAGACCATCCTGGCTAACACGGTGAAACCCCGTCTCTACTAAAAAATACAAAAAAAAAAAAAAAAAAACTAGCCGGGCGAGGTGGTGGGGGCCTGTAGTCCCAGCTACTCGGGAGGCTGAGGCAGGAGAATGGCGTAGACCCGGGAGGCGGAGCTTGCAGTGAGCTGAGATCCGGCCACTGCACTCCAGCCTGGGCGACAGAGCAAGACTCCGTCTCAAAAAAAAAAAAAAAAAAAAAAAAGTTAAATACATTGGTATTTTTGCCAACAACTCAGAAAATTTAGCCAACAGTAAATTTGTAAACACTGAAAATTTGAGACAGGTCTCAGTTAATTTAGAAAGTTTATTTTTCCAATGTTGAAGACACATGCCCTTGATGCAGCCTCAAGAGACTTGGTTTTATATATTTTAGGGAGACGTGGCATCAGTCAACATACGTAAAATGGGACAACTCGAACTGGGAAGGGGGCTTCCAGGTCACAGGTACTTGAGAGACGATAGCTGCATTCTTTTGAGCTTCTCATTAGCTTTAGGAGACGGTGCAGGAAGAAGGTGATTTTTCCCTAAAGCCAGCCATCTCTGGCCAGGTTCCTCTCCAAAACTGCACCGTCTGAAGTTAGCCATCATTATCCATAGTCTCCGACACTGTTACTTCTCTGCTCACGGCTCAGTCACTTTTATCCCGGATGTTCAGCAGCTTGTATCCCTGAGGCTCAGCTGCTAGTGTTGCTACGGCTTTCTTCTGCCAGTTGGGCTGGCAGTATGGGGACACGATAGGGGGCGGGGTGGGTCAAAAGGGCAATCATTTGGAAAAATGGCGTCAGTTGCTTTCACATAAGGCCTAGGTCCCAGGCTTGAGTGTGGAGTGTAGCCGGGAGCCTTCTGTATCAGGGTCAGCTGTTTTCACTTAGGGCTTAGGTTCCAGGTTTGAGGGTGGAGTGTGGCAAGGAGCCCTGCCTTCTATATCAATGGAGGCAGGAAAACCTGCCTTCCTTGTTGGAAACAAGTAAAACTCCAAAAAAAAAAAAAAAAATTGTACAGTAAAATAAACATTACAAATTTTGGGAGAACAGGGATTCTCTGGAGGGAGTGCTTCCAGGCCTCAGCAAACCGTCCTACTGGTTTGAGCCGTAAGGTTAGCTCAAGTTGGTACCAAGCACCCATAGGAGATTTTTCAAAGGTCAGGGGCATCTCCGCTCAGAATCTCTTCATGGTTACCAAATGAACCCTGAATATCTGAGACAGGTCCCAGTCAATTTAGAAAGTTTATTTTGCCAAGGTTAAGGATGCATGCCTGTGCCACAGCCTTAGGAGGTCCTGACAACATGTGCCCAAGGTGGTTGGGGCACAGCTTGGTTTTATACATTTTAAGAAAACATGAGACATCAATCAATAGTCCGAAAAGGCAAGGCAACTGGAAGCAAAGGCAGGACAACTCAAAGTAGGGAGGGGGACTTCCAGGTCAAAGGTAGATAAGAGACAAAGGGCTGCATTCTTTTGAGTTTCTAACTAGCCTTTCCAAAGGAGGCAGTCAGACATGCACTTATCTCAGTGAGCAGAGGGCTAACTTTGAATAGAATGTGAGGCAGGTTTGCCCTAAGCAGTTGCCAGCTTGACTTTTTCCTTTCGCTCAGTGATTTTGGTGTCCCAAGGTTTATTTTCCTTTCACGCTATCTTGTATATTAAGAGGTACTTTCTTATTCTCACTCTTCCTCCAAAAAATAACCCCAAAAGCTAATACATAAACATTAAATTAAATACTCTTTAAAGTACTCACTTTGTAACCATGTCTACCCAGTTAGACCATAAGGGTAGGGCAGGAACTGCATATTCTGTCTTATTTGCATTATAAAACTAGCACTTGGCACAGTACCTTGCATATAAGTGATTAAAATATTTGCTGATGAAATGAAAGTCATATTTATCACTTGTTAAAATTCTCCAAATAAGAACTTGAAAAAAAATTCACTTATATTTACAATTGCAGTGGTGTGGAAAGTAATAGGAGCAGCAGCAGCAAACACAACAATCTAGTAGTTTTAAATCTGAAAATAGAAAATTCACAAATTTCTTTATGGCATTTATTCTGGATAGAAAAAAGTATAGACATTCCAATTCTCCATTGTAGATGTGAAAAGTTATGTTTCTGACCACCACTTTAGACACCTGAAAGCCCAAATGAGTGGCTAGCTAGCTGGGTATCTGTATCTCTCCCTCTATATGACTATATATAGAGATATATTGGCTACATTTTATATGTTTTAATAATATAGTCACTATATATCTAGCTAGCTAGATATCTATTTATATATGGCTATGTATTACCTATGTTACAGTCATATATCCAGTTCTATATCTATCTATATGGCTATATTAGAATTGAAAAGTCTGTTTAAAGAAACACAAGTGATTGTATGAACAATACTAGATTTAAATTTGAGAGTTTCTAAGCTTTAAACTTGTTTTTGTTAATTTACTTCTTTGCTGTTCTACCTCCTACTATTATTTATTTAGAAAATGATGACAAAGAAGTGGAATATGGCATATGTTAGCACGGTGGTAAGAATCTTGCACAATAAATAACAGCTGTGGTTGGGAGACTGGCCCAACTTTAGTTTCTTTATGTATCACTTAATAGCTGTATGTATGACCTGGTGTGGGTCAAGGTCCACTCAGAAGAGACTGCTCCTATGTATGAAGTTGTGCATTAGGTCAGAACAAAGAGAGTGACTCATTGAAATTGAGGACCTTAGGGGAGGGTTCCTGCGGGAGTGAGACCTGGCTCTCTAAGGAGAGGAGCTTGATAAAGCTGGTTCTGCAAGTGTTGGAAAACTGCAAACTAGATTCTTATGCAGTTACAAAAAGGATTTCTGCTGCTTCAGTGGGGAACTATGCCCGGCTAATATATGCCCAGTGGGAGCACGACCAGATAAGAAGAATACAGGAAACCCACGGGAAGCAGCCCGGAAAGTCTCCCGTCTTCCACCTCCAGCCTTGCAGTCACCCTCTTGCACCCCCTCTTGGCAGAGCCTAGCATAGATTCAGCTAGAAAAGCAGAAATGTGGCTTTCCAGCCTTAGAATTTCAAAGCCAGCTGAGGAGAGAAATGTATTTTGAAGCTGGGATATAGGTTAATAATTACTGCAGGTAGCATAATGACAAGAAGTATATTGCATGGAAGATAAGAGCTGGGACTGGTAGATAGGTTAAATTTGGCACCTGACCCCATCACTTAATAGCTATATGACCTTTGGCAACTTATGCTTGATAAAATAAATTGGCGGGCCGGGCGCGGTGGCTCAAGCCTGTAATCCCAGCACTTTGGGAGGCCGAGACGGGCGGATCACGAGGTCAGGAGATCAAGACCATCCTGGCTAACACGGTGAAACCCCGTCTCTACTAAAAAATACAAAAAAACTAGCCGGGCAGGGTGGCGAGCGCCTGTAGTCCCAGCTACTCGGGAGGCTGAGGCAGGAGAATGGCGTAAACCCAGGAGGCGGAGCTTGCAGTGAGCTGAGATCCCGCCACTGCACTCCAGCCTGGGCCACAGAGCGAGACTCCGTCTAAAAAAAAAAAAAAAAAAAATTGGCTCCAGGTATAATATGGGAACAACATTAACATCATGAAGTTACTGTGAGAAGTAAATTTGACAATGAAGTAAACTGCTTAGCGTGCTGCCAGGCATAGCAGTATGTAACAAATGTTAACACCTACACATTTTATTTGCTTCATATAGCCAGACAGTGACTTGATTATTTAAGCAAAATATTCTGATTATATTGTAGCTCAGTTCTTAATTTCCGAACTAAAAAGTATTGGATTTACAGTAACATGCCTGGAAATTAATATGCACATTTCAAACAACAGGAATTTGAAAGTCAACTATCATTCATTAATTCATCATTTCCCCATTATGTACATATATTTGTCATTATAAAATTTACAGTTTAGCTTGAGGATACAAACAACTAAGCAATTACATTAAAGCAGCATAAGGACCAGACTAGGAGAAGTGTAAAGATATATATAGTGGAGATGAACAACCAACCCTGAGAAGGGCGCAGAGGATAATTTCTGAAGAAAAGAGAACTAAAGTGAGTCAGGCAAAGTTTGCAGAGAAGAGAGACATACTACTTACCTTTTAAAATTAAAAATGAAGAATTTACAAACCAAGGTTTGGCAACATTAGTGACAATGGAGAAGCTGGTATTCACAGAACATATTAAATATCTTCATATTGCACAGTGAGAATGTTTAGTCCTATTTCTTGAAAGGACTAGGACAATCTCACACGATTCTTTTCAGTCCTTCTCAAGAACTCAGTGGGGTGCTGAGTCAAGACTCAATATACACTTGTTGAGAAGTACAGTTCTGTAGTTTTGCATTGTTATGGCTCAGGTCTGTCTGGTTAATTAATTCTGTTTCACACTGAGCTGAACACCTTGACATATTGGAAGAGAGATTACAAAATGAGAAAGGAAAATAATGGAATGCTGCTAATCCAGTGTGTGTGTGCATGTGTGTGTGTGTATTATATACTTTCAAAATCCTTTCACACACATATATGTCATACATAATATACATGCTATATATATTATATATAGCACTTTCACCAATAGCTGTGCATTCCTACCTACAAAACTTAAGGAATGATGCTTCAAATCCATTGCGTAATTTTTTTATCCCTCTTTTTTTTTTTTTCTACATCCATTGTGTTACAGAGATGAAATAACTATTATTATGAACATATCAGCAGAGTTATGATTTCAGTGTGAAATGCCTCCAGATGTTCCTGACTTCTATTTACAATTGAAATAACAATTATAAAAGATAAATTAAATTTTTGTATTTGATTTGTATACATGATGTTATTTGTTGGGTAACATCACTGGCCAGGAAACATAGCCGCTTAGTTCAATTCCACACCTGCTTTTAATTATCTCATATTCTCTGAGCCAATAAGGCAAACTTTGGCATAGACTACTATTTCTTTATAAAATACAAGTGAGATTTATCATCAGGCTGCCTTCAATGATTCTACAAACGACTCCTGAGACAAGGCTTTCAAAGCTATTTGGTCTTCCCTGGGGGACAGTACCTTGCATGATATCAGCAAATAAGAGAATGCATCCATATACACACAAGAAATAATGATAACATAATGATGATAATTCTTTACACTTTGTGTAATCTAACTGTATTAAGAAGAAAAGAAAAATGATGAGGCTAAAGTGATTAAAATAATGTAATACAGGTACAAGACAAGCAAAGATACCAGTGCAACAGAAGAAAGTGTCCAGATTTAGATCCACATACTAACCTAATTCAGGCAAAAACTACTATTGCAATAAAACAGAGTCTGCAAAATAAATGCTTAAAAAATTGGTTGTCTATTTCTTAAAAGCAGTTATTATGTATTTCCTCATTCTATTCTGCTTTGGTGTAAAAGTCTTGATGTAGCTCAGGTATTTCAAGTCATCAGGATCGACAGTAAATCTTCATATTTCTTTCCTGAGTAGTTCTCACCACCTGAAATGGCTGTTGAGAAGTAACTGAGCAGATATTTGCCTTTCTAAACATGGATATTATTTAATTATATACATATAAAGGAAGATAGTAAAGTTCTAAATTTGTGATTCTTCATTTCCTCTGGATTATTTTATTTTTTCCTAAAATGGGTGAGTGCTAATAATAATAATAATCACAACTTATGGAGTTTTACGTGCAAGGCAATGTGTTTGGACTTCATATGTGAAATCTCATTTGGTGACAATTTAACTGGTAAACTTAAAAAAATAATTAAAGGGGTTTTTTTAAAAGGGCAAGAGAGTATTTTTATAATATTTTCTACCATGAAAGGAAGGATGCCAAAATATAAAGGTGTCTACATGTGTGTAAGTATGTGTTGAGCAGAAACTAGCTTTGGGGTGAAAAATTGGAAAACACAGAGATTCTTGATGTCAATTTTAGCAGAGTCAGTATACAATTGCAAAATAGGGCTACTCATAGCAAATAGAGAAAATCCATAAATTGTTCATTAATCGAATGGAGAAAAAGACTCAAAAAGAAGAAATGTTTTTTTCTAAAGTTGTACAAGTAGAGAGAACGCAGAGAGAGGGTGCTTATCTTCCAGGCCAGATCAAGTCACTAAATAAGCATGTGCTAAACATCTTCCTTGGCAAAAGTCAGAGTAAGACGCAGTTTTTCAGAAATGTTCAATTTAGTATAGTTTCCAACTCTTCATACATTTCTACCATATTAAGAGAAGTAATGTGTAGACAAGGCACAAACTTAGGGTCCTTGTGATTAAAAATACATCTATGCCCAGAGTGACGTGCTGTGTTACATATATATGTGCATGTGTGTATGTGTGTGTGTGTTAAATTACAATATAAACAGGAAAGTTAAAATAACTTTTTTTTTTTTTTGGAAAAACAAAGTAGGAAAATGCAACAGGCCAAAGGCAAACAATCCGTTATGGAAACATTTTACACTGGAGTACAATAAATATTCATCAAATTAATATAAACATAATACACCAAGATCCTATGTCAGTTATACTTTCAAAATATCTGGTCATCCTTCACTATTTTATATTTGCCTGTTATTGTCATATATGTAAGTTAAAAAGAAGAGTAGCTCCACATCTGGGAGGCATACTCACTGATACTAACTTTCTTTGTGGACTGATTTCCCTTTTTTTAAGTGTAGATAAAATCAAATCCAACCATTTTGTTAAGAAAACTACACTACTCTTCCTCCGGGGTAATTTTCATAAATTTTACTTGTATGACTTCTAAGTGAACATCTAAAGTTCTAAATAACTTTATGACTTTCTAATTACTTCGGTAATTAACACATTTACACGGCAGAGCAAACTACTTAACTTGTGAAGGGCTACGACAACTACGATGATTATATAATCTATAATGTTTTCGTTGTTGCTAGCAATGTGTGGGCCAAGTCCATGCTCAGATATGCAATTGTGGATCTGTGTAATCTATATGGCTTCTAAAACCTAGGCAATTATTTTACATTATGAAGTTTATCATGTAGGAGTGTATCTTTGAATATGACAGCAGCAGGCCTAATGAAAAATATGGGGTCTATTATGACACATTTAAATAGGCAGCATTACCTGCTGAGCTCTGTCTCCTGTCAGATGAGAAGCAGTATTAGATTCTCATAGGAGCAGGAACCCTATTGTGAACTGTACATGCGAGGGATCTGGGTTGCATACCCCTTATGAGAATCTAACTAATGCCTGATGATCTGAGGTGGAACAGTTTCATCCCAGAACTATCCTCCACCCCCCAGCCCCTGTCCATGGAAAAACTGTCTTCCAGGAAACTGATCCCTGGTGCCAAAAAGGTTGGGGACAGCTAGTGTACGGGCTGTCCTGCAAAGTATTCTCAGAAGTGGAATCTGGTGACTTACATCCATAATATACCAGATACTTTAGAATATTCTCATATATGAGATACTTCATTTAATCTTTACAATACCCCTGTGAAGTGGAAATCCTGTAGCCATTTTGCAAGTTGGAAAACTGAGACAATGGCTGTATGTGATATACTTAAGTTCACACATACTTAGTAAGGGACAGTACCACTGTAAAATTCCAAAGCTCTTTTAACTAGAGATAGCTGTCTCTGTGAGCTAGCCAGATATAAAGGGAGGCATGTTAGAGAACAGAGATAATAAGAAAAATCAGTTTCAATAAAGTATGTTGTAAGTGTGATGGGTGGGATGAGAACTTGTGTGTGGAGATGATTCCCTTCTAGGAAAACTACCAGGAAGTGTGTGTGAAGAAAAGCAGAAAATGTTAAGAAATACTTAAGAAGGGAGGACTTAAGGAGAAAAGAGGAAACAGAAAATAGATTCCTATTCTTTTAAAAATGGATGCTTTTCAGGCAGGGTGTGGTGGCTCACACCTGTAATCCCAGCACTTTTGGAGGCTGAGGTGGGTGGATCACCTGAGGTCAGGAGTTCGAGACCATCCTAGCCAACATAGTGAAACCCCATCTCTATTAAACATACAAAAATTAGCTGGGAGTGGTGGTGTGCACCTGTAGTCCTAGCTACTTGGGAGGCTGAGGCAGGAGAATCGCTTGAACTCGGGAGGCCGAGGTTGCAGTGAGCTAAGATCATGCCACTGGACACTCCAGCCTGGGCAACAGACAGAGTGAGACTGTGAAAAAAAAAACAAACACACACAAAACAACAACAAAAAAACAAACCAAAAAGGATGATTTTTAATTGCTTTATTTAATACTTGTGCCATGTTGGTGTGCTGCACCCATCAACTCATCAGCACCCATCAACTCATCCTTTACATCAGATATAACTCCCAATGCCATCCCTCCCCCCTCCCCCCTCCCCATAATAGGCCCTGGTGTGTGATGTTCCCCTTCCTGTGTCCAAGTGATCTCAATGTTCAGTTCCCACCTATGAGTGAGAACATGCAGTGTTTGGTTTTCTGTTCTTGCGATAGTTTGCTGAGAATGATGGTTTCCAGCTGTATCCATGTCCCTACAAAGGACACAAATTCATCCTTTTTTATGGCTACATAGTATTCCGTGGTGTATATGTGCCACATTTTCTTAATCCAGTCTGTCACAGATGGACATTTGGGTTGATTCCAAGTCTTTGCTATTGTGAATAATGCCGCAATAAACATACGTGTGCATGTGTCTTTAGAGCAGCATGACTTATAATCCTTTGGGTATATACTCAGTAATGGGATGGCTGGGTCAAATGGTATTTCTAGTTCTAGATCCTTGAGGAATCACCACACTGTTTTCCACAATGGTTGAACTAGTTTACAATCCCACCAACAGTGTAAAAGTGTTCCTATTTCTCCACATCCTCTCCAGCACCTGTTGTTTCCTGACTTTTTTTTTTTTTTTTTTGAGGCGGAGTCTCACTCTGTCGCCCGGACTGGAGTGCAGTGGCCAGATCTCAGCTCACTGCAAGCTCCGCCTCCCGGTTTACGCCATTCTCCTGCCTCAGCCCCCGAGTAGCTGGGACTACAGGCGCCCGCCACCTCGCCCGCTCGTTTTTTTTTGTATTTTTAGTAGAGACGGGGTTTCACCGTGTTAGCCAGGATGGTCTCGATCTCCTGACCTCGTGATCCGCCCGTCTCGGCCTCCCAAAGTGCTGGGATTACAGGCTTGAGCCACCGCGCCTGGCCGTTTCCTGACTTTTTAATGATTGCCATTCTAACTGGTGTGAGATGGTATCTCATTGTGGTTTTGATTTGCATTTCTCTGATGGCGAGTGATGATGAGCATTTTTTCATGTGTCTGTTGGCTGTATGAACGCCTTCTTTTGAGAAGTGTCTGTTCATATCCTTTGCCCACTTTTTGATGGGGTTGTTTGTTTTTCTTGTAAATTTGATTGAGTTCTTTATAGGTTCTAGATATTAGCCCTTTGTCTGATGAGTAGATTGCAAAAATTTTCTCCCATTCTGTAGGTTGCCTGTTCACTCTGATGGTAGCTTCTTTTGCTGTGCAGAAGCTCTTTAGTTTAATTAGATCCCATTTGTCAATTTTGGCTTTTGTTGCCATTGCTTTTGGTGTTTTAGACATGAAGTCCTTGCCCATGCCTGTGTCCTGAATGGTATTACCTAGGTTTTCTTCTAGGGTTTTTATGGTGTTAGGTCTAACATTTAAGTCTCTAATCCATTTTGAATTAATTTTCATATAAGGAGTAAGAAAACGATCCAGTTTCAGCTTTCTACTTATGGCTAGCCCATTTTCCCAGTGCCATGTATTAAATAGGGAATCCTTTTCCCATTTCTTGTTTTTCTCAGGTTTGTCAAAGATCAGATGGCTGTAGATGTGTGGTATTATTTCTGAGGACTCTGTTCTGTTCCATTGGTCTATATCTCTGTTTTGGTACCAGTACCATGCTGTTTTGGTTACTATAGCCTTGTAGTATAGTTTGAAGTCAGGTAGCATGATGCCTCCAGCTTTATTCTTTTGACTTAGGATTGTCTTGGCAATGTGGGGTCTTTTTTGGTTCCGTATGAACTTTAAAGCAGTTTTTTTCCAATTCTGTGAAGAAAGTCATTGGTAGCTTAATGGGGATGGTATTGAATCTATAAATTACCTTGGGCAGTATGGCCATTTTCACAATATTGATTCTTCTTATCCATGAGCATGGTATGTTCTTCCATTTGTTTGTGTCCTCTTTTATTTCACTGTGCAGTGGTTTGTAGTTCTCCTTGAAGAGGTCCTTTACACCCCTTGTAAGTTGGATTCCTAGGTATTTTATTCCCTTTGAAGCTATTGTGAATGGGAGTTCATTCATGATTTGCCTCTCTGTTTGTCTGTTACTTGTGTATAAGAATGCTTGTGATTTTTGCACATTGATTTTGTACCCTGAGACTTTGCTGAAGTTGCTTATCAGCTTAAGGAGATTTTGGGCTGAGACAATGGGGTTTTCTAAATATACAATCATGTCATCTGCAAACAGGGACAATTTGACTTCTTCTTTTCCTAACTGAATACCCTTGATTTCTTTCTCTTGCCTGATTGCCCCAGCCAGAACTTCCAACACTATGTTGAATAGGTGTGGTGAGAGAGGCATCCTTGTCTTCTGCCAGTTTTCAAAGGGAATGCTTCCAGTTTTTGCCCATTCAGTATGATATTGGCTGTGGTTTGTCATAAATAGCTATTATTTTGAGACACGTTTCATCAATACCGAATTTATTGAGTTTTTAGCATGAAGGGCTGTTGAATTTTATCGAAGGCCTTTTCTGCATCTATTGAGATAATCATGTGGTTTTTGTCTTTGGTTCTGTTTATGCTGGATTACGTTTATTGATTTGCATATGTTGAGCCAGCCTTGAATCCCAGGGATGAAGCCCACTTGATCATGGTGGATAAGCTTTTTGATGTGCTGTTGGATTCAGTTTGCCAGTATTTTGTTGAGGATTTTTGCATCGATGTTCATCAAGGATATTGGTCTAAAATTCTCTTTTTTTGTTGTATCTCTGCCAGGCTTTGGTATCAGGATGATGTTGGCCTCATAAACCCTCAGCTGTTTATATGAAGAATCACATTTATTGATTTGCATATGTTGAACCAACCTTGCATCCTGGGAATGCAACCAACTTGATCATGGTGAATGAGCTTTTTGATGTGCTGCTGGATTTGGTTTGAGAATATTTTGTTGAGAATTTTTGCATCAGTGTTCATCAAAGATACTGGCACAGAGTTTTCTTTTTTTGCTGCATCTCTGACAGGTTTTGGTATTAGGATGAGACTCGTCTCATAGAATAAAGCTACACATGAGTCCCTCCTCCTCAATTTTTTGGAATAGTTTCAGAAGAAATTGTACCAGCTCTTATTTGTATGTCTGGAAGAATTTGGTTATGCATCCTTCTGGTCCTGGGCTTCTTTTGGTTGGTAGGCTATTATTGATTCAATTATGGAGCCATTATTGTTCTGTTCTGGGAATCTATTTTTTCCTGGATCAGTCTTGGGAGGGTTTATGAGTCCAGGAATTTATCCACCTCTTCTAGGTTTTCTATTTTGTGTGCGTAGAGGTGTTCACAGTAGATTTTGATGGTTATTTTTATTTCTGTGGGGTCAGTATTAACATCCCCTTCATCATTTCTAATTCTGTTTGTTTGGATCTTCTCTCTTCTTTATTAGTCTAGCTAGCAGCCTATCTTATTAATTTTTTCAGAAAATCAACTCCTGGATTTATTGATCTTCAGAACGGTTTTTCATGTCTCATTTTTCCCTCAGTTTATCTCTGATTTTGGTTATTTCTTGTCTTCTGCTGGATTTGAGGTTGATATGTTATTGCTTCTCTAATTCTTTCAGTTGTGATGTTAGGTTATTAATTAAAGATCTTTCTAACTGTTTGGACTTTTAGAAATATGAATTTCCCTCTTAGCACTACTTTAGCCATATCCTGGAGATTTTGGCATCTTGGGTCTTTATTCTCATTAGTTTCAAATAACTTCTTGATTTCTGCCTTAATTTCATTTTTTATCCTAAAGTTATTCAGGAGCATATTGTTAATTTAGATGTAATTGCATGGTTTTGAGCAATTTTCCTAGTCTTGACTTCTACTTTTATTTTGTGGTCTTATAATGTGTTTAGTGTAATTCACACAACACATTTGCATTTCAGTTCCTTTGCATTTGCTGAGGATTGTTTTACGTTCAATTATGTGGTAGATTTTAGAATACGTGCCAAGAGGCAATGAGACGAATGTACATTCTGTTGTTGTTTGGTGGAGAGTTCTGTACAGGTCTATCAGATCCATTTGTTCCAAGGTTGAGTTCAGGTTCTGAATATCTTTGTTAATTTTCTGGCTTGATGATCTGTCTAATACTGTCAGTGGGGTCTTTAAATCTGTCATTATTATTATGTGGTAGTCTACATCTCTCTAAGAACTTCCTTTATGAATCTAGCTGCTCCTGTGTTAGGTGCATATATATTTAGGATAGTTAGGTCTTCTTGTTGAATTAATCCCTTTACCATTATGTAATGCTTTTATTGATCTCTGTTCATTTAAACTCTTGTTTTGTCTGAAATTAGGATTGCAACTCCTGCTTTTTTTCTGTTTTTGATTTGCTGGTAGATTTCCCTCCATCACTTTACTTTGAGCCTATGGGTGTCATTACATGTGAGATGGATCTCTGGAAGACAGTGTACCATTGGGTCTTGCTTTTTTACCCAGCTTGCCACGCTGTGCCTTTTAACTGGGGCATTTAGACTACTTACATTCAAGCTTAGTGTAGATATGTGTAAATTCGATCCTATCATTGTGTTGTTAGCTGGTTATTCTGGTTTGTGTGGTTGCTTTATAGTGTCACTGTTCTGCGTATTTAAGTATGTTTTTGTATTAGCTGGTAGTGATCTTTCCTTTCTATATTTAGTGTCCTTTCCAAAATCTCTTGTAAAGCAAACTCCTTGAATGTTTGCTTACCTGAAAAGGATCTTATTTCTCCATCACTTAGGAAGCTTAGTTTGGCTAGATATGAAATTTCTGTTTTTATTTAAGAATGCTGAATGTAGATCCCCAATCTTTTCTGGCTTGCAGGGTTTCTGCTGACAGGTCAACGTTAGCCTGATGTGGTTCCCTTTGTAAGTAACCTGTCCTTTTTCTATAGCTGCCTTTAACATTCTTTCTTTCATTTCAACCTTGGAAAATCTGATAATTACATATATTGGAGATGATCTTGTGTAGAATCTTGCAGGGGTTCTCTGTATTTCCTGAATTTGACTGTTGGCTTCTCTAGCAAGTTTGGAAAGCTTTTCATAGACAATATTCTAAAATACATTTTGCAAGTTGTTTGCTTTCTCCCCTCCCTTTCAACAATGCCAGTGATTCATAGATTTGGCCTGTTTACATAATCCCACAATTCTCAGAGGTTTTGCTCATTCCTCTTCATTCTTATTTATTTTTGCCTGAGGGTCTTATTTCCGAGAACCAGTCTTCACGTTCTGAGATTCTTTCCTCAGCTTGGTCTATTCTGTAGTTAATACTTGTGATTGCATTGTGAAATACTTTTATTGTGTTTTTCAGCTTTGTCAGATTCATTAGGTTCTTTTTTATATTGGCTAATTTGTCCTTCAGCTCCTGTATCATTTTATTGTGATTCTTAGTTTCCTTGGATTGAGTTTTGCTGTTCTCCTGAATTTTGATCTTCATTTCTATCCATATTCTGAATTCTATTTTTCTCATTTCAGCCAGCTCAGCCTAGTTAAGAACTCTTGTTGGAGAACTGGTGCAGTTGCTTGGAGGTGATACCACACTCTGGCCATTTGCATTACTAGAGTTCTTACATTGGTTCTTTCTCACCTCTCCATGTGAGTATTCCTTTAACTGAAGCATAGATTGAGTACAGTCAATAGTCTTTTTTTCTGGATGTTTTCACAGAGTCAATGCTTTTTGCAGGGTCTTTATTTGACTGTCATTGACTTGTTGTCTCTGGTTTCACAGTGGGGTATGTTAGTGAGGTATATTTGGAGTTGGAGCTTTGGGATGTGATCCAGTAGGGGGAGCTTAGGTATACTGGTCTATTGGTAGACTCTTGCTTGGTTGTGTGGCTCCCCTTTCTTTCCTCATAGTTGCAGCTGTGTGCCCTCTCAATGCTCGGAAATTGTGGGCTTCTGTCCCCTTGACTGCTGGCTGGAGATTGTGGCTTGGAACTCCTGGGCAGCCTGCTGTAGCTCTTGAACAATTTCAGGGTCTATGTTCCTTCCTCAACTTGGAGGTAGCAGAGAAGAGGACCTCAGAAGTGGCCATAACCAAGGGTCTTTCGCTTGTCTCCTGGGAACTTCACCCTAGAAAGATGCAGGTCAGCAATCATTCAGTGCAATCAGATTAGGATGGAGATTCTGTAGCCCTCGCATTTAAAAAACCAATTTGTAAAAGTAGTCTGTATCTGGTTTACAGTAAGAACTTCAAATTCTGATTACACCTTGGAAAAACATATGCAAACTGATGTTCTTATGTAACAGAAATATACTATTATTGGCCGGGTTTTTTCTATCTAGCTTGTCCTTTTAAGTGGAATATTCCTTTAGACAGTTTGTTTACTATGCCATAGTTCTTTATTACAGAAACTAAGAGAGGCAATGAATGAAAAACAAGGTAATGGAGATACTCACAATGAGATTCCAATCATAAGGTAAAATAAACACAGATAACATAGTAAGTCTGAACACTAGGGGCAAAGTCCTTAGTGCTTATTGTTTCTCATGGATACAGAAACTACTTTCTTTGCGGACCAAGGGAGGGTCAGGCTTGGGACTGACATGTACAAACAAACATATACTTAATAGTTTCATCTGGGATCTAAAGCCTGACCCGAGAAAGTCACTACTTAAGCATCATTATTTTAAGATAACTAAGTGAAATCATGGCCACAAAATATTGCTTATACCAATCTGCCAGGGCAAGCTCCTTACTTCTTTCTTAAAACTAATACAATCAATTTTTTATGCTAAAAAGCAGAGGGTATTGCCCTAAAAATAATACTGGATTTTGAGGTCTTCCTTAACCTTCATTAGTCCATTTTCTGTTGCTATAACAGAATACCAAAGACTGGGTAATTTAGAAAGAAGAGACATTTATTTACTTAGCTCAAAGTTCTGGAGGAAGAGAAGTCTAAGATTGGGAAGCTGCATCAGATGAAGGACTCCTTGCTTCATTATCTCATGGCAGAAGGGTAAAAGGGCAAGCAAGCACATGCTAAAGAGACACCAGGAGCCAAACTCACTTTATAACTCCCCCACTCCTGAGACAACAACATTAATCCATCCACAGAAGCTCTGCCCTCATGACTCAATCATCTCCTATTAGGCCCCACCTCTTAACATTGTTGCACCGTGGATTAGGTTTTGAACACATGAACTTTTGGGGGACACATTCAAACCACAGAACTTTTCAATAAGACTAGGTTGACTAGGTCGGGCTCAGTGGCTCCAGCCTGTAATCCCAGCCTTTGGGAGGCTGAGGCAGGTAGATCATGAGGTCAGGAGTTTGAGACCAGCCTGGCCAACATGGTGAAATCTCGTCTCTAATAAAAATACAAAAACTAGCTAGGCACGGTGGCGGGTGCCTGTAATCCCAGTACTCGAGAGACTGAGGCAGGAAAATTGCTTGAACCCGGGAGGTGGAGGTTGCAGTGAGCCGAGATCACGCCCCTGCCCTCCAGCCTGGGCAACAGAGAGAAACTCTCTCATGGAACAAGCAAACAAAAAAGGGTAAGTTGACTATGTGAGAAATTGTTTGCTTTGGGAAGCACAGAAACCATGGTACCGGGGGGGATATGATATTGGTCAGAAAGTTTTTATATTTTTGAATTATGCTTAATAGAACTGAGAGCTGCCATAGAAGTTGACAATTAACAGAAAATCTGGGTGAAGATTAGTATCTATAAAATAAAAAGAGGATATTGTGTCCTCATTCACCTAGTGCTGCAATATTAGAACTACTCAGTATTTCCTGGAGCTTGCAATTTATTTACATAAATAAAATAAATTATGGTGATACTAAGGTATTATATTATGAAGCTCTTTATTCTCAGGAGGTATTACAGCCCAAACACAGAGAGACTATAATAGTAAGTCACCCACAAAATGACAGGGAAGAAAGCTGTGTTTTGGGCATAGCCTTAACTTTGACTTCATGCAGTATTCTCTTTTAAAATCTTGATCAGTTTCGAATTACCAGAGACTCAATATAGGCTATTTAACAATCCAGCATAGCAAACTTTCCAGTCCTGGAAGGTTTAAGGGTTATATAACATAGACTTTCTATTTCCATATATTTCCTACAACTCACCAGAGTTCATCATGAAGTTTTTCAAATTGTTTGAAAAGATTCAACTACTAGGTACTAGACTAGAGAGCAGAGTTTCACTGATGCTATTTTCTAATCATGAAAATACATATTGTTTTAGAAGGACATGTAGATATCTATATTTCTACATGATGTCTATAATCATGTAATTAAAATTATTAAAAATATGAGCTTTTTTGGTTTGATCTTTTATGGGATATTCCTTTAGACAGTTTATAAAATATTTAATGAGAGTCTAGAAGTTATCAGGCAATACAGCTATCTCTATCATTTTCAAAGATCTAGAAATCCCTTTTTGCTCCTCCCATCCTTCTCTATCAACATTTGATCCATGGATCAACATTTTCTAATGTAGTTTTTAATGCCTAACAAAATATAACAAATTATCAGAAATGAAATAAATTAACACATATAAAAATTTTCTGTGGTGTATGGCTTATAAATTTGAAGTATATAGTTAAAACTGAAAGCAAGAAACTGGAGTTTGGAAGAAAATAAGAGATGATGGAAAGAAAGAAGGAAAGAGCAAAAAGAGAAGGTGAAGATGTGATGGTACATTTTGTTATCATATGGACTTTGTGCATGATCTTCATTCTGTTCACTATCAGGTTTAGTGTTCTTATAAATATAGTAAGCCAGAATCTGCAGCAAATGGGAATTAAAACAAAATATGGCACAATATTAAAACTGGATGTTTAGGAAATTAAGGCCTAATTATCATGGACATTTTTGGACTGTGACTTATTTATAAAGCAGTTGTTCTGGGGTAAAAAAGGAGACATAACAAGGCAGTCTGGGATTATGTGCTTCTCAAATTTGTAGGGTTTCTCAAAAGGCCAGGTTGGATTCATGCTCTTCAACCTTTCCTCCCACCAAGATTTATACTGTGCTGAGAGATCCAGTCTTAATGGCCTGGATAGCTCAGGGTGTGATCATTGACTCAAACAGACCTCAATTCAGTTCTCAGTTTTGCAACTTTCCAGCAGTGATCTTAGAGAAGTTTTATTCCTAAACTCTCTGCTACTTTACCTTAAGCAGGGATAGTAACAGTACCTACCTCAAGGATTTTTATAATTAAAATTACACAGTAATTGCATCTGGAAAACACTACTTAGGATTCAATGCAGAAGACATAATTTTTATCATTATTATTATGGAGAGCTGCATCAAATTAGACCTAATACATCTTTGTGTACATTTAGATGTTCTATGTTCCTCAGGTCTCCAAAATAGACAATCACATTTAAAGAGCTCAAAGAGTAGAGCTGGTTTGTGAAGTCAGTGATGTTGTCAGAGTTATAAGGTGCCCCATCACAATATATTCAAATAGTTGGATCTGTTAGCAAAGGGGTGTTGGAATGTACAGCTACTCATATTTCTATGATTGAATTTAAATCCATTCTGCTCTATTCTACTTTACATGGTCTATATTACAGGGTCATTTGATGTAAAACTGTACCATTAATAATTTATTTTAGGAGGTATCATTTTGAAAGTATTAAAGAAAAATTTGTATATTACTTTTTTTTTTTTTTTTTTGAGACGGAGTCTCGCTCTGTCACCCAGGCTGCAGTGCAGTGGCCGGATCTCAGCTCACTGCAAGCTCCGCCTCCCGGGTTCACGCCATTCTCCTGCCTCAGCCTCCCGAGCAGCTGGGACTACAGGCGCCCACCACCACGCCCAGCTAGTTTTTTTGTATTTTTTAGTAGAGACGGGGTTTCACCGTGTTAGCCAGGATGGTCTCGATCTCCTGACCTCGTGATCCGCCCGTCTCGGCCTCCCAAAGTGCTGGGATTACAGGCTTGAGCCACTGCGCCCGGGCTGTATATTACTTTTAAAGTATTCATTAATCATGACATTACAAAAGTATATTCTTGCAAGTAGTTTAATATCTGAACACACAAAAACTTTTTAAAACACGTTGCATTTACTATAAAATGCCTAAAACTCATGTAGAGCTTTGAGCATACTCTTTTTTCTCTAGTATTCTTTTTCAAGAAGTCTTCATTTTAAACATATTCCTGACTTCAGTAAATTTTCAGGATACAAAATCACTGTACAAAAATCAGTAGCATGTCTCTACACCACTGACATTCAAGCTTAAGAGCCAAACCAATAATGCAATCCTACCTACAATAGACACAAACACACAGAATAAAATGTCTGGAATATATCTAACCAAGGAGGTGAAAAGAGAACTACACAACACTGCTAAAAGAAATTATAAATGACACACACAAATGGATAAACATTCCATGCTCATGGATTGGAAAAATTGATACTATAAAAATGGCCATACTACCTAAAGCAATTTGCAGATTCAATGCTATTCCTATCAAACTACCAACATCATCATACCCTAAACCTCAGCATCACACAATATCCCCATATAAGAAATCTGTACATGTACCTCCTGAATCTAAAATAAAAATTGGAAAAAAACAACCAAACAAAACAAAACCTATTCCCATTTCTGCATTCTTCTTCCACAAAAAGATGTATACATGTATTATAATATATGTATCTATCAATCTTATGGTCTTCTCTTTCATTCATATATTATTTTGTCAGCAGGTAATGTCTCTACTATTTCCACTTGAAAATGAGAAAAAGAATCAATGTCAGTAATTTTATCAGAAAATGTTTGAGTCAAAATATATTAAGGTAACTATGGACAAAAATGGATGAAGTTCACTAGAGTGGGAAATGTAATAACTAAATTATTCCCTCTAATTGAATTTTCCTTCTTTTTTTGACTTATAGAACTTTTATTCATCTTTCAAAACACTGTTCCAGTGTCAATTATTTGTGAAGTCTTCTGAAAGTTTCTCACACAATTATCTTACTTCCTCTGTATTACTTCCAAGCTTTCATCATCTTCTATTTTTACATGTATAATATATTTACCCTTATTTCTCACAATTCTGAGTTCCTTGGGGATCAGAGGATCATGACACATTCATATTTGTGGCTGGACTATCTAGCAGGGCCTACACCTATAGGTGCTCAACTGTTTATTCATTTGGATTGAAACAGTATGAAAAGTACAATTTAACAAAGCAATATATTTCAGGTTTAATATATAGAAGGTACTTTTAAAATTGTAATATTATGTATTTTACGGTAGTAGGTTTATTCACTTGATTTATAAAATTGTCCAAGAAGTATTACTAATACATTATTTTATTCTCAGACAAAATACCCTTTAGTTCTTGAAGAACTAAAAAACCTACCTGTTCTTCATGCCCTGGTCAAGTACAATCTTTCCCAATATCCTTTGTCTGACAAGTCTAGCTAATATTAATCTCACCTTCTCTTCTTTCTCACTACTTGTTTTTATTACATGTTTGACAGTTGATTACATTTAATTACAGAATGATTATATACTTATTTTTTTTTCAAAATGTTTGTAAGATACTTCTTTCCCCAGCTTGTTAAGGGCAGAATCAATGAAATAATTTTTGTTGGGGGTTAAGGGAGCAAATTCTCTACAGTGTTTATTAAAATTGAGCATAAATTGGGTGTTTAACAAACATTTGCTGGACGGATGAATGCAGTACAGCTAGTGAGATGAATAAAATGAATGTAAGAACTATTTTAAAGAAATACGAGGTTACTTACTATAATAAAAGGCAAAGTATTAGAAGAACTTGGTCTTGTCAGAACACTGTATGAAAAATCAGTACTGCAGTCAAGAAAAGGTAGCAAGAAAGCTTTAAAAAAGGACATTTTCCATTATGCTGTGCTGCCTCCAGTAACAGAAAAATCCCCAATTAAATCTGCCAGTAAACAACCCTCAAAAAACTTAGAAAGCTGGATAACTTTCTCCATTACCAGTTAGAGTTGTAGATAGAGAATGCTGTTAACATGTATTGAGCACTACTAGGTGCCAGGGGCTATGTCCTGCTTTATGAAGTAGACGTTATTATAATATTCATTTCACAGATAAAGAAATCAAAACACAGAGAAGTTAGGTAACATGGCAAAAAATTACACAGCTAACAAATTGTGAGGCAGAAGTTCAATTTGTTGTGGGACAATCAAAGACCAGAGAGACCAAAAAAGGTTCAGGAGAGTCTATCAAGATCATCACCAGCCCAGCCAGACATATGTCCAGAAAGTCCAAGCCCCAAACAAACGGCTTTTCCTACTCTTAAACATCTTAAGGTGGGAACTACGTGAGTCGGGAAGCAAGTTACAGAAGTGAGAAACAAAGGCAGTTAATCAAGCATTACAACATTTCTTACGTCTTGAGAAAGACATGTCTCGCAACCTAAACTTAACGGTCTTGTGACCCTGCAGCCATGCAGGAGCACACTGGCCTGTAATAAACTTGAAGAATTTGGATTTGGGGAGTATAGATAAGATCCATTGTCCACAGAGACAAGACAGCCTGTTAATATTCTCTTTTGAGTGTAAGGCTGGGGATGGGGGGACGGTGTCACACTTTGCAGCAACTTTAAGAGGATTTTAAAATATCTGTTACTACTACTATTAGTTTACAGTTGATTTCATTAATTCCTTTTTCATTCCCCCCTTTTGGTGCTCAACACAAATGTAGCTTTTCCATTGTCATCAAGCAGCAATTTGTTAAATTAAGTTTTCCACCAACTCCTCCTTCTGAAGCTAAAAGATAATCCGGTGCTAACCTGTTCCGATAAATGACATCTCTCATCTGGATCACCTGTAGGGCTAGCAAGTCCAAGGCTCAGGCTGTTTCATTGACTATAATTTCCAGAACTGCTGGCAACCTTATGATGTGGTTTAACATATAAATAAGAGTACAGTATCCTCATGACCTATCCTGGGCCCAGGTGGCAGGTCCATAGTATTTGATAATTCTTTCAGGGGGGCTTTCATTATCTTTCCAGTTCCCCATTTCAATGTCCTTTTTAATGTTAGTATTTAGTTTTTCCACAGTACTTACCTTTATAAACACATTTCTTCTGACTCTTTTTCTGCCTTCATCATAGACTGGACAGCTTAGATTTTCCCCTTGCTGCAGTGGGAGTAGGAAAAAGGATGGCTGTATTTTTCCTAATACACATGCCCCTGTCCATTTATTGGGTAGTAATTGATAAGCCTTCGTTCCACAGATCCAACATAACTCTGCAGGTGCTCTCCAAACAGTTGGAGGATCTAATTGGTACCATGATTGACTTAGTGTTGGGAACTGCAAAAAGGGATTAAAATCTGATACAGAGGAATTGTCTGTAAAGCTTCTCCATTGTGTTCTGTTCTCGGATTCTTCAAAATATTGTTGACCTAGGCAAGTTGTTTCCCCTGCCTGGTTCTGAAAGGCCTTGCCCCAGTGGGTGATACAGTATTTTGTGATGATGGGGTTCCTTAATAGCCAAACACTTGGATTTGCATTGAATTTTGTAACAAATTCAGGAAAGGTAAAATTGTCTTGTGGCATCAATTCTCTGCAGGGCCATTGATCTCCCATATTAGTACCTCCATATACATAACATGAAGTAACTCCTAAATTATTAGCAATACTTTCGGCTAGCTGGGCAAGCAGATTTTCAGCTGATAAAGGAGGAATCTGAATTTCTGATACTTCAGGATTAAAGTGTTCGTTGAAAGATTTATAAAACCTCAACTGTTGTATTGGACTAACTTGAATTTGGGTCCTTTGGGTTTTCTTTGTGATGACTAGAGGAATACCAAGTCCTAGGAGAGCTCCCGCCTGATCAAAAGTTAGTAACCCTTTATGCCCTTCAGTCCAGAAAGGCATATTTGGCTTTAGTATTGTCAGATTGAGTGGGTTGCACATTCCAGTCGTGCACCCTATATTCGCCTCTTGGCTGGCAAATAGAGCAACCCCTTCCTGTGTATAGGTGCTGATTAAATTCATGTGTGGTCCACTGATTATCACGATCAGCAGTCTTTTTTGGACTCTCCTATTATGGCCTTGGCAGCTCTGCTGCTGACTCTTTCTTGTTCTAGATTTTTACAGATAGTCCCAATATTATTTAGTTTACTGAGATGTGCAGCTTGGTAGGCATCAAAATGTATGAAGATAGTCCCTTTATGTGAGTAAGGGAATAATTCCATTTCGTTTACAAGTTTACCGACCCCAGTTTCTGTGGGGTTTGTGTATCGTGGCATTAGGGGTTCGCCAATTTGGACTTCAAACCAGAAGTCATAGGACAAGAACACTGGGTCATAACACACTTTGGGCTGCCTGTTTCCAGGATCACAGACTGAATAACTAGTCTGGTTATAGACACAAGTTTCTGTATGAGTCCCTGTACACTCATAGTAGGTCTGGTATAACACAGTTTTAGTCACACCTTTTCTGGACCAGGCTTCTATCATACAGTGATGACAGTCATCCTGCTCCCCTTTTATAACCATAGGTGAAATTGTCAGTGGCTTCAGTATTACTAATATGATTAAACTTACACTATGCATGGGCACCCTTCTGGGCAACAAGCTTGGCAGTATTTGCAAAGATAACATGACAGCAAAATAATCAGTACAAGTAGGAGTATAACTATGTTTGTAAATTCAATCCACATTTACTTATCTATCATTGACTTCCTCAGGCTTTGGCTGTGAGTAGACTACTCAGCTTCTGGTTGTGTGACTAGAGCAGGGCTTGATGTTTTCTCAAGCTTCAGTTGTGCGTGGACCAACCAGCTTCTGGTGTGATTGGAGCAGGGCAGCTGTCCTTGTTAGCCGTGGCTTGGTTTCACTACAAAATCAGCCGTGCTGGGTGGTCTGGATTTTGTTGACTGGTCCATTGGTCCTGGGCAGTGGCTGCTGCTGGTTTCAGCTGGCTATGATGAACCCAAGGTGTGATATCTGCAACTTTAACAGCAGTGGTGGTAGACAAGATCACAAAATGGGGACTATCCCATAAAGGCCCTAAAGTGGTTAGGTTTCATCATTTGACCTAGACAGAATCTTCAGGTTGGAAGGGATGTACTGCATCTGTGAGGCTAACAGGTATTCTTTTTCTTACCCACCCTTGTATTTCCTGCATGGCATCACCTAAGGCTTGCATTTTCCTTCTTAAGGTTAATTCCTCAATTTCTTTTTTCTTTTCTTTTTTTTTTGAGACAGAGTCTCGCTCTAATAACCTTTTATCTGAGTTATGATTGTGGGTGGTCGGCCAAACACTATCTCATAGGGTGAATACCCAGTTAATTTAGCAGGGATGCACCTGACTCAGAGAAGGACCATGGGCAGTACCTGATCCCACCTTAGATAAGTTTCTTGGCAAAACTTCTTTAACAGCTGTCTGAATGTCCGGTTCATTTTTTCAACTTTTCCAGAACTCTGTGGGCGATAAGCTGTATGCAGTTTCCATTTGATTTTTAACATCTGCATTAGCTGTTGTACTATTTTCTGCCACAAATCCTGGACCATTGTCAGATTCTAAAGTTAGACGTAGTCCAAATCTAGGAATAATATCCTTTAGTAAGATCCTGGTTACTTCCCGAGCTTTCTCTGTCCTGGTGGAAAATGCCTCAACCCACTCTGAGAAAGTGCAGACAAACATTAGCATGTACCGGTAGCCTCCAGCTCCAGGCAGCTCAGTAAAGTCCACAAGCAGGTTTTCACAAGGTGTAGCTTCAGTTTCTTGAATCCCTGGGGGCTGTGTTGGCCCCTGCAGTGGCTCACAAATGGTTCAAGTGATGGCCATTTAGACGTGGCACATAGAAATGCCATCCTACAAGAGTCTCTAATGCAATTTTCCCCGTATGCGATCCTTGATGAAACTGCTTTAAGAACTGGGGTGGGGCAGGGGGCGTCTATTGCTTCTGGGATGGCTAGTCTCCCATCGGAGAATTTCCACCAACCTCCTTTCTGGTAACTTCCACTCTCCTGCTCAAGTCACTAACTTCCACTCTGCTGCTCAAAACAAGCCTTTTCAGTAGAGGAGTAGTTAGGGGGTTCTGTAAGGGGAAGCTCCAGTAAAGGCATGGTAAGGGTTTCCTCTTCTTTCTTAGTTACCTCTGTCATTGCAGCTCTTTTGGCTTCTCTGTCCATCTTTCTGTTTCCTCTAGCCTTATCACCTCCTTCTGTCTGATGCCCTTTGCAATAGATGACTCCTACTTCTTTTGGAGCCCGTACGGCTTCTAAGAGCTGCTCTATTTCCTTTTGATTTTTCATTTCCTTTCCTTCAGTAGTTAATAACCCTCTTTCTTTATATATGGCTCCATGGGCATGCAAAGTAGCAAAAACATATCTTGAGTCAGTATAGATGTTTACTGATTGTCCTTTTGCCAAGAGCAATGCTCTAGTGAGAGTTATTAGCTCAGCAATTTGGGTCAAAGTTCCTACTGGCAGAGGGTGGGCTTCAGATACTGAGTTCAGTGTTACCACTGCATATCCAGCCCGTCTGACACCTTTAGATATGAAGCTGCTCCCAGCAGTAAAATATTTGACATCTGGGTCTTTTTATTTATTTATTTATTTATTTATATTATTATTATACTTTAAGTTCTAGGGTACATGTGCATAATGTGCAGGTTTGTTACATATTTATACTTGTGCCATGTTGGTGTGCTGCATCCATCAACTCGTCAGCACCCATCAACTCGTCATTTACATCAGGTATAACTCCCAATGCAATCCCTCCCCCCTCCCCCCCATGATAGGCCCCGGTGTGTGATGTTCCCCTTCCAGAGTCCAAGTGATCTCATTGTTCAGTTCCCACCTATGAGTGAGAACATGCGGTGTTTGGTTTTCTGTTCTTTTAAGGGCTGGTCGTTTAAGTCTTTTCAGCTTGAGAAAACCTCATCCACTATTTCCACACAACTGTCATACCCTGAGCCAAACAACCAGGACTTTCCATGCTCTACCCATTCTATTGGCACCAGTGTGGCTGGATTTAGAGTATTCACAATATCCAAGGTTATGCACGGGCTTTCACACAAAAGCCCTTGATATCTTAACATCCTAGGATTAGAAAAACCAGCAATGTCCCCTCTGCTCCATCAGGGTGACGACCGTGTGGGGCACCCGAATTATCAACCTTTGTCCTAATTTGAGCTTGTTTGCACCTTCTGCTAACAGGGCAGTGGCTGCCAATGCCTTGAAACAGGGTGGCCATCTCATAGCCTCCAAGTCTAGTTAATTGGACTAATAAGCCATGTGCCAATACCATGACCCTAGCATTTGTACCAAGATTCCTTTACTTTCATGAACATACAGGTAAAAAGGCTTTGTCATGTCTGGCAATCCTAATGCTGGGGCCTGGATCAAAGTCTTCTTGATTTCTTTGAAGGCCATGTCCTGCTCTTTTCCCCATAGGAGAGGTTCCTTTTGCCCTTCTTTGTGGCTTCATATAATGGCTTAGCCATGAGCAAGAAATTTAGGGTCCAAATGCAGAAGAACCCTGCTGCCTCTAGGAACTTTCTTAACTGGCGCAGGGCGGTTGGAGTAGGAAGCGCACAAACAGCCTGCTTTCATTCACCACCGAGCCATCTTTTCCTTTGGCTTATACAGAAGCCTAAATACTGGACACTTTTAAAGCAGATTTGAGCCTTTTTTCCTGACACTTTATATCCTGCCGTCCACAGCAGGCCCAGAAGGTTTTGGGTTTTTCCCAGGTGCAACGGCTCTTGGCCGGTGGCTTTCTTATACTATGGTCCTGACCATTTTCCTTATTCTCCTTACATTCATCCTTTCAGAGTCCTTTCCTTTTGCACCATGCACATTAATCTTTTTCTAGCCTCGGCCAGCTCTTATATCCCTGTCCAGACTGGCCTTTATCACGAATGCACCCACACCTCCTTGCAAAGTAAGTATCCCTTCCTGTGTGGGCTGCTGCTAGCAAACCTGCCTTTCCTTAAGCTTCCAATTAGCTTCCTTCTTTGCCTCCTGATCTCTTTGCCTCCTGATCTTGGTTAATGTACACCTTCGTAGCCAGTTTAATAAGTGAGTAGCACTCACGCCTGTGGAGCTTCTAATTTCTGCAATTTATGCGTAGTATTTCCCTGGGCCTGCCCTACAAATGCCATATTTACCATGTACTGTTTTTCAGCAGCCTCAGGGTCAAATGGCAAATAAAGCCGGTAAGCCTCGCAGAGTCTCTTGTAAAATTCACTGGGACTTTCATCTGGCCTCTGGCTGACCTCAGACCTTTCTGATATTGGTGGCCTTTTTCCCTCCAGCCTTTATTCCATTTAGGAGTGCCTCTCAATACCGCTGCAAACTTTGTAGCCCTTGAGCCTGGTTAGGGTCTCAGCCTGGGTCAGCCTCTATCAGGAGTACTCGTTGGGCATACTGCTTGATATCTCCTGTGCCTGCAGGTGCATTGTTCTCTAGTCTCTGGAAAGCAGCTTGTATAACTCTTCGGTGCTCTACCGTATTAAATAATGACAGAGTTGTTTGCAATCAGCCCAGGTAGGATTGTGAGTTAGGAAAATGGGCTGCATTAGATCTATAAGAGCCTGAGGCTTTTCTGTATAGGAGGGAGTATGCTGTCTCCAATTTCAGAGATCAGTAGTAGAGAAGGGCTGATAAACGAAGAGCCATTCTCCCCCTTAGACTTTATTCTGTGCATTCAAATAAGTGTGTCCCCATGTTTCTCGGAGAGGCATCTGCATTGCTCAGGCACGACTCGACCTAAGGCGGCCAACCTCATCCCCCCTGGAATTCCTCCTTTGGCTTTTCAGGCAATGGCTCTGACTTCTCTCTGTGTGGTGTTGCCTGAGGGATGCTTTCTTCTGAGTCTGAGCCTCTGGAGGCAGCTGGGGCAGCCTCCTGTCTAAGCCTTGCCAGGGATGGATAAATTGGTGCATAGGGGGGTGGACTTTCTAACTCTTCAGGTGGGGCCTGTAGGACAGGTTTTTTCTGCTTTTCCTGTGACTCCTTTTCTTTTTCTGATGCCTTGCAGTCTTTTTCTGTGGTTTCTGGTTTTGTCCAGGCCACTAGAGTCTTACAGTAGGCCTCAAAGCAGGTCTGTAGCCACTGAGGGTGGGTCTGAATTACATTTAGCCAGGAGTCTATATACAGGAACTGATCTGGGCGCCTGAGCTGTTCTCCAAGCCCGGTGACCACCTGAAACACTCGGCCAATTATCTCCTTGTCTATTGTCCCCTCCGCTGGCCACCCTACATTAAAAGACAGCTGGTTTATCTCACAAAGCGTTCTTGGTTTCTGTGGAGTTAGCTTAATCCTGTAATCACCATTAAAACCTTTTTAAAAGTTTTTCAGCATGCACTCCAGTGGAGTAGGCTTTGATGCTTTTCCTCCCATTTCCTCCCTCATGGCACGCCTTCACTCTCACTTTCACTCTTGGATCCACCAGACTGGGTCCTATTACGGGAGGTTCGGATGCTGCTTAGCCAGGAAAGTGCCTTAATTCCTGTTACAGCTAACTGCAGCCATGGCGGACACTGCTTAGCCAGGAGAGTGCCTTAATTCCTGTTACAGCTAGCTGCAGCCAGAGCTGGTTCTATGGGCTGTATGCAGTGTTCTAGGTCTGGTTTTTCCACCCTTGTCTCAGAGCACACAGTCCACGCTAGGAGATCTGTGCCTCCCCACGTCATGCCCTGCGTTGGTCTCTCCCAAGTGTCTCTTTCACACACTTTCACACACCTCCCCTGTCCCTGGAATGGTTTTCCTTTCTGACCAACTTGTGAGCCCCACCCTCATCTGATGTCGGTTAGGGTATGAGTTTCGTCTGAATCAATGGGACTCTCCCATTGTCCCAATCCCCTTGGGTCAGACTAGTCATCATGCCCTGGGAGGTGATCAAGCTCCCCTTCTGTCCTTATGGGACAGGTCTTGAATTAGGACCCAAACCTTACCGTGGTTCAGATGTCTGCGCACTGCTCCTGTGACCGTCCTGCAACCCTTCCCACCGGTTCCATTTGTGCTGTTGGGGGAAGGCCCCAGAATGTGGGAGGACAGTTCTCTTTTCGGGCTGAAACTCTCGTGGCGGCACGAAGGACCCCAGATTTCCTGTGTCCTGGGGCTCTAGTCCACAGGCAAAGGAGAGAAAATCTGCCATCTCCAATCCCAGACGAGCTCCCAGAAATGTTACAGACAATCAAAGACTGGAGAGACTGAAAAAGGTTCAGGAGAGTCTGTTAAGGTGATCACTGGCCCAGCTGGACATATGTCCAGAAAGTCTGAGCCCCGAGCAAAGGGTTTTTCTTACTTTTAAACATCTTAAGGCGGGAACTACGTGAGGCAGGAAGCAAGTTACAAAAGCGAGAAACAAAGGCAGTTAATCAAGCATTACAACTTTTCTTACATCTTGAGAAAAACATATCTTGCAACCTAAATTTATCAGTCTTATGACTCTGCAGCCGTGCAGGAGCTCGCTGGCCTATAATAAACTTGAGGAATTTGGAGTTGGGGAGTATAGTTTAGGTCCACTGTCCACAGAGACAAGACAGGCTGTTAATATTCTCCTTTAACTTGAGTGTAAGAGGGGGTGGTCACACTTTGCAGCAACTTTAAGAGGATTTTAAAATTTCTATTACTACTACTATTAGATTATAGTTGATTTTATTAATTCCTTCTTCAAATTCTAGGGAGTCTGACCCAGAGTTAATGGTGAATGATTACAAAGCTTATATAATATCTCGCATATGGTTGTTTATATTTTCCAATAAAGTTATATGTGGTGAATAATTACAACAAGTATTTCTGGAAAAAAAAAATTGAGAATACTGATATATAGGGTCCATATAAATAATGAGAGAATTTTAATAGCATACTCCACATTGGCTGAAACTTTCTCACTACAGCCTATGCTGTCCCATTCAACATTCTATAAACTAAAGATGACAGGGAGAATCTTGTTTAATCTGTATGGGAACTTGAAGGATGCATTAAATATGAAAAATATGCAGCCTTCCTTAAAGAGAAGTAGTAAATGTTTCCATTATTCATTTATTCAACCACTTAATCAATAATGTTAACAATTAAAGGTGGGAGCATTAAAAAAAGGAAAAGTGGGGTGGGGCAGTGAAGTGAACCTCACTGATTTCTTGCTTTTATCATTTCAAATCCAAAAGTGTATTTCAACTATTCATACAATGATTGACTAAACTTGTTTTACCTTATGGAACACCCTTACTGTGTAGAGCTGTGAGAAATTCAATAATCATTATTTAATGTGGACAACAACAGATAGATCAGAGAAACAATAAACATGGACATATCTACACATAATATATACTCCTTTTCTATCCAAAAATCTGACAAAAACCTTACACAATGATCAGTTAACACCATTTTAAGGACAAGGATGTGGCAAAACAATTTTAAAGATTTTTGTAAAATAAAAGAAAAAAAGTTGTTTTAATTGCTAATGATCAAGTTTTAACCAAGAATTTACATATGTATCATCAAAACAGTAGCTTGAAACTGAAGCTTGACCCTTGAGAAATAAAGCTTTTAAAATAAATGTCTAAATTCTCTTTTCTTTATTATGTTACATTTCATTTACTTTAGGTTTTCTAGTGCAATTTAAATAAGAAATAAATAGAGAATATGGTAATCTCCTTAGATCAGGTACAAAGGCTGTGAAAATATTCCCTGCATTTTGCACAGGGAATATGTTCAAATTTCTAATCTGCAAAGAAGAAAAGTGCATTATCTTTTTTGAAATGGCATTTGAAGATCTCTCCATCAGTGAACATTCTTGAGCATATGGATTTTATAATAGCAGCGTATATTAGTTTTTTTATTTATCACTAACTGGTAACATATAAGGTAAAATATAATTTCCGTTTTCTTATCTAAGGACAGAAAATCCCAATCTATTTCTGAATCTCACTTTTGAACAAGGAAAGAACGACCTGACATGGCATTTTTGATTTCCAACGTTTAAACACATAACGTTTGTGTGCTGTGACAGCATCTTAGCTTCTGGAATTTATGCTCGACATGAAACATAAACAATAAACAATTCAGTTCACGATATATAACGTTATATATAATATAAAATATTGTATATATTATATATAATATAAAATATTGTATATATTATATATAATATAAAATATTATATATATTATATATAATATCTCACACACGCACACTCTCGGTTTTCATGAAACTCACAATCTACCTCAGGCGCTCAAAGGCGCTCAAAGGTCTGAGGCGCCACAAAGAGGCTGCTCCAGCAAGCCTTGGGCACAGTTGCTTGCTGGACAAGACGCCAACTTGGCAAGGTTATGCCTCTGGCAAAGGCAGATTCGTCAGAATAAAGTCGCCACAGGCTCAACCAGGCAAAGCATGAATGGCCCTTTCAGCAGGAGCCTGAGAGGAGGGATGTTATTCAGTCCAGCAACCCTATTTACTTTTTTTCGGTATCCCCAAACTCCCGTTTTTTAAGGCTTTCCGCTTCAAGAGAGCCAGAATTGAAGCCTGGGTAGGCGGCAGTGCAGGTACCTGCTCACCTAAGCATCACCCTCTTAATTTTCCACACTCCTCCATCCACTTGCCCAAGTATAACTTTTTGAATAGATTCAGCAGGAGTGAAGCAGGAAAGGTAGGAAGGTGAGAAAACGCGCGATATCAACTAGCAGAGCTCACTGAACTGCCTTGATGATAAAAGGCGGGCACAGGGACTACGTGGGTGGTGGCAGAAAGGGCGCGGGGACACGCCTCGCAGAGAGAGAACAGTGGGCGGGGCCACGTGCGGATATCAGAGTCCGCAACTCGAGCGCCCAGTGGGCTAGCTAAAAGTCCCAGCCTGTAAGCCAACCGCACTCAGCGGGCGACTGGCCGGATCCCAGCGCTCTGCCCCTCGCCCAGCCTGCGAGCGCGTGGTACGAAGGCGCGTCTGCATCCATGCCCCAGCCGGGGGAGCTGGAGGCGCTCGCAGTCCGAGGCGAGTGATGCTAGGCTGAGCGCGTGGCGGCCCGTGTCCTGCCCCGCTGAGCCAAGTGCGGAAGGACAGCGGCTCGCTTCAGCTCTGCTCGCCGCGCGTAGGGCGGGGCGCGGCTGGGGGGCGGGGGGCTTGGCCGCCCGCGGGGAGCTGTGGAGGAGCAGGCGCGCTGCGGACCCGAGGGAGGACACGGTTAAAGCATTGCTATCAACTGTGAACCCAGAGAGCCTTCCTTAGTGAACACGCTAACTCTGAAGCCTCCCTTACGCCCCCGAACCACCGAAGGCGGCGACACCTGATTCAGCGCACAAACACGGGTCCCTTCTGTCCCGGATACAATTACGCGGCAGAGACACACTCAAACTCGCGCGGGGCAGCCAAGAGACTAGGTGAGCGGAGGGAACACGCCGTTCCAGCGGGCGGAAGAGGGGCGGGCTGGGTGGAGAGAGGGGCGTTGTTTGCTCCCTGAGGTGAATGCCGGGCGAATGGCTGCTATCCAGGGGCGGGGGGTTAGGAATTAGAAAGCACAGATGGGGTTGGGCTGAGGAAGTTAGGAGTGGATAGTGGGGGCTGGCGGGGTAGGGAGAAAGGCTAGGGATTGAGTGGATGTGAAGGAGATCTTTTTAAGCTGGCGCCTGATAGCGCCAGCAATCCTGTTTCTCCCATATGGCATCCGTTTGAGGGTTCTCTCGCGTATGTGCGCTCAAGGCAGAGGGAGGGTATAACAGGGAGGCGATTCGGCCGAGGGCCTTGTACTTGACCCCTGAAGGGATGGGCACCACGGCGCCCAGAGGCCGGAGCCAGCTGCCACGGCAGGGATAGAGATGGGGGACCAGGAGGAGCTTCTGGACCTCTTCAACTCCCCCTTACTCGTCCCCCTAAGGAGGAACAAGAGCGGGATGTGTTGGGGGTGGTGAATGTCTCAGGGCTGTACAAGCTCGCTGAGACCTTTCGGGGCCCGCCGTTTCCGCGTGCCCTCGCGACCCTCGACAATGGACAGTGTACAGTGGTGGCAGGGTTTCACTGGTCCCCGCGCCGATCTGGGAATGGTACGGGGTGCCCTTGTGTTAGAGAAGCCTGTGTGGGCCCCCTGGATTAGAGAAGAGGTGAGCGCCTGCGGGCGGGGAGAGAAGGACGCGCTGCTGGCAAAAAGAAGGGCGCCTTCCACGGACTGGAGGAGCGGCGAGGGAGCTTGGGATGTGTGTTTTGGATTTGAAGGAGGCAAACCGCATCGGAGAGTGCAAGTAGATGCAGTGCGTCGGGGCAAAAGGACAATCCGAGGAGGCGGGTGGGGTACCCACTCTCTATATGCAAACTCGTTGGTTTAATTGAGGGTTTATAAAATTGAGTACGGTAAACGTGCCATTGTGCAGCACTTAGGAAAGGAATAGCCTCTATACCTGTACCGCGAGTTCCCATCACCTTTCAGCATCTAGGCGGGGAGAGGAGAGAAGGTAGAGAACTTCTGAGAGCGTCCTGAGAACTAATGTGAATGGCTGGATTGCGCTAACTAGGCGTTCTTAGCGGAGAATGTCGCCAAGGGAAGGAGTGGGTGGCTGTACCAAACCAGGCGTGCTCTGGAGAATCACCTTTATTATGAGCCAGGGTTAACAGTGACGATAGAGTCTTTTATTTCTGGTGGGTCCTATTGGTAAAAATTAGGAAAAAAACCCACACTACTCCAAATTCTCCAAAAATCTTCAGTCCCCTCAGACTGTCACCTTGTACTACCAGTTTTTCAGGATCAGTATCGTGAATGTTAGCAGTTTGGCTAAATGCCAAATTGTTGTTATAATTTCTGATAATTTCATGTTCAAAAACGTCTATATTCATTCAGAATTGGAGTGCTTCTGACGTATCCCCAGAAAAAAAATTGGAGAAAGGATAGACAGTGTCTTTTTTTCTGTTATTTTTAAAAAACTTTTATTTTAGGTTTTGGGGTACATGTGAAGGGTTGTTACATAGGTAAACACATGTCACGGGGGTTTGTTGTACATATTATTTCGTCACTCAGTTATTAAGCCCAGTACCCAATAGTTATCTTTAACCAATATTTTAATAGTGTTAAGAGTAACCAAACTTTGTCCCCAGGAGATTTTAAAATTAAAGAGTCATGCATCTCAATATTATATAGTAAAGGAGACCAGAAGTTTGTGTTAATTGAATTAAATCTTAGCCAGCTTAGTTTGCTCCTATAGAAACTATCTCTTGGTGTGTTGAGGTTTTGCTTTAGGAATGTGTCTGTGTTCAGCAACTATTCTAGATAATGCCAGATGAAAACACTCTAGTACTGTATGATTTGCCTGCCACCTACAAGGTTAAGTTGACATCTAGTGTTGTGTGGCTTAGTATTATATGAGTCTTTATAAACTACAGTAAATCATAGTGCCCCGATATTTAGTAAAAGCTTGATTCTCTATTAGGAGGTTGGGCATAACTGAGCCGAAACTATACTTCTGACTTTTTCCAGGTAATACTACTATACAGATTCAAACTCTTTTTAAATCTAAGATTTCCAGAGTACTGTGCCTGTTGTATTTAAGCTTGGTACGAATCTTAGAATAAATAAACCAATGTAGTAAATAAAGATGCTTATAACAATTTTTTTTAATAAAAACTACTTTTTGTTTAAAGATTTTGACAGTTTACATTTCCCAATAATTTAAATTAAAACATTTTATTGCACTTTATGAACAACTGTCAGTTTCATTACCGTTTAAACATTGCTGAAAATCCCACCTTCAATCCTCAAATCCTTTTAAAATCATGCTCCTGTTTATCAAATAATATCAATTTGTTGCTTTTTAATTCATGCTAGGATTTTCCAACATACACCTGGGAATTTCTAAGATACACTTGGAGAGTGAGAACTTTTGATTATTTATGCAAGGTATCCCATTTATTTGACATCATCTGCAATGGTACTTATTTACATAAGTACATTTTCTAGGTAGCTGACTCTTCACACCATTAATTACTGCAACTTAAAAAAAAAATGAGCCATTGTAACCCACAAGCAATTTCTAAATCTTACTGTCTTCCTTGTTCCCTTGGAGAATATTGGATGTAAGTTATTCTTTCTTTTTGGGTTTTCTTTATGAATTCATAAAGAATTGAATAGTGCTATTCGCTGAGGTGTATAGAGCTGTTTTTGTTTATAGTAAATGGTCTCAGCCTGCTGGGTTGAAATACTAGAATGGGGACAGAAGTACCATTCTTCTTTTTATGTTTTTTTTTTCTGGGTCCTCTTTCTGTTATCGGCTATCACTTTCTGCTGCTGTCAGACCGTGAGCGGGCCCTGCTGCTATATTATCTGTTGTCTTTTGTTTTCCATTAAATGATGTGGGCTATTGCCTGAGTATAAATCCTGTAGACTTTGTGACAGATACTTTCTGTTCACGTGCTTTATTTGTGGTTTGGACTGAGAACTGAAATGTTTAGGTTTCCAGAAGGGTGGCCTCTATATAAAAGGTTTTAATGTATTTTTTATAGAAAAATTTGTGTATGAGATCTTTAGGAGGGTGTCTTAATTTCAGACAGTTAAGTCTTCTGGAAAAACTGAGAAACTGAAGCAGCCCTTAAAAAAAGTTTACTTTTTTATGATAGGCCCAGATTGTCTTTGTTTAGGAATATGTATACTAGGATATTTTACATATTACTTTCTGCCATTGAAACTTACTAACCATAATGTAGTGTAGTTAATATTTTTCTACCCTGGAAGTCCAGAATAAGAAGTATTGAGAACCCTGCTACTTGAGGCTACGTGAATTATTTAAATATTATTTTGCAAATTTATTTATGGAGGAGGTACATAATAAAATAAATATGATTAAAATGGTTTAATTTGGTCTTGAAAACAGCGGTAATCATATCTCCTTAAACTGAAGCATTTCACAAACATTCATTCTTTTATTCAACAAATATTTGTTAAGAGCATACTATGTGCCAAGCACTGTGCTCTGGGGATGTGCATACAGTTAAGGCCCTGGGAGGGCTCTAGGCTTAAAAGGGGGAGATAAGAAGGAAACAGGCTATTTTCAATATCTACAGTATAGTGCCGGCTGTTCTGTAAGTGCCGTGATAGAGATATACACACAATACCCTGAGCAGAAAGTTGGAAGTGGTGAATTCTGTGTGGGAACGGGAGATTCCAGGGTTTCTTAGAGGGTAACATAAAAAATGAATCACTGGAGGCAGGAGCAGGATCGTGGAGGGCTGTTTGCCATCCTCAGGAGTATGAACTATTTTCAGTTCAAGGTTGTTTTAAACTAAGGAGTGATGTGATGAGAAAACAGCTGTTACTGCAATCTAGAAGGAGGGATCTGAGGAACGTGAGATTTGAATGGTAGTTTAGAAGGTATTGCGGTGGCCTTGGTAAGAGAGTTTGAGGTCCTTGTACCAAAGTGTTTGCAGTGGGATGAAGAAAAGGGTTTGGTTACAATGATATTCAGGTGGTAGAACCTCTAAGATTAGGTGACTGATTTGGTGGAGGATTGGGAGGGGGTGGTGTAGGAGGATGGGATAGGAACTTAAAAGGAGACCCAGATTTGAGAGCAAGAGTGATAAAGTTCAGTTTTAGACATGTAGAACATGAAGTGCTTATAGAAAATCGAACTGGAGATGTCTGTCCAATGAATCATTGCATGTGAGTTCTGAGCAGCGAGGTCCTGGGCTAAATAGGCAGGTAGATAAATGGTGGGTAGATAAAAGGATAGACACACAGAAACATTTAGGATTTTTCAGTGTATAGGTAAGTATAAACCATGAAAGTTGATAGGTTTTCCAGGGCAAGTACCAAAAGTTAATAGGGAAACAGAGGCCTGGGGAGATCCTAAAATTTAATAGTTGGGTAGAGAAATAGGGAGCAATAAAGAAAAATGAGAAGGTACAGAACAGGAGAGGCAAGAGGAGAATTAGGGGGGTGTAACTTTTAAAAGCAGCTGAAAAATGAGAAAATTTCAGAAAGTGAGAAGGTCAGGTACTGAAATGAGGGGTATTAGACAGTCTCGGTTCCCACCCCGTCCCAAGCCCCGAATAGCTCTGTGACCTTGAGCTCACAATTTCATTTCCTCATTTTCCAAATGGGGTGAGAAGCACCTACATTATAGGACTACTGCGAGGATCAGATGAGATAAAAGCTGTCAAGCACAATGCCTGGGAGGTTACTGGTTTGTGTTTAACAAATGCTAACTGTTTTATGGAAACCAGGACTTAAATTTGTGTTTAGAAGGTCCTAGTCATTTTTGCTTTCACAAGTACTTGCTCTCAGAATTCACGGAGAGTGATTGAAAGATGAAAACTTGATCATACTTTTAACTTTTTGGGTTAGAAGCCAGTAGAATAGCAGCCATTGAAAATTTTGAAGGGAGCAGATGGAGTCAACTGAACAAAGTCCTTGAAGAGAGGGTGGAAATTGCCTGAAGAACATTGCAGAGATGTTGGGTTTCTCAGGACAATCCATGCTTCCACCAGTCTGGAGGGTCTGGTGGCATATACATTGTGTTTATAAAGCACCCGGTAATTAAACCTACAGGTTTCTAATGTCCTGTTTAAAGTACTCTTAGTATTTTAATTGTGTTCTAGTTCCTTAGGTAATCTATAAGGACATTGATTATTCATTTTAGTAGTAGCTGAAAACAAACTCAGAAAACAATACAGATGATTTCAAAATTTAACAAAATGTAATGTAATATTTGATGATTCCTAAGAAACTTCTATACCTCATAGGTCTTAAAAATCAACATGTGAAAAATAATTATTAGCCTGTGTGATAGGGGAAGGACTGATTTGTAGAGGTTTGTTTGCTTTTTTTTTTTTTTTCCAAATTTAGATTACTATGGTAATATTTAAATATACCTACTTTTTTCCTAGGGTTTTCTGTTTGAGTGAAGTGATGCTTTATATTAGAGATAAACATTTTAAATTAGATTTCTATTTTAATATGTATATAATTTTTTTACTCTGTAATTAGTGCATAATTTGAGAAAATGTTTACATCTTTGCACTGGTGTGGGAATCAACAATTGAACATACTGTTTACTAATCGGTTATAAGGCATATTATAAATAATTGTTGTCTCAATACATATTTGTTGAACAAAACAAAATTAGATGTTCCATATTTTTAAGATGAAATGAATTTGTTATCTGTAGTTTTAATATTTGATCATATTCTTTACCTGAAAATCGCTAGCCACACTCTTTGTTATCAGCACCTCTCTATTTTACAGTTGCGTTTTGGTGCTTTTATTTTTCCCCCCACTGTGCTTAGTCCTTCATGATTTATGGTCCTGTTATTTGTAAAGCATAGTAATCTGAGCAGGTGATTTTCAGTTTAGGATTTCTTCTAGTTCCATGTTCTATATTCACCAACGCAGTTTTAGACTGTATATTGTCATGCTCAGCACTCCCTTACAGAGATAACAGATGCCAAGATGAAATTGACTTATACAGAATGCCACACTTAGGTAAGCATTTAAGAGTGCATAGCCAAAATAAAAATGGTACCTTTGGTTTATGAATGGCAGGGTATCTAGGACAGTGTAGTTCATATTCTCTGGATGGACATTCGTGTAAATATTAAAATATTTAGATTAGATGGAAAGATGTATAGTAGGAACATTTCAGAAATAGTTTGCTTGTAGCGTTGTACTATGTATCTGAATTGTTAATTTGGAGTAATCACTGTATTAATTTTATTTTGAAGGTATAATCTATTTCCATTGACTTGATATAAATAACAGAAATGCATCTACAAGGAGTCCAGTTCATTAAAGACATTTACATTCATATCTGATTTGGTAAATATTTGCTTGATTTGGGAATATTATATAACAAAATTTGTGAAATCATTTTGTGCTTTTTAATTGTTTTGAAGAAATTTAATATTCAAAATACTTCAAGACACCAAATCATGACTTTTTAGTTATTATATTAGCTATAACTTGCTTTAATAAGTAAAATCTATGGGGCTAATTTTCTTCCAAGTGAAACATTAAGTTTAAATAATGTGCACATGCATTTACAAAGTAGAATCAAGTGTGCAAACATGCTGTATGTTCTCTAATAGATTCCTGTAAGCTGTATATAAATTCAACTTTTATAAATTGAGTCGTATTTATAGAATTTAAGAAAATAGGGCAAACATTTAACACTTCTTAAATATTAAATGATAGGCATACAGATGTTTATTATGTTAATCTTTATGTTTTTCTGTTTGTTAGAAATAGTTTACAGAAAAAAATTGTGGATAGTGACATTAAAGCACATTATATATTAAATATACCCAGGGACTTTGCTATTTAAAGCAATATCAACATACAATTTACCATAGAAAAAATCCTGTTTTGATTATTAATACCTGTTTTGCAAATTCAAATTTTTTAATGGGCTTAATTAAGCAGACACACACACACACAACAACAACAACAAACTTGGACACACTTCTATAACACATCTTGAATATAGTCTCATCTGTTGGAATTTGTTAAACTTCTACACTTAAGTCTTAATCTGATTCTACCTCATTCTCATAATATCCATTATTCAGAGGCATCAACAAGAAGAATTAAATTTTAATTTAAAAAATTATTTTTACTAGCAACAGAATGAGTGATTCAGTGGTGTCTTCCTGCTTTGAGAGAGCTGTTCTAAGACTAGGCAGTTAGTGCTCCGCAGTAGGCCCTTCCTCTGGGTTCCTTTCATGAAGAAGGCCCTTGTGTTTTACATAGATTTTGCATTTGTGCTGCTGTCCCTATTGAGTTGTTCTCACCAAGCCAATCTGGGGAGCAGCTCTTAGGGGAAAACTAGTCAAACAGGTTTGCCTGTCTATTCAAAAGGAGGGAAAAATGGTGAAATGTATGGATAAAGGCCAAGAATAAAACTGTTTTAAGGAACGTTCATGCTGATCACTGACTTTATTTTCTCCTGTTTTGAAAATACGTTGTAGACATTTGTGAGAATGTATCTTAATGGAGATAAAGTGAGAGTCAGAGAAACTGTAAGGGGAAGTAAGTTAGAAGCAGGGGATAAGGACAAGATGGGGAGAAGGAAGGGAAAAATAATGGAGAAAAAAAAACTCAAGAAGAAAAAATAGTGTTTCAGTGTCATATTTGGGCTTTATGTAAACTGAGTGTGTTATAGCAGGAAACCATGGTATTGATCTGAGAATGAATTTAAAACAGACAAAACCCCCCACATGCCTGTGGTCCTCAACATCCAAAATAGGGAACACCTTGCCAGGGCAGGGCTGAAGTTTGCTAGGAATATTTTTGGGAAAATGTTACAGTTAACCATCTCTGACACTAATCTTATATTAGAGATACTACTTGGTTTCCCCTAGTAAAGTGTTAGATTCATACAGCATTATTGTAGTTTGCAAATCTGTTACACATATATTTCTACTGTTTAGTCCTTATTCTGCTCCTGGAGCATTGCCCTATAGGTAGTAGCATTTTACAGCTCATAACTTGATAGAGTCCCAAGTAACCTTTTGAAGTCAAAATGACAATCTAGTCAGGGGAATTTGATGTTAAAACTAAAGCTTCTTGCCTAGAGCAAGTTCTTGAACTACAGCTCACCACCTGCCTCGTGTTCTGGGGATGCTGAACCTTGATCCCACTGAAATTACCTTGAAGTAATTTCACTGTAGTCCTCAGTAATGTCCCCCTCTGCTCCATGCTTCTTCCCTGCTCCTTGAGAGTCCCTTCCCCTTTCTCATCTGTAATGGTGAGACTCTCCAGCTGATCTTTGGTTGTGCCTCTTCTTCCTTCCTGGCATTTTTAATAACATCTTTTGTCCTAGCACCTCTCCTCTTCTCTGATCTCACTCTTTTGGTGTAGTTCTTGATGCTCATAGACTGGATTTTTACTTATATATAGATGATTCACAAATTTGTACTTCTAATTGTGATTTCTTCTATACTCTCAAGAGCTTAGAGTTCCCAGCTCAACTTCCTAACTCAGATCTGACATCCCCATTTGCCTCAGTCTTCAAAGACAGATTTTGGTGTTGTGGAATTCACTCTTTTTTACCCTTTGTATCTAATCTATTCCTAATTTGATCACTGTGTCCTTCATGAAGACCTTCTTCCCATGCCTGAGACTTTCCATTCACCTCTTGATGTCTTGGTGTAGTTCCGCATCACTTCTTCACCGTTGGTATTAAATGACTGTTTTTCACCATTACCTTGACCTTCCATCACCTCCCACTGCCCATAACCATCAGTCACTTGTCCTTACTGACCCATTTGCCTTCGAGTGTGATTTGACTATGCGTTTATTTTCACATGGAGATCTAAAACTTTTAGCCTGGCTTTCGAGGCTTTCTATTGTCTAGCTGCTTTCTGATCAGACTTATTTATTTTCTCATACTCCTCAATAGGATTCTATTCTATTTACCCACTGGGGCATTCATTTCAGGATATCCCCCCTCTTGAGATGTCCTGCCTTTTTATTCTTCTGCACTTCTAAATTCTCACTCAAGGTTTTGACACTCAAGTCCCACCTTAAACTGTGGCTTCCCAGTCTCTGTCACTTTTCTGTGACTTTGATTTGTACATATATTAATGTTAACAATTAGGTTTCATTCTGCCTCTAAGGAGAGTATGAACTCTTAGAGGGTGGAGTCTCTTGTCTCCTCATACACCTTGGACAACCACTATTGATCAGAGATAAGATATTCAGACATGGTTGAATGGTATCTTTAGTTTGTCAAAAAACATATTTTCATTAAAAAAAAATGAGTCACAATTTAAAAACTAAAGGTAGGTGATTTCAAACCCCTCATTTGTAGAGAAAGGGGCAAAGTCTCTATGGGGTGGTTGTCTCGCGTTATACAGCTAGTTCAGTTATTCACTGGCAGAGTCGGAACTAGCATTCAGATTTCCTAGGTCCTAATCCAGCATCTTCTATCTGTACCATATAAACACTCTCCAAAGTTGTCACCGCCATATGTCAGATAATAGTTTGACTTTTAAAATTTTGGTATCATTTTGGCACAAATACATCATGTCAATGTGTAAGTATATTTATCTAATTTTCACAAGACAATGGCAATGATATGCAAAAGACTTTCTCTGGACTTGTCTCATTGTGGTGAATATCTGTTATAATCATAGATACTTAGAAGACACAAAATTGTACATTCTTACCTGTTAGTAAAGGAACATTAGATAAATTCATTCCGTTTTTCTGCAGAAACTACCAACATTTTTCCACTTCTGGGGACTAATATAACTGCTGTTTTTTATCTAATACTCAACCTATCTAATACAACCTTGTCCTAGTGATGATGGTAGAATTTTATAAAATAGGGAAGTTTGTTATTTGTTCACCTGTGAAGATGTTCAAATAATTGAATAGGAAAATATCTAGAATTTTGTTTCTTGTTCTAATTTGCTTGTTTATATTTGGCCAGTTTTGTCCTGAAAACATGTTTGATACATTACATAAAAATTTATTTTGTGACTCTTAATAATGTTAAAAATACATTTAAACTAGTGATAGTAAAGAAAGGATATCTTCATTAGTGGCGGAAACAATCCCATGATCTTTGGTGATTCTACAACATTACTGTAGCCTTAAGAATCTCTAGTAATGTTGTGTTGAAAGCTGTTTCTCCTACATGTGAATATGTTTCATTGCAGGAGAAGATGAAAATTTGATCTGGATATTCACCAGATTCACTTGCTGTATTCTAATTAAAATCCCAACAAAAGAGAATTATGAAGAGTACTAACAAAGCATTTTAAAACATCAATCACTGTTTTTGTATTTTTTTAAAAGAAAATGTATACATGTTAGACTGTAAAGCCTCAGATAATCTCAGTTGTATGATTTATGAAACTTTTCTCACTTGTGTAAAGATGGGATCAGAATCAAAACAAAGAATTTCCGTATTGTTTGCTGAATGTTTATCACATGATGCAGATGCGTGGAGATAACTGTACCAGGCTAGTGTTGGGGGATTGTAGAAATATAAACCTATATCTTATTCTGTAGGATACATATATATGGATATAAATACGTATATATATACACACATAGATATTAGAAGACACAAAACTATACATTCTTACCTATATAATCATAGATACTTAGAAGACATATATTTACATATATAGATATATATATACACACATATATATTTTAAAATGAGGTATGTGATCAAGACATAAGTGCTTTAATACCACTGTTTTCTTTATTAAAAAGGAAAATTGCATTTTAAAAAAATTACAAGCTTTTATCCTTATTGTCTAAATCTGGTTTCTAGAACAGAAACATCAGTGTTACCTGGTAACTTGTTAGAAATGGAAATTCTTGGGCTCATCCCAGATCTGTAAAATCAGAAACCACGAGGGCAGGCCCCACAGTGTGTGTTTTAACAAGCCCCCCAGGTGATTGTGACGCGTACTGATGTTTTAGACCCACTTATCTATGATACCCGATGTCTCGTCAATTCACTTTTCTCACAAAACGAAAAAATTCTGATCATCTTAAGGACAAAAGAAAAATTAAGTTTAGATTTTAAAATGCTTTCCGGGTTAGTTTTATAACCTTAACTCGTATCTTATTTTACTTACTAATTGGTTATTGAGGCATGAACAAATATTTTTAGTTCAGATAAACCTATACATTTTTCAGTTTATTAAAAAAAAACAGGGTTGAATTAGTTGTTTATTTTGGTATACTTTGCTATGACATTGTGTAAGTGTAGCCTAGATTTTCTTAATTTTTAATCACAGGGAATAAAGGGGAGGAGGATTGAAAAAAGTCCAAAACCTTTAGTCCTAGGCCTCATCCCCAGAAATTCTTATTTGATTGAACTTCGTTGTAGATGGCAGGTTTTCAGGCATCTCTATTTTTCCAAAGCTTCCCAGGTGATTATTATGTGCAGTTGGACTATAGCCATATGTTCAAAGATTGGCGCATCTACCACATATCGTTTCATTAAAAAAATTGCCCATTAGATCTATTAGGTTCTTTTATTATTTTAAGCAAATTGTCCTTTCATGTATGTTTAATTTAAAAATATTCTTTTCCAATAGGTTATTGGTATTGTTGATTTGCTTAACCATGTTATTGATCATTTCATTACTCTTTATTCAGCCTCATGGTTTTGCTGTAAATCCTTGCTTATTCAAAATGCACTCCAAGCATCAGTAGTCCCATATCACTAGAGAGCTTGTTTCATAAATAAGTATGATGGGGCCCCACCCTACATGTACTGAATCGCAATTTATATTTTAATAGTATCCCTATAAAGTGTGTCTGACATTAATGATTCTCTATAACTTAAAATTTAAAATCAAGGTCAATTCTTTTTCCTTTCATTTTGTTTCTTAGAATTTATTGATTTGATCTTAACTACTTTTGATGAACCAAAGATATCAATCTCATTAAACCTATTATTAAACCCTTTTTTTTCCCAGTAAGTTTTAGAATAGTAAGGAATATTTTAAATTATCTAATTTCATAGCCCCACCTGACAGGTGAAGAAAATTAGGGACCTAAATTAAATGACTTGGCTTAAATGACAAAGGCTACTGATTTGCAGATCCATAGATGCATGCTACAATCATTTTATTTTTCTTTTCATTATATGTCACTTAAAATGATGTCTTTATAATTTAAACTACTTGAACTGTGAGCTAACTGAAAAGATAGTCTTAGGTTACCAAGTGCCATATATGTCCAAAAAACCCCAACATTTATATATGCATTAACAATTATTTTAATTATCTAAATCGATCTTGATAATACTTTACTAACACACTACTTCAAATTAGTTTAGAATTTAATTAATTTAGTAATAATGGGGAAGTTGACTATTAAACAAAATAAAAATGAAAGGAACTACTATGTCTCTTTACTACTTATTAAGTACTAAAACTATTCATGTGCTCCTGAGAGACTGCTGGTACTTTGTATACAGAAATTTAAACAGAAAGTTGTTTGGAATTGTTTATTCTGAGTTCCTGGGAATCTGGGGCTGTGTGCATTATGCTTTTCTAAATTCCCAAGATAACTGAACTTTAATTCAGGTCTTGATAGTTGGATCCACGTTACTTTCATTGTATTACCTGTATTTCTCTTATTGCACATAAGTAGCGAGTGCTAGATCCTTATCTGTCAATCCGGTGGAGAATTGCACAAATATCCCCAGCTGCTTACTAAATATGCAGATTCTTGGGTTTTTCCCTAAACTCCATAACAGCTTATTGGCTGAGGACTTTGGAACCTGTATTTTTAGTAAGTACTTGAAGTGATTCTTCTGGATGCCAGAATTTGAAAACAACTTCATTATGTGATTATATGTTTGTGTTTTAAATAGTTAAATTTAATCACCATCATCAAGCATTAATTGGATACATACTATGTACAAGGTACTGAGTGCAGTCTGTTGATATTCGTATTATCTTATTTTTGTTTTTATCTTACCTTCCTGTTTAGTGCTTGCAGAGAAACTCCCCAGGTGGGCCTAAGCCAGCTATCACTGATAAGCAAATAGGGTTGAGTTTCTCATTACAGCTTCACCATCTGTACTATAGATGTCTGAAAAGAGATAACTGCAGATATTGTGTTGAAGAAGTGTTAAGTGCACCTAGCTTGGAATGGTACAACAGCAACAACAACTTTCCTTATAACCTCTCCTTCATAAGAAGTTCTTTTGTATTCCTCTTGGCACTTATGAATGTTCCAGGTGCAAAACTGAATTTTTTGAGTGGTATTCCTAATGGTCTCTTCCGTTCAGTATTTCATGTGTGTAAAGAAAGGTCTGCCTCTGTAATACTTGTAGAGATTTCTATTAATCTTATTTTTCATAAGATGATATACTAGTATAAGGAATGGAATAGTAATACAATATGTTTCATTATGCTCTTTTAAAATATTGCTTTTGTTATCAGGCAAAGCAATATTTTAAAAGTAAAAGTGATTGTGTTAGAAATTTTTACCAAAAACTTATGACAGGGAACTTTGGATTAATTTATTTCATTAAGTTTGTGAAATGGAACCAAATTCCTTCTTCCTTTGCATTCAGCATTTTTCAGTTTTATTTCTGCAGTTAAGCTGTGGGCTTCTATACAAATAAATTTCTTTACTTTTTCTGATGGAATGAAAAATATTTAGTAATGTGGAGGATTTTGAAAATCTAGAGCTACCTATATTTATTAACTACTGACAGCCAAACTGAGTTCTGTCAGTGTGAGGTTTTCACCCAGATTGTACTCTCAAAGGTGCCTGACCTTTTTTTTTTGTTTGTTTGTTTGTTTGTTTTTTGGGCAGGAGACACTTTTAACCAACAACAGGTGGCCTCAGTTTTCTGAATTATTTCTTCTTCTACCTGAAATAAACATGTTCCCATTCTACAATGTTATTTTAAGGGATTCTTTGCTTTTAGTAGTTTACTTGCTAATAGTCACCATAAATAACTTAAGATTAACAAGAATTGCCTACAGATGAAAGATACTTGTTTAAAACCTGGGCTACTTAACAACCAAGTAGATATAAAGCTGGGTTTTTCCGCAGTTGGTCCACAGTTAACAATTTTTTTTAAACTTTCTTTTCTTTCTCCCTTCACGTAGTGTGATATGAGTACACTAGTTTACTAGATACTAGATCTTTGTCAAGTTTTCATCCTCTCAGTCTTATTATCTGTAAAGTAGGGGCCACTTTCTTGCCTTCATGTGATCTCAGTATGAAATGAGATAATGTTTAGAAAGCTGGTAAAGCAGGGAAGGAGGCATGTAGCAATTAAAAACAGCTGCTGTTATTGAGACTTGTATGTTAAGTCAAAGCTATAGAGTGACCAGCTCGTCCCCGTGTGCCCAAGACTTTCCCAGTTTTTGCACTGAAAGTCCCACATCCTGGGAAACTACCCCCCTCCACCCCCTGTTCTAGGCAAACCAGCATCCTGAGTTCCCCTAGGGCTTCAGTGACTTAGAAAAGGTAGCTCAGTTACTTCACACACAATAATTTGGGCATAAGCAGGCAGGGCTGGTGTTATGGTTTCACAGTCTCAGGACCCAAGTGTCTTTGTTGTTATACCTTTTCTGGTTTATAATTCTGTCTGTATGGTCCAGGATGTTAATCATTACCATGTCTCATTCCAGCTGGCAGGCAAGTGAAAAGTGAAACTCCAAGGGCATACATTAGAAATTGCACATAGCAATTCTGCTTCCATTTCACTCTCACTGAGTAGAACTTATTTATGTAACTAAAACCAGCTATTACAGAGGTAGGGAAAAATTGTCTTTTGCCTTTTTGGCTTAAGCCAAACTGAAGTAGGGTGGATTCCATTACTGGAAGAAACAACAAAGGCCACAGCTGTCTCTCATGTGCCTATGCCTAGCATCTAAGTTCTAGTTTCCTTTCATACTTTTTGTTATTACTAAAGGTAAAGGCAGTTCTCTTGATCACTTATAACACTACTGTGAATGTGTAAAATGAAAGACCCCAGAATCAAGGAAAAGCTGTAGTGAAATCAGTACTTTTATTTACTACTTTCTTCTTCCACCTGTAGTACACATTAGCCAGAAATTTTCTCTATAGTTGAGTTATGTAAATAACTTTAGTACCTCAGGCAAAAGCTTTTGATTCAGAATTTTGTTCAAAAGTAAGAAAATTTATATAATTAGAAAGTTCATTTATTTACAATTAAAGAAAAAAGTGGGGCTGATAGTGGAGATGCATGTGGTTCATCTATATATCCTGGTTCCAAATAATAATTGCAGTCATTTACTCAGTAAATAAATGTTGAGTGCTTACTACATAGTTAGGCAATGAGAATAAAGCAATTACCAAGTTTAACTAAAATCTCTACCTTTATGGAGCTTAAGTCATACTAGGGAAAGGCAGAAAAAAATATTTTTTAAATAAAATTTACATTTATTTAAAAGCACCAGTAATGACACTCAATGAATATTTATTTAACTGAATCCATATTTATTTATTTTTTATTTTGCTGGATGGCATTTTCCAAGGCTTACTTGTAGGAGATGTTTTGAAGAGAGATGAAGTTTCTCTTACAATATTCTATGTAGTACAAAGTTTGACCTCTTGTGGCAATTGATTGGTGCATTTGCTCACATTATTGCAGTCCACATAATAGTAAATGCCAGGGAAACTTAAAAGTACTGAGAACCTCAGCCTTTTCAGATTACATCATCTGCTTTAAACTAAATCACCCCCTTCATTTTTCTAAATATAATTCACCCTATACAGAAATGATTTTATATTTTCCATAAGCACTTATTTTGTTTTTCCTTTAATGCAAAGATACTTTGATTAATTCTTGTTTACAATAATGAATTGCTGAGATGCTGGGATGATAGACTCTCAAAAATCAACTTATTTCATGTAGTTTATATGCTTGTCATTTTTTTCTTATATGGTTCAATGGTTCATCCACATTAATGCTTTCCAGTTCAGAGTTATTAACAATGAGCAGCTCTTAAATTGGAGAAACGAGAGGAATGATTCTTTCAAGTGGTAGTAAAAGGTGATTCCCCACTTTTTTTTAAATAGCAAGGGTGTAGCATGGGAGGAGGGAGAGGATCAGGAAAAATAATTGACTACTAGGCTTAATACCTGGGTAATGAAATAATCTGTACAACAAATCCCCATGACACAAGTTTACCTATGTAACAAACCTGCACATGTACCCCTGAACTTGAGTTAAAAATAAAAATACAAAATAAAGAGAGTTAATGTATTCCAAAAAAAAAAAAAAAAAAAAAGGTAATGTTACCGGAGTCACATATGGTATTAAACTCTGGTATTTTAGCTGTAGTTTCTTTGGAAAAATGGGAAATACAGGGGCTTTATAAAAGTCTATTTTCATCTTTAAAATATATCAATAGTATATTAGGGTGTTCCTTTATCAAATTTCAGCATATATGAACCATTGATACCTAGGCACAGGAGCATTGTAGCTAATCTAACTTGTTTTCTGGAGCACTAATGGTTTAAAACCTTTCCTTTAGGCCACGCATGGTGGCTCATGCCTGTAATCTCAGCACTTTGGGAGGCTGAGGCGGGGAGATCACAAGGTCAGGAGTTCGAGACCAGCCTGGCTAACATGGTGAAACCCTGTCTCTACTAAAAAAAATACAAAAATTAGTTGGGCATGGTGGTGTGTGCCTGTAATCCCAGCTACTTAGGAGGCTGAGGCAGGCAGGAGAATTGCTTGAACCCGGGAGGTGAAGGTTGTAGTGAGCCGAGATTGTGCCATTGTACTCCAGCTTGGGTGACAGAGCAAGACTCCATCTCAAACAAAACAAACAAACCCTTCCTTTGGCCTTGGAGAAATCACTTTTACAGATGAACATTTTGAATGTACGACATTTAAGTATAGTACCACCAGTATGCTGATATTCTTACTGTTTTGCCCAAATTAATTCATACTGAAATGTTAAATGGCTTCCCTATGGTGAGTGGTAGATACACCTATTAAAATGCTTTTGGCGTTCTGTCTTGAAAGCAAGCATAGAAATAATTTTTAATAGGAAGAAAAAAGTGTAGACTGATATGCAGCTTGTGTATAGTCTTCAAATTTGTGTACATTCTTTGAATTTTGGATTTTCTTCAAGATTCTAGCAGTATATTACTCCACTGCCAGAATCTTGTAGTCAAGTAGTAGTAGTATCCCAGAAGCCAAGAGAGAATTTAGAGGAAGAGAGAATCACTAGTGGCTAGTGTTAAAGGGAAATCCGAACAGATAAGTGGGAAATGGGCATTTGTGTGAATATTGGGAAGCATTAGTGCTTTTAACAACAAGAATTTGATTAGAATTGTGGAGGATTCAAAGGCTGACTGTAAACATTTAGAGGAGTAAGTGGAGATAGAGACTGATGTTTTAAGATGCTTAACTCCTAAGGGAGGATGAGAGTAAGGCTCCAGGTCCAGGGATGTGCCAGCTGATAGCTGTTATAAGAATTACCTACTTTTGGTAGAAATCTTTGAAACTCCTGAAAAATGTAAGAAAAGAAAAGAAAATTGCTCAAGTCCACAACCTTAAACTGTTATCAGTTTCATCTTTACTTCGTTGTCATTATAATCACTTTATATATACATATATGTATATATCATATATGTATATATATACACATATATACATATGTGTGTGTATATATATACATATGTATATATCATATACATAATTTGGTAATGCTGCTATAAATATCTGTGTGCAGGTTTTAATGTGGACATTTTTTATCTTCTTTGGGTAAATACCGAGGAACATGATTGTAGGAATGTGATAAGAATATGTTTAGTTTTGTATGACAACCACACTGTCTTCCAAAGTGGCTGTACCATTTTGCATTTCCACTAACAATGAATGAGAGTTCTTGTTGCTCCCCATCCTCGTCAGCAGTATGTCAGCTTTCTGGATTTTGACCATTTTAATGGTGTGTAATGGTATTTCATAGTTGTAATTTGCATTTCTTTAATGAGATATGTTATAGAGCATATCCTTATTTGCCACCTGTCTACATTTTGTGGTGTGGTATCAGTGAAGGCCTTTGGTCCATTTTTTAAAAATTGGATTTTTGAAAAATTATTGAGTTTTAAGAGCTCTTCTTGTATTTTGGATAACACTCCTTTATCAGACATATCTTTTTCCAAATAACTTCTAATCTGTGGCTTGTCTTCTTCTCTTGATGTCCCTACATTTTTAATGTATTCAAGTCTGTCAGTGTCTACATTTAGATTGTTGTTTGAGATTTTGATTTAGAAAACTCTTCCCCGCTTAAGTACTACACATTTTCACTAACTTTTCTATTATTTTGTAGATTTATTTATTTATTTTATTTAACTCTTGAACTGGTCTGAAATCGGTTTTGTTTCATGGTTTGAAATAAGTTCCTAACTTCTTTTCAAAGTTTTAAAAAGTGAGCAATCCAGTTACTGGAATGATTTGCTCATTCTCCACTGATTTGAAATGTCAGTGTTTACTGTAATATATATTCATATACAATACATACTATATGCAAACATCACAAACATACGTACATATTTGGGGCCTTCTTTTTGGCATTGGTCCAACTTTCTTCTTCTACCATCACTAGATTATTTTAATTTAACCTTATTTTAATGTAACATTATAGTATATTTTAGTAACTTAAAATGCAAGCCTACTGATTATTCTTCAGTTTCAAAGTTTTCTTGCTTGTTTACAATTTCATTTTTCAGATAGACTTGAGAATCATTTTGTTACCTTTGAAGGGATTTATTAGTAGGAGTTCATGATAGTTTTAGGTCTGTACTATATTTGAGAACATTTTATGTCTATATTATACACAGTTCTTAGTCATGTTTTCTTTGGTTTCTCAGAAGTTTTATAATTCTTACATAGTAAGTTACTGAACAAGTTCAAAATAACGAGTGATTAAATAATGAGTATAATATTGATTCCCTTAACATTCTTTGTATTTCCTTCTGAACAAATGTGTAAACTTTAGATGCAGAAAACAGTTACACTGTTGATGAATTTCAACATTTATTTCTGTGTTTTAAAGAATTCCTCGCCATCATTTTGAAAATATTTCTTAAAACTAGCTAAAGATGACAGACTGGATAGCTTTTCTAATAATTTTCATCAATAGGAAAAAAGAAATACGTCTCATTCTTCAATACTTTAAAATGGCTTTTTCCAGTGTGCTCCTTCTTAGCAATTAATATTTTTCTGCGTTCTTTAAAAGACAAGAGAATTTGATTATAAAAGAAATGGGCTGACTAGGCATGATTTTTTTGGTCTTGAAAGCTTAAAATGTAAAATTGGCAAAAAAATTTTTACCTTTTATAATACTTGAAAAATAAGTACCTCTTTGCTCTACAAGTAGAATGAATAGGGGAAGAGTTTAAGCCCGTTTGTTTAAATATTATTGCAAAGAGCTCTATTTGTAGAAGCAAATTATAGGCAGATTACCAGGTTCTTATAAATACAACTTGTACGTGGACATTCTGCAAACCCAGCTGTCACGTTTTTCTTGCAACTCCTTTTGCAAAAGCAGACTAAAATGTTTTAAAATATGAAAAAACTTTATTTTTTCAAAGCAAGAAAATAATTTACTGCTCTCTTACATAATGTATTTATAAAGTTTTTCCAGATAAACTAATCAAATAAATTAGAACAATGCGACAACAAATTTGTTAGCTGCATTCCTTCTGATGTTACCACGAGAGAATGTTACTGATGATTCAGGGCTATTTCTGAAGTCTATATGTTGCTGCTATCCCCAGTGATAGTGGACTTATCTTTGCCTTACCTGATCACAAATTATGTTGGGGAAAATAAAGATTTAATATTTCTTTCAATAGAAAAAGAATTTGGTTTTGCTCGTTTAAGAGCAATGAGAAAATGATGGAATGTTGACTGTGTTTGGCACACAGGACACGGACCTTCATGCAAGTCCTTGCTCTGCGTGGCATCTGTCAGCTTTTCATCTTTCATTCTTCTTCTTCACTTTTGCTGCTGAGCCTAGCTGTACAAACTTGCACTTTCATTTGCTAATATAAATTCAATTTTGTTTTACCATTTTAGAGAATACTAATGATTAAATGTAGAAGGAGAGGGTGCACATGTTTTTATGTGAAGTGTTAAAAAAGATAAATTTATACCACTGTAATGTGCAACTTTTATGAAAAGAGAAATTGGTTAAACTGCTAGGTTGAATGAGAGACTTCATCTATTGGACTATTTTTTTTTTAATCCAGGCATATAGTCTTTAGTAACAGCTTGTAATTTGTTAAAACATTAATTTGGGGGTTTTCTGTATTTTCAGTTGTCCATGTACACAGTTATTATATTAAAAAAGAAATCTGTTCAACAACAACAACAACAAAACCACATTAAAATACCAATAAATACTTCCTTAATTTTTTTATAGTCTCAAACCAAATAGAACATTCAGATTCTTAAGTTAATTAAAATCAACAGCTAAAATTTTTATATTTAAGAAATGGATATAGAAGGTCTTTTTATTTTGGTAATATTTTTCAAATGGCTATATAGTATGTACTTTTGTTTATTTTCTTTATTTTCTCTCTCCAATAGAATGCAAACTTCATAAAAATAAAGATTTCTGTCATTTGGAGTATTTATTATTTTTGAATAACTCCCAGTGTCTTTCTGAAAAATAAATAGATTAACATATAAATACTTATTTCTGGTGATCAAAGCTGTTGGGGGAGGTGTGTGTGGTAACTGGAAATCTTGATCTTTCTTACTAGTTTGCCTTGTTAATTCTTTAGAGTTTCCTGTGAAGAAAATCTTTTAATACTCAGTAAGTCTTGTTTCCTGATTTCTTATCTTTACACCTCCTTTATTTCTTATTACATTGAGAAGTATGTTAAATAATAAAAATAATAGGGGAAATTTTCAGTTGTCACTAGCCTTCAGGTTTGACAAGCATTGGTAAGAGTGAATTCATGCTTTAGTTGATTGCTTGGATGTTACTACACTTAAAATCTCATTCAACCTTTAAAGTCTCATTCAACCCTGTCCTGGTGTTATTATGCAAGAAACTAGAGACATAGCGTTTTTTAACCTTCTATTAAAAAATCCATATTGTTGGCATTTTAAATGTCGAGTGCTACCATAAGTCATATATTGAAAATGATGGGTCATAATTAAACTTTAAACATTTTTTGTGTGGCATCAGGTACTTCAGTACCAATGTATGAATCAATGAATGCTTATTTGGTTGTTTTGATGAACAGATATTGTAAGTGCTTATATTTTGGCAAGAAATTATGGTACGGTATCCTACCTTGTAAGTGAAACCCCTATCTGTAAAGGTTTTAAAAGTAAAATATTAAAATTAGGATATGATACAATAATTATGCCAGAAAATCATGTTTTCAGTAGACATACTCAAGTAATTCTAGACTAGCAAGAATCTCAGTGTTTGTTGCTAGTTGTGTTAGTCATTCTGTACAATGGTGTTTATGAGATTAAAGTGCTGTTTAATTTTGTGTTTTAACAGTAGAATGTCATGTTTGTGTAAATGATAGTTCTTTCTTGGTAATCAGTATTGTTAAATGAAGACGTATGAAAAACTAGTAGGTATGATTTTTAGATGGTATTTTGTCACATGAGTATTCGTATTTCTGAACAGTAGCTTTTAGAATCTATATACTTTAAAACTTTATTCTAGTATGGTAGCCACTAGCAACATATAGCAAAACTATATAAAATTTGTTTCAGTTCCTCAGTCATACCAGCCACATTTTCAACTGTTCAGTAGCCACACATGGATAGGGGATACTATATTGGACAGTGAGGACATAGAACATATTTGACATTACAGAAAGTTCTCTTTGACAGTGCTATTCTAAAATATAAGCAGTTGTTCATTTAAAAATTATGCGATTTCTTTTTACTTTTTAGTAATTACTGAAATAAAATATTCAAAAGGAAGAATTAAACCAAAACACAGTGAAAGGATTTCTCTATGATCATTTTTGTTTTAAGTTACTTATGATAGATTAAGTAGTTTTAACTGTAGCTGAGCAGAATATGCCTGTGGTCTGCTCAGCTAGATCCAGAACCCAGTGGGGAGAGCAGTTTTCTACCATTATTCCATCATCAAGTACTCTCCTCTCCAGTATGCAAGAAGTGACAGCAGTGGGCAGTAGCTGCTAGAACACCTACCTGTGTTGGCATTAGTCTCATCCCTGGAGTTGATAATATTTCCTTGTAAAATCTCTCATTTTTCCTTTTTCAGATTTGTGAGAAGGCAACATTGGAGAGATACATAGGTGAGGCAGTACAGTAGAATAAAGATTTGGAAGGTTTTTCTAAGATAGGCCCCTTAATTTTCTTTCTTTACTGATCTTGTAATTGCAGAGTAAACTTTACTATAGAATCAGTATCTTCTCCAAAGTTAATTATTTTTTAAGCCCTTATAATAATGTAAGTGACATTTATATTATGTGTTTGTAATATGCATTACTTTTACTTATTCTTAATGATATAACTTCAACTTTCAAATAGTTTGAAACTTTCCTTAGAGCAGGAGAGGAAAAAAATATCTGGATATATATGTATTTTAGAATTCACACTTGTTATTGGAAGAATCCATTAGTTGCCTGCTATTGGTTTCTTTAGGTTGCTTGCAGTGTTTGAATGTTGAGAAGGTATAGTTGTTAAAACTGCATTTAGATGGTAGGAAGTTATACAAATAGGAGTGTTAATGTATTTTAAGGGGTAAAAATAGGTATCAATTTGGTGGTGTGTGTATAAATCTAATTTGAGTTTTTTGAGATGTGTCCAGTTTGCATGAGTGATTGTTTAGATCTATTTGGGGGTCTAATTTAGAGTCTAAGAATTAATTATATTGAATAGGTTAGTGGGTGTATTTGCACACTCTATGGTCCCCATGTATAGTATATTTATCTCTAAAAACAATAGAGGACAACTTTATTACACATATCTATTAACATGAAAAAGTAGGAGAAGTACCAGCCCTCAAGTGTACAGGCATCATCTGACTTGACATTTGCACCTGAGTTAAAAGGTACAACATAGCAAGTGTGATCTGAGACATAATCATTCATCAGTCCTTTTTCAATAAGTATTTACTGAGATCCATTAACCCTCTTGAGTTTTTCTATTAGAAGTTTCTCTTTTACATAATGCCCTGAAATGCATCAGCAAATTGACCTAGATTACATAAATATAGATTGCTAGGACACTTATGGTATTTAGGTAAAGGGAAAATATATGTTAAAGATCATTTTTCCTCCGGAAAAAAGTCTTTTCTGCAGAATCACCAAACTACCATTCAAAATAATTATTTTCAAAAACAATCTTTCTTTGGTATGCTTTGATTATAACTGCAAATGTAACTGTTGAATTAAAATGATTTAAATAAGAGGCACATGCTCATATACCTGGAAATTAAAAAGGTCAGCTCTTCTTCCTGGGATTAACAATGACATTCAGTTAGAAGGTGAACAGATGTTCCATAGATATTTCATAGATCGCCTTCCAAAAAGATATATTATGTGTCATTCAGCCTTATCAAAATTTTATTTCAAATGTTTGAAAATAGTTTACTAATGCAGTTTTCTTCTCAAATAGATCATTTTTAATATATTTCAGTTTATGTCAACTTTACTTTCAATTCTATACTTAAACATAATTGATCTTTCAAAAAAAAGCGATAATTAGAACAAATATCAGGATAATTTTTAATAGCGATTTTTTTTTTAGACAAAGTATTAGATCAGATATTTTTGGGGAAAAATGCTTTGTGACTGCTTATTTTGAATGGTGAGCATTGTTTTTTGTTTTAAGTTGTTTTCTGGTTGTTGTTACAGCTATGAAGTCTTACACTCCATATTTCATGCTCCTGTGGAGTGCTGTTGGGATAGTGAAGGCTGCCAAAATCATCATCGTGCCGCCAATTATGTTTGAAAGCCATATGTACATTTTCAAGACGCTAGCCTCAGCCTTGCACGAGAGAGGCCACCATACAGTGTTCCTCCTCTCTGAAGGCAGAGACATCGCCCCATCTAATCATTACAGCCTCCAGCGCTACCCAGGGATCTTTAACAGTACCACCTCAGATGCTTTCCTACAGTCCAAGATGCGGAATATTTTCTCTGGGAGATTGACAGCAATCGAACTGTTTGACATACTGGATCACTATACTAAGAACTGTGACATGATGGTTGGCAACCATGCCCTGATCCAGGGTCTGAAGAAAGAAAAGTTTGACCTGCTGCTGGTGGACCCTAATGATATGTGTGGATTTGTGATAGCTCATCTTTTAGGGGTTAAATATGCTGTATTTTCAACTGGCCTTTGGTATCCTGCTGAAGTGGGTGCTCCTGCTCCATTAGCATACGTCCCAGAGTTTAACTCACTCCTCACAGACCGCATGAACTTGCTGCAAAGGATGAAAAATACCGGTGTTTACCTCATTTCCAGATTAGGGGTCAGCTTTCTGGTTCTTCCCAAATACGAAAGGATAATGCAGAAGTACAACCTGATGCCGGAGAAGTCCATGTATGATTTGGTTCATGGGTCCAGCCTGTGGATGCTGTGTACTGACGTAGCACTGGAATTCCCAAGACCCACTCTGCCTAATGTTGTTTATGTAGGAGGAATCCTAACCAAACCAGCCAGCCCACTACCAGAAGTAAGGTTTGCTGAATTCCTTGGTAATTCTTTTTTAATGTAAAAGTCAATTTTGATTTTTGGAAGAGATACTATTTGTTATTGTATATATACAGTACTCTAAAAGGTGATTAGGACGTGGGGCCTCCAAAGTCCCTTTATTTGCGTCCACCACTTCCCTGGGAAACATTTCTGCTTTGAATGAGCATTTCTGTAATACTGAAGAGACTGCTCTGCCATATAGTCAATAGACTGGCTGGGAAGCAGTTTTCTGATTAAGTAATAGTTATAGTATGTGAGGAGAATATAGTTAATTGGTGAGTTTTAATGAGTATAAGTGATTTTTACCTTTACACACAGAATCCCCTCGGTTCTACCCTAAATAGCACAATTACAGGTATATATGTTTAGCTTCGATTCTGTGAACTCAAGTAAATATAAAACAAGTGAATAGAGGTTCTTCTCTGGGAGGTTATTACCACTAGTTTACGTCCAGTAATGAAAGTGAGGTCGTAACTTCCATCAAAGTAGGGAGTTGGTTAACTTAAGCTAGTAAGTAAATGTAATGGTTTTGAAGAAAGTATGCTCTATTGCAATTTCATTTTAATGATGGAATCAATGGAACTTTAAGAAAGTCTGTTCTCTATGTCAAACTTAAATTCTTTTTATTGGTTGAGCCATCAGTAAATCCCTTGGTATTCTGTTCACCATCCTTGTTTTTTATTAGGTATCCCACACTAGCAGAAGCCATACACATACCTGTTGTTGTAGTGACTTTTCTAACCTCAGATTGAATCTCTCAATTTAACCTCAACATCAAATCCCATTTACTAGGAAATGTAGGGCTTGTTGCAGGACTTTCTCTATTCAAACTACTTTTAATCCTATCTCTGGAAATAGCCACTCAAAATAATTTTGCTAAATTGTTGATTTCTAACTCTGGTACTACATACTAAAAATTCTGTCAGGGCCTTGATGAAGAGTAAATCTAGATTTTCTAATATAGATGAGGACAATCACATGACTGAATTTTGTCATGAGGCAATAAGGTGATTAGAAATATACAACCTGTAGGCTTTTCTAATATGGCCATTAGAGTTATATTTAATAAATAATATATTTATATATTTCATGTAACATGGAAACATAGAAATGGCCTGTACACCCACAGCATTTCAAATCTATGCAGCCACTGGAGGCTATGAGGGCACACTTGTTCTCTCTGACGTCAACTGTAAAGGATAGGGATTAATCTCAGCTTATCTTAGCCATTCATGAATTTATTCAAGCTCGTTTTGAATCCTCAAACCTTCTCTGTCAGAGTCACCTTCCTAAAGGTAGCTAACATCAGATTTTAGAAGCAGCTTCTGAAGGATTTGGTAATCAGGTGTGTCTTTTCCTTAACTGAGTCATTTAAAATGTTACACAAATCTTCCTTGTTCTCTCTAGGTTGTCATCTTTTCCCAACTAGAACATTACCCTTCTGCCAGCTCCCTTTGGTTTTCATCTGGGTGCTGTCTCTCTTCTTCAATCACTTGACTGAAGAAGTATATGATGAAAAGGAGCCAGACATGGTGGCTCATGCCTGTAATCCCAGCACTTTGGGAGGCCAAGGCAGGAGGATCACTTGAGTCCAGGAATTTGAAACCAGCCTCAATAACATAGTGAAACCTTGTCTCTACAAAAAATAAAAATTAGCTGGGTATGGTAACACATGTCTGTAGTCCTAGCTACTCAAGAGGCAGAGGTGGGAGGATCACTTGAGTTCAGGAGGCCGAGGTCGCAGTGAGCTGAGATCACACCACTAGACTCCAGCCTAGTTGTCAGACTCTGTTAAAAAAAAAAAAAAAAAAGAATGTCCCGATTGCCCTTTCTTTCCTTCCAGTTCCTGCTGTACATTTGTCTTGAGTTGCAGCAACTTGAATGACGCAGTATAAGTATAGGAAAATATGTTTTATTTTCAATACTCTACTTTTCAAAAAGATGCATAGCATGTGGGAATTTTTTTTTCTACCATCCAAGCATTTTTTTCTCTCGTGGATTCCTCTGCACACAGATTTCCTTACTAGTGTCACTATTTTGTTTTACATGAAAAGCATCTTTTTAGTGGTTTTTGGTGCTCGACATAAGGTATTACTCAAAATATCCTTTAATTTGCCATAATTTCTCATTTGACATTGGCTTGACTTTCTCTGTGGACTTCTTTCTTCTTTTTCCTCTGGGCTATTTGTAGTGGTTCTTTCGAAATGCGTTTTTTATCAACTAAGTTTGCTTTGTGCCGTTTAGTTTGGTTGCACGCACAGACATGGCGTGTGTGCCTGTATTATATATAGTATGTGGACATAGATACGTGTATTATTATTACAGGAAGCCTTTTAGGTTATCATTGTGAAGGGCTGTTTTCATTTCAGAATGTTATTTATAGTTTTTGAGCAGGGAGTATTTTGAAGAATGATGTGCAGTACTCTCTCGGGTATTCCTTATTCTGGTGTGGTTTTATATGCTTATGAACATGTGTTCCCAGTGAGATTTTTCTACTAGGTTTATTTGAGATAATAAACTGTACCTTTTCATTCTAAAAGTTATTGAGTTTCTCAAATGCCTGTATTATTTACAGGGCATTGTTGTGACAATAACACAGGAGGGCCCAAAAAGTAGCTGCATAGAACACATGATTCGCATATAGCAGCTTAATTGTTAATTGCCTTGGTATCTTACACTGGGCATAGATTAGGTTTTCCAGATGTCTGTAAATGATTGGACAGTGGGACTGAATTTCACAACCTGGGATGAAAGGGTGGAGAAAATTTATAATGGACATTTTAAATAAGCTTTCACAATGTTTGATCCTAAGGAAATCCTGTAGAGAGCATATAGTTCGGCTCCATTCATTTTATTTATTCTTTCCTTTAAAGTAGGTAGAATAGAGATAGTGAATAGTCCGTCCATTTTTCACATAGTAGGTACAAAGACTTCATCAAAGGCCACACAGATAGTCTGTGGCAAAGTCAGGTGTAATGTGGGTTCTTTTGCTGTTTGTTAGGTGTTTTTCAAGGTGACTGCATCTGTTGTCACTCATTTTAGTCATTTACTTACTTATAATTTTGTATAAAACCATGCAGAGACAGCAGTGTTTTGAATCTTATTTATTTTATATCTCTCAAAGATTGTCAGTGCTTAATACTCAAGTCAAATGAAACCATATGGACTCTTAATTATGCTTTAGAGATTTGATAAACTAAATCAGCCTAAATTCAAATGCTTTTGATTACAAAATGTTGTGTCAGTGTAGAGTGAAGAAATTGTGTGCCTTGATAGTAGAAATCATTTTAAAATGCATGTTAGAAATGTGCCTGGAAAAACAACTTATCATCTACTACCTGGCTGCCTCTAAGTAGGAGTCTTTAAACGATGTGGACTAAGGAGAAGAATTCTGGGTTGGATCACATTCATATAGTGGTTTACCTACTCTATCATTGCAGGCCAGTAGAGAACATGGATAAAGATTAAAAATAAAAATGCTTTGATCAAGAAGAAGGTCTGTAGACAGGCCCCTGTTTGAATAGATTCTTTTTTTTTTTTTTCTTTTGAGATGGAATCTCTCGCTCTTATCACCCAGGCTGGAGTGCAGTGGCATGATCTCGGCTTGCTGCAACCTCTGTCCCCCATGTTCAAGTGATTCTCCTGTCTCAGCCTCTCAGGTAGCTAGGACTACAAGCAGGTGCCACCATACCCAGCTAATTTTTCATATTTTTAGTAGAGATGGGGTTTCACCATGTTAGCCAGGGTGGTCTCGATCTCCTGACCTTGTGATCTGCCCGCCTCGGTCTCCCAAAGTGCTGAGATTACAGGCCTGAGCCACCACTCCTGGCCACATAGATCCTTTAAATATTAAATGTGAATGAAATAATGACACCTAATTAGAAAGTTATTTTAATTTTTATTGATTTTATTAGCAGATAATCCACCAAAAAATAGTACATATTTACTTAGGGAATCTAATAGTTATTAAAAAGTAAATGTTTCAGTGATACTTTTTAGATGATTTCCCACTGGCTGAAATGGCCTAGGCTGCCAGGCAGTTGCTCTCTGCCAGTTTTCAACTTGTACAGCCCTGAACTCTCGTAGCACCTGATCGCACTTGAACTACTGTTTCTTATTGTTGTACTGTTTTTGTTGTCGTTTATTTGTTTTACATGGCTCTCTTAATTAGAATGTGAGTACCTCAGAAGGTTGATAATCTATAACCCGAGTGCCTGAAAAATGGTTGGTACTCAATAAAAAGTTTCATATTTAATGAACTGTATCAAATAGAAATAGTTGCCAAAAATAGGTGATAGAGTTAGTTCAACAATATTAATATTATAACTATCATCTGTTTGTTCCAAATTTGTGTCTGTATACTGTCCCAGACATTAAGCAACCCAAAAATCTGTGCTAAGTTGTTGGTTTTCTAATTTTTTTTTTATTTTTTGAGATGGAGTCTCACTCTGTCACCCAGGCAGTGGCATGATCTCCACTCACTGCAGCCTCTACGTCTTGGGTTCAAGCAATTCTCCTGCCTCGCCCTCCCAAGTAGCTGAGATTACAGGTGTGTGTCACCACGCCTAGTTAATTTTTATATTTTTAGGAGAGACAGGGTTTCGGTATGTTGGCCAGCTAGTCTCGAACTCCTGACCTCAAGTGATCCGGCCACTTTGGCTTATCAAAGTGCTGAGATTACAGGTATGAGCCACTGCCCCAGCTGGTAGTAAGTTATTTTAATGAATTAGAATAGCCACTCTAATGTTAGTGAGAAAAGAAGATAACCATACATTACCCAATTGTAAACTAAAATAGTCTTTTCTGTCTTCTGAATATGTGTATAAACAGGGACAGTATTGAAAGTCAAGCCAGCTATTGCCATCTTGAAAGATGCTTTGAGGCAGCATGGCACTCATTTGATGTTCTTCAGAGATGCTATATTTCCACATTAGGAGTATTAAGGTCATCTTAATTTCACCAGTTGTGGAGACATTTTTATTTAAGGAAGCATAGTCTTGGGGAGAGATAAGAGATAAACAGATAAGAAAACACATGGGACCAAGGACTGGACCAGGAGATATTCACTGTTTGTCATTTTGTCATTTGCTGGAAGTCCCTCAGAGAATGATATTGGGGACAATGAGAGATTGAGCAACAGAGTTGTTAGATTAGCTACTTGTGAGCAGGTGAGTTTATGAGAAGAAAAATGAAACGAAGAAACAAAATAGTGGCTTTCCATACTTAGTATTCCTTGATTAACATAGAAGCCATTACTTTTTGTTACATATGGTGATTGAAAGCTGATTTCACCATTAATGAATGAAGTCTCTAGGCTTGGATATGGGACTAGGGTCCTTGGGGCTTAAATACTTGAATCAGGTTTGCAGCAGCTGTGGAAAATTAAGGCCATTTTATTAATAATTACATATGCAATTTATTATCTTATGAAATTTAAAGCTGGAGATGTAAAGCTTCATCCGTATAGTAGTACTATGTTATGTTGTTAGCGATGTGGGGGTCAGAAAATTGAAGATGACAATGTCTAGAAGAAACTAATAATTTCATTCCAGTTACTAATTCTGAGTTCAGAAACGATAGTACTTTGTTTGTTTGTTGGATGTCTCTCTTAACTAGAATGTGAGTACCTCAGAAGGTTGATACTCTATAGCCTGAATGCCTGAAAAATGGTTGGCACTCAGTAAAAGTTTAATATTTAATGAACTGTTAAATGATAGTTTGGCAGAAAAAATAAATTCTCTAAGGGAACTCATTAATGTAAAATGTTTTTGCAGAAGCTTTATAGGTTAATCATGTATTTTGTTATTATTTTGTAGTAAGAAACCAAATTACCTTTCTAAAGAAATCTATCCAGGAAGTAAATAAATCAAGCACCATTGAAACTATCAATGACTTAACTGTTCAGTTCACTGATACAGAAATTTTCTAAGCAGCATTATAGTTTTTAGTAGCTTATCATCTGCTTCTATAAGCATATGGGCTTATAAGCATTTCCTGATATGATAGGAGATCCAATATATGAATGGAATCAAACAAACTTGTTTTGAATTGATATTGCAAGATCTGACATGATTTTAACCCCAGCACACATCATTAAGTTTTTAAGCTTTAATAAGCCCTAAAGAATTGTTCATTTAGGTATTAAGTCAAACACTGGCAATATTTTTAAGGGAAATATTTTTAACTGATAATTTTTAGAAATGACAGTTTTCTCAATTAAATTACTGTTGATGCCAGTTTTGGGGGATGATATTCTTCACAAATACTCTTATTCTAAGCCAAACAGGTCTATTTATGAAATTTAAATTTCTACTGCCAAAGGGTTTATCAGATCTATTTCTGAGCTCAGATTTTGACAGGATGTTGTAAGCAAGAGCTTGTGACAAATCAGTGGCACTGAAGACAAACTACCTATTTTCTGGCTTTGTTTATGAAAAATTTTATCTCACCTTTCCAGGTATTATTCCTTGTTGTACAAAATACCAAAGTGGAAAAACATGGACTGTTTTAGTCAAATGGCCCTGACTTTTAGTCTTATCTTCATATGACTCTTTTGGATAAAGGAGTCAGCCTAATCAGAATGATGATAGGATGTCAGTACTTACTTCGGAGGACTTTTGGTATATGAGAGCCATGACAGTACCTGGTGGTGGCAGTTATTACTCTTATTATTGCTGTAATAACCCTTGTAACTTACAGTGAACTAAGAGTATGGAATCACTGATCACTTCTTATTTTCCACATGCTGAAGAGAAGAATGATTCTCAGGGGAGTGGATGGAGCATCTATGGTTTCACCTGTCTTCATTCGGGCAGTTGACACTGGTAGTTCTGTTTCCATCTTGGGGATTTTTTTTTTTTCTTTCTTCCATTCTTTTTCTCACTGAAGTAGAAGGAAGATGACAATTTTGTGAGATACGTGGTTCTTAGATCACCTGGAGTTTCTTAAAAAATGAACAGAAATTGATAGATATGTCTTCTCTAGGGTAGAAAAAAGAATTAAGGGAGGAGCTTCATCAGAACGCTGGCTTCTTTACCTAGGACACTGTTGTTTTTCAACAGAAGCCCCCTCTTCTGCTGGCTCCACACCTGTCCATTCTCCTGACTCTGTGATTCTCATTTTTGAGTGAGTTTAGGGGGGAACTCTAGGCAAATAAATGATTGCCTTCCTTCTAGCCCAGCATTACACTGAATCTCCTCCACACTCAGACCCTGAAGAACTAGACTCAGTAACCTAGAAATGCCAAAAAAGGCTTAGTAGTTTCTTCTAAGATCTAAGATTCAGACTCAGCAACCAACCCCAATATTTATACTGACTTCTTCCTATATTATTTATTAGGTTGGTACAAAAGTAATTGTAGTTTTTGTCATTAAAAGTAATATCCCAGCAGGGCTCGGTGGCTCACGCCTATAATTCCAGCACTTTGGGAGGCTGGGGCAGGCGGATCACCTGAGATCAGGAGTTGTAGACCAGCCTGGCCAACATGATGAAACCCTTTCTCTACTAAAAATACAAAAAAATTAGCAGGGCGTTGTTGTGCAGCATGCCTATAGTGCCAGCTACTCGGGAGGCTGAAACAGGAGAATTGCTAGAACCCGTGAGGCGGAGGTCACAGTGAGCTGAGATCATGCCACTGCACTCTAGCCTGAGCAACAGAGTGAGACTCTGTCTCAACAAAAACAACAATAAAAGAAAAGTAATGTCCCATTGTATTCTTTGTATTCTCCTTCACTCTCCTCAGTATTGTTTAGATCAGAATTCCATGAAATTCTTGTCAGTACATGATTGTAGGCCACTTAGTAGATCTGGGGTGGGTCTAATCATTTGTACCATGTTACCTGGTAATGCTGATACTGTTGGTCAGAGGACCAGCCACTGTTTGAGAACCATTAATTTAAACTCACACAATCCATATGATCCATACATTTTAAGAGCATTATATAATGCATTTTGTATGAGAATCATTTTTCTGGTAATTAAATATTTTCTCTGTTTTAGAAAGTTATTTTCAGTGTAAATTGCACCCAAACAAATGGGTATGTATCTAGATTTCAAGAACTAGAAAAGCCCTGGATTACATCATAGATCTGAACAGCTCATTACCTTACAGTTCCATTTTGTGAAACTAAGATGATGTTGTTGAATGATCAATTCTTGCTTTAAGATATAGATCTAAATAGAATGGCCATGTACAGCCATGTCAATAATAGGTAAGGGCCTCAGAACTAGTAACTTTCAACTCTTTCCCTGTTTTAATTCATCTTCACCATTCACTTTTGGCCTTCTGTCAGGGTATATTTTTGTAAAGCAGCATTTATTGCTATTTGTAGGAACCACTTTTAGGAGAAGATTCAAGAATTCTGATTAATATAAACAAAGAGTTAATTAGTTGGTTAACAGAGCATCCATTCTAGAAAGAGCTGTGAGAGATGAAAATGCTATTATATAGGAGAGAGAAAAAGAGACAGACAAGCATGTCTTCCTTTGTCCTAAAACTTCAAAGAAGTTCCTATAAAAGTGGTCATTTACATATAGTATTTCATAAGGGTGGCCTTTGACTGGGTGGATTTTCAGAAAAATTATGGTGTTCAAATGCAGGAGGGGAAACTTAAGACCACGAGGTGGATACTGGCTTCCCTTGATTTTTTTCTGCTTTTTTCCTCCCTGGATATGTGATAGAGTGAAAATAAACTTTACAAAGTAAGCTGACTTGGTTCTACACTTCATTGAATATAGTAACTACTTAATAAATGTCTATTCAATTGTTTTATGCTGAATTAGATTTAGAGAAAGGTCTTCTTATAGCATTTAAAAATATTTGATTTGCACAGATCTTTAAGGAAAACATTAGGTTCTAAGGAATTTTAAATCTTTCAGAAACAATAATGGAGGAAGCAATACTCTTTGAGAGGAGGGATCTCAGGTCAGTCAACTTTTATGTCCCACCCACTTTCATACCTATTACTACAGTGCTTACATAGTATGGGTTTTAATGCATATGTTTTGAATTAATGTAATCCAAAGTTGCAAAAGCCAATGCAGTTGCCTAATTTATTTTGCAAAAATGGAATAAAAGTTCTGTTACACTATAAATTTCCAGACTTTGTATCAGTGAAAAGCAACTTAATTGGCTTGGTAAATATTGTTAAAACTTTGAGGCTAACTAAATTCCTCCACTTGTGTTTTCAGGCCATGATGAGAAACAGATAAACAGACTTGACTTTTTTTCACTACAAAGTCCTCTTAGAACTTTTTCACATGTGTAATATTGAAAAGGTTTTACAAACCACAAAGAGATAGCCACACTTAAAAAGGATAGATGGCCATTTAGTTATGGATTCATTGCAGATTTATTGGGTACCTAATATGTGCCAGGCACTGAGCTAGCAATGTTAAGTGCAATCGATAGTTTTTTGTGTTGCTTCTAGTCTGATAGGGGAAATAATAAAGATGTAAACAAATTAATATGATGCATATTTCCAAAGCTAAAGTGCTGTAACAGAAGCCAAAAGAATGCAGCGATAGAAAATAAGTAGTCTTCTCAGGTGATCAGAGTAATGCCTTCTGAGAAGGTGGAGACAGCCGATGGAAGGAGAGTATTCCAGGAAACCAACACCCATCCCAAAGTGGGAAGGACTTTACATTTTGAAGAACTGAGAAAGATCAGTGGGAACTGAGAAGCTGATGGCATGGAGTCAGGGTAGAGTGACTGGGGTGACCTTAGAGAGATGAACAGAGATGATATCATGCAAAGCCTTGTGCACTGTCCAAGGTTTGAATTTCCTTCTGAGGCTGTAGATGGCCTTTAACATGATTGGATTTACTTTTAGAAAGGATCACTCTGGGCCAGGTGTGGTGGCTCACACCTGTAATGCTAACACTTTGGGAAGCCAAAGTAGGTAGATCAAGAAGTCAGGAGTTCGAGACCAGCCTTACCAACATGGTGAAATCCCATGTCTACTAAAAATACAAAAATTAGCCAAGCATGGTGGTGGGTGCCTGTAATCCCAGCTACTTGGGAGGCTGAGGCAGCAGAATCACTTGAAGCCAGGAGGCAGAGGTTGCAGTGAGCCCAGATGGTGCTACTGCACTCCAGCCTAGAGGACATAGTGAGACTGTCTAAAAAAAAAAGGATCAGGGTTGCTTTGTGGAAAAAGAACAATAAAAGGGGAAGAGAGGAGACAGGCAGGATCAATTGGGTGAATGTCGCAGTAGCTCAGAGGTGTATTGATGGCTGCAGAGATGGTGAGAAGTGGTATAATTCCAAGTATATTTGGGAGGTAGAATTGAATGGGGTGAAGTTGAGTGATGGGCAGTTCTAAAAAACCCAGTTTTCTTGCTTGAGCACCTGGTGGATGGCATTTCCTTGATGCAAAAGAGTAAGGGATGAAGAAGTTATTTAGGAAAATACATTGTTTAGTTGGGGGCATATTGAATTTGAAAAATCTGTGGGTATATGAGTGGATTCAAATGTTAAATTGATGTTTGAACATGTGAACATGGAGTTGATAGGAAAGGTCAATTCTGGGTATTCAGTTGTGAGAGTTACCTTCCAAAAGATTATAGGAAAGCCATAGAAATAAATGCAATGGCTTATAGACTCTCCAAGGAAGAGGAGGAAGAGGAGTCTCCAAGAATTCTGAGAAGTCATGACTAGGAAAGTTTAAAGGGTAACTAGAAAAAGTGGTATCATAGGTCCATCCATTATCAGTGTTGGTGAATTGGATGTTTCCATGAGTTAGGTGTGTATGTATACCTGTGGTCTTAGTCACTGGACAACTTCAGTTGTTGCTAAATAGATATATAGTAATAAATGACTAAACTTATACTCTCCTTTAACAATCCACTTACATTTGTGGCATCAGACCATTGGTAGAGGTGACAGAGTACTCACTGGGAACCAGGTGAATATGTAGTCCTTGGCAAGATCACTTTACCTTTCTTTATCACAAAATTGTGAGTGGGTCAGTGATAGGGCTTGGATGGTCTTTAAAGTGTCTTCCACTTCAGTGATGGTGTGAAAGAGAATATTTTGAGCCTTATACATATATTAAAATAGAGACTTCTATTCTTAAAATGTTCTTATTTCTAGTGCAGTTGGCAGATTTCTGATAATTCATAAAGATGGAATCTTGCAGAGGATGGACAAGTGAGAGGCATAGAAAAGAATCAATTTTACAATTTGTGTACTAGTGAAGCTGTGATTTTATTTTAGTAAACCATGATCAATAATTAGAAATAGCCTTAAGACAAGTAATATTTGTTTTTTAAAAACCAATGATTAAAAATTCAAGCCACCATCACTTGAGGTCAGGAGTTTGAGACCAGCCTGGCCATCATAATGAAACCCCATCTCTACTCAAAATACAAAAATTAGCCGAGCATGGTGGCACACGCCTGTAATACCAGCTACTCAGGAGGCTAAGGCAGGAGAATCACTTGAAGCCCGGAGGCAGAGATTGCAGTGAGCTGAGATCATGCCACTGCACTCCAGCCTGGGTGACAGAGTAAGACTCTGTCTCAAAAAAATAAATAAATAAATAAATTCAAGCCACCATATTATTTGATTTTGTACAATACAGAAAGTACATTTTTCCCCCAAGGAATATAATTGAATTACCATTTTTATTGAAAGACTTTTTTTCTTCAACTATAATCTTAAAGAGAATTTTGAAACACATCAAGCCGTATAGATAATTTTCTTACCTTTTAAAATTTATACCTTTCAGCTTTTTGTGATAGAGAATTTGTGGAAAAGATTTTGTAAAATATTTCTTTAGAAACACTTTAAGGAAAAAGTTGAAATTATAGAAAAATACTTCAAGCTTTTTCAAATTTATTTTGGTAAAGTTCAAATGCTTTCCCCCCTCATAAAAAAGATCCAGTTATTTCAGTTAAGTTTTAAGTAACTTGCTTTGTAAATAAAACTTCAAATGAGGCTTGTTTACCAGATCTTTACGAATTTAAAAAGCAGAAATTTATTCTGATGTATAATTTGAGTCAGTTTCCTGTTATGAATACAGAATTTGTTTCCAATTTTTAGAAGCATTAGATGTTACAAGAAGAAATAATGTAAAAAGGAAAAGATAAGTTATTTATGCACTAGATTATATACAACTTTTCATATGAATACAAAAAAGCTCATTTTTCAGAACATATGGGATTCTGATAATGTTTTGATATGGACGGTATAGTTTATACCTCTAGACTTGCTTAAGTAATAACTTTAGTCTTTTAAAATTACAGTTTACTGGAAATCAATGTAATATGTTCTATATATGATTTCAACTGAATACATTATTTAAGGTAGGCTTATTTTCCATCTAGTCCACATAACTTTTTAACAGAAATGACAAATAATACATAGATATCAGCTTTATTCACATATTGTATACAATCAGTGCTTATGTTGATTACTTCTTTCAGCTGAATAGGGAATAAGGCCTCAAAAGGTTTATATCCAGTATTTGAGTACTTTTGTTATTCTCTTTAAAAAATCAGTATTAGGCACTACTGGTTACTACCAGCTGAAGCCTTACACAGCTGTGTATTTAGCATTTAATCATGCTAAGAATTGCTAATTAGAAAATCAAACCGGACAAAGCGTACCCAGTGGAGTTGATACAATACCATTTCTGTTTGAGAACCATAAATAAATAATCTTTAAGCATTAGTATTTCATTAATAACCATTTGTGCTGAATGTGTAAAGCAGGCAATATTTAACAAAATGTTTTAACTCACTAGAAATAATTTCTTGATATTCTTTCACAGAAATCTGTGATGTCTTTAAAATATGGCCAGCCTTATCAAAATTAAGTTTCTATTTAGCCTTTGATTTCTCTATTTTTCACTTTCTTCTATTCTGCTCCATTTCAGCATTCTGTTGCCTCCTCTGCCTTCCCCCAAACTTCCCACTGCCCTCTCCTCTCTGCTTTGTTTTACCCCACATTGGAACCCTGTGGCCAGAAACCAACTGTAGCATCCTCAGTTAGCCTTGTTGTGGCTCAGGCTCCAAAATTCCCTTCTCTCTCTCTCTCTCTCTCTCTCTGTCTTTTTATTTTCTTAAATTTAAAACACTTTGTTTCTAAACCTCAGATACACTTAGCTGCAGCAAAGAATGAGGGCAAAGACATTTCATTCAGCACTATGTGTTGATGACTGATATCAATTTAACGTATTACCTTTCAAGGAGTAGTGAATATTTTACACTGAAATTGGAGGTCTAGTGACAGTAAGGCATTAGTCAGAAGAATCAATACCAGCAGCATAATCTGGTTAGTAAAAGTCAGAGAGGTGATGGTTTCAGAGGATTAAGAGGACACAATATGAATGCCCCAATACCAGTTTTATGGTCCACTCCTACGGGTGATTATGGCTCAAACTTTGAGGAAAGAGGTAAGGCAGCATTTTCAGCTGCATCTGACTTCTCACAGTCATTGTGAGTTCACAGGTAATAGTGAATGTTACAATGCCTGGCATGTTGCTTAACATCCTTCTGTAAGTTTAATTATGTCTTTTCTGGTTTGAGAATAAAATAGGCCGGAAACATCCCATGTTGCTGTTTAGACTGTACATATTTTGTTGAGTGTGTGTTCTTGTTTAGAAATATACATTTTGGGAAGTAACAAAGCTGTGATTTCCTGAAATTCAGTAAGTACACACTTCGTTTTAGCCTTTTTAGACTAGCTCTGTTTCGCTGATTATTATTTTCAAACCTGTCCATGTGGTAACAGAAGAGTTCTGGGATTCAAGTGATTGGAGTTTGAGTCTCATGTCAGCCAGTGACTGACTTTGGCATCGTGGAACTTGTCACCTGAACTTTCCAGATGCAGCTTTCTTATTTGTAAAATGAGATAATATTTTTGTCCATATCAAAACATTGAAGATCAATTGAAATAATATTTGTAAGTATCTGTAAATTACACAGCATTGTTATAAAGGCCAAGGGCTTATTACAACATTATGTAGGAACTCTATATGATGAATTTTTAAAAATATAACACATCATTTTCTAAAATGAACTGCATTTTTAAGAGAACATTTAATGGAAAACCAAAGATCTAGAGTTTTGGTGTCATTTCTTCTATTAACTCCAGTAATAAACAGACTTTTTCTGGAAGTGTCATTTACCTGAATGACACCAAGAGCTAGAAAGAAAGTCACAAAGACATTTGAGAGACCAAAATCAATGCCAAATGTCCAGGAACTAACATTGACTTGACTCACAGTAGCTGCCCTTAGGCCTTCATCACACAGAGTTAATTTATTCCAATTATATACCTACTAAACAGCTTAGTTATTTTATTTCCAAGCCTATGAAGGTTAAAAACAGCAAGTACATTTTGAGGCAGGTATGCTGAAAGCAATGAATACTCACAATTTAATAACCTGACAGAACAGAGAAATCCATCATGAGAGGCCCAGTTTATTCATTTGCAAAATAAAGAGTTTAGGCTAAACTAACCTTCAGAATTACAGGCTAAAATATGTAACCTCATACGTGTTGTCTACCAGATTAATATATTTTAAACCTCTGGCAGATTTTTTGAAATTAACTTTACCATAGAATGCATATATGATATACATTTAGAATGACATGTGGTGCTTGTTTTATTTAGTTAAAACAGCAAAAAATACCCTTTTATCATTATGATCAGACCAAAAAATGACACTTAAAAATAGTAAATCATGTATTCATTTAAATCCAGTGACTGTGTTAGCTCCTGGGAAGACAGGATTTAGCAGAACACACTTGATTTTTGCCCTTGTTAAACTACTAATCCCATTACTCAACATTTAGAAGTGCTGTGAAGGAAAGCATAGGGTGCTAAAGGGTATGACATTAGGGCCTGGGAGTAATGAACAGGGTCATTATGAGCTTTTTACATGAGGATTCCAAGGGTGTTCCTCTGTAGTTTTTCCATCCCTGACTTCCAGATCTGTGCTAAGAAAATGCTTACTAGGTAACTGACAACAAGACCCCCTGGAGAACCCAGTAACTAAAGCTCCTTTGACAGGAGTAGGAAGAAAAACTCCAGACGAGGCAAATTTTTGGAGCATTAATCCGTCCTCCCTCTGTTTTCCTTGCTCATTTCTTTTCTTTCCATAGTAAGTTATTGAAGATCACCACATGAAAGACACTGTGCACTGTCTCACTTTTAAACTCATCTCCTGTGACAGAAAGCAAGGACCTCCTTCCTCCTATCATGAGTGACATTTTAGGTCATTCTGATTTTTGATTATGCTGAATGTTCTCTGCTTTATTGGAAAGTTTAATTCCTCCCACTGGCTACTTGTTTGGATGATGAATTTCCTACATCATTTTGTGATTCCACGAAGTTTTGTAGGTCTGCTGTGGCCCATTCGTACTCGGGCCTGACTGGTATTTTTGCATATCTCTTACTGCAGAAGATTTTCTAGCTTCCATTCCAGGCTCACTGAGGATTTCTTACAGACTTTCCTATTATGGTGGGGATCTTAGCAGAGAATATTACTTTATCCTTGTAAAAGAAAATGCCCAGCCCTTTATACCTATATCATTGGCTTATTCTATTACTTATTGGAAAATATTTATTGAGTGTCTATCAACTGCAGGGGACTCCATTAGATGCTGGAGATACAAAATAAAATGCCATAGCCCTGAAAGCCCTCAAAGATCTTGCAGGCAATCTGTTAAGTTTTCTTTTCTTTTCTTTTTTTTTTTTTTTTTTGAGATGGAGTCTCGCTCTGTCACCCAGGCTGGAGTGCAGCGGCACTATCTCGGTTCACTGCAAGCTCCATCTCCCGGGTTCACACCATTCTCCTGCCTCAGCCTCCCGAGTAGCTGGGACTGCAGACGCCCGCCACCATGCCCGGCTAATTTTTTTTGTATTTTTAGTAGAGATGGGGTTTCACCGTGTTAGCCAGGATGGTCTCGATCTCCTGACCTCGTGATCCGCCCACCTCGGCCTCCCAAAGTGCTGGGATTACAATCTGCAAGTTTTCTAGCTCACTGTGATTCCAATGTCCTTTCCATTTGTGAAAGAACGCCCAAATGGAAATAAAGAATAGCAGTCTCTGGCTCTCTTCCACACTCATTATCAGACTCCATTCACTCATTTCATTCATTGATCAATCAGTTCTCTCAGCAAATATGTATTCAGTATCAGGACCTATTCCAGTCAGATACTGGAGGAACCTGCCACTACAAGCCTCGTCTTCTAGGTGTTCTGATGTCCCTGGTTCTCTTGTTTAACATAAGGACGTTCGCATTCCCATTAAACCTAGGCATAGTTGAGGCCAAGAGTTGGAATGGGATTATGTATCCAGAAAGTGGTGCCATGAAAGGCAGCTTTGCTGGCCTTTATTTTGGAATTAATATGTGTTTTGTAATCTTTCCCATTACTTTGCTTTGCCTTTTCTTCTTTTATTGTCTCTTGACTTTTCCATAACAACTGAGCAGGGTGCCTTTTGGAAACCATCTTTGAGATGACCTAAGGAGGCTGATTGGTACTAGAATGAGTACAGGTTTTACACACAAGGCAAACCTGTGTTGTAATCCTGGGTTTACTATTACTAGTTGTAAGTCATTGGGAAAGTGATTTAATTTCTCAAAACTTCCAACTTATCCATGAAATGAAAAAAATTGTTCTTTTGTTGAATAATAAACAAAATAAATTGTGTTAAGTACTTGGCACACAGTAAACCTACTTCTCCTTAGTTGCCTAGCATTGTCTTCCTGAAACAGAGCTTGCCTGGAGGAGAAGGGGATCACATGAAAGCAATGAACTGGAATCAGGATGATGGATGCCTTATTGGGTACATGAAACATCAATTGCTGACTTCAGTTTAGTGTCATATTTAATGCATTTCCCTTTTTACTGTTAAGATTTTATAGATTGATAGTTTTCATGTAAAAATATGTTTTTTAGAAGAGAAAAGTTTCTCAGGTTTCTACTTATATTTTTCAGGAGGAATACATTTATAGCTATTGACTCAAGTAGGCCTTAGCTGACATCCAAAATAAAATAGGTGATTTTTAAGTGTTAAAGTTAAAAAATATGTATGATATACCCCAAGGTAGCTGGATTTTATTTAATTCAAAGACATATGCTAGGAAATCTCACCAAAGGACCTGTATTAGTTCGTTTTCACACTGCTGATAAAGACATACCTGACACTAGGCTGTTTACAAAGGAAAGTGGTTTAATGGAGAGCCAACAGTTCCACGTGGCTGGGGAAGCCTCACAACCATGGTGGAAGGCAAGGAGGAGCAAGTCACATCTTACGTGAATGGTGGCAGGCATAGGGAGAGATTGTGCAGAAAAACTCCTCTTTTAAAAATCATCAGATCTTGTGAGACTTATTTACGTGTGAGAACAGCACGCGAAAGACTTGCCCCCATGATTCAATTACCTCCCACCGGGTCCTTCCCATAAGACATGAGAATTCAAGATGAGATTTGGGTGGGGACACAGCCAAACCATATCAGGACCTATCTTAGGAAATGTCACCAAAAGGACAGGCTAGTCTTACCTTATGTGAATCTCTGATCTTTGTGGCATTTTAGTCATTGTTATCTGTCATAGTGTATTTCTGTGGAGAAGTTCTACTAAACTTTTGAATATGCTGTGTTCAAAAAAACCTGGCAGGCAATATCTAAATTTAATAGTTAAAATTAATAGCCTTCAGAAAGGCTAAAGCTAAAGTCTAAATTAATAATTTGTAATGAATCTTTATCATTTGATAATCAATTGCTGCTAAAAGAACCACAAAAGCTCTACTGTTGGTGGCATTACTATCTTTATAGAAAAGGTTACCCTAAAATAACAGCATCATTAGGAGCTTCCTCCTTCCCTTTCATCTATGGGAGAAATCTGTCCCTCTTTATTCGCTTCCACTTTGTTTTTATTCCCACAATCAAAGCAATATTTGGAATTTTGATTATATTAAATTTGAGTTTGGTAACTGCCCTGAATGAGCCAATCATAGACTCCAATTCATGGACGCTGTAAGAGAGTTATTTCATAATTTAAAATGTTAGACCTAGAAAGTTTTCATAATATGTTAGTTTAAAAAAAAACTGTGGTGTCTCTAAACCCTAATGGATGCTAGACACAGGTTTATTCATATACGTTTATCTGGCAAGGGTTACAGTGATATGAAGACCTCTAGTCTAGTCTATTGATATTTATTGATTCATAAAGTGAGAGATTTACCATTGTATGTAGTAAACCTCAGTAGTAAACTGGAGAAAAACGAGAGAGAAAAATGGAACAGAAAAAAAAATTATTAGATTTTTGGAACCTGAAATAGAAACAAACTAATAAATTATAAGATCAAAATATTTTTATTGCCAGAATTAATCTTCTCATTTCCTTTTACACTTTGACAGACAAAGGAAAAGTTGGTAAACATTATATTTTTTCATATATCTCTGTACTGAAAATGAAATCAACGTGACTGATAGTTTTAAAAGTGAATTTGAGATGTTACAAGTTGACATTCAATAGTTTTTAAGTTGGAAATTTACATTAAAGGGATATAAATAAATATCAATAAAAAGAGGAAAGGGGGCTTATTATCCTAAAGTAGTTGAGATGGGAATTAGTGCTACCTAGATGTTGAGTAACAGCCTCCTTTTGTTAAAATTGTTAACAGGACCCTTTTGTATGTAATAGAATTGTAAGGTCAGATGCAGCAAGGTGTGGCTGAAAGATCATGAACTTTTTCAACATATATTAACCTGTGTTCACTTTTTTTTTTTTTTTTGGCGATTTGTATCTTTGAGATAGTGGGACTTTCTGAGTCTTCTGTTCTCATTTTTAAGGGAAACGATCTATTTTATAGTGATGTTTTGCAGTTTAAATGGGATAATAAAGTGAGTAAAGCACCATTTTCTGCCATGCTCAACACATATTAGGCCCTCAGTGAGCAGTAGCTATTTCTTAGCTTGTAGCAAGATTAACACGTGTTTACAGTTTTGGGGGGTAGAGTTTTATTGATGTATTCGTCCAATATGAGAATGCTTAGATAAACCTGATATTTTTTTTTACCAACTTCTCAAGCTGTGACTATTTTGCTTCCTGAATCCTCCTCCTATATTTTCACTTGAATGAGCAGCTGTATATTGAATCACTCAGCATGGACAGCTGAATAAACTAGCACTCATCACTGCAGTAAATAAAAGCTCATTTTATTTATTTCGTCTTTCTGTCTTGTAGCTGTTTTAGTTTGTAAGCAATAGGATTTGTTTGCTTATCATTTGGCTTTCTTTTGGTATATGAGAAAAATGTATTTCAAAAAAATTGTTGTTTTAAAGGCCCTCAAGGAGAAAGTGATAGAAAATAAATAGGGTGTAATTGTTTAATGATAATATTTTAGAAAAATTCTTTTTAATGCAGAATATGGTATTTTTATTTTGTGAATTATTATCCATGCGTCTCTGAGATCAGCTATGTGATCTCTGATTAGTGTCATACCTCAATCAGAACAAAATTAGAAACAACTACTCCTTTAAAGGATTATTTTTGTCCACAATGAGAAATAGCTTTTTTAGATATTTGAAAGAAGAACAGAGGCTTTTTTGGTTCTTATTATTTTAATGTTTTTTAGTTTGTATAATTGTAGGTGAAGGTCCAAGGTAAAAAAAAAAAAAAGTAGTGCTCAGGACTTAAGATGCACAGTCACATACTCTCTGACTTTTTTGTTTATGTTAAGTTATAAAAACAATGTCTGGATGCGGGTCAATGGCAGTGGTTTCTAGGTAATTAGGCACTCATATTCAGGAGAACAGAAAGAAATACTATAAACAGAAGTTTAAATTTTAATAGTTACACAGGTTTGGGGAATGATAATGCACCCCATTAAGCCACTTGAATTATAGTTGGGACACTTAGGTAGGAATAGAAATATCCTTTAAAAAATACCACTGAGCCATATAGTAACCAGGAGAAGTTGTTACTGTTTTGTGCTTTTCCATTTGGTACTGATAAAGAGCAACTTGTGGGGATTAGAAAAAATATTATATTATCATATTTTTCTGAGTGAAGCTAATGCTAGTTAGCCTTTAAATAGCTTCAGGGCATTGTTTTAGATCATATTTCACAAACAAAAGATAAATCACTCCAACTGTATTTCCTTCTGATAGTGCTGAGCATAGTATTTATTTGGCATTATACACAGTAGGTACTCAGTGAATCTGTTGGACAAATAAATGCATTTGTAATTTTTATGTCAGTTTCTCAGGTGGTGGAAAAACTATAAGCATATTACATGAAAGTTAGAGAAAGGAAATCACTTTGGCTGACATAGGCATTATTTTTTAATATTCTATTTAGGTCTCTTAAAATCCACAATACATCAAAAATGAAATACACATTTCTCAAACTCTCAGTGCTTCTTTCTTTCTGGTCTTAACAAATACTGGTGGTTCCTCCTTAGAAATGTCATCTATATTTTTCTGTTCCATTTTATTTCCACTCCCATTTTCTGGAAATTGCTGTGACCTCACATGTGAACAATTGCAGTGCCTACTAACCTGTTTTCCAGGTTTTACCCTACAGCCACGGTGCCTTTCTTCTCTGAATCTGATCTACACTGAAAACAATGACTGAATAATCTGCAAATAACAGAGCACTTGTTATGTTGTTTCTCTCTTGAGGAATATTCTTTTGGGACCCCAAGTGTAAATGATGTTAAACACAGCCTGAATTCCCCCTCAAAGTTTCTTTATATATTTCAAACCTTGAAGATGGTTAGGAAGTCTGTCTGTGAATTGCATGTGTAGAGTGTTATAATTAATTATAGCAGAAGAATATAGTAAAATTAATTATAATAGAAGAAGCTGAAAGTAGCTTTAAGGAGCTAATAACCAGATGAGGAATATCAGATACTGGCAGTCAGACTTACCTGTTCATTGGTATCCTTCTCATTTTATGCCTCACGGTTATTCACTTCAGGTAAACTGATCTGTTTCCCATTTTTAACATCACTTAATTTGGAAAGCTTCCTGGACCCTTTGCTTTGTTGTTGTTGTTATTTCTGAATCCCATAACCTATTTTAGCATATCACATTGAATTGCAATGATTCTTTTACTCGCCTTTCCCTCCTTGGACTGTGATGAGTTCGTGGCCCCTAATTTGGACCTCTTGAGGTAGGCACTTACTTTATCATCTGTGTCTCCCTGAGCCTGGTATATTATAGTCCTTTCATAAACATACACTGAATGGATGAATTAATACAATTTATAATTTGTGATCTGTGCATTTTCAAGCCTTTTGCTGCCTAAAATGTTCTATCCCTTGGTTTATGCCTGTTAAAATCCCACCTATCCTTCATCTCTTTCAGTTAATGCTTATTGAGTGCCTCATATCTGCAGGGTGTGTTGAGCATGGAGTTGTCAACATGCATCTCTGCATGGTCCCTCTACAGCTGAAAGTGGTCCGCTTGCCTCTTAAGTTATAATTCTTAAGCACTACTTTCATATATAGTTATACATCCAAATCTTTGTGTCTTAATATTCCTAATCTGGTTATTAGCTCCTTGAAGCTACTTTCAGCTTCTTCTACTCTAATTAATTCTACTATATTCTTATACTACAATTAATTATAACACTCTACATATGCAATTCACAGACAGACTTCCTAACCATCTTCAAGGTTTGAAAAACATAAGGAAACTTTGAGGGGGAATTCAGGCTGTGTTTATGGTGAAGAACATTCAATGAGCAAAAAAATTAACAAATCCAAATATTGGTTAAAAGTTGTTAGCAAGCCATGGGAAAATTTCTTGAATGAGGATAAGCATCAAGAGTTTCACTACCAGGTTCCCCTTGAAACAATCCCAGTGGTGATTGGTTGGTGAGTGCTTACCATGAGGAAGTGTAGTGTTGAGTTCTTTACATGCACTATTTCATTTTATCCTCATAATATCTTGTGAAATGTAAGAAGTATTGACAACCTAATGTTCCTTATCAGGTAAGAGAAGGTGAGTAATTTCATTCAAGTCACATAGCGAGATATCAAGCTCAGGTCTTTTTGAATGCCTGTATTTCTAACCACTGTTTTTGGACACTATAGAGTTAATTTGGCATTAAAACAGACTAAACCATTAAAACAAAAGTATTGGAAGATGAGTAGTATTTTCCTGTTTTCTGGATCTCTCAAAAACAGCATGATTAAATTTTTTTCATCATGCCATATTACACGTAATATTTTTGTGCTTATATGTCACATTGTTAGAAAAAGACCACAAATGGTAACTGTGTACTAAAATTTCTAATATTTTATACAAGAGGAAAAGAGAAATAGAGACAATAAGGAAAATTCTCTTATGGTCATCATAGAAAAACCTGCTTATACTAAAGAAGTGGTCATCGAATATATACCAATGACCTTAAGGTGACTTGTCATCTGGGAAAAGACAATTTCACAAAGGCTAGATTTGTTAGATTTGTGCCTTGATATGACACACATATACGGCTTCTATTTATCTGAGTTGTATAGGGATAGATTAGTGAAATAGGGAGATTTTACACATTTCAGGATACTGTTGATTTAGCAAATGTTTATTGAGTGCATACTATGAGATAGAGCTTGTCTAGGTTGGAGGGACAGAAGAGAGAATGAAACAATAATGTACATTTTTAAGCGGGAAGTCAGATGTAAGCAATTAAATAGATAACTGCACAGAGACACAATATCTTTTTCCGTATTATGTAGTATGTTTAATAAGAAATACTGCAGAGTATCTATTTATTGATCTTTCAAAGTGAATTAGCTCAGGGGATACACTTAAATATACTGTTTTGCAAGACTTACGTGTGATATGATAATTAAAGAAAAACTTCCAGAGGATTGATTAGTGACAAAACAAAAGTGCCTTTCAGGGGAAAAAAAAATCTACATTTACTTTCATTGTTAATTAAAAGAACCCTGAATCAGATATCCTTATTGGAAAAAAAGAGCAACATTAACTATTTATTTGTTTGAAATTCACTGTGAAAAAAAGCTGGTAATTTAAGGTATATCAGATGAACACATATATATATATCCGTATACACATACATATATCTGTGTGTGTGTATATATATATATATAATATGCATAATAAAACACTTCAGCCTCAATGTCATAGAAACAATGTGATAAATAGTGAAGTTGTCATCATTATGATAATAATCATCAAGAGTATCATGGACATAATTTCTGTTTTAATGAAAAAATTATTTTCCAGAAGTAGCGTTTCACAACTGGGATTTCATAGGAGAATTAAGCCCTGCAGAAAATGATCTGAATGACTGTTTTCTCAGTTCTCCTAAAGAGGACACAGAGGTAGTACCATTTCCAGATGCATTCAAGAGAAGTTAATTCATTGAACACAATGGACACCTTGGATAGGGCATTAGGTCTAATTCTCTCACAAAACCAGAGATGAGAAAGCATCTTGGCTAGTCTCTTGAAATAGATTTCCATGCTGTGTGATGCTGATAATTCATGATTATGATGTAGTGCTTTTTGATATGCCTAGAAATGACAATATTTTTTGTTTCAATTTGGTCAAATTGTTGAGGCCACTGCCACTTTCATGTTGGAGTCACAGTCCTGCAGAAATGCACTTCCACAATCACTGGGGACAGGCTTTTGTGAAGTTTCAGAGATTGAGACAGAACTAAATGTTTTGGAATTCAGAAACATGACTATTCATGTAGGGAAAGAAGTGTGTTACCATCACTGGGATTTAGTCTGAACTCTTCATTCTGAAGCAGTTTGATTCTGTTTGTAGACGTATACGCAACTAGAAACAGACAATTTCAGTGTTAAATAATTTCTTGTTTTTAGAAAGTCATATTGACACCTGTAGAGATTTTATAAAATATATCAACTGTAGCTTTAATTTGTAAGTAGTCTCCAGTGGTATTGCCTGAGATGTTACAAAAGATGTCAACTGTTTCTTTCCTGAGGGTCTATAGTAATAATTTCTGATTTTCTTTTATGTCATTACTTACAATGACAGTTAAATAATAATAGCCAATGCTCATTGAATGCATACTAGTTACCATTCTAAACAATTTACATGAATTAGCTCTTTTTTTTTTTTTTTTAAGTCTCACTCTGTCGTCCAGGCTGGAGTGCAGTGGCGCTATCTCAGCCCACTGCAACCTCAGTCTCCCAGCTTCAATCAATTCTCCTGCCTCAGCCTCCTGAGTAGCTGGGACTACTCAGCTGCCCCCATGCCCAGCTAATTTTTTTTGTATTTTTAGTAGAGGTAGGGTTTCACCACATTGGCCAGACTGTTGTCGAACTCTTGACCTCAAATGATCCACCCACCGCAGCCTCCCAAAGTGTAGGGATTACAGGCATGAGCCACCAGAATTAGCTCTTTCAAGCCTCATAATATCCCTAGAAGGTAAGGACTGCTTGTATCTCCATTTTCAGATGAGGAACATGAGGTCAAAGGAGGCTAAGTGACCCTAGGGTACTGGAATTTGCGAATATTACACAACCAGTGAGGGGCAGAAGACAGAATTTGAACTCAGACTGCTGGCTCTTAGGCATCACCATGCCTCTGTCCCTTATATCCTTTTATTACTTTGTCCTTGTTCTTGATTATTAATTGACAGAACTGTGGAAGACATTTTGTGAACATAGATAGATATTCCAGTTCATGGACAATGTAGTGTTCTTGCTTATTTTTATGGTTAGTTGATATCAATTCAGTGTACTGTTTACCAGAGAGATTTTCTTCTTTCCTGAAGACTCTAAAACCCACTTAATTCAACCCACCTTCTGAGGTCCTTTGCCTAGTTGACTTTTCAAATCTATAATAAAAGATTCCTTGTTTTGATTCCCTTTATTTCTCTTCATTGTGTAGGATAGAATGCCATTCCAATATGTTTGAGCTTACTCAGAGCAGATCAGTATGTGATAACATTTATGTGCTTTGTTAATACTCAAAAGCATATGAGAAATGGAGAGTATGCACTTCTTGTCTGTGGTGAGGAAGGAAGGGTTGTAAATGGTGTGAGCATGAGCATGTATATTCAGTAGTATCATTAATATGTGATGTCAGACACACAGAAAATCTATTATTTATTTTTTCAGTCAAATCAGATTCAGGATACTTAATAAATGGTGTTTAGGCTGTCTTATAATAGTTTTAGGGAAAGGCATTGTTTTTTAAATCTTGCCATTATGGCACAAATATTAGATTTGGGGTATATATGATTTATTTCAATTTTATCATGGATTGTAATTAAATAAGAATATATTTATGAAGAACAAGCTGTTGACATATTTTTAAAACTTCAGTTGCAGAGTTTAGGGTAGATTAATGCCTTTGCAATAAAACACACTCTTTTAAAGGAAAGAAAAGAATGACCAGAAACTACAAAGTGTTTACCAGTTGCAAAATTGATTAAGATTTCTTTATGTAGATCATTGTTTGTCCCTTCCTTCAAATATATAGGGGAAGAAAAAGAAATGTAACTTTGGGGAATATAATACAACATAATTTCTTACCATTGAGCAAATTTGTAAAAACTTATAAATTGCTTCAATTTATTAACTTTATCCTTCAGAGGGACTTTAAATAGCCTGGATTATTTCATACAGTATAAAACTATGCTAATATTTTAGGATGGAGGGCACTGAACTACAGCATAGAACTGGAGCTTAATTCTAACTCTGCTTCTGATTACCTCCTAGCACTTAATACTTGCTTCAGTTTCTTCAACTGGAAAATAAATTACTACCACAAGATAATTTTAACTTTTCTTTAAAATTAACGATGCTGGGGATAATATTGGATTGCATATTGGATATGCAATTTCTGATCCCTAGGGTACTAAAGGTTGCCAATGTAATGTGGATAGAGTATTCTAGTTTTAAAGCAACTCAAATGACACAGAAATTAGTATTATACTAATAATTTACATTGCAGTGCTTCTCAAACCTTCACACCACAGAGGAATCAGTGTGCCTATCTGAGTGATACTGGGCTAGCCTTATTTATAGTCAATCAGAAGCGTGAACATTTATTGATTTATTTGAAATCTCCTGTTTTGTATTCTTCTTTGTGGTTGCATCAATTAGGATTATGTTTTAACACACATAATTGAAAAAAAAGTAAGTAGCTATACACAGTGGAAGTTTATTTTTGTGTCACATAAAGGAAGTTCTGAGAGAAGCAGTCCAGGGTGGTATGACAATGCTGAGAATCAGTAGGGACCCAGGCTCCTTCAACACTTTGCTTTACCATCCCCTGTGCCACACTCAACCCCACAGTCAAGATGGCTGCTGCGTTCTAGCCATCAGATGGTGCATTTTTGTTACATCTCATTGGCCAGAACATTGGCTAGTCATGTGTCCACACTTACCTTACCTTTAGCTAAGACTAGAAAATGTAGCCTTTAGCTGGACTGCAGTATGCCCAGCTAAAAGTTGGAAGTTGTTACTAGGGAAGTGGAGGAAGTGTCTTCCACAATGACTTATCTAATGTTTGTTTTATTAGTTTTAAAAAACCCTTAAACTTTATGAATTAAAATTAAAATTTCATCTTATGTCTTTATAGTATTAATTCTTTGGCATGCTTTGTTGTTTTTCCACTTTGAGAAATACTGATTTATATATGATTATTTAAATTCAATAAACATTGATATAAAATTGTATGTGACCTGCTAATTAAAAGCAGCAATGTTTTGGATCAGTGGGTTTTTTAATCACTTTCATTGGTATGCAGAGATTTTACCCAACCTGAGCTCACATGGCGATTCTGCAGTTGCCCTGAGGACTTGAAGTGTATTAAGATCATTGATTCTCCTCTCCTCAGGTGCTAAATCTTTTGCAGTGGCTCCAGCTTGGAGATCTTTTCCTAGCATCTTATCTGCATGTTATCCTCCTGGAAAGTTTTGCAAATAGCAGTTGTTAAAGAATTTTTCCACATTTGTATCTATTTAGCCCATTTATGCCGGAGGTTGCAATTTTTGGAATTTTTGCATGAGTGGAAAATCAGACCTTGGTGATGACTTGAGCAGTAGGACATAAATAACTCCCACATGCTTAGCATTCCAATAATGGAACACTAGCCATAAGTGGGTGTGAGCTATTTTTTAAAGCCTCATATCTTTTGAAGCAGTCTATTACTATAACTAACAAATATATTAAAGTTAATTTGTCAATTTTTATTTAAAGTGTAATATATGTATTCTTATATTTTATGAGATACTTAGTTCAATATTATGACTATGATTTCCCATTCCTTAGAAATAATTGTTTTCCTGGGGATGTTTCTGACTTTTGGTCGTTGGTTTTTTATCTATTTTGTGGCATATTCAGTTTGTTAGAATCAGTCTTCAGGTTACAGGAATCCAGAATGAACTCATAAATTCAGGGCTTTGTTTAAAAACAACAACAACAACAAAAGAAAACAAAAACAAAAAAACAAACAAAAACCTTTCCACCTACTCTTTCACTGATATATTCCTTTCTTGCTTTTTCATACAAAGGTTTTGCTTCTGCAGATATGCAAATTTTTTTTTCTATCCTGCAACACCTTTTTTTTTTTTTTCATAGAACATGTCATTTCCTTTGACCAAAACATCCTCTTTCATCCTACCATTTCCTGTCTCTAAAATAGACTTCCCTATCTGAAACTCACCTTTTCAAAAACTCCTTACTTGATTGATCCTGGAAAGATCTGATCTGTACTTTACTTAGCATTCCTTCTGTACTTGTGTTCTCCAATTGCCTAATCTTAGACTCAGGTTTTTAGAACTTGACAAGATATTTGAGATCTTTGCCAGCATAAGTTTTCGTTGTAGCTGTTAATTTAGCAGGGAAAATTACTTCCCCATTTTTTTCAATTTTCATTTTAGTAAGCAGTGTCTCTTACCAAATTTCCTGTGAAGTTACATAGTAAAATAAACTACACCAAGAAAATATGCAAAGAGTTTGGCTTGAAAAGACTTGACAAATTATGATTGGCTCTTTCCATTTTTCCACAACTGGGAGTACTTCAAGTACTTCAAGTGTTCTTTTCTAGGAATTATTACTTAGGCTTTTTTCTTTAGAGATGTTTCTCTTTTACAAATATAGAAGTCTCACGTCTCATTTTAATTTTATGTGAAATTTAAGGCAATTTCAAGATTAAAAGCAAGAACAAACTAGTTTTCCTTATATACACCACTTCTGCCATCTTGCTGAAATACCCTGATATGGGTTTTCCTCCTGCCCTCTCTGTTACAAACATATCTTAGATTCATGCGCTGTTTAACATGCTCACTGTTAAGCATATGCAGAGAGTCTGTCATTCTCTGACACCCAGGATTAGAAGTACATTAATTTGTGGTACCCAGGACCTTAAGGTATCTTCCAAATGTCTTTTGAAGTAATCATCAATCCAAAATATACCTGAAATACTGAAGTGTAACTTTATCCTAAATTATCATGTATAGCAATAACATTTTGGGAAAATGTGCATAGATTTCTGAAAAGATTTACAAATGAATTATTGAATAAACTCTTATAAGTTGGTGAATTTCTTACGGATTTGATTTAGCAAACAATGAAAAATATAAGCTATCAAATGACTATTGAGTGTACACAAATTATGGGCAATACACTATTTGGATGCCTTGAAATGAAAGGAATTTATAGTCTGCAAAAAAAGATGACATATGTATACAAATAATTTTATTACATGTGCAAATATGAACAAAACCAAAGAAGCTGTAAAGTACTGTCAAATAAGATAAATTCTTAACTTTGGCATAATTAGACATGAATTGATGTAGTAAGTGGCATTTCAATTGACCTGGAAGGCTCTGTTGAAGGTAGCATTTGCGCTGAGCTTGAAGGACTTGTTGAATTTCAGTACATGGAAGTTCTTCTAACAAAGGGATTCAGAGTGAACAAAGTCATCAGAGTGGTCAAGGATGGGATAAGCTAAGGGAATGTAGAACAGTGTAGTGTTGGTCAGAGTAGGAAGTAAGAAACAGAAGGACCTTGGATGTCAGCTGGTAGTTGGACCAATGAAAATTTCAAGATTTTTCTCATAGGTATTTTTTTTTAAGTAACTAGTGTAGAGAACTTGAGCATTGGCATTGAATGGAGAGTATCTTAATAGGACTTTTAAACTAAACTGGTTGGCATTGGGAAGTGAACTTTTATGAGAGGGCCTAGGAGTTAAGATAAAAAGAAACTGGTGAGAAAGTACATTTTGTGCTGCTTATTCGAAGATATACTTCTATTACAGACTTCTCTGTGAGCATAGCGATAAATTGTATTAATGGAAAGAAGTCATGGCATTGAAGGATTAGAAGAGCACATAAATCCAAATTTTAGTTCCACAGAATTGGCTCTATAGAATATAATGAGATGAAAGAGTATTCTTGGCAGGTCAGCTGCTTTAGGGGAGGCTGAGGGTCATAGCAACCCCAAATATCTCTGTTTGATAACTGATGTTTATTCTAACATTGGAGTCTTTGCTGGGTCCAATTAGGATTTTTATCTTATTCTGATCTTATTGTTTATGCAGGCAAATAATAAGATTTATTTTTAAATTGGTTTTATATGAGGTAGTACATGGAAGAGTACACAGTCTAGCAATCACTGTACCATGGCTCTGCATGTTTCTGCCCAAGGCACAAAAGCTTTCCCTGAGATGACCAAGTCACTCATCCCAGGATTAATGCACCGTTGCCCCTACCCTTCTGGATCATTGACTTTGTTGCAAACGAGTTTACTTCCTGAATAGTTGTAGAAATAGATTATGAAAGGTGGGGAGTGAGATGGAGGAGAAGGGGTGATCGGTTCCTAGTTTTCTGGTCTATATAGTCACCCCATAAAAGTTAAAAGACTTCTCTTTCCTTGAACATGTATGCTGTTCATGTTCATAAGATAGAAACACTAGAGCTAGTGGATATATCCATGAGGTCATAGTCATAGGATATGACCTTATTGCATATTGTGATCTTTGCCTAGCTTTATACGTACTACATTAGGCATTTGAGAGAAGCTGACTCAAGTATACTTTGATATTGTCATTGACCTGGAAGGATCTACTTGAGTGTTTTACCCTGGAAATTATGTGAACTTGACCTGTTTTAGCCAAGTCCTGCACTTACTGTTTCTCTATACAGATGTATAATCTAGAAATGCTAACTATCAGTATTACTTTAGAAAAAGAGAAAGTTTCGTTAAGAATGGATTCTTTAGTTGCCAATGAATTTTTGACATAATTTAACTGATTATAAATGTATTTCTAATTGGTTTGGAAATGTTGGTGTGCAACCTTTAATTGCCTATCACTAAACTGTTCCTTTAGAAATTCAACTCTGAAATCAAGATAAAACTGGGCTATAATTTACAGAGATTTAATGTAAGTGCATTTTTGGAAAGTTTATTATTTATTTTCAGACTCTTTATTTCCCCAGTCTTTAGTTAGGAAATAGGGCAGAGGCAGTATTAATGTGCTGTTAATAAAGCTCATGAATCTGAAATGGACTATGAACTTCTGAGGAGGAAACCATATCTTGCTCTCTTATATTCCTGGCACCTGGTGCCTGGCACATAGAAGGTGACCAGTAAAAGTCTGTTAACTGATATTGAATTATTGATTAAATGAATATGCATGCAGGTTAAACAAGATCTGCACTGCTCTCTGTCTTTGTTGTTAATATCAGTGGACTTCAAAAGGGAATATAGCTACCAGAATTATTTTGGAAATATACTCAATAAGTATTACATTTTCTTTGTTGAAGTGTTGTTGAGGACCGTAGGTTAGTGGATTACAAGTAGGTTATTTGCTATTATTGGGCCTCAACTTTATTCTCTCTCACATTTTCTTAGAAGAGATAACTTAATGGGTTTAAAGTCACAAAGTAGGTATTCAGTTATGTTCTATTCTCCCTGATCTTTATGAGAAAAAAAAATGTTAGGGACCTCATGTGGATCTCTTAGTGCTGTTTTTCAGATCCCTTTATGACTCTTGAGAAAGAAACCAAATGAAGATGCATTAAGACATTTCAGTCCCTAGAGCTGTAAAATCTACCCTGGTGACGTTTAAGCAACCATCTATTATACCTACAGGTGAGGAATTCAGACAGAATAGCAGGAACTACTTTTCTGTGCTCTATACTGTCTGGGGAATCAGCTAGAACTCTTGAGAGCTAGAGGCTGGAATCATCCTCAGGCTTGTTCAGTCTCATGTTTGACAGTTAAGATTAGCTGTTGGCTGAGACCTTAGTTGAGCTATTAACTATAACACCTACTCTTGTCTTCATGTTGCTTTCTTTACTGATACAGCACGGTGGTTGGAAAGGAAGGGTGAGTGTTGCAAGAGAGAGAAGTAGGTGTCAAGTGTATCTTTTGTTATGAGCTAACCTAAGAAGTCACATAGGATTATTTCTTCTGTAATCAATTGAACAGAGAAGTCATGAGTCAACCAAGGCTTACCTGCCCAAGTTTATACAGTGTGGACATAGCACCTCTTGATGGGGGACATTCTGAAAGCACATGTGGGACTGGAAATACTACTTTAGCTGTTCATGGGAACATACAGTCTGCCACATAATATAATTCCTATGTCTTTTTCTATGGTTTTATAATTTTCAAGTATGACTAATAATTTATATTTGCCTACATTGTTTTTACCAAATAGACCACTTACCAATTCCCGGTATCTAGTTTTTTTGTTTGTTTGTTTTAAGTAACTTGCAGCTCATTATGTTATTCAGGTACTGAAATTGATGGAGGGAAGTTTAAATTTAAAAATAAAAATTAATCTATTATCTAGATTTTTCCACAATAAACTTTTATTTATTTAGTTTGCATCATCCAGAATCCTGGGATATTTGTTTTTGTTTGTTTTGTGTGTTTTTTCTCTAAAACAGTTTATTTGGGAATAGCAAGGGTCTGCAATGCTGGATATGCATGCTGTTGCAGACCATGGATGCATCTGAGGGGTCTGAAGTAAGGGGAAGCTTTTAGAGACAAAAGGAAGTCCACATAAGTTGTTTTGAAACAAAGGTCATTGGTTCCAGGGGCTTATTCTAGGTGGTGGCATTTGTTACTTGATGGTATACTTGTTGATAGTAAACCATGTTTCTCCTGTGGAATTGTTAAATTGAAAGCCGTATTCTTTTTATTTAATTTTTCTTTTGTAATATAACAATCCCCCAATACATTATTTTTAAAACAATACTAAGTATACAGGAAATTTGCAAACTCAGTTCAAAGTTCTTTTTCAACAGAACTATCTGACAATAAGATTTCTATATGATACTCTGTCACCCTCCAAAACATTGATATACATTTTGTGCACTTGAAGATGTTTTTCTACATAATCGCAATACAAACCATCAAAATAAGGAAATGAACAATGATATATTACTACCATCTAAGTCTTACACCTCAGTGAAATTTTGTAAGATCCCCTAATAATGTACTTAATAAGGAAAGGATCCAGTTCAGAATTATCTGTTGCCTTTATTTGCTATGTGTCTTTAGGCTCCTTCTTCTTGAACATTTATTCAGTGTTTCTTTGATTCTCATTATTGTGATGTTGTTGAAGGATATTGGCCTGTTGTATAGAATGTTCCTCAATTTGGGTTTATCATATGTTCCTCGTAATTGGATTCAGGTTATGCATCCTTACAGGAATATCACAGAAGGGATGCTATATTCTGCATATTGCATCTGATTAGCTGGTACATGATTTTGATTTGCTTCATTATTGATGATATCCACTTTGATCATTTGATTAAGGCGTTACATACAAGACTTCTTCACTGTCACATTACTAATTTTATCTTGGTAATCAGACTTGGAAGCTATATAAATATTTCTCACCAATCTCTGTGTCGTTATGGCGTAATACTGATTATCATGAAAAAAATGTTGGATGTTTTCTTTTTGCTTTTTTTTTTTTTTCTGGAAAGAATGAAGGCAGACAGATTAGCTAGCAGACTACCTTTCTTTTGTTTATGTAGGTCACATAATTTAGTAGCTAAGCTTGATTTTTAAAAGGAGACATTTCTTTAAAGTGCTCAATAGTTTAAGTTCTAGGGAAAAGACAGTGTTATGTATCCAATTAACTGAACAGCAAAATAAAGCAGTGTACTTGTTGTTTATCCTTTCAAAGATTTAGATTACTGTTAGCTTTCTTGATTTATTAAAAGAAATAAGTATTGAGCACCTACTGCATCTCACACCTAGGAGAACAAAAGTCTTGTGCATAAACTCACATGCTGCAAGAAGTGTGGTAGGTGCCCTGTTGAAAGAACAGGTCTCACAGGGGAGAACAATAGAGGAGATATTTTGTTTCGATCTTGGTAAATAATTTTGATGTGCTGGGGAAGTTTCAGGTACCCAATGGCAGGCTGCATTTGGGGGAATGAAGAGTAGATAAAATATTGGTATCTGATGAGTCTGAGGCCAGATTTCAATACTTTATCTGCTCTTCATTTTCCCATATCTACTTACTGTAGGTATGGCCTCTTTAAAAAATATAAACTCTCTGAAGACAGAACATTTTGTTTATTTATGTTTTGATATGTCCCAAGTGTCAGATATGGCACATAGCAGCTGGTCATGGCTATCAAATAATCATTTATCAAATAGTGACCCAGCAAATTAGGTGGGTTTCCGAGTCCATTCATCAGTTTTCTTTCGTAACATAAAGATTTAGATGTCATTTCTGTAGTGATTTTTTTTTTTTTTTCTGGTGAGAGTTTCACCTCCGTTTATTATTTCTGTCTTTTTTTTTTTCTATCTCATGGTTACTTTCCATATCTCCTCAGTGTCTTGCCATCATCATATCCTCAGGATGTCCCTGCTGCTTGTGTTCAGCTCCTTGAAGGTCTTAAGAACCTTGAAAATTTAGCTTTTCAAAGTCAACTCAGGGTTTCAAATTTTGCTTACTTATTTTAATTGTAACTGTACTGGCAAAATTAATCAAGCTCGCAATGAAGAAAAACCGATACTGCAGAATCTCAGTGGAAATGAATACACCCTTCTGGTTGCTTATTTCATTCTCCTGAGCTTTCACTATGTTAAAGGCATCTTTTGAGATTTAAAAAATAGAACCATTGCCTTGGCATTGATCTCTATTGCTGTTGTAGGATAATTGTAGTTTATACACTTACAGATGATCTGGGAAATCATTTGAGTTTTCTGAAAAACTGAAAACTAGATTTGATGCTACATGTAAACACTTTTTGTACTACTCATCTATGTATTTTAAACAGCTTTATTCTGAAAAATCTAAAACGTGAACAAATATAACTGAGAGAAAATATCTTGTTGCAGAATGAACTTTTTTTTCCTTTTCTCAATGTATTTATCATTTCAGTCCATGATCTGTGTATTACTTATCAGATATCATGGCCAGGGAAAAGAACAGCATAATTTTTAGTTGAGAAAGCACTTTTATATATTTAATCTCATTTAATCTCTGCAGTGTCCTTGTAAAGTATCATAAGTATTTTTAGAGATGAGGAAGCTGGCCCTCAGAGAGAATAGGTGGCATAATTAAGATCATACAGCAAACTGTGGAATTCGGGTTTGAAACAAGCCTCCTGCCAAACAAATCAGTGAAAACAATGATTGGTGCATTTTTATTTTGAATAGTGACCTTTATATTGTAAGTGCTTTTTGTTTTGTTTCGTTTAATAAGTCTTGGTTACCTATATTAGCAGTAGTCAGAAATCATATTTGATATCCCAAGATTGTTTTAAAAAGCATTTTATATCAAAATGTTCACTATCATTTTACCTACTAAATTTTGCAGAATGAAATTCTTTGCAACCCACCTGACTAAAGCAGAGCATTCTTTATATCAGAAACATTAAATGGGAAAAGAGGCCTATTGCTGTTGGTGTTGGGAATAAGAAAAGGAACTCCAACACCCACCCCCCTCATCTCCCATTATCATCTCTGTGTAGGATTCTCTCACAGTCCAGGCATTCTTTTCCTCAGAATGGATGAGACAAACAAAGGATGCAGTGTTATAGGTTTCTCCACTGTGCTGGCCCCTTCTCAAGGCTCCCATTCTTGGGGGAGAGAAAGGAGTGGGTTTGGGTTGCAGGCTGGTATCAGGAGAGATCTGGAGTGCAAACATAACAGCCTGGTGTGTCCCCACACCTCAGACCTGTTATCCTCTCTAGAGGTCTAAAAGACTCTGATGTCCTCATAATCCAGGATAGCAAGGATGGAGGTCGGCTTGCACCGTTCAACTTGTAATTATTCTTGCATTGTTTCTGAAGCTCATTTTTAAGAAGCTACTTATGATTTTCTTGCATTGGGATGTATTTTACATTGACCACAATGAGTAAAAATTTTTTATTTTTGGATAGGGGGATGAGTGTGTGTATGTGTATATATATATATATATATATTTTTTTTTTTTTTGAGGCAGAGTCTGGTTCTGTTGCCCAGGCTGGAGTGCAGTGGCTGCATCTCAGTTCACTGCAAGCTCCGCCTCCCGGGTTTACGCCATTCTCCTGCCTCAGCCTCCCGAGTAGCTGGGACTACAGGTGCGTGCCACCTCGTCTGGCTAGTTTTTTGTATTTTTTAGTAGAGACGGGGTTTCACCGTGTTAGCCAGGATGGTCTCGATCTCCTGACCTCGTGATCCGCCTGTCTCGGCCTCCCAAAGTGCTGGGATTACAGAGTATATTTTTAAGAAGGCATTACCCAATGACTGTCTTCTCTAAAAGTTTCAAGATCTTGCTTTCCACTTCTTTGAATATTTTTTCACCATCTTCTATTCTTTGATGTCCCTAATATCAAAACATTACCTGAAAATAATGAAAATTTTATACTTTGGGAGTAGTTGCTCCCCGAGTCTCACTCTGGTACATTGCTTAGCTTCTATTCTGCCCCATCTCCAGCCTCACAGAGCTAGGCTGTTTTATCGGCTTATGCTGGACAGCACCACATGGAGGGACATGGGAGGACAAAACACCCCTCACTGCTTCATTCTTCCTGTGGTCCAGTCAAGGCATTTGGTATATAATTACTCTAGGATAAGAAATCTGGCAATACTAGAAACAAATCAGTGTCTATCCAGATCGTGATCATTAAAACAAATGCAAATGCTTAACATATAGCATCTGATTATGGGAAATAGAATGTATATTAATCCATATTTCCTTATTATGCTAACTTTTCCCATAAAAGACTTCAAACAGATGACTTAATCCTACAAGAAGATAAAATGATTATTTTTATTGTGAGGTTGTCTTTTCAAAAACATAGACTTTATAGCTAAGTATAGGTAGACATCTGTTACTCAAGTTGCATAGGAATGGAATTATTCATTCTAATGTAGCGAGGAGAGCGCCTATGAGTGTTGCTAATTTCCGGTTCAGTATTTGGTCCCTTATTGTGATCATTTTCTTTTCAATTTGAAAATGTCACTTCTTCCCCTTGGTGTAGGTTCCCCTATACCCATATAGGTAGTGGGGTTTGGGCACGTAAGCAGGTTGAGCCCAGACATCGCTCCTTTCCTGTCCTGCCATCTAGTGGAGAAATGTGCATGCAGTGCTGGCCTACTGTAAAAGACAATGCAATTTCTAAATTCCTGTATTGAGTGAAATGGAAAGCTTATTCTGTACCTTACACACAAATATTCATAACTTACTTAAGAAGTAGTAGTACTGGTAGTAAATGACCATTGATGAGTTACCAAAAAAGATGAGTCCTTAAAAACTATACTAAGTATAAGAGTAACTAACAGAATCCCCAAAATGAAAAGTAATAAAGTCTAACATTCCAAATATAAAACTGTAAAATAAAATTCTTGGCACTGGCACAGAGATGGATAGATCATTGGAACAGAAGAGAATTCAGAAACAGACTGTGAGGGTGGCATTTCAAACAATTGAGATGATGAGATATTAAATAACTAATGTTGAGAAGACTGGCTAACAATTTGGTTAAAAATAAAGATGGATGTCATTGTTATTCTTTCCTTCAAAATAAATACTCATTGTTTAAAAGATTAAAACATTAAAGAAGTTATACTGTAAAATTATGAAAAGAAAATATGAACCATTTAAAAGATAATTTTGAAGTGGAAAAGGCTTGCTAATAACAGTAAACCCAGAGGCCATTTAAGAAAAGACATTTATGCTTCCAGCAAACAAACAAAAACAGTTACAAGAAAATTACAAAACAATAATACTTAAAGGGTAAATTCTAGGTTCTATTCTTTAAAATGAATTAAATATTAATGAAATATTACATATCAACAGAGCACTATATAGACAATATGAAAACAATTTGAATTTGTTTCTCTGATTAGTCATGTGAAACAAAGGTTCTTTTAATGTTTATACCATTTAGTTTTCTTCTGTGAATTGGGTGCTTTCTGGTTTTCTGGTGTTTGTGGTTTTATTCCCCCTATTTTATTTTAGTATTAGTCCCTTATTATGTGTATTGTAAATATTTCTGTCAGTCTATTAATTATTTTGTTGATTTTTAAAATGTCTTTTTAAAATTATAAATCAATTTAACTTACAATTCTCTTTGACTGCTACTAGAGGAGAGATAGAATCTTGTATTTTTTTCTTCAATCGATAGCTGATTGTCTCTGTCATCATGTTCTATTGTCCCCATTTATTCAGGTTTCCTTCCTTCTTTGTCCTTTAGTCAAGTTTTCATGTTTTCTTCATGTATATTTGGTATATTTCTGTTAGATTTATTCTTAGGTCTTTATGGATTTTGTTGCTGTTATAAAAGAATTATTTAGTCCAGTTTTAAAATTTGGTATTTGACCAGGAGCAGAAGTTATTTGACCAGGAACAGAAGTACTTTTACTTCTAAAAATGTTACATTTCTGGAGTTAGGATTTATGTGTGTGTGTGTGTGTGTGTGTGTATGTGTGTGTTGAACACATTTACCATGAAGTTTGTTTTCTAAGAGCTGTTATTAAATAAATTTGCCTTTTGTAACTGGGTCTTAAGTTCCAAAAAAGCCTGTATTTTTATATATGGCTAAGATATCCTGAGGGCCTCCCAACCCACCAGAAGATATCAGTATACTTTTCCGTGAAGTTCCAATTTCAAAGTTTTGCCGTGAGCAGCAAATTTAAAATCGCTTCCACGTCTGGCTCTTGCATCTGTTCATGACTCCAGAATCACCTGCTTGTCAACTGAATCCAAAACCCAACCCCTTCAATGTTCTCATAAAGCATTCATCACACCAAATGTTCTGTGAATTTAGGCTGAAGATTAGAAATCATGAGGAGGGGTTACATTGAGGGACAGTAAGGCATCCACTTGCTCACTGTCTCTGTTCTGGCCTTTTTCCTCCAACTCAGGAAATAGGAATTTGCATGTCACCTTGGTTCCCACTCTTCCTTCTAAGCCAAGTGGAATATTATCTTCTAAAAGTACTGAGTTTTTTTTTCCTGAAGGAAACATGATGAACATGAATTTTCCTACTCCTTTACATATCAGTAAAGGCTTATATTTGGTACTTACGTACACCATATGTATTCATATGATTTTACTGTTTTATATTGATTTTATTTTGATTTATATTGATTTATATTGATTTTAAGTACATCTAACTTAGGACTGTATATAAAATTTTAAATCATTCTGCTCTTGTTTATTACTTTCAATCTTTGGATAACACTGTTAAATTTTCAGCATCTTACATATTCTCGGTAAATGTAACAGAATATAAAAGTTTTAATTCAAAATTGATATAGTCTGTATTTCTTTTATATACATATGTTCTTTGACTTACAGTGGGGTTCTGTCCGGATATCATAAGTTGAAAATACTTTAAGTCAAAATGTGCTTAATACACCTAACATACTGACGTCATAGCCTAGCCTACGTTAAACGTGCTCAGGACACTTCCATTAGCCTACATTTGGACAAAATCATCTGCCAAGACAGTACACAGTTGTGTGTTGGCCACTCACCCTCATGATTGCATTACTAAGTGCTACAGCTCACTGTCACTGTTCAGGCGTATGACCAGCCTTGGAAAATATCAAAATTCAAAATTTGAAGTACAGTCTCTACTGAAGGAGTATAGCTTTCACAGCATCATAAAGTTGAAAAATCACAAGTCAAGGATTATCTGTATTTATAAACAGAGCTTCCTGGAAAATATGATGTTTTGGTAAGATTTTCTTCCCTACCAAATAATTGTAGACTATTTTACTCATTCAGTAGCTAGAAGGATGTACCTCCTTTCTGTCATCACTCTCGGTCATGCAGTGACACTATTCACTAATTTTTGGGGGACATAAAATGTGATCAGTCACTTGCTGAGTACAATAGAGAATATAAATTTCTTTAGGTGATAAAATGAATAGAAGAGGGAAAGGAAGGAAAACTTAGGCTTAATGTTCCATTAAATAATTAATTAAGCTGTGCAGTGATGCCATTGTGACGATGCTTTTTTTGAGACAGAATCTCACTCTGTCACCCAGGCTGGAGTGCAGTGGCACAATCTTGGCTCACTGCAAGCTCCACCTCCCTGGTTCTCCTGCCTTAGCCTCCTGAGTAGCTGGGACTACAGGTGCCTGCCACCACTCCCAGCTATTTTTATTTTTTTTTTGTATTTTTTGTATTTTTAGTAGAGATGGGGTTTCACCATGTTAGCCAGGATTGTCTCCATCTCCTGACCTCGTGATGCGCCTGTCTTTGCCTCCCAAAGTGCTGGGATTACAGGCGTGAGCCACCGCGCCTGGCCGTGATGATACTTCTTATTGTGCAGTACTCCTTAGCTACAAATCAGGTTATGCTACAAAGTGCGAAATGCAGAAGCATGGCTGACACAACCATGGCAATAGCTGATTCTTCCTGAGTGAGAGACCTGCAGAGTCTATGATATATAACTGTGGCAGCTCACTCTGCACATTATGAACACAGAATGGGTCAGGCTTCTGCTTTCGTGACTTCATTATGGCATAGGACTCATCAATGGACAGCAAGTGTATCATTCTTACAATGGAGTTAATGTGTTCCTCAATGTGCCCTGGCTCTATTAGTTTTCCTATGGGAAACTGAAGCTGGGTGTCTTTGGCAAGGATTTATTCAAAGGGATGACATCATGAAAAACAAGCTTGTGCCTATACAATAAAATGAAGTAAGGGTGGTATTTCTTAAAATGAACTGATTTGATTTTCAATGCAAATCAGTCATACTGGCAAAAATTTGTAAATGATGCATTAACAAATTTTTGCCAGTATGATTGATTTTTCATATGTTTAATCCACATCTTTTGCTTGTGTCTGCATACAGATTATTTTCTGACCATGTATCATCATTTCCAATTTTTGCCCTTTTTCTGAGATTTTAAACCTTTAGCTACTTATTTTTTAAGTTATTTTTGTTGTAGTTTATATGTCCTCATTTCGGTTAGCATTATCAGATGAAATGTAAACAAAAGCAGTTATTTAGAAGAAAATATATCCTTTACTTTCTAATTGTTTAAGAACATTACTTTAAAAGTTTCTTTTTTTTAACTGGGCTGTTAATAACACCAATTACAAACTAGATTGATCTTTGTAAAACTTACTGCCATGTTTTGATTTACAGGATCTCCAAAGATGGGTAAATGGTGCTAATGAACATGGCTTTGTCTTGGTGTCTTTTGGAGCTGGTGTCAAGTATCTCTCAGAAGACATTGCTAACAAACTGGCAGGAGCTCTGGGGAGATTGCCTCAAAAAGTGATTTGGAGGTAAGGTAATAATGTAGATTGTTTCTTTGTTATTGACATTCGTTATCTCTTTGTTTAGCCCACAGGTCCCAGTAAAGCACAGCACATTGTTTCCCTGGCAAGATTAGCAAGATGCCCTTGACTTTCATTTTGTTTCTTAGCGTATTGAAATTTAGGAATTAATTCATAAGGCTCTATGATGGATAAAGAAACCTCTGACCTATAGGACAGAAAGAGAATATTATTCAGAATGACTTTTCCTTGTGTCAGATGAATATTTATGTTTCCCTCAGAGTTCCACCCTCATTTACTCTTTTATTATTTATTATGATTTTAAAAGTTAGTTTTAATTGCATGCCTTTTTATATACTCCTTCAAATCAGTTTTGCAATGAGGAAGAAAATGATGGATTAACAAATATCTAAAATACCATGGACTCTTTTTGGCTCCCACTTTGTCTCCTTTACATATATTTTTGATTTATTTTATTTAACAAACCTGGCCTTTAAAAACACAATCATTTACCATTTAACACAGTTTAAGACAGAACCGTAGATTGACCATAGCTTCTTTTGGAAGGCATTGCCAACACATGACTGTCTTTGGAATTTCCAACCCAATGTTGAAAACTCAGACATGAACACTTTATTTAGCATGTATTTATTGAGCACATACTACCACTGTTGAACTCTAGGGATACAACATTGGTCCCATAGTTACTACCATGAGTAGAAGAAAGTGCCCCTTAAGCCATTGCAATTAGGCTTTTAGTAATAGAGATTTTCCCTTTATAACAAATGAGTAAGGATTAGCTCCCCCTGCTGAGCTATGCAATAACATTTATTTTATTCTAACTATTCAGGACTTTTCCCTTCAGATTCTGGTCCCATTGGGTTTCCTCTATTAGGCTTAACCCCAGAAAGTACTTCTGCTTCATTTAGGACAGTTTATGTCTACTCCGTTCAGACTCTTTTGTCACTCTCTTAGTTGTTAAGCATATTTATGTTTTATCTTTTAAATATCAGGCAGAAAACACCGTAATTATGTGCTTTGCATCACAAAACTTTTATTTCTGGTGAAGCTAAAGAAGAGAACTTTCTGATTTCTTTCAACACTTGTGCCTTCCCTCAGGCTTGGGGTGTTAAGGATTAGGGATATGGACTGCCATAGCAGTGGCAGCCCTCCCTGCCCCTTCTTGTTCCAGCTTCTGACTGTTTGTGGAGAATGACTTCTAGTGTAGGTTTATTTGTTTGTTTGTTTGTTTTTTTTAATCCTATCTCTGTATGTGTATAGGTGTGAGGAGCCAATGGAAAATAGATCTCTATGTAAGCAAATTATTTCATGTTTTTCCTCCATCCAGTGAAAGTTTTTTAAAAGAAACTTAATCAAATATTTGTTGTTACCAAAGCATGGTTTCATTCTTAAGAATATCAACAAAAGATCATCGAACATTTATTTTAAATCTCATACTTTAATCAGAGAGCACATACTATGAGTAAGGTTTGATTTTAAAAGATTAATTTTCTGGTGTACATTTTAGGTTTTCAGGACCCAAACCAAAGAATCTAGGAAACAACACTAAACTCATAGAATGGTTACCACAGAATGACCTGCTTGGTGAGTAAATGATTTGTGGTTACTTACTTGGCTGTTAGGTTTTAATTACATAAATGTGATTTTTTTTTTTTTTTTTTTGCTTGAGAGGTTCATACGGTACGTGTGTAGTAAATGTTAGAGTTTTATGTTTTTTATCCAGTATTTCAAGTCTTAAATTTGAGGTCAAAATTTTAAGTCTTTATTTATTGGAAAAGAGTGTGTAAAATGTAAACATTTGGACATCTATATTAAAATTTTTAGACCAGTCTCCAATTGTAATTATCTGGAAATTATGTACTTAATAAACTATATAAATTAGTAGTGAATAAGATTGTGCTTAATTAGAGTAATCAGGTGAAAGTACAACAGTTAAAACAATAAGAATGTAGATTTGGGTTACAGATTTATTACAGATGGTCTGAGAACCAAGAGAAATTAGAAGTTATTCATTTGTCTGAAACCAAAAAGAAGCAGAAGACGAGAGGAACAGTCAATTTATTTTAACTTTAATTAGATTCTCTGCTCTGTTTAGTCCTAAATCACTGGGTAGTTTTGAAGAACTTTGTATTATTTAATCTTGGGGATTCTGATTCTCAAAATTAAAAGAGTGATTATTATATGCATGTCTTTTAAGTGTGTTTGAATCTAGATAATTTAACTCTATGTTCAATAAGCACAGATAATAATAATGCAAATTTTTATTCATTAAATTTTTAGAAAAAGTTAATGCCGTAGTATCCTTGAATATATTATTGATTACAAAAATTATAAAAATGGGATTGATTTTGACAATATTGACCACCATTTTTTCCATAATACACCTAATGTTATGTAAAAGTGGCTTTGATTTTAACTTATACTTTTAAGACATTGAAACTATATTTTAATACAGCTATAGTGATTCTCCTAAAAAGCAGCAAATTAAATTGTATAACTAAAAACCAGTAAAGAATTTTATTTATGTATGTAATTTCTTTTCATTTAGCTTATTATAATACTATTCTATATATGCTAAAACTGAAGAAAAAAGAATACAAGGCAATTTACTTTTCTTGATATTTGTATTTTTTTATTTTTAAGTCTTTAATGGCTTTACTATTATGACTTAGATTCCTTAGACGATAGGAAAGAAGCAGGAAATTTAAATAAGATAACCTGGCTATCAACTACCTCAGTGCAACAGTGTGACATTGTTATGTATGAACATCTAAACTTTTATTGTGTGTGGGTTTTATGTTTGTTAATTTTTTTTTTCTTTTTCTTTTTTTTTTTTTTTGACCATGAGGCTCTACTACAAGGTCCATGCCTGAGCACCCTCCTCAAGTCCATAGCCGCTCTAGGCTTCTCAATGTCAGCTCTCTGACATTTTCAAGATTAGTATCTTTTTTAACAATAGGTACGATCCTTGTAAGTCCTCTAATAGCTTCTAACTATGATCAAAAGATTCTTCCAAGATGAGAAGTAGGAACTAAATCAATGTCTTTTCCCTCCCCTCGTAGCCAGCTCTTCCTCTTTAGACAGCAGATCGGCTTTATTTTTTACTGTTGGGCTTGGTGGTTGGTTTTGTTCAAAGACAGGGGTTTTTGCTAAAAATAAAGATTGAAATCCACTTCTAGGGCAGATCCTTTAGTTGGACCTAGGGGTCAGAGAAGCCACCTGTGGGTAAGGGCTATAGACACTGACTAACCAATTCCACTGGACTTCAGGATGGAAGAGCTCCGGGAGCACCATTGAGACCATGGTTCCCACACACAGTAATTTTGTACCTGGCACATGTATATTTTAAAAGATCGACATTTCAGCTAGGTATAATTTCTTTCTGGCCAATAACATATATCCTAGGTACAATGTTTTTTGTTTTGTTTTGTTTTGTTTTTACAACTCTTATGCCAAACTTTTGATCTCTTTTATGGAAATGTAGGCCATTTACTAGGAGAACAAATCTAAGTTTTGAACTTCCACATTAATTTTGACAAATTATCTCTTTTATTCCTATAACAACTAGATGTTATGTGATGTCTCATGTCTTAGAAACGATTATAAATGTTTATATCTACATGTGTGAGCACATAAATGTAAAATTAAACCCTAAAATTGTGAAATACTAGTGCTGATAGAACTTGAATGTTGTAAATAGTGATTATAACATTTCTTTCTGGAGAAGTACACAAACTCTTCATTGACTTCTGGAATCCAATCCTTCTTTATATTTGTTTAAAAAAGTGTTTTTAACTTTAACATTGATAAACATTTGAGTAGCCAGAAAGTAGAGGTCTATTTTTTCACTCTGGTATTTGGCATTTCTTGCTTTCATTGGCTTCCTAATAATTATTGGCCATTTAAATATGTTAGTCATGCAGTGTTTGTGTTAAAAATAGTAACGTACATTTCAACTACCTAAAAATGGCTTTTAATTGATGTATCAAAATCTGACAATTATGTATATAACAAATATTTTAATTGGTGTAGAACAGGAATCAGTGAAATTACGCTTTAGGTATCCTTTATCTGAAATGCATGTTTACTGTGGTGTCAGTTTTAATACACTTCTGGGAAAATCTCTTCTGTAGAGTAATACTGTTGTAAGTTGTTTTCTTTTTCATCTTTCTTCAGGGCATTCAAAGATTAAAGCCTTCCTGAGCCATGGTGGCTTGAACAGTATTTTTGAAACTATGTATCATGGTGTGCCTGTAGTGGGAATTCCACTCTTTGGAGACCATTATGATACTATGACTAGAGTACAGGCAAAAGGAATGGGAATATTACTAGAATGGAAGACAGTTACTGAAAAAGAGCTGTATGAAGCATTGGTGAAGGTTATCAATAATCCCAGGTAAGGTTTTGAGAGGTGACAACGTGCTAGCAGCCCTCACTCGCTCTGGGCACCTCTTGGGCCTCGGTGTCTACTCTGGCTGAAGCACTCTAGGAGCCCTTCAGCCCTCTGCTGTGCTGTGGGGGACCCTCTCTGGGGCTGGCCAAGGCAGGAGCGGACTCCCTCTGCTCGCGGGGAGGTGTGGAGGAAGAGGCGCCCACGGGAGCCTGAGCTGCACATGGCTGCTCCCGGGGCGGACCCCAGGCTGCGCAGCCAGGCCTGCTGGGCTTGATCCGGAGATGAGCTCCCTCTGGGCTGCCGGAGTACCCGCAACGTCCCGCAGCAAGTGCCAGTGAGAAGTCAAGCCGTCTGGGCTTCTGGGTCAGGTGGGGACTTAGGAGAACTTTCCTGTCTAGCTAAAGGATTGTAAACGCACCAGTCAGCACTCTGTCTACCTAAGGTTTTTAAATGCATCAATCAGCACCCTGTTGAAACGGACCAATCAGCTCTCTGTAAAGTCGACCAATCAACAGGATGTGGGTGGAATCAGCTAAGGGAATAAAAGCAGGCTGCCCAAGCCAACTGCAACAACCAGCTTGGGTCCCCTTGCTATCTGTGTAAGGTCTGTTCTTTAGCTCTTCACACTAAATCTTGCTGCTGCTCACTCTTTGGGTCCGCGCCACGTTTATGAGCTGTAACACTCACCGGGAAGGTCTGCAGCTTCCCTCCTGAAGCCAGCGAGACCACGAACACACAGGGAGGGAGGAACAGCTCTGGACAAGAGGAAAGAACAACTCCGGACACGCCACCTTTGTGAACTTTTAACACTCGCCGCAAAGGTCTGCAGCTTCACTCCTGAGGCCAGGGAGACCACGAACCCACCAGAAGGAATGAACAACTCCAGACGTGCCGCCTTTAATAGCTGTAACAGCCAGAAGGTCTGCAGCTTACTCCTGAAGTCAGCGAGACCACAAATCCACCAGAAGGAAGAAACTCTGGACACATCTGAACATCCAAAGGAACAAACTTTGGACACACCATGTTTAAGAACTGTAACACTCACAGCGAGAGTCCATGGCTTCTTTCTTGAAGTCAGCGAGACCAAGAACCCACCAATTTCAGACACAGTTTCAGTTAACATTAAAGCTGATGAATGTACACACCACAGTATATTGTCAGTAGCCAATTACTTTCAATAAATTGTCAATAAATTATGAAGTTATGGAAATATCCTTTAGATTCCTGTGATAATGCTTTATGCATGTTTTCTACAATTTAGAAAATAAAAACAGCAGTCATTTGACCCGCCATGTTGACACCAGATAATATTCTACCAGGATCTTCCAAACTGAGGGAGAAACTGCAATGTGAACAATCTTTGGATATCTACATTGTGTCAAATGTTATGTGCTTATTTCATTTTCATATTTATGACAGCTGTATATCACAGTTTTTATTATCCACATTGTATAGGCAAGGCACTTGATATTCAGAGAACTTAAGTTATTTGGCTTACAACAGCAATCATAGTCGAAATTAGAAGCCAGGACTGTCTGATTACCAAGACAGTGCTCTTTGTACTGCATGGTAAGCCTGGTGTTGCTGGGTTTCCCTAGCACTGAGTATTAAAGAAATACGGAGATTTATTTACACAGGTGAATGATGAAGCAGAATTTTTATTTTGCTTTTTAAATTCTTGATAGGTCCTGAGTTAAGTTAGTTCACAAATGAGTCTCAAAGGGTGAATAATTGGCCTATGTAGTTTTAAAACAAAGTAGCAGTTTTCTTCATTTGTAGACATGATGTTTATCTTGCATTTCCGATAGCATTAAAGATTAGAAGAGTATAAGCTTTTTCTTTTTATGCCCAGGGGATATGGCTTAACATTGGCTTGAGAGACACTGCCACATTCTAAGGAACAACCAATAATAAGAAAAATTATTTCATGTAAAAGGATTATGCTTGCATATAAAATGCCGAATTCAACTGAAGTTCGTTATACGGTCTTTTATGTGAGCTCAGAGGTGACCTTCATGCTCTGGACTCTTAAAGGATCCAGTGTCGGATACAGCTCTGCCATGGGAAGCAATATGTTCCATAACTAGGGTTGCCTAAGTAGATCCCTTCTTCTGTTATCTATAGTTTTTCTTTAAAGGTGTGCTTTTTAAAACATGATGTTCTTTCATGTGTATATATATATGCACACACATATACATCATATATGTATCATATGTATGTGTGTACGTATGTGTGTATATATATGCAGCCTTTCAGGAAAGTTTGTAAAATATAGCTCTAAGTAGAATTATGGGGAAGCAGTTGCAGAACTGCTGAGATTGGGTCGGATAAAAAGGAAAGCGCAAAAATCTAGGTTATTCACAGGTAGTGAGTCCAGCTGTGTTTTGTGAGGCATGAACCAAGCTGAATCAGAGCAAGAACAGGTTACGATCTTAGGTCACATGGCAATTCCAGCTATAGAATATTGAAGAGATGTAAGTGCTTGATTTAAGCATTATTCTATGCCATGAATAAATTTATATCATTCCCAAAAGTATGCATACCAGATGAGTTAATCACATGTAACTTGAAAACCTTAAATATTTAACTGAAAGGATTTTGTACATAGAAAGATGTCTTAGTCAATGTAAAAATGCCAGTGATTTGTGTAGCATGTCCTTTGCTAAAAGTCATTATATAACCTGAAGTCATTTGTCTTTGTTTCAAATGTGATAATATTCCACATTTAACAGGTGATAATTATTGAAAATATTAATTTGCTTCACTAATACTGTGTCCGAGATATTCTAGTTTAAACCAAGTAACTAATACTGAAAAAGAAGATTCCTTTTATGAAGCCAGCATTATCCTGATACCACAACTGGAAAGACACAACAACAACAACAACAACAACAACAGCAAAAAGAAAACTTCAGGCCAATATCTCTGATGAACATCAATGTGAAAATCTTCAATAAAATCCTGGCAAACTGAATCCAACAGCACGAAGCGGGCGGATCATGAGGTCAGGAGATCGAGACCATCCTGGCTAACACGGTGAAACCCCCGTCTCTACTAAAAATACAAAAAATTAACTGGGTGTGGTGGCGGGCACCTGTAGTCCCAGCTACTCAAGAGGCTGAGTCAGGAGAATGGCGTCAACCTGGGAGGCAGAGCTTGCAGTGAGCTGAGATTGCGCCACTGCACTCCAGCCTGGGCAACAGAGCAAGACTCCGTCTTCAAAAAAAAAAAAGCTTATCCACTGTGATCAAGTTGCCTTCATCCCTGGGATGCAAGGCTGGTTCAACATATATAAATCTATAAAGGTAATCTATCACATAACCAGAACCAAAGACAAAAAACCACATGATTATCTCAATAGACACAGAAAAGCCTTTGATAAAATTCAGTACCCCTTCATGTAAAAAACTCTTAATAAACTAGGTATTGATGGAACATATCTCAAAATAATAAGAGGTATTTATGACAGATCTACAGCCAACATCATACTGAATGGACAAAAGCTGGAAGCATTCCCTTTGGAAACCAGCACAAGAAAAAGATGCTCTCTGTCACCACTCCTATTCAACATAGTCTTGGAAATTCTGGCCAGGGCAATCAGGCAAGAGAAAGAAATAAGGAGGATTCAAATAGGAAGAGAGGAAGTCAAATTGTCTCTATTTGCAGATGACATGATTTTATATTTAGAAAATCCCATCGTCTCAGCCCCAAAATTTATTGAACTGAAAGGAACTTCAGCAAAGTCTTAGGATACAAAATCCCTGTGCAAAAATCACAAGCATTCCTTTACACCAGCAATAGGCAAGCAGAGAGCCAAATCATGAATGAACTCCCATTCAGCAATCACTACAAATAGAATAAAATACCTAGGAATACAACTATCCAGGGATGTGAAAGACCTCTTCAAGGAGAACTACAAACCACTGCTCAAGGAAATAAGAGAGGAAACAAACAGATTGAAAACATTCCATCCTCATGAATAGGAAAAATGAATATTGTGAAAATGGCTACACTGCCCAAAGTAATTTATAGATTCAATACTATTCCCATCAAACTGCCATTTACATTATTTACAGAATTAGAAAAAACTTTTACATTTCATATGGAATCAAAGAAGACCCCATATAGTCAAGAAAATCCTAAGCAAAAACAACCAAAAAAAAAACCCCAAACAAAACAAAACAAAGCTGGAGGCATTACGCTACCTGACTTCAAACTATACTACAAAGTTGCAGTAACTAAAATAGCATGGTACTGGTACTGAAACAGATATATAGACCAATGGAGCAGAACAGAGACCTCAAAAACTCCACCACACATCTACAACCATCTAATCTTCTACAAACCTGCCAAAAACAAGCAATGGGGAAAGGATCTCCGATTCAGTAAATGGTGCTGAGAAAACTGGCTAGCCATATGCAGAAAACTGAAACTGGACCCCTTCCTTACATCTTATACAAAAAATAACTCAAGATGGATTAAAGACTTAAATGTAAAACCCAAAATCATAAAAACCCTAGAAGACAACTTAAGCAATACCATTCAGGACATAGGCATAGGCAAAGACTTCATGACTAAAACACCAAAAGCAATGGCAACAAAAGCCCAAATTGACAAATGGGATTTCATTAAACTAAAGCTTCTGTACAGCAAAAGAAACTGTCATCAGCGTGAACAGGCAACCTACAGAATGGGAGAAAATTTTTGCAATGTACCCATCTGACAAAGGTCTAATATCCAGAATTTACGAGGAACTTAAACATATTTACAAGAAGACAACCCCATCAAAAAATGGGCAAAGGATATGAACAGAGACTTCTCAAAAGAAGACACTTATGTGGCCAACAAACATGTAAAAAAGCTCAACATCACTGATCATCAGAGAAATGCAAATCAAAACCACAATGAGATACCATCTCATGCCCAGTCAGAATGGTGATTATTAAAAAGTCAGGAAACAATAGGTGCTGGTGAGGCTGCAGAGAAATAGGAACGCTTTACACTGTTGGTGGGAATATAAATTAGTTTAACCATATGGGAGACAGTATGACAATTCCTCAGGGATCTAGAACCAGAAATACCATTTGACCCAGCAATCCCAGTACTGGGTATATACTGAAAGGAATATAAATCATTCAATTATAAAGACACAAGCACACGTGTGTTTATTGCAGTCCAATTATAATAGCAAAGACATAGAACCAACCCAAATGCCCATCAATGATAGACTGGATAAAGAAAATGTGGTACATATACACCATGGAATACTATACAGCATTAAGAAGGAAAGAGGTAGTGTCCTTTCCAGGGACATGGATGAAGCTGGAAGTCATCCTCAGTACATAACACAGGAACAGAAAACCAAATACTGTATGTTCTCACTCGTAAGTGGGAGTTGAACAATAAGAACATATGGACACAGAGAGGGGGAAGAACACACCAGGACCTGTTGGGGGTGGAGGGTGAGGGGAGGGAACTTAGTGGATGGGTCAGTAGGTGCAGCAAACCACCATGGCACATGTATACCTATGTAACAAACCTGCACATTCTGCACATATATTCTATTTTCTTTTTTTAGAAGAAATAACGACAACAACAAAAACCCCAAAAAGTATTCCTTTTTAAAAAATTCACAACTTAAGTAAAATTACACATCTTACATCTCTGCTTCCTAATGCTTTGGATTCATTTAATAAAAGCCTATCGCTTTTTTGTTCATTTGTTTGGGAGGATTATTTTGAGTCTGAAGCTTTTATTATTACGAAATAAATTAGAGAGAAAGATGGAGAGTTGATGATTATTAACTTAGCACATATCCAACCTGTGGTCAACTTTTAATAGAAAATATTTATACTTTTGTAAAATTTAATGTACATGTGAGCTCTTTACAAGGTAATTGTTTTATTAAAAGGGGCTTTATCTAAGAGATCCCTTGGAATAACTTAGAGCTGTCTGGAGTGACCATTTTAATGACACCAATTTGTTTTTGCAATATTCATATACTTACTGGAAGGATTTTGAGTTGTAAAATAAACTGTGTTCATAGGACAATGCCAATACACTAAATTTGAGGCCAGTTTCAGCATGGAAAATACCTGCCCCTCAAAAATTTATCTGTGAATTCTCCAGTATTCCTTTCCAGTTGATCCATGGACCTCCTCTAAACAGAATAGTCATATAAAATGAAATCGGTTAGTAAGCAATCCAGCTTTATGAGTCTACTCCTAGGTGGGACTAAGAGTCTGACTGATGAAAGTCCCTGTTCAGATAAGCTGAGTCAGATGTCAAGAGCTTTTCTGATAATTAGTGATCTAGGACAAAGTGAACATATTGGAGTCCCATATGAGTTAATAATTTATTCAAGAGTGCAAGAAATCAGATTTCCCATTAAAGCATCTGTTTAATCTGTTTAATCATCACTAGAGAAAGGGTTATATACACAGTGACATTAAGGTACCTGAAGACTTAAGATTGTTTTTATCCTCCTTTTCCATCTTTGTTAAAATAGAAGGTTGGATTTTATTTTCTAAGATGTCACGTTTCATTTTTGTATTTTAAAGATACTCCTTTGCCCCATAAGCATTTTCTCATAAAATGGAGTAGTAGAAACTTTCTAGTTTCCCTTTTGCCATCAGTTAGAAATTATGATAAATTACAAAGCAAGTGAGGATAGCCTTTTAATATTTGGTGAGGTTTTTATACTTTTTAATACAACTAGATTTATTATCTGGTCATAATTTTCTGATGAGGCATTGATGAGAGAGAAAACGTGCCTGTTAATTACATACTCTTATGTAATAGCCTTAATTTGCTTTTTCTTTCACTCCTAACAACGTTCTGTTCACTGCCTCTCAAATTTGTTTGCATGATTGTTAAAACTTACTGTTTAGGTCTAGAGTGAAATCATAAAAAAATAAAGCCTCATCACATCAACTCAAATATCTGAGTAGATTTTTCATTAGGCTTTGTAATCTAATAGCTCCATCCTCACATTTCTAGTGGCTCTCTCGGCCTTTCCTTTCATTACAGCCCAAACTGTAATCATTTCCAGCAGCATGTGCCGTGTTCTGTGTTACTGTGTTCTGTTAATTAAGTCTGCCATGTGAGTCATTCAAGCTGGAAACACTGCAGTTGCATATGATCTCTCTCTTTCCCTTCACTTTTAATCCACACTCTTACCAACTCCTGCAAACTCTTCTACTACACCATTTCCTTTATCTGTCTAATCCCACCACCATTTTTTTAGTCAGTCTTTCATTGGCCATTATTGAGGTCTTTTTAATGGACTTTCCATCACGAGTATCTTCCCTCTGCTTTAACAGCCTGTCTTCCTGATCTAATGGCTCCTTGGTTCTAAGAAAGAAGCTATTATAGCTTGTCATTCAGAATACCCAAGGGGAAGACTCATCTTCTTTCAATCTAATTTCTAACTAAATTTCATACTTTTTCCAAATCAATTTGTTCTGGGCGTATTCTTACTCCCTCACTTTTATGATTTAGTTTACACTCTTCTCTTGGCTTTATCAAGTCTTCACATATGCCCAATCTTTTGTTCCTCTATAATGCACAACTCAGTAGTGCTATATCCTCCATGATAGATTTTGTATCTCTCGAGGTGGAAATTATTTCTTATGTCTAAAAAATACAAACTTCAGTCATGAATTCATGCAAGAGGGCTTTAGCTGTTTGTCAAAGACTGGCACATTAATGTACAGTCACATGTTTTTAGATTAAAATAAAATGCTTATATTTTACTACTTTGTGATTCCCCATTTTCCTTGGTCTTTTAATCATTTAAGAGGGTGTTTTCTTTATATATATATATATAAAGAACTCAACTCTTTTTTCTCTCTTTAATAATGTATCATCACCCCATATTTAATGTTATTTTAAATTAAGACAAAATTAAATATTATTGCTTAAAAAAGTGGTAGAATGAAGTTCTATATCTTTTTCTCCATCTTTCTTTTAGAATCTAATAAATTTAGTTTCCATCTTGGTTGAGACTTGTTGATTTATATTATTTAAAAGTATGTGGAGAGAAGAACTACATGTAATGTTGTGTGGAAACAGCAAAGGGTTTGGAGGCAAGAAATTCTGGGTCTCAACTTTGTAACATAATCAAGTTACTTAGTCTCTCTGATTTTCACTTTTCTCACCAATTTAAAATATATTTTATTGGATTAACATAAGATAATGTGCTTAAAGCACTTAACACAGTGCTTGCTTTGTAACATAATCAAGTTACTCAGTCTCTCTGATTTTCACTTTTCTCACCAATTTAAAATATATTTTATTGGGTTAACATAAGATAATGTGCTTAAAGCACTTAACGCAGTGTTTGTACATGCAAAGTACTTACTAAAGAATAGTTGTTTTTATTATTTCCCCCTTTTACATGAAGATATGCATAAATATAGAACTTTATTATTAACCTCTTCATTCTGTGTCCCCCTCTCCATAGCTACCGTCAGAGGGCCCAGAAGCTTTCGGAAATTCACAAGGATCAACCTGGTCACCCTGTCAATCGAACTATCTATTGGATAGATTATATTATTCGTCACAATGGAGCCCATCACCTACGTGCCGCTGTCCATCAAATCTCTTTTTGTCAGTATTTTTTACTGGATATTGCCTTTGTGCTTTTGCTTGGTGCTGCCTTGTTTTACTTTCTCTTGTCTTGGGTGACAAAATTTATCTACAGAAAAATCAAAAGTCTGTGGTCTAGAAATAAGCATAACACAGTTAATGGACATTATTACCACAATGGAATCCTCAATGGCAAGTACAAAAGAAATGGCCATATTAAACATGAAAAGAAAGTGAAATGAGCCAACAGCCCAGGTGATAGAAATAAATTGGTTCACTCATTGAATTTTTATTGCTATTATTTAATCTAACAGCTACTAAAAGTAAAACAGTAAACAATTCTAACATGCCCTTATGAGATCTACTAATGAAATTCTGTGGAATTAAGATGGCTGTAAAAAGCACAAACCTAAAATGCAAAAATATATTTTATTCAAATACTGACTTATAGAGTTTTGGCACTGAACCTTTTAGAAGCCTTAATTATTTAAATCAATTAAGTGACTGTGTCAGACCTTAGTTTTAAATATTCATATGTGTGTGTCCTGGATCAGGAATGGTTGCATTTTTCTTAATAAGGTTGTGTGTGTGTGCGTGTGTCTGTCTGTGTGTGTGTGTGTCTCCTAATTAAGATAATTTTTACTGGCTGCTTGTTACATTTGTTGAGAGTACAACACACTCAAGAATAAAGTAAAAGGATAGTCAGGATCCAGATGTTTCTTTTCTACCATTTAATATGTGTGAACTCAGAACACTACTATGAAAGAACACTTTCCCCCAAAACTGAATGCAGAGGAAGAAAGAAAAAAACAAGGAAATGGCACAGTTTTTTTTGTAATTTTTGTTTTATTTTTGTTGTTGTTGTTTTTCTTGTTTTTATTTTCTGATAGAGTATGGCCACTTCTGGGGGAAAAACATGTAATTGAGTAAATGTATACATTGGTTTTCACATTTTACTTTTGTTTTCCCACTACCAATAATTTTCCTCTGGAAGAATTTTATAGTTTTTTTCTATTTAATTTTAATGAGTAACAATATGTTAAATACATAATTAAGACAAAGCAATGAAATTCTGACTTTATTCAAAGTACTGAAGATTATTGCTTCTAGGGCATTTTTAAACAGCACCATTGTATTGTTGAATGTTTATGTAACTGTTTGATGGCTTTTCTATAATGTAACTTTTGAATGTTCAGATGTTACATTTCCAAAGTTTTACTTTTAAAAAACCATCTTCTGATCCCTTTTATTGTCCAGGCCACACAATCTATATATTACATAGGTGCCAACATTTAATTCCTTTAAATGAAACATTTGCAGTTTTCCATATTGGTACCTGCTTTGTCTGGAGAGGTCTGAGATCTTGTAAACAAATCAGACTTTACACTATATACAGATGTGACAGATAAATTGAACCACTTGTTTGTGAAAATGAATTCCTATCATCCTCCTCATTCCCTCAGCCCTCACCTCAGCAGCCTTTTCCAGTCATTGTGGCTGACATGGAGCAGTGACAGTATTCATTTGAGAACAGGGATGCAAGTCACAGACATCATAAAATCAGGGCCTCCCTGCTGAAGCATTCACTAGTTGGCAACTATGAATTTCTTCCATGTCATTCTGTTTACTTAGCACTTGCACTACCCTTGTTGGTTGAGTGTATGCTTTATTTGTTTGTAGTTTGAAATCCCACATTCGATAGCTGAGAGTAGGAAAATACAACATTTACCTAATGTTTCTCACTAACATGGAAGAGTTGTGAACATTCTATAGTGCTGTAAATCCTTGGCATACACTATGACAAACAACTTCATTACTCTCCCACCAGGAGCTGCTCTCCTGCACTTAGAAATAATGTCACAAGTAGTTTTCTAATGCACAATGCAGACAAATGTACTGCTCTCTGAATACTTGAAGAAATGGTATTATACATACATAGAAACCGATTAGTTATACCTTTTCACAATCTTATTACGATGTTGCCGTTAAAAGGGAAAAAAGATACAGGCAATGAATGGTGGGATAGTAAGAAGACTTAGAGTGTATGAATGAGTTGATTTTACTTTTTTGGAATGGATTAAGTTGACAGTAGGCACTGATTGGATGATTAAGCATAAGTTAATCTCCACTGTGATAAAAACTTAAATAATAAACATGATTTAAAATAGAGAAGTGTTGTTGGAATAAAATTTTTATTCAGATTTTATTTCATAATATTATATATATTCATTTTAAACATGTTTCTAAGACAGGTCTCCCAGCTTTTGTATGTATTTATGAGTGTGCAAACAATGTATTAAATGTGAGACTTTTTTTTTAAATTGTTAAACAGAGGGATTTACCTTACAAGGACATGGACATGGATCTTAAAATTCTGTTCCAGAAGTAAGAATGTTAAGTATAGGTATTTACTGATCATTGTTGTTTTTTATTTTTTCTAGCAAGATTATTATTAGACAGTTTTGGTAAATAGGGTGATTTTTAAATTTTCCACACTTGGGCTAGATTCTATAATAAAGTAAAGTTTTCAAGAAAGTATTTATTCATTTATTATTTAGAAAGAGTTTCTGCAACTATTAAAATATTCCCATAGCTGGTTATCATCATATCAAACACAAATGAGAATTAAGACATTTTTCCTCTAGAGTGGCAACTTCTGTTATCCCTCCACATAGACCATAGGGGCAGGATTTGGGTGTCCAGGGTTGAAAAGATCTAATGTTTGAGTTAAAGTAATAGTTTATGACTGAAGCTAGAGATTCTCTTCAAAACTCAGCTTCTCACTCAGTCTTAAATGCTGCTAAAACTGAACAACTCCACTTCAAAAATAAAAGGTTTATAAATGAAAGAACCAAAATAAGTTGAAGAAAAACTTCAAGGGATAATCCAGCAATCTGTTTTACTGATAGTATAATTCATATTTCATTCTAGCTTCTAAGTAATTCAACCAGCTTATAAATATAAAATCACATTAGAGAATGGTTATTTGCAATCGATATAATCAAAAACATCTGAAATAGAAAAATTTTACATTTCATATGATGAGGTTTGAGAATTATAGGAGTTCTATTATTGAAACTTCTCCAAAATGTGCATTAAAGAGCTGCTTATCATGCTTCTGAGATGGTAACATTTTTAGCCAGCTTTTGAAGACACACATTTCATGTGAGGATACTATTGATATTTTTGACAGCAAAAACATTTTTCCAACGAATTTAATTAGAAGGATCTTAGATGTCCACACAATCAAAGTATTTATATTGCCGTTTTTCTGCAAGTCCTACAAAGTGTTAAAAATCCCCAATCACTTGGGTGTTTGGGTTGCTGAGTTGGGGTTAGCAGGGCAGGTAAGGTGTATTGGTACCAAGATGCCTAGCTTTTAAAATATGGAAACCAAAGGCACACAATACTTATATGACTCATACCTTCACTTTTGGGTAAGGCAGACACGATGTAAGAGATAATTCATTTATATTGTATCCTGCAAGACTAGTGATCTTCCTTATTATAAATAAAACCAGCAGATTATTTTCAATAGAGTAATATATAATCCAAGTTCAGACTCTGAAAAATCAGAACTACATGTAGAATTACGTTATTCAAATAAAACAATTATAATAATATCCATCTACTTAAAGTAGATCAAAGTAGATATAAAAATGTCCATCTACTCAAAGTCCAACATCAACATTAATCTCAGGTAATACATTATCTCAGGTTTTTCATTTATTAACCAGTAAAACCTGAAGTTCCTGCTGAATTTTATAGAATTAAAAGTACTTTATTTCTGTTAGTTTCTATCTACAATTAGTTTTAACTTTTCAGTAACCCTATTTTGTGCAGTGATTATTCCATATTCCTGACAGCAGAGGTGACTTCAGTTCCACTGTGTCAATTTAATAGTTACCTACCTACTTAATTTATTTGGAGACAGAACCTCCCTCAGTAGCCCGGGCTGGAGTGCAGTGTCGCAATCCCAGCTCACTGCAACCTCCGCCTCCCGGGTTCAAGCAATTCTCCTGCCTCAGTCTCCCGACTAGCTGGGATTACAGGCATGTACTACCACGCCCGGGTAATTTTCGTATTTTTAGTAGAGACGGGGTTTTGGCATGTGGGCTAGGCTCTTCTCCAACTCTTGGCCTCAAGTAATCCATCCGCCTCGGCCTCCCGAAGTGCTGCGCCCGGCCAATACCTTTATTTTTAAAAAGATAGTATCTACTAAGTCACGAGGCTTAGTCGTAATATTAAGATATTTTCATTGAAGTAAAAAATAAAAGCAGTGCAGAGAGAAAAGTTTTGTTGAGATTCGTTATACAAATAGGTAATATTTTAATCGAGGGATCTATTACTCTTACTTAGTATAGCACTGCAGTAGAGTATCTAATGTGTTTGAAAAGATGAATTTCATATGTTCATGCTAATTTTGCTTTAGTTACCCTCGTAGAACTTTGGCTGAAGGCCATGAATATTCTTTACTTTTAGCAGAAAATGAAAACTTTTGAATGTAAATGCATTCGATAAATTGCATAACTTTAAACTTCAAATTAGTAAGGATGTATATCTCTGGGTAACTTATTTTGTCTATAAAAGGAACTGGCAGAGATGAGGCATCCAGAAAAGTCCAACGCTATGATATATTAAAGATTCTCAATTCTGCTTCCAATCTTGATTCTGCCCTCCATGTATAATGAGAGGTTCAACTTATGAATAAGAAGGCAGGGCAAGGGTACTTAAAATACCAATGTGAACAATTAAGTTTGAGTCATCAGAAAAAACAAATGCTAAAGACATATATTAGGTTGAACAAAAATATGTATTATTAATACCATTTTACATATATTTATGTGTGTAGCGTTTACACTATCCTCGCAATTCTTTAGAAATTTGATTTTTAAAAAATTTAAAATGCTCTCTCAATTTTTTTAAAATAATGGCAGTATTATGAAATTTTTGAGGTCTTTTAAGAAACAAAAACTATCTTTTTTAAACTAAATAAAATTCAAAAGGACTAGCAAGGTTTAGATCGGTCAGATCTACCCCTGTAACACTTCTTGCTAAAATATTAGGAATAAATAGGATGAAATTGTTACAAAATAAAATCAAGTCACTGCTTTGAATGTATTCTTCTTTCTTGTACTTCCATCTTCTAACTCTAAAATGGAAAACATTTTGAGATTTAGAAATTTAAACCACACTTAGATTATAGTATATATAACATTTCTTCTAATTTGCAATCTCAAAAAATGAAGGCAGGAAAGAAATTTACTTTGGGTACCTCTGAATAAATTTTATGAATCCAAGAGAATGGATACACCAGTTGCACCATTTGAGAAAGCGCAATTAATTTTGAATTTGAATTTGCCATACTCCAGGTCCAGATTTCATACTACTGACATGACACAACCTTCCTTACCTGTTCTCTCCCATCTTCATGCTTCTAAGCTTTCAGTTTCCTCTCTTGGGTTTTCTATTACCCTTAGGTATTTTCCAAGCTGCCCTATCCTTTTCAAGTTTATGGTGCATAGATTGTGCCTGTCTCTCTAATGTGTATGTAATGATTTTTTTTTTTTTTTTTTGAAACAGAGTCTTACTCTGTTACCCAGGCTGGAGGGCACAATCTCGGCTCACTGCAACCTCCTCCCCGCAGGTTCAAGCAATTTACCTGCCTCAGCCTCATGAGTAGCTGGGACTACAGACATGCACCACCACGCCCCAGCTAATTTTTGTATTTTTAGTAGAGGTGGGGTTTCACCATGTTGGCCAGGCCCAGGCTCTTCTCAAATTCCTCACCTCCAGTGATGTACCCACCTCAGCCTCCCAAAGTGCTGGGATTACAACTGTGAGCCACTATGCCCAGCCAGATGCTTTTGTTTTTTAACAATGAGGAAATACGATAAACTCAAACATTGTAATTTACAAAGGTAAGCTAAGAAAATATCTAGCATTTTTTAAAAAAAAGTTTTATCTGTACTAGATTAATGCCATTTATGATGTAAGATCAAAAACAGTGGATGTGCATATGGTGCTTCTTATGGGTATTGGGAGGAGGGCTACCACTGAATGAGTTTGCACTCTCTCAGGGCACTGTGCAACACTCTGGATGTGGCACTGAATGAACCATTTGGGTCATAGCTCAATGACCACTAAACTATCAAGCCACATACACTCTTCTTATCCCCAACTTGGTCAGCTAAAATTTTTAGATAACTGCGTTGTACAAATAGAGACGTTGGCTTTCCCCTGTGGAAGCCTGTCTCAAACATTCATTCTTGGTGCTCCTAACAGGATCCTTTTGTACCAAAAAAGAGTGCTGTCTCTGATTCTGTAAATGTCACTTAACATCACTCATATCCCCAGTATTAAAATGTGCTAGACCTGCAGCCATCTGTCCACTGGAGCACGAGACAAGCCCAAGACAGATAGGTGGCAGGTATTCAAAAATGTATCTTAAGCTAGGATTGCAGCAGTAATTGCCTTTCCTATAACAATGAGCAGAAAGGTGTGGATAGCAAAGGCAAGGACAACCTGGGAAGGAAGCAGCAGTGAGTGGTTACAGATCAAAAACTACCTCAGAATTCCTCTCATACTTTTCAAAATGGATTTTTATTCCACCTGGTATATTTAAGTGATATTCTGGATAAGCTTATCTGAATTGGATAGGTGGGTCCCCCAACTATGCAATCTATATTTTGGAATGGTCATCCATCTTTTTTTAAAATTATTATTTCATCAGAGATAAGGTGGGAAGGAGCACAACTCAAGCAAAGATCTTTAAAGGTTTTGAATGTAAGGCCCAAAGATGTCAGTGGAATTTGGCAAGTGCAAGACTTTGGCAATATCTAGGCATCTATAGGCATATGGACCACATTATGTCATACATGTTCTAGTGATGCAAATTTCAACATGAATGGGTGTCCTACCTGAAAATGTGGCCATACCAATGGAAGTGTAGGTGGCGTCAACTCACATGTTTGTGCATATCAAGACAGAAGGTGCAGAACACCTCTCTGCTGGCTATCATTTCTTAAATCAGAGGTAAATGTCAGAAATTTAATTTTTTTGCTCTCCAATCATAAATACATTTAGCATTAGGTGACATGGAATTGCATTTTATAGTTGTGTGTTCTATTCATCTACTAGCTTTCAGATGCCAGGTCTAGTATGTTTGCTCTTCCTCACTGGTTAAGAAACTGTCCATAGATATACACAGTAAATCTGTTCAAATTACACAACAAATTCTGTGAAAACTAAATAGAAAAGAAGCACATGGGGGAAATAGTACAATTTAAAAAGGTATTTTAGATTCCTTAAAATTTCATGCAAGTTATGTTGCTTTAATTTCTTATTTCTGTTGCTTTAATTTCTTATTTCTGTTAAATGAGTAGTAGCCTTACATCACTTTAGAATACTCAGGCTTTAAAGTTTAACAGTATCGGTTGGACGCAGTGGCTCACGCCTGTAATCCCAGCACTTTGGAAGGCCGAGGCGCGCAGATCGTGAGGTCAGGAGATCGAGATAATCCTGGCTAACATGGTGAAACCCCATCTCTACTAAAAAAAAATACAAAAAGAAATTAGTCGGGCATGGTGGCGGGTGCCTGTAGTCCCAGCTACTTGGGAGGCTGAGGCAGGAGAATGGCCTGTACCCAGGAGGTGGAGTTTGCAGTAAGCTGAGATCGCACCACTGCACTCCAGCCTGGGCAACAGAGCAAGACTCTGTCTCAAAAAACAAAACAAAAAAAGTTTAACAGTATTAAGAGTGTCATCCTAAAATCCTATTATCAAGTACAAAAGGAGACTAAATAATATGCCTTTCCATAGCCTGCAAATAACCCATTTATTTGTGCAATTAAGCAATGACTGTCAGTTTTTTAAACTCTAATTATCCTTGTGTATGGCTTGAGATGCTATGTTTATTGCTACTGTCAGGTTTTTCTATAAACTTTTGTTTTGGATTTCAATTATAAACTAACAACTGAAAATGTGGGTTGCCTGTTAATTTTGGGCTGTAATACAGAACACTGTTCAAGACTACTTGTCACTTGATCATTATTGATATTCTGGCCCTTGAATCCTCTTACCAGTCAGCCCAAATGCTCTTATTAGTTACAGATAGGAGCACATCTTGTTATTATCAGCATCAAATAGCTCCAGTTGTTCTTGTTCTGGTGTCTCTGCTCCTAGAAGGCTCTGGATTTCATTGTAAGTTAAATATCCATTTGCTTTGTTGTCAGCCTATATTAAAAGACTTGAAGGTCTATGAAAACAAAAAGTTTGCTATATTTCAACTCAAATTTTCAATGTTAACCCAAACATCTACACCTTTAAGAACAGCATTTTGTCCTGGAGCTGGTCTTCTTTCTGGTCCTCAAACATTCCTAGATCATTTTTTGCTTCCACCTTGACTTTCATTGCACATCCCTTTACCACTTCAGTTGTTCCTTTCCTTTCTTTCAACATCCAGTTTACCTCTTTTCTTCATTCTACTTGAATTATCTGATCATTTACTTCAATAATTTTTCTTCTGTGATCTGTATTCTCATGATGTTTTATATCTAATCATAAACTAGTGTTTTCGTTTTCTGTTTGCCTCATTCCTTAACATAAGCACTATAATGGAATATTCTTCTTCGCTGGTAGTGTAGTTTTTGATATATTCATAGGATCTTCTTTCTCTCCTAAAACTGTTATAAAAAACTTCCATCTGGCTACATTTTAATGGCCTTTTTATCACAGTCTTTGCACTTCCCTTGTTTACATTCATTTGCTACCTTCTGTCTAATATTTCTTAATATTATATCAAAAGATGCCTACTTATGTTGCTAAGAATTCTGAACATACTGATATTTCTTACACTCCTAAGTTAGTAAAATTTATTAATGTATACAAAATCATGTGTTTCTTCATTTATAACACCACCAAATACTATTCCTTTTCAGTATTCTTACTATTCTCTTGATCTCACTGCTCTCAGTACTGCCTTTATTGAAACACAAACAAACATTGTTTTTTGTTTCCAAAGTGCCAGGCTCTGTATGTGATACTGGAAATGCAGGGATGAAGAAGTTATAGTTTCTGACCTCCAGGGGACAAAACCAGCAAGTAAGCAGTTTCAATAAGCAAAGGAATATATTTTGTAATATGGGTACACACAATGTGCTATTGAAACAGAGGAGAGTGAGAGAAGTTTCCACGTGGGGATTGTTTCAGTTGAGTCAAAAAGAAAACATAGAAGCTCACCAGGTAAACAAATAGATAGAGGTAATTTTTGGAAGGCATGACCCTGTGGTCAAAGGCATTGAATTATGGAAGAGTGTGGCACATTGGGGAGCTGCAGCTAGTTTGCTCTGATAGGAGTATACACGATGAACAGATGTGACCACTATGCTAAGCAAAAACAAACAAACCAACAAAAAACTTTTCTAACTGACCTCAGTCTTACTTTTGGCTCTTTAGTTTATTACTGTAACACAATCTGCTTTGCATTAGCTATTCAGTAACTTTCCCCAAGATACCTGTTTATGTTCCTGAATGTTCGATACCTGGTCATATAGCACAACTTTCAAAACAGCTGGTGTTAAGCTTCTTGTGTTACAGATGATTTAATGTAACGTAAAGGCTCTCTATTCAAGCTAAATTGTAGATAGACAAAAGGATAGCACTCAAGTTTACTTGTGCTTGGCTCAGGAAATCTGTCAAACAGTTTTAGTATGTACAGCTTCTTCTTAGCTACTTTGCAGAAGAGAAATGAGAATTTTTTCATCTTAAAATATGAAAAGGAATATGATCTGGTAATAAAAGAATCCAGCAATTGCAACAATTTATAAACCATTTTTTACTTAACATGGTAAATAAATATAAATGCCTCGGAGTACTGACTGACAGCGTGTTCAAGATAACAGTGACAGGCCGGGTGCAGTGGTTCACACCTGTAATCCCAGCACTTTGGGAGGTCACAGTGGGCTGATCACCTGAGGTGAGGAGTTCAAGACAAGCCTGGCCAACATGGTGAAACCCCGTCTCTACTAAAAATGCAAAATTAGCTGGGTGTGGCAGTGGGTGCCTGTGATCCCAGCTACCTGGGAGGCTGAGACAGGAGAATCGCTTGAACCTGGGAGGCAGAGGTTGCTGTGAGCCGAGATCGTGTCACTGCACTCCAGCCTGGGCAACAAAGTGAGATTCTATCTCAAAAAGAAAAAAAGAAAAATAAATAACAGTGACAGAGTAAGTATAATATTACAATTATCTAGGCAGTCATGAATTAAATAGGTGTGCATGGCATGGGTTACTATATAATGTTGGGTCTTTGGTATAGAAAGAGAAATTACTACATTAAGAAGTTACTATATAAGAAATATAATAACCAAATGTCATATATTATATTTTTTAGGGATTTTAACTGTAGTCACATGCATTATTCAATTAGCACTTGCCTCTTCCTGCAATTTTTGGTTTTGCTTGAGTAGTTATTACTCTATTTTTATTAATCTCCATTTTGCAAAAGTATACATGCCAAATACCAAACCCACATCCCAGAATTATAACAAATTTGGTTTCTAAAGCTTCCCAGATGTTTAAAAGGAAAGGGATAGGTAAACCAAACTTCTGTATGACTGAAGGAACTGAGAGCAATAATGAAGTGTGGTAAAATAAGTAATTTTGACTATTAATTTAATAGCTCTCTTCTCAGATTCAATATATTTTCTCTGTCAACAGGTAAAGAACACAGACTGTAAAGAAATAGAATTAGGAAACGTTTCAGGTTTGTGTGTGAAGCCCCTGCAGATACAGTACCTTCTAACCCCTTTAACAAAGATTTGATTAGATTATTTTAGCTCATCGAGTCTATTATATCCTAGGAGCTGGCAATAACCAATACTCCTCCTCCTTAGGGATGGAAGAAAATGATTTTTATTCCTTTATCCTGATTCGTTTTGGAGAGAAAGTGGGAAAAGGAGGCCAGGAAAGCAAACAGCCTTGAATTTTCTTCCACTAGAGGCAGATGATGGTATAATCAAATAAATTAACATCTGCAAACATAGATTTTTTAAAAATCCACTTTCAAAAAATATTGTTTCCATATTAAGCCCAGAGCTACATTTATAGGAGGATTAAAACAATAAGATTTAATTGTCTGATAGGCAACACAAGATGAGGTGGGAGAATTTAGATAGGTTCCATGCCTCTACAATGAAAAGTCATTTAGATGTCAACTCTAAAAGAACATTTGTTACATCCCATATTGTTTCTCCCTCTAGGACTTTTGCTGAAGTTCTTTTGTCCAAGAGGGAATCAAAAGCTCCTTCCCTTCAAATCCTGTGAACCATTTTCTTCTAAAAACAAAAGTAAGAAATACAAACTACCGTATGCAAATAATACTTAAATTAAAAAACAAAGTTATCACTGACTTATTTTATACTTGCTTTAGAGAACGTAAGCTCAATCATTTGCATAGGATGTTCTATGATGGGTGACTATTTCATGCTCAGGATGCCTGCTCCTTGGCCAACATTTATTGAAGGTCACAACGTAATATACTTTTCTGTTTAAGGAGGCTGGACTAGTGGCCTTGAAAGTCCTTCCAACACTGTGTAGGCCATCTGACAAATTAACAGCAGGTTCCCTTGGTTTTGTCCAAGCCCTTGACTTTTTCCTTCCCCTTCAGTGAGCAACTCCATTCCAAACCTGGGGCTTTGCATCACCCAGCGTCTCCCCACTTCTGAAATACTCTGCTCTTAAGATTTCCCCTCTGTTCTTAGCCTCTTAATATTCCAGTTCCCATTCCCATTACACTCTATTGGTGTTCAGCTCATAACTGCTCCTTTTTTTCCCTGTGAATCTAAAAGATTCCTCCTGGATACATTTTATTTGATAATCACTCTGGGCCTTTGATCTCTAACTTAAACAATTCTATTGTCTACACCCACAAAACTTGACTCTACTTTCCTGCTACACTCACAAAGCAAAAGTCTAATCCTGGATAAACCCAACCACCTGTGTTCTCCACTCCTGTACCTAGATTCACAAATTTTACAGAAATCAAATAGCCACGTGGATTTGTGCTACTAAAATTGAAATCCCACAGATCAAGGTCCTCATCTTAGTTGAACTGTCAATGATACCTGCACACCATTTTATATTTCCATTTTGATTCCCTCTCTTACTATCCGTAGCTATTTCAAATCTTCACCATTTTCCCCTCAGTTTTTTTTTTTTTAATTTGCCAATTTACCTCCATTGGTTTCAGCAGATTATCTTTTTCTACTTACTGAAAAAAATAATTCCCAAAGCAAGTGTTTCTTCATCTTGCTGCCACTTCTAACGTATTTGTATCCATACCTCTATTTTTCTTATTTTCTCTAGTTTCAGTGAAAAAAAATATATAGCAAAAAGTTAATGACACACACACTTTCTCTTCTAGTGCCTAAATCTAATCTCATTTTACAGATTCTATTCTGCAGTTCTTTATCAAGCTCTCCAAGTGAAAATATCTAGGAGACATTTTTGTATACAAATCTGGAACTCAAGAAAGAAAGCCTGGTTGGAGATTCATGTTTGAAATTCAGCAGCAAATAAAGATGAATTAAAACTGTGGCAGAAGAACAGTGGCTGGCACATATAATACACTGAATAATACTAGTCTATTCTTGTCTCTGTTTCCCTAATCTCATCCTCTTCCTCATTTCCTCTCTTAAATAGTGACACCAGAATTAATACCACCACTCAAGCCAATAAATCCTTGTCACCTTAGATGCCTTCAACACCCACCATATTCAACCAGTAACGAAGTTTTGTTAGTTTACCCCCCTGGTCTCTTTTGAGTATCTGCTCTGTTGCCGTTACCTTCATGCAGCTGGTTAGCGTGTTTTTCCTGGCTTATTGCCACTGTTCCCTAAGTATTTGCTCTGCTTCCAGGCTGTCTTTCCTGCAACCTATTTTCCTTACACTTATTGAATTATCTGTGTACACATGCAAATGTGGTCATTCTATTTATGATTACTCAAGGTCTTTAAGTAGTTCCCTAGTCACAGTAAGATAAAACCTACACTGGCACATAATACCCTTCGTTATTTGGTGCTTAATTGCATCCCTAAACTCATTTCTTTTTACTTTCTACACTTCCTACCTGCTCGATATAGTCATTTGCAATTTCTCATATGTATTATGCTATTTTTAATAAACATAAGCTTTAGTATCTCTGTTTCTTTCTTGAGTTCCCACTACCTACCATCTTTTTCCTCACCTCTTCCCACTTCTCTCTTCACCATTTCCTTGACCAAATGTTTCTTCTTAAAATCATAACCCTAATATTATCCTTTAGAGAAAGACTTCTCAGTCTGAGTTATTCTCCCTGCTCCCAAGTTTTCTTCTGGTTTTCTGTGCTTATGTCTCCTTATTATAATTGCTCACATATTAGTTTCTCCACTGCAGAAACCATGTCAGTGACTTTTTAATTTTCATTCCCAGCACCTAGTAGAGATGTAAGACATGGGAAGCACACATAAAATGTTTGCTGAATGAACTAAAGAAGCATTTTGGTTCATTATTTATCCTATTGCTTCTATATCTGTATATGTTAGAATTTAGGATGAGAATTTGTGGTAGAAATAAAGCTAAATTTATGTAAGATGAGACAAAATATATTTAACTGTAACTCTTCGCCACTCTGACTCAAATAAGACCCCCTTGCTAGCTTTCTCTGAGTACTAAGCATATACATATATTTTCTCCCTCCCTTCTGGGCTTTAAATTCTTCCACATCAGGAACCACATCTGTCAGGCTCAGTGACCTATCCTCAGTGTCTGGCACAGGATATTTTCAATAGAGGCTGTGAGATTTACTAAGTAATTGATTATCTTCTGGAGAAAGTCTAGTGGAATAATTGTTCTCAATCCTTCATAGGCAAACTTGTTTCTGAATCTTTGTTAAGTAGTGCCTTTCTTTCTTGTTGCCCTTACAAATTAAAGCATAAATTCACCGATTTTATATGACATATATAACCTATGTGTTAAAATAAATCGGATGTGAATTTGAGCTCAACAAAGATGTTATTTTTAAAAACCAAACCAGAAACACATACAAATATGTTATTTTAACGCAGTAGAGAAAGCTCAAAATAATAACTTGTATCCCTGTCAAAAGCAGGCAACATACAGTCATATAGTCATTATATAATAATATGTAATAATATTTAAAGGATAAATATTATTTAGAATAAGGCAAGTCATGTGGAGACACTACTTTATACTTATTAAATTATTTTCCGATGATATGCTTGGACATTCCACTTTGTTATTAAATCATGAAACTTACCTGTAAGATTCTTTATGAATGAAATAATTATCTTGTATTTCTCTTTCAATATTGCAGAATCTGTCTTTAGTATTTTTTGATGCTGGTCCTGGAACAGCTCTTACAAAGAAAACAACACAATCAGTAATCCTGGTCTAAGAGATGTGAGAAAAGGAATAGTCACATTCACCCAGGCTGAAATAAAGTGGTGCATTCATAGTATACTGCAGCCTTAACCTCCTGGTCTCAAGTGATCCTCCTGCTTCAGCCTCCTGAATAGCTGGTACTACCAGCCTGTGTCGCCATGCTCAACTTCTTTTTTTTTTTTTTTAAACCATTTTTAGAGATGAGGGTCTCATGTTGCTTAGGCTGATCTCAAACTGCTGTCCTCAAGCAATTCTTCCACCTCAGCCTCACAAAGTGCTGAGAAAACAGGGGTGAGCCACCGCACCCAACCTTTTCCATTAATCTTTCTGCACTCTTCCCTCTCATACTCAAATGGTGACCATCATATTGCTTTCAGACAATAGAAATAGTCATGAACATCCTCGTAACTCACCATCAAACCTACCTACCTTTCCTGCTTCAGTATCTATATTCTTTTTGCCCAGATTCCTGTTAAAATACACAATCTCAGCACCCACAAAAAAAAAAAGCTAGTTCCTCTCCACTTATAGTTTGGATCACATTCTGGTTATTCAAGGTTTTGCTACAGTAATTAATCACTATCTTTCCTATGTAATTTATTTCCATATATAGGATAATAGCCAGAAGAATAAAAATATTTCTTGGTGTCTCTCATATCTTGAAAACAAATTATTAATATAGTGTCTCCTTCCAACAAATTTATGTTTTCTCTTTCCCTTTTATAGAAAACTTCTCAGAAAGGTACTACTATGTTTTATAAAGCACACTTTTGTGGAACTCTCACATTCATCCTATTCAGCCTGTTTTTTCTGAAATCACTAATGGCCTCTCTCTTGCCAAATAAAACATTCACTTTTATGTCTTTAATCTTAGTCAAGCTCAACCTTGCAGCACATTTGACATAGTTTCCTCTTTCTTAAAATGCTTTTCTTAATTTTTCTCTGTCTTTGACTCCTCTTCTACAAAAGGAGGTAAGTACCTATGTTTACCTACATCATGTGGCTGTTGTGAGGATGGAAGAGTTAATACTAGTACATAAATAGTATTTTTTTTTTCTTTTTTTTTTTGAGACGGTTTCTCGCTCTGTCGCCCCGGGCGGAAGTGCAGTGGCCGGATCTCAGCTGCAAGCTACGCCTCCCGGGTTTACGCCATTCTCCCGCCTCAGCCTCCCGAGTAGCTGGGACTGCAAGCGCCCGCCACCTCGCCTGGCTAGTTTTTTGTATTTTTTAGTAGAGACGGGGTTTCACCGTGTTAGCCAGGATGGTCTGGATCTCCTGACCTCGTGATCCGCCTGTCTCGGCCTCCCAAAGTGCTGGGATTACAGGCTTGAGCCACCGCGCCTGGCCCGTAAGTAGTATTAAATGTGCCTAGCCCATGATATTTCTCAAAAAATGAAAGCTGTTACTGTTTTTAAAAGCGGTACTCTCCTGCTCCCCCTCCTATTTCAATGACTGTTTCGGTTTTGATTTCTCGCTGTGACTCTGCTGCCTGACCTATAAATAGAGCAGGGCTCAGGGCTGGGCCCTCTTCTCTAGTCTGTCTTAATTTCCTCCCCGTATAATCTCATAGAGCCTCATGTCTTTGATTATTATATGGACATTAACATCCCAAATTTATATCTCTACCTCTCATCTATCTCTCGAGCTCGCAACTTAACTACTTGTCATCTCTATTTTAAGTCTAATAAGGATTTTAACTTGAAAATACCATAACAGAATCCATAATTTCCCGCAAGATTTTTCCATGTTGTAAATGATACCAATATTTATCCAGTTACTTATACACTTCGACTGCTGTATTTTTCTCAGTCGTCACATACAATCAAATATTTAGGTCCTGTTGGTTTTACCACTCTAAGTTTTCCTGAAACACTTCATCTCTTGCCACCCCCAGTCATGCTCATCTCTTGCCTGGCGTACTGCACAAAGCTCCTGGAGGATCTCCCACCTTCTATCCTTGGCTTTCTAATATTAAGTTTCTACTCAACAACCAGAGCCATCTTCAAAAACCATATAACCTGTCATTTCACTTCCCTCTCAAAACGCTTGGATTTTCTAAGCATCCCACTGAGGCCTACTGGTGTCTACCTCTTCTTGCCACTGCCTGTATTTTCAATCTGATATTCTACCACATTTCTCTTTACTCACTAAACTTCAGCCTCACTGCACCTTTTTTCTTTCTCAAATATGTTGAGCCAGTTTCCTTTGAGGGGCCTTTGCAGTGCTGTTCACTTTTCCTGGAATACCTTTTCTTCAGATTTTCATGTGGATGCCCTTTCTTCTCCTTCAGGCCTGTCTAAATGCCTTTTCAGAGAAGCCTTTCCTGATTAACCAACTTAAATTAGCCTTCTCCAGTGGTTAATAATTGGATCACCCTTTCTTAATAACGCTCACTATTATCTAAAATCATGTTACTTATGTACTTATTTCTTTACTTTTTTTATGTTTACTTCTCTCAATGAGAAGGCAATCTCCATGAAGGCAGAGATCTTCTTTGAATGCTGAGTCCTCAGTGACCAGAGCAATGCCTGGCACATGGTACTTGCTAAATAAATATTGTTGAATAAGTAAATATTTAAGAAGAGATATTCCCAATAAAGTGTGAGGGCAACCCAGGGCAATTCATATACCCTCTCAGTTGGTAAAACTGAATTTTATAGATATCCTTTTCTTAAATATAAGTTAACAATATAAAAGCATGACAATTTCTGTCAACCCCTACATTTTGTCAACATGGACTTGAATACTATAAAATATTGGGGTTATAAGGAACATGGAATATCATATTAAAGTTTCTAAGAAAGGTTTGTTAAAAATAGTAACTTATTTTCTCAATTTATCTCAGGTTGCTGTGACTAGTTGGTCAATTGTCTTATTTTCTTCACTCCTGAATTGTTTATATAATCTCTGCTTACCTGCAAGTATAAGCTGAAAAAATAAGGTATGTCCCTACGTTAAAATTTACCAATATATTATTATCATTAATATTTCAAATGGCATAGGTATTACTTGCAGAATTAGAGATTAGTATAGAAAAAGCCAGAGTCTCTCTTCTCATGATTACTGCCACGTATTATTCATGCATTTATTCATTTCTTCAACAGATACCTACAGAATATCTAATGTGTGCCAGGAAATATGCCTGAAGATATGCAGTGACCTAAATATCTACCATGCCCACCCTTTTCTGAATATCATACTAAAGCATATTATTAGTATAACCAATGATCAACCTATCAGAAATATCATAATTTTGAGTCGGCATTATATATGACAGCCTTGGAATATATGATTTCTTTTATTTTTCTTGGAAGGATTGAGTTAGTGATTGAGTATATGAATTTAAATGTTCCATCCTGGTCATAGTCAATGTATTCTCCAAAACATAGAGATTATCTTTAAGTTGGGAAATTTGCAATAAAAACACCATTCAGGTCCTAGAAAGCAAAGTGTAATTAATGAGTGTTCAAAAGAAGAATAAAAATGCTTAATCAAAATGGTTCCAATTATATTACATTTTATCTTGAAAAAAAGATACTACAAAGCACATTTAGGGAAAATATTTAATACCCAAAGTGATATTTGATAGCACATTATGAGGAAAAAGTCTATATTGAAAATAATGTATTCATTATTTATTCTATTATGAATTTTCGCTTCCTGATCTCTTTCAGTTTGGAAGTGTGTCAATTCAGATGAACATCAACCTACTTACTCTAAGCAATAAAAATAGATTATTAGGCCGGGCGCGGTGGCTCAAGCCTGTAATCCCAGCACTTTGGGAGGCCGAGACGGGCGGATCACGAGGTCAGGAGATCCAGACCATCCTGGCTAACACGGTGCAACCCCGTCTCTACTAAAAAATACAAAAAACTAGCCAGGCGAGGTGGCGGGCACCTGTAGTCCCAGCTACTCGGGAGGCTGAGGCAGGAGAATGGCGTAAACTCGGGAAGCGGAGCTTGCAGTGAGCTGAGATCCGGCCACTGCACTCCAGCCTGGGCGACAGAGCCAGACTCCGTTTCAGAAAAAAAAAAAGAAAGATTATTAGATTGGGTTTTTCAGATAAAATTATACTTGTTGCATGAAAGTTTGCTTTTTATTTATTTATTTTATTTTTTATTATTATTATACTTTAAGTTCTGGGGTACATGTGCATAACGTGCAGGTTTGTTACATATGTATACTTGTGCCATGTTGGTGTGCTGCACCCATCAACTCGTCAGCACCCATCAACTCGTCATTTACATCAGGTATAACTTCCAGTGCAATCCCTCCCCCCTCCCCACTCCCTGTGATAGGCCCCAGTGTGTGATGTTCCCCTTCCTGAGTCCAAGTGATCTCATTGTTCAGTTTCCACCTATGAGTGAGAACATGCTGTGTTTGGTTTTCTGTTCTTGCCATAGTTTGCTAAGAATGATGGTTTCCAGCTGCATCCATGTCCCTACAAAGGACACAAACTCATCCTGTTTTATGGCTGCATAGTAGTCCATGGTGTATATGTGCCACATTTTCTTAATCCAGTCTGTCACTGATGGACATTTGGGTTTGATTCCAAGTCTTTGCTATTGTGAATAGTGCCGCAATAAACATATGTGTGCATGTGTCTTTATAGCAGCATGATTTATGATCCTTTGGGTATATACCCAGTAATGGGATGGCTGAGTCATATGGTACATCTATTTCTAGATCCTTGAGGAATCGCCATACTGTTTTCCATAATGGTTGAACTAGTTTGCAATCTCACCAACAGTGTAAAAGTGTTCCTATTTCTCCACATCCTCTCCAGCACCTGTTGTTTCCTGACTTTTTAATGATTGCCATTCTAACTGGTGTGAGATGGTATCTCATTGTGGTTTTGATTTGCATTTCTCTGATAGCCAGTGATGATGAGCATTTTTTCATGTGTCTGTTGGCTGTATGAATGTCTTCTTTTGAGAAATGTCTGTTCATATCCTTTGCCCACTTTTTGATGGGGTTGTTTGTTTTTTTCTTATAAAGTTGTTTGAGTTCTTTGTAGGTTCTGGATATTAGCCCTTTGTCAGATGAGTAGATTGCAAAAATTTTCTCCCATTCTGTAGGTTGCCTGTTCACTCTGATGGTAGTTTCTTTTGCTGTGCAGAAGCTCTTTAGTTTAATTAGATCCCATTTGTCATTTTGGCTTTTGCTGCCATTGCTTTTGGTGTTTTAGACATGAAGTCCTTGCCCATGCCTATGTCCTGAATGGTATTACCTAGGTTTTCTTCTAGGGTTTTTATGGTATTAGGTCTAACATTTAAGTCTCTAATCCATCTTGAATTAATTTTCATATAAGGAGTAAGGAAAGGATCCCGTTTCAGCTTTCTACTTATGGCTAGCCAATTTTCCCAGCACCATTTATTAAGTAGGGAATCCTTTCCCCATTTCTTGTTTTTGTCAGGTTTGTCAAAGATCAGATGGCTGTAGATGTGTGGTATTATTTCTGAGGACTCTGTTCTGTTCCATTGGTCTATAGCTCTGTATTGGTACCAGTACCATGCTGTTTTGGTTACTGTAGCCTGGTAGTATGGTTTGAAGTCAGGTAGCGTGATGCCTCCAGCTTTGTTCTTTTGACTTAGGATTGACTTGGCAATGCGGGCTCTTTTTTGGTTCCATATGAACTTTAAAGCAGTTTTTTCCAATTCTGTGAAGAAACTCATTGGTAGCTTGATGGGGATGGCATTGAATCTATAAATAACCTTGGGAAATATGGCCATTTTCACAATATTGATTCTTCCTATCCATGAGCATGGTATGTTCTTCCATTTGTTTGTGTCCTCTTTTATTTCACTGAGCAGTGGTTTGTAGTTCTCCTTGAAGAGGTCCTTTACATCCCTTGTAAGTTGGATTCCTAGGTATTTTATTCTCTTTGAAGCAATTGTGAATGGAAGTTCATTCCTGATTTGGCTCTCTGTTTGTTACTTGTGTATAAGAATGCTTGTGATTTTTGCACATTTGTTTTGTATCCTGAGACTTTGCTGAAGTTGCTTATCAGCTTAAGGAGATTTTGGGCTGAGACAATGGGGTTTTCTAAATAAACAATCATGTCATCTGCAAACAGGGACAATTTGACTTCTTCTTTTCCTAACTGAATACCCTTGATTTCTTTCTCTTGCCTGATTGCCCTAGCCAGAACTTCCAAGACTATGTCGAATAGGAGTGGTGAGAGAGGGCATCCTTGTCTTGTGCCAGTTTTCAAAGGGAATTTTTCCAGTTTTTGTCCATTCAGCATGATATTGGCTGTGGGTTTGTCATAAATAGCTCTTATTATTTTGAGGTACGTTCCATCAATACCGAATTTATTGAGCGTTTTTAGCATGAAGGGCTGTTGAATTTTGTCAAAGGCCTTTTCTGCATCTATTGAAATAATCATGTGGTTTCTTGTCTTCGGTTCTGTTTATATGCTGGATTACGTTTATTGATTTGCAAATGTTGAACCAGCCTTGCATCCCAGGGATGAAGCCCACTTGATCATGGTGGATAAGCTTTTTGATGTGCTGCTGAATCCGGTTTGCCAGTATTTTATTGAGGATTTTTGCATCGATGTTCATCAAGGATATTGGTCTAAAATTCTTTTTTTGTTGTGTCTCTGCCAGGCTTTGGTATCAGGATGATGTTGGCCTCATAAAATGAGTTAGGGAGAATTCCCTCTTTTTCTATTGATTGGAATAGTTTCAGAAGGAATGGTACCAGCTCCACCTTGTACCTCTGGTAGAATTCAGCTGTGAATCCATCTGGTCCTGGACTTTTTTTGGTTAGTAGGCTATTAATTATTGCCTCAATTTCAGAGCCTGCTATTGGTCTATTCAGGGATTCAACTTCTTCCTGGTTTAGTCTTGGGAGAGTGTAAGTGTCCAGGAAATTATCCATTTCTTCTAGATTTTCTAGTTTATTTGCGTAGAGGTGTTTATAGTATTCTCTGATGGTAGTTTGTATTTCTGTGGGGTCAGTGGTGATATTCCCTTTATCATTTTTTATTGCGTCTATTTGATTCTTCTCTCTTTTCTTCTTTATTAGTCTTGCTAGCGGTCTGTCAATTTTGTTGATTTTTTCAAAAAACCAACTCCTAGATTCATTGATTTTTTGGAGGGTTTTTTGTGTCTCTATCTCCTTCAGTTCTGCTCTGATCTTAGTTATTTCTTGCCTTCTGCTAGCTTTTGAATGTATTTGCTCTTGCTTCTCTAGTTCTTTTAATTGTGATCTTGGAGTGTCAATTTTAGATCTTTCCAGCTTTCTCTTGTGGGCATTTAGTGCTATAAATTTCCCTCTACACACTGCTTTAAATGTGTCCCAGAGATTCTGGTATGTTGTATCTTTGTTCTCATTGGTTTCAAAGAACATCTTTATTTCTGCCTTCATTTCGTTATGTACCCAGTAGTCATTCAGGAGCAGATTGTTCAGTTTCCATGTAGTTGAGCAGTTTTGATTAAGTTTCTTAGTCCTGAGTTCTAGTTTGATTGCACTGTGGTCTGAGAGACAGTTTGTTATAATTTCTGTTCTTGTACATTTGCTGAGTACAAGTACAAGTACTCAGTACAAGACTGAGGAGTGCTTTACTACCAATTATGTGGTCAATTTTGGAATAAGTGTGATGTGGTGCTGAAAAGAATGTATATTCTGTTGATTTTGGGTGGAGAGTTCTATAGATGTCTATTAGGTCTGCTTGCTGCAGAGATGAGTTCAATTCCTGGATATCCTTGTTAACTTTCTGTCTCGTTGAACTGTCTAATTTTGACAGTGGGGTGTTGAAGTCTCCCATTATTATTGTATGGGAGTCGAAGTCTCTTTGTAAGTCTTTAAGGACTTGCTTTATGAATCTGGCTGCTCCTGTATTGGGTGCATATATATTTAGGATAGTTAGCTCTTCCTGTTGAATTGATCCCTTTACCATTATGTAATGGCCTTCTTTGTCTCTTTTGATCTTTGATGGTTTAAAGTCTGTTTTATCAGAGACTAGGATTGCAACCCCTGCTTTTTTTTGTTCTCCGTTTGCTTGGTAGATCTTTCTCCATCCCTTTATTTTGAGGCTATGTATGTCTCTGCATGTGAGATTGGTCTCCTGAATACAGCAGACTGATCGGTCTTGACTCTTTATCCAGTTTGCCAGTCTGTGTCTTTTAATTGGAGCATTTAGTCCATTTACATTTAAGGTTAATATTGTTATGTGTGAACTTGATCCTGCCATTATGATATTAACTGGTTATTTTGCTCGTTAGTTGATGCATTTTCTTCCTAGCCTCGATGGTCTTTACATTTTGGCATGTATCTGCAATGGCTGGTACCGGTCGTTCCTTCCCATCTTTAGTGCTTCCTTCAGCATCTCTTGTACGTCAGGCCTGGTGGTGACAAAATCTCTAAGCATTTGCTTATCTGTAAAGGATTTTATTTCTCCTTCACTTATGAAACTTAGTTTGGCTGGATATGAAATTCTGGGTTTAAAATTTTTTTCTTTAAGAATGTTGAATATTGGCCCCCAGTCTCTTCTGGCTTGTAGAGTTTCTGCCGAGAGATCTGCTGTTAGTCTGATGGGCTTCCCTTTGTGGGTAACCCGACCTTTCTCTCTTGCTGCCCTTAAGATTTTTTCCTTCATTTCAACTTTGGTGAATCTGGCACTTATGTGTCTTGGAGTTGCTCTTCTGGAGGAGTATCTTTGTGGCGTTCTCTGTATTTCCTGAATTTGAATGTTGGCCTGCCTTACTAGGTTGGGGAAGTTCTCCTGGATGATATCCTGAAGAGTGTTTTCCAACTTGGTTCCATTTTCCCCCTCACTTTCAGGCGAAAGTTTGCTTTTTAAAGGAATTCTGCCATAAAACTATATGAAGCAAATTATTTCATTATTATTTCCTGTGGTAATAAATATAAAGAATGAAAAGTATATATTAAAATTATTTAGACTAATTAAACATGTAAAATCAATTTTCAGATTCTCCATCTTGGGGCTAATAATAATAGTTATAAATGATATGAAGAGTTTCAACTGCTAATAGTGTTATAATCCTCCCAACTGGTGAGTTATCTTAGAATGAAAGAGGACAACTTGTACTTATTTTCCAATAAAAATGGCAGAGAAATTACATGCATATATGTTTCTGATAAATATATATATATAAATTATATAAAAAGTACTCTTACACTGGCAATGCCTACTGATTAGATCTATTAGAAGTTTTGAAATGATAAAGTAACTTCTCTATTAACATACATTTGGGTTATTTTTATTTATTTTTAAGATATTGTTGCATATGGAAAGTCATTATTTAAACATTGAGAAATTAGACTATTTTACTAAAATTATTGTTTCCTGATTATGCTGAGAAATAGAATAATTTTTCCAGTAGAGATCAAATGGCCAAAAGCTGGATGGCTGATGCATGTTTTGATGAACAGATCTTTGAGGACATCTAGTGGTAAAATGTAGATTCATTTATTCACTGTTTTCAAAGTTTTAAAATGCCAATGTATATATCTTGAGAGACATTGAGATAAGTTGGAGATTGAATAAAATGGAAAAATTTGGTAAGTTTTGTCTTCAGCAAAAATACCTTAAAATGGTTAAGAACAAAGGGTAGGCAGAAAAGAGCTAAATAACCTTTAGTAAATATTTTTACATTTTAATTCTGAGAAATTTGTGTAGAGAATAAAATTTAAAACTGTAGCTTATATTATAAACATATTTCTTCGTGCAATTATGTTTAGCTGATGTGAGTATGCTCCATTTCTGTGTATAAGCACCACACTTGTTCTGATTAGGTGAATTTCAGTAGTATATGAACTTTTAAGAAAATTTAAAAGAAAGCCAGGAGACCACCTGTGTATATATTTTCTATTTATGATAATCTATCATTATTTATATTTTTAAGTGACTGAATAGACATGTCCTTATACTTAGTAGCAGCAAATTTTGTTGACTTATGCTTATTTTATATGTGTTTCAAGCAAAATAACATCACAAGCAATGAAGTCTCATTTTTGCTAGGTTTTCAGGAGCAAAATTATCTATACTTTTAAAAAATCAACTCAGACGTTTAGTCAGCATGTTTCAGCGGCACAAATGTGCTGGAGACTGTCAAAGTTTGTCTTCAGACATATATATATATAAGCAGAAATTGGGATAAATTATTTGATATCATTAAGCCTGAAATTTATTTTCAGAATGAATATATTGGATTAAACTCCAGGCTCTCTTTGAATCCAAACATTCTTTGATTTTTTATATGACCATCTATATGCTTTACTTACTCTTCGGAACAAAATTCTACCAAGCAGTACGGGGAAAATGTCACAATTATATTTCTAAGACTCTGTTTACAAATTACAAGTGAAATTGGAATTATGTTAATTATCCAGTTAATTCAATTAGTGTTTAAATCCAGACTCAATTTGTCATAGCCTCATTTACCTACATTATTGTCTATATTGATTACATAAAATGTTTAGCCTACACTTTGCTGTGTTGACTTAACTTGTAAACTGACAGAGAAATAAGAGAGTACATAATAATGTAAACTAGTACAGTTTCTCAGGGGAAATATGTTTTCTTTATATTAGATAAGCTCTGTTGTGTTAATCGCACTGTAAATGAGCAACAAAATATTTGACATACATGATCAAAATGTTATAGTCAGTTATTTTTATTAATTCAAAAAATATTTACTGAGTACTGACTATGTGCTCAGCATAAAATTTTATATTGATAAAATCTGCTTTGTGGTATCTTTTCCCCAGCGGTCTCCAGCACGTTTGTGCCACTGAAACATGCTCACTGAAGGTCTGAGTTGATTTGTTAAAAGTGTAGATAATTTTGCTCCTGAAAACCTAACAAATATCAGACTTCATTGTTTGTGATGTTATTTTGCTTGAAACACATAAAATAAGCCTAGGCCAACAAAATTTGCTGCTACTAATTATAAAGACATGGCTATTCCATCATTTAAAAATATAAATAATGATAGATTATCATAAATGGAAAATATATACACAAGTTTTCTCTTGCATTTCATTTAAATTTTCTTATGTATTTCCAAATATATTCCATATATTACTATATGTATATATTTACTATATATTACTGTATATGTTACCATATATTACTATATGTAATATATTTTCATATATTACTGAAATTCACTTAATCAGAACAAGTGTGGTATTTATACACAGAAATGGAGCATAATCACATCAGCAAAACACAATTGTTTACTGTTTTGAAAACATGCTTTCAGCAATATCTTTGTGTTTGTTAATTCTGTAATATTCACTTTGTTTTATTAGGATAGAGTCCTAGAACTGAAAATGAATTGATAAAAGTGTAAGAATACTTTATAGCTTTTGGTAGGCATTGCCAAACTGCTTTCCAAAAAGACTTAATAGTTTGCAATATCACTAGTACTTGTTTTTCTATCGTGTATCATTATTAGGAAGTAAACTTGTTTCTTCTTGTTTTTCTTGTTTGCTAAGTGAAGTTTATATCTCATTTTGATTTGAATTTTCATTTCTTTAATATAAAAATGTATCTGTATGTGTTTTCTGTTGCTATTTAAAATTTCTGTTGCTATTTAAAATATATAAGGATGTATATACACTTTGAAAATTTTGGCAGATATATCTCCTACTGTATTATTTACCTTTTACTGTTTTTGCATAATTTTTTTTTTTCTTATCTATCTTTTGCTTTATGAGATCTCCCCTTGTTTTCAAATGTAGAAAGTCACCTCTGTCTCTTCCAGGATATTGTAAATATTTGGGTCTAGTTTCTTTTAGTTGTATGCTATTTCATTTTTAAAACTTTACCTTTTAATTCACTTACATTCACTTGTGTTTGATGTAAAATATTTACCTGAATTAATTTGCTCCCAAATTTTAAATAATTATCCCAGTACTGCTTATTATATAATGCTTTCTTCACTCTATCATGGTGATATTTTCTTTGTCACATAAAGTTTTATGTTCAGCAGGACCCTTATCTTGTTTAGGGCAACATTTTTCTTCTTGGTTAGGTTTTACACTTTTTCATGCTTTCCCCATCCTGACTTTGATGAATATTAGTTGAATGAGTGGCTATAATTTTTAATATGTTTTATCGCCTGATAAACTAATTGACATTCAGACCTCTTGTCATCAAGTTTAGGTGTCTGCTTTTTTTTTTTTTTTTTTTTTTTTTTACAATTTACTTCCTCCTTTTCTCATTTCAATGTAATTGTGTTCTAATCTCTCCTAAATATGTTTGATCTCAGTTGTATCATGCAAGGACGTCTGAAAATCCAGCTTCACTTTTACAATGTAGCACTTTTTCCAAGTGCATATTTTGTGAGGCTTTTAACATTTATCAGTTAGCAACTAGATACTGACTCAGGAACAAAAGCAAACAAAAAAAGTGTTCAATGAAATGGCCTGAATGGATGACCAATCTAAGCAGGAAGTCTTCCTTTTTCTGTTTAGTCCACTGATCCTTTTTTTCTACAATGGAATAAGGATGATTTCAAAGTTACTCTTATGCTGTTTAATGGATTATTCTGGGCTGTTTATGGATGAATACAAGGTAACCATTCAGTGGAGCAACACTGTTGTTGTCTTAAAACATAAAAGAACAATGCAAGGACAACTGACCTTGGTATCCTAGTACTCTATCTTGAACATATATTTGGTATTCGCAGCCTCAGTCTGAAGTATATATTTGAAAAAGTGAGACAGAAAAGACAAGTGAATATAAACTCAGTTATAAATACTCCTTATATCATTAAACATAGACTATTTGGAAACATTCCCAGGATATAAGCAGTGATTTATTTGTTTGGGGAGGTAGACATGGAAATTCCTCCCCTTCTTACTAAACAATATCATTCAAATTCTTCATGTTCAGTAAATTCTAAGCACCGGGGAATACATTTTCCTTCCTATAACTCAATGTGGTTTGCATTAGTCCTTAATAAATATATTATGATATGCTATATACCTCTGTTTGCAGTTTTGCAAATCATTGTGTAACTTCCTGCCAACCACCTCCAAAATGTACAAATAGGCTATTGCACGCAAGGTGAGTAACTGTGTATCTTTCAAAATTGAATTATTATCCTTTTAAAAAATTAATCACCCTCACTTGTACACCAACCTAGAGAGAGTACTGACCTACTGTAAGCAGTTTTGAAGGTTATTCAAAGTGGTAGTGACATTTTCAAGTTGTTTTTCAAATGCATTCATTTTTGAACCAACAGGACTTTGTAGCTGCTGAAAGAGAATATCACAAAGTCATATATATCAGGCAGCAACAATAATATAACTAATTGAGTTGTAGGTAAAATTATGTAAAACAACTTGACTTTTAAGTTCGTCAGTAAGGTATCCAGTTCATTTTTTTTTTTTTTTTTTGCAAAGTAAAGCTGGCAGTGATATTTTAGTGGTGCAATACTGACATCCAATGGAGAGACAAATTAAATTTTGTTTATTTCCGTTGAAGAGCTATAAAATAGTTATTATTTATGCTGTTTCTAAGAGATCTTCCACATTGAAAAATCCATTCAATTTTAAGTCGTGTAAATTTGTATCTCTGTATCGTCTCTTCAAAACAGTATTATAATTTTCAACATAGTTGTATAAATATGTCAAAAATTTTCAGTTGTAATCTTTTTCTTGTGGTTGCTTGTTTGGTTGCAGGTTTCTCCCTGAAAGAAAATACTTGCTTCTTAGTTCATCAGGATATAATCACTAAGTAAATAAATATCATTTGCTTATACATAAGTATATTTAGGATCTTAAAATGAACACAAAAGTTATGTTGTTCACAGTAAAGAGAACCACTTATTGCAGATTTTTCCCCAAAATATTTTAGAGCTTAGCTGAGTTAACGTTTGGTTAATTTTCTAATATAGCATAATTAGATGTGTTTCAACACTTAACAGAATCTTAAAAAGCTATTAGTGCTGGTATAGTAAATCATAGCCAGTGTAAATGAATGTTTCTAAAAAGCCATTAATGTCAGTGGAAATTAGAACCTCGGGTCTGTAGCTTTTCTGTCAGGAGAAGACAATGTGTATTCTGCCCAGGAAGATTAACTATTGCATTCTTATTCAAAACCCAAATAAGTTTGATCATTTAGACTGAGCCATATTGAAAAAATTTGAAAAGGGACCAGGATAGACACCTTTGTGTGTGTGTGTATGTGTGTGCACATCTGTGTGTGTTTTCCTGCTCAGCATACCTCCTCATTCTTTTGACAATGAAGCCCCTCCTTACTGGGGGATTCTATGTAGTTTGGGTGGGTTAAATTCTTTCCCCCAGTGACAGAGATTTGCACGCGAACCAGGACTGCTTAGTCTGAGTAATTCATCTCCTGCCCACAGTGACAAATGCAGGGATCAGAACACAAACCAAGCAGGAGCTGTTTTTTCAGATTTTTCTAGGATTCCTAAACTCATAGGACAGGAGCTTCAGACTCAATGGCTCTGGTTCCCTGGATCCAGCTGCATCTGCAACAAGATACTGGCTTTATTAGGTACATGAGTTAATCCATTCATTTGTATACTTAAGTTAGTTTAAGATAGGCTTATGATTATTGTTGTTATTATTATGATTCTTGTTTATAACGGAAACAAACCTGAGCAATACAGTGAACACCATACTGGTGACTGGTATTAAAATTTTGAAATAAATTATAATATAATTATCTACAACAATAGATTTATGCTACCAGAATATATCTCTATTTCACAGAGTCATTGCACTAAGAGGTTAAATCAAGTGAAACTTCTTCTCTGTTAACCATGAAGGGAAAAGATAGTTTTAATAAAAAGTTTAAAAATCACTAAAAAATAGAAAGCACTAAACTATTGATAGGGTGAAATAAATAAATAATTTTCTTACTAATAAATTCAGTGATCTGGAACAAATCACTTTCTTACATTTTTAATTTCCTTACGTGTTTGATGAAGGAGTTAAACTCCATAACATAAATCTATCTCATACTGAATACCTGACTATTATAACGGCAGAAAGACTGTATCTTCCAATGTCAGATAGTCTCCAACACAAAGCGAATCAGGAAAAATACAAAAATGAAAAGAAAAAACAGAAATTACTAACATAAAACTGGAACCAAAACGTATGTATGAGGCTTTATACCCCTAGAAATTCTGTTTCAATTTTTGTTTTCTTTTTACAAAAACATCTACACCAAAGAGTTTATTCATTTTTTCTTAATTTTGCCTTTTGCTTTTCAAATAATGTTTTGGGTTTTGTGAAGTTTAGGAATATGAATTTGTCTTTTTTCCCTAAAATATAAGAGAATCTTGCATACACTGGTATGTAGACAATCAGATTAACTGCAATTTTTCATGTATTCAGCAACTTAGTTAATCAACACATAGTTATTGAATAACTACGGTGTGCTAAACACTTGGCAAGAGTATTCTTCTATTATTTTGAAAAACAAAAAATATTGACACTGACCTATTTGAGACAGAACAGATGAAGGGGTTCGGGTGGTTTTAAGCGTAATTTTAATTAGCACATTTTTTCACAGTCTTGGGTCTCTGTGTATACAGATTTGAACTGAGAAAGACAGGGATGGGGCACAGAAAATACTAAGAGGGACAGGTGCTTTCAGGTCATATTTGAGATTTACTGCTACTCTTTGGTGCAGACCACTGAAAACTCTAGGAACTTGAGGTAGATTCTCTTTTTTCGTCACTATAAAGAGTCAATAACCTAAACTCATTTTATCTGTTCAATATCCCAGGAAACTAGGAAATTTTTGTTTAGTATTTGTTTTTGACAAACATTTGGCAGCTGAAAAACTTGCGACCAGATTAGTAAGCTCTGAAGAAAGATGAAAACTGGGAGCAACCACTCAGGGTCTGATTAAATGTAAAAATGTATATGTTTACTATGTAATTTAGTTACAAATAGTTTTGTAGGAAAAAACCCAAACTTAGTGGCTACATCTAGTTAGGAAGGCAGATAAAGATGCGTGTCATCCAAACATGAACTTGGTGAGTAAGTTTTTGAAGCTCAGATACAAATTCACACAGGAGTGATTTAATTTTCTCAGTATAACATACCTTGCCAGATTCTTGGCTACACTCTGATTGTTACCTACATAGTAGCAGAGTTGAAACAATAAGATTGAGCCAAATAGCATTTCATATGTGGGGCGTGGGGGAGATGCTGGTGGTGCTGGTGTTCTTTCTTTAATGACTATTTAAGGATGTTTCATAAGTGTGTTGCTTCTATCACTATTTTTCTTATTTGGTATAACTCTGAGTGTAATTCATCTTAGTTTTTTAAAAGGTAGCTCTTTATTTCACACAAGTTATGGATCCATTAAGATTTCAATGTAAAATGTACACTATTTTCTTGCTTAGTAAACCTCTGGATATGTCAGGCCAACATTTTGTAGGAACGATAGGCTGTGTGTATGTATTGCTATTCCAGGACTAACCTCTGTTACATTTTATATCACTTTATCGCCAAACATTTCCATAGTAATCCAAGACTATAGCCTTCATTGATGTTTTTTCAACCTTTAAATCTGTGGATGAAGATTGTTAAGAATTGTATCTCAGTGATTAATATCAACTTACTAACTACTGATTAACACTATCAACTGATTTACATTGTAATACAGTACTACTAAGAAAATCGAAGTCAGTCAGAATAGCCTACTAATATCTTCCAGAGGAGAGAAAATAAAGATGGTCCTGGTCAGTCTCTCTCCCTCTTCCCCTCTTTTTGACACACTCCACAAATATTTTTACATCTTTAGGTGAATATCCCCAGATACAGATAGTTGAAAGATAAGCATTTTCTTGCATGAAAAATGAATTAGCTTTATTATCAGGATAGAATAGGGGGTCTTAAGAGAAAGTTACTCCAACTACCTGTTTCCTGGCAGAAGGAGAAGCTACAATTAAAATATTCCAAAATGAAAATTATCATATCAGGCAAGATTTTTATTTGATTCTTAGCAGGCAGCAGTTACGATCTGGAGATTCATCTTGTACTATTCATGGCTTATTGAGTGTTTTTATACGATTTAAGTTGCAGTCATGCTTCATAGCTTGGAACTGTGAAGGCTTGTTTGCCTACCTGTTGCTATGTAAGACCACACTTGGAATTGCTGCTGGATAATAACTTTATTCTTACCAATGGGTATTACCTGGCTCACCTTAGAGGTGAGCAGCGCCCCTTAGTCAGCTATATACCCTTTTCAGGATTCTTAATTTTTGCAAGAGGATGGCAGCCTACTCCCAGCAAAACTGCCTATTGAAGCATAGAGCACTGCACTTAACTCCTACAGTAAAAGCGACTATATGCAAGGTCCTTCCTAAGAATATACTCTTGACCTTGCTATCTGTCAATAGCTTCCAAAAACTTGGCTGAGATAAACAGCAGTTATTGAAGACTGCATAAAGATTGTATTATCCATTCTTTCAACTAAATCTGTATTTTTCAATTTTTTTTTTAAAGTAGCAGAACCTTTTTATCAAATGGGACTTCTCACACAGTCCAGTAAATAAAATGGATTTAAAGAAGACTTTGTCCCCAGGGACTCCTGTTGAACCCTGCTGTCTTTAGTGGAACCCACAGCTGTGCAGTGAACAATCTGAAAACCATTGCTGTAACTGAGGTTGCAAGCCCAAAGGCCGTTAGGGGCCCACTCAAGCAAAGGTAAATGAGTCTGTATTTGTATACATATATGTAGACATAGACATAGACATATACACACAAAATATATATCAAGAGCATGAATAATTCCCAAGGGCATTTATCAACTGTGATTTGTTTGTTTGTAAAATCCTGTGCTGGCCACACAAGGCACATGTGCCCTTCTTATTTTATCCTTTGCACTCTAGTTTCCACACCCAGATACTCTAAAATCTATCTTCAAATAGCCACATTATCAGCAAATTATGCCCTGAAACTGTATTGTATTATATATAACTGTAACACATCATTTATTTTGCTTGATTGCATTTGGCATATTGTTATGAGCATGACTTACTGTATAGGAGGGAGCATCATGTGTTTATTATTAGGATATTTAGAACAGTGTTTCTCAAAAACTGATAAATATACCTTTGTATTGGAATCCTCTGGAATGCACATTCCTTGGCCTTATCTCAAACTTACTAAAGCATAATTTCTGGTAGTGAAGCCTGGAATTCTATACATAAAATTATTTGATTAATGCAGAGGAAATTTAAATACATATAACTAAGTGACAGAAGCCAATCTGAAAAGGCTACATAATGTATGATTTCAGCTATACGACATTCTGGAAAAAGTAAAATGGACATTCTGCTCCATTTTATTGTGAGCCTAAAACTGATCTAAAAAAAGTTTATTAATGCAAAAAGGTAGATAATTATTATGAACAATGAAGTTTGAATATCACTGGTCCAAAGGATCTTTTCTATTTATTAACCTGTGTCCTTAGAATCAATAGAAACTGTTCTCTGAGTCATTTTGGAAGCAGTGATAATTAGGATTTTACTAAACATTTTTTCTTAACTTTCAGAATGCTGTGAATTTTGTAACTAGTGGTACTTTCTACTTTGTGTGATTTGCTGATAAACTTAGAACCAAATTTATGGTGTTTATTTCACAAATATAAACCACTTCAAGGCCTTAAATTATCTTGTCAAACTCACTATTGGCTCTACTTTATTTTTCTATTACTATATTTCCTTCATTTATTTTTCTTCAATTGTTTTAATTTGCCTTATCTTGACAATATATTTTTGCTTCTGTATAAGATATTTTAAACACTGTCACATTGGACAATAAATTTTTCTGAGGTAATATTCCCATTTTTAAAACGGAAATATTATTACCCAACAAATAAGTTTGTTGGATAATTCAGTGTGTTAGCGCATATAAAATGCTTACCAGTGTGCCTGGCACATAATAAGCACTCAATAACTGCTACTTAGTAATTTTTTTTTAATAACTGGAATAATATATGCCAATATAAGTGTTAAAGTAAATCATCAGTTATATTTCAGAAGTTGATAGCTTTATTTTTCATTTTATAATTTCATTTTTATTTGCTTAATTATCGTGAAATAAATTGCATGCAACATTACATTTTATCTCTAAGTACTTCTAATGTGCATCTTTACAAAAATAAGAACACATACATCTAAAATAATATTATCACATCTGAAAATAATTTATTGATGTCATCCAATACTCTATCCACTCGTAAATTTTGCCAGTTATCCCCAAAATGTCTTCTCTAATGCGTTTGTCCAATGAACAATTTTAAGTAGAAAAACAATTACTGGGTTGCTCTCTGTATAATCTGAACGTCATTTGGCCATTTCTAAGTAATTAATTTTATGCAGTTGGCTAGTAGAAGAGGACAAATGTTAGACAAATGGAAAGGGCAAGGCAAAGACCTGGCCAGAGCAGACTGTTCCATGTGAATAAACAGCCAGAGCATGCTGTTCATGCCCATTGGTATTTTTGCAGTGGACCATAATGTCACAGGATAGCGAGTCATACTTTTAAAATTCATTTCAGCAAATAATAACACAATGGTCAATAACCTGGGAACTGACAGTATAGAACAGAGAATCCATGACTGTCTCCATAGAAAGAAGCTGATCTGATAAATTATGCATACTATTGTATAACTGGATAATTTTGCCTTTCAATTCATGAGGTTCCAGTGTACTGGACATATTCAGGTTGTAAACACATTCAAATAGACAGGATACTTCCTATGCGGTGAAAATAGAAGAGCACTGAAAGCTTAAAGCATAGATTTTTTTCTTTTCTTTCTTTTTTTCTTTGGACGGAGTTTCACTCTTGTCACGCAGGCTGGAGTGCAGTGGCAAATCTCAGCTCACTGCAATCTCTGCCTCCTGGGTTCAAGCGATTCTTCTGCCTGAGCCTCCCGAGTAGCTGGGATTACAGGCACATGCCACCACAGCTGGCTAATTTTTGTATTTTTAGTAGAGACAGGGTTTCTCCATGTTGGTCAGACTGGTCTTGAATTCCTGACCTCAGGTGATCCTCCTGCCTTGGCCTCCCAAAGTGCTGGAATTACAGGTGTGAGCCACTGCACTGGGCTGAAAGCATAGATTTCTTTAGTGAATATACTAAAATTTTCTCTGAAGTGGCCATCTAAAAAGGAATTAAATACGAAAAGATCCATTGATGCACAGGAATAAAATTTTAGTAAAGTAAATATAGCTCAAATCTTAGATTTTAGAAAATGATACGGCAGGGATTATTTTTTGTTTCTCAAAATGAGCACTAGTTGCCTTGATTTTTGAGCTGCTGACATATATTTCCACCACTTGTGGTTTTCTACTTTGTGAGAAATTCATAGCAATCAGAGAAAAGATAAACAAGATAAAACTGAGCTTTTTAAAAAAGTTTTCTTTAGTCTGAGGTTTTCCAAATGTTTGTGCTAGTCTATCAGTTGGAGTGAATTCCAAAAAGCGTCTGATCTTGGAAGGTAAAACTAAATTTGTTAGTGTTGTCTCTTTCCCTTTTTCAATTTCCATCAAACATATACACAATAACACATACACAGTCCTTGTATAATATATTTTAGAAGTAATTTGATGACTTTAATAATTTTTGGCATGATTTATGCTACCTCATGAAGCAATTGATTTATTTAGAATTTGGAGAGCTGCAATCAAGTCACATATTTTAATATATTTATTCCTTCTCAGTATGCTGCCTTGTCTTGATGGAAAATGTTTTCTTATTCTAAATATTTGGAGTGATCTTATTCATTATATTTCAACTATGTTAGGTTTTCTTGCTCAGGAAATGGAATTAATTCATGTCATTAATTCAAGAAACATAATTGAGCATCTGCTATGTATCAGACTTTTTAGGCACTAGGAATAGAGTATTAAACATGACAGAGAAACATATATATCCTCATGGGCCTTGCATTCTAGAAGGAAGAGAGAGAAAATAAACCAAAAGAAATAAATACTACGCTATGTATCTAAAGTGAAGAAAAGACTAAGTGAGTTCTGGTGAGGTGGGGATGGGGAGAGGAATCACAAATATAAATTGGGTATATGGAAAAGACTCTTATTCTGCCAGGTGCTAGGTAGATGCAGCTGAATTCACTACAGGAGGGGGAAGTTTATAATGCTTTGCACAAAGACTCAAATGGGCTAGACTTGGCTTTGGGGAAGCAGTCAAAATAATTGTCTTTGACTTTAATGGAGTAGAATGAGAAGCCAGTTGATGGCTGCCAAACCTAGGACAGTTAGTTGGTTACTGCTGTGTCCAAGCAAGCTCTGACCAGGGAGATTGCAGTAGAAGTAAAGGAGAAATGGTCACAATCTGAACATATTTTGAAAGTAGAAACAACAGAATATGGATATTAACAAAAGAGAAGAATTGATATTACCACACAAAGTTTTGGCAAAGAAACCATGAGAGAGGAGTTACTATTGAGATGCGATATGTAAAGAGTTCAAAAGAAACATATTTGGGGTGTGTGTGCATGTACGTGTGTGCTTGTATCAGGGAAAGGGAGAGTCAAGAGGAATATTTTGTTTGAAATGAGTATTAAAAATCCAAATTGTGATGTTGTGTAAACAGTCTTGAATATAAGAGGCTGGAGTTCAGGGGAGAGCTCCTGGGTAGACACAAAAATTTGAAAATTTTCAGCTTGGTGTCTTAAGCCATGAGATTGGGTGAGATCACTAAGAGAGTGAGCATGAACAGAGAAGAAGTCCCATGAGTTTGATATGAGACACTACACTCAAGAGATTAGGAATATGAAAACAACAAAGGAGACAGAGAGGGAGTTCTCCCTGAGATAAGAGGAACTCCAGAAAAAGATAGTGACCTGGAATCCAAGTGAAAAAATTACTATAAAGAAGAAAGAGGTATCTGAAGAATCAAATGCTATTAATAGGTCAAGCAAAATGAGGGCTGATAACTATCTTTGGACTTTGGAATACAGGGCCATTGGTGACTTAACAAAACCTGTTGTTTTTTAGTGTTTGAGGAAAATTTGGGAATGGCTTGAGTTCAAGAAAGAATGCATGAGGGATTTGAGATAAGAGATAGAGGACGATGATTGTAGGCAAGACTTTCGAGAAGTTTAGCTAAGAGAAAGGACATGGGAGGCCTGGATAAGGCTGTGGGGCAAGTAAATATTTTTAATTTTTAATACAGAAGAAATGATATTATGTTCATGTATGAAGTGGAACGGTTGTAGAGAATGAAAATTAAGACTTGAGAGAGACTGGAGAACCTGATTGATATCCTTGAGTGGGTTAAAGAAGACAAGGCATAGAGTACAAGTGACAGATGTGGCTTCAGCTAAAAGCACAGTCATACCCTCCATAGCAGTAGGAGAAAAAACACAGAGCACACGTGGGAAGGTGGGAGAGTGTGGATGTAACCTTCAGATTGTTTCCTTTTATTTAATGAAACAAGGCCATTGACCTAATGTAATTGGGGAATTGGTGTGGGAGTTTCAAGGAGAAATAGATATAAAGTAGTTATTCAGAATGTGGATTAGTGTATGAATTAGGGAAATACAGTATTTTAGCTGCGCAGTATTGAAGACTCACTTGAAAGACACAATGAATTTAAGGTGATTGTGTTCTGCATAATCACTGTCATTGCCTTTCAATTCATGAGGTTCCAGTGTACTGGACATATTCGGGTTGTAAACACATTCAAATAGACAGGATACTTCCTATGCGGTGAAAATAGAAGAGCACTGAAAGCTTAAAGCATAGATTTTTTTCTTTTCTATCACGTGAGTGCAGACTTAGAGTGGGCTGAGAGATAGTGTTTTCAGTTTTACTGAGTGAGGTATCACAAAGCAACAGAGTTGGGTTATCATGATGTCTGGCCATAGAATCTAAGCTGCTGAATTGCATGAATAAAATGAAGTCCTAAGGAAAGTGAGGGACAGTAAAAATGGGTAAAGTGAGGGACAGTAAAAATGGGTAATATCAAAGTATTGTTTTTCTGGGATTAAAGGAATTTTGAGTTGGGATGTCTATTAGTTTCCTATGGCTTGTGTAGCAAGTTACCACAAATGTAATAGTTTATAAAAATACAAATTTATTATTTTACAATCCTGGATGTCAGAACTCCAAAATGTGTCCCACTGGGCTAAAATCAAGGTGATGACAAAGTTGAGTTTCTTTCTGAAAGCTCTAGGGAAAAAATATATTTTTGTACTTTTTCCAGTTTCTAGTGGTTTCCCCCATTCCCTGTTCATGGCCCCCTTTCATCTTCAAAGCCAGCAATGTCTGTTCACATCTTTCTCCGGTTCTTACTCTTCTGCCTTCCTCATTTAGGTATCTTGTGATTAAAATGAGCCCATCCGGATATTCCAGGGTAATCTTCATATTTTAAGATTTGCTAATTAGTAAACTTAATTCTGTCTAATATGTAAATTTCCCTTTGTCATGTAACATGGGAATTAGGTCATTGACATCTTTGGGGGTCATTATTCTGCCCAACACAAGATATTGAAAATAGTAAGCAGTAATTATGAGAGGAGATGAGAGAAAATATATACATGCATATATATATACAGAGAAAATGTACATAGAAAGAAGTTGTTGAAGAATAGGAAGCTTGAAATTGAAATTGTTATTTTGTAGTGGGTCTAGAGATTGATTATGGGAATGAACCAACTCCAAAGGAAGAGAGTAGTCTAAAGAACTGACAGACCTCAGTTTTGAAATTATCATTTTGAAAGGATAATTATAAAGCCCATGCCATTACTTTAAAAATCAACATCAAGGATCTAGAACCAGAAATACCATTTGACCCAGCAATCGCATTACTGGGTATATACCCAAAGGATTACAAATCATACTACTATAAAGACACATGCACACATAGGTTTATTGCAGCACTGTTCATAATAGCAAAGACTTGGAATGAACCCAGATGCCCATCAATGATAGGCTGGATAAAGAAAATGTGGCACCTATACACCATGGAATACTATACAGCTATAAAAAATGATGAGTTCCTGTCCTTTGCAGGGGCATGGATGAAGCTGGAAACCATCATTCTCAGCAAACTAACACAGGAACAGAAAACCAAACACCACATGTTCTCACTCATAAGTGGGAGTTGAACAATGAGAACACATGGACACAGGGAGGGGAACATCACACATTGGGGCCTGTTGGGGGATGGGAGTCAAGGAGAGGGATAGCATTAGGAGAAATACCTAATGTAGATGACGGGTTGATGGGTGCAGCAAACCACCATGGCACGTTTATACCTATGTAATAAACCTCCATATTCTACACATGCGTCCCAGAACTTAATGCATAATAAAAGAAATCAACATAAAAGGGTTTTAGAGATCCAAGAGATAAAATATTTAATCAATGAAGAGTCATGACCCACTGTGGCAGATTTTATTATTGTTTAGTAAATATTAGGCTTTGCCATGTCACTTTCTTTGGCCAATGGAATATAGTGATCAGTGAAAATGTGCCAGTTCTGACCAGAGGCTTTAAAGGCTATTACAGGATTTAGCCAGTCCTCTTGAGCTCCTACTGACCTCTGTTGTTAGAACTGCATGCTGGGATGGTGACTGCTCATTCAGCCAGGGATTTGGAATGTGAAGACATGTGAAGCAGATCTGAAACTAATCTACAACCTGATTCTAAGCCCACGTGAGCTTAGCTCATTTCAGTCCAGCTAAAAACCAATCCACAGACCAGTAGGTGGAACATAAATGATTGTTTTTGTAAACTGTTAAGTTTTGAGATTGTTTGTTATGCAGCATTATGCAGCAAAAGCTGCTTAATACATCAGGTAACAGTAGATGGCAGTGATAAGCAGGGCTAGTAGTGAACTACTTTGAAGATACGGAATTTAAAGCTTTTTGTTTTTTCTTTCAGGGAAGAGGGAGGGAAATGATCTGGAATCCACTGTGAGAAACAAGGACACTTACTTTATTTACTGGTCCAAGAACTGTGAGCAGCAAATCAGAATTTACTTTAGGGGTTTCAAGGAAAATGAGGTTCACAGAAGGCATCTGCATTTTTATTAAAGCAAGAAGGTGAAGGGAAAATTTGGAGACATAGAGGATATGGGAGAATTTGCTAACAATCTTCCTTAAATTCCATAGTGTTGTAGAAAAATTTCCACTATGACTTCTCTTACTTTAAGATCTTTTTCTTTTCAGCTCGATAAATAATGCTTCTGCTCCTCACTTTTCTTTTTCCTAAGCAAGAGACTAGAGACATTCTTAATTCTACCCTCCCCATTACCTCTCACATTCAATAGATGCCCAGGCTTTCTCTATTATGCTTTCAAGTTATGTCCCAAATGGGTTGCTGTTTTTTTCTATCCTCACACTCCTGGCCTAGTACATACTCTCTTCTTTAGTTGCATGAGATGCTGAAACAATTTTAAAAGGCTTTTATGTTTCTAGTATCACCTCTAATTAATCTGCTTATCTATTGAAAAAAACATGGATTCTGGAGTCAGATATTTCCCAGTTGGCATATCAGCTTTGAAATTTATTGTCAGATAAAAGATAAAGCTTTATAAACTTTCCTCACTAGTCGAAATGGGACACAATAAAATTATCTAATTTATAACGTTGCTGCTGGAGTTAAATGAAATAAAACCTAGGTAATTTTTGGCACTACATAATGTCCAATTAATGTTAGTTTCCTTCTTTCTCTTACATTTCTAGAGCTGTAGTTTATTTTATTTTATTTTTTCATATATAACTTTTATTATTATTATTATTATTATTATGCTCTAAGTTCTAGGGTACATGTGCACAACGTGCAGGTTTGTGACATATGTATACATGTGCCATGTTGGTGTGCTGCACCCATTAACTCGTCATTTACATTAGATATATCTCCTAACGCTAGCCTTCCCTGCTTCCCCCACCCCATGACAGGCCCCGGTGTGTGACGTTCTCTTTCCTGTGTCCAAGTGTTCTCATTGCTCAATTCCCGCCTATAAGTGAGAACATGTGGTGTTTGGTTTTCTGTCCTTGTGACAGCTTGCTCAGAATGATGGTTTCCAGCTTCATCCATGTCCCTACAAAGGACATGAACTCATCATTTTTTATGGCTGCATAGTATTCTATGGTATATATGTGCCACATTTTCTTAATCCAGTCTATCATTGATGGACATCTGGGTTGGTTCCAAGTCTTTGCTATCTTGAATAGTGCCACAATAAACATACATGTGCATGTGTCTTTATAGCAGCATGATTTATAATCCTCTGGGTATATACCCAGTAATGGGATAGCTGGATCAAATGGTATTTCTAGTTCCACATCCTTGAGGAATCGCCACACTGTCTTCCACAGTGGTTGAACTAGTTTACACACCCACCAACAGTGTAAAAGTGTTCCTCTTTCTCTACATCCTCTCCAGCACCTGTTGTTTCTTGACTTTTTAATGATCGCCATTTTAACTGGTGTAAGATGGTATCTCATTGTGGTTTTGATTTGTAATTCTCTGATGGCCAGTGATGATGAGCATTTTTTCATGTGTTTTTTGGCTGCATAAATGTCTTCTTTTGAGAAGTGTCTGTTCATATCTTTCCCACTACCTGACTTCAAACTATGCTACAAGGCTACAGTATCCAAAACAGCATGGTACTGCTACCAAAACAGAGATACAGACCAATGGAACAGAACAACGTCCTCAGAAATAATACCACACATCTACAACCATCTGATCTTTGGCAAACTTGACAAAAACAGGAAATGGGGAAAGGATTCCCTATTTAATAAATGGTACTGGGAAAACTGGCTAGCCGTGTGCAGAAAGCTGAAACTGGATCCCTTCCTTACACCTTATACAAAAATTAATTCAAGATGGATTAAAGACTTAAATGTGAGACCTAAAACCATAAAATCCTAGAAGAAAACCTAGGCAATACCATTCAGGACATAGGCATGGGCAAGGACTTCATGTCTAAAACACCAAAAGTAATGGCAATAAAAGCCAAAATTGACAAATAGGATTTAAGTAAACTAAAGAGCTTCAGCACTGCAAAAGAAACTACCATCAGAGTGAACAGGCAACGTACAGAATGGGAGAAAATTTTTGCAATCTAACCATCTGACAAAGGGCTAATAGCCAGAATCTACAAAGAATTTAAACAAATTTACAAGAAAAAATCAAACAACCCCATCAAAAAGTGGGGGAAGGATATGAGCTGTAGCTTAATAATGAAAATTTGATTGTGTCATTCTATTGTGAACAAAAGAGATCTCAAAAAAATTCTGTTACTATAGAATGGAAAGCAAATTCTCTACCATGGCATAAAAGGCTTTCAATGGCTTGACTTGTTTTTTTTTTTTTTTTTTTTTTTAATCTCCTTCCACTCTTGGGCACAGCTGATGGGTCTGAATTATAGTAGTAACTCCATTGGTGCAAAACCCACAAGGCTCAATTTCTAAGTAGTACAACATCCTGGAAATGAGCTAATGCAGACATTGCCAGTTGCTCACCACAAATCCATTTTCTTTTTTGTTGTGGCAGAAACTTGTCAACTGTAAACAATATCTGTGTAATCTTTCTCCATATACCCATTTACACTGTATGATCTGATCCTCTGTATTAAGTGGGGATATGTTTCTGAGTGCTGGGTAGCAGAACATGCATAGATGTGATATGTGCCATTCCCATGCCTAGTCATTAAAGCTCGACTTACTTCTCCACACTCCTTTTCTTTCCTGGAAGCCAGATGTGAACAATACAATACCTACAGGCCAGATGTGAACAATACAAGGGAGGATTCTGAGCCTCTGAGAGATGATAGAGCCATGATATCACAGACATTTGGATTCCTAAATGATTATATGAAGCAGCTCCCCACCTTCAATTTCCACTATACTGTGATGTAAACAAGAATGATGTCTTGTATGTGTGTGATAATCCATTGAGATTTTATTGTTAATTCTAATAACTTTTAGCCTGCCAGATTAACAGAGATATCGAGAGGTGTTGCTGCTGCAATAAAACCTAAAGAATGTGTCATTGGCTGAGTGGTTGGACAATGAGCTACAAAGAAGCAGATATAAAAGACTGACAGTTGAGATCCATTCTTTACTATGGCAAGATATTTGGTAAAAATAAAATATGATAACTGGAAAAGCAGACCACAAGCATACACAAATAACTATGAAGAGAGGTTGAAAAACAGAACATTATTCACGAATATAGGTTGCTATTGGATGAGTTTGGAAAGGCATTGCAAGAAAGAAATCGCAAGAAATAAGTGGTTTATTTGTAGCAAAAAAGGAACAGGTGGAATTTAGAGGCTTTTCTAAGGTGGGAAAGCCAATTGATTCTGAACTCCAAAATAAGAGACATAAAAGATGAGACTGAGAAAATGACTTTGAGCACTGAATACTTAGTGAGACTTTTCAGTTGAAGTGATTCACTCAGTCATATTTTTGAAAGTCAAATTAAAGGTACCTTTCCATTAAGGTCTATCAGGCTGTCATCATGATACCCTATCAAGTTGAGAGAAGAGGTTTGAGGATGAGCAAACAGAGATAAAACTAGGTCTAGGAAAATACTTAAAGTGTGGTTACTGTCATATGAAAATGACTTGAAGCAAGTAAATCAGAAACCCACTAAAATTTTGAGGGACTTTTGTTGCCAATGAGACAATGTCAAAGAAAAAAAAAAAAAACCTTTGAATGTTCAAGATATTAAACACATTTCAGTTCATCAAGCTTTCTCCAGAAGTAAATGAGCTGTAAAGGCTGAGCATTCCCAAAGGATGGCAACATCCCCAGTGGAGAATAATGGGAAATGAAGGGTTACTGCCAGAAAACAGAGTCAGGGTCTAATTTGGAAACTCTACCAAGTGTCAGAACAATAACCTTCATTCACCAAGCTGGCCCAACAGGATTTCATAGTCACTACAGCCAAATGACTACTTCCATTCTGCCATTCTTCAAATGGGCATGGTTATTGTTGTTATTCTGCTCTGATCTACTCTGTGTATATATATAACATACATATACTTTTTGGTGAAAAAGCGGATCAAATAAACATGACTTATAGTTCATGTAGCACTACCAGACATGGCATTTGTGCTTGAGGACTGCATATCTCCTAAAGGTTGTGGACTCTGAGCTAGCGGCAGAGACTGGATGAGGCATTGGCTGTCTCTTTTATGGAAGTGGCAAGGGTGTCCCATGTGTGGAGAATAAAAGTCAAAGACTGGCTTGTACACAAATATCTATTTTAATTTGCAAACAACTAGACATTACTTTCCAGCCTCTTTTCTTTTTTTTTTTTAAATAGAGCTTTATTAATTAGAAAGACAATAGTACATCATTTAGCCCATGATAAAGGTATTCATTAAAAAGTGGAGATATTTTTATCCCCAGATAATCATCATGTAGAGTCTCTCTTTAGTCTCTCATTCTGCTTCATTCTCTTTGTGTAACTTTAGTATGCATATCTCCTGGGTACTCTGTATATTTTTTCTTCTCTGTATACACATGTGCCATGGCTTCTGGTGTCATTTCTTCTACTACACTCTTCACTGGGACTTGACTGTGGCTGTTTTCTTCTCTCTCTTTGCTTATAGCTACAGAACTTCTGCCTTGGCTTCTCCCGCTCCTCTCTTCTCTGCCATGGTTTCTGCTGTTCTCTTCCTTTCTTTCAGAGCTTCTCTTCCCTGGGCTATGATTGTGGCTTCTGGACTTTCTGTCAGAATCAGAATGGCTTCGTTTGCTATTCTCCCTAGAACTCTCGTGTTTTAAGAACTCAGGCCTTTCATTGGCTTTTTTCCTGGTTAGGGTAACTGCTAGAAAGTTCTTCATAAAGTTTTCTCTTTTCAGGCTTGTCCTTCTCTTCAGAATCACTGTTGTTATGCCCTGAGCTCTTGTTTTTCTTTCTTTTCTTCTTTTCAATATATTTTTTTCTTTAATGTCACTCTCACTCTGCTGCTTTCTGAAGTTTCAGTAGGAGAAGAGGAGGAGGAAGAGGAGGATGAGGAAGAAGAGGACTTGTTTTTATGTTTTTTGTGTGTACTTCTGCTTTTCTGAAACTTTTTCTTTTTTCTATCTCTTTTCTTTCTCTTTGTTCTTCTCCAGTTTATCTCATTTCCTGAGAAGTTTCTGTTTCTGTTTTTGTTTGGTTGTTAATAACTTTAAAAATTCAACTCTGGATCTTCTTCAGCCCCGCTTACAGCAAACTCCTGTGGTGGATCATTTGTGATCAAGTTTCTCCACAGCACATTTCATTTCAGGGCAAATCCACTGTTTCTCATTTCCTCTATTGGTTCTGAGATGTGCATTGATGACCTGAGCCATCACTGGGAACTGAACTTGCATTGATTCCAGAAAGACCCAACTAAGGATATTCTTGATCTGTGTTGACATGACCCCATTTGTAACATTTAATGCCCCTCACATTTCAAAACCGAATACCAAAGGGTTGATCTCTGATGTTCATGTCATCTTCAGCATATTTGTCCTGTGGGGCTCCTTTCTGCCATTCAAATTTGTATTCAGTCTCTCCTCTGTTTCTTCTTTCTCTTTGTCTACTTTACTTTTTTAACTCCTGGTGGGGCTTCATACATGAAATTATGAAGCCATTCTTTACACATTCATATCCCATAACCAAGCTATTATCATATGATTCTTGTTCTTAAGATATTGTTGCATTAATTCTTCTTGTTTCTTCTTACCATATGATATTTTCTATTCTGTCACCCATATTTTTTGATATTAGATTTGGAGGTGGGATGAAAGTCCTTCTTGCACATGAAGTTGGTGAAGGATTTCCCCATCTTGGAGCTGGAGCTGGGGAAAACAGAGGCTAATGGAGTCGTATGACTAAGTTCTGCTCACAGGATGTGATTGGAGGGGTTGTCTACAACTTTCAGGCCTGGTCCCTCAAATAATTCTCTCTCTCTTTGTCTTCTGGCCACTGTAGAGGATCATGCAGAAGCTTTGAGGTCCTAGGATATTGTTAAAGCATCATATGGAAAAAAAGCTGATCCTTAAATGAGTGCAAGCAACAAAGCCTCTTTGACAACTTTCACTGTAGTGACATAAGCAAGAAGGAAAGATTACTGTGAAAAATCACCAAGAGGGTTTTTTTTTTTTTTCCACAGTAGTTAAGCTACATTATAGTTCCCAGTCTCCCCTAGAAGTTTACTTTTAGACTGTATTTTTTGTTTGACACTCAATATATATTTCATTCCTACAAAAACATTTCAGTAACTTTGGTCACAAGAGACTGTATCTCAGTACAACTTACTATGTTCATTTATAAACCATGTATTGTCTACTCTGTGTGAGTAATCGTGGCCATATGACTGAGTTCTGGCTGGTGGAATATAAATAGGTGTTTAGCGTGCCATTTCTGGGCTAGTAGATATGACCCTTTAAGATATCTTGCCCCTTCTGTTGGGCTGATGTGGAAAGCAACCATACCATAAGACACAGAAAAACCCACGAAAAAAGGAGCCTAATTCCAAATCATTGAGTGGAAAAAAGCCACCATTTTATGTAAGTGAGAAGTGAATTTATGTTTTTACTTACATGCATATCTATTTTTTAAATTTTTTAATTTTTAATTTTTAGATTTATTTTAATTGACTGATTTATTTATTTTCGGAGATAGGGTCTGGCTCTGCCACCCGGGCTGGAGTGAAGTGGCACGATCTTGGCTCACTGCAACCTCTGCCTTCCAGGTTCAAGCCATCCTTCCACCTCATCCTCCCAAGTAGCTGAAACTACAGGCATGTACCACCGTGCTTGGCTAATTTTGTGGAGATGGGGTTTCCCTTTGTTGCCCAAGCTGGTCTTGAACTCCTGAGCTCTAGCAATTCTCCTGCCTCAGCCTCCCAAAGTGTTGGAATTACAGGCATGAACCACTGTGTCTGGCCGCATTTCTAAACCTTCTTGTAACAGCACTCAGCATTTACCCTAAATAATAAATGGGCCGTATTCCTTTATATTTCTATTGCTTCCATATAGTCAGTTTGGAACACCCTTTCAGAAGACTTCTTCTGAAAACTCCTATTTAAACTTCAAAAACTCATCTCAAATGTCAACAACTCACTGAGCTTTTCTCTATTCCTAGGCAGTTATTTATTCCCTTTCCCAGAATAACTAAAAATTTCATGTATCCCTATTATTGTATTTCTATTATTCAATTATGATTGATTTGCACAATTGAGGATTTGCACAATTTTCCCTTCTTGACAGTTAAAGCATAGAGAGCAGGAATTTACTTTGTATTTCCCTATATCTAACATGCCTCACACAGAATAGACAATACATGATATCCAAATGAACAAAATAAATTGTATTGAGATAATACTCTCATGTGATCAAAGTTACTGAAATATTTCATAAGAAGTATATATATATATTGAATAAGTGTCAAACAAAAATACAGTCTAAAAGTAAATCTTGTTAAAACAGATTCAGCTTTAGAACAAATAGAACTCATTATCTGTCTGTTTCAGTATATGGAAATTCTAATAATGTCATGACCCTGATAGAAGAAGATAGAAAATGCTATAATGGAGATTTTTCTTCCCACTCACCTCAGGTTAGGAAGAGACTTTAATTATTTCTACACCAATCCATCAATTATTCACAAACTCGATGATCTGAGTGCTATCTCCATTCCGTCAGAGTAGAGTTTCAGGCCTCCCTAGGCTTTTGCTGGGTGTAGGTTGTTAAAATGCAGTCAATTTAGTCTTTTGTAGTTTCTCTACATTTTTTTCAAGGTCTTCTATGGCTGCATAGAAATCTTTGTTTCCATAGATGAATTCCAAATGTGAGAGAAAATCATTTGGAAAAATGTAATTATGTTTTATTTCAGATCCGATATCAACAATGGAACACAGCTTATACCAAAAGCTTCATTTCCACTGAGTTGGTTCATGTATGACTCACTTGTATGATTTTTAAGAATCTTCTATTTTAAAATCTGTCATAATAGTTAACAAAACTGAAAATCAAGAATATGAATCAGATGTATTGCAGTAACTGAATTCTCAACAGGTTTTATTTTTATTATACCACACTGTGTAGATGCAGTGACAGAAACATAACTTTAAAGTAAATAGCTCATTTTCTTTGTATTGAAAATGCCTTAAAGATAATATTGTTATCAGATCAATTTTGTCTACACATCTGAATCTATTTCTGGATAATATGATCAGAAATAATTACAGAAAGACAACCAGAGTGGACCACAATGCTATGAGTTTATCACTTAAGGCCTCTATATGTTCCTATTTTCATTTTTTTTGTACATACTTTCTTAATATATGGAACAGAACTCTTACTAAGTGTTCTATTTTAGATTATCTTTAAATGACAGCTGTCATTTGTTTCTGTATTTGTGAAGATCTGTAAACTAATAGATATCTGACAATAGACCTAGTTGTCTCTATCCTTTGCACCTACGATTAAATTCTTACAAGCAGTAACTTCCAAATTTGACATGGTTATTTGAAATGTCAGCATTTTAAACAAACATAAACATAAATCTGAAAGATTAGCTCAGCTAAGCCATATACTTACAGCTAAGCCATATACTTACTACAATACAACCATAAAGCACACACCTGGAATTACAGTTTCCCAGCATCTACTATTGCCTATTACCAGTAATTGAATATGTAGAGAATATCAGCAGGACTGAGGTGAAAAAGAGTACAATGCTTGGTATTAAATCCATCTGATGCTAATACATGAGAAGTCTTTACTTTCCCCACCAACCATACCTTTTTAAAAAGATAAAAAATGATTAGAAAAAAACAAATCAGCCTTAGTTGCTTTATGTTTGTTCCTACTCTAAATATTGCTACTCTGGGGAAGCTATACCATAACACACAAATGTAAAAATATAAGGATAGCATGGAAGAGTCATAGGTTATTATTATTGTTTGAAATGTTAAAACTTTAAAAGCTGATAAAACAGGTATCACAGTAATACTCAGCAGTCAACATAAAGCATACTATTTCTGGCTCAAAAGGGTCAATGCACTAACGCTGCTGGATGTTGAGTAGCATCCTCTATATTTTACTGCAGGTAAAATAGAAAAAAAGTTAGATCATTTTTCTACTTCTAAGTGGAACAGCAAAGAATCATTATAAAGTCTCTGACACAAAATAATAGTTCAGATAGGTGAAGGTTGGTATTAAATTTCACAGCTTAATTTTCACATTCTTGTTTAAGCCTTAGTTACTTGTTGTACTCAAGTTTTCAAACTATTTTAATTCATGATCTTTTCTATTACAGCATTTCCAGACTTCCCCTAAAATCTTGCCTTGTCAATCTGATATAGAAACTAAAAGCTACAAACTTAACAATTATTAAACTCAATTCTTTAAAACCATCTTTCCCCGAAAAGGATCTGACCTGCAACTGATCCACATTCTCTTGGTCAGTAATACCACCTTTTGCTCAGGAACCCAAGCCATACCTGAATCACCCTTCCTTTCTTATTCCTCTCCATTTACTTCAGCCAGTAAATCCTAAAGCCTTGTCTGTCTCCTAAAAATCTCTTTTATAAGTTTCTTTCATCTTGTTCTATTAGTGGTTTTATTCAGGATCTTGTTACCTTTTTTCTAGAACTAGCCTCCTAACTGGGCTTACTATATTTAGTATCTCTCTAATTTTACCTCTTTTCTTCTCCCAAACTTGTGTTTCTGAAAATAATTTGACCTTTTCACTATTCTGTTTGAAAAACTCCATTAAATCCTTATTATATACAGGATAGTATAACAATTTCTGAACTTGACTCATGAGATCTTTCATAAGGAAGCTCCATGTTACTTTTCTTATATTTCCTTTTCTTAGTCTCTTAGGCTGCCATAAAATTACCATAGACTAGCTAGTTTATACACAACAGAAAATTATTTCTCACAGTGCTAGACTGAGAAGTCCAAGATCAAGTCTCCAACATACTGAGTGTCTAGTGGGGGTTCACTTCCTTTTTCATAGAAGCCCATCTTCTCATTATAACTTCACTTGGAGGAAGGGGCAAAGGAGTTCTCTAGGGTCTCTTTTATAAGGTTCCAAATCTCATTTATGAGGTCTCCATCCTCATGACCAACTCACCTCCCAGAGTCCCATATGCAAATACCACTACATTGAGGACTATATTTCAACATACGAAATTTGGAGGGACACAAACAAACCTCTTTTCTATAGCACGCAGCCTTTCATTATCTTATATTCCAGCCATACTGTATCACCAGTATTCCCAGAAATTACCAAGTTTATCCATACATTTGATAATCTTCTTGGAATAAGAGACTAAAGAGGAAGTATAGCTCAGTGTTGAGAACCACGAGTTTTGGAATGAATTCAAATGGAGGCCTTGAATCTCTGCTTTGCAGTTTGCTAGTAGTGAGACCTGGTCAAGTTACCTAAAATAATGATGCCCCAAGTTCCAGTTTCAATTATATCACTCTTTTCAGGATTGATATGAAGATTATCTACTATCTATCTATCTATCTATCAATCAGATTATCTATATATAAATATGATATTCACATAATAACTGGAAAATACTAAATAATATACGGTACTTATATAACTGTGTCTATGACTGTTACTACTATTACTATTTCGGCTACTGCCGTAGTTCCTTTTGTGTTTAGTTGCTACATGTTTTGAAATTCTCAGTAATAAATATTTGTTTTTCTGAAAGTGTACTTGTTTATTAGAAACAAATGAAAATGATTTAGGCTACTTCTTTTTAAATGGGTGATAAATTTTTATAATATTATTTTGATATAAAATGAGATTTAATTATGAAAAAATATCCTGATAAGCCAAGTTGGATGAGTAACTTTGAAAACAACTTCAGCAGATCATTTTAAAAGTATTTAGAGAAATGTCAACATTTTGATGCACTTGTATGTTAGGATGAATATTAATTATCCAAACACTTTTCTGAATGAAAGAGGGATTAATAATTACTATGCAGAAACAATAGGAATAAATGAGAGTAGTTGCTGGAAAAGCTCCCTCTGCCCCCTAAGGTAGTTCAATTTATTTTTATCTTGAGTGAGATTGCAAAACGTTGAATGTAGAGAGATCTAACATTAAAATAAACACTGAAGTCAGTTGCTGTCCTTTAGATAAAACTAAACTTACTTTTGCTAGACATTATGATATATGTGACAAAAGTAACCAGAATATTAAAACCATAATTATCAATTGTTTATTCATACGGAATTTAATTTTAATGAGGTAGAGGAGTAGTTTCGATATTTTTTAAGTGTGGACGGGACAAAGCTGGTCATATGTAAGTTACAACACACCCAGCTGCCAAAAAGTCCTTTAGGCTTTTGAGATAATAAAGAAATTTCAGGATTACCTTTAATATTTGTGTGAAGATAAGAAGATGCATGTCAAGTTAGAGTTACTGAGTGTTCTTTGGAGGAAATGAGATGATGAGTATTAAAAAACTGAATAAGCATAGTGTTAAAAGGTTGTCATCACTGTTGGGGAGAATTCAAAACAGAATCCTCTTTTCTCTTTGATGTCTAGTTTCGTATGTATTTTACAACTTTTTACAAGAAAAGTGATGTAAAATTTTTTTCTCTGCTTAGTTGGCACTCAGTAGTCTACACATCAACAGGAAAGAAAAAATGCAAGAAAAGTCGTTTATCTGCTAAAGAAACACATTCCTGATAGTATTCACCTGCTAAAAATCTCACATGCATTTTAATAAGGTGGGGGTAGTAAATCTCCTATGTTTTTATCACCGACTTTATTGCATGCTCATTAGGTGTGCACTATGTGTAGAATACTCCACTAAGCACTGAGATTTCAAAAGTTTGCAGAGCTTCTTCACAGAAGATATTGGGCAGTAACTTTAGATGCTATGAAATATGACTATGCTTACCCAGCCATAGAGAACAGTTTCATGAAAGAAAAACTCAATCTGTTTTGCCTGAGTTAATAGACTCTTCCAGTGTTTGTACATGGGTTATTTTTCTTATAAATTTTTTCTGCATTTTTTGTGTTGTAATCCCTAAACCCTATGTCTAGACCACAATCCTGTACCTTCCGTTTATGTTACTTTGTCCTGACATTTTAAACTAGATTCTGACTTTGTGTTGCAGTTGACATACAAACTCAATACTGTTTGAAGAATATCCCATATGCCCTCTGGATTTCACTTATAATTCACTTGGAGTGGGGAACTGGCATTTCTAGAAACGCTACAACACAGAGACATAGAACTTCACAAAAACGAACTATAAGTTAGAAACTGGGAAAGGACCAAGATAGTGGATTAGAGGTTCTTAATATGCCTCAGTCACCTGGAAATAGGAACACAGTAAATAAAGATCCACTCTGTAGGCTTTAATTCAAGAAGGAAATGAGAATCTACTGGATGATGAAATAGCATCCCAGAATCTGGGGAGAAGAATACCGGCAAACAGGCCCAGTGATGGTGTCCAGCTGATAAAAGTGAGTGAAGTCCCAGTGCATGAGAGAGGCAGAAAGACTCCATCTATGACTCACCTTTGCACTGTGGAACCAGGCAACCCAGGAAAAGGGAGATCACTTTGTTTTCCCTAAACTCTGGAACTAACATGGAGAGAGGCTTAGAGACACTGTGAGGGAAAGACCCTGGGAAAAGCTGCAGGCATTTTCCCAGACTCAAACTGGGAGCAGGATACCAGTTTTTAATCCAGATGCATACAAAGTCAGCTATTCTTTGGTAACCTGGCAGTGTGGCCATGAAAGCATTTTAAGCTCAGGGCAGACATTGAAGTGCCTGCTCTGGAGTGGGGTAGGGTCCTCCAAAGCCAGAACAGTGGAAAGTGCCTCAGCAGTAGATGCTGGAATTGTGCTCACCTCTGTTGCAAGTTTGGGGCAGGAAGTGAGAAGCTATAGATGCAGTTTCTCCTGGGCAGTTAGACTTGCAGCCAGCAGCTTGGTGACTCATAACTAGACTGTTTGTGCCATTGCTGGATGTTCTAATCTGCTCCCTGAGATCATGGTGCAGTGGGACACTCTCCACTCCATACCCAAGCAGATCTTCAGGCATTCAGATTACCTGTTCACCTGGCTCAGCAGCTTGAGTAGCCCTATCTCTCATGTGCAGAGATCTTGGTGCAGCAGGGCCTACTCCACTCCACACCCAGAGAGTTCTCCAGGCACTTGGAGCATCTGTTTGTGTGGTCAGCAGCCTGAGCTGCCCCACCTTTCTTGGACATAAATCTTGTATAGTGGGACCCTCTCCAGTTCACACTAAGGCAGGTTTCTAGGCATTCAGAGCACCAGCTCTCTTGGATCAGCAGCATGAACAGCCTTCCCCTCCTGTATGGAGATCCTGTAGCAAGGGGTCACTGTTTACTACATGTCCAGACATACCTCCAGGCATTCAGAGCACCTGCTTACCTGGTTTAGCAGCCTGGGTCACCTTACTCTCCCTGTGCAGAGATCTTGGTACAGCATTGCCTTCTCTGCTCCAGGTACAGGCAGATCTCCACGCATCCATAGGACCCATTCTCCTGGATTAGGAATTTAGGCCACCCCCCATCCCTACACAGAAAACTTGAGGCAGGAGGTTTCCCAGCTCTACACCTAGGCACACTTCTGGGTACTTGGTGGCCCTCTACTGGATTCTCCCTCAGCATTGGTGCCTGTGCCTGCCACTGGAGGACCTCTAGCTGGGCCTACCACATCCAACCCTGTCCACTGTGACCCCAGTGCCCCTGGGACTGAGCAAGGAGCTCAGACCTATGTGTATTCCACGAATCATTCTATTGCTTGAGGCAACAGAGCTTCTCCCAGTGAACAAGGATCAAGTATATACCTAGCCACACTGGCACCAGCCAGCTCCTATTTATAAGTTCTATTTAGTGGCTTGCAGGTCAGACTGCACAGCCCAATGTAAAAACCTGCCAAAAGACACACATACTTCTATAGAAAGAAGACCAGAAGACTTTACCCAACATTCTCTACAGTTGCACCACCAGTGTAGGGGAAAGGAGAGGGAAAAGGAAAAAAAAAATAACATTATAAGAAAAGACAGAAAAAGAAATAATATTGCATGAACATAATTGCAAAAATTACAAGTGCCAGTGTCGCCAGATAAGAAAGCACCAGCACAAGAATGAAACATTTAAATGTAGTGACAAAAAAATGCTTTAGCTCTCCACCTTTGTTCCCTAACCAAAATGGAAACCCAGAAATAACAGAAATAGTTCAAGACATGGATTGCAAGGAAGCTCAATGAGATCTATGGCAAAGTTGAAAATAAACACAAAGAGACTTACTTCTAAGGCAATGCAGGAAATGAAGGCAGAGATGAACATTGTAACAAAACAAAACAAAGCAATCATACTGTCTGAAATTGAAAGCCACTTAAGGATTTTCAAAAAACAATTGAAATCTTTATCGATAGACTGGACCAAGTAGAATAAAGAATTTCAAAGCATGAACTGGTTTTTCAAACTAACCCAATTAGACAAAAATCAGAATCAAGAAAAAAGATTTTTTAAAAATGAACAAGGTCTTAGGGAAATATGGGATTATGTAAAGTGAACAAACCTATGATTTATGGGTATTTCTGAAAAAGAAGGAGAAAAAGAAAACAACCTGGAAACCATATTTGAGTGAATAATTCAAGAAGATGTCCCTAATCATGCTGGAGAGGTAGACATCTAGATATAAGAAATCCAGAGAACACCTGCAAGATACTATACAAAATAAACATCACCAAGGCATACAGTCACCAGAAAATGACTAGAAAAAGAAAAAAGAAAGAAAAATATTTCAAAGGCAGCTAGAGAAAAAAGTCAGATCATGTACAAAGGAAAACCCCATCAAGCTAACAATGGACTTCTTAACAGAAGCTTACAAGCCAAAAGAAACTGGGGGACTATTTTAAGCATTCTTAAAGAGAAGAAATTTCACAAACTTTATATCCTGCCAATCTAAGCTTCCTAAGCAAAGGAAAAAGAAAATCTTCCAGACAAGCAAGCTCTAACAGAATTGGTTACCACTAGACTAGCCATACAAGTGATGCTTAAGGGAGTTCTACATGGAATTAAAAGAATAATATCTACTATCACAAAAACACACTTAAGTACATGGCCCAAAGACTGTATAAAGTAACCACACAATAAAAACTACAAAGCAACCAGCTAATAATTTCATAATAGAATCAAAACCTCATATATCAATATTAATATTGAATGCAAATTATCTAAACACCCCACTTAAATGGAACAAAGTGGCAAGGTGGATAAAAAGGAAAAGATATATCTGTCTGCTATCTTCAAAAGACCCGTATCAAATGTAACAAAATCCACAGGCTCAAAGTAAGGAGATGGAGAAAGATCTACTATGAAAATGGAAAACAAAAAGGGCAGAGGTCACTATTCTTACATTAGGTAACAAACAGACTGTATGCCAAGAATAGTAAAAAATGGCAAAGAAAGGCATTAAAAATGATAAAGCATTCAATTAAAAAAAGACTTAGCTCTTCTAAAAATGTACTTACCCAATATCGGAGCATCCAGAATCATAAAACAAGTACTTACAGAACTACAAAAAGACTTAGACAGCTACACAATAATAGTGGTGGACTGCAATACCCCGCTGACAGCATTGGATACATCATTAAGGCAGAAAACTGACAATGAAACTCTGAACTTAAATTTGACACTTGATCAACTGGAGCTAATAGACATCTACAGAACACCCCAGCCATTAACTACAGAATATACATTCTTCTCATCTGCACACTGAACATAATTCAAGATTAACCATGTGTGCAATCATAAGGAAAATCTCAGTAAATTTAAAAAAATCAAAATTGTACTAACCATGCTGTTAGACCACAATGGATAGATCTCTCAAAACCATACAATTACATGGAATTTAAACAACTTGCTCCTGAATAACTTTTGGGTAAACAATAAAATTAAGGCAGAAAAAAAAAAAAAAACTTTGAAATATACGAAAACAGAAACACAATATACCATAATCTCTATGATGCAGCAAAAGCAGTGTTAAGAGTAATGTTTATAGTGCTGGATACCTACCTCAAAAAGTTAGAAAGTTCTCAAAGTAATGATCTAACATCACACCTATAGGAGACAGAAAAAACAAAATAACAAACTAACCCCAAAACTAGCAGAAGAAAATAAATAAATAAAATCAGAGTGGAACTGAATGAAATTGAGACTCAAAAATCCATACAAAGAAACATGGAAACTAAAGATTGATTATTTGGAAGGATGAACAAGATCAATAGAATGCTAGATTAGCAGCAAAAAAAAGAGATATTCAAATTTGCACAATCAGAAATGACAAAGATTGCATTACAATGGAGCCCACAGAAATACAAATGATCCTCCAAGGGTATTATGAACACCTTTATGCACACAAACTAGAAAATCTAGAGGAAATTAATAATTTCTGGAAACATGATATCCCAATATTGTATTAGGAAGAAACTGAAACCCTGAACTCACCAATAATGACTTCCAAAATTGAATCAATAATATAAAATCTGCCAAAGACACGAATAAACAAAAAACCCTGGACCAGATAGATTCCTAGCTGAATTTAACCAGATATAGAAAGAAGAGCTTGGACCAATCCTACTGAAACTACTTTTAAAAATTGAGGAAAAGCAACCCCTTGCTAACTCATTCTACGCATCATTCTACTCTGAAAATCTGGCAAAGATACAACAAAAAAGAGAACTGCAAGACAATATCTCTGATGAACATAATGCAAAAATCCTCAGTAAAATACCAGCAAACTTAATCCAGCAACTCAGCAAAAAGTTAATTCACTAAAATCAAGTAGGCTTTATACCTGGATTGCAAGGCTGGTTTCAAATACACAAATGAATAAATGTTATTCACCACATGAAGAGGATTAAAACCAAAAACCACATCAGCCCCTCAACAGACATGCTTTCAGTAAAATTCAACACTCCTTCAAGAAAACACTCAACAAATGAAACATCAAAGGAACATACCTCACAATAATAAGAGCCGTCTATGCCAAACCCACAGCCAACATCATACTGAACAGGCAAAAACTGGAAGCATTCTCCTTGAGAACTGGAACAAGACAAGTATACCCACTCTCACCCCTCCTATTCAACGTAGTATTCAAGGTGCTAGCTAGAGCCATCAGGTAAGAGAAAGAAATAAAAGCTATACTAATAAGAAAAGAAGTCAAACTATCTCTTTGTGGATGCTATCATTCTATACCTAGAAAATCCTAAAGACTCTGACAAAAGCCTTTGGAACTGATAAATGACTTCTGTGAAGTTTCAGGATACAAAATCAATTAACAAAAATCAATAGCATTTCTATACACCAATATCATTCAAGCTGAGATTCAAATAAAAAACCCAATTTAATTTGCAATAGCCACACAAAAAACTAAATATCTAGGAATACATATAACTAAGAATGTGAAAGATGTCTACAAGGAGAACTATAAAACATTGCTGAAAGAAATCATAGATGACACAAACAAATGGAAAAATATTCCGTGTTCATGGTTGGAAGAATCAATATTGTTAAAATGGCCATATGGCCAAGGGCAATCTACAGATTCAATGCTATTCCTATCAAACTACTGATGTCATTTTAAAACAAAACTAGAAATAATTATTTTAACATTCATGTGGAACAGAAAAAGAGTCCAAAATAGACAAAGCAATCCTAAGTAAAAAGAACAAAGCCAGGGGCATCTCATTATCCAACTTCAAACTGTACTATAAAATGACAGTAACCAAAACGGGTTGGTACTGGTACCAAAACAGACACATAGATCAGTGGTACAGAATAGATAACCCAGAAAATCAAGCAGCATACCTACAGCCATCTGATCTTCGACAAGTTCAACAAAAATAAGTAATAGAGAAAAGAATACCTATTCAATAAATGGTACTGGGAACACTGGTTAGTCAATGCTGAAGAATGAAACTAGACCCCTACCATTCACCATACACAAAAATTAACTCAAGATGGATTACAGATTTAAATGTAAGGCCTCAAACTATAAAAATCCTAGAGGAAAACGCAGGAAATGCCATTCTGGACATCTGCCTTGGGAAAAGAATTATGAGTAAGACTTTAAAAGCAATTGTAGCAAAAACACAAATTGACAAGTGAGACCTAATTAAACTAGAGAGCTTCTGCATAGCAAATGAAATTATTAACACATAACAGGCAACCTAGAGACTGACAGAAAATTTTTAAAAACTGTGTATCTGACAAAGATCTAAAATGTACAATCTTGAAGGAATTTAAACAATTGAATAAGCAAAATATAAATAACTCCATTATAAGCTGGGTAAAAGACATGAACAGATACTTCTCAAAAGAAGACATATAAGTGGCCTGCAAATAATGAAAAATGTTCCACATCACTATTCATCTGAGAAATGCAAATCAAAACCATAGTGAGATACCATCTTATACCAGTCAGAATGGTCCTTATTAAAATGTCAAAAAACAACAGACATTGGCAAGGCTGCAAAGCTACAGAGAAAAGGGAACACTTAACCACTGTTGGTGAGAATGAAAATTAGTCCAAACACTGTAGAGAGCAGTTTGGAGATTTCTCAAATAACTAAGTGTTGAACTACCATTTGATTGATCAATCTCATTACTGGATATAAATCCAAAAGAAAACAAATTGTTCTATCAAAAAGACACATACACTTGCATGTTCATCAGAGCACTAGTCACAATAGCAAAGACATGGAATCAACATAGGTGCCCATCAACAGTGGATTGTATAAAGATAATATGGTACATAGATACAATGGAATACTATGCAACCATAAAAAAGAATGAAACCATGTCCTCTGCAGCAACATGAGTGTAGCTAGAGGCCATTATACTAAGTTAATTAACACAGGAACAGAAAACCAAATACTGTGTTCTCACTTTATCAGTGGGAGGTAAATATTGTGTTTATGGACGTAAAGATGGTAACAATAGAAACTGGGGACTACTAGAGGTGGTGCCGTGGGAGGGGACAAGTTTAAAAAAACTATTAGGTACTTTGCTCACCCTAAACCTCAGCATCATACGGTATTTCCCAGGTAAGAAGTATTTATATATACCCCTTGAGTCTAAAATAAATGTAAGATAAAATAATCGTAGAAAATATTTGCAAATATACATGAAATCTGGATTAATATTACAAATTCATCCAAAAATATTTATTGACCACCTACAATGTGCCAGACATCATTGAACATGATGGAAATAGAGTAATCAAAAGAGAAATGAAGTTTTTCCTCATAAACTGCCTACATTTTAGTATATGCTGAAAGACAGAAAATGCACTGGATATATAATGTACTATATCAAATAGTGGTGTGTTCTGTAGAAAAATAAGCAGAACAATGAGGCTGGGGTATATGGGCATGATTAGAGGTACTATGTCTTGCAGGGAGACACAAATGCCACTCAGATAAGGTGTTGCTCGTTCAGAGACATGAAGAAAATGAAGGGCCAGAGGATCGGTTGGGGAAGAACATTCTAGATAAAGAAAACATCACTGCAAAGGCCCCAGTGCAGAGGTATACTTGCTCTTTTCTTTCTTTCTCTCTGTTTCTTCTCTTCTCTTTTCTTTCTTCTTTCTTTCTTTTCTTTCTTTCCTTCCTTCCTTCCTTCCTTCCTTTCTTCTTTCTTTCTTTCTTTCTTTCTTTTCTTTTCTTTCTTTTCTTTCTTTCTTTCTTTCTTTCTTTTCTTTCTTTCTTTCTTTCTTCTTTTTCCTTCCTTCCTTCCTTCCTTTCTTTCTTTCTTTCTTTCTTTCTTTCTCTTTTCTTTCTTTTCTTTCTTTCCTTTCTTCCTTCCTTCCTTCTTCTTTTCTTTCTTTCTTCTTTTCTTTTTTTCTTTCTTTCTTTCTCCTTCTTCCTTCCTTCCTTCTTCCTTCTTCCTTCCTTTCTTTCTTTCTTTCTTTCTTTCTTTCTTTCTTCTTTCCTTCCTTCTTTTTCCTTCCTTCCTCCTTCCTTTCTTTCTCTTTTTCTTTCCTTTCTTTCTTTCTTTCCTTTCTTTCCTTCCTTCCTTCTTTCTTTCTTTCTTTTCTTTCTTTCTTTTTCTTTCTTTCTTTCTTTCTTTCTTTCTTTCTTTCTTCTTTCTTTCTTTCTTTCTTTCTTTCTTTCTGTCTTTCTTTCTTTCTTTCTTTCCTTCTTCCTTCCTTCTTCCTCCTTCCTTCCTTCCTTCTTCTTCTTTCTTTCTTTTTCTTTCTTTCTTTTCTTCTTTCTTCCCTCCCTCCCTCCCTCCTTTCTTTCTTCTTTCTTTCTTCTTCCTTCCTTTTTTTCTTTCTTTTTTGAGACAGAGTCTCACTCTGCCACCCAGGCTGGAGTGCAGTGGCGCCATCTCAGCTCACTGGGAGGCTCACCTCCGCCTCCCAGGTTCAAGTGATTCTCCTGCCTCAGCCTCTTGAGTAGCTGGGACTACAGGTGCCTGCCACCACACCCAGCTAATTTTTGTATTTTTAGTAGAAACGGGGTTTCATGGTGTTAGCCAGGATGGTCTCGAACTCCCGATCCTGTGATCCACCCGCCTCAGCCTCCCAAAGTACTGGCATTATAGGCATGAACCACCATGCCCAGCAGTTTCTATTTTCAAAGAATAATAAGAGCAGTTACAGTTCAACAAACAATACAGAAAATATGAAGAAATAAGGTTAGAGGTTGGCAAAGGAAGATTGGGGACAGTCTTCAGTCCATATTAGGAATTGTAGCCTTTATTGTCTGAGATACAAAGCCATTACACATTTACAGCAGAAAGGGGATACGGCCTGATTTCCTTCTTCAAGGATTACTCTGGCTGTGTGTGGAGGATAAGCCATAGAAATGACAAAATTGAAAACCAGGACACTAGTCCTGAAGCTACCTGAATACATCATATGAGAGATGATAAGGTTTAGACTGGGTAGGAATGATAAATATGGTGAGAAGTATTGAAATTCTGATTATCTCTTAAAGGTAGAGTTGATAGGATTTGTAGATAGATGAGCTGTGGGCAATAAGATTGAGGGGTTCAGTTCGATTCTAAGTAACTGGAAACATAAGGTTGTCATTTATTTAATAAGATAAAAAAGCATATGTTTGTGTGAGTGAGGGGTGTGTGTGTGTGTGCACTGTGTAAAATGTCAAGTGCAGTTTTCGATATAATATGTTTAGAGTTGCAATTAGATGGCCAAGTCAAGAGGTGAGTAGGAGCTGGACACATTTGTTTGGAGTTCACCTGAGTTTAGTGCTAGAGGGTAAATTTGGGAATCCTCAGCATCTAGATGGTATTTAAAGCCCTGGATGTGGATGAGGTCACTTTGTAGTGAGTAAATGGGGAGAAGTTCAAGACCTGAGCATAGGAGCATTCTGAAATCTAGAGGTTAAGAGGATAGATGCAGCAAGAAAGAGACTTTGAAGAAAGGGCTAATGATGTAGACAAAAGATATAAAGTACTAACCATGTCACATGGTTTATCTGCTAGAGATCTAGTAAGATGTGAGATAAGAAAATATCAGCTGGGCATGGTGCCTCATGCATGTAATCCCAGCACTTTGAGAGGCTGAGGTGGGAGGATCCCTTGAGCCCAGGAGTTTGAGACCAACCTGGGCAATGTGGCAAAACCCATCTCTACCAAAAACCCCACAAAAATTAGCCTGGCATGGTGATGAGTGCCTGTGGTCCCAGCTACTTGGGAGGCTGAGGTGGAAGGATCACTTTAGCCCTGGAATCAGAGATTGCAGTGAGCCAAGATCATGTCTCTGCACTCCAGACTGAGTAACAGAGTATGACCCTGTCTCAAAAAAAAAAAAAAAAAGAAAGAGAAAAGAAAGAAAGAAAAACAAAGAAAAGAAATTATCATTAGCTCATTAGTTGTGTCAACAAGGAGTTCACTGGTGAGAGTGGCAAGGGCTGTTCCAGTGAGAGACCTGGCCAAAGGCTTACTTGAGTGAACTGAGTAAGGTGGAGAAGATGAAGGAATGATTTCAAACATGTAAACTGAAAAGATAGGTTACTACTTATTGAGTGCTTAGGATATCTAAGCATCTCTCGTAGGACTTTATATGAATTTACTTTCTATGAGGAAGTTATGTGTATTAGCTACAATTTTTAGACTAGGAAACCAAGTTAACAGAAAGCCTATATTACTTGTATAATAACATATAGTAAGTGATGGAGCAGGGATTTTTTTTCTGAGTCTTGCGCTCTGTTGCCCAGGCTGGAGTGTAGTGGTGCGATCTTGGCTCACTGCAACCTTCGTCTTCCGGGTTCAAGCAATTTTCCTGTCTCAGCCTCCCGAGTAGCTGAGACTACAGGCACCTGCCACCACACCTGGCTAATTTTTGTATTTTTATTTTTAGTAGAGATGGGGTTTCAACTTGTTGGTCAGGCTGGTCTCAAACTCCCAGCCTCAGGTGATCCACCTGCCTAGGCCTCCCAAAATGCCGATATTACAGGCGTGAGCCACTGCGCCTGGCCAGAGCATGGATTTTTAGCCCAAGGAGTATAACTTTAGGAATCTGGCTCTTTGTTATAGCAGAAGAATCTCTACAATTAGTTCCATAACTTCCTGATACTAAGACTACAAAAATGAAGTGTTCCTTTTCATATCATCAATGATGATACTTCCATCAAAATTTTCTGCAACCATTTTTCTTGCAGTTGACGCTTCACCTTTCTTTTTCTGCTGGAGGGAAAGTGGAGTGTTATGGCTTGAATGTGTCTCCTCCAAAATTCAGGTGTTCTCAATGTGATAGTATTAAGAGGTGGGACTTTTAGGAAGTGATTAGGTTATCTACGTTCCCCTGTCATGAATGGAATTAAGACTCTCATAAAAAAGACTTCACATAACATTTGGCCCTTTTGCCCTCCTTGCTTCTGCCATGTGAGGACACAGCGTTATCCACTCTGGAGGACACAGCAACAAGGCACCACCATGGGAGCAGAGAGCAGCTCTCATCGGACACCAAATTCCAGCACCTTGATCTTGGACTTTTCAGCCCCCCAGAACTGTGAGAATATATTACCAGTTACAGGTATTTTCTTATAGTGGCACAAACTAAGGCAGGAAGTAATATAACAGAAAATGGTAAAATAATACAGCCATGAATGATGAAGTTTAGATGAAGATACAAACATTTAATAATCTTATGGCTTTCTTCTCCTACTAAAAACAAAACACCACAAGAAAATTTCCAGTTTAGATTAATTATGGAAGTAAATAAAAAATGCACTGAAAATATTCATGATTACTACTGTTACAGGATGTCTTTGGGATGTGGATTTTCTGGCCAAAAACCTCTGTGTCTGTGGCGCCTTTGCCTGCATCCAGGAAGAATGAGGTACAAAGACAAGCGAAGAATGAACAAGGGGAAGATGAGCTTTATTGAGCGTTCAAACAGCTAAGAGGAGACGCGCAGTGGCAGTGGGTAGCTCCCTTCTGTAGGCAGGTCATTCACCCAGTGTTTGGTTCTCAGCAAAGAGAAGACCCTGGAGAGGGTGGCTTCTCTCTGCCCACTGGTCATCCCGATGTCTGCAGCTCTCAGTAGAGAGGAGGCCCGGGAGAGGGTGAGGCCCTGGAGAGGGTGGTTCCTCTTTGCCCGCAGGTCATCTCTGCAGCTCTCAGCAGAGAGGGTAGTAGCTCCTCTTTGTAACTGGTTGTTCCATCCTCTCTCTGCCCTTTTCTTCTCTGGCCCTTTTCTTCCAGGTCATCTCTGCAGCTCTCAGCAGAGAGGGTAGTAGCTCCTCTTTGTAACTGGTTGTTCCATCCTCTCTCTGCCCTTTTCTTCTCTGGCCCTTTTCTTCCAGGTCCTCTCTGCAGCTCTCAGCAGAGAGGGTAGCTCCTCTTTGTAACTGGTTGTTCCATCCTCTCTCTGGCCTTTCTTCTCTGCCCTTTTCTTCTCTGCCCTCTCCTGTGCTCTGGCTTAGTCCAGAGCTTTTATGGACCTCAGAGGGGAGGAAGTGCGTGCGGATTCATCCATGGATGGCCACGGGCTAGTGGGAAGAGGCACCACGAGTCCCCACTCCAGTCCATGGGACTGGCAGACTGCCCCCACCCTTCAGGCCCTCCCTGGCCTGAATGTGGGGCCTTACTGGGGACCCACCCTTTTCCACCCAGGAATCAGTCTGCCTCCCGATACCATTCATGGCCCCTAGGACTAGGCCTCAAACCCTGCTCTGAGATCGGAGCACACTCCAGGAGTGGAGAGAGGCCAGGCAGCGGGAGCAGATACCCACGAGCCTGCTCGGGGGATTAGGGGTGTCCTTCTTGGGTCCCCTAAGGGTGCAGGCTGCAGAGATGCCTGGGTCTTGCCCCTGGGGTTGGCTTCAGCTGTACCCAGGAGGGCAGATCCTGCCTGCTCCTGGCCCCCTCCAAGAGCAGACGGAGGCTCAGACCCATGGCTGCCGTTTGGGTGGGGCTCCTGCCTGTTCCCTAGAGCAGGAGGCCTGGGTCTGCAGCCAGAGCTTGGGTGGCTGCAGCGGCACCGGGGGAGCTCCCGCCCCAACTCAGAAGGGCCAGGGCTCCCACCAGCTCCATGGACTGTGCAGCCTCAGCACACCTCCCTGCTGCAGCTGGCATGATGGCAGCAGCCACTGCTATCACTGTGTCCCAGGCACCATGGATACAAAGTACCAGGACAGACAAAGTCATCATTCCTTTAAAGCTTATAATCTAGTGAAAGCAGAAAAAATTAAAATATTATATCACAGTGTGACATTTTGTTGAATATTACATTAGTGCAGGTGCAGGTACAATGGACCACCAAACTGAAGGCCTCAGCTGATCCAGACCTGGGAAGATGTCCCTCAGCAAACATTGTATAAGTTGAGATAAGAGGAACATATGGACTACTAGGTATATACTCTGTAAAACTCTCAATGTGTAGCCTTTAGATAGATATATGTATAGATTAGGGTGAGAAAACCCATGGGCCAAATCTGGTCTTCCAGTTTTTTGTAATCAAAGTTTTACTGAACACAGCTTTGGACCTGCAATTACACATGACTGCTTTGTCAACACAGAGGCTGAGCTCAGTGTCCATAAGACACACAAAACAGAAAATATTTATTATCTGGCCCTTTATAGAAAAAAATGCCAACTCCTGATATAAATAATTTACTCGCTGCATGTATAAAGTTAATTATTATACTTAATTAATGTTTTCAAGGAATATTTGTAAATATTTGTGATTAAGTTATTATATTTAAAATATTTTTAGTTTCTCAAATGAATTTTTTTTTAATTTAAAAAATATGGGGCCGGGCGCGGTGGCTCAAGCCTGTAATCCCAGCACTTTGGGAGGCCGAGACGGGTGGATCACGAGGTCAGGAGATCGAGACCATCCTGGCTAACACGGTGAAACCCCGTCTCTACTAAAAATACAAAAACTAGCCGGGCGAGGTGGCGGGCGCCTGTAGTCCCAGCTACTCGGGAGGCTGAGGCAGGAGAATGGCGTAAACCCGGGAGGCGGAGCTTGCAGTGAGCTGAGATCTGGCCACTGCACTCCAGTCCGGGCGACAGAGCGAGACTCCGCCTCAAAAAAAAAAAAAAAAAAAAAAAATATGGAAGCACTGAGTGAGCTTTTATAAGGCAATTATCAACTAGTGCTTATTAGCTGTGGCCCCCTTAAGATGGGATGAGCTCTCCAGGTCATCACTGCCCCTGCCACTCCTTGTTTTTCCTATATGTGACTCCTTGTCACTAATTTATATTATTTTTCTGGACCCTCTAGGAATTTGGGTTTTGACCCAATGAAAGTGAATCCAAGATGAAGTATGTCTTTCTAAGCAAATGCCAGGAAAGATAATCAATGGAAGTTCAAAGATTAAAATACAGTCTGTTGTCAGAGGATCTGGTACATGCAAATGATTCTTTTTGTATATTCTAACAAAGTTAAATCCTCATCATTTTTATTATTTGTTTCAGAGAATTACAGGGGCTGTGATGGGAGGTTCTTATCTAAGAACAAAAGAAACTCAAAAGTTTCCCAGGAAGGATAGAGAGATAGATATTGTATTGGTTCTCCAACTTCCACAGAAGCAGAAAAATATTGCCTCAGTGAAAGAATAATGTAGGAAGTTAGCAAGAACACATCTAAATTAAGTTGCATTCTAATAAAGATGATAGCTCTTATGACCAATACTGTCTTTGTAATTTTACCATTATCTGTTACATTGTCTCCTCTGTTTCCTTGTACTTGTTTCAGAGAATAAAGAGTTAAGGGAGGGACAAAAAAAAAATCACATTCCATTTTGTAGTGGAGTAGAGGAAAAGTGTGCACCTGGAGAAGAATGGCTGCAGAGAAGGAAGCAGAAAGATGAGCTGAGAGAGTAAGGCGGGTGTTAGAAGTCAACATGGAATAACAAAGTCATCTGGGGTTTGGATCACTGCAGGAGGCTCTGCATTGCATTGTACATGAACAACAAGAGTAATATTTTGCTGACTCTGGGCCTGAGGTAGGCTCCTTAAAGTCTCTGTGGAGAAAGAGAGGCCCCAGTGTGTGGGCGGGAAATTAATTGATCCCAGGTGCAAAGAAAATTACAAAAGTGTAGGACATTGTGCTTTTCTTTGAAAAGCCCAATGTTTGGCATTTAAATTGTGTCATCTGAGGTGTTGCAGAAGATATGATTCCTTTATCAAATCAAATACAAGTAGATGGATATCCCTAAAATTGTAACTTAAAGTAATGCGCTAAGACACAAGTATCCAGAGTTCACTTGAGCCTAGAAACCTAAAATAATTTTCTTTTGGAAAATGTAAATAACAGCCATAAGGAAATGAATTGTAAGAGTCAAGTCACATGTTTTAATCTGTGAATAGGCTAATGTGTAATTTTTTTAGAACTGCTTTATTCCCTGTGTCGTGATAAGAGTGGTAATGCAGATTCATGTGAGAGCTTTCCAAGATTTAGTTACTTTTACTTTGTTAAGAAATTTTAAGATGTTCCACGATTCTTGCTGACTTTGTGCCTTGTTTCCTTCTCCTTTTATTTAGTCTTCTCATCTTTTACTTTTTTGTATTTTTTTCACCTCTTAGTGTAAGAAAGTAGACAGGATATGGAATAAATTGGCAAATTAGTTAACAGAGCAGGAGGTGCATGGGAAAACCAAACCAAACTTAGTCTGGTTATTTTCTCTTCACTTTGTCTTTTATATTAAGTTGAACTTTGTGAAACTACTGATGTTTTAATGGTTTTGACCTATTAAAAAAAAAAAAACATATTCATATGGTTCAACCTACTCAAAAATGCACCATGTCATTCCTCTTCCCAAGATAATTTAAGTTGCTTCCTGTGGCTACCAATGTAAAAATCCACACTCCTTAGCCTGGCTGTTCAAGAGGACTCATCAACAGGCCACAGCAATTTTCTACCACAATTCTCTAATCCAGTTAAGTTGGCTGCACTCAAAATCCACTTCCTTTACAAGGCTTCATAGCTCAATGTAGTAACTGATTCTTTCCTTCCCCAAGCACCTACCATTGTGTATACACGTATGCTGTAGCATACAATGCACAATTAATCATGCGCTTATCTTTTGGTTTTGCAGTACTCTGGAACCTGCTGTCTCAAATGTTTCTACTTTAATCACAAATTAAAATGCAAACTGCTTATGGGCAGAGCCATGTCTTAAGCATTTTTTAAAAAATCTATCTCCATCTATTCTAATATCTTACAGCACAATTGGAATTTAATTAAATATTTTTGGCTTTTTTGTCAATTTATTTTTGTTGTGGTTGATTAGTCAAGATTTAGAGAACCCTGCCCAAACTGATACATTCTGGGGAATTTGAAAAATGTAAAGGTATTATATGGGCAGTTTCTTTTGCTAATTTATGCTTTTTCTGTATACTTTAAGAAAAGATTATTTAAAGTCCCTATACTTTGTTAGAATCTGGATTCCAAACTTCAAATGTAGTTGCTTTTGCTCAATGATCTTAAGCTCAAGGGAATTGTGGTCAAGGTGTGAGAAGTGCATTTGTACTTGTGAGAGCATCTCAGCCTACTATGGAAAGAATTCCTTCACATAAATTATGCAAACTGTCTAAAAGAAGAAAAATAAACCACACCTCTTACAAACACTGAGCTCAAGGAAAAGAGGCTCTGTGGGGGAAAATTAATTTTAGGCAACCCACTGAATAACTTTTCTTTGTGTGACAGTGGGACGGATGCACAGGGTACAGGGGCTGCCATGTGGCAGGTAGGGACTGCTGCAGAGCTGGCAGCGGCCCCAGGGTGTGACTGGCATGGGCTGTCTTGAAGCAGCTGGGAGCAACAGGAGGTGGCCGTGGTGAGCGTATGGCTGGCAGGAAGATGGCCATACAGCTGGCAGGAGAAACTGTGAAGCAGTAACCTGGCTGAGGCTGCTGTCAGAAATCCCAACCAGGTACCGACCCTGCTTAGAGCTCTGTGAGAATTCAAGGGTTGATATCAACTGATGCTAAAAATAGCCAGGCCACATGAACTGGAAAACAGAATATTTCATGCATGTGTCAAATGACCTTCTTTGCCATGAATACCCATTACTGGTTATTTTCATGGCATCTTGATTTTTTCCTTTGAAAAAAAATACCAGGAAACTACAACCATTCGCAGCCTGAGGACAGTTTTCACAGATAGAGACCCTTGAATCTATCCCTGTAAATGCCTAATTAAATGTTACGTCTCAACCAGTAATAAGCCAGGGAAGCATCTGGCTCTTTTAACAAAGGTTTAGGATGGCAATGCTCAAAGGTAACTTTCATTTTTATAGAAACAAGGTTGTAATCTAATACTAAAGAAAGGTCACCTTTGCTGGAAATTCACATTTGTGCTTTGCAATTGTTTTAATCCAAAGTACATCCAAATGAAAGAACATTAGGGCAGCCAAGGTTAGCGTTGGGCTGCTCTGGTACACACAAACACACACACATCCCTTCGGAATGTATCCAGTGGATTTGCAAAATGTTACGTGAAGAACAGTACAATCTAATAACTGAACAAAGAGCTGAGCAAAAAGCACAGTTAGAGAGTGCTTTGCCTTTATTGTGCTTGATACTGTTCGCAAAAGTTTCATTTAAAACATTCATTTTTAGCAGTAGGGTGTGGATTAGGAATTCTCATGTTGGCGGTGAAGGGAACCATAGAACAATCCAGAGTTTAAGAAGATGAAACTATTACTCTGAAGAATAACAGCAGCACTATTTTTAAAAGAATTATTTCTCTCTTTATGTCTTCATTTTTCACCATTTTCTGTTTTTTTTTTTTTTTTTTATGTATTTGATGTCACCTTAACCCTATCACTAAAGTTTTAAGCCATCTCTTCTTGATAATATCACTTAGCCCCATTTCAAACAGCAAGTAACTCCTAAAATAGTTTTTTTGAGAAGCAAAGTTTCGGATGTATGAATATGATGAGCAGGGATTTGGGTACATTTTGCAAAAGAGAGCATCTTTCTCATTTCTGGCTCTGCTAGCAATTGAAGTCATTTTGGGTATTACCTGCTTTGTGTTTTGATTTATTCTGCAAGAGAATGATGGATATTCTAATATAATATTCCTCTACTATATTCTTAGGACTGATAATACGTAAAACTAGAACTTTCAAATTATCGTGGGCTCCTTTAAACTAGAGTTTATAAAATTAAATACCCCATTTTTCTAATCCTTTTTATACCACTCAGTAAATAATATATAGCTGTAAGATTTTCCTTCTTTAAACTTAATCTACCATTTTTATTAGTATGTCAGTTATAGACCTGAATATATACATTTGCTTATTTTAGTTTAAAAATAACAATTATTTGGTTGCATGCATGCTAGAAGAATATTGAAAAAATATGGAGACGATTGCCAGATGTTTACCGCTAATTGCAACTTTTGTTAAAACCATGTTATTTTATTTAATGTCTTAGGAAGTCCTAAGCAATGCTCACGGCTGAATGAGGCATTGCAATATCTACAAGTTTTCCACCTCCCTCCCCCACCGCCCCCGCCTTCTAACTGTAAGAATAGCAGCTTTCTAACATTACTACTTTGGAGGAAAAAAAAATGCCTCTTAAAACTATGTTGTATTTATAAAATGGTTCTTTGTAAAATCTTTTCAGATAAATAGTTTTGAAAGTTGGATGAGCTGGATTTTGATTATTTCATGGGTCTCCTTTTTGTGTACAATATATTTAAAGCTGTTCCCATGAGAACTCATGATCAGGACGACAAAGAGCCTTTGAAAGAGTAAACAGCGGTTAAAGTTGATAACTTGGAGTCAGGGAGTCCTGAAGTGGAAGCCCAGCTCTCCTTACTCACTGTGCACCTCTGAGAATTCTTAACCTCACCTACACGGTTATCACTGACAAAATGGAGCGGGTAATAGAAGCCTCATTACAGGGATATTATGACAGTTCAATGATGTAATTAATGGAAGGACTTAGCCTAAAAGCTCACAAACAGTGACACAAGAAAAGAACCAGGCAGCGGTGCTAGGAACCACATCCTTTCCTTCTAAGCCTATGGCTCGTTCCCACATTACAGTACGTGGCTTTTATCTTTAGGAATTCCAATTTCATTTTTCTCAGCCGATGTAGGCTGCTCATTAGTGTTTCTGGAAATAATAGTTTCTATGGAGGCAATTCCCTGAAAAGCAAAATGAAAGAAAGCAAACAAATCAACAATCACAATGGATCTAACAAATCTATGGAAAAAAGATAAAACTGTAACAAATAGTCTGCTTTGTTTTTCAAGAAATTTGCACCAAAATGATTTTTTTTCCCTGTTACCCAGCCTGGAGTGCAATGGTGTGATCCCGGCTCACTGCAACCTCCACCTCGGGTTCAAGCGATTCTCCTGCCTCAGCCTCCAGAGTAGCTGGGATTACACGCATGTACCACCACACTTGGCTAATTTTTTTGTATTTTAGTAGAGATGGGATTTCACCATGTTGGCCAGGCTGGTCTCGAACTCCTGACCTCAGGTGATCTGCCCACCTTGGCCTCCCAAAGTGCCGGGATTACAGGTGTGAGCCATCACACCTGGCCGTAAATTTTCTTAAATGTACTTTTCAGCTTCTTTTATAATGCCTATAGAGGCCTAAAGATGACTTAGGCTATACTATAAACTGTAAATAGACATTCCTGAGTCACATTACAAATTTCTTACTGATTTCTTGCATTGTGGTTAAGAAGAAATCTACTGAGTTCCTGCCACACCCTGACGCTGGTGCTGTGTGCTGGGGATTAAGCGGTCAGCAGGAAGGGACTTCTCTGCTGTCCTGCGGCCTGCAGTGAAGTGGTGGAGTCAGAGATGAATTGTGTAATTATGAGTGTGAAAAGTATGGAAGGGGAAAGACTAGATAATATGGGCATGCAGCAAGGGAATTTACTCTAATTTAGCTTGGTCATATATTCTCTCTGGAGTGAGTAATATATGATTTCAACCCTGATAAAGAGACAAACTGCCTCAGAGACAGGTAGCTTTCTTTTTTTTTTTTTTTTTTTTAAAAAAACATGTTAATTTTTATTAAAGTGTTTGTTTTACATATTTTGAGAAATCCAATAGCAGTAGAGTAATACAGGGGATTATTCTACTGTAGAAATAGTTGAAATTATGATGCCTTTCCCTCTGAACATATATGGGACAACTCTTTAAAAAACATGTTAATTTTTATTGAAGTGTTTTATTTGTTTATTTATTTATTTATTTATTTATTTTTTATTATACTTTAAGTTCTAGGGTACATGTGCATAACATGCAGGTTTGTTACATATGTATACTTGTGCCATGTTGGTGTGCTGCACCCATCAACTCGTCATTTACATCAGGTATAACTCCCAGTGCAATCCCTCCCCCTTCCCCACTCCCCGTGATAGGCCCTGGTGTGTGATGTTCCCCTTCCCGAGTCCAAGTGATCTCATTGTTCAGTTCCCACCTATGAGTGAGAACATGCTGTGTTTGGTTTTCTGTTCTTGCGATAGTTTGCTGAGATTGATGGTTTCCAGCTGCATCCATGTCCCTACAAAGGACACAAACTCATCCTTTTTTATGGCTGCATAGTATTCCATGGTGTATATGTGCCACATTTTCTTAATCCAGTCTGTCACTGATGGACATTTGGGTTGATTCCAAGTCTTTGCTATTGTGAATAGTGCCACAATAAACATACATGTGCATGTGTCTTTATAGCAGCATGATTTATAATCCTTTGGGTATATAAAAATAATTTTATTGAGCCTTTATCACAAAGAATTACTTTTAAAAAATTCACTGCTGTTATTGACAGAGAATATTGGATTTTTTTTTTCTTTGCTAAGCAGGAAATAACTGGTTTGATGACCAGTTGTTTTTGGCTAATAATGTGGTAGGTGCTTTACAGGATTTTAATACAAATTTGTGAAGTATTATTTTCATTTTGTACATAGAGGAAACATGATAGACATAGAATTAAAGAACTTTCTAATGTCACACAGGTAGAAAGTGGTGGCGAAGAGATGTGCCCCAGGTCTAGTACTCCCAAAGATGACAAGTTTGTAATCTCAGAGTGATAGCACACAGTCAGAGCAAGTGAACTTATTAGCAGGAGGCAACCATTTCTATTGTTCTGTTCTTTAAAATCAATCTTCATGATGAATATGATAAAGATTAAATCGAATAAAAAACTGTAGGCTCTCAGATGAAAGCAATGCTTGAGCTGGTTACTAAATGAGAAGGCGAGAATGTGGACTCCACAAGAGCAAGGACCTTTGCTTGATTTATTCACTCATGAACCCAAGTGACTAGAACACTGCCTACTGCTGAAAATTATTTGTTGAATTAATAAAATGACAAACAATAAAAATTAACCCAAAATGAAAGAATCATTTATCATTGTGAGGAGAAAAGATGCAGCACTTGTTTGTATTTGAAGTTTTGTTAACTTCTCTCAAATTTTTTGAATCACGTGAGACATAGTGTCAGACCAATTTAATTGGTAAAATTACAGATTTAGAAATTATGTAAAGCCTTGATAAAGGATTTTGATTTATCACTCTCCCACTAACGAATAATGGGAAGAAAAAAAATTGCTTGATATGTAATGGGATAGGTTTATTTTTTAAGTGAAAATATGAAGATGGAGTGGAAAGTTGTGTCTATGTGGAAAAAATGACAATAATTTTAGGGATCAAGAGATAGTTTTATGGGAATGCCTCTTCACACTGAAATATTTATATATTTTTAATATCTCTTTCCTGCATGAAAAATTTGAGGACCTGGGGAAGTTCCAGGAGTAATGAAGCACTCAGTACAATATGCTTTCATGGAAAACTAATTAGAAACATAAAAATAGTCCTGCTAACGTGAAACATTACCATATATATTAGATAAACATGCCATATATATTATATATACCATATAATACCATGTCACACAGGTAGAAAGTGGTGGTAATATTATATAATTTATTTTACATGTACTATATAGTTTGAGACAGAGTCTGACTCTGTCACTCAGGGTGGAGTGCAGTGGCATGGCCTCGACTCACTGCAACTTCTACTTCTCAGGCCCAAGCAATTCTCAGACCTCAGCCTCCCGAGTAGCTGGGATTACACGCATGTGCCACCTCGCCTAGCTAATTTTTGTATTTTTAGTAGAGACAGGATTTTGTCATGTCGGCCAGGCTGGTCTCCAACTCCTGGCCTCAAGTGATTCACACACCTTGACCTCCCAAAGTGCTAGGAATATTACCATATTTTAAAGGAAATTATTAATTGCCATTAGAAAGCATGGTACCAGATATTGCACTTGTATTTATTTCATCACCGATTCATTCAATAAATTGTTATTTGTGACACCTAACATTTGCCAAACACTGATTCAGTCCCTTGAAATAGATCACTGAACATAATGTACAAAGGTTCCTGATCTTATGAAACTTATATTCTTAAAGGAGGAAACAATATACAATTAAAAAATAAGAAAATTATATAGAATTTAAAATATGTGTCGTAGAGAAAAGAAAAAGGAGAGTGGGATAAAGCGTATTGGGAGAGATGGTGGGCGGGCAGTTACAATTTAAGTAAATTGGTCAGGGTAGACCTTACTGAGAAGATGATATTTAAGAAGAGGAAGGAGAACAACAACAAACACAGTGAGGAAGTCAGCCATGCAAATATCTGGGAAGAGCATTCCAGACAGTGGGAACAGACAGTGGAAGGTTCTTAATGCAGGAGCACACCTAAAATGTTTGAGATAGAGCAAGAGGCTGCAAGAGCAAAAGAGAGAGAACGGGGAGGTGAGGTTTGAGAGGAAGGACAGCCAGGTCATGACTGTGGCGTTGTAAGGCCTCAGGCATTTATTGGGTGCAACCTAGGGAGACATCTGAAAGTCTTGTGGAGTGATGGCATGAGCTGACCTACATTTTTAAAGGATGATTTTGTAGGGGTTCAATAGTGGAAAAGGGAGAACTAGTGAGGAGACTCAGAGTTTTAAGACAAGAGAGGATGGTGGACAAGGATGGTTGTGGTAGACATGGTGAGAAGTGATCAGGGTATGGGCATATTTTAATTTATTGATAAATTGGTTGTGAGAATTAATAGAAAGAAAAATTACTTTCGAAGAACTGATTTGAAGCTTTTGATATTGAATTAAATTTTGGTAAGCATGAAATGTAAAACCAGCATGAACTCTGCTGTGGTTTGAATGTGTCCCCCCAAAAGCATGTATTGGAAACTTAATCTGTAATGCGCAGTGTTGAGAGGTGGGGCCCTTGGGAGGTGTTTAGGTCAGGAGGGGTCCACTCTCATGAATAGATTAATGCTGATTCTAAAAGGGCTCAAGGCTGGGAGTTTAATATCTTTGTCTCTCTTACCCTGTTTTTGCTCTTCTACCATGGCCTTTGCCAAATGCCGGCCCCTCAATCTGGAGGTTTGACTTCCCAACCTCCAGATCCATTAAGCCAATAAATTTATGTTCATTGTAAATTACCCAGTCTCAAGTATTCTGTTATAGCGGAACAAAATGTATTAGGACGCCACCTCAATTTGTTAAGGAACTTTAATTTTAATGGAAATATTTAAAATAGTTTAATCATCTCAGATCATTGATTTCACCAGTGCTTTTTAAAACACACTTTAATTGTATAAGGATAAATAGAGTACGCCTAGGATTTAAATCCTGGAGGTAGATTAGTATCAACTTTGGAATACATTTTAAAAAGTATTAGATGTCAGATATTCATCCAGAACAACTGGCTGAGACACTCCGAAGGTGGTGCCTGGATACTAATATGTTTTAGTTGAAAAGTTCCCCAGGTGATTCTAATATGTAGCAGATTAGAAAGCTTGAAATATTGCTCATTTGTACTCAGTCAGGAGAAGTACTGCCCCCTGAAGAGGAAGAAGTCCATAACTTGATCTTGGTATTCCATAACATAAGTTTAATTTTTTCTGAATAATTTAAAGGCAAAGATTCAAGCACCCAAAATATTTTCTTTTCCACTTAACTCTCATGCCCAGTAACGGTAGCCATTTATAATAGCATTTTAGCTAGAACTCCTAGAAATTAATGCTTGCTCTCAGGAGATACACATATTAATTCTGAAAGTGATATTGATGCCAAGCCTAGCGTGAGGAAGGAAGCCATGTTAATCACATGGGTTTCAGGTCCATTAGAAACACCAGAGAGGGAGAGAAATTCCTTTTTGCCAAATGGAAAATGTCAAAAAATCAGCAGGGTAAAAAAGAATTGGATTTTCATGCTTCTAAGAATGAGGAAAATATAAACAAAATAGAGACTAAAAAAAAATACAAGTTAATTCTCCTAAATAAGTTAATTTAGTACATGTCCATCATTAATTCAAGGATATTACCCTTTTAAAATTACCATTTATTTAAAATAAAAATGTCCTCTTCTGCTTCAAGCTTCTTCTGAATCATGTCATCTCTCTACCTGCTGTTCCAATATACTGGTCTAGGCTTGGTAAACCATGAATCTGTCCATACCTGCTGGTTTAAGTCTTTGAATTCAGAGTCCTTCTGTTCTTTTCTGCTGTTAATTCTTTCTACATCCGTCTGCTCACTGGCAATGTTAAAAGATGCTGTTAAAGGATAAATACAGACAGTGAGATCATTTTTGAAATATTTTTCAGAGAAGAATGCATTTTCCTCACTAAATTATATAAGATATAGTCATTGAAACCATACCTATTACATAAACAAGTTAAATCTTCTGTATGAACAGTCTTATTTTTTTTTTTTTTTTTGAGGCGGAGTCTCGCTCTGTCGCCCAGGCTGGAGTGCAGTGGCCGGATCTCAGCTCACTGCAAGCTCCGCCTCCCGGGTTTACGCCATTCTCCTGCCTCAGTCTCCCGAGTAGCTGGGACTACAGGCGCCCGCCACCTCGCCCGGCTAGTTTTTGTATTTTTAGTAGAGACGGGGTTTCACTGTATTAGCCAGGAGGGTCTCGATCTCCTGACCTCATGATCCGCCCGTCTCGGCCTCCCAAAGTGCTGGGATTACAGGCTTGAGCCACCGCGCCCGGCCATGAACAGTCTTATTAAGGCTTGACAGTCCAAATTTACACTGAGAAGTATAACTTCATAATTACTAAGACAAGGAAATCTAATCATATGAGATAAATGTTTCCTAGCAAAGTGGGTTATATGAGAACTGTTGTACAAAGAACCACAATGTATCACTACCTTTGAGGACAAAGAATCAGGATGAACTTATACATATCCATAACATAAATATATAATACAATGACATATACAATGTTCATATACAGTGTGATATATACACATTTACTTAGCTGAAAACTTTAATCATAGGAGAATATCATACGGCATTTGATTCTGACACATATGGGATATTGGAGAATACAACCAATAACACATGCTGAACAATATAACCCTCTCATCAACTGAGATTTCCCAGGTATTCTAGAACACTCTTTTCACTGTATTCCTGAGCACCCAATAAATCACTTTTCTGCTTCCCTTAGCCTGGTGTGACAGCTCATGCCTGTAATCCCAGCACTTTGAGAGATGGAGGCGGGTGGATTGCTTGATCTCAGGAGTTCATGACCAGGCTAGGCAACATCATGAAGCCTCATCTCTTCCAAAAATACAAAAATTAGCCAGGCATGGCGCTGCACACCTGGGGTCCCAGCTACTCAGGAAGCTGAGGTGGGTGGATCACTGGAGCCCAAGAAGTGGAGGCTGCAGTGAGCCGCAATTGCACCACTGCACTGCAGCCTGGATGACAGAGTGAGACCCGATCTCAAAATCATTAATAAGTAAAAGTAAAAAATATGCTTCACTTTTCCTTCCTTATTAATATATTATAAAAAGTGAATAAAATTGCAGCATTTAACATCAGACTATGGAATCTAATGATACTCCATGTAGTACCATATTTAGCATAAAATTATCCGTAAGGGGAAAGCTCCTCAAACTTGAGGTATTAGGCTTCATTATACATATAGATCTGGAAGCAATAACTCATTTAACTTAAAACAAATTGTGCACTTGTAGTTTCAGCCAACTTTGAATTCTACTTGGGTCACTTAACCTCCCTAGGCCTCAGTTTTACTACTTGTTAGATTGGGATAATAATAGAACTTACTTAGAAGATCGTTGTGAGGAATAATTGAGTTAATATATGTGGAATACTTAGAATAATGTCTGGCATAGAGTAAGTGTCATATAGCTATATGCTATTACAATGTATTTGCTATTATCAAAATTATTAGTTTGGTACTATGTAATGTGATTCCCCAAGAGACCAATTTTGACATTTCATAACAAAAAGAAAAATAGTTAATTTAATTATTTAAAAGCTTTACTTGTAGATAATATTGCATTACTTCTCCCACCCCTTGCTTAAGATCTAAAGAAATTAAGCATACCACAGTGAAAAAGGAACATGCAATTAATAAACATATATAAAGAATGTTCCATGGGTTTAAAATACAAGCTTGCCCCAAACTGTATATCTGGAAAATACCTATCACAATCATTCGGAGAATCTGGCTCTTGGAATGTGATTCATTACAGTTCATTGACAAATAGTGGATGGCATTGCTTGGTTAAAGAAGTGCAAAGATAATTTGACATGCATTGCCAGAAGTGTTCATAGAATGAAATGCATAAATAAAAATGAGGAATATTGTCAGAGTTTCTCATTTTCTGCATAGAGGAGTTTTAGATTTGATGACATACCTGATAGTATAGAAAGCTCCAGTTCATACTGAAATTCAAAGTCTTTTAAAAATAATTTTAATTAAAATTCAAAGGAGTCTAGGGAATTATATCATTAACCTTTTGCTGCTAGAATTCAAGGGATCACTTTTTAGGTAAATGTGAATAATGAATTAACTAGTCTCATCCAAATGTCCATTTATACAGCTCCCCAAGCCAAGAGCAGGATTATTAAATCATCAGCCATTTGGCAGTCTTCGCCGAAAGAAAAGTGCCAAATGGGGGTTTTAGGTCATGACTGTCTTCAATTGACAATGCTGCACGACAAATTTAGTGAAGCATTTTCTTGATTTAATTCATTGCTATCTGTACCTGATTCATTCAAAAAATTCTAGAAATAGTTAAAGGCCTGACAAAGAAAGGAGAGAAACAGATACAAATAAAAAGGTTGGGAAAACAAAAATGTATTTAAAAACATTTATCAGAACTCTCTGTAATATGATTGATTGCATCTGTGTTTGCATTTTGTGACTGAAAAATAGTTAGGGGACTAGTGGTAATCACTTGTCAAGTTATTGTGAAATTTCAAATTTGAAACAAAAAAAGGCAAAAGAAATTCAAAGAAGTGTGAGTGTTTGAGGAAGACTTTTTTATTGGATAAATATGTGCTTCCTAGATAGCACATAGGAAGTAACCTGAATAAAAGGCAAGAGGGAAAACAAGATTATGAGGAAGATAAAGATTATCAAAATTAGTGAAACTATGCTGGTAACCAGAAAAACTGATGGAGAAGATCAAGGAGAGAAGTTTGAACCAATAATGCTATAAAGGCAAGTAAGTTTCTTTCCACCTCAGCACAACTAAGATATTTAATAGAAAATACAGTCTTTGTTTCTCAGAAATGTACAGAGGATTTTCAGTCATTAGCAGATTTGAGGAAATCTGTCCCTGACCCCAAGAAAAGCCGAGGCAATTGATGTCTAGGGACTGAAGTGTCCAGCATACTTTTGTGGACAGGCTACCGTGAAGAGTGGGGGGTGTAGTCTTCCCATAGTCAATATTGTTATTGTGGCAGAGTATCTGATGGCATTTTTGAAATTATCATCTTCCTGTTGATTTATATTGGGACAAATGCCACTGCCAGAGTACAATCTCTGAGAAACTATGAACTTCCAGGTAGAAAACTGAAAGGGGCTTGAAGATACAGCTGATTTCATCTTTTTTATAAAAAGGAAGATTATCATGTTGGAAAAGAAAGAAAATTGGGAGTAAACAAATGGCTGCTGAGTAGAAGGACAGGGCTTATTTTCTTTTCCATGATTTAAACATTAAGAATGAGTCCTTTGGTTTGGATTGAATTACTTGGAAAGGATAGAAAAAGTGACCCAGACACTTGGCAATCTGATAGTAGGATTTTAACCTAAAAGTGGAGAGAGGAGAGAGAGAAAGAGAAATCCTTTGATTCAATGAAAAACAAAAGGCCAGAATATGTAAATTATGAGAACTAAATTTTGTAGAGTACTTTTTATAGACTGCAATAGCATTAAGTATTATATGTTTCTTTTATGTATTAGATTGTTCAATCATCTCTACTAACTTACTGGATAGGTTTTTTCCTCTTTTATTTTTTCTTTTTTAAAATATTCACATATAAAGGAAGAAAGTGGAGTCTGAAGAAATTAAGAAACATGATCAAGATCATACTGCTGATAAAATCTTAAAGTCAGCAGTCCAACTCCCAAGCCCATGTACTTAAATACATGGATAGTACCTAAATACTGTCCTCTCTGATATAGGTATGTCACAATAAGAGGAGCAATAATAAAGTACGAAGTAATTCCGGTAAAAAATGTTGAAAATATTAAGAGACATCCAAATAAGGTGAGCATATAGTAAAATAAAGGTGAAATTTACTTAGAGTTAAGAATTTCCAGCCAGATGGAGGAAATGAAATATACACTTTAAGGAAAAAAAGGAAAATGAAAGTGACCAAAAATATACAAGTTATGGGATCTTCCAGTTATGTGGATCCATTTAGAAGACAAATTCTAGAAGGGTAGATTTGATCTCTTTATGACTGATTGTATTTGTTTGCTATGACCAGCATAACATGGCCACATAGATTGGAGTAAACAACCAAAATTTATTGTCTCATAGTTCGGGAGGCTAGAATTCCAAGATCAAGGAAATAGCAGGGTTGGTTTCTTCTGAGGGCTATTGGGGACAATCTGTTCCATTATTTTCTCCTAACTTGTAGTGATTTGCTGGCAAACTTTGCTCTTCCCTGCTTGCAGATGCAAATTTCTGCTTCATCTTTACATGATGTTCTCTCTGTGTTTGTGTCTGTGTCCAAATTTCCCTTTTTTATAAGAACACTAGTCATAATGTGTAAGGGCCCTACTCTACTTCTGTATGACTACATCTTAACTAATTACATTTACAATGACACTATTTCCCAGTAAGGTCACATTTTGAGGTACTGGATGTTAAGACTTCAACATATACATTTTTGCTGGGACACAATTCAACCAATAAACATGGACTTGAATAGTATTTTTATTTCTCAGAATGCAGAATAAGTTATAATTGGAAATATTATACTCTGAACTCAATTGTGACCATCAAACAATGGTGATTACATATGTGTAGTATTGGAAGCAAATAGTGGCAACTAAAGAAGAGAACAATGCATCACATGTGTAGTTGAACATTCAAGAAGGCAGATTTTAATAAATAATATTAAAGATATTTAAGGAATCTTCTGTCCTGGGACTTTAAAAGGAAAAGTGGTTCGGCAAGGATTGATAATGCAAAAAAAAAAAAAAAAATTTAAATATTATAATGGATCCCGACATTGAGAGGTAAAAGTTGGCATTGGGGGAGACAGAAATATAATGGCATTACTCTTTCTAGAAAGAGCTTTCTGAAGAACTCAAGTTTACAGCGTAGAGCACCAACTAACATTAGATTCTGTTGATTTAAAGTAAAATTTATCATGTACAAAGCATGGATATTAGATGACATGTCCAAGAACCAGTATTAAAAGTTCTATAGGCCGGGCGCGGTGGCTCAAGCCTGTAATCCCAGCACTTTGGGAGGCCGAGACGGGCGGATCACGAGGTTAGGAGATCGAGACCATCCTGGCTAACACAGTGAAACCCCGTCTCTACTAAAATACAAAAAACTAGCCGGGCGAGATGGCGGGCGCCTGTAGTCCCAGCTACTCCGGAGGCTGAGGCAGGAGAATGGCGTGAACCCGGGAGGCGGAGCTTGCAGTGAGCTGAGATCCGGCCACTGCACTCCAGCCTGGGCGGCAGAGCAAGACTCCGTCTCAAAAAAAAAAAAAAAAAAAGTTCTATAAACTTATGTAAATTATGTGAAGAAATCTATAACTGAATAAAATGTGGCTTCAACAAAAAATGTCAAAGGTACCCAATGGCTTTTTTAAGGCATGTGAAGAGCAAAGAGAAGACAAAATTATGAATAATTCCTCTGCTTGGGACAGATGGTATAATGTTAACAGACAACAGGGGAAAACAGAAGTCCTTCACTCATGTTGGATTTTTAGCTATTTTGTTACAGAAAACAACTCTTCCACTAGAGAGGGTAGAACATGTATTGACAAGTGGGAATTGAATGTCAAGTGAGGTGATACAACCGATAGAGTAGACCTGGTGTTCCACAGGATCCAGACACACTGTATTATAGGTTCCAAGGGAAACTGGGGAAGAGATGTCTACATGTCTGCTTCTGATACATTTTGAAGACTTGTAGGAAATGAAAGAAATGATAAAAAAAATTGGAGACAGAAAATAACATCCTGGTTTCTAACAAATAGAGGGCAAATAATGGATTATCTGTATTGCAGGTTAGTGAGCTTGAATTAATTCCATAGCAAGATCTACATGACAGGAATTTGACAAACTTTAGTTGTCCATGTCTTATGGTTTTTCATGCTCTGGCGTTCTTAGCAGAAATCATAAGGGACTGGGGTGACAGTGAGGAAGGATTATCGGGAGAGGCTGAGTACCTTCACTAAGATCCCAATCAAAACATCAACGTTTTCCTTTTTTCAGATGACTCTGGCTGGGGAGAACAGTTCTATGATTTTTTTTAATTATGAAAAAAAAACCCACCTTATAATAGATTACTAAACCCTTGTTTTGTGAACACTTGGAGAGGATTTCAGTAAGCACCTCTACCTGTAGTGATTTGAAGGAGGATTGACAATGGGAATTTTTCTTTCCCTTTTTTTCTTTTCCTTCTCATTTTTTTCTTCCTCTACCTTTCCCTCCTCCATTCCTAATTCCATCTTTTGCTTTTGTCTTTTTTCTTTACCTTTCTCCTTCCTTTTCTCCTCTTGCTTATTAAGATTTTGAGGAAATATTCTAAACATATAGCAAATTCTTTCCTGTAAGACATTGACTGTAACTTTTTTTTTTTTTTTTTTTTTTTTTTTTTGAGGCGGAGTCTCGCTCTGTCGCCCGGACTGGAGTGCAGTGGCCGGATCTCAGCTCACTGCAAGCTCCACCTCCTGGTTTTACGCCATTCTCCTGCCTCAGCCTCCCGAGTAGCTGGGACTACAGGCGCCCGCCACCTCGCCCGGCTAGTTTTTGTATTTTTAGTAGAGACGGGGTTTCACCGTGTTAGCCAGGATGGTCTCGATCTCCTGACCTCGTGATCCGCCCGTCTCGGCCTCCCAAAGTGCTGGGATTACAGGCTTGAGCCACCGCGCCCGGCCGACTGTAACTTTTGATAACCTTGTAGATGAGACAGAAGAATGGAAGGTAAATGTTTTTATAATTAGGTAAAATTGTAAATAGTTGATTAATTGGATGCAAAGTTTGAAAATTTAATGAGATAACATAGAAAGGTATCTCAAGTAAAGTCCCAGAGCTCTATTCCCTTTATAGCAATACCCAATATTTTAAATTAATAACTATTTCAGTTAATAAAGCATACAGATCAAATTCATGCACTTTACTTGAAGCTGTGAATAATAACAAGTTTATTTTAAATTTACTTCTTTTAAAGTTTCTCGGTAAGCTGGAACGGGACTATAACTGATATATCATGACCACACCAACTGAGGGTGTGGAGTAGGTCACCGGATGGAGAAGAAACCAAATCAGTAATGTGCAAGAAGGCCCATCTGGACACGTGAAGGTCACTCTCATGGCCACACAATAAAAGCCAACTTCAGAAGCCATTTATGCCAAGAGAGACTGTAAGGTACCTACACCAGCTGGAGGAGCAGATGAAAGTGAAGAAGTGCTGCACTACCACAATTATGCCAATGTGCACCCAACCATGAGCAATACTTTCATTCTGTCCTTGAGGCTCCCAGCTTCTGACACAAGTGAGCTAGGGAAATTTTAAAATGGGAACAGATGAAGTAAGAAGGAAAGATTTTTGAGAATAGAAATAAGATCTGAAAGGAAGTTGTAAGCATTGATTGAAATATTAATACATTAATTGCATTAGACCATCACCTCAATGTATGTTTTGATCCATAAATGACCATAACTCTAAGTTGCAAGATCAAGTAGTCACTGTCAGTAGGATTAGAATCCCATAGGGAAGTTTAATTTTGCTAAATATAAAAGAATCTTCTCTCTTTCTTTGTCTTTAACTTACCTGATTTGATACTGTTCCATTTTATCCATGTCTATTTAATAAGCAAAGCACATTGAACTGTACCTGGAACTTTGTAAGTGCTCCATAAATTACAGTTTTTATAAATAGAAGTCCTATTTTATAATATGGTGCCTAAATCACACTTGGAAAATTACTGTCAGTTTAAGATGAAAATTGGTAAACTAGGGTATATCCCCCCAAAAAACTGTCCAAGATAACGAGTATAATTCTTGTCCTAAGAACAGAGACAGTAACACTACCCAAATGGCTCAACTATACAACTACTGTGTATGAAGTAAATGTGGGGGGAAGGAGCAATGATGTGGGTGCTGGGAGAGAAGGACAATCCATGGTTCATGATAAATGAGGAGTGAACAAAGCCAGACATCTAAGCATCCAACTTTGTTATGGGAAAGCCAGAAGGAGTGGATTTCCCAGTGTAGCTTAAGAAAGGTGATTACTTTAGAATATTGGATAAACGTATAAAAAAAAGAAATGTAGTAGAATCAACTACATGCAAAATTTGGGGCTAGTTACAACAATGGGTTTTAGAGTGGCATGATACACAGTGTGGCACTATGCAGGTGTGGGTTGAAAATTAATAATTATCTTAATACATATCAGGTTGTTTATTAACTATTATTATGTAATGAGTTGGGTTAGAAAATACAAAGGAACAAAGACAAAATATGTTCTCTGGTAACTTACAGTTTAGTAAAAACATAAAATACAGAAATAAATTGCACTATTATAATAGAAATATGTGCTGTGTTCAACATAGGCACAGATGAGAAGGAAGTATCAGGAAAGGTTCTCAAGAAAAGGAGATAATTGAATTTATGTTAAGAAGATGAATATGTTTCCTCCAAATTGACTAGGAAAGGTCTTTCAGATAAGCAGCTATCATAACATTAAGCACAAGAAAGTTATCTTATTATGAAACAGTGTGGAAAATTCAAAATGCCAGGAATTCAGTACTATTGGACTATAAAAGTTTACCAGGTACATTATCTGACTTCAGATTTTACTTCAGATCATGGTGCTGGCATAAAACTGCATGGTACTGGCATAAAAAAGACACACAGGCTGATGGAATGGAATCCAGAACCCCAAAATAAATCCATATATCCACAGCAAACCCATTTTTGACAAATGTGCCAGGATCATATCATACACTGGAGAAGGAGCAGTCTCTTCAATAAATGGTGCTGGGAAAACTATTTCCATATGCAGAATAATGAAATGAAGCCTCTACCTTTCGCCACATACAAAAATCAAATAAATATGGATTGAAGACTTCAATCTAAGACCTCAAACTACAAAACTACTAAAAGAAAACATTGGGGAAACTCTACAGGGCATAGGTCTGGGCAAAGATTTCTTGAGCAATACTTTAAAAGCGCAGGCAACCAAAGTAATAATGGACAAATGGAAACACATCAAAGGTGTGGTGGCTCATGCCTATAATCCCAGCATTTTAGGAGGCTGAGGCAGGAGGCTCACTTAAGGCTAAGAGCCTGAGACCAGTGTGGTCAACAGAGTGAGACCTTGTTTCTAAAGCAACAAAAAAAGCTAATGTGGTGCTGCATGCCTGCAGTCCCAGCTACTTTGGAGGCTGAACTGGGAAGATTGCTTTAGCCAAGAGTTTTTAGGTTGCAGTGAGCTATGATTGTACCGCTGCATGTCCAGCCTGGGTGACGGAGCAAGACCTCCATCTCAAATAAATGATATATAGATAAATAAATGAAAAAAATAAATAAATAAATAAATAAATAGCTTCTGCACAGCAAAGGAGGAAACCAACAAAGCGAAGAGACAATTCACAGAATGAGAGAAAGTGTTTGCAAATTATGCATCTCACAAGGGATTGATAACTAGAATATATGAGGAGGTCAAACAACTTGGTAGGAAATACATCTGATAATCTGATTTTAAATGAGCAAAAGATGTCAATAAACATTTGTCAAAAGAAGACATACAAATGGACAACAGGTATGTGAAAAATGATCAATATCATTAATCATCGAATAATTCAAATCAAAACCACAGTGAGATATGATCTTACCCCAGTTGGAATGGCTTTTATTCAAAAGAAAGGCAACAACAAATGCTGGTAAGGATGTGGAGAAAGGGGAACCCTCATATACTGTTGGTAGGAATATAAATTAGCACACCTACTATGGAGAATGCATGGAGGATTCTCAAAAAAATCTAAGAATAGAACTATTACATGATCCAGCAATCCCACTGCTAAGTATATACCCAAAAGAAAGGAAATCAGTATATTGAAAAGATATCTGCATTCCTATGTTTATTACAACACTATTCACAATAGTCAAGTTTTAGAATCAACTTAAGTACTCATCAACAGGTAAATGAAAAAAGAAAATGTGTTTTTTTCCCCCACATATCAGAGTAGAGGCTTTTTAACATGCCTCGGCCACCTAGAAATAGCAAGATAGTTTATAAAGATCAACTCCATGATCTTTAATTAAAGAAGGAAAACAGGCTCCACCAGAATCATAAAGGACAGCCCAGATAATGGGGAGAAGCCATCTATGACAAACCCAGAGCCGATATACTTAGCAGGCAAAAACTGGAAGGATTTTCCTTGAGAACTGGGGCAAGACAAGAATATCACTCACACCACTCCCATTGAACACAGTAGTCAAAGTGTTAGCTAGAGCAATAAGGAAAGAGAAAGAAACAAAAGGCCTCCAAATAGGGAAGAAGTTAAACTACCAATGTGGATAATATGATTCCGCACTTAGAAGACCCTGAAAACTCTGACAAAACACTCCTGGAACTGATAAATGACTTCAGTAAAGTTTTGGGATACAAAGCATTTCTACCCATCAATACCATTCAAGTTAAGGACCAAGTCAAAAAAGCAGTCCTACTTACTACACACACACACACACACACACACACACACACACACACACCCCTAGGAATATATTTAACCGAGAAGGTGAAATATCTCTACAAAAGAACTGCAAAACACTGCTGAAAGAAATTATAGATGACACAAGCAAATGGAAAAGCATTCTGTATTAGTCTGTTCTCATGCTGCTAATAAAGACATATCCAAGATGGGATAATTTATGAAGGATAGAGATTTAATAGACTCTCAGTTCCACGTGTCTGGGGAGGCCACACAATCATGGTGGAAGGCAAAGGAGGAGCAAAGTCACATCTTACATGACAGCAGGCAAGAAAACATGTGCAGGGGAGCTCCTCTTTATAAAACTATCGGATCTCATGAGACTTACTCACTATCATGAGAACAGAATGGGAAAGACCCCCCCCCCCCACTCCATGATTCATTCATCTCCCACTGGGTCCCTCTGATAACACATGGGAATTATAGAAGTTACAATTCAAGATTAAATTTGGGTGGGGACACAGTCAAACCATACTATATTCCATGCTTATGGATTGGAAGAATTAATACTGTTAAAATGTCTGTACTGTCAAAAGTGGTCTACAGATTAAATGCTATTCCTATCAAACTTCCAATATTATTTTTTATAGAACTGGAAAAAACTATTGTAAAATTTATATGGAAACAAAAAAGAGCCAAAAGAGCCAAAGTAATCCTAATAAAAAGAACAAACCATAAGCATCACATGACCTAACTTCAAACTGCAGTGTAAGACTAGAGTAAGCAAATCAGCATGGCACTAGTACAACAACGGCCACGTAGATCAATGGAAAAGAATTAAGAACAAAGAAATAAAGCCACACACCTACAGACATTTGATCTTTGACAAAGTTGACAAAAATAAACAATGGAGGAAGGATTCCCTATTCAGTAAGTGGTACCAGGATAATTGGCTAGCCAGATGAAAAGAATGAAACTGGAATCCTATTTTTCACCATATACAAAAATTAAATCAAGATGCACTAAACATTTAAATATATGATGTCAAATTACAAGAATTCTAGAAGGAAACCTAGGAAACATCATTCTGGACATTAACCTTGGCAAACAATATTTCTCCTCAGCCTGCAGATGGCCTATAAGTTTTGGAAATCATACTGGCTCCCCTTGCTCCTCAGCCTGCAGGCAACCTATTGGGAGACCTTGTGATCATGTGAGCTAACACTTAATAAACTCCCATATATATGTGTGTGTGTCTGTATATACATATACACATATACCTATATATTCTATTAGTTCTGTCCCTCTAGAGAACCCTGGCTAATACAAATTTTGGTACCAGTAGTGGTTCCAGAGGAAAATAATATTAAGGATTGAATTCTTTCATTGGTTTTGGGGTTTCTGGAGTTGGCAGCTTAATATGATGATTAGACCCCAAAATGCTAAAGATTCTACTTCTGATAGTATGGAGAAAACTGATAGTCCTTGGAGTGAACTGTTTAGAGAGTTATACAAAATAAATGCATTTGACACTCCTGATTCGTTGCTCGTGAGAGGCAAGGAGTTTAGTCACTCTATACATAATACCTTTGGCCACATGTGGAGAACCAAGGAACATAATGAAGCTGGTTGGTTGCTCCTAAGTTCCGTGGACAAAGTGATGAAAGCAAATGATGAACTCAGGGATTTTATCTCCCAGCTTTGGAAGCAGATACTGAACCTCTGAACCTCAGATCTACTAAGACTGCTCTGAGTGAGTCTTATTTCCTGTAGAGAGAGGGCTAAAACTGTGGAAAAACAGACACAAGCTCTTATCATGCAAGTGGCTGACCTGCAACAAAAAGTGCATGCACAGCCTCACCAGGTGTCTACTGTTAAAGTGAGGGCATTGATTGGAAAAGAATGGAACCCTGCAACTTGGAAAGGGGATGTGTGGGAGGACCCTGATGAAGCTGAGAACACCGAGTCTGTAATCTCTGATGAACCTTTTTCACCAGAAGAGACAACTTTCCCATCCCCAGTAGTGGCAACATCCCCTTCCCGACCCATGCTGCCGGCAGCCTTTCCACCTTTGTCTGTGGAGATAAACCCTGCACTGCCTGAGGCAACGGCGATGGCCTCCCCTGAGACAGTTGCCAGGCAAGATAATGTTGATTCTCCTCAAGAGCCACCCCCACATACCTGTTTCCTTCTAGGCCTATAACTAGACTGAAGTCCCGGTGGACCCCTAGAGGTGAGGTTCACAGTGTAACCCATGAGGAGGTGCACTACACTTGAAAAGAACTGCTTGAGTTTTCTAATTTATATAAACACAAATCTGGAGAACAGGCATGGGAATGGATATTAAGGGTATTGGATAATCGTGGAAGGAACATAGAGTTGGATCAGGCTGAATTTGTTGATTTGGGCCCACTAAGTAGGGACTCTGCAGTTAATGCTGCAGCTTGGGGAGTTATAAAATGTTCTAATAGTTTATTTGCTTGGTTAGCTGAAATACGGCTTTAAAGATGGCCCACTGTGAGCAAACTGGAAATTGCTGATCTCCTTTGGTTTATTTAATGTAAAGGAAAGGATCCAAAGGCTTAGGGAGATTGGGATGGTGGAGTGGATTAGTCACCTTAGGCCTACTCATCCCAGCTGGGAGAGTCCAGAAGACATACCTTTGACCAGTGCCTTGTGAAATAGATTTGTGAGGGCAGCACCTGCATCTTTGAAGAGCCCTGTAATTGCTCTTCTCTGTATGTCAGATCTAACAGTAGGAACCACAATCACTCCACTACAAAATTTAAATACAATGGGAAAAATTGGATCCCAAGGTGGCAGGTGCCAAGTGGTGGCACTCAACTGTCAAGGCAAAGTGGGCTTAGTTATCATAATGGACAGCAGAGGCAAAGAAGCAATCAGAGTAGTCTTACTTTTCTAGAGCTCTGGCATTGGCTAATTAATAATGGTGCTCCTAGGAGTGAAATTGATAGTAAGCCTACAGCATTCCTACTTAATTTATACAAGCAGAAAATTTCTAGGTTGAATGGACAAAGGACTAATTTGAATTAAAAAAACAGAGAATCAAGGCCCCTTAATCAATTTCCAGACTTGAGCCAGTTTACAGACCCAGAACGCTTTGAATGAAGGGGAGGCCGGGTTACCTTGAGGAAGGACTCCATTACATTACTGACAATTTATGCAGTGAATCTTTCTCCCATCCTTCCCCAAGGAGACTTCTGGCCTTTTACCAGGGTAACTGCACACTGGGGAAAGGGAAATGATCAGATATCAGATATTTTGGGGACTACTGGACACTGTAGTCCATCTCTAAGCTGATGTTGATTCAGGGGGCCCAAAATGTCATTGTGGTCCTCCAGTTAAAGTAGGGGTTTATGGAGGTCAAGTAATTAATGGAGTTTTAGCTCAGGTCTGACTTACAGTGGGTCCAGTAGGTCCCTAGACTCATCCTGTGGTCATTTCCACAGTGCCAGAACAGAATGCCTAATTGACATAGACTTTTCTTAGCAGCTGGCAGAACCTCCACATTGGCTTCCTGACTGGTAGGGTGAGGGCTATTATGGTGGGAAAGGCCAAATGGAGCTTGATCTTAGGTAGAACTGTCTCTACCTAGAAAAACAGTAAATCAAAAACAATATTGCATCCCTGAGGGATTGTGGAGATTAGTGCCACCATCAAGGACTTGAAAGACACAGGGGTGATGATTCCCACCATTCAACTCTCCCATTTGGCCTGTTCAGAAGACAGATGGATCTTGGAGAATGACAGTGGATTACGGTAAGCTTAATCAAGTGGTGACTCCAGTTGCAGCTGCTGTACCAGATGTGATTTCATTACTTGAGCAAATTAATACATCTCCTGGTACCTTGCATGCAGCCATTGACTTGGCAAATGCCTTTACCTCCATTTCTGTCCATAAGACCCACCAGAAGCAATTTGCCTTCAGCTGGCAAGCCCAGCAATATATTTTCACAGTACTACCTCTGGCGTATATCAACTCTCCAGCTTTTTGTCAATCTTATTCTGAGAGTCCTTGATCACTTTTCGCTTCTGCAAGATATCACACTGCTCCATTACATTAATGACATTGTGGTGATTGAATCCAGTGAGCAAGAAGTAGCAAACACGCTGGACTTATTGGTGAGACGTTTGTGTGCCACAGGATGGGAAATAAATTCAGGAACCTTGTACCTCAGTAAAATTTCTATGGGTACAGTTGTGTGGGGCCTGTTGAGATAGTTCTTCTAAGACAAAGGATAAGTTGCTCCATTTGGCTCCTTCTACAACCAAGAAAGAGGCACAGTGCCTAGTGGGCCTAATTGGATTTTGGAGGCAACACATTCCTCATTTGGGTATGTTACTCCAGCCCACTTATGGATGACCTGAAGACTGCCAGTTTTGAATGGGGTCCAGAATAGGAGAAGGGTTTACAACAGGTCCAGGCTGCTGTGACAGCTTCCCTGCCACTTGGGCCATATGAACCAGAAGATCCAATGGTGCATGAGGTGCCAGTGGCAGATAGGGATGCTGTTTGGAGCCTTTGGCAGGACCCCATAGGTGAACCAGAGCAGAGGTCTCTAGGATATTGGAGCAATGCCCTGCCATCTTCTGCAGATAATTTCTCTCCTTTTGAGAGACAGCTCTTGGACTTTTACTGGGCTTTGGTGGAAACTGAACGTTTGACTATGGGTCGTGAAGTCACCATGAGACCTGAACTGTCTGTCATGAACTGATGCTTTCTGACCCATCTAGCCGTAAAGTAGGTTGTGCACAGCAGCATTCCATCATCAAATGGAAGTGATATATACGTGATCAGGCTCGAGTAGGTCCTGAAGGCACAAGTAAGTTATATGAGGAAGTGGCTCAAATGCTCATGGTCTCCACTCCTGCCTTCTCTCACTCAGCCCGTACCGATGGCCTCATGGGGAGTTCCCTAATATCAATTGACAGAGGAAGAGAAGACCAGGGCCTGCCTCAAAGATGGTTCTGTACAATATGCAGACACCACTCAAAAGTGGACAGCTGTAGCACTACAGTCCCTTTCTAGGACATTCCTGAAGGGCAGCAGTGAAGAGAAATCTTCCTAGTGGGCAGAATTTTGAGCAGTGGACCTGGCTGAGCACTTTTCATGGAAGGGGGAAATAATGATTCACGGGCTATAGCCAACGGTTTGGCTGAATGATCTGGGACTTGGGAGAAACATGATTGGAAAATTGGTGACAAAGAAATTTGGGGAAGAGGTATGCAGATGGACCTCGCTGAGTGGTAGAAAACAGTAAAGATATTTGTGTCCCATGTGAGTGCTCACAAATGGGTGACCTCAGCAGAGGGAGATTTTAATAATCAAGCGAATAGGATGACCCATTCTATGGACACCGGTCAGCCTCTTTCCCCAGCCACCTCTGTCATTGCCCAATGGGCCCATGGAACAGTGAAAATTGTGACAGGGATAGAGGTTACACATGGGCTCAGCAATATGGACTTCCACTCACAATGCTGACCTTGCTACAGCCACTGCTGAGTGCCCAGTTTGCCAGCAGTAGAGACCAACACTGAGCCCTCAATATAGCACCATTCCTCGGGGTGATCAGCCAGCAACCTAGTGGAGGTTGATTATATTGGACCTCTTCCATCATGGATTTGTTCTCACTGGAATAGACACTTGCACTGCATATGGGTTTGCCTATTCTGCACTAAATGCTTCTGCTAAGACTACCATCCATGGACTCACGGAATGGCTTATCCACCATCACTGTATTTCACACAATATTGCCTCTGGCCAAGACACTTGCTTTATAGCTAAAGAATAGCACCAGTGGGCTTGCTCATGAAATCCACTGGGTCTTACCATGTTCCCCATTATCCTGAAGGAGCTGGATTGATACAACAGTGGAATGGCCTTTTGAAGTCACAGTTCCAATGCCAGCCAGGTGACAATACTTCGAAGGGCTGGGGCGAAGTTCTTCAGAAGGCCATGTATGCTGTGAATCAGCATCCAATGTATGATACTGTTTCTCCCATAGCCAGGATTCATGGGTCCAGGAATCAAGGGGTGGAAGTGGAAGTGGCACCACTCACCATCACCCCTAGTGATCCACTACCAAAATTTTTGCTTCCTGTTCCTGTGACATTAACTTCTGCTGGCCTAGAGGTCTTAGTTCCAGAGGAAGGAACACTGCCACCAGGAGACACAGAACAATTCCATTAAACTGGAAGTTAAGATTGCCACCTGAACATATTGGGCTCCACCTATTTTTAAGTCAACAGGCTAAGGAGGCAATTACGGTGTTGGTTGGGGTGATTGACCTGGACTATCAAGATGAAATCAGTCTACTACTCCAAAATGGAGGTAAGGAAGAGTATGCATGGAATACAGGAGATCCATTAGGGCATCACTTAGTATTACCATGCCCTGTGATTAAGGTCAATGGGAAACTGTAACAGCCCAATCCGGACAGGACTACAAATAACCCAGACACTTCAGGAATGAAGGTTTAGGTCACTCCACCAGGAAAAAAACACAACCTGTTGAGGTGCTTGCTGAAGGCAAAGGGAATATAGAATGGGCAGTAGAAGGTAATCATCAGTACCAGCTATGGCCATGTGACCAGCTGCAGAAATGAGGACTGTAATTGTTATGAGTATTTCCTCCTTCTTTTGTTAAAAGTATGTTTGTGAATATACACACTGTACTAAGAAAATATCTTCATTTTATTTATTTTCTCCTTTATCATGTGACATAAGATTTATTGACTTCATATCAGCATTTAAGCATTGTTAACTTTATGTAGCAGTATTTGGGTTGGGGATTGGTGCATTTCTGGTTTTATGAAGGATAGTCGTACTATGTTAGGCATAATTATGACCTTATTATTGTCATTATTTCAGGATTATATATGCTCTCAGGAGATGTGTATGGGTGAAAGTTGACAAGGGGTGGACTTGTGATGGTTAATACTGAGTGTCAACTTGATTGGATTGAAGGATACAAAGTATTGATCCTGAGTGTGTCTGTGAGGGTGTTGACAAAGAAGATTAACATTTCAGTCATACAGCTGGGTAAGGCAAACCCACCCTTAATCTGGGTGAGTGCAATATAATCAGCTGCCAGCGTGGCTAGAATACAAGCAGGCAGAAAAATGTGAAAGGAGAGACTAGCTTAGCCTCCTAGCCTACATCTTTCTCCTGTGCTGGATGCTCCAAGTTCTTCTGTTTTGGAACTCGGACTGGCTCTCCTTGCTCCTCAGCCTGCAGATGGCCTATTGTGGGGACTTGTGATTGTGTGAGTTAATACTTAATAAACTACCTGTTATACATGTATCTATTCCATTAGTTCTGTCCCTCTAGAGAACCCTGACTAATACAGTTGGTAAAATGTATATCAACAAAGAATAGGTTGAATAACAAAAAGATTCACCAGTTTCTTCATCAGCACTGTCTGTTCTTATATACAAAAGAGACAGTGTGAGCTAATATTTTACTTGAAAAAAGTTCAAAATTTGAAATATTTTCATAAGAGATTCATTTATCTTTGGAATTATTTTACTTGTGTTAGGAAAAACAGAACATATGTGAATAAAAGTAGAAAAGAAACATATTTGCAAGCCAAAGTACAATCTTTAAATAAATTAAGGAGGACAGAAATAATCAGATATCAGTATCTAACCAGAGGCATCTCCTTATTCTCATATTAACAGTAACATGTGCTCAAATTTACAATGACTGATGTTTGAATCTAATCTGCCGGTACCTTTTGGTATATGTCCCTTGTTTATGTCAACTGAAGTTCTTTATCATACGAAGAACAGAATAATAGAACAGATTCTCAGGGCAATGCTGAGGTTAATAAAAAATAAGTCATAAATATACAACATGAGGGAAAAATAAGACAGGTAGGAGCTATTCTAGTATATAAGCTATTTCTTTCTCATTAAAGTGTCCTGAAATTTTAAAGATGAGAATTTTTATTGCAAATGCCTTTTTTTCATTACTAAATAAGGTCTGGTAATTTTACCTTATAAACTGGATTGAAAGGTTCTATGAGTGATCACTGACAGAAACTGTTGTAATGATTACCATGCATCTCCTCAGCAGAACCCTGGTGCTACTAAGCGTGATTTTCCTTTCCCTTCTCAGTGATAGAGGTGTTTTCCTAGCTGATGGAATTAACGGGGAAGAATTGTGAAGGATGTGATACTAATCATCCAGGGAACCGGTGAAAAAAAGAATCATAGTATTCTTTGCTGCTCAGGGCCATTTTTGCTCACCATGTCTTAAATTACATCCATTCTATGATTTACAGGCATCTCGGTTTCATCTAGAGAGCCATCTGGATCAAAACAGCAATATAGCCATGTTGACAAATGCCACAAAACTGACTTTCTTCTCAGCCACCAACTTGAATTTCTGCTTAGTCACACTCAGACCACAAATGAACACGATTAAAATCTCAGACTGCCCATGTTGCCCACAATGGCTTTCTAAGGGTATTAGCTAGTGTTTCACTGGTACACCAGGATCACGTAACGTTCCCCAGTATCCCATGGGGGGACCTCTGGAAGGGAGAAGTATATGATTCACATGCCCAGATAGGAGATCAAAAGAGTTTTCTGATGTTGAATATTTGGTAAATTCTAATAATCTGAGACAGAAAGATGGTCTTAAGGCAATAAAAAACAATACAATTTTGTTCCTCCTCGACATTATATAATCAAACACTTTGGCATTTGTGTGTGAAATCCAGAAAGCTGCTTAAATTTTAGGTCCCTCGAAGGGCTAGGAGCTTAGCATTTCCTTCAGCTACGATCAAGGGAGGAAGAAAATTGAAGGAGCTATTTTTTCTGTGTCATTATTTGTTCCCAATTAATAGTCATAGAGATATGAAAAGGGTTATGTAATTTAAGAAGTCCATGGTATGGAGAGTTACTGAAAGAATTGCCCAGCTTGGAATCTTCATCAGCTTGTCAGATCTCTCTCCCTCTACATGTACTTTCATAGTATACTCTAAGAGACCACTGTGTAACCTTCACAGACCAAACATCTACCCAGCAGCACATGATTAAACTCTCAAACATATATAAAAAGAGCTCTGCTGGATATTCTCCTTTCAACCAGCCAGTATTTCAGGCTTCACAATGTAATTTTTTTTTTTATAACAGCTTGCATTATAAGAAAAAGGCCGTATAACTGGAGGAATAACCAGAAGTAGTTGAATAAAGTGAATATTGCAAACTTCATTTCTTCCTGGAACTAGTAGCAATTCAAAATTTAGTAATGTTTGTTGCAAATTTACATGAATTCCAAAGTACCTACTTTGATCAAAAGTACAGGTTAAAGTCTAGCCCCCAAGATGATATTGTTGAGTATTATTTCTTACGTGATATAAGAAGATGAAAGAAGTTGCTTTCTTATAATTATAATAACTTATAATTATTAATAAGTACTTGTAGTGCAGGTAGGAATAGCATAGTACTTAATTGGAATGTAATCTATAAGAGAGTGGTTAATCACACAGATACTGGAGTCTGACTCTCCGAATTCAAATCTCAGCTTTTTAATTTTTCCTAGCTGCCTGACCTTGGGCAAGGCATTGCACCTCTCCAAGGCTTAGGTTCTTTATCTTTAAAATGATAATAGCAGGATTTTAAAAATTAGGTACAGGATATTGTGGGAGATCAAGTCTTGCAAAGGATTTTAGACAAACCTGATAAGTTGTAAGTACTTAACAATCGCTACTATTGTGTTTGATAGCTTAATCACTACCACCATTGTTCTTTGGATATAAAAATGTTTAAAAATGTTATTTAAGAAAATAGATCCTTTGAATTGGTTTTCTTTTTTTTTTTTTTTTTTTTTTTTTTTTTTTTTTTTTTTTTTTTATTGAGGGAGTCATCCAAAACCTTGAAAAGCTAACATTGAAATCAGCTTTCAGTAAACAGGGCTACATCACAAAATGTTTTGCAACAAGGTTTAGGTTTTATTGTGAAGGCAACTGGAGTTTACTGAAGAGCTTTGAGCAGGCACGTTTTAAGATATTAGGCTGTGAGAGAAGAATTTCAGGGCAGTGGCAGGGAAATTAGTTAATCATAACCAGAGAGAAAGAGTTAACAGCCAGCTGCTATGGGTTCTTTGGAATCAGAGGTTTGATCTTTAACTTGCGAATCAAATTAAGTGCAAGAGGAAAACTTGCAAATTGATGGTTAGGTAAATCTTTATAGTCATGATTACTTATTATCTAAGTATTCATTTTTAAGTCAGTTTTTCTGTTCTGAAGTTTTTTTGTTTTTTAAATGTTTATAATGACATTAGAAATGTAAGCAAACAAAATGTGACTTTCTTGCTGGACTATATCAATTAACAAGCATCAAGTTTGCTATTGTTTTTACCAAACCATCTAAAACTGAAATTGCAGAGATATCTCACAAAAACTTATAACCTGTAAAAATTAAAATGGAATCAATTGAATTACCTGAGCCTAGATTTTACCTGGGGCTTGTTTAACCTAAGATTGAAATCGTAATTAAAAAACAAACAAACAGTAAACTCATCATTCTCTTACCTTTCATGTGTGTGGATGCTCCCTTTTGTTTAAGCATGCTCAAATCTTGATGAGCTTTTAGGACAAAGGAACTTAAAAATCTCTGGGAAATTAATATCAGCAGCACAAAGAAAGCATCACAAGAGTCTTTGGAATTGATCACAGGATGAAAACTTCTTAGTTTTAGGATTTCTTGAGAGATGTTTCCTGCCAAAATATGAACAATAAGTTGTTTTAATTAAGGTATAATATGTTCTTATAGTTAGTGAGAGAAGAGCTATATTTTTCTTCAGGAATCAATAAAACTACAAAAAGTATTTCAGATGTAACACAAAAAATTGCACACTGTAATACATTGGATTTATCTAAAGCAGAACAATGATTTGAAATAATAACATATCCTTGAGACAGTGTAATAAGTTTGTTTTTATACATTTGGGGAATAATGATAATTTTTAAAGGAGGCCAGTATTTTAAATGTGCCTGAAATTAGATCTTGCAATGGTCCACAGTCAATGATGATGTACAGCTCTCCTACTTTTGCACATAGGGAGAAATGCCGGGCTACCCATCTGACCATTATTACATTAAATGGAAGTATGAACATGATTTATGAAGTCCAAGAGCCCCTTTTATCTTCCCTCCCTCCCTTTCCTCCTTCCTTCTTGCGTACATTTTTAAACTGTTGCCTACTTAGAAAAAAATCTCAGTGGATTCTTTTAAAATTGATTTTTCTATTATGAACACTATACTAAGCAATTTTAACTTTATCCTATAGCTAATGGTATCATTAGACACTATTGAACACGGGAATGTTCTGGCCATGAACTGTTGGGTGGATTGGTGGGATTACAGTCTGGAAGGCAGGAGGCCTATTGTAACTGGCCACACATGAAAAATTGGGGTTTGGGTAGGTTAGCAGCAGTGAAAATGGAAGGAAGAAATAGTTTTGAAAAGGAAGAATCAAAGGAGCTTGCCAATTGACTTTTGCAGGAGTGAGAGCTACAGTTGTAGCTAAGGATTCAAGTGTCCCCAGTAAGGAAGAGTAAGTGATGAGAATATATACAGTAGAAAAGAAAGAAAGTAAAATATTAAAAAGAGCAGGTGGTGGCATTGGATGTAATGTGAGAGAATAAAAAGAAGGAAGTACATTTTAGAAAGAGACATTGCATTGTGGGGAACCACCTTATTATTTTGCTTAGCTTTTCCCATGAGAAGAGGTCTTAGTGATGGCTAGGGATGATGCACTGTCAAGACTGGGGAAGCATTCTGTCCTAGGTTATTTTGATTTGTTTCAACCAATATTTATAAGATGTGATAAAAAACGATAATGGTGAAGGTAAAAGGTTGGTACGAGAAGATAAGACCTGGCTGTGCTTTAGCTAATTCTGGTTACTTCTTTTCAAAATAAAGTAAGGTTCTTTTATTATCCCTCTGAGTGTGCATATGTGCATGTCTGTGCCTTGGGTTTTGATTACAAAAATTGCAATCATAACTAAACCACTGAATGCATACTCAGTGCCAGGAACTGTGCAAATCACTGATAAGCATGATCACATTTATTATTCACAGCAACCTTTAAATGTAGTAACATTATTATTCCAGTTCTATAGATGGGGACCGTGAATCTCAGAAAGATTAAAGAGATTTGCTGAAGTTCCCAAAGTTAATAAATGGCAGAGCCCAGATTGAAATCTAGGTGGACTGACTCCAGAATCTTAGTTGTTAACAAATGTACTTTACTCTCAAATTTTATATTTGCTCTGAAAAAAATGTACATAACCTCTTGTAAAAATTTCAGAAAATAAATTTATTTTCATCTTCAGCTTTTTCATATCATATAGAGAGTAACAGATTTATGTAGCATATTAAAACTTTAATTAATGTAGACAGAATATGTACATAGCCTAGATTTCTGAGGGAAAATGTGATGAAACTTCCTCCTTCCTTTCTAAGAACACATAACATGAACACATCAAAGCTTCCATGTATACATTTAAATGAGTAGTATTTATCCTGAGATTATTTATTCATTGGGTGGAACGTTCCTTGTTGTATTATTTAGCACAAAGAGGAAAAGGTTTTTTCCCCATTTTTCTCCGCAAGTTTATCTTTCAGACATGAATTACCTTTTACTCCTTCTCTACAGGAAAATTTCTATTCATTTGACAAGATTTACATCAAACTGAATTCCCTAATAATTCCAGGGAATTAGTGGCTCTCTTTATGGGATTATCTAGCACTCTTCATAAACCTCTCAGAACGTGTTACTTTGAGCAATCATATCTTGAGGGCAAAGAACTTCTATCTTATCCATTACCTGATGCATAGTAGGAATGTATTAGAAATAGTTGAACTGATGAATAAATGAAAAATAGATGTATTTCAGAATACTACTGTGAGCATTTCAAGCCTGAGTTTAATAGCCCTTTGTTCTAAAGAGCACAAATGACTTTCGGAATTCCTGAGGTACAATAGAGATTTGGGGAACAAAAGATTTCATTTGTGGTCCAAATGAAACTCTTAAAGTAATTTTACTTGAAAGTCATAATGTGCACTGCCTGACAACATTTTTTAAAAATACGACTGTTGATGTTGCTTTCTTCAATTTTTTCTTTCCAATTCTGAATCTGTTCTTGATTGCCCTGAGTATCATCTTGCTGTTCAGAGTGAGTGTCCAATTATACTTAATTGCATCACTTTTCACAGTGAAAATTTCCACCATGACCAATTTTTCTGTGTTCCTGGATAGCTTTATGAGTAATCTATTATTTTTCTAATTTCCAATTTGAAATAATGACATGCTCCATTTGCTTCTTATGTTTGTCTAATGTATATGTCTGTGAATATCAATTGCCTTTATTCGTTCTAGCAAAATTGTTTAATTCACTTTAATTATAAGTCTGCTATGTTTTTGCTCAGACCAAGCACACTATAAGATTCAACAGTTTTTTTTTGCTATAACAATTATATTTCTCAGATGTCAAGTTCTTGTGTCAGAACAATCAAATGACCTGAGATAGTTAGCCAAGGGGGATAATGGATGCAAATGGAGGGTTTATTTGGCACACATAAGTGATTTGATTGTCTTTCTTTGCATCTCGAAGAGAATATATTTCATATACTACCAGGCAGAAAAGATGAAAAGAGCCATTTCTACACCCTCCTATTTTAAATAATGTATTAAGTTTTATTCCTGCAAATTTAGTAAAATCAGTTTTTCTGAGTGAAGTTATGCTTTTCTACCTAGAAGTAGAGAAGAAACCCAGTTCTGTACTTTCTATTTATGGATAGAAAGGGCCTTGTTTAGCAATGGGATTTCAGTCAAGTGTTAGTATATGAGATAGCCACAAAATTGACACTAAATTGAATTCACTGCATCTCAGTGTCTTCAACCTGAGAGGCAAATAACCAACCATGAGGCAGTATATCTGCAGTTAAAGTAGCTTCTCTTAAAAGATTATCTACTGCACATAATTTTGTCCTTTGCCCAACTACATGAATATTAGAGTAAGTTACAATAATTTATAATCAATTATTTTAACAAGCATTTCCTAAACCCTATCTAAATTCCCAGCACTATAGCAATCTGTGGAAGTTACAGCAGTGAATACAGCAGACTGAGCTCTTGGGCAGCTTGCAATCTATAGGATCTTGGGCATCAGACAAATTTTAAAAAGTGGCATCACTACAATTAGGGAGACATTTAGAGAGCTAATGAAGTCCAGCTAGAGTGACCTACCCAGGGTCACAACTGGGAGGAGGTCAAGTCAGGTGTTGAAATGTCTGCCCCAAACCTTATCAAAATGAGTAAAAGCACTTAAAGTCCTAATCTACCCACTGCACACAGTAAAAGGCACAAAGGTTCCAATATCTACGTATAGTGAAGAGTCAGAAAGACTGAAGGTTAATTTCCTACTTTCAAGACTTAGAAACAAAGTAAACACCACTTTCTGATCCTCAATTTTCTCATCTATAAATTAATCTACTGTATAATGTTCATATATTCAATAGTGTTTTCTACATCACACTCAACAAATGATGGTTATTCATTTTAGCAAGACTGTGTGTGGACTATTCAATAATGCAAGATTAAAAAAATGTAGAATTTTTGAAACAGATTTGAACAAGCTCTTTCCTACTTGAATTCAGGTCAGTATAATTTCTAAATTTAGAGCCTATATTTTGAATAATCTAAGATACCAATACGTAGAAAGCTAGGGAACAGCCTACATGGAATAATGATCATTGTAGCCTCCATCCTTTCCCCATTCCACAACCTCCTTCTCTCTCTCTCTCTCTCTCTCTCTCTCTCTCTCTCTCTTTCTGTCCATCTGTCTTCTTCCCCCTCTCTGTCTTTCAGCACTTGGAGTACATTTTTGCTTGTAACTGCTGAGGGAATTATTTGCAGTCTTTTTTGAGGAAAGGGAAACAAGAAGAAAGCATGGAGAAGAAAGGGGATTTTCAAGTTCAAAAGGTACCTAGTTTGTGCTCATCTGTTTTGAAATTTGAGATTTAACTCTGAGTGTTCCCAACAACCTTTCTGGTAGACAATGCATGTAGCAAATGAATGCATGAGCAGAAACCATATGCAACAAAACAAAACAAAAATAGATAAACTGAAATTAGAGAAAACCAGACGAAGCCCCGTACAGATTTTCTTTATGATTTTGGTAATATACACCAGGCTACTAGGCACAACTGAATAAGCTGGTCAATTGGTAGCAGCAAAATCTTTATCCTAAACTCTTTATGTTTAAAATTATTTTCACATAAATGATTTTTTGTCTCTTGATTCAATTTTCAGTGAACATGTTTAAGAGCAAATGTGTTAATTATAAGCAAACAGGGCTTAAAATGCCACTATTATGAGCATATTTTTTTTCAGAAGATTTTTAGACTTTTAAAAGAGAACGTTTTTTAGAAGATAGAATATATTATTTCAATTTTTCTCTGCTCTTCACATTTTTTTCTCCTTAATGTAATCATAAGACAAATATATAGTATCGAACTTCATGGGCTTAAAAACAATCTTTCACCTGTAAATTCTTTCTCAATTTTCTTTGCCCAGTAAGAAGAGATTTGGGCTATGTCACCAGGAGAACTGAGATTATTAAATGACATTTTCAATTGTTAGAGTTCTGTGTGAGTTAGAGACATTGAATTTAGTGGGCTCAATTTTAATCTGTTTTATAAGAAAGTGTCACTTTATATCATGTGAAAAAAATACTTCCTCAATTGGGACACAAAACATCAAAGCACTTCTTTGAACCTTTCAATATGTCTCCTAGGATAAAAACAAAAATCCTGTTTTTACTTTTCACATCACACAGACTATTTTTTTTCAGTCTGCCACCTATATTACTTACCATTTTTATAAATAACTGACTGTCCTAACATTTAATATTCTTGTTTTAATGTTTACATGTCATGAAGACAAAGCATTTGAAATCTGTATTAAAAGCTCATCTTTAATTAGGGTACATAAAACGTGTTAACATTTCCAAATAAAATATGGTGCTTGATATACAAGATTCATGTAGAATTGATTATCCAAGCGCATCTTGAAAAACCCTTAGGATTATGATTTTACTTTTCTCTAATCCCTTTTGATAATGGAGATAATGCAAATAGACATTGAAAGTTAATAACATCGTCATATGGTGGAGATAGGCAATTTAGCAAAAGCACATATCACTATTTTCCATGAACATACACATACAAAGCATTTGCAGCCTCCACGTTACCTGAAATCACTAAAAGCAAAGCGAATAATTTAGGAAAATGTTATATATTCTACTAATCAGTGTCTCATTTTCATTGTTTTCCACAGTTTTTTTAATCTAAATGTCTTTTTCCCATGTAGGATTGATCTTTTAGAGTTAAGTTGAAGACTCTGAAACTGTCTCTTGTTATTGTTTGCTACTTAGAGCTATTTCCCCAAAGGATTGTAATCAGTTTGCTTCTAAAGAATATGTGATGTTTCAAAGAGAATGGCAGACAGAAAATTAAAAAAAAAAAATACAACATAGAAATACATAAAGTAGGTTGCAAATTGTCTTATTAACTTTGGCCAATTAGTCTGAAACAAGTTCTAAACCTATGCTCTCAGAAATGTCGAATCTATATTTGTATCAAAAAGTGATTCAATTTTAATCCATCCATATGCCTGTGATTTAGAAAAATAAATAGAAGACACGCGGTGACAAACATTGCAAAATGACTTTATTTACAGCAAATCAATATTGGGCAACCGCATGGCTTTTTATGTTTTCTGTTATACCTGGCTCTAAAAGTACAAATATAGAACAGCCATAGATAGAGTCTGAGTTGATATGTCAATAATAAACATGTATTTGTAACACTGATGACTTTCTGTTTACAGACAGGCAATCTGGTAAGTTTCTGTACATTTAAATCATTTCTTTAAAATTAATGAAATCACTGGATATGATAAAACTAGTCCATTGTTTCATATTCCAATGTATATGATTCTGTAAGTAATTCTAAGAGCTAAGTATATCACCATCTAAGTAATTCTAAGTAAATAGATATATGTAATTCTAAGAACCAGTTATATTAAATACTGTCCTAAAAGTCTAATATAATACATTTGCATGTCTATAGATAGAATTTCTATGTGTTTACTTACACTGTGTATACTTATATACACACAGCTGTAAATTGGTAAGTACGTTTTGAATAAAATTATTATATTCATATTTCATAAAACTTGCCCTTCTTGAGTTTAATGTGTCAGTGAAATTTTACTGTTGTCAAACTCTTCCAAGTCAGAGTCATTGTTTAAAGGAATATATTTTTCCTACTTGTCTGCTTCCATCATTTTCATTTCTGAAAGTCTGGATTCAATAATCTCTGAAAGTCTGTGTAAATCCTAAAGTGATTTAAAAGCGATGCCTATAAATTCTATTTGTATCCTAGAATAACATTTAGGAACAAACTTTGGGATAGGCAGCTTGTTAGCCTGAGCTTCCTAACTTAGTGTTGAGCCTGCAGCCCAAGAAGCCTGTGGGGTTTTTCTGCAAAAAGTTCCTCCCACTTTAACTGTAGGTAGGATTTCAGTTTCACCTTCACAGGACTGGATGTGGGGAGGGCAAAGGAGAGAACAAGTCTAGCAAGATAAAGGACTCACATGAGGGGAGGTGATGTGAAAGCAAATATGAATCAATAACCAACAACCTGTTTTGTGAATTTTGATCTAAAGTTTCCTTTCATCTGAAACTGTTAATAAAAAAGAGCCAAAAAAAAAATTTTAAAAGGGGGAATGACAGTGTCATTTTATTATTTAATTAATTTATTTATTTGACGTTTAAGTTTATGGTTACCAGTGCAGGTTACATAGGAAAACTTGTGTCATGGGAGTTTGTTGCACAGGTTATTTCATCACCCCGGTATTAAGCCTAGTACCCATTAGTTATCTTTCCTGGATCTTCTCCCTCCTCTCCCACTCCTCCCTCTGAAAGGCTCCAGTGTGTGTTATTCCCTCTGTGTGTTGATGTGTATTGCACACCCTAAAAGACAGGCTTCAGGCTTCCTTTTTTTTTGTTTTTTGTTTTTTGTTTTGACGGAGTCTCGCGCTGTTGCCCAGGCTGGAGTGCAGTGGCGCCTCTAGGCTCACTGCAAGCTCCGCCTCCCTTGTTCACGCCGTTCTCCTGCCTTAACCTCCGCAGTTGCTGGTACTACAGGCGCCCACAATCACGCCCCGCTATTTTTTTGTATTTTTAGTAGAGACAGGGTTTCGGCGTGTTAGCCAGGATGGTCTCCATCTCCTGACCTCGTGATCCGCCCACCTTGGCCTCCCAAAGTGCCGGGATTACAGGCATGAGCCACCGCACCAGGCCGGCTTCATTTTTAATTCTGTGGCCAAACACTAAACAGCATTCTTAAGCCAGATTTTTTTTCTTTCTAGATCAGGCTACTGTAGTCTCCACGTTCTGTGATGTCTTTTATTCAAGTAAGAATGCAAGTCCTTTCAGGTATCTTCAAAATCTTTATTTTGATATGTAACTCTGGCAATAAAGTATTAATACCTATGAGTTGGATGTAAATAAAGTCCATTAATCATTTGTTCATCAAAAAGATTCAGAAAATTAGTAGGTTATTCATATGTGGACAATATTCTTATTAATCTATTAGTTCTGTTCATTTTGCAAAGGGTAGTTACTTGCGCAGGCAATTGCCATCTCTTCATCTTTCTCTTAGAAACTGGTTCTCAGGCTGGAACATTACATTCACTTGGGGAGTGTTTAAAAAATATCAACGGCAGGGCCTCAATCCAGATGAATTAAATCACAAATTTTGAAGGTAGAACCATATTTATATATGTATATATATATGAATTCATATATGTATATGAATTTTGAAGGTAGAGCCCATATATATATGAATTACTCTGAATTATATGTATATATACACATACGATTTTCTAAGTAATTCCAAGAACTAAGTATATGACTAAGTAATTATATATGTAATTCTAAGAACCAGTTGGTATTAAAAAATACTGTCCTACAAGTCTATTTTCAGTTTATTCAGTAAGGTTTTTGGTTGCAAAGATCATAATCCTTACTGGCTTAGACAGAGGACTTTGGATGTGATAGAATTTTGGCACCAAACTTGTCCTTTTCTGGGAATGTGAGCTGGATATGGTGAACTGAATGATTATAGAATGGTATTCCTTGAGTATGAAGTGAGTATGTTCTCTGTGTGAGAGAAGGAATAAAAGAGCCATCTGGTGATCTAATCAAAAGGGTTCGCTATGACGGAGACTGACCAGCTATTCACCAAATTGTTTCCGTCTCTCTCGGACACGTAGCTAGATGATATGCAGTTATGTACGGCTGTAGGACTGAGTTCCCAATGATGAATGGTGATGAAAAAGTGCTTCTGACACTTTAAAATCTGAACATAAAGCTGTTTTATCTATTCACTTGCTCCATTGAACACACTCTGAAAACTTAGAGGAAGGCAGTGTTAGAATATGCAAGAAGTTAGTAAATTTTTGCATGGAAGGCAGCTCCCAGGAGAGCCATCTTACCAAAAACACTCACAATGGGCTACTGTATGAGCAGCAGATACATTTTTACTGTGGTCAGCCACTGAAATTTTGGAAATTCTTATTTTAACATTTAGCCTGTCTTCAGTAATACACAGAAGAAAGTATCAGAAGATGAATGCGATATTCAGGTCTCAGGAAGAGAAGGATTAAGAACTGATGGGAGAATTCTAGTAGCAGCAGTTTGCTGATCTTGAACGTGGAGCACTACCTGTAATGGAGCTCCAACAACTGCCAACCCCCATGATACTTCATTTTCAACTTCTTTTTTTCTGGAAGCAAGAATCTGAAGGATTCATAGTTAATCCACTGTCAACTCTGGATCAGTTAGTCAGCTGTAGGTAGTGGAAGAGAGCACAATTTTGGAAAGACAGAGAGAGTCTCCTTAAGTATGTTTCATATACTTAAGTAGGGTCAAGACTCTCCCCTACACGTTCATGTAATTTTTTTCTGTTGTATTTCAATTACTGCTTTTATTATTTCTATAGGGCTTCTGTGTAAAATCCCTCAAAGCTTGTATGAAATTACTAGAACAAAAATAAATGTATAAATAATACATAGATCAAGGATTCTATTTCTTTCCTCTTTTTAAGTTAGCAGTGCCATTTATTTCTCCACAGGCCTTTGGCATCATTCATATTCTTCAACCTCTTCATAGATTTCTAACAGTAGTTCACTGATCTCATTTACACGTTTTTCATATATCCTGAAATATAATTATCCTCCCACCATGAGAATTTAATTCATTTACAACAACCCAGGAATTCTCTGGCAATCTCTTCTTAAATATTAAGTTTATTTCCTTCTTATCATGCTGAAGTTCATTCTCCTTGACAGGGAAGATAGAAATATGATGACAGAGAAAAAGTGCCTCATGTTGTCCATCAACAGTGTATCATAGGCTGCTGAAAACCAGCCTTTGTATTTCATCATCTTTCTTGATTTGAATTTAACCAAAAGAGGGGACATTGTTGTTCAGAACAATTCTTTAAAGCCTAAACTCATTAGGAGCTTTAGATACAATAATATTGGTCTTACTGGCTTATGTAATCTTCCTACTGATCTTTAAGAGCACTTTCCCCATCATTTTTATATATAAATTTTACAGTGTGAATTCATCAGAGCACATCGTATGTACTTTTTCTGGCTTTATTTAGGTATTTTTTTCCTATCTTTCTCAATAGGATCATTTATGGTTGAAAAAATAAATATTATACTTCTGAGAATCCCTAAGTCACCATCTATGACAGAATCTCATATCATAAGATCAATACTCTTTCCTAAATGTTTGAATTTCTGCCTTTAAGGATACATGTCTTCATCTTCTCAGTTATTATAAACTCTTAAATCATGTGTTTTCTTTTTCCTTGTTTTATTGTTGCAAAGAGAAGGAATGGCACTGTCTAAGGAAGGAACTATCTGTCATTTTTAGATTTTCTGCCTTGGAAATATAATTGTTAATATATTCAGAGTCACTAGCCTAGCTGCAAAACTAGTTAAGAGCATATAAAAATAAAATGTAAAAATGAGAATGACAATTTTTGAATTCACATTCACAGACCTCCATCAACCAGAATATGTAGATACTTTCATTAAATGATGAGCTTATTCTTCCTCTGCAGTCAAATGTATATAAAATGTCAAATTATAATCTAATGACATTGGGCAAATTGAAATATGTTGGGTGATTTTTATTATTAGGATCATCATTCCATAAAAGCCAGATGTGTCAACCTTACCAAGAAGGAAATATCTACATATTTACTTTGGGAAGCTGAAGAGGATCTCTTGAGCCCAGGAGTTGGAGGTTGCACTGAGCTATGATTATACCACTGTACTCCAACCTGGGTGCACACTGACACCTTGTTTCCAATACATATATCTGTACCTATATTTAAACAATATATATGTACACATACTTCATATATATATATGAAATTTTTCTGGCTAGTATTTAGGACCCCCTAAAATCTTTGGATATTTTGGGGGGATTTTTGTTCTATAATTGTATTTTACTTATGCATTTTAATTACTAAATTATAAAAAATTAGTTACAAAAACTAAATTGCATTTTCAAGGAGTTATTTATAGTTGAAAATAATTTTTAATTCTCAAGTTAATGTTCTAAATTGATAAAAACAGACTACAATTTTGAGAGGATATGAAGACAACAGTTTCATATCTGTCTCTAAGCCATTTATTGCCTTATTGAAAACAAAACCTTTTTGGGGTTATTTCACTAGGCAATCAGTCATAAATTACGTGTAAAGGCTAGTTTTTTATCCAAGTCCCAGGGTGCGATAAGATTTACTTAGAAATCCATAACTATGCAGAAATATGAAAATATTTTCTTGCTTTCCCACACTCCCTAAGGCAAATTTACCTATCTCTGCTTTAAGCATTTATGTGCTGATAATTTAGCTCTCCAAAAATAATACCGTTTTACTATTTTCAAATTTTCTGTGGCTCTATACTCCCTGATTCTTGCAAATTTCACTTCAACACAAATTAATTCTTATGCCTGGAGAATTGGCCTGGAGCAGTGTTTTTTTTTTTTTTTCAAGATGAATTTTTCAGCAAAGCATATCAAGAATTTGTTAGGAACTATATATTATTAGTGAAATAAACTCCAAGGATTTCCCAGATATTTGAAAGTTGCCAGTGGTTTCTCACTTGTGTACCAAGGGTACATTAGATGGTCTAGGATACTTGCATAATACTATTATATCAATTTATCTTTTCATTTATTCTTAACCATATATTTACAGGTCAATTTTCATAGGCCCAAAAGAATAAAAAATTTCGTGCAGGTAAGTATCTTGAGATACTATTTTCTTGTCCAAAACACCTTCTTTTTAATATCAAATGAACATTTATTGCTCTAATCCAGTATTTAGCTCCATTCCAACTAGTCTTAGTAAAACTTAAACAATTTTATTGACTTTCCTAACTTTATACTTGAGATTACAATTACTCTTTGACACCACCTGACAAAACTGCCACATTTTCCTTTTCCTTTTCCTTTTCCTATTCTCCATGATGACGTTGTCAAACATACTGTACTTTTTTTCAATACTCTCTTGTCTGTATTCACATCACAGAAAATCAAAGACTTAACAGGTGAATAATCCTAACTTGGGGAAGAAAGAAAAAATTGCCTGTAATTGCAATCACTCTTACTTCTTTCCTTTTTTTTACAGTCTTTAATAATTCATTGCTGTGTGCCAAGGAACTACTAGATTCTGCTACTGGGTTTACAGTCTAGTAGTGAGGGAGAAATACAGGTATATTGGAAAGTCCCACATTATGTGATAATGTTCTGACTTATAAGTGGGAGCTAAATGATGAGAACACATGGGCAGATAGAAGGGGACAACACACACTGGGGCCTATTGCAGGGCGGAGGGTGGGAGGAGGGAGACAATCAGGAAAAATTACGAATGTGTACCAGGTTTAATACCTGGGAGATGAAATAATCTGTACAACAAATCCCCATGACACTAGTTTATGTATGTAACAAACATGCATGTGTACCCCTGAACTTTAAACAAAGTTAAGAAATATTAAAAATACTATATAGAGGTGTGATTGAGTTTAAGATACCACCAGAAGAGAACTCTAATCAGATAGGTAATCCAGGATTATTCTACTGTCTGTAATGCATGAGCAAAATCTTGAAGAATGAGTAAAGATTAGCCTGGAGAGTGGAGTGAGAAGTTCTAACCAGATGACTTGGAATTTGTGTAGTCTTGGGTACAAAGGAGCATGAAAGTTTTCTGTTATTTATTTTTTTCCCTGAAGAATATATTTATTTATTTAAATTCTTAGTTATTGTTTGACTGAAACAAAGGGAATATACGGGATATTGGTTCCAGTATCTGAAGCTAGAATCCACAGGTGCTGACATAGGTATTTCGCAACTGGAGGAGATGTTCTTTTTCCTATCTAAAGCTAAATCCTCCACCACAATCTTTGATCTCATTTTTCCTATATTCATCAAATATCCCATCTTGGGTCTTTTCTCGTTTTCCTATAATGACTTTGTTTGCTTAGCATAAAAATATACAGTCATGTGCTACATAACAATGTTTGAGTCAACAACTGACTGCATGCACAATGGTGGTACCACAACATTATAATAGAGCTAGAAGGTTCTTATTGCCTAGTGATGTCGTAGCCACGGTAGAAGTGTAGTGCAACAATTCATTCAGGTGTTTGTGGTGATGCTGGAGTGAACAACTGTGCATTGATTTTTATCATTATTTTAGAGTGTATTTCTACTTTTTAAAAGAGTTAACTTTACAACAGCTTCAGGCAGGTCCTTAGGAGGTATTCTAGAAGAAGGCATTATTGCCATAGGAGGTGACAGCTCTATGCATGTCATTGTCCCAGAAGAGCTTCTTGTGAGACAAGATATGGAAGTGGACGACTGTTATTGGTGATCCTGACCCTGTGTAGGCCTAGGCTAATGCAAGTTTGTATCTTTTTTTTTTAAGTTAAAAAAGTAAAAAGGAAAAGAAAAAAATAGAAAAAAGCGTATAGTATGAAGATAAAAAGAAAGAATATTTTTGTACAACTGTAAAAAAGTGTTAAGAGTCAGAAAGTTAAAAATATTAAAAATCTTATAAGGTAAATAAATAAACTAAGGTCCATTTATTATTGAGGAGAATAATTTTTAACAAATTTAGTATAGCCTCAGTCTACAGTGTTTATAACATCCATGGTAGTGTACAGTAATATCCAAAGCCTTCACATTCATTCACCACTCACTCGCTGACTCACCCAGAGCAAATTCCAGTTCTGCAAGCTCTATTCATGGTGCACCACTTTTTTTTTTTTTTTTTTGAGAAGGAGTCTTGCTCTGTCGCCCAGGCTGGAGTGCAGTGGCCAGATCTCAGCTCACTGCAAGCTCTGCCTCCCGGGTTTATGCCATTCTCCTGCCTCAGCCTCCCGAGTAGCTGGGACTACAGGCGCCTGCCACGTCGCCCGGCTAGTTTTTTGTATTTTTTAGTAGAGATGGGGTTTCACCATGTTAGCCAGGATGGTCTCGATCTCCTGACCTCATGATCCGCCCATCTCGGCCTCCCAAAGTGCTGGGATTACAGGCTTGAGCCACCGCGCCCAGCCTGCACCACTTTTAAAAAATCTTTTATACTATATTTTTAGTGTACATTTTTTATGTTTAGATATGTTAAGTTAGCAAATACCATTGTGTTACAGTTTCCTACAGTATTCAGTGCAGTAACATGATGTACAGGCTTGTAACCCAGGTGTGACAGGCTATATTATATACATAGGGGTGTAATAGGCTATACTATATAGGCTTGTGTAAGTACACACTAATATTCAATTATTAAATCATTCAACGATGCATTTCTTAGAACATATCCATGGGATGTTTAAATAAGGCTATAAAGAAGGAAAGCTATGAAGTTTTTTTTTTTTTTTTTACCTTGACTGATATCTCTGAAACGTTTGACCATTTTTTTTTCTCTCAATGCTCCTCTGATTTATTTTTACATCTCTACCTTCTCAATTTTCTTGAAGAGACTCCTCTACTTTCACTGACTCACTGAAATCAATACAGCTCAGGATTCTATCCTTAGGCCTTGATCTTTTTTTTATTTTTCTTCTAGATACGTCATCCACATAATCATGGCTTCAACTACCATTTATATTCTAATGGCTAGATTCAGCCATTCTGTCTGTCTATCTGTCTATCATCTATCTATCTATCTATCTATCTATCATCTATCTATCTCTACCTACATATTCATTGACTACTTCTTATGCACCTCCCATTGTTATGTATACCAGGGACATGGTGTAAAAAATGTAAAGTACCAGATCTATGGAAAATTACAATCTAGAGGATGGGAACTAATAAGCACAGCATACAGCATTCCAGGGTCATTAGTGTCATAAAGAGAAAAATGTAGGGGAAGGGGATAGTTATGGGTCATGGAAAGACTTTTTGAGATAGCATTTTCATAGAGAAATAAATAATACAAGGGACAATTATACTTAAAAATCTGTCATGAAAACATTCTAGGCAGGGTGAACATCGAGTTCAATAGGAATGTTCTTGGCAATTACCACAAACATCAGGAATGCCATTGTGACTGCAGAATATACATACATGGTGATAAATAATAGGAGTTACATTGGGAGAGTTAGGTAACTAAGAATCAGATTTTGTATAGCCTTATAGCTCTCTCTCTCTCTCTCTCCATATATATATATATATATATATATGTTAATCTCTACATATATGTGTCTGTATTAGCGTTCTCTAGAGGGACAGGACAAATAGGATAGATGTGTATATGAAACAGAGTTTATTATTAAGGATAGATATATATATGAAAAGGAGTTTATTATTAAGGAGTATTGACTCACATGATCACAAGCTGAAGTCCCACAATAGACGGGCTGCAAGCTGAGGAGCAAGGAAGCAAGTCTGAATCCCAAAAACCTCAAAAGTAGGGAAGCAGACAGTGCAGCCTTCAGTCTGTGGCCCAAGGCCTGAACCCTTGGTAAACCACTGGTGTAAGTCTAAGGCTCCAAAAGCTGAAGAACTTGGAATCTGATGTTCAAGGGCTTCTATTTGCCTGATTGTCTCCCTCCTTCCACCCTCCACCCTGCAATAGGCCCCAGTGTGTGTTGTCCCCCTCTGTATGCCTGTGTGTTCACATCATTTAGCTTCCACTTATAAGTGAGAACATTATCACATAATGTGGGATTTTCCGATATACCTGTATTTCCCCCTGGCTACTAGACTGTAAACCCAGTAGCAGAATCTAGTAGGTCCCTGGCACATAACAATGAATTACTAAACATGGTAAAAAAAAAAAAAAAAAAAAAAAAAAAAGGAAAGAAATAAGAGTGATTGCAAATACAGGCAGTTTTTTTCTTTCTTCCCCAAGTTAAGATTATTAAGTAGTACCTTAAATGTGACTTTAAACTTCCTTTGAGCCAAATTACCTTCAGGATGTGATCGAGTCCCCAAAGAGTGCCTGGTTCATGATTGATACATTACATAATGAAGCACATGTGGAACATGGACAGAACTTTGCTCTTATTTTCTTGAAGTTGTCACTATTACTACTACTTGCAACCACTACTGTGTTGAGTTCCTGCAGTGGTCAAGGAAAACATCTGAACACTATATGTGAAACCTGAACAAACATATAAAAGTATCTGACCATATTTTCCCACATATATTAGAGCTTAACTTTTGTAAATATTCTCCTGTCTCGTACAATATACATTTTTTATGTATTGTATTAAAAATGTAAATCAGAACTTAGAATATGCCTAGATATAGTATCTTAATAAACTTCCCTTATCCCGTGATATGTCTGTTTCTCCCTCGCTTAAAGGGGCTGCAACTATTCCCTGCCATGAGAAAGGTGTTTCAAGAGAAAACACTTTTCCTCAAATGCCAATCCACATTCTTCATTATCTTGAGTTGTAACCACAATCAACGCTTTCTGTGCCTAACATGAATGGTTTTATGATTTAATCAACAGAGACATGAATGCAGCTGTGCTTAGGAGCATTTTAAATGGAAATAATAAATACAGGGCAGAACCCAAGAAGGTTCTGAAGACACAATTAGTTGGTCATTTAGATTACTTGCATTCTCCACATATACTTTACTTTCCATCCCCTAATAAACACCTGTTGTACTAGGAAAGATTCTCATAGCATGGACCATATAATAGAATATAAATAAACCAGTTCAGAGAAACTACATTGGCATCAGGCAATTTTAGAAATTTGTGCAAATGCAGGAAAATGTTGGATTGGTGCAAAAGGAGGAATTGCTTGATACCTGAGTCCTGGATCTAGAGCTATTGAAAACACTTAATCTTTGAATATCTGAGCAGAGAATGAATATCCTTGTTGTAAAAAGGATGGTTATATTGTTAGGATTTGTAAAATATATATTATTTTGTGAAAGATAGAAGGAAGGTTATATTTTAATACTGATCAGCCAAAGCATAGACACTATCAGAGACACTTGTTTGTTTGTTTTCTGTTTTGAGTTATTTTTGTGGCTATTTTCAGCATCAGTGCATATTTTTGCTTTGGGAAATGCCTCACTGTGTGCAGTATTGGTAGGAAACAATGCCATATCCTCTCAGGAAAAGTCATTATGAGGGAATGATCCTACTTTTCTGTCACTGGTAGAAAAGGCATACAGACCCTAACTGATTGAAAGCTCATGTCTGGGACTTGAGATGCAAAGATAAAGGATGAGAAACTGGTACACTGGGTAGAATGCTTTTAATAGAGCCTGGTTGCTGTATTTCTTGTTTCTTTATCTTCTAGAGCTGCCCTTGTTCCTGCCTATTTTATAGACCAGTTCTCCAGTCTTCCTATTGATTTTATGAGCTTCCATGTGGTCTTCCTGTACATTTACTCTTGCTTTTGTTTTTATTTAAGACAACCTGATCGGCAACTTCTTTTCTCATTGAGAAGACTAAAGACTATCTCTTCATTTCTCCCATATTACTCAACTACCCTACTATCCCCATCCCTTCTCCCTGTAGGGATACTTCTAAATGCTAAAGAATAAAAATCCTGACCTCTCCCCAAATGCGTAATATATTTAGAAAACAAACTAAAGTCATTAAATTATAAGCTGAGCTGCAATTACTTGGCCCACTCCTCTACTGATACTCTTTTATTCCCTTTTTTAAGAAACACATGCTTTTGCTATGAAATATTCATTAGTGGTTGTGACAACCTTTTTCACCTGTATAGAAAAGTCATGAATACTTATATATAGTTTTAATTCATTTCATTTAAAAGGATAATTTTTCCTTGTACTTTCTTCTTTTAATTTTTTAAAAATTGACACATAATAGATCTACATATTTTGGGGGTAAATATGATAAATTGATACATGCATATAATGTATGAAGGTCAAATCAGGATAATTGGATTATCCATCGCCTTAAATATTCATTTTTTGTTTATGCTAGGAACATTCAAATTATTCTCTTCCAGCTATTTTGAAATGTACAATAGATTAATGTCAACTATAGTCACCCTGCTGAACACAAGGTCCTCTTACTTTTCTCTAACTGTATCTTTGTATTCATTATTCAACCTCTTTTCTTATCCCTCTCCTCCCCACCTTTCCTGGCCACTGGAAACCACTAATCTAACTCTCTATCTTTATGAGATACACTTTTTTGAACCTCCCACATATGAGTGAGGTAGTGCAGTATTTGTCTTTTTGTGCTTGTTTTATTTCACTTAACATAATGACTCTCATTTTATCCTTGTTTCTGCAAATGACAGGATTTTATTCTTTTTATGGTGGAATAATATTCTATTGTGTCTATATACAACACTTTCTTTATCCACCCATCTGTTAATGGGCATTTAGGTTGATTCCATATTTTGGCTATTGTAAAAAGTGCTACAGCAAACATAGGAGTGCAGATATTTCTTTAATATATTTATTTACTTTCTTTTGAGTATAGACTCAGTGGTGGCATTCCTGGATCATATAGTAGTTGTAGTTTTTAGTTTTTTGAGGAACCTCCATTCCATTCTCCATAGTCGCTGTACTAATTTACATTCCCACCAAAAGTATATGTGGGTTCCCTTTTCTCCATATCCTTTCCAGTATTTGTTATTGCCTGTCTTTTGGAAAAAGGCCATTATAAGATAGATAGATAGATAGATAGATAGATAGATAGATAGATAGATGGATGAAATACTTATTATCTGTGGAGTGAAAACAGATCTCGTTGTAGTTTTGATTTACTTTTCTCTGATGATTAGTGATTATATAGTTCAGATTTTCATTCCCTCCAAATCTCATCTTGGAATCTGACACCCCAAATGTTGAATGTGGGGCCTAATGGGAGGTGTTGTGTCATAGGGGCAGATCCCTTATGAACGGCTTGCTCTCTCTGTGGTAGTGAGTTCTCACTCTTTTGTTCAGGCAAGAGGTGGTTGTTTAAAGGAGCCTGGCACTTCTTGCTCTCTCTCTTGCTCCCTGTCTCACCATGTGACAAGCCTGCTCCCCCTTCACCTTTTGCCATGAGTAAGAGCTTCTGAGGTCTCACCAGAAGCTGAGAAGATGCTGTTGCTATGCTTGTACAGCCTGCAAAACTGTGAGCCAATAAACTTCTTTTTAAAGACAAACTTCTCAGCCTTTAGGTATTTCTTTGTAGAAACACAAAACAAACTAATACAATGACATTGAATATTTTTTCATATACCTGTTTGCCATTTGTCTGTCTTCTTTAGAGAAAGGTCTGTTAAGATCTTTTGCCCATCTAAAAGTTTGATTATTTATTTATTTGCTACTGAGGTGTTTAGGCCCCTTATGTATTTTGGCTATTAATCTCTTGTCAGTTTGCAAATATTTTCTTCCATTCTGTGTATTGCCTGTTTGCTGATCGTCTCCTTTGCTATGGAGAAGTTTTTTAGCTTAATGTTATCCTATTTGTCTATTTTGGTTATTGCTATAAAACTCCCTCAGTACTGCTTTTGCTGTATCCCATAGATTTTGATATGTTGTATTTCCATTGTCATTTGTTTCAAGATATTCCTAAATTTCCTTCTTAATTTATTCATTGACTTATTGCTGGTTCAAGGGCATGTTATTTAGTTTCCATGTGTTTGCTTTGTGTAGTTTCCAAGGTTCAAACCCTCTTGTTATTGATTTCTAGTTTTATTTCATTGCAGTTACAAAATATATTTGATATTATTTCTACTTTTTTTGAATTTGTTGCAGCCTAAACTGTAGTTTACCCAGGAGAATGTTCCACGTGCTGATGAAAAGAATGTGTATTCTGTAGCAACTGGGCAAAAATATTTGTAAAGGTTAATTAAGCCTATTTAGCCTAGTTTGTAGTTTAACTCCAATGTTTCCTTGTTGATTTTCTGTCTAAATGATCTGTCCATTGCTGACATTGGGGTGTTAATGTCTCCTACTATTATTGTATCACAGTCTGTCTCTCCCTTTAGATTTATTAATGTTTGCTCTATATACTTGAGTGCTCTGACGTTGAATGCATACATATTTAAAATTGTTATATCCTTTAGCTGAATTGACACCTTTATCAGTACACAGTGATCTTCTTTGTCTGGTTTCGCAGTCTTTGACATGTAGTCTATTTTATCTGATGTAAGTATAGTTACTTTTGCTCTTTTTTGGTTTCCATTTGTATGGAATAACTTTTTCCATACTCTCATTTCCAGTCTATTTGTGTCTTTATAGGTAACGTTCATTTCTCATAGACAGCATATAGTTGGGTCTTGTTTCTTTATCCATTCAACCACTCTATGTCTTTTAATCAGAGAATTTAGTCCATTTACATTCAGTATTATTACTGATAAGTAAGGAGTTACTGTAGGAATTTTGTTGATATTTTTTACAGGTTGGTTTGTAACTCCTCTCCTCCTTTTCTCCTTTTTGTTGCCTTCTTTAGGATTAAATGATTTTCTCTGGAAGTATGCTTCAATTCATTGCATTTTATTATGTGTGCATCTATTATAGGTTTTTGCTTTACGATTACCATGAGGTTTCCAAAAAAATCTTACAGCTATAAGAAGTTATTTTAAAGACATGATAACATCTTAGATGGCAAAGAAAATAATAGAAACAAATGAAATTTTAAAAATCCTCTGCAAATTAAAGTAATTCCTCTCACATTTTGATTTTGTGTTGTCTTAATTTAGATATTTTTATATTGCCTATTTCTTGACAAGTAACTGTGCATATTATTGCTTTTGATAGATTTGTGTTCTGGGCTTCCTTATGAGCAGATTTTCACCACAATTACAGAATTAGACTCTTCTGGGGTTTTCTGTGCACTTAATTTTACCAGTGGGTTTTATACCATTTTTGTTGTTGTTTGTTTGTTTGTTTGTCTTCATGCATATTAGTGTTCTCTTCTTTCAGATTTAAGAACTCCTTTCAATAATTCTTATAAGATCAGAAGGGTGGTGATACATTCTCTCAGTTTTTACTTGTCTGGGAAAGACTATCGCTCTACATTTGAAGGATAGCTTTGCTGGATTTTGTATTATTGGATGACAGTGTTTTTTTCCAACACTTTTAAAATGTCATCTTACTCTTTCCTGGCCTGTATAATTTCCTTTGGGATGTCTGTTGCCAGATGAACTGGAAGGATTTAAAAAAATATGTTATTTGCTTCTTTTTAACTTGCTACTATTAGAATATTAGAATCCTCTCCTTTTCATTGACCTTTGAGAGTGTGAGTATTGAATATCTCGGGGTGGTCTTATTTGGACTTATTTGGGTAGAATCTATTTGTTGTTCTCTGATCTTCCTGTACCTGGATATTTATATCTTTCTCAAGTTTTAGAAAGTTTTTTTTGTTGTTGTTATTTTCTCTTTAAATCAACTTTCTTAACCTTGCTTTTGCTCATCTCCCTGTTGAACACCAACAATTCCTAGACTTGGTTTTTGGAGATATTTTTCTATATTTTGTATGTGATATTTGTTACTTTTCATTCTTTTTCTTCTTTCTTCTCTGTGTATTTTCAATTAAATAGGCTGCCTTTGAGCTCACAAATTCTTTCCTCTCCCTTATCCATTTGGCTGTAGAAAGCTTATAATAATTCTTTTTCAGTTCAGTAAATGTATAAGTTCCAAGATTTCTATTTGATTTTTTAATTATTTCAATCTCTTTGTTAAATTTCTCTGACAAATTTCTGAATTAGTTTTCTGTGTTATCTGGAAAATCAAATCACTGAGTTTTCTTAAAACTGCTAATTTTACATTTTTGCTTAGAGAGCTCACATATCTCCATCTTATTAGTCTTCATTGCTGGTTTCTTGCTTTGCCTATTTGGAAAGGTCATGATTCTCTGTTTGCTGTTGCTTCTTGCAAATATATGTCTATGCCTTTGCATTGAAGTATTAGCTATCTATTCTTGTCTTCTCTGTCTTATTTTTGACTTTTTTTGGATATGTTTGCTTAGAGATTCTTTGTAATTTTTGAATTTCCTTTCTTTCTTTCCTGCTAGGTCATTACCTCATATTTGGCACTAGATGGTGGCATAAGCCCAGGTTTGCCTCAGCTTTAGTAAACAATCAGAGCACTCCCTGCCCTGAATGAGGGAGTTCTCAAAGGGGATATCCTGGAAGTGTAGGAAAGCTTCTAGGAGTTTGTGCCAAGCGGACCTTTGGAATGTACCCCCTATAGTGTGGTACTATTGAACAGTCAGTCTGATTGGATGTTTCCTTTGCCCAAGTTATAGTCCAGATTTTCCAAGATTGGGGATGGTAGTCCCACCTCCACCTTTTGTCTCTGTCTTCAGTGATATTTCTCACTTCAGGCACTGGTGATGATTTCCATGGGTTGAGGCAACAAAAGGTCTCCTGACATGGGAAACTGGTTGTCCACCTTGGTCTCACTTTTTCCATTGTAGAAACCAGGAATTGAGGGAAATTTTTCTGTGTACTTGGTACAGGGTAGATTGTGGGGCTGGGCATCAATGGTATAGAAGTTCAGTTCTCTTACCATCTGCTTGGAGTTTTTCTTCACCTTTCTGTGGCTCCAGGAACTGTCTCATCCTTATATTTCAGTTCTAGGATAGTGTTGATGATTATCTCCGTGTTGTATATTTGGTTTTGGTTTTCTGTGGGGAGGAGCAAAGCCAGCTTGATTTTATGCTGCCACTGTGGGACTGGAAGCTCCCCACATTGCACACTCTTCAATGTTTTGTTACCTCTATGTGGTTGCTCTCTAAGTCTTTGTCCTGTCTTTTGGTTTCTAGCTTTTGCTCTTCATGTTCTCCAGGCCACTTCCACAGAGTTCCTTCATTTCATTATTTCAACAATTACCTTCATGCTTTGTCTTAGGCTTATCTTTTCACATGGTATGTTTCTGTTTCCATTTGGGCATTTTCCCATCACCTTTGATTCAGATATCCAAATCTAAATATTAATTCAATCCCCATAAAATTCTATCTTCCTAACCACAATTGTAATATTTGTTAGTTTCATCATTATCTTCCTTATGCTCTGGACTTCTTTGCTCATCACACTTCACCTTAGATTATTTCACATATGTTCTCACCACTTTACACAAGATAGGACACTGAAGCTGATAACTGGTTCTAGCTGCCTTTAACTCCCAATTCGTGTCTCTCCAATCCATCCTGTTTATTCAGTAAAACTCATTGTCCTTAAAAGACATGTTCACACTGTTACTGCTCTGTGAAGCCCATAAAGTTATCAGATCCCTACCTCAGAAATCAGACCACCTCAACAACAGGTGGATGGCACTTACTAGTCTTTTACTTGTAATGACGCTATTTCCTCATCTGCTAAACAAGAATGATGACAATGTTTTCTCTGCCCTCTGCAAAGAAATGATGTGGGAATATTTGAAAGAAATGTCCAGAGCCACATTTATAAATTATTATTAGCATACTGTCTTTTGGCAGCACATTAAGTTTTTACTCTTCTTGCTTTTGCTCTATATGTTTTTTCTGTGTTTCCTAGTCAACATTTCTTCACTACTTCTGATAAGGAACCTTTTAGGAGAAGCTTCTCACTGATTCAAAACTTATAATAAAGGTCTTTTCACCCTTTTATTTTTATTTGGTTTTTCCCTTTGTCTGAGTTATTATTCTCTTTTATATACACCTGCCAAGATATACTGTTATGTTTAGTTCAACCTTTATTTCCTCCATGGGCATTTTCTATAGCATTACTCTCATACATTTCTTCCTTTTTAAAACTGTTATTGCTAATCTGTTGCAATACTTATTGTAACAGGTAATTACTCTTTTGTTGTTATTATTATTATTCTAGTTTTCTCTTTAGCAACTACCACATTTTGGTGAGTATGGTAGGTGCTCAATGATAGTTTTGATTGACTGACATAAGTAGCAAGTGTTATATAATATAGAAAATATAAATCCTTCTTTCACATATTTTATACCTAATTTTTTTTTTGCACAAGAGATGATACAAAAATTGCATTACATTAACAAAACAAAAATTATTACATTAGAAATCTGAAATTGCTAAATATAGACATGCCGATCTTTATATTCAAGTGAATCACAAGGACAAATCAGCCTAAATAATAAATTAGAAGTCTGCAATGTGCTTGTGCCACTTGACAATGAGTCTCATAGACACAAATTGATACCATGGACAGATTTCTTATTAATCATGCTTCACCAGATCATTGGGTTAAACATTTAAATAATAGGCTAATAGGAGTCTTGCTGGCAATTTAATTCCTGCTTTCCAGGCTCTGGAAGACAGAGTCTCTCCCCTCCTTCCCTGGAGGAGGTGAAGTCCATCAAAATGTCATTATTCTACGTGTATAACAGAGTAATTTCTCTTGGTTTCTACAAAGGTAAAGTTACAGTTGGCACTTTGTGATGAAGTGTCACTGATTGATCCTCATAGACTGATTCCTTTCCCCTCCTTACAACAAAGATTCCGTTTTTAATACCTTACTGTGTACTTCCTTTGCCTTATCCATTATGCAAAGAGGTCAGCTAGTAACACTCAATATGACTAATTAAAGAAAGAACTCCAAGGTAAAGTGCACAGAGGCACTTTGGTAATTGCTGTGATATCCATAAATAATAATGACAACTAATGAGACCCGTAATAGCTTTGTAAATAGTCATCTGCCCACTCACAGGAGGTGAATAACAATTTACACTGAGTGAGGAGAGTCAACTCTCATGGGTCATTGGCGCATTTCTTTTTCTGCTTTCCGTAGCCAACTCTTTTTGGCATTTCAGGAATTTCTGGAGGGGGTTGACTTATAACCCGGCTCTAAATGATAGCACAGTGTTTCAATGCATGGAATGAATAGCATGTTGTTTGCGTGGGCTACTTCATTTTTTAACATATTTAGTTAGGCTAATTTGAAATATCTTTGGAGATGGTAAGAAGAGTGGCCATATTCAAATACAAAAGAAATTTAGAACGCTGTTACAAATATAATTATCTAATTCTATAGCTAGAAGGAGATTAGAGGTTACCTAATAAGAAAACTGAAGTCAAGTAAGGTGAATAAATTTGTGCAAGAACTTAAAACTTGTTTGTGCCAGAGTAGGGACAAGAAGATAGAATCTCTGGACCTGTGCCAGTTATCTTCACAGAGCAGATCTCTGAGGGCTGAAAATCATGAGTACGGGTGTGGCTTGAATTGGGTTGTGAAGCCCCCTTGGTGATGGCGTATTACTGTCTAGTAGCTAAACTGACTACACATAGCACACTGCTGAAGTAGAAACATAAAATCAGACAGGTGAAACAAATAGCCAGAAGTACATCAAAGCAGGTATCACAGCGAAAGACCTGAGGATCCCTTTGCAAATTCGGGCGGAAGCGTCTCACTCTGACTTAAAAGCAAGGAAACACACAAATACACTTAGCTTCTGGATAGTACTTTGGTGCCTGGAAAATCGCTCTTCCTTCGGGACTGTTACATCTCTTGAATAATAGTCTACTTTCTAAGGATAAAAACCCAATTCCTGAATGTGGTCTTATCTTTTCCCATATGCTCAGAGTCGCCATCTTCCTCCTATTCAGGACTTTGTATCTGCTTAGCTTTTTTTTTTGGTCTGGGAAAGTTGATCTCATTCCTCTTTTGCTAGTTAATACCTTTTAATCTTTCAAATCTTAGATCAAGTGGTATTTCCTAGGGAATATCTTCCATGATTTTGACAGGTAAAATCCGTTCCTTTATTGTAGACTTTGACAACATTGGGAATTTTTGCAGCAGCTGTCACAGTTGCAGTTGAGTACTTGTTGTTCAGTTTATTTGATAAATATGGATCTCCATCATTAGGTGTATTAGTTCATTTTCATGCTGCTGATAAAGACATAACTGAGACTGGGAAGAAAAATAGGTTTAATGGACTTACAGTTCCACGTGGTTGAGGAGGTCTCACAATCATAGCGAAAGGTGAAAGGCACATCTCACATAATGGTAGACAAGGGAAGAGAGCTTCTGCAGGGGAATCTTCCATTTTTAAAACCATCAGATCGTGTGAGACTTATTCACTATCACAAGAACAGCAAGGGAAAGACCCACCCCCATGATTCAATTACCTCCCACTGGGTGCCTCTCACAACACGTGGGAATTCAAGATGAGATTTGGGTGGATACATAACCAAACCATATCACTAGGTTTCAAGTCCCATGAGACCAAGACACTATCTGTTTTTACAAACTGTTTTATTGCCCTTCCCTAGAATGTGCCTGACACATTGTAAGTACTTAGTTTGATTAAATAAATACACATATGAAATGAAATAAAACAGAGAATCATTTTAGAGAGAAAGAAAAACACTGCACATTGCTTTGTGTGAAATGCTGGATAGATTGTCCAGAGAGAGCCCATTTCTGTCTTACTCACTGTTGGATCTCCAGCATCTGGCTTTTTACAGGTTCACCTGTCACCTGAGCTTGCAAGATATATCTGGTTATTGAATGGTTAAAGATTTCTATGTTAGGAGGTAAATGTGGCTGTTGACTAGAGTTAAAATTCTAAAAGTGTTAGCAAGTGTATTGGTCAGTGAGAAATTGATTAGTTTTATGAGAGGTTTACTTATGAAATGATTCCATACACTACCTAGACTCTATATGTTGGTAGGAATGGATAAACACCAGGTCAGCTCGTTTCAGAATTACAAGCTTAAATGAAGTTCCCACACTCTCTGCAAGTTCAGTTTACATCTGAGGGAGAAGTTTGTGAGTGAGGCTTAGGCAGTCCCATTTGAATTCTTTTACCCATTCTCATTTATTAAAACTTAAGGAAGCCTTCAACAAATGGTACTGGGACAGCCAGATATCCATGTGCAAAAAAAGGAAGTTAGACCATTTACCTTATGCCATGTTTGAAATTAACTCAAAATGGACCATAGACATGTATAAGAGCTGAAACTATAAAACTCTTAGAACATAGAAGAGTACATCTTGGTGACTTTGGATTAATCAATAGTTTCTTAAATATGGCACCAAAAGCATAAGAAAGAAAGGAAAAAAATAGATCAATTGTACTTCATTGATATTAAAAATTTTTTGCTTCCAAGGAGAAAAGACAAGCCATATAATGGAAGAAAATCTTTGTACATAACATATCTGATAAGGAATTGTATCCAGAATAGATGAATTACCCTCACAATTCAACAACAAAAATGCAAATTATGCAATTAAAAATGGATAAAGTCTCAACCAACTAGACACTTAAGGACCTTATCCCAAAATAATAAGAGCCAGAGTCATCTATGACAAAACCCTTGCCAACCTCATACTGAACAGACAAAAGCTGGAACCATTCCCCTTGAGTACCAGAACAAGAGAAGGATGTCAACTCTCACCACTTTTATTAAACCTAGTACTAGAAGTCCTAGCAACCAAAATCAGGTAAGAGAAAGAAAGAAAAGTCATTCAGATATGAAAAGATATTCTCAAACTATCTCTTTGTGCTGACAAAGTGATTCTATATCCAGAAAACCTGAAATACTCTGCCAAAAGGCTCCTAGAACTAATAAATGACTTCAATGAAGTTTCAGAATACAAAGGCAATATACAAAAATCAGTAGCATTTCTATACAACAATAACATTCTATCCTAGAACCAAATCAAGAATACTATCCCATTTACAAAAGCCACAAAAAAATTAAATACTTAGGTCTACATCTAACCAAGGAGGTGAAAGATTGCTACAGGGAGAACTAAAAAACACCAATGAAAGAAATGAGAGACACACAAACAAATGGGAAAAACATTCCATGCTTATGGATTGGAAAAATTCTTATTGTTGAAATGTCTATTGTGTCCAAAGCAGTCTAGAGATTTAATCCTATTCCTGTCAAACTACCAATGACATTTTTTACAGAAGGAGACAAAAGTATTCTAAAAATCTGTATAGAACTAAACAGAGCCCAAATAGTCAACAAAATATTAAGCAAAAATAAACAAACAAAAAATAAAAACAAACGAACAAACCCCCCCCAAAAAAACTGGAGCCATCACATTGCCCAACTTCAAAATATATTACAAGGTTGTGGTAACCAAAACAGTGTGGTACTGGTACTAAAACAGGCCAATAAATCAGTTGAACCAAATTGAGAACTCAGAAAAAAAAGCCACATACCTACAGCCATCTGATCTTCGACAAAGTTGATAAAAACAAGCAATGGTGAAAAGACACTTTAGTCAATAAATAGTGCTTGGATAACTGGCTAGCCATATGACAAAGAATAAACTGGACCCCTACCTATCACCATACACAAAAATCAACTCAAGATCAATTAAAGAAGTAGATGTAAGACCTTAAACTATAAAAATCCTAGAAAAAAAAAAGGAGGACATATCCTTTTTGGTATCAGCTTGAGAAATAACTTACGGCTAAGTCTTCAAAAACAACTGCAACATAAACAAAAATTAACAAGTGGGACCTAATTAAACTCGAGGGCTTCTGCTCAGCAAACAAAACTATCTACAAGGTAAACAAGCAAGCTACAGAATGGGAGAAAATAAAAACTATCCATCTGATAATGATCTAATATCCAGGATATATAAAGAACTTAAAAGAAATCAATAAGCAAAAAAGCAAACAACTCATTAAAAAATGGGCAAATACGTGGACACTTCTGATAAAAACATACATGAATGGCCCAAAAACATATGTAAAAAAAAAGCTAAGTATCTTTAATTATCAGAGAAATGCAAATTAAGCCACAATGAGACACCATCTTACACCAGTCAGAATGGCTATTATTAAAGAATCAAAAAACAAAAATAAAAACATACAAACAGGTGATGGTGAGGCTGAAGAGAAAAGGGGACACTTGTATACTCTGGGTGGGAATGTGAATTAGTCCAGCCACTGTGGAAAGCAGTTTGGAGATTTCTTGAAGAACTGAGTTGGGCTACCATTTGACCAAGCAATCCCATGATCAGGTATATACTCAAAATAAAATAAATTATTCTACAAAAGGACACAGGTAACTTTTTGTACGCTCATTGTAACACTATTCAAAATAGTAAAATCATGTCAATAAATGCAGCTGCTTATCATGGTGGATTAGACAAAGAAAATGCGGTACATATACACCGTGCAATACTATGCAGCCATAAAGAAGAATAAAGTCATGCTCTTGCAGCAACATGGATGCAGCTGGAGGCCACTATCCCAAGTGAACTAATATAGAAACAGAAAATCAAATACCACAAGTTCTCACTTATAACTTATAAATGGGAGCTATAAACATCAGGTTCACTGACATAAAGATAGGAAGAATAGAAACTGGGGACTACTAGAGGAGGAAGACAGGAAGAGGGGCAAGTGCTGACAAACAACCTATTGAGTATTGTGTTCAGTCACACCTCAAACCTCAGCATCATGCTATAAATCTTTTAAATACACATGCACAGGTACCTACTGATTTTAAAATAAGAACTACATAAAAATGGATAAAGGATTTGAATAAATATTTCTCCAGGGGAGATTTATAATGGTCCAATAAGCAAATGAAAACATGATCAATGCCATGAGTGATTAGAAAAATAAACAAGCACAATGAGACACTCTCTCATACTCAAAGACAACCAAGACAAAAAAAGACAGACAATAACTGGTGTTGGTGAGGATGTGGAGAAAATGGACCACTCATACACTGCTGGTGGAATTGTAAAATGATGTAGCCACTTAGGCAAACAGTCTGGCAGTTTCTCAAAATGTAAATAAGAACAGACAATTCCACTCCTAGGTATATACTCAAGAAATCTGAAAACATACATTCACACCAAAATTTGTACACAAGGATTTATACAAACATTATTTAAAACACCTCAAAAGTGAAAACCACCCAAATACTCATCAACAGATGAATGGATAAAGAAAATGTGGCATATTTATGTAATTAAATATTATTCAGCATTTAAAAAAATGAAGTATTGATACTACAGTGCGGATAACCCTTGAAAATATTATGCTCAGTGAAAGGAGTCAGACACAAAGTTCACATATTGAATGATTACTTTTATATGGTACATTTCGAAGAGGCAAATCCATAAAGACAGAAAGTAGGGTAAGGGTTGTAAGGAGCTGTGGCACAGGGGAATGAGAAGTGAATGGTGTTGGGCACAGAGCTTCTTACTGGGGTTATGGAAATGTTGTAAATTTAGAGTGTGATGATGGTAGTACATCTCTTTGAATATACTAAAAAACACTGAATTGAGAACTTTAAAAAATGAATTTTATGGGATGTGACTAACCTCAATAAAGTTGTTATTGAAAAATGAACTAAAAAACACTCAAGTAAAAACTGTAAGAACTTATACCTATGTGCATTATTCACATTACATTCTAAAGTTATCTATAACTGAAAGTGATAAATGTTATGCTTTAATATAGGCCATTTTTAAACATTCTGGAATTTGCACAAAATTAATTTTTAGATTATTTTTGCTCAATATATTTGCATTTACTACTTACAAAATGAGACATTTAGAGCAAAGATTACCAAATACGACTATGAATTACAATCACATAGAACACTAACATCTAAAAATTTTAATCATGAAGTTATTCAAATATAAATTCAAAAGAGTATGTTATCACAGTGATGTATGTTTACCTGTGAAAAGGATTTATCACTCTATGCTTAGTATAAGAAGTTTTGTCATAAATGGAGGCTGACTTTCATCAAGTGCTTTTTATCTGCCCATATTAACATAATCATGTTTATTTTTCTTCAGTCTGTTAACATAGATTCCATTCTTTGATTTTTTTTTTTTAATGGTAAACTCTCCTTGCATTAAAGTTAAAGGTTAAACACATCACTACTCACCAGAGCATAAGTGTGTGCTTTCTTTTATATACTTCTGGTGGATGTTGGAAAGTATACTGGGGAGCACTAAAGTGTGACCTTCACGATGTCAGGGGCACACTATCTCCAGCCAGTCTCTGATGGTGAACTTAAAGTGTCTTCTTTCGGAGATGATTTTATTTATGCTTTTTCAGGATACATGAGGCAATCTTAACTAAGGACTAATGAGATTAATTTATTTTCTTGGGATTTTGAAGCTTAGATGTAGTATGAATTCTAGTGACAAACTCATATGAGCTTGTGGCTGGGAATTACAACGTGAAGATGATAAGTATTTTCACATTTTCCCCTGGATAGATTTTTTTTCAGACTCACTCATAGAAGGCATCACCCTGTTTCTGCTTTTGAATAATAATAATAATTTGAATCTTTAGATTCTGTGGTTTCTTAAAACTTAGGCAAAGTTGTTATGGCAGAAACTGGCTCCATTACTGAATCACCTCTCTAGAGTCACAGTTCTGCATTGTTTTAGCTTTAGAATAATTTCATTTATTTTCACATAAGGTAAGACATTCACAAGAGCTTTGTTTGTTTTTTCTATTACCCTCATCAGGGATATTTTTAAGTTTCATAGTCATCTTAGATTAGCTATACTGATTAATTATATGTGCAAAACCTTATCAATACTGACTTTGTTATTAATGGACATTCATACCTTTGCTTCTCTTATATTCAGAAAGATGTAAGATGGAGCCTTGGTATAATCAGAGAAATGCAAAGACCTACATTCCACAAATCTGTTGCATTTAACACTATTTCTATAAGATGCTCTGATAACACAGGATCTCATCATGAAATAAAGCTGGGAACCATTGCATACCAGTGCCTAATTTTACATTTACAATGAATATTTGCACAGTAAAAGTCCTGAGAAGTCACACCATAAATATCACTGTTTTATGTTGCTTAATATTTTTATTAAAACCTATTAATATTTGAGGAAAATAGTATTCTGTATAATAAGATTTCTTATTTTACAAGTGAAGAAACAGTCTTAATCAGACTTATGGATAGATACAATTAGGACAGAGTGAGGAGGAGAAATAAAGTCATGCTCTCAGTTAATTTATTTTGATCCACACTGCACATAGCTTATATCAGAGAAGCAAGTAGGAATGCAAAAGAAATGGGTTACAGATGACATAAAGGGCATATATTTGTAATTAGTAAGATAACTTAATAAGTTCCAGCATATAAAAGGCTTTCCAAAAGTGATCTCTAGTATACTTGGACAGTCAGCAGGGCAAGACAAAAACATTACACTCTAGATTGGTGGTAATAAAAAGATCATTCAACAAAGGCAATGGAGAAGACCGGAGTACTCACTTCTCCTCCTTCTTATTTTGACCAATTGACCTATTATTAACTACTTGCTAAGCAGGTATTTGAAAGGACACAAATGACCTCTATCTTAATGGATTCTTCAATGTGGAATTAATGTTCAAAGACATTTAAATTCTGTACAACAGAAAACTACTTTCTTCCTTTTATTGCTTTAAAACCTCTGCTTATAAGCATTAAGGAATTGATTGTCTTAATCCCATAAAGACAAAAAATTTAAAGTTAAAAAAAGGAAAGTATTCCGTCATATTGTAGAAATCTTTTAAAAGTCAGACTACCATGACAAACACCTTGACTATTTTACCTTCATATCTTGCCACTGCACAAACTGAATTTTATTTACTTTTAACCAATATTATTTAAACATTTTCACTTAATAAAAAATAATCTGAATTTACTCCTTTTTGTGTCACAGGAATCTTTTAACAAATAAATTCTCAAATAAAGTCCATATAGAATGCTTTGGTGAAGAAGATATAGAGAATTTGCAGCTCAATTTTCTTAGCTGTTCTATTAAACATTTAGCCCCGAGTCATGCAGACACCTCCTCAAAACCCTTAAGACTCCACACAAACACTTTGAAAGACTGTAGAAATCTTACTGGAAAGGGGTCCCAATCCAGACCCCAAGAGAAGATTCTTGGACCTCACGCAAGAAAGAATTCGGGACGAGTCCATAGACTAAAGTGAAAGCAAGTTCATTAGGAAAGTAAAGGAAATAAGAATGGTTACTCCACAGGCAGAGCAGTGGTATGGGCTGCTGCACTTAGTATACTTTCAGTTATTTCTTGATTATATACTAAAGAAGGGTGGATAATTCATGAGTGTTCTGGAAAAAAGGCAGGCAAAAAAGAAAAAAAAAAGAGAGGAGCTCTGGAACTGAGGACTCCTCCCCACTTTAGACCATACAGAGTAACTTCTGGATGTTGCCATGGTATTTGTAAACTGTCTTGGTGGGAATGTCTTTTAGCATGTTGATGCATTATAATTAATGTATAATGAGCAGTGAGGGTGACCAAGGTCTCTTTTATCTCCATCTTGATTTCAGTGGGTTTTGGCCGGCTTCTTTACTGTATTCTGTTTTATCAGCAAGGTCTTTGTGATCAGTATCTTGTATCGACCTCCTATTTCATCCTGTGACTAAGAATTCCTAACCTTCTGGGAATGCAGCCCAGTAGGTCTCAGCTTATTTTACCCAGCTCCTATTCAAGATGAAATTGCACTGTTTCAAAGGCCTCTGACAGAAACAGATGAGAAATCTGAAGTTCTATCGATGCTCTCCCTTTCCCCTTAAGCTTCATCTCCTAGTAGTGCTGCATAAAATTGCAGAAGATGCTATTTTCCATCCACTACTAAGTCAGCCTTCGTTATAATCCCCTCTTAGCTCTTACTGAGTCCTGTCTGCTATTCTCAGTCAAACCTTAGGTGTCCATCATTTTCCCTTCAACAAGAGAACCCCAGGAGTTAACTCTTTTACAGCCTAGAGCAATACTAAACCGACAGACAGTTCCAGGATTCCACACTACAATGCTTTCTAAATTCTATTAACTCACAGCATTTATGTGTATCTGACTTGAAAGACTTGAGTATAATCTGAAATAAATATGTTACAGGGAAAATAATCACATTAGATGTTAAATATGTCTGTTTTCAGCCCGAGAGGAGAAATGTAATTTATATCTCTGCAATATTTCCTTAATGAGCACATTATTTTTCCTAGCCTTGTCTGTCTGAGTCCACATCTCACCCTGTAATTAGCCCTTCACCCTCTACTCCTTTATCTTTTTACTAGGGAAACCCTTGATTAAATAATTCATCGTCTATTTTCAGAAAAGTTAGAATTGTTCTGGCTAGAACCAACACCAAAGGTGGGCAGACTTCAGCAGAACAGTGAAAAATGGTTTTAGTCATTTCAAGCCTTCATCCCTTTAAAATCTTCATTTCCCTCAGACCCCAGGTTTTTATCTCTTGTTAAATTTTGGAAAGTAAAGACACTCACAGAAATATAAACACTGGCTGGGTGTGGTGGTTCACCTCTGTAATCCCAGCACTTTGAGAGGCTAAGGTGGGAGGATTGCTTGAGGCCAGGAGTTTGAGACCAGCCCTGGAAATATAGGGAGATCGTTTCTCTCTAAAAAAAAAAAAAAAAAAAAAACCACAGGCCAGGCACGATGGGTGGATCACTTCAGGTCAGGAATTTGAGACCAGCCTGGCCAACATGGTGAAACTCTGCCTCTAATAAAAATACAAAAATTAGCCAGGAGTGGTGGCTAGTGTCTGTAGTCCTAGCTACTCGGGAGGCTGAGGCAGGAGAGTCACTTGAACTCAGGAGGAGAAGGTTGCAATGAGCTGATATCATCCTACTGCACTCCAGCCTGGGTGACAGAGCAAGACTCCAGTCTCTAAATAAATAAATAAATGACAAAAATTAAAAAAAAAAAAAAAAACAAAGAAAGAAATATGAACACTGACAACACACAAGTCATTTCCAGAGACAGAATCTACATTATTATTGAAGAAAAGAAATATTTTCCAGATGACTCTACAATATGACTTTTCCCAGCCCACAATGTATATAACATTTAACATAATTTTTAAAGAAATTTCAATCGCTCATTCTTAAATACTTCAAACCTGCAGACAATCTATTAAAAATTACCATTTGCTGTAGTGATTAAGATATTTTAATGAAATAAAATATTATAAATACATTTAAAGTCCAAGGTAACAGTTTTGTCAGTGTGTTTATTTCTAGTAAGTTATTTTACTGCATGCAGGTTCAAAAAAAGTTTCACTTTCTCTAATATTCTGGCTCCAGTCCAAGCCCTAGGGCCTTTGGTTCCTATTACTAAACCTTTCCAAACAACATTTACCTCTGGTTTGTTCACAGTTAATTGCACAAAGAACCTAGAAATAGGAGGAGGGAGTATCTAAATTTACTGGGACCCCAACTTGTACAGGTGCTTTACCCATCTTTTTATATTTCATCCTAATATTCATTATATAAATGGAGAAATTGGGACCCTAAGGGTTTAGGGTCTTAAACCAGGCCTCGTGCTTGTAAAGAGCCAGTATTTGAAACTTATTTGGCCTTCTTGCCAAGCTGGAAGAGAAATGTGGCATCTCTACTCTCTAGAGTAGGTTTATTATTTAAACTATGAAGTGGATAATGTTAATGCTAGTATTGTTAAATGAAGGCTAACTCTGTAATGGAATATGTATATCACTTTAACTTGTACCTCACCAATGCGTTCTGAATATTGTTCACAATAGAATTTTCCATTTCTAAATGCATGATCAATTCAGAGAGAAAGCTCCAAAATTAATTTGATAGTCATGATGAAAGCTTTGGGACTTTTAAAACAAAATATAGATTATCAAGATTGCTACCAAAAAAACAAAGAAATTCTTACAAATAACTAGCCATGAATTATGGATGGACCAAATGGGATGTATGGAATGATAAATTTTTAGTAGACTTTTGACAATGATATGCACATAATTTTAAAAAATAACATCTTGAAATATTACTATTTTGGGGTCTTCTAAGACTTTGAAATCAATGTTAGAAATAAGTTAATATTACGTATTTATTCTATTTTCAGGAAAGCAGTTTGTAACATGTTTCTATTGATATTACCCTTAATGTACCTTTTGCAACAACGAGCTATTCCCATTCTGTTGTTTTGATGATCTTAACTAGGATCTAATATCTGATATTCAGAGGATACTGTAATATTGGCCCTACAACTTAACAAAGAACAGCATTACTTACTTTTATTTTTCCAGAGGCAGCTGGAACTCAACAGCTGTGTGACTAATAAAACATGGCATGTACTTTCTAATATAGAAACAAGAAAGTAAAGCTTCGAAGCATTATTGTAAACTGGGTCACAGTCACATAACATGTTATCTGAAAAAGCTGACTGGTGCTGCAATTAATGAATCACCTGGAACTATAACTGGGCTGAGGTATTTTTTTTTTTTTTTTTTTGACCTAACCCATTTTTCACAAAACTAAATGCAAAGCTTTGTGGAAAGAAAACAAAAATTTCATGCCATCATTATCAACATATACATCATATAAATCAAGCATTGAGTAGTGGAGGAAAAGGGTAGGTAACAGAAGTAATATTTATTGAGTGCTTTTTTTTTATTAACATGTACTGTGACTTTTATATAGGTGCCTTATTTAACCCCCACAAAAAAATCTTGTGCACTGATATTATGATTCCCATTTTACTGATGACGAAACTGAAGTTTATAATGTTTAAGTGATTTCAGCAGGTAGTACATTATATGAATGGGGTAAAAAGTCATTCAATTTGACTCCAGGACCATATTTCTTCCCAACAAACCTCAGTGCCCATGAATGAACAAAACATTTTAAAGGATGTATATTCCTTGGGTTCCCCACAGGAGACATTTTGACATAGAACATGGCTTGCAAAATGCTTGTTTATACTCTTAAAATTAATGCTTGTGGAAGGGAGAAGATGAAGCAGGAGTCAGCAGAGAGAGAAGTCAAGCTGTGACACAGACCCAAGCTAACGGAGGTCATAGGAGCTTTGGCAAGTTTTTCACTGAAGGAGGGTCTGGGTGGCCTCTCACAGTGTCCATCTCAAAGTTACCAGGTGGGCTAAGGACTTCCCAAGAAAATTGATTAGTTTAAAAATGCGTAGAGGATGACAGTTTTTTGCATTTGTGAGATATTTCAACGGATTGGCTAGTTTACCTTTTATAAGCTGAAATTGCAATACAGCTGATTCACTGCAATAGTAAGAAACAAGAAAAGGAGGCCAGATGCAGTGGCTCAGGCCTGTAATCTTAGCACTTCGGAAGGCTGAGGTGGGTTGATCGCTTGAGCCCAGGGGTTCGAGATGAGCCTGGACAATATAGTGAGACCCCCACATCTACAAAAAGTAAATTAGAAAGAAAAAAAGAAACAAGAAAGGATTTTCTGTTTCATCACAAGTAGATTGTTGAGCTTAAGACAGTGTTGGAAAAAGTATTTTCTAAGATAAACTAGAAAGCTACCTCTCCAAGAAAATTGCCAGAAAGGCAAAACAATAAGGTGAATAACACTGGCCAGGAAGTGTGGCTATACTGTCAAGAAATTCTGCCTAGCTAAAGAAAATTACCAGGAAATGGTGGAGATACACGTTCTGAGGATAATGCGAATTTGATTTCAGTTGAGATTTTGGTCCCTGAATGTACAATTATTTTGAAAAATGGCAATATGATACAACCATTATTTATCTGGCAAAATGCATTCTAGAATGAGGATTTTTAAAAATTAGGCATTTCTCTGAATAACATCAAATTCATAAAATGCTTTATTGGTAATGTAAGCATGTCTGTTTACTTTTTTACCTGTTAACTTACTGTTTTCTGCTTATGCATTCATTGTTTTGCAAACACTACTTTCAAGTAATTGTATTACTGCTATCTTAAAGTTTGTGTTTCTTCATATATCTGTATTCTTTCATTCTCTCTTATTTCCACTGACTTTAGATCTCCTTCATTCTGAGAGACGAGAGCCATGAAAATGAAAGAAAATAGAAAAAGGTTGACAACAAGATCCAAAGAAATATCTCCTGAACATAAGTAAGTGACAGTTTGGAAAGAGCACCAAGAAATAGGATAGAAATCACTTTGTCTTGTGTTATTTAACTGCCTGTAAAAATCGCTGCAAATGAAAGCTAGGTACCAAGGACAGCTTACATACCTGGCACTCAGCAAACTCTCAGAAAATAGTAAGTGAACACCAATTAAAGGACAAATAAATCCCGTGTATGGCACTATTAGAATGTGTTAAGCATTGTTTATGGCCACAATTCAAAATTTTTAGAATCGGGAGGGGACTATTGAGATGTCTGTGGCATTCTCTGTGTGACTTGCAAGTTGAGAGATTATCACCTGTGATAACTGCCAAGTATGTTACACAGATAACATGTCTTCTTAGTTAAACTCTTATTTATTGAGGTATCTATGTTAATATAATTATTAAAGAAATCTACCTACCTAAAGTCCTATAATTGCATTTCACTGTAAATTTTAGAAGAGCTTAGATACCATTTCTTGAGAATAATCTAGGGACAAAAATTTCTAGTTGTTTTGAAGTAGAAACCGGGGGAAGAAAAAAGCCCAGCTAAAAACAGAACGCCCCTGTTATTGGGAGCAGAGTCTCTCTTGATCCTCACTGCATCATTTTCCTTGATCTTCGTGACTTGGAAAGCTTAGTCTCAGAGCTGAAGCCACAGCCACTGCACAGAAAGAGATGAAGATGATGAGCGAAAACGTTCTATACTTCTGGTGAAAAATAGACTCATAGAGGAAATTAAAAAGCAGGCATTAAAGCTAGAAAAAAGTCAGATAAAATTATAAAGCTGCTATAGGTAGTAAGGGAATTCTTTTGTAATTGATGAAGGGATACGTTTCCTTTAAAACAGTAGTTGGAAAGAAATGATATCCTGGAGTTTATATGCTACTCATTTACCTGGACAAATGGTCATATGGTTAGTATGTTACTGACCAATTCATTCCACTGACTCTTGATTGATGTCCTCTTCTTTAATGCATGCATGCATTCAACAGCTCTTTCTGGGAGCGTTGCATGTAAGTCAGTAACTGTACTCCATGATGGGAATCTATTTGTGAATGAGACTAAAACCTTTCTTGTCTTCTTAAAATTTGGAACCTACTGCTTGGGTGAGTGTTAGTAATCCTATGAAAAAAAATTGAGCCGTGGATATACTAAGAAATATTATCTTCTAAAATGTCAGTTCTGTCTGACTCAGGCTCAAGGTCACCTTGGTTTAGTCATTTCTTTTCTTTGAATCCTACTTACTATGCATATGTCCTTATCTTTCTGAATTTGTTAAATAAAAAGACATTTATGTATATTTAAAATGTCATATTTTTATTTACTCTATTATCTTAAGTGAATCAGGCTTCTTACAGTGCACTACCTGGGTTTCAGTCTCAACTCTGTAACTTAATATCTATGTGACGTTGATAACATACGTATATCCTCTGAGTTTTGGCTTCTCATCCATTAAAAGGATATAATAATAGTACTTGTGCCATGGGTTTGAGTATAGGAATGCATGAGACTCGGCATCTTTTCACATGTTTATTAGCTATTTATGATTTATCTTCTGTGGCATGTGTATTCTTGTCCTTTGCTACTTTTTTGATTGAGGAATCAGTCCAGTCTCTAAATCCAAGTTGAATTATTTGGGAGATTATTTTCATGCCTACCTTTCTCTTTTTCTAGGTGACTGATGTGGGCCTGAGCCAGGGTGTACGCTGGCTGGTTCTATGAGGAGGGGAAGACGAAACGAGGGTAACAGATCCACTGTAATACTAGGTTAGGCTGGATTCTGACTCCCATAATGAGGAGATCTGTTTGTCTATGTATTTTCTCTTTTTCTAGGTGACTGATGTGGGCCTGAGTTAGGGTATAGGCTGGCTGGTTCTGTGAGGAGGGAAGAGGTAACAAGGGTAACAGATCCACTGTAATACTAGGTTAGGCTGGATTCTGACTTCCATAATGAGGAGATCTATTAGTTTATGTATGATCTATCTATTAATTACCTACCTATTGTCTGTCTATATGTACACACATATAGACATATGTATATACATATACATACATAGATATGTGTACTGTCTATATACATATATATGTGCATATATATGCATCTATAATTATTTTTGCTATTTTTATTTAAGAGAAGGAAATGAACTGTTTCAAAGTAGTATGATAGAGACTTTTGTTGCTAGCCAAAAGGAGAAAAAAGCCTGGAAGCAGGATCAACTCTAACAAGCCCCACAACACCATTTGAAATTATATGTTGTATTAGGCTGTTCTGGAATTGCTATAAAGACACACTTGAGACTGGGTAATTTCTTAAAAATAGAGCTTTAATTGGCTCATGGTTCTGAAAGTGTTACGGGAAACATGGTGCTGGCATCTGCTTGGCTTTTACAGAGGTCTCAGGAAGCTCAGAATCAAGGCGGAAGGCAAAGAAGCAGTAGGCATGTCACGTGGTGAAAACACCAGTGGGAGGTGCCACACACTTTTAAATGACCAGTCTCGCAAGAGCTCACTCAATATTGCACCAAGACAGCACCAAGCTACGAGGGATCCACCCCCATGATCCAGACACCTCATACCAGGCTCCACCTCCAGCACTGGGGATTGCAATTCAACATGAGATTTGAGCAGAGACAAATATTCAAACAATATTATATGTAATGTTATCATATTATATGTAATGTTATCATATTATATAAAATATTATTTATACAGCCAGGCACAGGGCATGCACTTGTATTCCAAGCTACTCAGAAGGCTGAGCCACGAGGATCACTTGAGCCTAGGAGTTCTGGGCTGTAGTGCACTATGCATATCAGGTGTCTGCACTGAGTTCTGCATCAATACTGGGAAGGTGGGGGAAGGTGGAAGTGGGAGACCACCAAGTTGCCTAACAAGGGGTGAACTGGCCCCTTTCAGGAATGAACCAGGTCAGAAGTCCTGTCCTGATCCCCAGTGGGATTGCACCTGTGGATAGCCATTGCACTCCAATCTGGGCAACATAATGACATCCTGTCTCCAATATAGATATACAATTTATATAGATATTCATTTAAGTGAGTGAGAAGTGTATGGAGTAATTTTGGAGTCTTGTTAATTTCCTAAAAATAGGAAATTAATGCAATGTAAAATGAATCTACATTATACAATTCTGTTTTCAATTGTCTGTTTGATGGAAGCAATTATAAAATACACTTTGTTTTAATTTAATGGCTTCCTTAGATACCCTATTATAAAAAGAGGCATTATAAGATAGTATTACATTTGTCATTCATTGCCCTTGCTGTTTACATTTTATTATTCTGATCATTTTGAATACTGATGTGGAGGAATATTCTTTACTTCCTTGGTCTAATGCATTAATATTAAGATGTTTAGCAATATTACATATTTAAAATAGCAGTCTAACATTTGTTACATTGTGCATATACTACACCAAAGTTTGCTAATTCTCTACTGAATTACTTCAAAATAAGTATATTAAGATAATATATGACATCTACAAAAAATATGTAGTTGGTAGTAAGAAAGCATTGGTATTTTAAATCCTTAACCCCTTATCAAATATTCTAGACACTTGTGTTTTTCAAAAAAATCTAATCTTCTACTACAACAGAAAGACTTTAATTCATATTCAAGAAAATTTTAAAACCTTCAGTAACATTTTCAATTTTCAAATGCAAAGTTTACTATACCAAACCATATGTTTATTTTTTCACCAAATCAGCTAAATAGGGAACATATTGCTATCACTAATTTATCCAACTCAGTGTTTAGATTATGTAATTGAATTCTTCTCAATCAATTTACAGGTGTATATAATATATTTACAGTGATTGAAACATTTTAAATGATGCACGCTTAGTTTGTGAATATACCGCAGTATGTAATAAACTTTTATTTTTTAGCATTTTTTTATCTGGAGGCTTACGTTTTTATCATTTTAGTATGTCTCTTTCAATTACACACCTGGAACTTAGTAAATATGAACACATTTTAATCTCCCCTTTGGTTATGTGTTTTATTCTTTAGATGCAACAACAAAGTCTTAAAAAATAATCTCATCTCTGAGCATATAAGCATCTGGAAGACAATTGAGTTTGTAAAAATTGCAGATTTTTATTGTCTACACTTATTACAAATTTATCAACCTAAAATGCACTTACCATTACTTAAGTGAATCAATTGTAAAACTAAATTTCAAAAGTGCCCTTAACGTAGAGAAAAACCACATTCAGTGAGCTGTAGATGACCACTAAAGAGGGCATTTTTTCCAAGTACTCTTTATGACATTGTGTTCGTGTTCCTTAATGTCTCTTCAAGGTAACTTATTTGCTTATAGTCACTTTAAATTGTTTTTTTCTTTGAAATAGTCAGCAGATACAGTATGTTAGATTAACATAATTAATAATATCATATTTTATGTATAGTGCAAGTCCATACAAAACCTTTGCAGTAGAATTAACATGTTCATGTACTTAATGATGATAACATACTGTTGGATAATAAACAAGAAAATATTTAATACTTTCCAAAAATGAGAATAATTGTAATAAAGTGAACTAAAAGATTGGTAAACAAAGGTTGATATTTTGGTAGAAATTTTGTAGATATCTTGTAGATATCTACAAATACAGTAGATATTTTGGTAGAAGTGAATATTAGTTTGCATAATATAATATTTGATAAACAGTGGTATTCTTTCCAATTGAGGAATTAAAGGAAATAAATTTAGACAACTAGTATTACCTGCCATGTGAACTGGGGTTTATTGTGTAATAATGGGGAAAAAGCACCATCATTCTTTCTGCAGAACCAAGTAGTGAAAGACATGACAATATTTGAGATAGCCCCTTTCAAAACAAAATAAGTCTAATACATGTATAGAATAATGCACTTGGAACAGTTTTATTAACATATAGGAAAACTAACTTGTGTAATACAATTGCTATTTTCTATAATCATACGGCTGCAGAATGGTGTCAATATACACAAATACATCCTAGCTTAAATGTGTGTTTCTAATCATATGTGGATCAGTCAATAAAATATAACAGATACACTAGCAAAATCTGTTTGCTATGTATTTGGTTGTCAAGGATAAATAGCATTTTTTATTATATATTTAGTTTCTTTAGTACTAGGAAAAGTGATACTTAGCATAATTTTGCTGGTATATCCTGTTAAAGTTTCCCTATGATTTACTGTCTCCAAATTTCTTGTTCAGTCCTGGAGTTCTACAGTGATCATTGTGATAGAAGGTACTACATCACTTTTGTTTTTTTTTTTTCAAAGATGACTGACTAGGGGTATTGGATGCCAGTTCTCCTCAGGAGGAAGATCAAAGTTGTAGGTGGATGGTCATGATCTGAGTGGAAGGCTGAAGAAAGAGGTCCAGGACCTGTTGGAGAGCCCGTGGAAAGAAGCTGGCGGACAGAAAAGGAAAGCAGCAAGAGTCTAGCAGGGATGGACCACTGAGGAACTCGGAGTCCCATGGAAAGGGTAGGTGGCAGTATTTCTCTGTGCTCCCCGCATGCCTGTGACAATCTACTGACTGCCAAATTGTCTGAGAGTCCCTCTACCCTAATGTTCCCAAGTAAACCTTTTGGTGACAATTTGGGATCTTCTCATGGACAGAGCACCAGGTGGCCAGCTCCTGAAGGTGTGCTGGCACTCCCCTCAGGCCTGAACTGAGATGGTGGGCACTATACTGATTCTGCACCCATTGTGGGTGACTATCTCCACTGGGAAACCTCAGTCCTTGTTTTGCTGCATCATCAGATTCCCTGCAAACACACCCTAGAACCCGGTCTGACTTTGGCAACCGTGGGGCACTAAGTGGGTCTCTGGAGAGCAGCAGAATCCCTGGAGATCTAGTGTCAGAATCTCCGGGCAGCCTCAACACGGGCTGCTCCCATGGGAGTGGGTAGTACAACCTGCCAAAGCCTCCCTTGGGGCAAAAGAAAAGGGCATGGCATCAATAGCTGAAGGGGGTGTAATCAATGGCCAGGAATGAATACGGAGGGGAGGTTCTCTCCCACTCCTCTCAACCACTGTCGCAGACACAGCAGAGACTTTCCTTGCTTGAGGCTGACACGAGTGCATTTTCACTCGTGAGACAGCCTTTTCAGCACTTTTTGTGGTGGCTGTGCCCCCCCGACCTATAGAGAGCAGCAGTGTCTGGGTAATGGAGAGCAGAGAAACCGCACAGCTCTGCTCTGGAATGGAGGAAGAGGCTCTGCTTTGAGCCCATTTTGTGGGTAGCCACCAGAGGAGGATTTCGGGGGACCTCAGTTGCACTGCAGCTGGTAGCCAAAGGACAATGTCAATATTAATCAAAGGTCGCAAGCCCTGCAACAGGAGTTTGATGGGGAAGAAGATCGCATTCCTCCCTGGTCAGAACAAGCAGCTGGTGCATCCACCCTCACACCACTGCTTCGCCACCCACCCCGTGAGACCTCAGTGTGTTCCAACGCAGTCTTACCCTGCTATCTCTCCTCAACCTCCATCAGGGCAGGTGCCTCCGCGCATTATTGGGCTGCCCCAGGGCAAGCTGGCACGTACTCTTATGGGTCACCTACTGGACTTCAGACTGAACTGCACCACCAAATAAGAAACCTTCCAGAAAGGCGTATGCTGGTGTAAAAGATCAACTTCCTGAGACTTTCGCACTCTAAGCCCTGTAGAGAATAGTGTGTCAGATCATATGTTTAATCTTTTGTTACAACAAGAGGCATTTGAGAAAGCCACGGCACAAAAGCTATCCATAACCGAAGAACCCATACAGAACCTCGGCCTTCTGAAAACACCCAGAAACAAAGCCAAACAATCGCACACAATATACACTACAGTCATATGCTCGAGGAAAAAACACATAAACGAAAGTCTCATCCAAACAATAGCAAATTCAAAAACAATAAGCAAGAGCTTCTTTAGATGAGAAGGAATCAATGCAGTAATTCTGACAGAACAAAGAGTCAGGGTGTTTTGACACCTCCAAAAGATTGCATCAGCTTTCTAGCAGTGGATTCTGACCAAAATGAAAATTCTGAAATGACAGATAAAGAATTCAATATATGGATTGCAAAGAAGTTCAATGAGATTCAACAGAAAGTTAAAAGCCAACACACACACAAAAAAACCAGAAAACATGATTCAGGATAAGAAAGATGAAACAGTTTATAGCTTTATATATATAAAACAACATAGATATAAAACACTTCTGAAATTATATATACTTTATAATTATATCAAATAATTATTGAATATTACAGTTTTCAATGATATATAATTAAAAATATAATGCGTATTGAAAGAAACTGAATATTATTATTGTATATATTATGATATATATATTGAAAGAACTGAATGAAATTAGAACTAATAAGATCATATACAGAGTTAACAAAACAAAAAGTTGGATTTTTGAAAGGATAAACAAAATTGATAGACTACTAGCTAGATTAACCAATAAAAAAAGAGAAGATTCAAATAATGACCATCAGAATTTATAAAGGTGGCATTACAACTGACACCACAGAAATACAAAAGATCACTATAGACCTCTATGAACAGCTCTAAGTAGATAAACTAGAAAACCTAGAGGAAATGAATAAATTCCTGGAAACATATAATCCCCCAATATTGAACCAGAAAAAAACTTGAAATTCTCGACAAATAACATGTTATGAAATTAAATCAGTAATAAAAATAATTACTAACCAAAAAAAGCCCAGAACCAGATGGATTAACAGCTGAATTCTACCTGACATACAAAGAGCTGGTACCAATATTTCTGAAACTGTTCCAAAAAATTGAGGAGGAGGGATTCCTCTCTAATTCATTCTATGAAGCCAGTATCATCCTGATACCCAAATCTGGCAAGGACACAACAGCAATAACAAAAAAAACACAGACCAATATTCCTGATGAATGTAGATGCAAAAAGACTCACCAAAATACTAGCAAACCAAATCCAACAGCACCTTGAAAAGATAAATTATTACAGTCAAGTAGGTTTTATTCTAGGGATGCAAGTTTGGTTCAACATACATAAGTCAGTAAATGTCATTCACCACATAAACATAAAATAAAAAACATGTGATCATCTCAGTAGAAGCAGAAACAGCATTTGATAAAATCCAGCATCCTTTTCTGATAAAATCCCTCAACAAACTAGGCATTAAAGGAATATACCTAAAAATAATAAGAGCTATCTATGATAAATCCACAGCCAACATGATACTGAATGGGGAAAAGTTGAAAACATTCCTGCTAAGAACTGAAAAAAGACAAACATATCCACTGTCACAACTCCTATTCAACATAATATTAGAAGTCCTAGATAGAACAATCAGGGAAGGGAAATAAAAAGCACCCAAACTGGGAAAGAAAGAATCATATTAACTCTGTTACAGATGACATGATCTTGTACCAAGAAAATCCTAAAGATTCCTTGAGAAGATTCCTAGACCAGATAAACAACTGCAGTACATTTTCAGAATACAAAATTAATGTTCAAAAATCTGTTGCATTTCTCTAAGTTGACAATGCAGAAGCTGAGAAACAAATCAAGATCTCAATCCCATTTAGAACAACTACATACACACACACAAGCATAGGAAAACATTTAACTAAGCAGGTGAAAGATTTCTGCAAGGAAGAACTAAAAAACTCTGATGAAAGAAACCGTGGATGATACAAACAAATGAAAAAAATCCCATGATCATAGACAGGAGGAATCAATATTATTAAAATGATTATATTTTTCAAAACATTCTACAGATTCAATGTAATTCCTATCAAGTTACCAGCAACATTTTTCTCTGATTTAGAAAAAACAATTCTAAAATTCATATGGAACTGAAAAAGAGCCTAAATACCCAAAGCAATCCTAAGCAGAAAGAACAAAGCCAGAGGCATCAAATTACCTGACTTCAAATCATATTACAATTCTAAAGTAACCAAAACAGCGTGGCACTCTTACAAAAATGGACACATAGATCAATGGAACCGAATAAAAAACCCAGACATAAAGCCACATATCTACAATCAACTAATCTTAGACAAAGTCAATAAAAATGAATAATGAAGATGGGACACCCTATTCAATAAATGGTGCTGGAAAAACTGGCTAGCCATATGCAATAGAATGAAACTAGACCATTATCTCTTACCATATTTAAAAATTAACTCAAGATAAATTAAAATTTTAAATGTAAGACCTGAAACCTAAAACTTCTAGAAGCAAACCTAAGAAAATCTCTTCTAGATATTGGCCTAGGCAAAGAATTTATGACTAAGACCTCAAAAGCAAAAGCAGCAAAAATAAAAGTAGACAAATGTGGCTTAATTAAACTAAAGAACTTCTGCACAGCAAAATAAACTATTGACAGAGTAAACAGCAATCTATAGAATGGGAAAATATATAAGCAAATTATGCATCTGACAAATGACTCATATCCAGAATCTATAAAGAACTTCAACAAATCAACAAGGAAAAAAAATCCCACAAATAATCCCATTAAAAATGGGCAAAGTATATGAACAGACATTTATCAAAAGAAGACATACAAGTGGCCAAGAAACAGAAAAATTGTTCAACAACAGTATGCATCAGGTAAATGCAAATCAAAACCACACTGAGATACCATCTCGTACCAGTCAGAATGGCTATTACTAAAAAGTCAAAAATTAACATGTTGGTTAGGATGCAGAGAAAAGAGTGCTTAAGCACTGTTTTTGGGTTTGTAAATTAATTCAACCGCTATGGAAAACAGTATGGAAATTTCTCAAAGAATTAAAAATAGAACTACAGTTCCACCCAGGAATCCTACTACTGAGTATCTACCAAAGGAAATTAAATAGTTTTATCAACAAGATACCTGAACATATATGTTTATGGCAGCACTATTCACAAGAGCAAAGTCATGTAATCAAACTAAGTGTCTATCAGTGAATGACTGTATAAAGAAAATGCACTGTTTATATATATATATGCGTGTATATTATATATACATTATATATATATGTATGTCTATCTATAATATATATACACCATGGAATACTACACAGCCATAAAAAGAATGAGATAATGTCCTTTGCAGTAAGATGGATGAAGCTGGAGGCCATTATTCCAAGTGAAATAACCCAGAAACAGAAAGTCAAATAGCATATGTTCTCACTTACAAGTGGGAACTAAACAGTGTGTACACATGGACATAAAGACAGAAACAGTAGACAAGTGAAAATAGATACAAGTGAAAAGCTACAAAACATTCTCTGCTTTTTTTCCCTGAGTATTAAAAAATATATAAACAAATAAGGAAGCAAACTAGTTGGACATTTGGGATAATATTTGCTGAAAGTAGAGAGGGTGGGAGAGGTTTAAGAGCTGAAAAATTGCCTGTTGGGTACAACGTTCACTGTTTGCATGATGAGTTCACTAGAAGCACAATCTCCACCATTATGCAATATACCTACGTAACAAGCCTGGATGTGTACCCCCTAAATCTAAAATAAAATAAAAAATTACCCCAGTTGCTCAAGCTAACTTACTTTCTTATTTGTTTGTAAGTGTTTTTAAACATTAAGGAAAAAAACAGAATTTTTTTTTGTAGTTTTTCACTTGTATCTTTTACTTGTTTCATTTATATATATAATTCTTTTAAATTAGATTATTGATTGATAGATTATTACTTGGTATATCATGTATGGAAAGTAACTATCGCCAATACCAACTAAAATAAATGTCATTTGTTTAGTCATGTAAATGCTATGTTTAAACTTTTATCTCTCTCTTTTTACTTGTTTTACCATTGAATTTAATGATTTGGATTCTTTCTTCTTTCTCATCTGAATCTGAAACCCAGAGCTATGCAGCAGAACACTAGCCTTTGGGAAAATTAATCACCATCAGTGTGACCGCGAATAGGTTCCAGGTCACCAATCCAATCCTCTTTGGTTTCCTCCTAAAAAGACAATTAACAACAACAAAATAACCCCCTTCTAAAATTTAACAACAAAAAATTTAACGACTAAAAAATAAAGCATCTTATTTTGCAACCCTCTTCTGTTTCTTTCCTCAGACTCTTTGAGATGTGAGGAGCATCTCTTGTCTTCCTGGGTCCTGCTTCTCCTCCAGGGTTCCTAAGCCTTAAGAATCCTCCACTTGTTCTGGCTGGTCATGCCTCAGGGCCTCCTCTGTGTCATGAATAATTAGGCTGATTTCTGGGACTTTCCATGTGTTTTGCTTGGCTTAATCATGATACATACTTTCTATAACCAGTACCTAAATGCAGTCCTTTAACATGGCCCGCATGACCACTGTTTTCCTATGCTGTTTCTTATTGAATCCAATACAGCTTTTCTTACTTGATTTCTCTGTGAATCCTGGCTTTCTGTAATTCTGGTGGGATATATCCTAGAAGTTTCTGCCTTTAAAAAATGTTGTAAAGAGAAATTGGAAACAATACAATTGGCACCCTTATTGGAACAGTGAAGAGGTCTGCAATAAATCTGTAGAACTTATTGCTGCAGCTTTGAAGCTTTGAAACAGACCAATTTACTTTCCTTTCTGTAGGGTCTAATTCATTAGACTCCCGCTATAAAACTTTTATTGGAGAAGTTGAATCATAAAGTCAACCAGAAAGAAAGGATTTAGTGATAAGTGGTATAAGTGTCATAATGCAAAGAATAAAATGCTATGCACAAAATAAAAGCATTTATTTACTGCTTTTAGAAGTGAAACAGCTTGAAAAAGACAAGACTGCATTCCCAGTGATGATAAATTTATGTTTTGCAAACTTTACAATGGTTTGGCAAAGTGGCAGGCCTGCTGTATTGGAGACATGATTACTATATCTATACTTCTATAACACATACACACATACATATATATAAGCATATATTTTTGTGTGAATATGCATATATGTGTGTATACATTTCACATATGTATATAGACATACTATATATATACACATTAGATGTAATATATATGTATGTTCTAACTAGGGCAGAATACTTGACTTGGAAATCAAGAAATTTCTCCCTCTTTTCTAAAATGTAGGGTAGATATAAGTCTCCTTCCCACATGCTTCTTGCTTAGCAGATAGATTTGATTAAGATGACTATCTGAATTAAAAATAAGTGAATACTTTAAAAAAAAAAAGGTAAAACCAGTAAATTGGTTTGTTGGTTGACAAATGGATAATCAACGAACCAATCAAATATTAGTTATAATATCCTGTCAATGGTTATACTCTCTTTCTCTCTCTCTTTTATTTTATGCTAAATATCATATTCTTTAGAATTGGAAAGGAACAAAAGGCTAGGATTTTAGACTTTTTTGATGAATTTTCTGGAAAACTCCAGTTATGTCTATTGAAGACTTAAAAATATGTGAAGGTTACTTCTCCAAGCATCTCATTCCAATACCCTATTTACTAGAAAATATTTTCCTATTGAAGTATTTTAATGGAAAACATTAAATATTTTTCTATTTCCTATTAAAAGAAAATTTGCCTTTCTGTAAATTCTATTCTTTTATGCAGTAGGTTCTTGATATCAATATGCTCTCAAAATCTTTCTTTCACTTGCTATGACTTCATTTCCCTTGTCTACACTCAAGCTTTTGTTAAAAAAACAGTTCAAGTTTTTTCATGTGCTCCTCATTTATGGTTTCCTGATCCTTCACCATCCTGTTTTTTTAAATTCATCTTTGTATTAACATTTGTTGAGAGCCTAATATAATGTGGCAGAGAGCTCCAGGCATAAGAAAAGCAGCAGGGGATAGAAGAGAGTCATTTTCTCATGGAGTTGATAAGATAGAGGAAGCAGAAAAATAATCAAGAAAACTCTCATATGTCAGTTGTTGGTAAGTGGTAGGGAGAAGAATTAAGCAAGAAGAGTAGATGAAAGTATAATGACGCAGGAGGCTGTGAAGATCTGCCTGATAAGGTGATATTTAAACAAAAACCTGAAGGAAGAGAGAGGATGAGCGATGCATATATCTAGGGAAACTGTTATGCATAGAACAGAGAGCATGAAGGCTCTGGGATAACAGCCTGCTTAGCATGTTCAGAGAAATCTAAGGAGACTGATGTTGACTGAAGATGGTCACTTGAGGGGGAAGTGATAGGAAAATTGGTCAAAGAATTTCTCTGGTTGTTATGGGAACTAGTCTGTAGGACCTCAAGTTTTAAGCAGAAAAGGCTATTAGTTTATTTTGGAAAAGATGGTGGGGTCTTGAATTAGCATACCAGAGTTAGAGACGACAGGAATTTCTTAGAGTCCGAGTAGTCTTGGAGATAAAGCTGACAGGATTTGTCAATAGACGAAGGTTGTGGAAAGAAAGAGGTCATGGCTGACTGAAGTTTTTAGCCTGGACAAATGGACTTGTTCTTTCTGGAAATGGGTAACCCAGTTTTCTTAGTTCAGAAAAATACTAAAGTTGGGCTACAATTCCTTAACACCTTATTCTTTGATAGTATAAACTTCACTGAAGAATTTTTTATGTCCTAGGTGTGATCTGTTTGGTACAAAATAAAGTAATCATTTTTTATGATCTAGATTTATTGTTATTTTTTCTCATGATCTAGATGTACTGTTATTAGCGTACACTGATATTACATCATCATTTATGGATGTCTACTATTTTTCATGCTGAGTTTACCTTTAAATTAAATCCTGGTCTAATTTTCAACCCCAATCTGAGTGGCAGGGGATACATAGCTGTTTACCAAATATGTATCCAGGGATAGATAGCTGTTTATCAAATATATATCAAATATATATCAAATATAGATAGCTGTTTATCAAACAGCTCAACTACAATTCTCAGCCTCTGTTGTAGTGAAAAGCTGCCAGATGACTGAATTTTAGACAACAGAACATGGGCAGAAGTGATGAACATGACTTCTAAGCTTATCTTTCAAAAATTGTTCACTCAGAAAGCCTCCACTCCTTTCTCTCATAAGGCTTTCTCATTGACACAAGATAATCCAGGAAGATTTTCAAGGCAGATTCTCTGTGTAGAGGAAAACAGTTATCTCTTCCACTATTTGTAGTATATATGAAAGAAAAAAAATGATCTTTTGAAAAATGATACTGCTAAGAATTTGGTATTAATCCATTACAGCAGCTAGGAGCACCGTAACTAATTTGAAAATTGGTAGCTTAAGAAGGGATGTTATAAATTAAGATTAACATTTGCAACATTTCCCAGCAGTGAGAGTGGCTGCTAATGAGAACAACAAAATGAGAGATTGGATATTAGTGGCAAAACGTTGGTGAAATTGTCCTTTATGATAACTTGAAAAATAGATCAAATGCCTCCAAGACTGTATTTCTATGGAGAAAGCTACAGGATAGGATGTTTTTTATTTGCAATAGAAGATATTAGAAGAAAGAGATGGGCTTGCCCAAGAATTAGTTGATTTTGTAGGCAAATATAAAATGAAATAAATACTCCAGGTATCTGAGACCTCAAAAGTTTGAAAAATCTGAATTCTCCTAAACCTCAATGGTATAATATCGAGAGAAGACTTTAGTTTAAAGGCCCTATTAAGATTCAGCCTTTCGAAAAGAGTAAAATTGAATATTACTTTTACATATAAGCATGATGCCTCTGGAGGCTGCCATTAAACTGAGGAAGGGAGAGAGCTCCAGAGACAGAGAGAGGGAGTAACACAGAGAGAAGGAGTGACTGGTGTAAGAAAATGATGGAAAAAAGCAGATACAAGAGCCAGGGTTTGGAGGATGACCACTGGTTCTCAGAACTAATGGAGGCAACTAGATTAGATACCTGCTAAGTTTTTGAGGTAAGTATATTGGCAAATAAATCATAAGTCCAGATTATAAGGGAAAATGCTCCTAGAAGATAGAGATGGTCATCACTAGTAGCTCCAAATCACCAAACTCCAGATCACCAAATGATCAAGGGAGCTCCTTTCAGAGAGCAAAATCAGCTCTAATCAAGAAAACAAATTTCCACTGCAGGCATCCCCTGCCTTGCCAGCAGAAATACATAATAATTACTGTTTATTAACAACCATGTGTTATCCATCCTTCCAATTTCCAAATGGGAATGTCTACTGTGGATATCCTGCCCCTGGTCCACCATTGTATACCTGCCTGTGATGAGAGAAGGTGACCTGCCCATGAATTGCTGGATCACAAAAAGCCATACCTGGACCTGATGAAGAGGCTGACGTATAACTCAGAGATTTTCTACATTGAGCTGAATGAAGTGGACGGACAGGATTTTGTGCTGTTTTCCTTGAGGAAAGGATGAATGTGTTCTATGTATGGAAGAATGTAATGGATATTTGGTGACTAGAAGGGTGGACTAGGACAGAGATTGTCTAGCTGTTTATCAAACCTATTTCCCTTTCCTTTGGCATAAAGCTAGACTACATTTCCCAACCTCCCTTCAGAAAAGTCTGCCTTATAATCAAATTCTGGTCAATATGGTATGTTTTAGAGCACTATGAATCATTCTGAGGTCCGTAAAATACTCCTAAATGATTCTGATTCCCATTTTCCATGCCTTGCAGGCTGGTCGAAGTCTAGAGTGACAGTGAAAGCTACATTTGCATTTAAGGACAACGGAGACTAGAGCAGCTTGATTTTCTAAATAACAACATGGAGTAAAATTACCTCCCTTGCCCATTCTTCCTCCTCACTGATTAGATTTTTATGTGAGTGCAAAATAAACTTTGATTGTGTTAAGCTATAACTTTAAAAATTTATCTTTTATAAAGGATACTAGTTTGAAAAATCTTTACTAAAACTATAGTACTTGGTTAGTTGGGTTTTTGAACCTAAGACAAATTATTTATGCTGAATCCAGATCATAACATCACCTGAGATTTATATCTCTTCCAACATTTTCCATATACAATTTTCTTAATGATAAATTTCAGATCAGGGCCCATAAACCCTAATGCTTTCAGCATCTAGACAGTTATAAATGCAAAAGAGAAGGCAGTACATCCCAGGGAACTAAACAGAACATGCCCTACCTAAAGGCAACATGGTAATTTAAAAAATCTACTGGCTAGTGTACTCCAAAGACTACAATATTCAAACCTTTGATTTGTTTCTCTATTTGAATATTTTAATAAAAGTTTTCTTGCACAAAACTGAAGAGTGAGCCACTCAAATTTTTTTTACACAAACATGTATTCATTAACCATATTCTTTGAGTGTGTTATTTCAACTGTTTGCCAATTTACTGAACTTTATTAGTTTGTGGTTCTTATTTCTCTTATTCATTTATAAAGATATCAAGAGAAACATTGGCTCATGGCTGCTGAAATCCAGAAAGATGACTTACTTACATCTACATATTTGAGGCTTCAAATGTTTGAAATATCTGAAGACCTTCAACATATAAACCACATAAGTAATTTGAATATTCTATCTCATCTCAATTTATTCACTCAGATTTCAGGGAAGATGGAACTGTGAATCTGGATTCTTGACCAGTTCCATAAGCGATTCTTATGATTTAGTTCCTCTCATTTATTGTATTTTTCTAATCTAGAATCCTAGCATGTAAAATTAGATAATGTTTACTATAAAATGACTGCGTCTTTAAATTAGAAGTTGCCGATCTCCTTTTTGTAAAAGATCCCACAGTGAGTATTTAGACCTTGCAGCCCACCTACAGTTTCTGACTCATATTCTTCTTATTTAACATATTTTTAACATTCTTTTAAAAATATAAGACTATTAGTTCATGATTGTATGTATAAATGGAGGCTCTGGCCCATGGGCCATGGTTTGGTGATACGAATTCTCTTCAGGATGTCTATGTACCTTTCCTTCCATGAATGGTTCCTAAGTTGTACTCCATGAAATTGTAACTCTGAAGGATGTATAAGCCAACAATTCTCATTCAAATAATTGGTGGAAGTACTGCACATTATTTCATCCTTATGAAGATTTACAAAGTAAATCAACATAGTAAATGCTCATATATAAAGATTAGAGTTGTCTGATCAATTAGCTCCATTTTTAGCAGTACTTTTTGAATACAGAATCCTTTTCTTTCTCCACAGAGTTCTCATTAATGTCTTGAAAATTTAATGTTAAATCACATGTATTGAAGAGTTGAAGAATTTTAGTGTCTGTAAAATACTTTTGGGAAATTTCAAATGCTCTTTTCCAGGATCTTAAAATCTTGCCCATGACTAAATGTTGTTAAGCTTAATAGTCTATAGTATACAGAAGATATTTTTTAAATCCACTTTCAAAAATTAGGTTGGTATTTTTAAATCTCTGGTTTTTAAAAACATTTTTTCATTTCCATTACTCCTCAATAAGAGCACCTAAACAGTTTTATGCTATTCTTTTTCTGTATAATGATCTACTTTGCAGGTTTTCTCAATAGTCCATCCTTTATAGGCAATTTTAATTTTGTAACAGTTCAGTTTTCTCTTCAATTTCTTTAGTAATTCACCTTAAACTTTGGCTTCACTTATTGGCACTCTATCTTTAAGCTCTTATTCTCAGTGTTTACTCAGGAAAAATGAGATTCAGAATTCCATAATTTGGTCAACCATGTAAAAATAGTTGACAGAATTAAAATTTTAAAATACTTATATATCGTAGGTAATCATCTTGTTATTGCTTTGTTATTATCTATAACTATCTTGTGGTTATAGAATCTTATATTTTTAAATATACTTAATTTTATATATATTTAATTTTATATGAAGCCAACACATTTGGAACATATTTTTAAAAACACTTATTTTACATCTATAAATAGAGATGCAAAAAGTAAATAATTACAGCGAACACTCTTAAAGTAGCTGCTACGTGCCAGCTGCTGTTCTACGTGCTTTTGTGTATTTTAATTAATATAATCCTCACAATAGCCCCAAGCGATAGGTGCTCTTATTGTTTGCAAAGTAAAGATACAGAAATTGTAGCACAGTGAGGGTAAGCAATGTGCCTGTGACACACCACATGTTTAGTAATTGGTAGTGTCAGAATTGCAACTGTCACTCTGGCTTCAGAGGTCCATAAATGGTGTTATGTTGCACTCCACTTCTTCCAGTTGAAAGCATTTTAAATAACTTGAAGAACCTCGTTGAAATCACAGGAGCTTGATGCAAGTTGGTTCATTTCAGAGAGTAGCACAAAAACTGATAAATCCTTGCATTATTTATTTTGATTGAAGGTATTTGAGAATTCTATGTGTTTGTATGTGTGTCACCTGTGACAAAGGCACTATAACTTTTATTATCTAAATCAATTGCATTATTTCTTTTAGCTTTGCCATGCTGCTGAAATGGGATCCAAGTGGCCTCAGAGTCTCATCTACAGGGAACATTACCAATCTCTTCAAGACATAATTACAGGCTTATATATGTTTAATTTAATTAACAGGTTAAAGACTTCTGTGTAAAAACTCTGTGATTTCCCGGCAACATTCTGGAAGCATGCAAGAGAGAATTACAATTGATCTGGACTTTAGAGTTTCGTGTATAGACTGCTATCTGGAGGCACAGAGAGAAAAGCATGTCTACAGCTTCACTCTGTAGAGTGAAGTGAGCTTATTTTAGGTAACCCAGACAAATCAAGTCTGTACATTTTGCACCTCAAATGCCAAGTGGGTTACTATAAGCCCATTTTACCCTCAACACTCCCCACCACATACTACTCTATCTTTGACTTGTGATCTATTCTCATCAGCAAACAAGATGGGAGAAAAATAAAAATACATTCAAGGTAAGATTTGCTCCCCTGACACACCCTCATTTGGATGTACATGTGTTCTGGTTCAGGTTCTGGTTCATGTCACTTCTTGCTCTGGGTCAAAAGCAGTTGAAGTTTCTTCCTGCTTTTCTGAACACATTGCTGATAATTGTACAACTCATAGTAAATTTTCTCTCTTACACCAACACATGTGATCTGGAAATGGCCATTGGTGGTCATAGGAATGCAGTCATTATTCTTCTGTATTCATGCACATTGATTTCTGATTTCTCTTTTCTGCTGTGTATTCTTACCCTGTTGCTAGTGTTATATTTTTGGCATATTATTTAGATTTCTGGAAAGACTTATGAAATTTAAGGATGTGAGAATGGAGCCTTAAATAATTCAGAGTATTCTAGAAATAATCTTGTTTACATAGATATACCTGATTATGTGGGGATATTTTAATTCCACTTGAATTCAAATGAAAAAGTGCCAAAGCTTTCTGACGTAACAATTTCACCTCTCCTTTTTCTTGGCAGTGTTTACACAGACATTTTAAACATATCATTAAACAATTAGCATTATTCTCTTTGCCAGTAGAAAAAAATAATGAAACTCAAGGGTTTCAATAGTCTAATGCTAAGACAGTGATCTTTTATTCCCTTCAATAAGTTGAACTCTTTTTAATTCTAAGCCATGCACTGTCACCACACTAATTGCATTGTAGATAGACAGCCTCTTAGCTTTGCTCTGATTATAAACAAGTACATTTGTAGGAAAAAATGCTGTGAGAACTTTAAATTAATACAAAAGAGCAATATCTGATGTAGTTAAATTTTTATGTGTTTAGAGTTGCTTAAATTTGTGTGTTTGACAAAGTGGGAGCGTGGTCTTACTAAGCCAGAATAGGTGAGTTAGATATACACACATAAAGACTCACAGAAAACAGTCAATACTCCTAAACCCAAACATCCTTGAAAATGTATATTTTGAAACTGTGAATGACAGAATGACAGTAATTTTTATACTTAGAAATTGAATTTAATATCCCACCAGTGTAAAGATGTAAGATCATTTAACACTCACTTTACTTATTTTGTGCCAGATACTGTGTTCTGCATGAGACATCCAAAAATGAAAAGACATTGCTCCTTTTTATAACTTACGTTTTATCATATAGATAGACATGTAAAATATTACAGTACAATGTAGGTTCAACAATAATGGTATAATGGAAGAATATCAAATCACCTTCTGGGATTACAGTTTAAATATATTATCATTAATACCCAGATATTGATGGCCTATTGCCAAGGGAACCGGGAGATTTTTGAAACTACTTTAAGCTGGAGATCCATGTGAAATCTTGTAAAGTTTAGAAGCTTGATATTTCTGTATTTTAGATATAAAGGAATAGGGAAGGAAAAGGAAGTGAACTTTCACAGCTAGGTTGCTTGAGGTTCAGTGTTATTATGTAAGTGAATCAGCAACTCCAGTTCATACAGAAAACTGGTTGAAGAAGGGACAAAAAAGTGTTCCAGGCAGCATCACATACAAAGGCCTGGAGATGTAAAAATTATAGTAATTGGAGAATTGCAAATGGTTTGTTGCTACTAGAGTTAGGAATGTAATTTTTAAGAGATTGTAAAATTAAAAAAAAATAAAAAACAGAATAGTCTGGGCTGGGTGCGGTGGCTCACACCTGTAATCCCAGCACTTTGGGAGGCCCAGGCAAGTGGATCATCTGAGGTCAGGAGTTCACTACCAGCTTGGCCAACATGGTGAAACCCTGTCTCTACTAAAAATACAAAAAATTAGCCAGGCATGGTGGCAGGCGCCTGTAATCCCAGCTACTCGGGAGGCTGAAGCAGGAGAATTGCTTGAGCCTGGGAGGCAGAGGTTGTGTTGAGTCGAGATAGTGCCATTGCACTCCAGCCTGGGCAACAAGAGCGAAACTCCATCTCAAAAAAAAAAAAAAAAAAAAAAGAAAGAAAGAAAAAAAGAAAGAAAAGAATAGTCTGATATACAAAACCTTAGTTTATAAAAACACTTCATAGAATAAATTGTGGAGTTTTCAAACATTTTAGTTGGAAGAAGATTTAGGGGTTTTTAAGGGAAGAAATGTTATAGTCCAATTTACAAGCTATGTAGACTATCCCATCAGTAGTGTGGTGTATGATTTAGAGAGAGGTGAAAGTTCCTGGCTGTAACAAAGGGAGATAATGAGAATTTAGAGAGAGTAAAAGAGTGTTGAGAGGTGCGATATGAGGCCGAAAGTTAAGGCTCAATATTATGTGCTGCCTTGACATCTGGTAAAATCAGAAGGACCTTGAATGGCATACCCACAAGTTTTCTCTTACCTTTCTGCTCCAATGGATAAGGGTTTCTAGCCAAAAATCCTCCTAATTAAATGGACTCATTGCAGTTTCTGCTTATCCCTGAGTAGCGGGTTTTAGTTCCCTATCTGCAGAGGAATTCAGACAAGCCCATCACATCTTCCTGTGGGAGCTAGCAAAGACCTCTTTCTACTGGTACTCTAAAACCTGCCTCCCACAGCCCCTAATTCTTCACTGTGTTCCTAAGTGCAAGCCCCTGTGGGTCTGCATGGCATGGGATGTCCTCCTCTCTGGGCTGTGAGTACAGTTGAGCTCATCTGTCTTATGTTGAGTGTTATGTGTTCAGGCATTTTTCACAACCCTAGGGTAGGAATCCCTGTCTCACCAATGCGGTGAAAAGAGGACCTCAAAACAATTACACGTGGAGAGTAGCGGTCAGAGCTGTGATATCTAGTAGCCTTTAGTCACCTGCCACTATTGAATGCTTGATATGCGGCAAGTCCTAATTGTTATGTGCCGTAAGAGTATAATACAAACTGGATTTTGAAGACTGAATATGAACACAATAATCTAAATATCTCAGCAAACATTTTTATATTAATTGCAGGTTGGTATATTTTACATATATTGTTGTTGAATAAAATATTAAAGTAAATTTCATTTTTATAATGTTCTAAAGTGATTACTGGAGAACTAAAAATTATATATGTGGCTTCCATTTGTGACTCATGTTATATTTGTACTCTGCAACTTTGGTTTAGTGAAATGTATTCAGGAAGAGATGCAGGGTAACTTGGGTTTGTGGAAGAGAGAGATTTCTAGAAAGGACTAAAATATTGGTCTGGTTGGGTGTAGTCATTGAAAAGACAAAAAGATTGAGGAGGAGCAGAAAGTGGATGATGATTTTGCATGTGCTCATTTGAGATGTCAGGCAGATATTTAGCTGAAGATAAACAGTGTAAAGTGGATAATAGGTCTGGAATTCCCGAGGAAGCTTGGGCTGAAGATACAGATTTGGGAGTTGCTAGCTCTGACATCTAAAGTCATGAATAAATTTCTAGAGCTAGAATGTAGAGCAAACTGAAAAGGTGGGTGATATATATTAAAATGCATAAAAGGGTTAAGTAAATTAGTACTGCTGAACACACTTAAGTATAGGTTAATTATCCTCTAGTGATTACCTACTATGTGCCAGGCTTTGGTGATATATGAGATTTTAGACATTAGAAAAACAATAACATTTTTTGAATGGAAATTAATCACTTATATAAATATCTTATTTCAGGCAAGAAATGTTGTGTATCTGCAGTTTTAAAGATGTGGAAAACAAGCCGGGCAGCGGTGGTTCATGCCTGTAATCCCAGCACTTTGGGAGGCCAAGGCGAGTGGATCACCTGAGGTAAGGAGTTTGAGACCAGCCTGGCCAACATGGTGAAACCCCATGTCTACTAACAATACAAAAATTAGCTAGGCATGGTGGCAGAGACCTGTAATCCTAGCTATTCAGGAGGCTGAGGCACGAGAATAGCTTGAACCCAGGAGGCGGAGGTTGCAGTGAGCCGAGATCACACCACTGCACTCCAGCCTGGGCGACAGAGTGAGACTGTCTCAAAAAAAAAAAAAAGAAAAAAAGGCAGAAAACAACAGTGTTTGATATTAATAAATGTAATGGAAAATATATTTAAATATAATAAATCATTTTTATTTGTGGCAAAATCTTACTAGAAGAAGGTGACATTAGAGTTAAGACTTGTGGAGAATTCCGAAAAATTTTCTTGCAATTTTATAGTACTGATTCTTTATAATATATGCCTCTATTATATATATGTCTCCATATGATACATATGCTGTCATTAAATTTTGTGACTTTGGCTTGAGGAAGCTGCAGTTCTAGATCTGATATTTTTGATAGAATATGTGTTAGGTTGCAAAGAAATTTAAGAGAGCAATATAAAGAGAAGGTACAAGGGAGATAGATATTCTACTGAATAGACTGACAAAGGAATAGATAGGAGAAAAAGGAAAGAGACTTCAGTAGAATGGACTCAGATGGCACTATTTTACTGTCAATATTATCAGAAAAACAACAAAGAAAAGTACAAAATTTATTTTTGATAGTGATGAGGAAGACAGTTTCCCATTTTGACCATATATAATTATATGTTTAAGATTTATATGTTTTATTTTAAAAGGAGTAGGAAAAACATATTCTTTTTGATAAACGAAGAGAGATTCAAATTTTACATGTTGTTAACACATTCCCACACAACTGCATCAGCATTGTGCTAAGTTATTTAAATGTATTTTCAATTAATGCCTACAAAAACCCAATGAATAATTATTGTCTATCTTTTACTCACTGGCATAGAAAAGTTCCACAAACTGTCCAAGGCCACACAGCTAGTAGCTAGTAAGAGGTAGAACTGGGGTGAGAATTCAGACATCCAAAGCCTGTTCTCATAACCTTGTGGTTATACTTGTTAAGGGTTTAAAATTCAGGGAGTATGTATACAGTGAAGAAAGATAAAAGAAAAGATAAAGAATCAATGATTGATTAAAGCCTCGGATTTCAGAGGAGAAAAAAACATGACTCTAGTGACCATACCAGCAGTAGTATTTATTCCGAGGAAGTGAGAACCAATGATACGCTATGCATGTACTACATCTTTTTTTTTTTTTTTTAACAATTTCAGTAAATACAGAGTTCTCTCTCTGCTTTTACCACCCACTTCACTGGCTGACATAGAAAATATAATTTGGGAGATCAAAAACTAGTTGAAGTTTCTCAGACACCATATATATGCATATACATTTGCATTATACACATATAATGTGTGTGTGTGTGTGTGCGTGTGTCCATAGCTAAGCTGTGTTCTTATTGTTGAAAGAAAATGCTACTTGCAAGACTAACAGATTTTTTTCTTTTTGGAATAATGGGCTAGCATTATTTTTGAGGTACTTCAATCAACAAAACAATTATGTTTTCTAGCCACCAGAGACTGAGCTTTTAAGATATCTTTCCCCCATACATGTTTTGTGTTGTCTGTAATTAAAAATAAAGCAGTTCTCATGGTAAGTGTGTCACATTATATTAAAACAGTGAGACGGAACAACAAAAATTACACAGGGTCAATGGAGGGGTTTGTTAAAATTAAGGGTTATAAAATCTTGCATTGGACTAAAAGCTATTTTTCTAGAAAAAAAATGTGATAAAAAGTGTATAATTTTTTCTCACTAGCATTCTTTCTTGTTGTTTATTTAATTCTCTTTGGGCCATTGTTAAATACAAACAAAATTTGGTTTGGGATGAGTTTTGTAATATAATTTTTGGAGAATGTTCCTTGATATGCATACACATTTTGATAAAGACAACAATCAAATATTGTTTTTTGCCTTTATCAATGTGAGGTCATCAATAATTATATCTGTGATTTAGGCAACTGGATTACAAAAAAAGAAAGGAGAGAAACTAGCTTGCTTTAGAATTTTTAAAGAAAGTATGTCATTTAAAGTGATGAAGAGAACATATAGGATTCTAAGGTGTTGTTATTTCACAACGATGAGGTATCTATCCCTTTTCAGAAGTATTTATTGGGAAACTTCTTTTACTTTATGGCCCATGATGCTGTTTTTATTGTGGCTTTTGTCAAGACCCCATCTCTGTATTTATGCTGACTATTGAATAGATACCACTGAAAGTTAGTTTGACACCTTATTTGAGAGATTAATATACTATATACTATATTAATATACTACTATTAACTAATTGCTTTGCCTACAGTTTGTGGTGCCTCATATTCATTGGTAGAAATTAAAAGAAAGTTTAAACAAACAGCCTGAATTTAGCCTAAGAACTAAAATTCTCCATTTCTGTAACTTCGTTGTAATTACTTTTTTATTTATAGATAGCTTAAATAAATTTCATGACTACTAAAACATATATGATTTAAGACCATGAGATCAAATTTATTTAACATTTTAAATAATTACATGTATTAAAATCTTGAGTCAATAATTCTAAAATAGCCAGTGGGTAAAAATTGGAAAAAACATCAAGATATTCTTAAATATTAAATTTTTCCTGATTAATTATAATCTCACAGCCCAGAGTTCCTCCTAGTAGTTTATTGTAAGATGAAGATAAATTATATAACTAAAATTTATTTTGTTGTCTTCACTATCAACCTTAATGAGAAATATGTTCACACTGATTAAAGTAACCAAATTGAAAAGACTAGTTGAGTTTGGGGAAAATTTTGCTCCCAGATATCTGTAGATAGCTAACTGATATTGTATACATTATTTAGAAAACAATGAAAATGGCATAAAATGAGTTACACTTTTAAATGCCAGGTGATGGGTTGGAGACCCTTGAGTTACATAGATTGTACTTGAGATGTAAAAAAGTTTCCCTTTGTTCTATAAATATTACTTTTATTCCACTTGAAGAAAAGTTAATCTCTATTTTTAAAAAGAAAGAATTATACATTGGAGGAAACTAATGAATAAATCAATCAAAGGTTAGAGCTGTACATGCAGTTACTGTGATTTTAGTGTGCGTAATAAAATGCTGTGAAGCACACACTCACTTATGCAATAACGAGGTGGAGAATTGAGCCTCACAGTTAACAGAGAGGAACAACAAAAGTATATGTGATTTACATTCATATCCATGAAAAACTTTACATGTTTAGAAGAGGGTCAAGATCCTTTTTCTGAGAAACAACAGGAAAACAAACAATCTTAATGAAGTATAAATGTAAAGTTGGATGCTGAATACCCCAATTAGGACACATAAATTTGATGTGTTTGCTTAAAAATCAACAACAAACAACATACAGAAAAATACAGATCTTTGATTTGCTATTATATTATTGCAAGCATAATTCCTCAAATTACAAGAAAAAGTAGTATTATCTACAGCCAACAGAAAAATTATTCTGGAGGAAGCATAGGTTGTTGGGTAATGTTACCAAAGTCAGTTTGATTTACTGTTCTGTTGAAATTTTACCTTCGTGTATTACTGAAAAGTTTAACAAAATATCAGTATACTTTCATTGATAAATGAGATAAAAATGCAACTAGCCTTACAATAACCTCCAAATAAGAAAATAACCTATAACTCTAAGACAAAAAGAACATCACTTCTCCAGAAATTAACATTTGGGTGGCGTAGCTGAGAAATTGGGTTTAGGTTAGAGAATTAGTGATGTTTGAAGAGGTAAGATTTGGATTAGACTTATTTTTTAATAGGCATTGAAAACATAATCTTCTACAATAGTAGATGTACTGGCATATATGAAAAAATTCATGCTTTAAAAAGATTGACATATACTACGTAGAAGGCACACTGCCTCACTATATATGCAGACACACCTTGGTGTTTTCATTCCATATTTTATCAATAAAGCTTTATTTCTACCTCAGATAGTGAAAAATATATAGATACTATATCATTGTTAAGGTGGAAATATCTAGATTATTAGTATGGTAAGTTTCTGGACCCACTTAAAGATGGCCTTAGACTTAATAGTGGTATTATGCAGCTTCATACTCTTTCTTTTCCCCTAAAAACTTTAACAGATTTTGCTGGAATCATAGTGACAAATTCAACTGGAAAGGCATGTGCTGCCAGATAAAATAATAACAGTGAATATGGAAGATAAAATAATGTCAGTGAATATGGAAGCTCTCAGTCCCCTCTTACAGGAGGAAAACAAAACACATGGGAAGCTCTAAGTCAATAAATTAATAGAGAGGAGTCACTGCAGAAAGAAAGCATGTGGGCTGATATAATAAAGAATAATTACTCACAATAAGAGTATGGGGTCACATAATTCCTTCTCATAATAAAAGCAAAATTGTTTTTAAATTGTCAAGGGGAAAATGTTAGCCCTTACTTCAAATACTGAGTTACGACTAACCTCATTTACAGATACCTCACTCATTTTTTCCTTAAAATTTTAACTGGTCACTTGTATATAATCCAGATTATCAGGCGTACATAGAGTGTCTGAAACCTTATGCTTAACATAGGAACTGGGCTGTGCTATGATCTATACACTAGAAACTGGATAATGCCACAAACCCCCACATTATCTCCCAGAAGCTTACACAGGGATTGATGCTAGTAATTGTCAATGCGTGCATATATAACAGTTTTCATTTTATGAAAAAGGCTGAAAGAAATTTATTCACACAGTTCTTTGTTGACAATCACAAGTGCTTAAGAATAAAGGTTGTGGATTTTTTTTTTTTTTTAACACTAAAATTATCTTGAGAGGCTTAGTTCTTGTCTCCAGTGCTATCTCACTTTCTGCAGCTCCTGTCTCAGCCATGATGGCAGAGGCTGTCCCAGTCTGTGTAGCAGTTTGGATAGTTCCACGTTATGATCTCGGTAGTAATTAGAGAGGAAAGTTCTAGACTGGAAAGAAAAAAAAAAGAAGAACTTGAAAAAAGCTCGTCGTTTCATCAAACAGGATTTTGTAATCTATATTTCTTAAGGAATATATCTACTATAATATATGTGTCTACAACATATTATATTTCTTGTATTTTTCCTCAAATATCAGTTATTTTTACCTTTTGAAAATATTTGGCGAATGTGTGGCTACAAAATAGAAACAGGACCAGGTGTATCCTATGCGGCTTATCTGTCATTACAGCACATATTCATTGTGGGATATATGAAGTCTACACAGAAAGAAAAAACGATGACAGGAGTATAATACTAGAGATAAATGAGATAAGGACCGCATGAGGAATGAATTATAGAAGTAAGCTAGATAAACCAACATACATTTTTTGAAAATTGGCTCATAATATAAACATTAAATGTGAGCATAATCATAAAAACTAAAATTCACTATTACAAACAATAACTTGCTATATCATGCATAATTTTTTACTCACAGCTGAAATACATTTTTTTAGTCACTAAGAGCTTTAGGCTTCCAAAATATTATAAGATCTCTGAAACCTGATCCTTTTTACAATGCTCATGTTTCTAATCATGTTGCAGAGATGGGCCATTATTAGAGAAATGCTAAAAAAATATAAAACATATGAATGGTTTTAGTTCTATAGTTATCTTTCATCTACACAGATTTCTGAAAAACAGGACATTTGCAATTGGACTTTCTTTTGGGGTGTCATTTATCTCATATTATAGCCCAACTGGCAGCGTTCCATCTATTTGATAAAATTAGAGATGAACACTTTTTCTGTTGCTGGCATAGGTAACAATGGCTCCTTCATTGTTTTCCGTTTGGTCCAAGTTGCACCATCTCTCTTAATCCCTCTTCAATATTTTAACGCAAATGGTCTTTTTCCACATAAAACTCCCTTAGCAACTTTTGTGTATACTGTGAAAATGGATTTAAGACAACTACATTTCATCTTGGACCATTCACCAGGTATTTCATTATGTTTCTTCCCTTAAACCAGATTGTAAACACTTCACATTTCGGATAAGACGTTTATAGTAGTAGTGGGAACATTACATTTATTTCTTGGTGGATTAAAATGATTTCTGAAACCCTTTTGAAATTATTGAGTTCAAAAATGTAGTTTAAGGACCTTCTGGTACATCTATTTCCATAGTAACCCATGAATCAACTGCATCCCCCTTTGCCCACCTTGCCATAAAAGAAATATGTATGATACCTGGCTGAGCCAATTGCTGACTGGTTTTCCAAGCCTGTTCTACCAGATAAGGCATTTCTTCTCATATCCTCACTTCTATTGAAATATTTTCCTGCCATTTTCTGGTTTCATTTGTCATTGTTTTATGTTTTTATGTCCCTATTACAAATCAGTGGATATAACTAATTTATTTATCCTGTAATAAATCTGGGTTCACAACTGTTTTGTCTTTGTATTCTTTCCATTGCTTAGTCCAGTTCCACCTGTGATGTAGGCCTTGAATATCTGTATTGAATATATAATAATGATACTTTAATATTTTATCCAAAATCACTTGTTTAGTAAACTATTTAAGTGCTTTACATTTGGAAATGAGTCACTTTTTAGTAAATATTTATGTTTGAATTGCATTCAAGCAGCAAAGAATTTCTGGGAATGTATATTAATCCTTAATACCTATCTATCTATCGATCTATATCTATCTATCTGTCTATCTATTATCTATGTATCAATTTTCTCTATCATCCTCTAAGTATATACAATTATTAATTGCAAAGAAAGAGCAGAGAAAGGAAGCAAATTTCTTGTTACTAGTTTTGAAATAGCTGTTTGCAAATATTTTTGCTAGAGTAATTCAAAGATTAAGAAAATATTACCTCTGGATCCATAAGTGGATATTTTCGGCCTTTGCTTTTTCCAAGGCATTTTGTCTTTCCTCCTTCCAGTAATTGACACCAAAAACCCTTTTGGGGATCAAACCTACAATACATAAAACATATAATGGTTACAAATTGTATGCAGAATTTTCAGTGAGACAGCCTCACCAATTGAATAAAGGAAATGTACTTTTGTATGCCCATTGATTTAATTTAATTCATTTTTCCAGATATTTATTTAGCTGATTTGCGAGAGGCTAAACTGAGATGAAAGAAGCTATATGTTATTATGCATTTTAAGTAGCTATACTCTAATGAAAAAAAGAAAAAATCCTTAGTTTAATTTTACATTAAATTTTTAACTTAAGTTCCTTAGCTTACCTATGAATCCATAAAAGATCAAAGACCAATAACTAAAATTACAGCCCATATATAAACGAACTTTAGGATACTTTACTTATGGAGGTGATTTCAAAGATATGTTAACAGATTTATTTGAAATCATTCATTGGTATACATTAAAGGGGTTGAATGTAATGTAGGTATAGTTCTGTGAATATAAACATGAATTTAAAGCTTTCAATTCAGAAAATATTGCGTTTTTTATAGTTCAAAATGCTTACACTTTTCAAAAAACAAATTAGAAGTGTAAAAATAAAGTGGAAGATTAGACAACCTCTTATTTCTCTTGTTGAACGCAGATACTCTGTTAGATAATTCAGGTACCCATATTCTTAAAGAAAACTCTAATGCTGTTTTGCTCCCATAGCTGCACTGAGTTACAAAAGAAAGGATGTGTGGCCTAATTCTTTTTAAAAAGTCAAATATATAAGAATTTTTGTTTAGGACTAACAGCAGAGTCAAAATGGAAGAATGAACCAAATAAGAAGGGAAATTTTAAGTTCATTACTACAGGACTTGCTGCATGCATAAAACATTGAAAAGGTTTGCATTTTTGTTGCTCAGCAGATGTTTTAGAAGGATGAAGCATAATTGACTGGGATGTAAAGTTAATTAGTTGCAGAATATTTTGTTGCCCTGGGCCCATTCCTATAATACCGGTGCACCTGCAATTTGCTTCTGCACATATGTGAATTCATTTAGGGGGAGAGGGAAGTTTTCTTCACAGTTCCTTGCCCAACCTATTATTAGAGACCTGAACCTTGCAGTCCAAGTTGTCCTAGTACATGTTGTAAATTAAAATTAAATATATCACTAGTTAAATGGATAAAAGAAAGACAGAGTCATTTCCAACCTGGACTTTTCAATCTGCTCTCTGCCTATCACAGTCCTTTCTCCTGTTTTCATTAATTTTCCAAGAGGAAAACCAATTCAGCGTGCTGTATAAAATGAGATGAGGAAGTTGGCATAGCAGTGCCCCTAAACATTGTTTTCTGCCTCAGGATGAGAATATTTAACTGCATTAAGGTAAAATACAACCCTGACAGCAAAGCCAACATATTTATACACATGCTGAGAGCATCTCCTTTGCTCTCAGGTAGTGCCATGGTCTCAGGATGGGCTGTGGTCTCTCCTTGTTTTCCACAGCAGCTGTTGTGAGGCACAGCTTAATGCAATCAGAGAAAGGAGAGCCATCCAGAATGCTGAAAGTCATTTTTTTTCTTAGATGGGGTTGTCATAACCTTGAATCTACATGATTTTGCTGTACTGGTTTCATTTATTGCATTGGCAACTTCATATGTCTTAAGTCTAACAAAGGACATTTATCCTCTCTAAGTTACATCAATTCATTGCTTTATGGTTTTACTTTAGTAGGCATGAAATTGTGAAATTAAGATGCAAAACTTTCCTCAATATAACTGTTAGGCAACTTTTAGCACATGAGTTGGTCGTGGTTTGAGTTTTTTTATTCTACTGGACGTCACTATAGTTATTAATTTTTGTGATGTGTGAGACATATTAAAACTGTATATTTTGTACTTGTTTGTAATCTCGCCTTCAAAAGTGTAATTTTACAGGTTTATTGAACCATAAGCAACTATTTGTCATAAACAGGATAGAAACATTACTTCAACTACTGCTGAGAGGCAGGGAAAAAAAGCCAACATCAGTAACTATTAATACAAACATATTATAGGAAGCTTCATTTACTTAATTAACAGGAATATGCCTTGTGTTGCTGTTATTTCCATGTGTAGGTAAAAACTTCATTAAGGTTGTTTTAGTGGATAAGGAACAACTCAATCTTATTACTGCTTTTCCTGTTCCTCTGTTAGCCTCTCTAATTGTCTAATTGCTGATTCTAACCTGCTGTGAAATGGGAAATTATACAATTGCGCTTGTTAGAATTTTATCTAAAATTTAACAGGTTTTGTATCAGACTTTGTGGGAGAAGCTTTTATGAGTAAAGTACAATCTCTTTTAAGGTATCTTTTGGCTGCCTGTTTTTGTTTGTCATTTTGCTTCTTTTACATTTCTCCCCATTTTTAATTATAAACATACATGGTTTTATTTTCCCAAGATGACAGCAATCATATCTCCCATCCCACATTCTTTCCCACTGGTGATGTTGCCCCACCCCATCAAGAGGTGCTGTCTTGTTTTTCTCTCCTTGGATTTAGACTGGCTTTAGTGACTATTATAACAAGTAGAATGTAGCCTAAGTTAAACTGTGTGACTTGCAGCTCTAGGTTAGAGAAGGACTTGGCTGTCTTGGACCACATGCTCCCTTAACTTATTGTTCCCTCTTAGAACACGCCACCACAGTGTAAGAAAGCCAAGTCATCCAGGAGGCCTCATGGACAGTCACCAATCCACTGATCTCAGCCTTTGAGCCATGCCAGTCCAGGATTCAGAGATGTGAGTGAAGGAGACTCCAGATGATTTCAGGTCCCAGTCATCTGAGTCAAAGCCAGATATTCAAGTCTTCCAGGCTGTGGCTCTAAACATCATGAGCAAAGACAAGCCATCCTTCTGTATCCTGTCTAATTCCTACCCACAGATTCCATGAACATAATAAAATAATGGTCATTATAAGCCAGTAGGCTTTGGGATGTTTTGTCATGCAACAATAAGTAGCTGGAACAGTGTACATGATTATATTTGGTTATAAGTAATTTAATAAATACAGAATAAAACACGAATATACTAATTTCCCAATTCTGCCCTAAATATTGCATTTCTTTTCTAAACTGTAAATTATGTGAAAGAGGAGACAATATCTTTTTCACCTTTGTAACCTAAATTTCTAGGACACTTTCTGCATAGGTAGGCAAGTGAAAAATTTACTTAATCAAACTGGTACAGGGAAAACTCACAAAAAGAAGAATTTACAATAATATAAAATATACTCTATAAAATAAAGTATTTCTGGTATTTGAAAGAGAAACACTACATGGCCAGGCATGGTGGCTCACGCCTGTAATCCCAGCATTATGGGAGGCTGAGGTGGGTGGATCACGAGGTCAGGAGATCAAGACCATCCTGGCTAACACGGTGAAACCCCGTTTCTACTAAAAATACAAAAAATTAGCCAGGCAAGGTGGCACCCGCCTGTAGTCCCAGTTACTCGGGAGGCTGAGGCAGGAGAATGGCGTGAACTCAGGAGGCGGAGCGTGCAGTGAGCCGAGATCGCACCACCGCACTCCAGCCTGGGCAACAGAGCGAGACTCCGTCTCAAAAAATAAATAAATAAGAAACACTACATGATTGATGAGGAGATTCCTTTGCTTGTAGGTAGCATAGGATGTATAAATTCTAGCTAGTATTAATGATGTTATATACACACCTACCAGTGATAATTTATGATGGCAAATAATGGAAATGAAATCAAGTATGACAATAGACTCACGTTAGTGCTTCGGAGTAATTATAATGAGGTGTAACTCCCAGAAACTTCTGGACTTCATCCATCACAGTAGCTGGGTCAGATCTCAGCTGCTGTCCATCAATAATTAGCAACTGTAAAGTCAGAAATAGTCACTTTATGAAGAACAAAATTAAATTGAATAGACTGATGCCTTCCTTTACCTGGTGTGGCATTCAAAAATTAGATCAGTGTGGATGGGAAGCAAATATGCCCTACTTAGAATACATTTGAATGTTTATTATTCTTCCATCCTTCTACATAAACAATAAAGTTTGCCATAGGCATCATTTCTTGTGAATTATCAAGTTACCACCCTTAACTTGCTTTTTGTAAGTTAGAAGTAAACATAGACACTTTCTTGATTTAGTACTTTAGTAGAAACATAATTTTCCATTTGTTGTGTGATCAGATAATTATCCAGCCTACCAAATTCCTATTAGCTGACCCTGGAGCTTAGGGCTCAGAAATAGTGGTCATCCAAATGAAAATCACTCATCTAATCTTAAAAAAACAAGACAGAGGGAAGAGGGAAATGTTTGTCCCTGCTTTACTGATCATTGGATCACTGCCCTAGAAAATCATAATTGTCAAAGGAATACTGGAAAAGTCCAGGCACAGTGGCTCACACCGGTAATCCCAGCACTTTGGGAGGCCCAGGCGGGTGGATCACTTGAGGTCAGGAGTTCAAGACCAGCCTGACCAATAAGGTGAAACCCTGTCTCCACTAAAAATACAAAAATTAGCCAGGTGTGGTGGCAGATACCTGTTGTCCCAGCTACTTGGGAGGCTGAGACAGGAGAACTGCTTGAACCCAGGAGGCCAAGGTTGCAGTGAGCCAAGATTATGCCACCGCACTCCAGCCTAGGTGATGGAGTGAGACTCCATCTCCAAAAAAAGGAATACTGGAAAAAGGTCAATGGTAAGGCCCAGCTACTAGGGTTTCAACTTGCCCTGAGCTGGAAGACAGAATGTAAAATTATGCTTTTTTCGTCATGTCTTTGCCAGGTTTTGATATCAGGATGATGCCGGCCTTATAAAATGAGTTAGGGAGGAGTCCCTCCTTGTACCTCTGGTAGAATTCAGCTGTGAATTCAGCAGTCTGATCCTGTCTTTTGTTTGTTTGTTTTTAGTATTTTTGGTGGTAGGCTATTAATTACTGCCTCAATTTTAGAACTTGTTATTGGTCTATTCAGGGATTTGACTTCTTCCTGGTTTAGTCTTGGGAAGGTGTATGTGTCCAGGAATTTATCCATTTCTTCTAGATTTTCTAGTTTATTTGCATAGAGGCATTTATAGTATTCTCTGATGATAGTTTGTATTTCTGTGGGATCAATGGTAATATCCCCTTTATCATTTTTTATTGTGTTTATTTGATTCTTCTCTCTTTTCTTCTTCATTAGTCTAGCTAGTGGTCCATATATTTTCTTAATCTTTTCAAAAAACCAGCTCTTGGATTCATGGATTTTTTGAAGGGTTTTTCGTGTCTCTATCTCCTTCAGTTCTGCTCTAATTTTCTAATTTTACTTATTTCTTGTCTTCTGCTAGCTTTTGAATTTATTTGCTATTGCTTCTCTAGTTATTTTAATTATGATGTTAGAGTGTTGATTTTAGATCTTTCCAGCTTTCTGTTGTTGTCATTTAGTGGTATAAATTTCCCTCTTAATACTGCTTTACCTGTGTACCAGTGATTCTGGTACATTGTCTCTTTATTCTCATTTGTTTCAAAGAACTTCTTTATTTCTGTCTTAATTTTGTTATTTATCCAGTAGTCATCCAGGAGCAAGTTGTTCAGTTTCCATGTAGTTGTGTGGTTTTGAGTGAGTTTCTTAATCTTGAGTTGTAATTTGATTGCACTGTGGTCTGAGAGACTGTTTGTTATTATTTCCATTCTTTTGCACTTGCTGAGGAGTGTTTTACTTCCAATTATGTCATCAATTTTAGAATACATGCTATATGGTGCAGAGAAGAATGTATATTCTGTTGATTTGGAATGGAGAGTTCTGTAGATGTCTATTAGGTCCACTTACTCCAGAGCTGAGTTCAATTCCTGGATATCCTGTTAATTTTCTGTCTCATTGTTCTGTCTAATACTGACACTGCAGTGTTAAAGTCAACCACTATTATTTTGTGGGAGTCTGAATGTCTTGTAGGTCTCTAAGAACTTGTTATATGAATATGGGTGCACCTGTATTTGGTGCATATATATTTAGGACAGTTAGCTCTTCTTGTTGTGTTGATACCTTTACCATTATGTAATGCCCTTCTTTGTCTTTTTGGATCTTTGATGGTTTAAATGGTTTAAAGTCTGTTTTATCAGAGACTAGGATTGCAACTTCTGTATTTTTTTTTTTTTGGCTTTCCATTTACTTTGTAAATATTTCTCCATTCGTTTATTTTAAGCCTATGTGTGTCTTTGCATGTGAGATGGGTCTCCTGAATACAGCACACCAATGGGCCTTGACTATTTATCCGATTTGTCAATCGGATGTCTTTGAATTGAGGCATTTAGCCCATTTACATTTAAGGTTAATATTGTTATGTGTGAATTTGAATCTGTTATCATGATGCTAGCTGGTTATTTTGTACATTAGTTAATATAGTTTCTTCATAGTGTCATTGGTCTTTATATTTTGATGTGTTTTTGCAGGGCTGGTGCAGGTTTTTCCTTTCCATATTGAGTGCTTCCATCAGGAGCTCTTGTAAGGTAGGCCTGGTGGTGACAAAATCCCTCAGTATTTGCTTCTTGTTAAATAATTTTATTTCTCTTTTGCTTATGAAACTTAGTGTGGCTGAATATGAAATTCTTTTTTCTGTTTGAAAATTCTTTTCTTTAAAGATGTTGAATATTGGTTCCCACTCTCTTCTGGCTTGTAGGGTTTCTGCAGAGATCTGCTGTTAGTCTGATGGGCTTCCCTTTGTAGGTAACTTGACCTTTCTCTCTGGATGCCCTTAACATTTTTTTCTTCATTTCAACCTTGGAGAATCTGACGACTATGTGTCTTAGGGTTGGTCTTCTCATGGAGTATCTTAGTAGTGATCTCTGTATTTCCTGAATTTGAATGTTGGCCTGTCTTGCTAGGTAGGGGAAGTTCTCCTGGATAATATCCTGAATTGTGTTTTCCAACTTGGTTCCATTCTTCCTGTCACATTCAAGTACACCAATCAATTTTAGCTTTGGTCTTTTCACATAGTCCCACATTTCTTGGGGGCTTCGTTCATTCCTTTTTATTCTTTGTTCTCTAATCTTGTCTTCACACCCTATTTCAGTAAGTTGATCTTCAATCTCTGATAGCTTTTATTCTGCTTAATCGATTCAGCTATTGATACTTGTGTATGCTTCACAAAGTTCTCATGCTGCATTTTTCAGCTCCTTTAGGCCATTTAGGCTCCTCTCCAAACTGGTTATTATAGTTAGCAGTTCCTGTAACATTTATCAAGTTCTTAACTTCCTTGCATTGTGTTACATGTTCCTTTAGCTGATAGGAGTTTGTTATTACCCACCTTCTGAAGCCTATTTCTGTCAATTCATCAATCTCATTCTGTGTCCAGTTTTGTGCCTTTGCTGGAGAGGAGTTGCAATCGTTTGGAGGAGAAGAGGCATTCAGTTTTTTGAAATTTTCATCATTTTTGTCCTGGTTTTTCCTGATCTTCATGGATTTATCTACCTTTGATCTTTGGGGCTGATAACCTTTGGATGGGGTTTTGTGTAGGGCTACTTTATGTTGATGTTGATGTTTCATATGGAACCAAAAAAGAGCCCATATAGCCAAGACAATCCTAAGCAAAAAGAACAAAGCTGGAGGCATCATGCTACCTGACTTCAAACTATACTACAAGGCTACAGTAACCAAACAAACATGGTACTGGTACCAAAACAGATATACAGACCAATGAAAAGGAACAGAGGCCTCAGAAATAACACCACACATCTACAACCATCTAATCTTTGACAAACCTGACAAAAACAAGCAATGAGGAAAGGATTCCCTATTTAATAAATGATGGTGGGGAAACTGGCTAGCCATATGCAAAATATTGAAACTGGACCCCTTCCTTACACTTTATACAAAAATTAACTCAAGATGGGTTAAAGATTTAAGTGTAAGACCTAAAACCATGAAAATCCTAGAAGAAAACCTAGGCAATACCACTCAGGACATAGGAATGGGCAAAGACTTCATGACTAAAACACCCAAAGCAATGGCAACAAAAGCCAAAATTAACAAATGGGATCTAACTAAACTAAAGAGCTTCTGCACAGCAAAAGAAACTATTGTCAGAGTGAACAGAAAATCTATAGAATGGGAGAAAATTTTTGCAATCTATTCATCTGACAAAGGGCTAATATCCAGAATCCACAAGGAAGTTAAACAATTTACAAGAAAAACACAATCTCATCAAGAAGTGAGCAAAGGATATGAACAGATACTTCTCAAAAGAAGACATTTATGCGATCAACAAACATGGAAAAAAGCTTATCATCACTATTTATTAGAGAAATGCAAATCAAAACCACAATGAGATACCATCTCATGCCAGTTAGAATGGTGATCATTAAAAAGTCAGGAAATAACAGATGCTGGAGAGAATGTGGAGAAATAGGAACGCTTTTACATTGTTGGTGGAGCGTAAGTTAGTTCAATCATTGTGGAAGACAGTATGACAATTCCTCAAGGATTTAGAGCCAGAGCTACCATTTGACCCAGCAATCCCATTACTGGGTATATATTTAAAAGATTATAAATCATTCTAATATAAAGTCACATGCACATGTATGTTCATTGCAACACTATTCACAATAGCAAAGACTTGGAACCAGCCCAATGCCCATCAATTTTAGACTGGATAAAGAAAATATGGCACATATACACCATGGAATACTATGCAAACATAAAAAAGGATGAGTTCATGTCCTTTGCAGGAACATGGATGAAGCTGGAAACCATCATTGCCAGCAAACTAACACTGGAACAGAAAACCAAATACCACATGTTCTCACTTGTAAGTGGGAATTGAACAATGAGAACATAGGCACAGGGAGGGGAACATCACACACTGTGTCTTGTCAGGGGTGTGGGCCAAGGCGAGGGATAGCATTAGGAGAAATATCTAATGTAGATGACGGATTGATGGATGCAGTGAACCACCATGGCACATCTATACTTATGTAACAAACCTGCATGTTCTGCACACATAGCCCAGAACTTAAAAGTTTTTTTTTTTTTTTAAGATCAATACAAAAAAAATATATATGGATGCCTTTTTTCAAATCCTTATTTCTTGGTCTATCTCATATTCCTGTAGCCATTATAACACTCCCCATTTGGCAGCCTAGTGAATGACCTTCTTTCCTTATAAGGGCCATACAGAACAAACATCATGTAGTTATCTGCATGTGGTGTTTCATAAAGTTGTTGTCTAACTGGCTGCTGTACTGGTAGTTGAGAGTTGTTGCCTGTAAATCACATGATGTCTCCTGTGGAGAACTTATCACTCTGAGACTAGCTACTATTCAAAAGAAGATTGCAAGAATGTGTTTTAGAGATATTTATCATGTCAATAGTATTAATAAAATTAAAAATGTAAAATGCACATTTCTTCCTTACTTATAATTGTTCTGATTATAAATCACCATCTGTGGCAATGTTCATTCACATTTTCTGCTTGTCAGTGCAATACAATCATGATAAACACAAGAAAGTAATTTCAGGACATTATGATAAAATATAAAATTTCAGGACATTATAATAAAATAAACAGAAGAAAGTAATTTCAGGACATTACCTGAGAAGTAGCAAAGTAAGTTAGCCATCTTTCTATGTGGACTGCATACCATCCAGGTACTAGGCATCTTCTCTGCAAAGTTTTTAAGTCAGATGGAGCCCAATGTCCTGCTGAAATAACTTCATAGAAATTGAACCTCAGAGCAGCTGGATCTTCATGTGATCGTTGGTGCTTTAACAAGAAAGTCAATTGTAAAGTTAGTTTTTTCAATGCCTGTGTAGATATGCATATGTGTATACGTGAGCACATGCATGTGTGTGCTTGGTGTGTGTGTATAAGTGTGTGTGTCCTTTATGTCACAAAAGAATAACAAATTAAATACTTAATTTTAGAGTAAAAAAATGAACAAAATGAAATAGAATGACAACTGCATACACTGGAACACCCATTGGCATACTGCTTACTTTAAAGTAAGTTAAAGTACAAGCGTTCACTATATATCAAGTGGTATGCACATAAACTTGTAGTTATATGTCTAAAGTGGTTAGGTGCAAGGCAGAGATAGGATGTGAGGATTTTCTTCATGGATATTATTAAGAATGAGAAGATGTCAGAGACCAGACAAATCAAGCCTGATGAAAAATTTAGATTTTGCAAGAACAGTCTTTTTAAGAGTAGTCATACATGTTTCTTGGGCCATCATTTCATTACAGCCATTCCCTCAGATTCTAACATTTTCCCAATACCCCTGTGTAGCAGGTGCTATGGGTACAGAGAAAGCTGCTGTCCATTTCTCACGCTTGTTTAGGTGTCATATTCATATTGATATCACCCAAGGTCCTTTCTGTTTGCTCTCACATGGGTTTCTACCTAAACCTGCAAATTTATGAATACTGCTTCACTTCTACTTTTCAGTATCAAATCCTGAGTCACATCAAACTATCATTGGTCAAACAGGAGACAGCCCAGCTCAGTGAGAGATAAATTTAACAGTCAATACAATTTAACAAGCATTATTTAAGCTTCTTTCCAGAACAAAGATCTGAGATAGATCCTGGAGATAAAAAGATATAAGACACAACTACTCTCTTCAAAGAAATCAGATCTAGTGTGGGAGACCATAGATAGGAATAAAGTTGTATATTTGACATATTTGATTAGAGGTAGAAGTTACTTGCTGTGACAGCCAGATCAGTAAGTGATTAATTCTGACTGTAGCATGAAAGGAGTTTTCAACGGTTGAAGCTTTTGAGCTAAAATGTAAGGAGAAAGATTGTGAGAATCAGAAAACAAAACAAAACACCAAACACATATGAAAACTAAGAGAACTTCATCATCTAAGGTAAGTTTGAGCAAAGGTAGATGAAGTGTGTGGGAATAAGTGTTGTAAGACTTCGGAAAGTGAATTTGAAGAAATTCTAGCGTAGGGTAAAGGTGGAAGTATACTGGTCCCTGTTTATGACTGTGTAATGGCTGGCCTTATGTGTGAGTGATGGCTCTTATGTGTGAGTTAGAAATAAAAATAACTAAAAAAGTAAAGATGGTTAGGAAATGGTGAATGGTTAAAGAATAATTAATAAGTGGCACACACTTTTGAAGGCCTCTCATTGTTGTATATTTATTGATATTTTTACATATGTATACCTTATGCTGAGTATATAGATTATATAACTCATTTTAACAAAATGTGTAGAAATTATATAATTTCAATAAAGAATAAGAAACACACTACACACATATTTAATACAGTAATGTTAAAATGTCTACCTTAAGCAGTGATAATATGAAACTGTGCTTAATCTGTTCTATATTGACTTATGCCAGCTTAGCACCAACTTTTCTTTATTTCCTGCAGCTAAGTAGATTAGCATAAAAATATGACCATGAAGTCACAAAGGGACATATTTTATGGAAAAATAGCACTATAGCTCCTCTGCGAGGTCCATTATAAAAATGTGGGGTAGAAATTACAGTGGCAGGTGACATTTGTAGGAGTTTCTGAATTATACCTGCTGAGCTTTGGATTTATGGTATTTACTGAATAGATGGGACTAGCTAAGTAATAGGCTACATTATTTTGAAATGTGGAGCAGTGTGGGGCCCTACTCACTGCCATACAGCAATAAAAAAGTATTATCAGAAAAAATAATTCCTTTCAAACCTGTATGTATGTTCAAATAATTTATTTGAAAAAGCAAGCTCAGAGAGGCACACACATCATAAAGATTCGCTTTTATTGAACTAGTTGAATCTACGTGAAAAAAAAAGATTCACTTAAATCTGCTCTAAGTAGTGACCATGCTAGCGAAATGTTCGACGTTTTCCTCAGTTGCTTAAATTCAAAACTTTAAGGCTTCACATTTTAATGCTTTTGGTCTACTGAAAAAATAAGTTTATCTTGCTTTGCAATGAGTGTTCACAAAGTGAGAAAGACATAATTCTTGTACCTTGTGGGAAATACTGACTCATGGATTAGATAAATTCTGATGGTAGTTTATAAATTTTGCTTCCAATCTAAGTTTTAGATCCCAACTACTTGCCTTCCAGTTTGCAATGTCACATTTTTCTATACATCAGTATTTGTTTTCAGTAATACATTTTTTATTAAATAAATTTTGAAAAATCAAGAAAAAGAAGAAAAAAATGAAATTACTTGTTATCCTACTACACCCTTCAAAAATTCCCTTTTAGTATTCTTTACTTTGATATTAATTTGTATATGCACTAAATTTGTGCATACACAAAATGCACTCACATCGTTGGGATTTTGGTATATAATACAGTGTTACCATCATAACTTCAAGATTACCAACTTGTATTAGGCCATCATTGCTGTAGGTGAATTTACATTTCTGTTGTCAGCTTTATCCCACCACTGTATGATGATTTCATATCCTCTTTTTTCTCCTCTTCTCAAACTGCTATGTCCTGAAACTATCATCGTATTTTCATCAGATTAACTCATTCCAGGCGACCATCACAGTCACTTCAATTTTTCTATCTCAGGCCTTTGGATTTACCAGTGTCTACATTCTTCCCCTCTTCTATCCCTTAAGTTTCAACCCAGGGATTCTTAAACCTAGGCCTGTTGATAGAATACAGTGTGTCTATGGACTTGGATCAGCAAAAGAAAAAAAAGAAAAACGACAAAAATACTCTTTGTGCAGGATGCGGTGGTTCACGCCTGTAATCCCAGCACTTTGGGAGGCCGAGGCGGGCGGATCACGAGGTCAGGAGATTGGGCAAAACACCGTGAAAACCCGTCTCTACTAAAAAAACAAAAAATTAGCCAGGCATGGTGGCAGGTGCCGTAGTCCCAGCTACTTGGGAGGCTGAGGCAGGAGAATGGCGTGAACCCGGAAGGGGGAGGTTGCAGTGAGCCAAGATCACGCCATTGCACTCGAGCCTGGGCGATAGAGCCAGACTCCATTAAAAAACAAAAACAAACAAACAAAAAGCTTTTTGTTTTCAGAAATTACTGAATGGACTGAATATAGACAACAGCCACAGTATTTATTGTACTGTGGTTGTGATTTTACCACCAATAAAAATCAGTTATTTTATATCCCATTACTGGTGTCTTAGATATATCAAAATGTTGCTTATGGTCACTACTATTTCAAAGTTATTATAGTACTAGACTCATCATTAGAACTTACCATATAATGATTTAATTAAAAAGTTTGTTACTGATTGAAAAAGTATTTCACATTAACATAGCAGTTTATTTTGTTTATATATTTAGTTTCATGCTTTTAAAATATATTTTTGAAACACTCGTAGGAACCATCAGACAGCTGGAAGAATCCCAACACAAGAAAAGTTAAGAACTCGGAATGGAGGCAGGGCTGCCACTGGTCTCATCATCTAAGCCATTTCCTGTAGCCATTCTTTCTCGTATCTTCACAGAGTTAGTTACCTATTTTCTCCTCTGGGCCTTTAACCTCTCTTTTTCTTTGAAAATGACTTATCAAATCACCACTACTACATACGATGTTTTCTCAATTCCACTTCTACTTGTATGTAATAAACCAGTGTCCTGTTTTACCCCTTCAAAATCACGTTTTTGGAGTCTTTTGCAAGTGCTGCCTCTATTTCTTCACCTCCAATTACTTCTTTCTTCACCAACATCCATCTAGCTTTGCTCTTTTTTACTCTTTTGGTAAGGGCGCCACTTCCCTCCACATCTTTCGCTTTGCCTAACGGTTTGATTTTTTAGCAGTTTTTGGAATTGTTGCCACCCCTCCATCTAGCAGTGCTCCCTTCCCTTCGATTCAGTGCCACTGCACTCCTGAATATTTTTTTCTTCTATTTTGGCTATATTTTCTTATCTTTCTTGGCGCCTCATCCTGCTCTGCACTTTTCATCTCTAAATTCTTTCCTTAGGGTGATTTCACCATTTACATGGCCATGGCTTCATACCTCTGCTTCACAAACATGTGTCTCTAACTCAGACCTCTTCCAGAGTGTCAGCTGACTTTACTGTTCTTTTGATAATGAAGGGTTTCATTCACCATGATCATAATCTACACTTTTTTAGTCCCCACCTCCCACCCCACCCCACCCCCTCCTGTATACTTCAACGATCCTTTTTTCATGGGAATGTGTGGCCATCATCTAGGTGCCCAGATTGGAAATTTGTTTCATCCGTGACCCTATGTTCTCACCAAATTCTCTTGATTTTAATGTTTATATATCTCTGAATACTTATTCTTCATTCAGCTTCTACTTACCATTTTTGTCTACACCACTTCCATATCTCAGTAGGTCTATTGCAATAGCCTCAAGTGTGATTTCTCCAAAGAGTCATTTGTCCTATTCCAGTTTCTTCAAATAGCAGATAATTCGATGTATTGTAAGAGAAAGTCTGGTAGTCACACACTGGCTACCGTTTATCAAAGGCTTTCAGTTGCTCAACAAATGGCAGCAGCCAAATGGTTCTAGCTCTAGTTTGCCTCTCAGCTTTGAGTCCTATAGGTCTCTACCTAGGATTTTCCCACAAGCCACATGAAATTCTTTTAGCTTCTTAAATGTGCCATGATTCTTTATATCCAATGTATTTAACATATACTATATCCTCTACTCCACCTTCCTTCTATTCTCACTCAGGCAATATGTACTTGTCCTTCAGTTTTAGGTCTTAAGTTTATTTTCTTACACCATGCTTTCAGAGCACCTCTACACACTTCTTCACAGTATTTAGATAATGTTTAATTACATATCATCAGGATTACTTAATATCTACACATTAGACAAACAACTTTTAATTACTATTTTGTTAATTAAAACCATAGTTAAATGTTACTGCAGAATATTCCATTTTAGTATGACACAAATCTATATCGATGGACACTTTCCTCTTGTTATAATTTTTGTAGATAGTGCTGCAATGTTCCTAAATATTTGTCCATCCTTTTGAAGTTTTCCTTATGATCTATTACAGAAGGGGGATCACATCACCGAAAGATCTTTATACCCTTTTTTGGAACTACTACCAAATGAATTTTCAGAAAATATCCCAAGTGTACCTTCTATTGGAACACTTGAGAACCTTTGTAATCACTTTCTTGCCAGCATAGAAAAACATCACAATTGTTGTCAAGATATTAAAAAAAGAATGGGCTGGACTTGGTAGCTCATGCCTGTAGTCCCAATATTTTGGGAGGCTGAGGTTGGTGGATTGCTTGAGCCCGGGAGTTCAAGACTAGCCTGGGCAACATGGTAAAACCCCATCTCTAAAAAAATACAAAACAAATAGGCAGGTGTAGTGGTGTGTGCCTGTAGTCTCAGTTACTTGGGAGGCTGAGGTAGGAGGATCACTTCAGTCCAGGAGGTAGAGGCTGCAGTGAGCTATGATCACGCCAATGCATGCCAGCCTGGGTAATAGAGTGAGACCTGGTCTCCAATTGGGTTGATTATTTTTCACATAAATTGTTGGACAGTTTTTTTTGTGTGTGTGTGATTGTTTAGCTGTGCCTTTTGTTCATTTTGCTCATTTTTCTACTGTGATATTTTATTTATTTATTAACTTGGAGGAAACTTTTACAAAATAAAGGCACTATGCCATTTACCATTTATTTGTTACTCCAGATACTGACTTAAATTTGTTAACTTTTGATAAATCAACATTCTACATGTTTATATAGCTTAAGAAATCTATTAATTCTTTGATGATGTGTGATTTTTAAATAATTATTTTATGCCTGAAAGTCCTTATTTTTCATATATTTTTTGGTGGGGGGTTGGGGTTCAGAAATTCTTATACTTGACTTTTCATATGTTTGGGTTCTATTCTGGTTATTTGTCACTGACTCCATTTAAGCTATAACAAAATGCTTTTAGCAGATTTTTTTACTGACCATACCTGGTACCAAGAGTATGCCCTGTCTGAGGGGTCAATAAGGATGGCGATGATCTTGGCTTTGGGGACAAGAGATGCAGCTCGTTTGGGAGCTTCCTCCGAATGAAAGTAATTAGCACTCTTTTCAAACAGAAAGTCACTTGTAGTATTGGATGGTGTAGGGAAAAAGTCCATATACCTGGAGGCAGAGAAAGACAACTAATTAATCTGAAAATAATTTTTCTTGCCATATTCTGTGTGAAATAATTGGAACATTTTAATATTCATTTATAGCTATTTCTGATTATTATGCAGTTACAGTTTAAATAATAAATATTATATACACATTGAATGTGAAGACAACCCAAAATATTCCTGTTCTAATGACCCATTTTTGGGATGGGAAGGAGTGAGGTGAAATAGGTAGGCCAATAAGGGTCAAAGGAAAAGTACTATACATTTGGGCTGATGTGCTGTGCTATAAAAAGCTAATCCAAGAAATACCATTTGCCCGTGGCAAACAGCAAATTACACTATACTGTTTAGTTGATATTAAAAAATAGTAAATTTATGTTTGCAAATTTGAATGCAGAAATTCTCCAGTGAGATTAAATTTCACAAGACAGAAAGATGTGTAAGTCTGAAGAGCTATAAAATACCAACCATTTTAGGGCATGGCGGTTCTCTTCCTTCTGAATTTCTTCATAATTTGTAGTATATGTAGCAATGTGAACACAGTATAGTCTATCTAGAGTAATTAAGGGGCTATTTCCTGCCAGTTGATCCTGTGGTGCCTCAGTAGGTTCCCTCCTCCATATGCTGTCAGAACGCTCCTCTGCGTGCGGATTATGGAATCAATATGTTCTGAGGTTAATTCAGTACAAGTCTTTAATTATGTGTGTAACCCTCCTTACAGCTCATCACTTCTCTCACCCTCAAATGTTCTAGAAATAAATAATGAGAGCAATTAAGAATTCATATAAGACACTTATTTCCCTCTTTGACATTTGTTATTATGTTTCCCAAATGCGGAGTGGTGAAGAGTCTCATCCATATTCCTGCTAAACAATTTGTGTTCCATTTGGGCTCACAGATCAGAGAAAATTGCCATTCTGCTTTTAATAACCTGCATGCAATTCCAAAGGTTATTTAGCCTTTTTAAAGTAAGGTAGGATATAATGTCCTAGATGCAGAGCTGACACATCTCTAACCACAATGGCAAACTTCACCTGCTCACCGGTATCGCACCTGCCCAACCCTGATCCTAGCTGTACCTTAAAAAAATGTGTCTTTCATTGCAAACAAGTTCATGCATGATGATGACACACAAACTTACATGCGGCAGATGTGTGCATTGAGGGGAATTTTCCTCAGGTGAGATTTGCTTTATTTACCTGTGAACTAGAAATTAAATTCAGGACCATGTTTTCTTGAAAAATTGGGATAGAGCTAGAAAAAATCACCAGAGTGAAAATCATTTCCAATATCAGGTTTATTCTATTTTAGTTTAGGGGAAATACTGTGATTTTGTTTTTTTCATAATTTACCACATGTTACTTAATATTTATTTTATGTATGTGTGTGACTAGAATTGATATGGTTTTGAAACTGTGCTGTTATTATTTGCATGACAAGTATCAGCCTATATTATAACAAAACTTATAGGTTTACGTGGTTAATGAAGATACATGTCACGAATTATAAAATAAAACAAACTACTGATTTATTTGTTGCCTCAAACATTGTTGTGAAAACAAATTATGAGTTCAGAAAAAAAATTAGGCACCGTTAAATAATGCTATGCTTAAAGAGAATTTTAAATACCCTTATGAATAATTCTGATGAAATATATCCCATAATGTTCTTTATTCAATCATATTAATTTAGCAGAAAAATATTATCATTATTGCACTGTCCAAATCACATTATAGGCAACACTGATTAAACATATCATCATTATAAATTAATTTCTAATTCACTGTGGTAGAATTGAGTATAACAAATTTATCCTGTAATTATGCAGATGCCACACATACATCTGTAATTGCTCTGCAGTGATTGAGCATGTGTTAATAATGGAATTTATTTTTCGTTACTTTTCTTACCAGTCTATTCCCTTGTGATAGTTGTTGCCATTAAAGAACTGAACTTCCTCAAATGTCTTTGGACTAGGGAGATTGCTGATGATTGAAGGATGCATTAGAAGAAATAAATAAAGTGCAGTTGTTCCTATTACAAAAAAAAAGAAGGTAAAAAGTTATATGGCAATAAGAGACAAAATATTATTTTAGCATATTTTTGCTCAAAAAGGAATATTAAAATAATCAACTATTTCCAGTGTCAAAATGATTTCCTTAAAATCTATTAGGTGCATTCCATGCAGTCACAATCTAAACGTTCTATTATTAGTCTGACATGATTCTGTTTATCAAAATGCCTGATTTAATATTAGCACATGGCCAAAGTGAAGCAGAATGATGATGCAGTAGTGTGGCACTGCGGAAGTCATGCAGCTCAACTTTCCTCCTGGAGTCAGGTGAGTGGCTGAAGCATGAAGGGCATGGATCCCTCTGTCTCCATCTTTATCATTAAGCACAGTACCTTAACTGGTGGGTCTTCAATTAGTATTGAAATTCAGATGAATGAAATCAAACTATTCAACAGAAGTTGACATGCTACTCTGTGTATGGTCCGGAAGTAACTCTTGATTAAGAAAACACATTTGCTACACTCAATGAACTTAAAGTCCATGTGTGGACTTGGACAAGTACACAAGTAATTGTGATGTAGTGTGACAGGTGCCATAATGAGAGAAGACCAGAGTATATTTCCAATATATGAGAAAATGGGTGATTTAGACTTGGGAAATCAGTGACAGCTTCTGGGAGAAAGTGTATTGTAATACTGTTCCTTAAAAACGTAAGTGTTACACAGTAAGGTTGAAAGAAGAAGGCAGGACTCTCAAAAGATGGCTGCTTCAATGACTTCTCTGGCAAAATATGACAATCAAGTCTGATAATTGGAGCACTAGATGGAACAGACTAGCTGATAGAAACCACCTGTGTGCACATTGCAGAAGTCTCAAATGTAATCTCTGAACCTTATTTCCCTCAGAGCCAGGCCAGAGACTGGCAGTTATAGCAGAAAGAACTCATGAAGTGACTAGGCCATCATAGCTCTCATAAATCAAGACTTTTCTTCTTGAAAAGGTAAACTGTTCTGTGATACATTGGAGTGAGCAGCATTTGTTAGATGTCCTAGCCCTTATGTTAGATGTTAGATATCTGCAGAGCTGCAGCAAGCTACATAGGTGGGCTGGCAGAACAACTATCATTGCAACTGGAATCTGGAAGTAGAGAAGGCCAGCAGATAATTGGCATTTTGTTCACATATACCTTAAGCTCATATGAGCAAAGGCTACTGCGTTTTGAGTATTAATGACATTGTCGCCCTTTTAGATCCTCACAGCTTTACATGGCCGCCAAGAAGTAATGAGTAGCTAAAAGAAAGAATGTAACAACAGATCCATGGGGCCCAACCACCTTGATGGAAGACATGTTAAAACACCTATAATGAATGACTCTATGAAATAAGATGGCAAAATTAATAAATGCCCTAGGGAGATGTAATTACCAATTTTAAAAGACTTTTAAGGAATAACAAGTATGAAATTGAATTATACAAACTCGATTAAAAGAATGAAGGAGACAGAACTGGTTAAGAACTAAAATAGAATCCTAAAGTTTAGACAGGAAAAATCTCTCAACCACACTGAAAAATATAGATTTAATAGTTATGAGGGACGAGGGGCATCCTCAAGAGCTCATCTGGTTTACTCCTAAATATAACAGGAGTTTAAAAAGGAGAAAATATGAGAAGAGCAAAACCAAAAAATGTTCTAGGGAAATGAATTAGCAATAGAGAAGAAGCTGGAAGGAAACATGAAATCCAGAAGTGTTCTTTTTAAGTACTTTTTAAGATAATACTTTCATGGGGGAGTGGAGAGAAAGAGATTTGAGACACACAAGACAAATGAGAAAACTGATAGTTTAATATTTTGAAGGTATTAAATGTAGATGAATGCAGGGCACATATAAAAAAATATTCTTTAGTTGTTGTTGATTATCTAAATATAGATACTTTATAGCCTCATTCGGTAGTAAGTAGAAGTGTTTGATTACCCTGATGGTCACAGAATTGTACCCAGATCTCCCCTGGCCTACAGAAAGTCAAAGCCTTTATGTTCTGAACTCTATACCTTCATGCCTCCAGGATGTTGAGGGACATCAAGAGGCATCTGATAGGGAGGAGAGAGAAAGCACTCTCAAATAGAAACAGAAAAAATGTGGCTTGATATTCATATAATCAGTCATAAAATCTGGGCCCACTACCTCAAAAAGTACATTTTCATCTATCCTTGACATTCATTTTCTATCAATTTCTTTTACCTCATTTCATTTTATATCAATTTCTTTAACATAAATATTTCACGGAAGAAGAGAAAAAAATCCTATACTAATAGAAACTATTCTATTTTGTGTACAATCAACTCCTCCTTATTTCTGATGTACCGAGATAAGCCAGACAAATCATGAGACATTAATATTGACAATGTGAAAATTGATCTTCTGAAAGATCTAAGGCCAATGAATTATGCTCTTATAATGTAACCCTATCAGAATCCTCTTCTGCATTGACAATACCAGAATTTGACTCGGAATGATGAAGGATGAATATCTGTTCAAAGGCTCACAAGGGACTATGATTTGAACTTTGAGTCCCTTAAGTCTAAAGTCTCTGAGTCTATGTCCATCATCTCTGCCTGTTTCTCTTCTCCCTTTCCTCATTCCCTGACCCAATTTCAGCCCACAGGAATCTATCTCTTCTAGGATTCAGCAATGGCAAAGTGAAATATCACGTCTTTCCATTCTCACCTCACAACAACTGAGTAAACAGCAATTTGGGAACCACTTTTGTACCTCATGCTTATTGTAAGAGATGCATGTGCCACGAAAGTCATCGAAAGACAACTGTGCATCTAAGGGCAGATTGGCAGCATTTAATTGTGAACCCTCCACTGCAGTGAATTTATAGTCTCTGACTGCACTGGGTGTTTTGCCAACTGAAGCAGTAAGAACAACAAACTATCACTTCAGACTTCTACAATTGGATTTTAAGAATTACTACAACCATTTTTATATTAGAATAATATTTTCATAGCCTATGAAATATTATTACCATCTGATTCCTTTGTTTTAACATCTTATTTGTTTGTTTGTCTTAGGAAAGCCAAAACCAGCTAAAAGCTTTATCATTTCCATACTGGTAAGTCAAATATGAAAATCTAAAGGTATAGTTTAATGTCTTTATGAATGCAAACAACAAGAAGGAAAAATAGACTTATAGTTACTAAGCTGTAATTTTCTCACAGAACTAAAACATAATAACATCAAGGACGAATGATAGGGGGTATGTCTTTCTATTAGATTTTTAACACAATTTTACAACACAGGGTTGTTTTCTATCTTTAGTAGTCACTCCAGAGTTAGCAATGCTGTAAGGGAGTTGGTAGAAAATTAATGTACATTTTAAGCAACAACAAAAGTGATCTATCTGAAAATATGTGTTGCTCTTTCTCCTCCCTGCACATGTTAACTTTCTGTTGTAATATAATTTATATTCCTAGAAGAAGAAAAGATTTCAACAACCGATATTTAATAGTCTGGAAATTTTGCCCACAACTTTTAAAATGATCTACTTACTTGTATTACAAATATCTTCATCTGGGCCAGGCTTATTTATTGAGACTGTTTGTTTTCTGTTATGGTTTGTGCACTCACTGATGAAAATGCTTCTTCTAGTCAAAGTAGTGAATTCAAAATACAGCAACTCAATAAAAACTTTAATTAATCAGGACATGAGCAAAGTGTATAAAACTGTCACATACTGAAGAAAGTATAAAATATTCTAATTGAAAGTGTCATCTCATTGGTGAAATACTTTCACTCTCTTTTACTATATTCTTATGCAGTTGTCCTTCAGTGCATGAGAAAATACCAAGGAAAAAATACCTGATGAACTTCAAGTGTTTCAGAAAGTAAGTCCATACCATGCTAATACCTAGTGATTAATTTTTTTAAAAAATCACACATGTAAAATATTTGAAAGTAATCATGGCAGTAGCTGTGAACAAAAATCAGTTCAAAGGCTGTTGTACCAGGTAAAATAGTTTGAATCAAGCTAAAACATATTTTTATAAATTGCTATAGAAATTAATTAAAGCCAGAAAAGTAAAAATTAAAGATGAGGTACAACAACTGTGACACATAAGTTCAAAGTTTTCCAAATTTGACATGCATATTAAACAGTTTTAAAATTCATAAAGAATTTAGTGTTTAAGGCTAATTAGCGGGCAACATTAAGATCCTCTTGAGGTTCACGGTATAAATGCGATTCATGGAGATGAAAAGCAGTTTGAATAGTAAACTTGCTTGGATAGCTAAATATTTCACAAAGAAAAATCTAGTCTGATAACTCCATATAACAATATATCTCATAAAATAGTTTTAAAAAGGATATAAGTAGCACAACTGGCTATTTTTACCTGTTTTTTGTGGACCAATTACTAGAAATTTTGGTAAGTGGTCACAAGTTTTCTCTCTGGACCAGATGTCTTTGTGTCGTTTATCATCACATGGATTCTGCAAGAAGGAAGAATAAGTGACCTTACAGTGTAATGACTGTCTGGCTCTGTTCTCTAAAAATTGTTCAAAAGATGGAATCGAATTCTTGCCTAATACCTTAGAGCTTGGAGTTAGACCTCACTCTGGTTCTCTGATTTCCAAATCTTTTAAAAATAAAGTTATTGGCACCTTCCTTATCTCAAGGCTGGAACCCGACCTCAAGTCGCTCCTGGTGTTATCATCTTTCAGTGTTTGGCAAGGCTCTAATCCCTGTGCTACTACTCTATTTGTTGGTTTATGTTTTATGTCCATATATCAGAGGACTTGACTTTACCTGGTTTCATCATAGTTACTCATATTATTGTGTTCTCCCTAATCATTCCTGTTTTTTCTTCCTAGAGGCTGAAATGTTATCCTTGAATTCCAGACTTGGCCAACTTTTCCTTCTCATTTCATGTTTTGATTCAGATACTCCCATAGTTTGGTCACATCTTCTAAGCTGATAGCTTCTAGATCAGTATCCAGCCTCTACCTCCCTCCTGAGCTCTGAACTTAAGTTTTTATATTGCAAATGTATGATTTTTGTATAGATATGGTGAGGAAATTTCATACTCAACATACTCAATGTATCCACTAGTCTAATATTATGCCCATCTAACCTACAATTCCAGTACCAGTTTTTATTTCATTCTATCCGGCTGACTCTAATTTATTATCAAAATAATTACACTTTTGAGAATTAAAAGGGCTTTTAAAATTAAAAAGATAAAATTTTTGAAATATTTATTGACTGCCATATTGGTTTTATTATATTGGTGACCTAAACGATAATAATATTCAAGATGATTGTCACAAGTAAAAGTATTTTTTAAAAACATATACCTTGGAAATTAAAACATTCTATTTTTATATTTATTATCCCAATATTAACAATGAAACAAGAAAGAAAGCATTTATAGTTCATATTTCTGCATATTTCTGTACTTTAGTCAGTTTCTTTTTCACTTAATTTTTAATTTTGTGGCTACATAGTGGATATATATATATACATATATATGAAATACATGAGATATTTTGATACATGCATACAATACATAATAATCACATCAGGGTAAATAGGGTATCCATTACCTCAAGCATTTATCATTTCTTGTATTACAAATGTTCTAATTTTATGCTTTTGGTTATTTTAAATGTAAAATAAATTATTGTTGACTAGTCACCTTATTGTGCTATTAAATACTAGATTTTATTCATTCTATCTAATTATATTTTTGCATCTATTGACAATCCCCATTCCCACCACCTCCACTTTCCTTTCCAGTCCCTGGTAACCATCACTGTACACGTGATCTCCATGAGTTCAATTGTTTTAATTTTTAGCTCTCACAAAAGCATGAGAACATGTGAAGGTTGCCTTTTTGTGCCTGGGTTATTTCACTTAATGTAATATCCTCAGGTTTCATCCAGTGTTGAAAATGACAGAATCTCATTCTTTTTCATGGCTGAATGGTACTCCATTGTGTAAAAGTACCACATTCATTTCTCTGTTGATGGATACTTAAGTTGCTTCCAAATCTTGGCTATTGTGAATTGTGAATAGTGCTGAAATAAACATGGGAGTGCAGATATCTCTTCAATATACTGATTTCCTTTCTTTTTCCTTTTCTTCTTCTTCTTCTTCTTTTTTTTTTTTTTGATGCAAAGTTTTGCTCTTGTTGCCAAGGCTGGAGTGCAATGGTGAAATCTCAGCTCACTGCAACCTTTGCCTCCCAGGTTTAAGCAATTCTCCTGCCTCAGCCTCCTGAGTAGCTGGGACCACAGGCATGTGTCACCATGCCTGGCTAATTTTTTGTATTTTTAGTAAACACGGGGTTTCACTGTGTTAGCCAGGATGGTCTCGATCTCCTAACCTTGTGATCCACCCATCTCAGCCTCCCAAAGTGCTGGGATTACAGGCATGAGCCACCATGCCCAACCAATTTCCTTTCCTTTAACAATATTTTTACTGACCGTGCTGTTAGATTGCTGAATCACATGGTAGTTCTATTTTTAGTTTTGTGCGGAACCTCCATAGAGGCTGTACTAATTTACTTTAGTTCTCTTGTACTAATTTACTAACTGATGTACTAATTTACATCTGTTCTCCATAGTGGTTGTACTAATTTACATTCCCACCAACAGTTTCCAAGTGTTCCCTTTTCTCTACCTCTTAACCAGCATTTGTTATTACTTGTCTTTTGGATAAGATATGTTTTAACCTGGGTGAGATGATATCTCATTGTAGTTTTGATTTGCATTTCTCTGATGATCAATGATGTTGAAAACCTTTTCATATACTAATTTGCCATTTGTATGTCTTCTTTTGAGAAATGTCTATTCAGATCCTTTGCCCATTTTTAAATCAGATTATTATATATATATATATATTTTTTTTTTTTTTTTTTTTTTTTTCCTGTAGAGTTGTTTGAGTCCCTTATATATTCTGGTTAAAAATCCGTTGTCAGATGGGTCATTGCAAATATTTTACCATAATCTTTGGGTTGTCTCTAAACTTTATTGTTTCCTTTGCTGTGCAGCCTTTCAATTTGATGTGATCCCATTTGCCCATTTTTGCTTTGGCATGGACTTGTGGGATATTGCTTAAGAAATCTTTGCCCAGACCAATGTCTTGGAGAGTTTCCCTAATGTTTTGTATTAGTAGTTTTATAGTTTGAGGTCTTAGTTGTAAGTCTTTAATCTATTCTAATTTTATTTTGTGTATGGCAAGAGATAGGGGTCTAGTTTCATTCTTCTCCATACGGCTATCCAGTTTCTCCAGTACTGGTTATTGAAGAATCTATCTTTTCCCCAGTGTAAGTTCTTGGCATCTTTGGTGAAAATGAGCTCACTGTAGAAGTATGGGTTTATTTCTGGATTCTCTATTCTACTTCATTGGTCTATGTGTCTATTTGCATGCCAGTACCATGCATTTTGGTTCCTACAGCTCTGTAGTATAATTTGAAGTCAAGTAATGTGATTCTTCCTATTTTGTACTTTTTTGCTTAGGATGGCTTTGGCTATTCTGGGTCCATTGTGGTTCCATGTTAATTTTAGGATTATTTTTTGTATTTCTGTGAAGAGTGCCATTGGTGGTATTGATCAACTCTTTAGATACATCTTTCTTTAATACTGTGTTGCCAAAGTTCTTCTGAAGAATGATTGTTTTCAATATATTATTATGTTTTGCTTTTCTATAAAATTGTCTGCAATCCTTCTCAAAGCTGCATTTCATAGTTAATAAATGTGAAAATGCTGACACTCAGATCACTCTTCTCTGTAAGCCACTGTATTTCTAACTGGAGAGAGAATAGAAATAAGCTCCTTCCCTTCCCTTCCCTTCTTTTTTTTTTTTTTTTTTGTTTTTGATGCAGTCTTGCTCTGTCACCCAGGCTGGAGTGCAGTGGTGCCATCTTGACTCACTGCAACCTTCTCTTCTCAGGTTCAAGCGATTCTTGTGCCTCACCCTCCGGAGTATCTGAGACTACAGGCATGCACCACCATGCCTGGCTAATTTTTTATTTTTTTATTAGAGATGGGGTTTTCCTATGTTGCTGAGGCTGGTCTGGAACTTCTGGCCTCAAGTGATTCTCTGGCCTTGGCCTCACAAAGTGCCGGGATGAGCATGAGCCACTGTGCCTGGACGATAAGCTAATTTTCAATTCTAATTTTTTAAATATTAAAATGTCTAAATATTAGAGACCAGATATTTTCACAATTATTTTCTGTTAAGAGTGTTTTTCTTTGACAAATACTTTTAAATATAACACTTGTCAAGTGAGTTTTCTCTAATTATGATTCTTTTAACCATTTTGTCAAATATAGGTGCTGCAAAATCATAGACTTCTCAATATCATTTTATTCTAGCACAGAATATAATTTTATCCAATTAAAATAGGAGATCTATTAAGAAATGCTTAGGCCGATTCTTCCCAGTGTCACTATGTAGACTAAAGGGACTGGTATCACCCTGGCATTCTGTAGAACCTAACACTCGCCCACTACATTGGTGACATGGTATTTGGACCTGACAAATAAGTGGCAATTACTCTGGCTGCCTTGATAAAACACATGCACCTCAGAGGATGGAAGACAAACATACAAAGTTTTAGGAGCCTGCCACCTTTCAAGCTTTCAGGGGTCCGGACATCTTGAGCACACTGGGACATCCTGTTCATAGCAAAGTGTAAGTTGTACATTGCAACTCCTACTGCTAGGAGGTAGCACAGTGCTAGGAAATATTTTTCCGTGCATTTATTGAGTGATACAGATAGCTTCAAGTTTGGGATGGGGCCTAGAGCAAGAAAGGGGTATGCAGTAGGTAAGGCTGAAGTACAAGCCACCCTCACACTTGGGCTTTATATGCCAGAAGATTCATGATACTGTGGCATCAATGATATAAATGGATGCCATGTGGAATATCTGGCAAGTACTTGAAAAGAATCACAATGTACACTTCTAAGGTTCTGTAGCAAAGCATACTATCCTAATCATATTTTGCAAACTACAACTCTTGTATACTGCTGTATACAAGAAGAGAGTGCTGTGGAAGAGAGTGTTTGTCATGAGTCATTAATGTGATCAAGTGGCCATAACTACCCACCATGAACTGAATAGTGATAGACCCATCAAATAATAAGTTCAGGTATGTCCAGCAACAATTCATTTGAAGATGGGAAAGGCTGATCCAGGGGCCACTTACAAATCAGTGGCCCATGACTATGTCACCTGTCACTGTTGCACTGATGCTTCTCCATCAGCTCATTTTTACTTTCATGAAGGGTTCCTATAACCTGCTGATAAAGAGGAGAAACCCAGGCTTGGTTTGCAGTATGTTGGTACTTCTATGTTAGTAGAAGACAAAAATGGACTTTGGTGGCGCTACAGTTCCATTCAGAGGGGTTTCTAAAAATCACTAGGTAATGGAACTCTCAGTTGTCAGAGTTGTGGGCAGTGTACCTAGTCATCTGCTTTTTTTGTTGATAGACTCATAGCCAAAGGTAAGGATATGACAAACTAATGGACAGAGATGAATAAATGGCATAGAATGGACAGGCCAGACAACTTGAAGGAACAAGCTAGGAAAATTAAGATAGGAAGTTCTAAGAAAGAGGCATGTGGATGGACCTATGATAGTGTTCAAAATGTGTGATAATCTTTGCATTATACATTAATGTACACCAGAGAGCATTTTATGTAGAAGAGGCATTGACAACCAAGAGAGCAGTATGATTCAGCCAGGTTACAGCATTCCTACATGTTGCCTAACCTCTGTTGTCAGCTAACCCAGAGCTAATGCAAATGGCTCATGAATAGAATAACCATGGCAGCACAGGTGAAGGCCATGCATGGACCTCTTTCCCCTGTGTCTGTTGTAGTTACAGCCACTGCTGAATATCTGAGCTGACAGTAACAGCAAATACTTTCATATCTCAGAAATAGCATTATCCTGCCAATTAGTGAAACATTGATTATATTGGATGCTTTGATAATGAAAAGGGCATGATTCACCTACATCATGCTTGTTGGTACTTCCATATCCAGTTATAACTGTAAATGGGAAAGTACGGCAATCACTGTTTGATAAGTGCCACATGGGGGTGCCAGAACAGACTACCACAGTGTACTCCTTAAGTTATCTTTATCTATATGCAGCCTTTCTCCTAAAGAAATCAGGTTTGGCATGTATACCAAATCTTCACTCGCCTTCTCTGCCCACATAGCCCTGGCTATCACCACTATGCAAGGGCTCACAGAGTATATGACTCATTGACACGTTATCTCACGTAATATGGCTTGAGATAAGGGGAACTTCTTTCTGGTAAAGGAAGCATGGCAGTAGGCATGTGGTCCTGAAAGTCACTAGTCCCATCAATATACCCCACTTTCTACAAGTTGGTGGCCTTTGAGGCACCAGCTTGAAGATACAGTGTACTCCTTAAATCATAAACTATTAGTTGGCACAGTGTCCAACAAATAGTTTAAGGAATACGGAATACATTATATTACCAACAGGTGCCTCTGCTGTACCCTTTGGCCAAAGAGTTGTGTATGTGAGTCCAGGAATTGATGTAGGAATGGAACCCCTCACCGCTATTTCCAATGACATACTTGGAGAATTTGTGCTTTTGTTTCTCATAACTTTAAGGTTGGTGGATATAGGAATTCTAGCTTCCATAGCAGGGAAGATTCCACCAGAAGACATGAGAAGAGGCTCACCAAACACAAGGTAAAATGCCTACCTTGTCACTTTGGTAGTGACAATCCCAGTGGATTGGCAGACATGGAAATGAGTTACCATCCTGGTAGGGATAACTGACCCACATAATCATGAGGAATTAGAATAGTTACTATATAGTGAGAACAGGGAGAAATATCTTCGACATTCAAATAATTCACTAAGTTGCTTGTTGGTACTTCCATATCCAGTTATAACTGTAAATGGGAAAGTACGGCAATCACTGTTTGATAAGTGCCACATGGGGGTGCCAGAACAGACTACCACAGTGTACTCCTTAAGTTATCTTTATCTATATGCAGCCTTTCTCCTAAAGAAATCAGGTTTGGCATGTATACCAAATCTTCACTCGCCTTCTCTGCCCACATAGCCCTGGCTATCACCACTATGCAAGGGCTCACAGAGTATATGACTCATTGACACGTTATCTCACGTAATATGGCTTGAGATAAGGGGAACTTCTTTCTGGTAAAGGAAGCATGGCAGTAGGCATGTGGTCCTGAAAGTCACTAGTCCCATCAATATACCCCACTTTCTACAAGTTGGTGGCCTTTGAGGCACCAGCTTGAAGATACAGTGTACTCCTTAAATCATAAACTATTAGTTGGCACAGTGTCCAACAAATAGTTTAAGGAATACGGAATACATTATATTACCAACAGGTGCCTCTGCTGTACCCTTTGGCCAAAGAGTTGTGTATGTGAGTCCAGGAATTGATGTAGGAATGGAACCCCTCACCGCTATTTCCAATGACATACTTGGAGAATTTGTGCTTTTGTTTCTCATAACTTTAAGGTTGGTGGATATAGGAATTCTAGCTTCCATAGCAGGGAAGATTCCACCAGAAGACATGAGAAGAGGCTCACCAAACACAAGGTAAAATGCCTACCTTGTCACTTTGGTAGTGACAATCCCAGTGGATTGGCAGACATGGAAATGAGTTACCATCCTGGTAGGGATAACTGACCCACATAATCATGAGGAATTAGAATAGTTACTATATAGTGAGAACAGGGAGAAATATCTTCGACATTCAAATAATTCACTAAGTTGCTTGTTGGTACTTCCATATCCAGTTATAACTGTAAATGGGAAAGTACGGCAATCACTGTCTGATAAGTGCCACATGGGGGTGCCAGAACAGACTACCACAGTGTACTCCTTAAGTTATCTTTATCTAAATACAGCCTTTCTCCTAAAGAAATTTACAAGAGGAGAGTTAGTGAGACATACTACCACTGCTGCTACTTCCTCCAGTCCTAAGACTATCTGACCCACCCAGTATTTCTTCTAGACTAGCAGAAATGCTAGCCAAAGGTGGGGAAATACAGAATAGGAGACAAAATGGGAGGAAATAATCACTGATTTCACCTTTGGGACCAAAAGCAGCAACTGTGTTATAGTTTCCCACAATAATTCTCCTCTTATAAATTTCCCCAGGCATGAAGTTTATAGACTCATGAGAAAAAATGTGTCTGGATGGAGTGACCATAACAAATGAAACCGTGCATGTAGAATAGAGTGTGTGATGCTCTTTTCTCTGAAAGCATCCTCTTTTCAAACTAGTGCAAACTCTCCACTCCTTCTCTGAACTTTGCCAGCTGCTATTGCCCCCAGCTGGGGGATTAAGAATTCTCCCTGGCTAATAGAAGCCACCTGACTGCAAATCAAACTCTGCATCCCCTCTCACTCTCAGGGGATGGCCTACCTCCAGTGGATGCAGGGGTACGGAAGACTGACCTGCTTGCCTCAAGGTGAGACAATTTGCCTGTGACTAGTTTGCTCCCTGCAGATCAGGTAAGGCTAGGCTTTACCAGAGATGACATCCTTGCTCAGCTCTTTTTCCTTCTTTTCACTTCCACATTTCCCCTTGTAGGTTTTTCCTGAAAGCATTTCTTAAATCATTTGCAATGGAATCTCTATCTCACACTCTGCTTCTAGAGAACACTACTTATGACAATGGCTATTCATATTCATACTCTATAAAATTAAAAGATACTCTTGACTCAAATCCATTTCTATCCCTGCTCTCATTGGAACAAGGCTGAAGTACAATATAAAAGGATCAGTAATGTATAATGACAACCATATTATGTTAGAATTTACCTTGGAAAAAATTAGGTTACAGATCCTGGATTTTTCTACAAATTCATCTATGGAAACTGTGATAAAAGGAATTAATTACAAGCCAGTAAACTTGACATTCCCTATTTAATTTACATAACTGAAATTTTGTTTTAACTGGTATCTCCATTTTCTGCCATCTTTTTATTCAGTGTTCCATCTCATACACTCCATATGGTGTAGTTTTAGTGCAACTGACCATATTTTTCACCATGGAACAGAAGGTTGAACTATCTGTTCTTCATTTCTTCAGTCGACAATGAAACATCCCCTATTTAGCTTATTATACAGATTCCCAGTTAGAGAGTATATGTCACACTCTTTCTTCAATGTAGCTTTCTTCATATTAATTTCAGTCCAATGGAAAGTGAGCCAAAATGATATGAAGTACCCTCAAAGATAAAGCCACACTCCCTGGATTTCTCCCTTCCAACTTACCACCAGCTGTAAAATGGCTAGATTGTAGCATGTAACTTGGCCTCAAGTGGAAGCCATATATTGAAGAGCCTATCAGTCTGAGGCCCTGGGTGATCACGTGGAGTGGAACTGTCTGCAGCTCCTAGACCACCTGCTTACTTCTGGACGGTTACATGAGTGAGAAATACATTTTCATCTTATTTAGCCAATGTATTTTGAATGGCATAATTGCAGCAACATCACCTATACTCTAGCTCATTGTGTTTCAAAGTACTTGTCTATGAGAAGATAAGGAGCTTGTGCAAGAATGTGAATCAATGCACTGCTTGTTTCTAAAAGTACATTCTGTTACAAGATAAAAACAAAATTTCAAGGAAAGCAACTGGTGTGCTTAGTGATATAGTTGATTTCTACTCTGGCTCCAGCTTCTTGTCTCATGGTGAATCAGCAACAACATAATTCAAACAGGCTATTCATGGACCACATTTTGAGTAGCACTGTTCTGGGTTAATAATTGCCAACATCAACTTAATGCTTCAGTTATACTGTATTCACTGCTGTTGAAATTCTCATGTTTGTACCCTAATCAATGAATTATTTCTCCATGTGATGCTCATATTTTTCCCCAAAACTTTGCCTACATTTCTAGCTTAAGCTAATATCTACCATAAACCTTCCCTATTTATTTTAGAGGGTTAGCATAGTGCAGTCATTAAGAGCTTGAGCTCATGAGGGAGACTGCCTGTGCATTAAGCAATTTTCCTAAATTCTCTGGATCTCAGTTCCTTATTTATAATATAATGATTGATAATATTTATCTCATGTGGTTGTTGACAACATTATATGTTATTTAAAATGGTTAAATAATGCTTTATATAAGAGTAATTATTATCTGATTCCACATTTGCCCTTCTTTACTTTTTGTCCGAATTATTTAGGCAAGATTAGTTAGGCAATTGGAGCAAGAGAAAGAGTAAATCTCACTGATGGATTGCTTTGCTAGAGGTGTTCATCTTGAGAGCAGACTTCTTGGTCCATTATCAGAATGTACCAGCACTATGTGTGGCTGTCTGTCCACAGGATAAGTTTGACCTGACACAGTCAGATCACTAGACTTCTGGCATCTGTGAGTTACTTTGTAGAGAAATAGCTTGGAGTATCCTTAGCCGACTTGAGGATATAGGTTGCCCTACTAGATGACCCGAAGACCATTATATAATTCTAATTTAACACATTTCTGTGTATACTTGCTGCCTGGTTCCTGCAACTCATAAAGCCAATAGTTTCAGTACCGCTTACCATTCAGATCTCAACACAAATATCAACTCATGAAAGTGGCCTTCCCTGATGATGCTAGTCAAAGCTTCTTCTCACTCTTGTCTCTTTCTGAGTTTCCTGTCATATTTTCTTTGTTACCTGTCAGTAGCTAAAATTATTTTCTTTGTGTATATGTTTGTAATAATTATATATATATAAGTATAGTTATAGTTTATAATAATTCTATCTCAACTAGAATGTAAGTTCTCTGAAGGTGAGGCCCCTGTCTTCTTTGTTGCTACAACCCAATACTTAAGAAATGCTGAATGAATGTTTGTAGAATGACTGACTTAGGACAGGCACAGTAAACATTTAGCAATCGGCATAGACTAATTTTGATATATGTTTGAAAACAAACATAATGTTAACTGTATAGACATTTAACAAACCATACATAATCCCCAGTACTTTCTTTCATGGCAGTCCCAGAAGCTAGTTAGTGAGTACACCATCACTTTAGAATTTAAACATTATTTCTCTCATATTGTTATATAACTACTTGATTTATAAAGAACTTCATTTCTGAACTGCATTTTTAGATACAAAGCAATAGGAAGGCGGTTCTCAACCTATACTTCCTGAATTTCCCCACATACAACCCAGCAGAGCAAATCTCAGAGTAGGTGTTCACTTTATTTGCTCAAATGAAGATTTCTTTATGCTTAGCAAAGGTAGAAGAGCGGACTAATGGATTATTCAGTGCCACTGTTGAAAGTCAAAGTCTTATTTGTGAGATCTTTCTCGGTTCTATATGTTCAACTCGGCCACTTATCTTCTTTATTGCAGTGCACATGTCTTTGCCATTCTGATTTCTGCTTGCAAAACAGGTGAAATAAAATGTTCACAGAAATAAGCAGATTTAATGTAAGACTTGAAAAGAGTTGTTGTCTCCAACACACAGAGAGAATCTGGATAAGCACGTTTCTGGGGGGAAGAGGATGACACTAGTTAATATCTATTTATACTTTCCCAGAAAGTTGGGATGCTAAGCTGTTACAATACATGCTGTTCCAAATATTTTTATTACTAACAACTTAATTTACATTACTTCAGGTTTTCCTATCGGTGTGTTCCTCAATCTAGGCAGATTGTCTTTCTTTGCAACTACACTCTTTCTATATTATGCTGTTTTAGGGATTTCCAGATGCCCATTTCTGTTTTCACCTCTTTTCCTGGCATATTTTTCCTTTTGTCTGTTAATCAAAATTTTATTAACGGATGTTTGTATTTTCTATTTTCTGGAAATGTTTGTTCAGACTTTTCCTAGTATGACTTTTCTTATACTGTATGAAAATCTGAATACCAGCAAACATAATGTCTAACTTTTATTGATTACCTTCTATATTCCAGGCATTTGATTGACGTAGATTATTTCTAATCTTCAAAGCAACCTGGCAAGACAGATTTTATTATCCCTTCTTGATAGCTGAGAAAGCTGAGATGCAAGGTGTTTTATTTAGACCCTGCTGAAGGTCACACAGCAAGGTAGTTTCAGATTTAGAATCCAAATCTGGCATTGTCTCTGCAATTAAATTATGTGTGTGTATGCACGCACACATGTGCATGTGAAGTTTTTGACAATGATTATGAAGGGTAAAGGATCTTCTCCCAAAAAAGCTAAGCATTTAATTGCACTTTCTTACTTTGCTCTATTTCTATTGTTTTAAGTCAGAAAATTAGAAAGCAATTATTTCCCTTTTCATTCTGCAATCTGATTGTTCCCTGTATAACTGAAACTGCAATAGATATTTACTGGTTTAAGTATCTAACACTGTAGATATATTTAAACTTCAAAAAAGAAATTCAGTTAAAATTGCTTTAAGCAGTCTATGGTTACAGTGCCAGTCCAGTGAAAATGCATGTAACTCAGCTGTCACACAGGTACAGGCGATGCACGTGGTTTTCGTATGTAGAATATATAAGGCAAATTTACATTTAAGTAAACATAAACAAGCAGGCAGAAGATTTCCTGAAGCAATGAAAAAGACTTAGAAAGGGCAGTAAAATCTGATGAAATTATGTTCCTTACCAGGGCAGAAGCACCCTTGGATATTTCCCTCCAAATAAGTAAAAACTGCAAATTTGCAATCAAGCTAAGAAGAAACATGGATTGAAAGAATGTCATACCATTTACCTTATTATAATTCCATATTTTTATAGAATACATTAAAATAACTTTTGTTCTTATATCTAGTTACTCAAAGTCTACATTGTCTTTTTGCTACTAAAAATTTGCTTTGCTCACTATCCTCCACATCCTTCACTGACAAGGACATCATGGAATTATCAATTCAAGATTGATTATCCCATCCAGGTCATGTGCCTATTCTAGAGAACTAGGACATTTCTAGACCTTAATATATGAAACTTTAAAAATGCCCAGTGCTCATGATAGAAGGATTATTTTACTAATTACAAACATTTCAGATGCCATTGGTTTGCTTTTCATTTCCCTTTTGCTATTCCCGACTGTTTAAAGAAGAATGCTATAAAAGGCATCTTTTAAAACCTGTTTTTCCTTTCCAATTGGGCTGTGTTGTTTCTAAATTTTTTCTGGTTATTGAGTCTTGCCCTGTGTATGTCTGTAAAATGCCTTTTCCAAGTTGTATTGTACAGGGTGGTGACTTTCAACTTTTGTCTTTCAATATCATTTAAGCCTAACATAATCCATGTACACTGATGAGGAAGTTTAATAGATTAAGGGTGCTTATTCTCAGTGCTCCAATCAACAAATCTTCATGGAAAAACTGAGAGACATCTTTATGAAGGCTTGAACTCTCCTTGTTCTCCATGTAAAATCCATGCAGTCCCTCACTTCTTGGGAAAGCATTCCTCGTGTGAGTACACTAATCCATAATAAACACACTCGTTACAGAACTCCTGTAGCACTTCATAGACTGATTTCTCAAACTTTTCTACCAAGTACCCTGAGTTACAGAGGTTTATAATGCCAACCTCTGGGGTAGGATTGGATGGAAAGGAGACTGTGGTTCTGTGTCTGTCTAGAGTGACAGCTTCAAGAGTGCTGCTTTAGACACAAAGTGTTTCCAATTTATCCTAAATGTCTATCTATTCTTCACCATATTATACTCATGTTTATTTAAGTAAGTTAATACTACTGGTATTTTTCCATGAAGTAGTCTCATAGTAAAATTGACCCCAAGGGAAGGTGGCATGTTTACTTTCTGTAGTTCTATCTTTTTTTCTTTTTCTTTTCCTTTTGAGAAGGAGTCTCACTCCATCACCCAGGCTGGAGTGCAGTGGCGCGATCTCGGCTCACTGCAACCTCCACCTCCCGGATTCAAGTGATTCTCCTGCCTCAACCTCCCAAGTAGCTGGGACCGCAGGCACATGCCACCAGGCCTGGCTAATTTTTGTAGTTTTAGTAGACACAGAATTTGACCATATTGGCCAGGCTAGTCTCGAACTCCTGACTTTGTGATCTGCCTGCCTCGGTCTCCCAAAGTGCTGGGATTACAGGAGTGAGCCGCTGCACTCAGCCAGCTCTATCTTTAAACTAATGACTGTGTACTTTTGAACGTAGTCCCTTACGTTATTATTTGTGTTTTAATGAATATCCTGGCAGGGAAAAGAAAGCCAACTCAATAAAATGAACTATATTTTTAAACACTTATGAATCAGTTGTTCTAATATAGTACTATTCACTCATATATGACATTGAACTTATCAAATGTTTCTGTAAGGCACAAACAAAAAATTCAATTTCCTTTTTCATTATTATACTTGGATTAAATGCTCAAATATATTTTATGATGATTTTAATTTAGAAAGTATTGTCACTTTATTATATTTTTAAGGGAGCTATCTGCAAGTAATTTTTTTATGCCTGAACCTTAATAAGTGGTTTGTGTGGGGAATTTGATACTTGACAAGAACATGTTTCCAATTGATTACCAGGGAAAACAATCCAAGACTTAAGTCATCATTTTTGGATGTCAGAATGTCTGAAAGCCTCATACAATCAAAATGTGGCTTCAGTATAAATTAAAGAATCAAAATCATGATAAATTATTGCCATCTTTGGTGGAGGAGATATTCCTGAAAGGTATAGAACTTACTATTGCTAAGTTAGGAAGAAAAAGATAACATGGCAAAATATAAATTTAAATTTTGATTAGAAAAAATATTTAAGATAATAATGAAATCTGTCCTCTCTCATCTGTGAAGTGATAAAAACTATACTGACTTAATTTCATTGAAAAGACTAAAAGATGAATGAATTAAAGTGAAAAGTGCTATTACAGAACTCCTATTCCTCAGCAATGGGGGTAATTAGTCTCAGGTCACTCTTTCGTTATTCTCAGTCTCACTCACTCCTACTTCGAAGGTCTTGCTTTTCACAATCATGAAGCTCTTCTGGGCTTCCCTTTCTCATAGGTAGATTATTGTCCTATCTTCAGCACCTCCCTATTCTTCCCTGTCCTGAGAAATGGCTTCTGGGGTAATCTTCATTGACTAACATTTTTTTAAGTCACTTCACTCTCAACTTCAGAGCCTAGAGCTTGTTGTACCTAATTGCCTACCAAATTCAAATTACACTGGCAGCATTCAAAGCTTCCCCCACTGACTTGTACCTGCTTCTATAGGTTACTTGCCATTGCATCACTACTTACTATCTGAGAAACAGATGTGCCACTTTTATTGTTCTTTGTACACACAGCCCTCTGTTTTTGGTTATTCTTTAATGATATTTTGAAGACAGTGGCTATTGTACTATGCTAGGTTCCAGGGCGCAAATATGAACCAACAATGTCTCATTCTTCAAGGTTTGCAGGAACAGATATACGACAGGCATAAGTGTCTGAAATACTGTGTGGTAAGTGCAGTAATATAATTATAAATAAGTTATAGGGTGGTAAAAAGAGAAATAAATATGAAGACAAATTTGTAACACTATTTTGTTCACATAACAAGCAGTTATTGTGGCTTATAAGTTCCAGGAAGGCAAGAACTTTCTTTTGATTATGTAGGTACTTCAAAAGCATAGGTTGAATAACTGTCAGCTCCTTCCAAAGTAAGGAGCTATCCCTGACATTTCATTCTACATAGAGAGTTGATGATAATAGTATATTTGCTTTTTCAATTGTAAAACCACTATCTTTTGGTTGAAATTACCCTGGAGGAGGAGTAAGAAAGCCTAGGCTTTGGTCCTGACTTGTTCCTAATAAGCCATGTGACTTAGAACAAGGCATTTCACTTCACTGTGTGTCATCCATTTTCTCTCTACAATGAATAGGTTGAACTAGATGTCCCTAATTTCTTATTCTGCTCTCACAGTCTTTAATTCTCTGTGTCAGCATTCCTTCATTTCTTCAACAGACACATACTAATAGAACCTATAGTGTGTGTGCCACTAGATCTTAAGATTTGTTTATGTCACAGCTATTCAGATTTCATTTCTAAGCTGGGGCTGGATGTCTTGACAGCTAGAATCAGCAAAGCGATTAACCACCTAAGATTAGTGCTCTGTGATTTACTTTCCCACTTCTTTAACCCTGGAGACATTGGCATGGAGAGAGAAACTTCAGCTCTTTGAGCATTCTCCTGGTCACACAGAAAAGCAGGACTCCACATCATGTTTGGCATGTTTGTTGATAGGGAGACTCTGGAGTGACTGAGTGAAGACTGGAACTGAGCTAACCTGACAGTTTGAGAGCTTAAAAGCATCGATTAGTTCATGTGTAAGAATCTGACCTTCTAACTTCCTCCATATTGTGGTTTTGGTTCCTATAATAAGAATTATAGGAAAAAAACAAAAAGCAAAAAAGAAAGAAACCTTATTCTTTCACCAAAATAATAGTGATTATTCTACCAAAATAATAAAGGACATGAATTAGTAGACACCAGTGAGTACAATTTTAAGAGTCTTACACACTAAGGACTAAACTGACAAGGATACAGTCTGGGGATTGCATTTCATATGTGTCCTCAGTACACATTCCCATGTTAATCACCTTTACAAGAATCAACTTTCAGTGAGAGATGACCACAAATGCATTTTGTGCCATATTATCAGGCTACCCATTGACAGATATTCATATTGCAGTTTTTAATTAGGTGACAAAGCAGCTTCACATATACAGTAGTTGGTGCTAACGAAAATTTACACGAGGAACCAAAGGAAATTAAATAGATGTGAATATTATCATTTTTCACTTTTATTTGTGGTAACAAGAATGTGTGAATTGAAAAATCTAAAGAAAGATAATGGTTGCCTTAGTTTTAAACATGAAATATACTGAATAAGAAGTCACACTGGTAAATACAAAAAATTACTTTAATGTTTTATTTTGACACTTTGTAACAATAACAGAAACACACCATATTTATCTATTCTAACTCTCTAGCATTGTGATGAATGGGCCATAAAAAAACCTACCAATTAATGCTAAGTAAAATAAAACTAAGTTCATATTTTATAGAGAAAAGGGTGACAATGCCTATTTTAAAATGGCCTATTATAGATATGAATATGAAAAGAAGAGATAACCACCAGGGAAACAAACTCAGTATTACGCACTTTATTGTTACTTCACAGCTTGAAGATTTTTGGACATGATGTGTTTGGCGAAGTTCATCGGATTTGCTGCAATAAGTCAACTGTTCTCAAAAATCTCATGTATCTGAATAATTCTCTCTTTAACTTAGCTACTCTATTTTCTATTCCTTGTTTTTCTTCTTAAATATATTTGAGAATATATTATATTTGAGAATATATGATTTTTAGTTAACAAATAGTGTGTGTGCCACTAGATCTTAAGATTTGTTTATGTCAAATGATGAAAATTTGTAAACTCTACGTTATCTTTTCTGAGTTATTCTTTCTGTTATGATGAACTTCCTAGGAACTTACCCCTATGATATCATGTGAAATTAAAATTATCAGCACTGGCAAATTATATATAAATATATATTTCCTATATCTTCCAAGAATGATATGATTTCTGAAAGAATAATCCCATACTTTAATTTCTAATTTCCATTTACACCCCTAATCTACCAGCACTGTATTCCATATTTAACAAACCGTCAATCAATACTTAGAATCATCATGTTTTCCAAATCATATTGGAGCTGGCATATCTTTGATTATATTTATTTTTTTAGAAAAGTGTCACTGATATCCAAACATATTAATAAATACAATTATCTTAAAAAGTTCAAACAATATCAAGAAATTCAGTTCATCATTTAAAAAAACTTTTTCCTTTTTCTACAGATAGAGGAAGAGTAGAGATGGAGCTGGAGGCCATTGAAGGATTCTTTCTATGTAAGCTGTCTAAAATCTTTGTTAATTTGTCTGATTTTTACTATTACTGTACCATAAATATTATAGATATATTTTATATAAACATTTGTGACAAAAGAATTGATTTACCATCAATAATTTATCAATTTTATAAAAGTGTGTGAGATCTTCTGAATAACCACTATTTGTGGGACCCATGCTTTGTCTTTATACAATTCTATTTTGTGTGTGGATATATGCTCATAATAATTATGCTTCTATCTATTTATCTATCTTTCTAAATTGCATATCAAATGGTAGATGGTCAAGTAACTTATTGGAATGGTAAATAGAATGTGTAGTTCAATGTAAACACAAATGGTAAAAAGCTGCTTAATAAATTGTCAGAATATACTATGACATATGATAGCAGTCAGTTTTAAAACACATTTGAAACATATGATGGTGAATAATGAGAAATCTCTCCACTGGCTTTGAGAAAAAATGTATTTTGTTCTTTGCATGCCCTAGAACATCTAGCCTTACCTTACACATAACAGATGGACAATGAACATGTGTTGGATGCATTTCTGACAGTGTAGACAGAGAGTGGCATGTAATATGATTTATGAAACAAAGAGAAACAAATAGTCTTGAAGAGAGGGAAAGAGGATGACAAAAAGTCTGTTTCACAGTAATTTCTCATTAATGGTGATGCTGCTTTCTCAACCGACTGCTTGGCAAGGGACTATCTGATTTGCTCTCTGCAGCCAGCCTATTGATTTTGTGGGTCGATGTAATCTGATGCATAAAGAGGCAAGAAAATGGGAGGCAACATTGTCCTAGATAACTGCCAAGAAGCAGATAGTTTACATTTGATGCATCCAGGCTAAGTGGCCCCATATGAAGTAGAATTATTAGTAAAAACAATCCTAACACTGACAATTCTCTTTTTCAGTAGTTCTACTGTTAGTGAAATATTTGTTACATTTAAAGAAAAGAGAAGATAGGCTTGAGAGATTAACTGTATATGGATACAAGGTAAAAATTGCTTTTCCTTTCTTATATACACAGTGTTGTACATATACATATCAAAGTCTAATTATAAGTCTTAGATTCCAGTGGCTCTAGGTTTTTATTTCTCTAGACATCTACTGTCTAACTATTTTACTGCCAGTTAGTGCTCACACTGCATGCAAGTTAAAATGATTAGCTTGGAGAAGACACCAACAATAAAACAACATCTTCAAAGCAAAAATTTTAAACCAACCAAGCAACCAACCAAACAAAAATCCAGAAAAACAAGCAAAAAATGCAATTTATAAAATAAGCAAAAATTGTTGAGGAAGAGAATAAAATTATTGTAAAAAAGAGGATTTTGAGTTAAATTCCAGTTTTAATATGCCCAGCAGAATTCTTAACACAAATTATACACTCACAAATTGCTAGTTTCTTTCCTTCCACCCCAGGAGAGAATGTTAAATGTTACCTGCCATAGAGGATCTTTCTGCTCAGGGAAGAGCTCAAAATACTTGTGGGCCAGCTGCACTGGAGGCAGAGTTTGCAATTTCAGGTTGGTCCAGCTCTGCACAAAGTTGGCCAAGTTCACAAAGGTATATAATCCTAGGCGGTCATTTCCATAGTTTGATAAATGGGTCATGAAAATGCTGATCTGAAAGATAAAAATGACCACAAAAATATCATATGCTTAAGCTCAAAAGTAGCAGTACAAGCCCCAGGCAGCACTTCGCCTCACCTTGGAATTTCACAAGAATTACATTGATCTTTTTAAGTGGAAAGCCACACATTTAATTTTAATCACAAAATAACACTTAAACTCACTTTTAAAATTAAAATTGAAGTTGAGAGTGTCATTTCCTCACTGTTCTTCAGAAGTATAGTGTTACTTTGCATATCAGTTTTGCTTATTGTGGAACAAATACCATCAAACTTCAATCTAGTAACTTTCAGACCAGTGAAGAATCAATATTAGACCAGTTCTAAAATTAAACAAATTTTCCAGAACTTTTCTGGTGTAGATATGTGTACAGGTTGAAATAGAATCAGACTCAAGAAAACATGTTTCTTTGTGGTCTTATTAAACGAATTTTATTGCGGTAGAGACTGTAAATGTTTGCACAGAAACTGATTGCATTTAGCCAGAAACTCTTCCCCATTCATTAATCCTCTTACAACTTTTCATACCCCAGTATTAACCCTAAAAATATCATGGCATTTCAGTGTTGTTCTTTTGTGTATCATAGACAAAGAAAAAGTGAAATTAGATTAATTGATATTGAAAGAACAACCAAAAATTCAAATGTTGTTACAAACATAATCTAATATTTAGTTTATTAGGCATTGCAGCAGGGATTTTAAAAAATACTAAATAAAAGAGAAATTGCAAAATTCTGATTTAAATTGCAGAGATCGTTTATGCAACTCATAAAAAAGAGAGTTCATTACTTTATGACAAACATAATTTTGTACTTGTTCCTCAATCTCATAATATTTTCAAATTTAATTATCTTAAAAATTCATTTTACTATTTGCTGTATTGATCTGTATTGTAAATGTTTTATAACAACCCAAATATTATAATGAAATAATTTATTAACTTTATTAGAAATGCAAGGCTAAAACAAGGTTATAAATAATAATATTAGAACAAATGTAACATCTGAAGCTGAACAGAAAAATAATATAGAAGAAAAGTCAAGTGTCTCATGGCTAATATTTTTTATGAAAACTCGCTGGCACTTTTTTAAGAGTTTATGTTTCTTGGTGTGGTTATTTGGAAATAAAATGGGTTTGCAGAACTATTCCAACGTTAATTTTATTGACACCTGGTTAGATATTAGCCATGCAATAAAGACTATATGCAGACCTTCTGTTCCCATGATCTAATATGTCACTGGATAATCGTAAATGTCTAAAGAGGAGGTCTTTTAACTTAAAAAATAATAGAAGCATTATCTTGTACCAGAATTTAGAAAATCTACTCTGGCAAGGCACTGTAAGTTAAAACCCCTCGAGTAGTGGCGGAGCAAGATGGCCGAATAGGAACAACTCCAGTCTCTAACTCCCAGCGCGAGCGACACAGAAGACCGGTGATTTCTGCATTTTCAACTGAGGTACTGGGGTCATCTCACTAGGGAGTGCTGGATAATCGGTGCTGGTCAGCTGCTGCAGCCCGACCAGTGAGAGCTGAAGCAGGGCGAGGCATCGCCTCACCTGGGAAGCACAAGGGGGAAGGGAATCCCTTTTTCTAGCCAGGGGAACTGAGACACACAACGCCTGGAAAATCGGGTGACTCCCATTCCAATACTGCGCTTTAAGCAAACGGGCACACCAGGAGAATATATCCCACACCTGGCCGGGAGGGTCCCACGCCCACGGAGCCTCCTTCATTGCTAACACAGCAGTCTGCGATAACCACAAGGCAGCAGCGAGGCTGGGGGAGGGGCGCCCACCATTGCTGAGGCTTAAGTAGGTAAACAAAGCCGCTGGGAAGCTCGAACTGGGTGGAGCTCACAGCAGCTCAAGGAAACCTGCCTGTCTCTGTAGACTCCACCTCTGGGGACAGGGCATAGTTAACAACAACAACAACAAAAGCAGCAGGAGCCTCTGCAGACGCAAACAACTCTGTCTGACAGCTTTGAAGAGAGCAGTGGATCTCCCAACACCGAGGCTGAGATCTGAGAATGGACAGACTGCCTGCTCAGGTGGGTCCCTGACCCCTGAGTAGCCTAACTGGGAGACATCCCCCACTAGGGGCAGTCTGACACCCCACACCTCACAGGGTGGAGTACACCCCTGAGAGGAAGCTTCAAAAGTAAGAATCAGACAGGTACACTCGCTGTTCAGCAATATTCTATCTTCTGCAACCTCTGCTGCTGATACCCAGGCAAACAGGGTCTGGAGTAGACCTCAAGCAATCCCCAACAGACCTACAGCTGAGGGTCCTGACTGTTAGAAGGAAAACTATCAAACAGGAAGAACACCTATACCAAAACCCCATCAGTATGTCACCATCATCAAAGACCAGAGGCAGATAAAACCACAAAGATGGGGAAAAAGCAGGGCAGAAAAGCTGGAAATTCAAAAAATAAGAGCGCATCTCCCCCTGCAAAGGAGCGCAGCCCATCGCCAGCAACGGATCAAAGCTGGTCAGAGAATGACTTTGACGAGATGAGAGAAGAAGGCTTCAGTCCATCAAACTTCTCAGAGCTAAAGGAGGAATTACGTACCCAGCGCAAAGAAACTAAAAATCTTGAAAAAAGAGTGGAAGAATTGACAGCTAGACTAATTAATGCAGGGAAGGTCATAAATGAAATGACAGAGATGAAAACCATGACATGAGAAATACGTGACAAATGCACAAGCTTCAGTAACCAACTCGATCAACTGGAAGAAAGAATATCAGCGATTGAGGATCAAATGAATGAAATGAAGCGAGAAGAGAAACCAAAAGAAAAAAAAAGAAAAAGAAATGAACAAAGTCTGAAAGAAGTATGGGATTATGTAAAAAGACCAAATCTACGTCTGATTGGGGTGCCTGAAAGTGAGGGGGAAAATGGAACCAAGTTGGAAAACACTCTTCAGGATATCATCCAGGAGAACTGCCCCAACCTAGTGGGGCAGGCCAACATTCAAATTCAGGAAATACAGAGAACGCCACAAAGATACTCCTCCAGAAGAGCAACTCCAAGACACATAATTGCCAGATTCACCAAAGTTGAAATGAAGGAAAGAATCTTAAGGGCAGCCAGAGAGAAAGGTCGGGTTACCCACAAAGGGAAGCCCATCAGACTAACAGCAGATCTCTTGGCAGAAACTCTACAAGCCAGAAGAGACTGGGGGCCAATATTCAACATTCTTAAAGAAAAGAATTTTAAACCTAGAATTTCATATCCAGCCAAACAAAGCTTCATATGTGAAGGAGAAATAAAATCCTTTACAGATAAGCAAATGCTTAGAGATTTTGTCACTACCAGGCCTGCCTTACAAGAGACCCTGAAGGAAGCACTAAACATGGAAAGGAACAACTGGTACCAGCCATTGCAAAAACATGCCAAAATGTAAAGACCATCGAGGCTAGGAAGAAACTGCATCAACTAACGAGCAAAATAACCAGTTAATATCATAATGGCAGGATCAAGTTCACACATAACAATATTAACCTTAAATGTAAATGGACTAAATGCTCCAATTAAAAGACACAGACTGGCAAACTGGATCAAGAGTCAAGACCCATCAGTCTGCTGTATTCAGGAGACCCATCTCACATGCAGAGACATACATAGGCTCAAAATAAAGGGATGGAGGAAGATCTACCAAGCAAATGGAGAACAAAAAAAAGCAGGGGTTGCAATCCTAGTCTCTGATAAAACAGACTTTAAACCATCAAAGATAAAACAGACTTTAAACCATCAAAGATCAAAAGAGACAAAGAAGGCCATTACATAATGGTAAAGGGATCAGTTCAACAGGAAGAGCTAACTATCCTAAATATATATGCACCCAATACAGGAGCACCCAGATTCATAAAGCAAGTCCTTCAAACCCCTCTATAGGTTAAAGACACCTAAATGTTAGTTGATAAAATGGTCTTACTTGAGATTCATATGGAATCATTTAAACAAATACAGGCATATATGTCACTGGCCAATATTACACTGACCAATCTGATAGATATCAGTTCGTTGTTTGAATGCCCTTTTTATTGTAGAAAACACATTCTCTGTTATGTGTCATACTAGAATACTGAAAAAAATATCTGAAGGAAACCTGTTAAAATGATCAAAGTCACACTTCATCATGGTTGAAGGTAGAGAAGAGAATGTGGTTTTAATGTCCCTAACTTACATAAAGTCATAGCTAAAATTTATATAATGCTTGCTTACTATGTACTAAGCAGGATTCTAAGCCCTTTACATAGATGAAATAATTAAATCCTCTCAATGCTGTTACAGGTAACTACTGCTATTGTCTCCTTTTACAGATGAAGAAAATGAAGCACAGAGCAGTTAAGCAACTTGTTCAAGTTCTACATCTAGTCAGTGGCAGAGTAGGAATTTAAACCCAGGCAGCCAGATTCCCAATTCTGACATGTAACTGAAACTTTCACCAAAACATGTATATAGATTGAGTTTGACATCCATCATTTTTTCCTTTTGCCCTTTTCAACAACAACAAAAAAGCAAGACAAAGAACATATTTTTATAGAAGGTAGTAGAAAACTATGTAAGTATTATCTTGGCAGCTTAAAGTTTTTGTTTTTCTTTTTACATTGAAATGAAAAAAAATATTTTGGAAACCTTAAATGAAATCTTTTAAGACAATGAGTTATAGCATCTGAGAAGAATATTACTAATAGACTGCAAATTTATCTTTAAAGACAATATCACTGCTATCATATTTCTAGTCCTTTTTTAATCCTTGAAATATATTCAAATATTTTATTTGAAACATCAAAAAAGACAATAGATATTTTTAAAAATTATTTATTTAATTTATCTAGGTAGAAATTTAAGTTAAACCCCTTAAGTTAAACCTCTTAATCCCTTTACATTTAAGTTAAACCTCTAAATATTAGTTGACGATGATTTTAATTGAGATTCATATGGAATCTCAAGTAAAATTTAAAACATTTAAAAATTGTAAATGATTCCATATGAAGATCAAGCAAAATCATTGTATCAACTAATATTTAGGAGTTTAACTTAAATTTCTACCTAGATAAATTATATAAACATAACACTGTCCAATGTCAAATTGGCCAATCTCTCACCCTTAAATTCTTTTATCTCAAATAGAAAGTTCCCTCTTGGCAGGACTTAGTTGCAGAGTTTCTGTAACATAGTATCGTATCAGTAGTTGATGACCACATAATTGCCACTGTTATCATGAGAACTTCTTGATAATCACCACAAAATAATATGCATTTGATCCCAATAAGTATGCATTTATCTCATGTCACTGCTGTAATTAAGAAATAAGGCAGTGTAAGTAACATGCTTCAGGATAATTATGGTTTCCCAGGACTGAAAATAGTATGAAAACCAGGCTGCCGGCTAAATGCCTGAAGAAATATAATAATGTCCTAGAAATCTACCACCTGCCCTTTTAGCATTGTGATTTTAAGAAGGAATTGTAAGGCACCTGTGAGAGTCTAAAGTCTGACAAAATTATAAATCAGAATATTACTTTGAGAGTATCATAAAGAGTATTTTTATATCATAAGCAGATGTATATTATCATTTCATTAAGGTATTAATATAGACTTTTAAAAGATTTTTGTAGCAGACTGGTTCTAAGTCATTTTTCCAGAGCATTCTTAGGAGGATAAGCTTTGTTTGATGACAAAAAAAAAAAAAAAAGTGTAAAACTGAATGCAGGGCAAATGGAAAATCTGTCTTTGAAAGAAAGCAGAGTCTGGAGATATGTGGTTCTAAGCTGAGGCATGCTGCTGCATTTAAATTTTCCTTTACTGAGAATAAAAACAAGCACCTTGTCCATATTGGTTGCAATCACTGTTGTATGGGACAATATGTGCACATGCCTTACTGGTTAGAAACAAATTAGTGCTGGTATATGGTCAATTGGTTGCACTTTAAGAAAAACAATTCTGCAAGCACAGCTTAACTGTGCATATCTGGCTTGCTAAAATCACCTATTGTGCAGACAGAGCATTTTAAGAGTTTTAGCATTTCTGGGCAAATGGCTTCTTTAAACAACCACAATAAAACCTATTTCAGAGAGTGTAGGTGTATAAGACAAATTAAAAATGGATGTTGTTGAGGCATAAATAAGAGAATTCAAAAGACATGTGGTATGAGATAGTAGCAAATAATTTTTCACAGACTTACATTGCTACAATTTTTTACTGTTTATTTTGTTTTTTTATATATTTATTTTGATTATTATTTTCTTATTGCATATTAAAAATAATCTTTCTCAATAGTGTACTCCCAAAAGTATCATCTGGGGAAAGTATGACAGTACTACACGGATAAAAATGGTTTATATATACAACCTACTGAACCTTGAAATATTGCCGCTCAGAGAAACGCATTGATTCAAACAAGCAGAGCTTCATGTGAAAAGGACAGGAAAGGACATCTTGTTCAATGGACGCATTGGAGAATAAGATATTCAGTAAGTGCTAATTTCAGTAGGCCAATTGCAGCAGGCTTTCCAAGAGGGCACCGAGGTCCGGGTGCCATTGCTTCTGTCATCAAGCACTCCGGACTGGCTTTATCTTGTTGTTGGCACTTCTACCTATGTTTCTCCCTCAACTCTCAAGGCTCTCAACTTCATTATAACGAAACATGAAACAAGTCTAAACTTTCTTATCTGTTGTAAAAATATACAAGCAAGCTTATGGGCACCTTCATAGTCTATTCATTCATTCATAGTCATTAGAAATATAAGTAGTTTTTCATTAACCTGATTGTCAGATACAATACATATATTCAAAATTTGGGAAGACATTATCTATGGAATAAATCTGTTTAATGATGTATCTAAAGTTCAAGGAAAAAGGAAGTTTTATGTATCATAATGTATAAATCTTGATGACAGGAAATTGAGTAAATATAATTGAACTTTATGAATAATCCTTAACTGTGGGTAAACACACTGTCATAGGACAAATGGAATGGTGGTAAATAAATTAGGCAACTGGTTATCCCCCTGAGTGTTTAATTAAAAATTATACAATTAATTGTTTTTTTTAACATTTTGTTTTTGTCTTATGAAGCTGCCAATATCCAAAATATAAGAAGAGAAGAAAAAAGGGAAGATCAAAATAAAAGTGAAAGGCCTTATTTTATCCACAAAATGAAGCATTACTCTCCAAGTTGAGTTAGAATATTTTCACTGCCAAGACCAGAAGAGTTTCCTTGCTTTTCCTACTTGTATGACAAATAGAATGGTATTGTAAACTGTATGATCACGAATATCAGTAGCCAGATATATTATACAGCATTTTTAAATTGGAATTAAAAATCATTTTTAGAGCATACATTTTTAGTTAAAGTACACACTGAATATTTGGGTATTTAGTCCTGTGCCTTACAGTGCCTTTAAAAGTCAAATCATTTACAGAATAGTCAGATATTTGGTTCCTAGGAAAAAAAATGCACAATCACAAACACAGAAGGAAACAATGGCTTTGTAGAGCAAGGAGAGAGGCACCCTGTTTTAGGGCAGCTTGCTTTGTGCTCATGCTGCAGCACAGTATTTTTCAAGATAGGTATTAAATATTAGCAGGCAGTTTCCATTTTTGCCTCTGTGGCTCTGACAGCGTGCTGCTTTTCAGAATAGTTCAATTGTGTTTAAAAATATGTCCATTAGCTTGTTAAATTATTGATTATGCTTTTAGTTCTCATAAAATGTGAAGGTAGATGGAATACAGGGAAATACATCCCTGATGGCTCATCTGATGGGCTTTGGCATTGTACTCACATTTTTCTTATAAAAGGTAATTTTGTGTCTTTATTTTATTCTAAAAATAGTCTGGAACCACACAAGGGATATTAAGAGTCAGACTAGGCTTAGCATTACTAATATGAGTGCCAATAACACTTCTTGATTTAAACACACATAACTATTGGTAATAATTGTAGGCAACCCAGTCTTAGGCAACTCTTCAGGCCTGAGCAACTAATAACTTGGTAAATGTCAACATCTATGTTCTTAGATATCAAAAGTAAGGAAAGTTTGTCCAAACCTAATATAACTATATTAATCTTTTGCTCAATCTAAAAATGGCTCTCAGCTTGTAGTCTACTATTTGGATACATCACTTTGTTTTTTTAAAAACAAAACACTCCAATGAATCATTGATTAATGATTGATCTTAACATATTATGTTGTTGAATGTTAATGTTAATTTACTTATATAACTTTACGAAATGGTTTTATGTGCACTTTTGTTGTGTTACTAGGAACTAAGAAACTATCTTATTTATGAGAAAAGGAAATGAGGATCAAGGGTTTCAGGTGGCCTGTCTGAGGTTATATAGTGAATTCTAGCAAATCGGGCATTCAAAGTAGTCAACAAGCAGATTGCACACTTAATAATTTGTTAAGAGAATAGTTCTTACATTAAGCATTATTAAGACATACACACGCGCGTGTGCGCAAAGCTGGGCATAGGAATTTAGAATTAGTATTCTATCTTATTCCATGGTTCTCCCAGAACTTTGGCGACAAATTCATCAAACTTCCATCTATTTTCTGTTTCGTCTTCTTCTATTATTTTATTTACCTGGTAAATTTTATTTATAACAACTCTATATTGCAACTAATGATATTTCTTCATAAGCTTTTCCTAGAATGGATTAAATCTAAAATATCACTTACATATTTTTACTTTTTTGGAAATGAAAATAAAATTTGATATTTCAATATGTATATCTATGCGCACACATACATTTCAGCTGATTACTGACTCTAGACACTTCAAGATAACAAGTACTGAAGAAAGAAATGATTGTTTCACTTGGAAATTTTTTTTTTTTTTACTTTTTTAAAAATTTATTTCTTTATTTTTTTTTATTATACTTTAAGTTCTAGGGTACATGTGCATAGCATGCAGGTTTGTTACATATGTATACTTGTGCCATGTTGGTGTGCTGCACCCACCAACTCGTCAGCACCCATCAATTTGTCATTTATATCAGGTATAACTCCCAATGCATTCCCTCCCTCCTCCCCTCTCCCCATAATAGGCCCCGATGTGTGATGTTCCCCTTCCCGAGTCCAAGTGATGTCATTGTTCAGTTCCCACCTATGAGTGAGAACATGCGGTGTTTGGTTTTCTGTTCTTGTGATACTTTGCTAAGAATGATGGTTTCCAGCTGCATCCATGTCCCTACAAAGGATGCAAACTCATCATTTTTTATGGCTGCATAATATTCCATGGTGTATATGTGCCACATAAAATACTGGCAAACCGGATTCAGCAGCACATCAAAAAGCTTATCCACCATGATCAAGTGGGCTTCATCCCTGGGATGCAAGGCTGGTTCAACATTCGCAAATCAATAAACGTAATCCAGCATATAAACAGAACCAAAGACAAGAACCACATGATTATCTCAATAGATGCAGAAAAGGCTTTTGACAAAATTCAACAGCCCTTCATGCTAAAAACGCTCAATAAATTCAGTATTGATGGAACGTACCTCAAAATAATAAGAGCTATTTATGACAAACCCACAGCCAATATCATACTGAATGGGCAAAAACTGGAAAAATTCCCTTTGAAAACTGGCACAAGACAGGGATGCCCTCTCTCACCACTCCTATTCAACATAGTGTTGGAAGTTCTGGCTAGGGCAATCAGGCAAGAGAAAGAAATCAAGGGTATCCAGTTAGGAAAAGAAGAAGTCAAATTGTCCCTGTTTGCAGATGACATGATTGTATATTTAGAAAACCCCATTGTCTCAGCCCAAAATCTCCTTAAGCTGATAAGAAACTTCAGCAAAGTCTCAGGATACAAAATTAATGTGCAAAAATCACAAGCATTCTTATACACCAGTAACAGACAAACAGAGAGCCAAATCAGGAATGAACTTCCATTCACAATTGCTTCAAAGAGAATAAAATACCTAGGAATCCAATTTACAAGGGATGTAAAGGACCTCTTCAAGGAGAACTACAAACCGCTGCTCAGTGAAATCAAAGAGGACACAAACAAATGGAAGAACATACCATGCTCATGGATAGGAAGAATCAATATCGTGAAAATGGCCATACTGCCCAAGGTTATTTATAGATTCAATGCCATCCCCATCAAGCTACCAATGAGTTTCTTCACAGAATTGGAAAAAACGGCTTTAAAGTTCATATGGAACCAAAAAAGAGCCTGCATTGCCAAGTCAATCCTAAGTCAAAAGAACAAAGCTGGAGGCATCACGCTACCTGACTTCAAACTATACTACAAGGCTACAGTAACCAAAACAGCATGGTACTGGTACCAAAACAGAGATACAGACCAATGGAACAGAACAGAGTCCTCAGAAATAATACCACACATCTACAGCCATCTGATCTTTGACAAACCTGACAAAAACAAGAAATGGGGAAAGGATTCCCTATTTAATAAATGGTGCTGGGAAAATTGGCTAGCCATCAGTAGAAAGCTGAAACTGGATCCTTTCCTTACTCCTTATACGAAAATTAATTCAAGATGGATTAGAGACTTAAATGTTAGACCTAATACCATAAAAACCCTGGAAGAAAACCTAGGTAGTACCATTCAGGACATAGGCATGGGCAACGACTTCATGTCTAAAACACCAAAAGCAACGGCAGCAAAAGCCAAAATTGACAAATGGGATCTAATTAACGTAAGAGCTTCTGCACAGCAAAAGAAACTACCATCAGAGTGAACAGGCAACCTACAGAATGGGAGAAAATTTTTGCAATCTACTCATCTGACAAAGGGCTAATATCCAGAATCTACAAAGAACTCAAACAAATTTACAAGAAAAAAACAAACAACCCCATCAAAAAGTGGGGAAAGGATATGAACAGACATTTCTCAAAAGAAGACATTCATACAGCCAACAGACACATGAAAAAATGCTCATCATCACTGGCCATCAGAGAAATGCAAATCAAAACCACAATGAGATACCATCTCACACCAGTTAGAATGGCAATCATTAAAAAGTCAGGAAACAACAGGTGCTAGAGTGGATGTGGAGAAATAGGAACACTTTTACACTGTTGGTGGGATTGTAAACTAGTTCAACCATTATGGAAAACAGTATGGCGATTCCTCAAGGATCTAGAACTAGATGTACCATATGACCCAGCCATCCCACTACTGGGTATATACCCAAAGGATTATAAATCATACTGCTATAAAGACACATGCACACGTATGTTTATTGCGGCACTATTCACAATAGCAAAGACTTGGAATCAACCCAAATGTCCATCAGTGACAGACTGGATTAAGAAAATGTGGCACTTGGAAATATTTTAATTCTCTTGCAGCACTAAAAGCAGATGCCAAGTTTTTTCACAATGGAACACAATAATAGATTTCCACTAAGAAACGTGTTCTAAAAATAAAAAGTAACTCTGATCTTCCAATTTCAAAGAGATACACTTTATTAATTTAGGTAGATGTTTCAAGATTTATTCCTCTAAGAACTACACTTAGAAGAAGAAATAGGCCAGGTGCAGTGACTCACGCTTGTAATCCCAGCACTTTGGGAGGCTGAGGCTGGCAGATCACCTGAGGTCAGGAGCTCGAGACCAGCCTGGCCAACATGGTGAAACCCCATCTCTACGAAAAATACAAAAAGTATCCAGGCATGGTGGTGGTTGCCTGTAGTCCCAGCTACTCAGGAGGCTGAGGCAGAAGAATCACTTGAACGCTGGAGGCAGAGGTTGCAGTGAGCCGAGATCACGCCACTGCATTGCAGCCTGGGTAACAGCAAGACTCTGTCTCAAAAAACAAACAAACAAACAAACAAAATGAGAAGTAAGAGAAAGAGGAGAGGAAAAAGAAAAAATAAAGAAGGAAAGAAAATAGAAGAAAGAAAGGAATAAGAGAAAAGCAAGAAGAAAGAAAGAGAGAGAAAGAAATAAAGAGAAAGAGGAAAGCAAAAGAAAGAAAGAAAGAAAGAAAGAAAGAAAGAAAGAAAGAAAGAAAGAAAGAGAAAGAAAGAAAGAAGAAATGAAAGGAAAAAGGAAGGGAGGAAAAGAAGCGAAGAAAAGCTCCAGAATCAAATACATCTCACCATGTGTAGGTCAGATGAGCAGTAAAAAGGTTAGGCTACTAAGAATTGTTTGGTTCATGTCTTTAAATCTCCACTTACAATAAACTTCAGTTATTGATCTTTCCACTCAGGCTACTTCCCTAAACACAGGAGCTCTATTGCTCCATGTGACTTTCATTGCGGTTTCATATAAGGTGTGCATCATCACAAGCATTTATAATTAATCACTATTGCTAGTTGATGTTGTAACACCCCATATCCCTGACTGTTAAAAGGAAATCTTTTTTGGGGTGTGTGAGAAACTACATTTTTGGTTAATTTGGAGCGGGCTTCATGAAGAAAATAATAGTAATGAAAGAGTTAAAAAATAAAAAAAGATATTGATTAAAATATCCCAGAATTTTGTATTTCATAAGTCTGAAAATATTAAAAAATCAGATTGCTATAATATTCATATTGTTTTGATTTGCACACAATGGAACAATACAAACATGAAATTTGGAATTAGAATGACTACGCTTGAGAACTGGCTCTTCATTACTGTATCAATTAACTTCTCTGAATCTCGGACATCTCTATGGCTAAATGAAAACAATAATTTAGTTTACAGGTTTGTCGTGGTGCCCAAATGAGTTGAGGTATGCCAAAACATTTTGTAAAATGAAAAACATTATATATTATCACCATGGATATTCTGTTAAAATAAATTTAGAATAATTAATATATCAAATATAATGTAACTTATTTTATTTATATATAATAGATAATATATTTTGTAAGCAAAACCAGTGTTTCTTTGTTCCTCTGCTATCATCCATATATACCAAGGCCTATGATGATATAATTTCTGGTTAAACCAGAAAATTTTGGATACATGTATACCAGAGAGAAAATGACTAACTTTGATACCCAATAAATGAAACTCTTTTGTAGTCTTTGTGTTTTTAAGTTTTATTTCATTTTTAATTGATAAATAATAATTGTGTATATATATGAAGTACAATGTGAAGTTTTGATACATCATTGTGGAATTATCAAATCAGGCTAATTAGCATATCCATTACCTCAAATATTTACCTTTCTTTGTGATTAGTACATTTTAAATCCTCTTTTAGCTATTTTGAAGTATAATATTCATTATTATTCGCTATAGTCCCCAGGCTGTGCAATAGGACACTAAAACTTAATCCTAATACATGCAAGTTTTATCCACCAGAATCACCTCTGACAGCTGCAGTTAAAAATCAATATAGGAAGAGATTGTTAAATGGAATCCTTTGTTTCATTTTTAAAAGTTCAATTAGTAGACTTGAGAAGCAGACACTACTCAAGGGTAGTATGATGAGGTGATGCCTTGTTTTGCCCCTCCTCTACACACCCAAATCAAAGAGCACCCCCATCCGTCTTCCCCATTCCCTTGCCCTTCAGGCTACTCACTACCTGACATATTATGTATTTGTTTGGGTATTTATTGGCTATTCTCTCTGTCTCATGTTACATTTTAATCTCCTTGAATACAGGAACTCTGATGCTGTTGTTTACTGCTGTATCTTCAATGCATAGTAAAATACCTGGCACATAATAGGTATGCAAAAAATATTTATTGAATGAACAAATAAATCCTTGATAACATACACTTCTTTGCCAGCAGAAAATATGGAGTAATTTAATTGCTTTCCAATTATTCCCCAAGGTTTGAAAACACGAGGGGAAAAACAAAACACAATCCTAAAACCCTGAAAGCAGCTGGCATTTAACAGGATACAATGAATTGTTAAATTACATTTTTTATTTGTGTTTTCCATTTCCATTATCAGACTAAATGCAACTGAAGTTCTATTCTGCATCTGATTATTTACCAGTGTCCCAGTTTTCCCATCATAATATTTGGTTAGTGCATTATTAACAAATCAGAACTGTTTTGATTCAAGACCGGCTAGGGTGTAAACACCGATCTTCCTGAATAGAGAAGTTGGGCAGTGACTTTGTCAAAGCAGCAGTAAATAGGGCAGCTGTTCTAACTGAGAACAGAAGGCTCCTGCTATATTTCAGCGAGCAGACGCTTTACTCTCCATTTTTCTTGTACATTAATAAAGGCTTAGTCATTAAAAGGCAACACATGTTCACAACCGTATGGTTGTTGCATATATTTGTGTTTTGTTTTAGTAGGCAAGTCAGAACTGGGATTTTAGATGTCCCGGCAACTGTATTTTAGAATACCCTGATTTTCAACAAAGATCTCCCAATTTTATATGATGGGAGACAACCAAAGCTGCTTTCCATCTGAGTTATCTACCATTACTGTTTTTAAGAGATTAAATCTCCCTTTCAACCATGTTGCAGTGATGCCACATGAAAGTCACTGAAGTGCAAATTCATAATCCCAGGAATAATCATAGGCAGTTCAGCCATGGGGTGGAGAAAACATGTCCATTAGTAATCAGTGTAAGCTTCACTGACAGCCTCAAATAGAGTTCCACAGTTTTCAATGAAGAAAATAATGTCACATTTAGTTATTCAAGCAATCAACCAATTGAGAAACATTTATTAAATGCCTAACAGGTGCCTGACAGTCTATAAGAAACTAGAGATACAATACTAAATAAATTATCCATAGTTTTGCCTAAAGATGCTTAGGGTCAAATGGGAATATAAAAAAGAGAACAGCAGATTATGATACAATGTGAAATGGAAATTCTATTGTTCTATAATATCACATAGCTGCTTGGGGCAGGGCACTGATCTAAGACTTGCAGAAGTCTCCTTGAAACAGAAACATGGGAACTAAGGTCTCACGGAAGAGTAGAGAATCTTCATGTGAGACGATGGGTTGGAGTAGGAGCGGGGCTGAGATTATGTATCAGACAGAAACGCATAGTGAAAAGCAATTGGCAACACAGTGCCTTCTAGAAACTAAAAGTTATACAATGTGGTTCATGAAAGGAAAAGAAAGAGACCAGCTCATATAAATCTTTTAAACTGTTAAGGGCTTGGACTTTAATCCTAAGAGCAATAAGGAACCATTGAAGGATTTTGAGTAGGGAGGTATCATAGTCAGATATGCATTTTACAAATTCTTAGATCTTGACTGTCTTATGAAGAAGAGTGAAGACTGGAGGTGGGGAGTCATTTAGAAGGCTGCTGTAGGTGTATAATTGAGAGGTGATGACTACTTGAACAGTGACAATGGGAAAGGAGGGAAATTAAACAGATCTGATATATGTTAAGATACTGAATCTCTAATGATCTGTATTTGATTTGATGTCAGGGATGAAAAAAAAGGAAAGATCAAAGGGATACTCAGGTTTCTGGCTTAGGTGACTGGATAGATACTAGAGCAATTTCACCTAAATAGAGAACAATAAAGTGATGAGTGAAACAAAAGATTGAGAGGAACAGAAACCTCAAAATAGTGACTATCAGGAACCACACAGTGAGCTAACAAGGGAGGATAGAAACATGCTGCGCATGCTGCGGCTGCTCTGAGGGTCCAGATGAGCCCATATAAATGTATACAGCCTCTAATCTGCATGCTATTCTCCAGCAGTACACCAATGAGAAGCCAGTTATAGGTCTGGAGGAAACAGACAGCTGAATTATTCTAGCCTTGAGTATTTGCCAAATAAATGGAATCAAAGAGCAGTGGCATAAGAGACATGTTTGTACTGATTGGAAGACACGGATTGAAATGATCTCCCAATGTGCTTTCTTTAAATTAGTAACAGTTTCAATCTTCCAAAATATATTTGTATAATATGTTAAACAACTCAGTATGACTACAAGTAGATCATACTAAAAATATGTTTCCATATTGAAGTGTACATTTTAAAGTTTCTACCAAAGTGCATTAGGAAGCATTGACAATTACTTAGACATTTTTCTTTAATTCTACAGAACTCATATACCTTCTGCTCCCTCAAATGTCAAGGGAGTATTCTGATAAGTGACAACAATGAAGGAAGGGATATGTAGTGTGTTGTTTTAAAGGAAGAAAAAAAGGATCAAAATTATATCACACATTTACTCTCTTCCCTCTCCTATTAATAATTTAGAAGGAATTTTTTTTTTTTTTTTTTTAGTTTTCCTCTGGATCAAACTTAGCTTTTCATGACAAAACACATGAATTTCTTGTGGATCAAGGTGACACTAGGGAAAGTATCTTCACTCAAGTTATTTTGCACATAATTTCAAGCAAGAGGATTCCCCTCAAAGCAAGAGATCTCAATGAGTAAGAGGCTTTATGACATGTGGGCCTCAAGGGGGCAAAAAGAGTTGAATATACTTGTGCAATAGGATATGGGTAGAAAACATCACTGCTATGAGTCCTGAAGAACCACATAGGCTTCCCTGAGAAGTGCAGCATTTGAGTGTCAGCCACACCGGACATATACTTACTGAACCGGTGTTAACTAGTCAGTCAGTTATTAACAAATAGACTCAACATGGCCAGGGAACAGATTAGTGAGTTTGAAGAGAGGTAAAGAGAAACTTCCCAAACTAAAATACAAAGAGAAAAAAAAATAATGAAGAAGACCACAGAAATAAACATACAAGAAGTGAGGGACAATACCAAAAGTTGTAATATATCTGTAATGCCAGAATAGGAAAAAAGAGAGTGAAGCAGGAGAAAATTTAAAGTAATGACAGCTGAAAATATTCTATAATTAATGACATAAAGGATATCACAAATCTAGGAAGCGCAGGGAACACCAAGCAGGATAAGTACCAAACAAACATACAAAAACAAACAAATAAACAAACAAAAACACACCTAGAAAGCCAGAGGAAAAAGAAACATTACCTATTGACACACAAGGATAAGAATTACAGGGAATTTTTCATATGAAACCATGCAAGCAATAAGAGAGTGGAATAAAATATTTAAAATGTTAAAAGCTAAAAACTGCCAATCTGGAATTCTATACCCAACAAAGTTATTATTCAAAAGAGAATGAGAAATAAATACTCATAGACAAACAAGAAACAGGAATTTCTTTGTCAGTGGACTTGCCCTGAAAAAAGAAAAGTCAGATGAAGCTTTTTAGGCAGAGAAAAATGATATAGTTCAGAAACTTAAATCAACATAAAGAAAGAAAATGTGTTTAAAGGAATAAAGGTAAAATTATATTTTTATTCTACATTAATCTAAAAGATGACTGTATACAGCAATAAAAGTAATGCATTGGGTGAGTATAGCATACACGTAAGTAAAATGATTAACTGAAATGGCCTAAGAAATTACAAGGAAGCATTGGGGATCCTGAGTTATAAGGGACCTGCACTACAGCACTATCTGGCAAACAGTATACTGTTATTTTAAAGTTGTCTAGGTTAGTTTAAAATGTATATTGTCAACTGTGGGCAATCACTAGAAAGATTAAAATAATATATAATTGATGTGCTAAAAGAAGAGATAAAATGGAATTCTATAAAATGTTCAATTAAAACCAGAAATGTCGCCGGGCACGGTGGCTCAAGCCTGTAATCCCAGCACTTTGGGAGGCCGAGACTGGCGCATCACGAGGTCAGGAGATCGAGATCATCCTGGCTAACACGGTGAAACCCCGTCTCTACTAAAAAAATACAAAAAACTAGCCGGGCGTGGTGGCGGCGCCTGTAGTCCCAGCTACTCGGGAGGCTGAGGCAGGAGAATGGCGTAAATCCGGGAGGCAGAGCTTGCAGTGAGCCGAGACCGGGTCACTGGACTCCAGCCTGGGAGACAGCGAGACTCCGCCTCAAAAAAAAAAAAACAAACAAACAAACCCAGAAATGTCAAAACAGAAAGAGCAAGAGCAAATGCAAAAAGTAGAAAACAGATATAACTAGTATAAATAATTCAACCATATCAATAATCATTTTAATCATAAACTGTCCAAATACATAAATTAAGAAAACAAACAAGATCCAGATATTTGATGTGTATGACAGCAGTCCCCAACTTTTTTGACACCAAGGACCAAGAAGAAATTTTGACAACTTTTTTATGGATGGTTAGAGTAGGGGGAAGTAGGGAGTGGTTTCGGATGAAACTGTTTCACCTTAGATAATCGTCAGGCATTAGATTCGCATAAGGAGCCTGCAGCCTAGATTCCTTGCATGCTCAGTTCACAATAGGGTTCATGCTCCTATGAGAATCTAATGCCACCGCTGATCTGACAGGAGGCATATTTCAGGTTGTAGTGCTAGCTCGCCCCCCACTCACCTACAGGGTTGGGGACCCCTGGTCTACAAGACACTCCCTACAAAATAAAGACTCATATGAATTAGAAGTCAAGAGTTAGAGAAAGCCATGCCATGCTCACACTGATCAAAAGAATGCCAGGGTGCTTATACTAATTTTGGAAAACCCCACTTATAATGAGAAAGATTACTATGATAATGAGTACATTTGCTGCCCAGAGCTGACGCTGGACTTTGCACACTCACTCATCTGCTCATACACACATAATCACACTCTCATATCAAACGTGAACACATTAACTTGCACACTTATTCACACTTGCATGTGTGCACACATAGCAACTCCAAGCTGCTGGGGAGGCAGGAAAAGATAGTCAGCACTGGGAGGAGAAGAAAAAACTTTATTTGGGTTTGTAATTGCAGTTTTTAGCTCGAAACATCTATAATCTTCTTATAACTGAAAACTGCTAGAGAATTATAAATTCTGGCTAAGGAATCTTCCAAAATTCCCGTACTTTAGAGGAAGTAGCACATGTGAGAGTTCTCAACAAACTTATATACCATATATGTTCTAATAATAGTTCTTTAAGTCTCCACAGTGATGTGGCACCTTTAAAAATATTTTGTCTAAACATCTCAACAGAAATAATGCTTATATCTATATTAAAACTTGTTTTAAGAAAGGTTACACCAATATTTACTTATAATGTTGACTTGAATTAATTTTTCAAAAGTATTAATTTCTCATTTGAAAGTGCATTTTTTGTCTTTATTGCCTTTTAGTAGAAGTCATAGAAAACATATGAATGGTTCTCCAGTTTATGCTATATGAAGCATGTTAGAATAAATTATTTTTTGAAATATCGTGATCGACACTATCAAAATAAATATCATGATGTTTAAAAATAGAGGTATTGCTGGGCGCGGTGGCTCAAGCCTGTAATCCCAGCACTTTGGGAGGCCGAGACGGGCAGATCACGAGGTCAGGAGATCGAGACCATCCTGGCCAAAATGGTGAAACCCCGTTTCTACTAAAAAAATACAAAACCTAGCCGGGCGAGGTGGCGGGAGCCTGTAGTCCCAGCTACTAGGGAGGCTGAGGCAGGAGAATGGCGTGAACCCGGGAGGAGGAGCTTTCAGTGAGCTGAGATCCGGCCACTGCACTCCAGCCTGGGCGACAGAGCGAGACTCCGTCTCAAAAAAAAAAAAAATAAAATAAAATAAATAAATAAATAAATAAAAATAGAGTATTAAATTTTTGATTAAAGTGAACCAAGCGGCTAAAACGAATTTGGTTTGGAGGCCGACCCTATTTTGAGAGAGTAAGCTCAGAGTGGTTTTGCACTTTATATGTAAGATGATCTGAGAAACTAAAATTGTTTTCTTCTGTATTTCCCTCCTGTCTGCCTTTTTCCTCTTTTCTACTCTCTTGTATGCTGATATAAATATGGGTTTTGCTAGTCTTAGTCTTTTTATTATACTAGCAAACTGTTCTATAATTTCCAAGTTGTCAAAATCTGATCTGTATGCCAACAGGCTATACTTTTAAATACATGAATAGCATTGTGAACAAAAGTGTTCCTGTCAACTGTCCATTTCCCAGTACTAAAACATCTCCACCCTTGGTTATCTGTCACACAAGTTCTTTGAGATTTGAGTGTTGAACATGTGTCGCATGCTGGCAGTCTACCATTACAGATTATAGTCTGCTATTATAGATTAAAAAGCATTGTCCATTCACTGCTGATGGATCTCCTAGAACATTTGGACACGGTAACTCAACAAACAGCTGCAGTAACAAAGAATTTATGAAAGCTAGATTTTGCGTTGACAGAGCACTAATTTTAATAATGACAAATGGTCTCAGAATTCAATACTTTTTATAATATATTCATAACCTTCCTGGTCCTGAAACAAAGTAATTTGTATGCCTGAAAATTGTTTCTGTGCCTTAATTTGGTGCCCTTATGGATTTCTTGTATTTTTGTGTCAGTTTATTTGACAAAAAAGTTAAATGTTTTCTTAGTAATTTTTTTCAGTGAATGGTCATACAGGCAACATATGAGTGGATTTTTTTTCTTTCTCTTCTGTATTCCCATAGGATTTTGAGCATGGATTTCTAATACTGTTTACTGTATTTTAATTAATTATTTCTTCCACTAGCTGTGAGCATATCTGGATCTGGAATAAATTTTATACATTTTTAAAATAAATTTTATACATCTTTATCTTGGGCTCTGTATAGTTTCTAATAAAAACAGAGCAGGAATCACAAACTCAGTTGCATGTAAGGGATAAGCAATCAAGTTATAACTGAGAAGGTAAAGCCTATGAATTAAAAACATACAAAAAACAGGTACACATTTCTAGAAAGATCACATTCATGTTTGAGACAATAGGGAGTGGTGATGTCAATATCGAACTAGGGAGGTCACCTTTTGCTCTCTACTCTCCAACAGAAAGTTATGCTATATTTCAAAAGATTTCATGTAAATTTTGTTAATATATTTACAATTTTTAAATGATGAGCAATATGTTTGCCAAAGAAAATATGCCTGTTAGGTGAATTCAGGTCATTGGCAGACAGTTTTTCAAACTTTGAAGAAAGTATTTGTAAAATATAAGAATGGCTAGGTGCAGGGCATCACTGTCTTATGTGGTAGAAAAAGTCAAGAAGTGCTGAGATATGTCACTGTCCTACTTCTTCATTCTTGGAATTTAATGGAACTGAGTGTACTTCAAATACTTCAAAGTATAGAGGTAATCCTTGAATTCATTGAGGAACTCTTTGGATGGAGGCAGAAAACACTTTACGGTAGCTGTTTATTGTTCATCTGAAAGTTATTCATTATTTCCTGTGAAAATATCAAATTGCCAGTTAATGATGGTGAGAAATAAGTGTTTCTGATACAGCAATCACGTTTTAAACCCAACATAACAAAAAAGTTTGTGTGCCACCAAGTATTTTCTAATTTGTGAAGTACTAAAGACATTAAAAAAAAATTCTGTTTATAGTTTGTGGTTGTGCTCATTATCATGTAGTTTTTGATAGAACCAATCTTTGCTGATGGGAAAATTTATTTCTCTTATTCTGAGATACTATATGTTGCTTTATTCAATAAGAAAATAAGGAATAAATAATGAAGAAGTGATGGAGAGAAAAAAAATCCAGCAAGTACATAATGCTGGGTTATTCAAATCTCCTGATCTCCTAGTCTGCTTGTTGGAAAATAACAAACCGAATTTTTGAATACTTTTGTGGGAGTAGAGAGGTCTTAGCTTTATGAATTGCTTGCAAACAAAGGAACTCACAGGAGAACAGAGAAAACTGAAAAAGATAAGACAGAGTTATGCCGTTTAGTGAATATGTGGAATTATCTAGCAGATATACCTATGTAGTTTCTTCTTAAGAGATACATAATGGCCACTAATCCTTTGTGAATTACACTTTAGCTTTCAGATTGTGAAAACAACAATGCAGCAACAAAAAAGGCTAATGTAAAATCTCATATTCCTCAATGTGCTAAAGATTTATTCTTAAAGAATCTGAATTCAAAATCAGGTTTTAAATGAGAGACATTAGATTATATATGAAGACCTTTAAGAATATCTGGGTCTAATGTGAGACACTTTGGAAAGCAACAGCAAACTGTTTAGTGTAAAAATTGATAGACTTCAGAAATAAAACATGATTTTTTTTGTGATACAGAAAGAAATCAGATAAATAGAAATTAGTACACCTGCGACTTTTAATCTGAATTATATTAAGAATCAGGCAAGGGAAGATTATAATGCTGAAGAAGAGTTCAGGGCTTAAGTGTCAGAACTGTTTAAGAGGATGTCTGCCTGGTCATACATCTATAAGTTTTAGTGCTGAGTTTTTGGTTAACAAGGATAAACTGACATTCAGCTGCAGCTACACAGAAGAGGTTATGTGATTAAAACTTATAAGCATTGATGTCTGCTTGTTGGCACAAAAACAAACAGACATCCACACGCAGATCCACTTAATAATTATTCTATGAAATCCCAAACTATCTAGCTTAAAGTAATTTGGCATTTAAAATCCTTTAAATGTTAGTTAATACATCTGCTCATCTGGAGCACATTCAATTTATTTATTAAAATAGTATTTGTTTTCCCCATGCGACTTAATTTTTTCACGCTTTAGACTACTGGTAAGCAGGAGAAGGCGACATTCACTAATAAATTTTCCACTTTGTTGTCACTAGATAATTTCAAGTTTTTCTTCACTGTCTTTAATGATAGATAAAAGGAGATAGATTCTTCTTATCGAATTGGTTGTCCTAATAGGTCTTATAATTTTTGCATTTAAATATTGATACCATTGGCATGCCGAAGTGGGAGGATAACTTGAGGTCAGGAGTCTGAGACCAGTCTGGCCAACATGGCGAAACCCTGACTCTACTAAAAATACAAAAAATTAGCTAGGCATGGTGGCACACGCCTGTAATCCCAGCTACTCAGGAGGCTGAGGCAGGAGAATCACTTGAACCTAGGGACAGAGGTTGCAAAGAGCCGCGATGGCGCCACTGCACCCCAGCTTGGCAACAGAGGGAGACTCTATCTCAACATTAATTAATTAATTAGTTAATTAAAATATATATATATATAGATACTTTTCCTTTGTGTATTTCTTCAAGAACTCATCTTAGAATGTAACTAAATCTTACTACAAGTGATACAATTCCAGGGAGAAATAATATACCTCAGAAGTATAAACAGTTTAGTTTCAACCTGCTCATTCAGTATGGCTGAAACTTAAAAGCATTTATTCACCTGGTTACTGATGGAAAGGACAAGTGAAGTTTAAAGACGTCAATTCGCTAGCACTCACAAAGTAGCTCTTATATGCTAGTCTTTGCAACTGCCTTATAATGCTCATTTAATGGATGAACTGGTCAAGAGGTTAAAACTCACAGAAATTGCATAACTTACAGCAACGCATCAGGCTTACAACAGAGCAGTTTGAGATTCCAAAGCTCATGTTCTCAACCATAGTTCTAAGTACACTGCATCATTTTTTAATGTCTCCTTGTTAATCCATAAATTATTTCTTACATTTGATACAAATTTTATCCTGACTCTTTAATTTTGTTGTCCTTGTCACTGCTTGTATCAGTTCAATGAGTAGCCCATGACTCTGGCCATAAGAAATACGGTATCAGTATTTCTTCTGTTGAGACCATGGGAGTCTATGATAGGTAGTGGATTTTAATCACATAGTCATTTTTTTTTCTTATTTTACTTTTTTGATACTTTGGGAATCAGAACACTAACATATTTGCATTTTAGCTTTGCTTTCCCTTATTTATTGTTATTTTTTAAAGGTTATTTCCACCTCCAGGTTCTCATCCATACATCCCTGCTTAGCTATCAGTTCCTCACATATATATGTAGGAACACTAGATATCACAATATTTTCTTAAATGACTACTTCCTTGATGGTATAAAATACACACATATGTATTTCCAAACCAAATTTTTATATTTTACAAAAGCGCATGTGTTTGAGCAAAAGAAAAGCTGCCTACTTTGCAACCAAGTTAAATACTTAATTCATAATTCTGTTTTTGGAAAACAGGGATATTCTTTCAGGCTGCCTTCCCAAGATACTTATGAATTGTTCATTTTAGTGCATTTTACATTAAGTGGAGTTTGATTCCACTTACTCTAGACAGGTGATGAATATACAAATTATATACTGGTTATTGCTTATCAAATATTAAAGAGATGTCAGACAAAGAAGTGGAGAGTAGAATGAAGATGACCTTGAAGAATATATTAAGTAAAGTAGTCAGAAGACCATGATCATAAAGTCTATGCTGAACATGAACACTTTGGTGAAGATAATAAAACTTGTGTTCACTTTAGGTAATAAAGTATTTGAGGTTAGGCCATATTTGGAACAAAGCACAAAACTTTGGTTCAGCAAAGGTGCAGCAAAGTTGATAATCCTTATGGAACTTTACAAAGATTTTTAGAAAATGTCAAAGCAAACATCAATCATAAGCTTCTTTCAGAAACATTATGTGCTGTCTTCAAATAAAGCAGCTGCACCTTTCAGGGAGACAGCCTTGAATGGGGGGAGAAAAGCACAGAGCTTAATGTTAGATGCACCTGTGTCTAACTTCTGGCTTCATCGTTTTCTAACTGTTGGCTATGGGGAATTTTTTTAATTTTCTCAGAGCCTCAGAGACTGCATCTGTAAATTGGGGATAATGATACAGTCATAACGCTCTGCTGTGAGAAGGAAAGTACTTGGTTCACAATGAATATAAAAAATGTGTTTTGGAATGTATAATATATTCACATGATGGGACAAAGTTGGGCCTGAAAACACTCTTGGTGCCTTTCTCAAGCTATTCTTTGGAAACTCCAATGCTTTATATCACTCCAAATTTTTATTTTACCCATGGATAGGTCTTTTCATTATTTTAATGCATGTGTACAAATTTTGAGTAGTTAACAATGGAAAGCTCTGTCTTATAAAGTCTCTTGACATCTTTTTTTGTAGACTCCACATTTGTACCATTTTCCAGGTTGTATTTTGGAGAATAAGGATATTTATAAATCTAATGCAATTATAGTTATCACAATGACTGTAAGTTAAGAATATAAATAAAATATTAGAGCAACTTTAAATAAATAGTAACAGGTGGTAAATGGCATGTTATTAAAACTTCATTAATGCACAAAGCCTTGCATATACAACTGCCTTATTCCTTTATAGGAAATACTTTAGGACAAATCTCTAAACACCTTTTTTTCTCGTGTCATTATCACTAATATTTTCACTAAATATATGGAGATTGACTACACTGCATAAACTTTCCTTCCACAGAAATAACAGTTGTTATTCCAATCTTAGTATAGGAAGCAGTGCTAAGCAATGGTTAGAGATTTCTGCAAGTTCTTTCCCAATATGCCCAAACTCTAACTTCATCCTCTCTCTCTCTTTTCCTGCCTCTTCAGAATAGAATAGGTTTATCCTCTGTGTTCTAATGGTACTCTTATTTGTCCTCAGAAAATGTTTCCTATTAATTAATCACTCCCTGCTCCTTTCTTAAGATACACACAAATTTATTCTCCCACCTCTCCACTATCAATTTGCCTACAATCATATAGTCGCTTTATGCTAAAATAGGTTAAAATTGACTCATGCCCTGGAGCTGTTACGCAAACTTTCTGCTACCTCATTCTGACTGATTTCTTCAAATTCCTTCATGTTTTCCCCAGGAACTGACTCATTAGTTCTTTTGTATTTGGTTTTGGGTTTGACCATACTGAAATGCTCTCCTCTCTCCTCGTTTGAAAGTCATTAATGACTTCCTAGTTACTAAATTTTGAGGGATTCACCTTACTTGACACTTCAACTCCATTTGACAATGTTGACTTTTCCTCTGCCATAAGTGTTCGTCTGCCATAAGTGATAATAAACTCTCAGTTCACACTTTGGTTCTCCTTTATTGATTCTTCTCTTCACCCAAAAAGTCCTCTGAGTTCTACATATGACTTTTTTTTTTTTTTTTTGTAGAATATTCTCTCCTAATATTATTATAGGTCTTAGCTTCCATTCCTGTCTTAAAGTACTCACAAGTACTTTCAAGGCTAAAAATTGTAGTGTACATGTGCAGTCGGAAATGTAGACCTCTTTGACCGAATATCTTTAGATCATTTCACATTCTTCTTAATTTCTTGGTTTTCTTTCCAAATCAACTCCTCCACCAGATCAACCAGTTCAGAATCTCTGTTGTTTTACTCATTTCTTTCCCTTGTTCTAGATGCCCTGTCAGTTACCAGTCCTATTGATTCTACCCTACCATATTTTCTTGCTGTACTTTTTTCCTTCTTTATTTGTATGTCCATCATTCTAATACAGAGTCTTTTTAGGTCTCTTTAGCTCTACTGCGGGAATCTTCTGATTGGTCTCAACTTCCATCTTTATTGTAGAAATTCATTCAGCACCAAACACTGCATTAATCACAGTCAAACATAACTCTGCCTTTCTCCGACAGAAATGTTCACTGCTTTCAGTACTTTCTCATTAAAGTTGAGGTTGCTTCTAAATTATTTGAGGACCTTCATGGTCTAATCTTTACCTTGAGTTCCAGGTGTTGACTCTTTGATACAAAAACATTCTAATTGCCATTCCTCAAACATAACTTTCTTTACACCTTACACATGCTCTTGTCTGGAAATGTGTGATCACATTTCCAATTTTACTTTTGGAAATTCTGTACCTTCAAGCCCAATTTATGAATAATTGTAGCACTTCACTCTTCTCTTAGTGCCTGCACCATACACAAGGTTTTGGGATTTTTGTTATATTAGATGAACCATATAAAATTGCCATTTTGTAGGACAAAAATTGTAGAGAATGGAAAATTTTACCTGGTGAAACCTAATATTTTTCCTGTTGGATTGGAAGCTCCTTGAAAGTAGAATTGAGTTTTATCTATCCTTACAAATTCCCTGGCATACTGATATTTATAATCACTCAACATTTATTTATGGAATTTACGAGTTGGTAATACATACCAAATACATTATTTATACTTGGATGTATGGTAAATAATTTACTTAGTACTTTTGGCTTGCTTATATTTTTCTACACTAATTGTTTTTAACATTTTGTGCTTTGATATATAATGTACATGCAGAAAAGTAAATAAAAATTGTTTCTATTAGCCGTAGTATCTATTTGTGCAAGTTGTCTCAACTTATTCTTTTTTAAGAAACATAAAATGTTACCTTTCTTTTGCATACAAATTTTACCTAAGTAGCCAATATTTCTGACCATCAAAGATGTCCTATTTTACATCCCTACCACTTAAGTTTTTATGATAATACAAGTAAACTCTTTCACATACATTGTGCCTCGCACAACTAACTCATTATTTGTTTGTGTGTGTGTATGCATTGAGTTAGAAATGGGTATACCAGAGATAAGAGGGGGCCCAAGAAGGAACTGTACCTACTGAAATGCTGAAATGTGTCTCTATCTACTTCCTAATTTTCTTTTTTTGTTGGGATGGGAGTTGGGAGGGCAGTCACAGATTATTTATTGGTTTATTTCTTCTTCTAAAAAAAGGGATACATTTGCAGAACATGCAATTTGTTACATAGGTATACGTGTGCTATGGTGGTTTGCTGTACCTATTGACTCATCCTCTAAGTTCCTTCCCTTCACCCCCCAAACAGGCCCTGGCATGTGTTGTTCCCCTCTCTGTGCCCATGTGTTCTTAATGTTCAACTTCTGTTTGTGAGTCAGAACATGCTGTGTTTGGTTTTCTGTTCCTGTGTTAGTTTGATGAGAACGATGAGGATGATGGTTTCCATCTTCATCCATGTCCCTGCAAAGGACATGATCTCATTTCTTTTTATGGCTGCATAGTATTCCATAGTGTATATATAGCACATTTCATTTATCCAGTCTATCACTGATGGGCACTTGGATTGGTTCCATGTCTTTGCTATTGTAAATAGTGCTGCAATAAGCGTACATGTGCATGTGTCTTTATAGTAGAATGATTTATATTCCTTTGGGTATATACCCAGTAATGGGATTGCTGAGTCAAATGGTATTTCTGGTTCTAGGTCCTTGAGGAATGGCCATACTGTCTTCCACAATGGTTGAACTAATTTACATTCCCACCAACAGTGTAAAAGCATTCCTATTTCTCCACAGACTTGTCAGCATCTATTGTTTCCTGACTTTTTAATAATTGCCATTCTGACTGGCATGCAATGGTATCTCATTGTGGTTTTGATTTGCATTTCTCTGATGATCAGTGATGTTGACCTTTTTTTTCATATGTTTGTTGGCCGCATAAATGTCTTCTTTTGAGAAGTGTCTGTTCAGATCCTTTGTCCACTTTCTGATGGGGTTGTTTTTTTTCTTGTAAATATGTTTAAGTTCCTTGTAAATTCTGGATATTAGACCTTGTCAGATGGATAGATTGCAAACATTTTTTCCCCTTCTTTAGATTACCTGGTCACTCTGATGATGGTTTCTTTTGCTGTCCAGAAGCTCTTTAGTTTAATTAGCTCTCGTTTTTTGGCTTTTCTTGCAATTCCTTTTGGCATTTTAATCAGAAGTATTTGCCCATGCCTATGTCCTGAGTGGTATTTCCTAGGCTTTCTTCTAGGGTTTTATGGTTTTGGGTTTTATATTTAAGTCTTTAATCCACCTTGAGTTAATTTTTGTATAAGGTGTAAGGAAGGGGTCCAGTTTCAGTTTTCTGCATATGGCTAGCCAGTTTCCCCAGCACCATTTACTGAATAACAGATCTTTTTCCCATTGCTTGTTTTTGTCAGATTTGTCGAAGATCAGGTGGTTGTAGATGAGTAGTGTCATTTATGAGGTCTCTGTTCTGCTCCATTGGTCTATATGTCTGTTTTAGTACTAGTACCATGCTATTTTGGTTACTGTAGCCTTGTAGTATAGTCTGAAATCAGGTAGCATGATGACTCCAGCTTTGTTTTTTTTTTTTTTTTTTCTTGCTTGGGATTGTCTTGTCTATTCGGTGTCTTCCTTGATTCCATAAGAAATTTAAAATAGTTTTTTTTTTTTTCTAATTATATGAACAATGTCAATGGCAGTTTGATGGGAATAGCATTGAATCTATAAATTACTTTGGGCAGTTTGGCCATTTTCATGACATTGATTCTTCATATCCATGAGCATGAAATGTTTTTCCATTTGTTTGTGTCCTCTCTTATTTCTTTGAGCAGTGGTTTGTAGTTCTCCTTGAAGAGGTCATTACATCTCTTGTTAGCTGTATTCCTAGGTATTTTATTTCTTTGTAGCAATTGTGAATGAGAGTTCATTCAAGATTTTGCTCTCTGCTTGCCTATCCTTTCTGTAAAGGAATGCTTGTGATTTTTGCACATTGATTTTGTATCCTGAGACTTTGAAGTTGTTTATCAGTTCAAGAAACTTTTGGGCTGAGATGATGGGTTTTCTGAATATAAAATCATGTCGTCTGCAAAAAGAGACAACTTGACTTCCTCTCTTCCTGTTTGAATAGGCTTTATTTCTTCCTCTTGCCTGATTGCCCTGGACAGAACTTCCAGTACCAATAGGAGTGGTGAGAGAGGGCATCCTTGTCTTTTACCGGTTTTCAAAGGGAATGCTTTTACCCATTCCCTTACCCAAATGGCTTTTACCCATTCAATATGATATTGGCTGTGGGTTTGTCACAAACAGCTCTTATTATTTTGAGATATGTTCCATCAATACCTAGTTTATTGAGAGTTTTTAACATGAAGAGTTGTCTAATTTTATCAAAGACATTTTCTGCATCAGTGTTGAGGGAAATTTATAGCACTAAATGCTCACATCAGAAAGCTAGAATGATCTCAAGTCGATACCCTAAATTCATAATTAAAAGAGCTACAGAAGCAAGATCAAACTAATCCAAAAGCTAGCAAAAACAAGAAATATCTAAGGTCAGAGAAGAATTAAAGGAGATAGAGACTTGAAAAACCCTCCAAGAAAAGCAATGAATCCAGGAGCTGGGTTTTTGAAAAAATTAACAAAATAGATAGACCACTGGCTAGACTAAGAAAGAAGAAGAATGAGAAGAATCAAATAGACATGATTAAAAATAATAAAGGGGATATCACCACTGACCCCACAGAAATACAAACTACCATCAGAGAATACTATAAACACATCTATGCAAATGAACTAGAAAGTCTAGAAGAAATGGATAAATTCCTGGAGGAATACACCCTACCAAGACTAAACCAGGAAGAACTTGAATCCCCAGGTAGACTAATAACAAGCTCTGAAATCGGGGCAGTAATTAATAGCCTACCAATAAAATAAAAGCCCAGGACTAGAGGGATTCACAGCTGAATTCTACCAGAACTACAAACAGGAACTGGTACCATTCCTTATGAAACTATTCCAAACAATTGAAGCCCGACTCCTCCTTAATTCATTTTAAGAAGCCAGCATCATCTTGATCCCAAAATCGAGAAGAGACACAAGAAAAAAAGGAAAACTTCAGGCCAATATCATGATGAACATCGATGTGAAAATCCTCAATAAAATATGGCAAACTGAATCCAGCAGCACATCAAAAAGCTTATCCACCACGATCAAGCTGGCTTCATCCCTGAGATGCAAGGCTGGTTCAACATATGTAAATCAATAAATATAATCCATCACATAAACAGAACTAAAGACAAAAACAACGTGCTTCCTAATTTTCAAAATGATCAAGCTTGCCTAACAGATTTGCCTTAAGAATACAGTATCTTGTATTTAAAACCTAACAAAGCAATAAAGAATGTGATTCTAATACAAAATATTAAGTAATATCAAAATTCTCCATATATTCACATTCATGGGATTATAGTATGAATTTTTCTGGGAATTAGAGGCTTTGATACCATTTAGCCATTGACAATTATGAACATCAGTCTCTGAACATTGGACTCAATCCTTGAGAGCATTCATCTGTATTTCTTTCAGTAGAGGCTGAGAAACGCACATTAATTAGTGTAGTTTTGTATTATTATTATTATTATTATTATGGATTTTTGAGTGAGGGTGAAGGTATCATCACTTGCTGTTAAATTATTTGCTTTTGATAAAATACTGCATTTTAGAAGAACATATATTATTCTAGAAATCAACCTTGTCTACATATGAGATGTTCACATTGCATGGAAACTCTTTGCAAGAAAATACAAGCCAGCAGCTATTTTACATGGTATTTTTAGTATCACTGTGCTTGTTTTTTTTTCTATTTGCATGTTTTTGAACATTTATGATTTTGTCACCTTCTCCTTTTGTTTCCCAGAAGTCAATCATATACAACTCAAGCTTTCTTTCTTCCTTATTATTTTTTCTTAATAGATTATTATTTAGATCAATTTTAGGTTCAGAATATAATTGAGTGGCAGGTACGGAGATTTCCCTTACATCTTCTGATCCCACACTTGCATAGACTATCCCATTATCAATATCCCATGCAATAGTGGTACAATTTTTATGACTGATGAACTTACATTGACATATCATTATTACCTAGAGTCCACAGATAGTTTACGTCAGGTTTCATTCATGGTGTGGTACATTATGTAGATTTAGACAGATGTATAATGGCATGCATCTACTATTATAGTATACAGAATAGTTTTGCAGCCCTAAAAATCTTCTTTGCTCCACCTTTTCATCCCTATCTTCCCTCTAACCCATGACAGACATTGATCTTTTTGCTGTCTTTGTAGTTTTAACCTTTTCCAGAATGTCATGTAGTTGAAAATCATGCAGCCTTTTAAGATTGACCTCTTTCACTTAATAATATACATTTAAGTTTCTTCCATATCTTTTCATGGTTTGATAACTCATTTCTTTTTGGCACTTAATAATATTTTACTGTCTTGATTTACCACAGTATATTTCACTATCCACCTATTGAATAATATCTCGTTTCTTCCAAGTTTTGGCAATTGTGAATAAAGCTACTGTAAACATTTGCAGAATTTTGTGTGGACAAAAATTTTCAACTTTCGGTGGTAAATATCAAGCAGCATGATTGCTGATCTTATGGCAAACTGTATGTTTAGTTTCATAAGAAACAGATATACTGTTTTCCAATTAGCTATACCATTTTGCATTCCCACCAGCAATGAATGAGAGTTCTTGTTGGTGCGCATCCTCACCAGCATTTGGTATTGTCAGTGTTTGATATATGGGTAATTGTAATAGGTGTGTAGTGGTATTAACCTGCATTTCCCTGATGACATGATGTGGAACATCTCTTCATATACTTATTTGCCATCTGTGTATCTTCTTTGTTGAGGTGTCTGTTAAGGTCTTCAGCCCTTTTTAAAATCTGGTTGATTGTTTCTTTATTGTGGAGTTTTAAGAATTATTTGTAATAGTTAACAGTTGTATATTTGATGTGTCATTTGCAAATATTTTCTCCCAGTCTGTGGCTCATCTTCTCATTCTCTTGATGCTGTATTTCTCATGGTAGTTTCTAATTTTAATGGAGTCAAGCTCATCAATTATTTCTTTCATGAATCATGCCTTTGGTGGTGTAGCTAAAAATTTATTGGCATACCCAAGGTCATCTAGGCTTTTAACCATGTTATCTTCTAGGAATTTTATAATTTTAGGTCTTAAATTTAGGTAGGCCTATAATCCATTTTGGATTATTTTTGTGAAGGGCATAAGGTGTCTAGATTTATTTATTTATTTATTCATTTGATGTGCAGTTGTTCCGGCACCAGTTATTGAAAAGATTATATTTTTTCATTGTTTTGCCCTTTCTTCTCTGTCAAAGATCAGCTAACTATATTTATGAATGTCTCTTTCTGGGTTTTCTATTATCTTCCATTCATCTATTTGTTCTTTCATAAACTCACTGTATTTGATGCCTGTAGCTTTATATTCTGCCTTGAAGTCGGTTAGTGTCCGTGCTTTAACTTATTCCTCCTCCTTCAATATTGTGTGGGTCTTTTTGCCTCCTCATATAAACTTTAAAATCAGTTTGTTATTACTCACAAACCACTTTTGGGGCTTTTAATTGGGATTGTGCTGAATCTATAGATTAAGTTAGGAGGAAATGACACCTTGGTAATACTGAGTCTTCCTATACACCTAGAATAACTCTCCAATAATTTAGTTATTCTTTGACTCATTTTATCAGAGTTGCATAGTTTTCCTCATATAAGTTTTACGCTTAGGTTATTAGAATTATACCTAAATATTTCATTTTCAGGGTGCTAATGTAAACAGTATTTTTTTTTAATTTCATTTGTTTATTGCTGGTCTATAGGGAAGCAACTGACTTTTGCATATTAACTTTGTACCCTGTGACCTTTCTATATTCACTTATTTCCAGGAGGGTTTTTTTCTGTCAGTTCTCTCAGATGTTTTACATAGACAACTATGTCACCTGCAAACAAAGACAATTTTATGTTTTATTTTTCCTTCCCAATCAGTATACCTTTCATTTCCTTTCTTTGTTGTATTGGCTGAGCTAGGTTTTCTAGTACTTATTAATATTCAAAAAGTGTGATGAGATGGGACATCCTTGCCTTCTTCCTGATTCCTGATTTCAGTTGGAAAGCCTCCAGTTTCTCAAAATTAAGAATGATGTTAGTTACAGATTTTTATAGTTTTTTTTTTTTTTTTTTTTTTTTTTTTTTTCAGATGGAACCTCACTCTGTCGCCCAGGCTGGAGTGCAGTGCCTCAGTCTGGGCTCATTGCAACCTCCGCCTCCCAGGTTCAAGGGATTCTCCTGCCTCAGTCTCCCGAGTAGCTAGGACTACAGGTGTGTGCCACAACGTCAGGCTAATTTTTTTGCTTTTTTAGTATAGATGTGTTTTCACCACGTTAGCCAGGATGGTCTGGATATCCTGACCTCCTGATTCACCCGCCTTGGCCTCCCAAAATGCTGGGACTACAGTCATGAGTCACCATGCCCGGCCTAGATTTTTTATATCAAATTGAGAAAGTTTCAATCTATTCCTAGTTTACTGAAAGGTTTTTTTGTTTTTTGTTTTGTTTTGTTTTGTTTTTGTTTTTGTTTTTAATCATGAATGGGAAACAGCTTTTTCCAAATTCTTTTATTTACGTCTACTAATATGGTGTGATCTTTCTTCTTTAGCCTGTTGGTATGATGGATCACATTAATCGATTTTCCAATGACGAGCCAGCATTGCATACTTGAAATAAATCCCCCTGGATCATGGTCTTTTTATACATTGTTGGATTTAATTTGCTAATATTTTGCTGAGAAGTTTTATATCTTTGTTCATAATATATATTGATCTGTAGTTTTCTTTTTTTGGAATGTCTTTTTCTGGTTGCGGTACTACTAGGAAAATGATGGCCTTATTAAATGAATTAGAAAAGACTCCCTTTGCTTCTATCTTCTAAAAGGGATTGTAGAGAATTGCCGTGATTTTTTCCTTAAATGTTAGAATTCACCAGTGAACCCACTTGGCCTAGTGAACTTTGTTTTGGAAGGTAATTAATTATTGACTGAATTTCTGTAATAGATATATAATCCTAATAAGATTGTTTACTTCTTCTTGTGTGAGTTTTGGCAGATTTGGTCTTTCAAAGAACTGCCCCATTTTGTTTATGTTATCAAATATGTAGATATGGAGTTGTTTACAATATTTCTTTATTATTCTTATAATGTCCATGGTGTCCAAAATGATGTCCCCTCTTTCATTTCTCATATTAATCATTTGAGTCCTCTCTCTCTCTTTTTTTTTTTTTTCACCATTAGCCTAACTATAGGCATATTAGTCTTACTGATCATTTTAGAGAACCAGCTTTTGGTTTCTTGATTTTCTCTATTGATTTTCTGTTTACAATTTCATTGATTTCAGCTCTAATTTTTATTGTTTCTTCTCTTTTACTTCAAATTTAATATGATTTTCTTTTTCTAGTTTTCTGAGGTAGAAGCTTAGATTTATTCTAGATCATTTTTTCTAAAACAATAATGGACTACATAACAGTGTTTTAGTTAATAACGGACTATGTATACAAGGATGGTGCCTGTGATTATAACACCATATTTTTATGTACCTTTTCTATGGTTAGATGTGTTTAGATACACAAATACGGACCACTGTTTTACAACTGCCTACAGTATTCAGTTCAGCAGTATGCTGTGTAGGTGTGTAACACAGGAACAATAGAGTATACTATATAGTCTGGGTGTTTAGTAGGCTAGACCATCTAGGTTTCTGGAGATACATTCTATGACATTCACACAAAATCACCTAAGATGCATTTCTCACAATGTATCCCCGTCATTGTTATACATGACTGTACATGCATTCAATGCTATAAATTTTCCTATAAGCACTGCTTTTGCTGAATCTCACAAATTTTCACCAGCTGTGTTCTCATTTTCTTTTACTTCAAAATCTTTTAAAATTTTTCTTGAAATTTCTTCTTTGACCCACGTGTTATTGAGAAGTGTGTTGTTAATCTCCAAACATTTTTGGGTTTTCTAGCTATCTTTCTATTATTGATTTCTAGTTTAATGCCACTATAGTCTGAGATCAGATACTATATGACTTTCTTTCCTTAAATTCGGTAAGATGTGTTTTATGCCCCAGAATGTGGTCTTATATTGGTGACTGTCCCATGTAACCTTGAGAAGAGGGTGTATTATGCTGTTCTTTGATGAATTAGTCCTATAGATGTCCATTATATCCAGTTGACTGATGGTGTAGTTGAGCTCAACTATGTCTTTACTGATTTTCTGCCTGATGAATCTGTCCATTTCTGATAGTTGGGTGTTAAATTTTCAATTACAATACTGGATTAATCTATTTCTCTTTGCAGTTCTATCAGTTTTTGCCTTCAGTATTTGCATAAGCATACTAAAATCTGTTATGTTTTCTTATAAAATGAATCACTCTTTTATTATGTAATGCCCCTTTTAATCACTGGACAACTTTCTTTGTTCTGAAGTCTGCTCTGTCTGAAGTTAATATATCTACTGCCACATTCTTTTGATTAGTGTTAGAATGATTTATCTTTCTGTATTTATTTTTAATCTATATACATCTTTAAATTTGAAGTGAATTTCTTGTAGAAAACATACACTTGGGGCTTTTTTATCCTCTCTGACAATCTCTGTCTTCTAGTTGATGTACTTAGACTATTGAAATTTAATGTGATTACTGATTTAGCTGAAACAGTGTGTGCCATATTAGTAGTGCTTTTTGTTACCTATTTTCTATTTTTGTCTTTTTTTTTTTTTTTTTTTGCCTTTTCTGGTTTTAGTTAAGTATTGCATATCATTGTATTTTCTCTTATAGCATTTTCCCTCCTGTTTCCACTCCTTATTTTCTTTTCTTCTTCCTTCTTTCTTCTCTTTATTTTTTTAGTGACTGCAATAGAGTTTTCAATATACATTTACAATTAATCCAAGTCCATTTGCAAATAGCATTATTCTGCTTCATGGGTAGTGCAAATATCTTTCAAGAAAAAAAAATCCTAATTTCTCCTTCCAATACTTGCATTATTTCAGTCATTTACTAGACTTATCTGTAAGCATACATATGTGACACATATATGACACATACAAATATGATTACGTATATGACTAAATACTTTGTTGCTATCATTATTTTGGACCAACTGTTATGTGTTAGATTAAGAATTGAAAAATACATTTGAATGTTACACACTTATTTTTTCTCAAATGAGGTTCATTTCTTTATGTAGAATCAAGTTTATGACCTGCATTATTTTCCTTCTGTCTAAAAAAAATATTTCCCACATGTCTAGTAAGGCAAGTCTACTAGCAACAAGTTCCCTCCATTTTTGCTTTTCTTAGAAAGTCTTTATTTCTTCTTCATAGTTAAAGGATATTTCTCAGAGTACAGAATTATAGGTTGGTGCTTGTTGTCTGAACGTTGTAGGTATTTCACTTTGTTCTCTCCTTGCTCGCATGTTTTCTGAAATCAGATGTAATTCTTGTGTTTGCTCCTCTGTATTTCCCCCGTAACTTATTTCAGAATTTTTTAACTGTTGTTTTCTGTCATTTGAATATGACATGCCTAGGTGTAATTTTGGGTGAGATTTATCCTCCTTGATATTCTCTGAGGTTCCTAGATCTGTGGTTTGGTGTTTGACGTCAATTTGGGGAAATTCTCTGTCATAATTGCTTCAAATATTTATTCTCTTCCTTTCTCTCTTTCTCTCTTTTTGGTATTTTCATTAACCCTAAGTTACACTTTTGATACTTATTCCACAGTTTTTGGATATTCTGGATTTTTTTTTCAGTCTCTTTTTTTCTTTGCTTTTTAGTTTTGAAGATTTTACTGAGATATTTTCAAGCCCAGAGATTTTCCCCTCAGCTATGTCCAAGCTACTCATAAGCCCATCAAGAGAATTCTTCATTTTTGTTATAGTGTTTATGGTCTTCAGCATTTCTTTTTGATTTTTCTTAGAATTTTCGTCTCTTACATTCTACAACATTCTATCTATTTACATTGCCTTGCTTGCTGTCTAGTTTATCTGGTAGATTCCTTAGCATGTTATAGTTGTCTAAAATTATTGTTCTGAAATTTCCACATCCCTGCCATCTCTGAATCTTGTTCTGATTATTGATTTTGAAACTGTGTTTTCTGCCTTTTAGTATGCCTTGTAGGCTTCATAATTTTTTCTTGACAGGCAGATATGATTACTGGATAAAAGGAACGACTGTAAATAGGTTCCAATAAAACCCCTGCGGGTTAGGCTCTAGTTAAATATTTTCTCTCGAGGGCAGAACTTGTTAAGAAAAACAGATTCTCTGGCATATTTCAAAATAATTACTTTTCCTCTCCCACTGAAGATAGCAGGGAGAATTATTTTTCTCCAATATTCACTGTAAAAACCTGATCAAGCTTCTGGAGGTAAAAGTCACAGAAGTGTGGGGGGCCTTATGACTGGGTTTCCCTGGAGTTTTTGAATTTCAGACTTGTCTACTGACCCTGTAGCAATTTGTCAAGTACAGTTCAGGTTTTCCTACCTGAGTACTGGTTCCCACGGAGACTTCTGCTTAGGAGGTTTCTGTTCCAGACAGTTGTAATTATCTGTATTTGCATTTCTTTTTTTTTTCAATTTCATATTTAGACTTTATTTTTACATTTTATTTATTTATTTATTTATTTATTTATATATATTATACTTTAAGTTCGAGGGTACATGTGCATAACGTGCAGGTTTGTTACATATGTATACTTGTGCCATGTTGATGTGCTGCACCTATCAGCTCGTCAGCACCCATCAACTCGTCATTTACACCAGGTATAACTCCCAATGCAATCCCTCCCCCCTCCCCGTGATAGGCCCCGGTGTGTGATCTTCCCCTTCCCGAGTCCAAGTGATCTCATTGTTCAGTTCCCACCTATGAGTGAGAACATGCGGTGTTTGGTTTTCTGTTCTTGCGATAATTTGCTGAGAATGATGGTTTCCAGCTGCATCCATGTCCCTACAAAGGACACAAACTCATCCTTTTTATGGCTGCATAGTATTCCATGGTGTATATGTGCCACATTTTCTTAATCCAGTCTGTCACTGATGGACATTTGGGCTGATTCCAAGTCTTTGCTATTGTGAATAGTGCCGCAATAAACATACGTGTGCATGTGTCTTTATAGCAGCATGATTTATAATCCTTTGGGTATATACCCAGTTTGAGGGCAGAGGTATGCCCTGTGACTTCACTTCTCCTAGAGCTCTAAGAAAAATTGATTTTTTAGTTTGTTCAGTTTTTTACTTGTTAGAACAGAGATGTGACTGCCAAGGTCCTTAAATGCTAGACCAGAAACTGTAAGTCTCTGGATTGACTTACAATAAAGAAAAACAAAGGAGAAATAAAGAAAAAGCAACATAGGCACTATTTTTAGTAGTGAATCACTTGTGATCTGAACTCTAGTTTCCTATTTTTAACCCTCCAATATCTGGTAATCTCTAGATTTTTGACACGCATAGGAATTTTTACTTCAGTTGTAGATATCAAAAGTAGAAGCCAATTGAATGAAATAAAATTCTGCAAGGTTTAGTTTGGGATTTCTTTGAGGTTGTCATTATATACCTATTATACTCAATGTTTTAAAAATGTTAGTCCTGATGTCACATGCCTTTCATAATAATATTGATTTATATGTAAAAATGTTTGCCCTTTCATTAATGCAGTTATTAGAAAAAAGGGTAAGAAGTGGGAAAGTGATCCCTCAATTCATGAAGTGCTATCCTTTTCCATATTAATTACCTCTTAGTGGTAGTATTTTTGACCATGAAATAATCACTATTTCCCACTCAAGCAATGTACGTTTTTTAACTACCACATACATCATAAATTTCTCATTCATTTTTCCTTTCACAACTAACAGAATAATTATCAAAAATGTGAAGAAATTTGAAACATCAGAATAATAACCAAAGTATAGAAAGAGAAAACTTTACGCTGTATTCTTGTTCTTTTACTCTAGAATTACACAAGTTATTATTAGTAATGTAATTGATATTATTCTCATTAATAACCTAAACTAACAAATAATTTTAGCATCAATAATACATATTCTCTTTATTTGCTTATGATAGCAGAACACTTAAAAGTCATAGAATAGAAAGAAAAGAAATGTATGTTTTTATGCCTGAAACTTATTTTTGACAATGTTTAACCAATTGTTTTTGCTGCATAGGTACTAGAAATAGCTGAAATTTATATGGAATTTTTTAGAATGATTATATCAATATTTCTAAAATATTTGACAGAAAGAATGTTGTGTAATTTGTAGATTTTTTACAGGGAATAAGAGTTATAAATTTTTAATAGCAATAATATTAGACATACACAAATCCAAGTAGATTGATAGGCATGTTATACCTATATTCTCTTCTCTAATTACTGCAGGCCACACTTGTGCTATAGAAATTCTTCCCATAATTAAACAGTTTTGGGACATTGCAATTCTTGCCTAACCATACAATTCACAATTAAAGACTGGAAAAGACCTCAAAGGGAATATTTTCCTTCTTTGGTAATGGACTATTCAGTTAAAAATTTCTACATACTATTAAAGCCATTTTGCCTACAGCATCAAATCAGGCTGAAAATGAAAGACAGATGAACAAACAAACAAACAAACAAAAAACCGCCTCTAATGATTTGTTTGAACCCTCTTTCTTCATCTACCTTGTCAAAAATTTAATTGCAAGATAAAAATTCTTCCTTTCCTTTTCTGCAATAAATCAGTGTGTGGTATGTGCGTAGCCTCAACCTAATTAATATACCACCCTATAAAATCCCTACATTATGCATTCCCTGGACCAGTTCATTGCTAATTGGTGGAAATAAAGCTTGTTAAGTGGGTTATCCATCTTGGATAGAATTACACAAATAATACTTAGCTTCTTAAAGCGATTGTGTAGCACACACAAATTGAACCTCTCTGTGATATGTTACTGGGAATTTCTTATCAACTTATAAGCTACACACAGAGAGGACAATCTGATTTTTTAATCCACACAATTTTAAATGTAGATAAAGTGTTTTATTTGACACAGTAAAAACAGAATGCTTTTTTTAAATTTAGTTATAAAAACCAGTGAATTTGAAATATAAAAACATGTTATTTGCCTTTCATGACTTTGTTTTTGTCAAGCTGATTTCAATAACAACATTTTAAAAACTACTTGCAAATGATAATTAATTAACATCTATTTTGAAGCCTTACTATGTGTAAATAAACCTTGAAATTCATTTTATTCACTATTCAGTCAATTCAGTAGATATTATATTTTCAAATTAACCATTATCCAATTAATTTTGAATGATAAACAGCACAGTTGAAATACTGTTCTTTTTCATTTACTTCATTAAAGATTCATTTTAGGTAATCAGAGAATTTTGTATCAGCTGTTTTTTACCTTAAAGGCTTGCTTCTGACACTTTAATAAATTATTCTGGAGTCTGTGCTGGAAGGTAACTGAATTTTTTTTTGCTCAACAGCCCTCTCTTTGACACATGTTCATTTATTACTATTTCTTCCATCAGCTGACTCACTTGAGGCTAATTCTGATGAAGTGCTTTCAAACAAGGACCACTATTGGTTTACATTAACGAGGAAGTGGTGGAACGGCAGCTTCAGAACAGGAGAAATTAGAAAAAGAAAAATGATGAACCTTGGGATCAATTTTTCTATGAGTCATAACATAATTAACTATAAAATATGAAGCTGAAAAGTATTATTCTCAGTAGACTCTGATATTTTGCCTCATTTAGGAATTCTGTATTAAAAAAAAACAAGAGAGAAAGATTGAAAAGAAAGATAGACTTACAGTCATATTTAGAAAGAAAAATTGTGCAGAAAAGCTTGAGTTAGGAAGAAACAGATTTAATCATATATCTGGAGTTGGATGATAAAAGTCCCTTCTACTTTTATGTTTGCACTCTAATTTTTCTATCATGTTATCTTCTCTAGTGGCATTTTTTGTTGTTGTTGTTATGAAAGGAGATATTTGGGGGAGATTATTCCATAGATAAGCATTCTCTAGTAACATACTGTTTGCTAAGAATGTAATCTTCAAACTGCCATGTTGTAAACGTACAGTTGTGTTTAACCCATTCTGTCTCTCTAGCTCAGTTAATTTCGCAGGCGTACCACCAACTCAAAATACATAAAATACATTATTTCTAAAATTTCCCTATATTTGTTGAAGAACAATAAAACCATGAACCATCTTTTTTACCTCTCTTTCAGTTTAAAAAATATATACATCTTAAGAGATAGAGCTTATATATCTTGCCTACATAAATGTCATTATAAATATATCTCTTAAAACATATTAAGTTATATTTATAATGATCTTTTTGTAGACAAAAGGCATATCTCCAATCAACTTGGACTTGAAGGTATCTAGATCCAGCTCTTCTGAAGGGATCATGTTGTATATATTTTTCCCAATTAAGCCTGTTTGTCAAGATTGGAGTCTTTTGCACATTTTTATAACATTTGGCTTTTAATAAGTAAAAATAATTCTGTGTTCTTTTAGATTCATGATTATATTTTCTTTGAAACTGTATCTTAACTTGACATAAAAGAAGTACTAACTCAGCTTAATCTAGTGGGAAAGTACACTAGAATTAGGGAAAGGAGAACTAATATTTCCCAGATATGATCCTAACTAGCTAAAACACATTGGTAAATCATTTACCCCTTCTGACAATCAATTTTTTTGAAACTCAGGGAAATAAAGCCGAGACAGTGATATATGTCCTCACTGTTTTAATTAGCTATTTTGCTTTAAAGTCGTATCTCATGCTTGTTCTTGGATTCATTGTAGATGGAGAAAATACATGTGGCCCAGAATAAGGGCACAGGCTTCTGCTCTTGAGGGCTTGCCTTCAAAATATGGCTCTGACATTTACTAAATGTCTTGCTGTCAACACATTGTTTAACCTCACTATGCCTCAGTTTCTCCATTTAAAAATACGGTAAATAATAATAATACGTCTCTTATAAGGTTGTTGTGAAGATTTAATTACGTTAATACATGCAAAAAAGTTACAGCAACTTCTAGCACATAGGAAAGTTTTTAACAGATGTTATGATTTTAAATTGTATTTAACAAATATATTTATAAGCAATAACCCACATTGTTGAAGCAAAAATAAATCTAATATGCACACTTAAACCTCAAGCTGCTTGCTATCTAAATAGGAGACAGACAAGCTAACAGGTGTTTTCAATATGTTATGATGGGGGATCAGTTATAAGTTTATACAAGCTAACATGGAAGCTTAGTGGGGAGGTACCTACCTCAACCTGGGATGGGGGTGGTCAAAAATTTTCAAAGAGGAGGTTGTACTTGAAATGAACGTGGAAAAGGATAAGGATAGAAAAAGAGGGTAAAAGAGAGGGTACTAACTTACAGGCATGAGAAAAAAAAATGGCTTTATTGGGAAGAAGCCAACATCAATATTATTGGATGTTAAAGTCTTCCTGTTGGTGTGAGACCAACTAGAGTCAGATTGTGAAGAAACTTGGAGCTAGCTATACTAAGAGGCTTAGACTTTCTCTTGAAGGGAAATCATCTAATATTTTGAGAGCAGCAGTAACTGGAAAAGATTTTTGGCTTAACAAAATATATCCCTGGTGGCAGGCAGCGTTAAAAGGTGAACAAAGTGAGCAATATTGGTAAGAAATAGTCAACAACAGAGGAATGATCAGGTGAATATTACCAAAGTCACATTTTTTTTGTCTCTAATATAATCATGTATAGGGTAATATAAATAAATTCTGACATCAGGGGAAAATCCCAATGCTATCATACTAAGTTAAAAAGCTAAGATGAATTGTCTGGTTATGTGAATTTTATCATCTACTTTTATTTTTCTTTATTTTCACATTGTCTTCACTAAGCATGCATTTATTACATTTGTTACCAGAATAATATATACTTTTAAACATTTAAAATCATATCAGTTGAATTTAATTCTGGTGAATTTCTCTCTTCCCCTCTGGAACAGTAAAAACAATGCTGACATACTTTTTAATTATGTAGAGTTTGTTAGCTATAAAATGCTTGGCCCTTCCATTTTATATGATATGATATGAAAAGTCATTTTATTGGTTAGCATCTGCAGGACACGTGCAGTTTGAATTATGAATTATATTTGGGTTTTAAACAATTTTTTGTGTTATATAAGGTTAAATTTTCCTCCCTTGTCTCAGAAAGGAGACTAAAAAATTGAGTAAAATCAAGAAACATGTTAACACACATACATACACAAACACACAGCAGACTTTCAAAACCTTTTGCTTAAACCAATGAAGTAATATTAACTAAGCCTTATTAAGTCCACACTTTAAATATTCTAAAAGAATTTTGATTTAACATTTTCTACTTTCATAATTATAGTAAGGAAAATAAACCATAGATTGGAATATATATATATATTTAGAATTTGTTTAACTAACATGAAATGTGTACTGATATTATTAGTTATAAAGACAGAGAAATTTCACAAAAAATATGTTTCAATTAAAACACATGAAGTAGAACAAATTTTTTTCTACTACCTTGATATGATGCCTCCTATCCACATTCTAATCAAAATAGTATGGTGATTTGACCAAAATTCTATAAATTGAAATACATCTCTATATTTATTATTATTTTAAAAATTCATTTATAAAAAAATTATCTCCTCTTATTCTGGGATATTTTTCAATATAAAGTAGAGTACATAATGACCAACATAATAAAAAAAATTAATGTTTTCTCATGATGATGATGATGATGATGAATAAAGCATATTGAGGATGTGGGGTTGTTTGGTAATTAAGTACATCTATGATGACGTGGTATCAAGGTTACAGGTCTTAAAATCTCAACTACTGAGACATCTTAGAAAGCTGAATTATTAATATAGATTAATTCAATGGCCATTCAGGGATTTATAAACTAAGATATCACCGGTTTCCTTGGGCAAACCCTTATTGGTTAATAAAGACAATTTTATGGATGAGTATGACATTAAAAGTCTATTGATATGAATAGCAAGATATGTTATTTAAATGCCAGAAGAATTGCTAATATCTCATTTGAAATGTAGATTTTGTTTTTAATTTTGACTTACAGAGAGTTCTTCTTGGTTGGCATAAGGAATTATTTCTGAACAGATAATTATTTGGTTATTGTAAGGGGATGGTATTTAGAGCTGTATTTATTAGCTTATCTTGTCTGTTAAACATTTATCAGCTAGTTCTTTATCATCCAAAATGCCAAAGGAGCAAGAAAGATGAGTTGGAAAAAAGATACTATGAGACCTTGTGGACACTGAAGAGATATGATCACAGGTTGGATTCTGTCTCAGGATGTTTTAAATATGTCAGAGCACATTTTCTCAAGATCCACTCAAAAGCTTAATGAAGGAATGGGGGAAAATTAAAGGTATTCAATGAGGCATAAACTGCAGTAGGTGAGCAAAAAAGTAAAGCTCATCTCATTCATTCATCTCCTCAATTTCTCAGAATTACCGTTTCAGGAAATGTACATCTTTATTAAGAAGAAAAAAGAGGCCCTAAAACATCATCATATTTCAATCTTATGACAGTCATTCGAGAGAACAAGTGTGTGTGTGTGTGTGTCTGTGTGTGGGTGTGTGTCTGTGTGTGTAGTGGTAGTAGCTCATTCTTTGTCCTAGAGAAAATGAGAAGTTTTTCCTTGAAATTATTAACAAGAAATAGCAGTGTCTGAATAATATTTCTAAATACACAAGATAAACTTATGTTATTGAAATGTGTTCTTTTTCTCTGCAGATATATCATTCAGTCCTGTGATTTTATATGCCATCTAGATGCCAGTACATCTCATTGTTACGGAGCTCTTGAGCTACAGACTCACCTAGCCAAATGACTCATGTGTTATATATCTAAAATTTATTGCAAAATCAGCATATCAATCCATATACCCTTAATAGGCCCTTCTCCAAACTGATCATCTCCCAGTATTCCACATCTTAGTAAACATGCTTTCACTCATCTGCTCTTCAGGCTAAAATATTTGATACATCATTGACTCCTCTTTCATTTACACTTCACATCGAATCCATCAGAAATTAAAACATATCCCATAGTCAATTGTTTCTCATTATCTCTATTATTACCGCCTAGCTGACACATTAATTTCTGCTTTGCAATAGCCTCCTAATTGGTATCTTTGTTCTACACTTGCTGACTACTGATTCTTCTCCATTCAGTAATCAGATTGTTTTAAAACATGATCTGATTGAATCAGATCCCTAGTCAAAATTTCCCAGTGGCTCACATCTCACTTACATGAATAAAAAGGCTTTATAAAAATACAAAAAAATATATAAATAGTAAAACAGTTCTTTCCATGGCCTAGTACTCACTGCATGACTTAGTCTTGATACTTTGCTGATTTTATTTCCAACCACTTCTTTTACTCAGTGTGCCTCAGCCAACCAGACCTCTGGAACTTTCTTAAACATGCCAAACAATTCTACCCCAGAGCTTATGCCATTTGCTACTCTCTGTAACAGGAGCCCCCTTCTTTTATATGGCCACATTAATGATTGCCTCATTACTTAGCTCTCTGCCAAACATTACCTCATCACAGAGGCTTGCCACGCTAAGATATATATATAAATCTCTCATTTATATGACAAAAATAACTCTATTTATTTTTGTCACTCCCCCTTATAATATAATCTCATGAAAGCAAGCATTTTTTTTCTTATTTCTCTGTACCTAGGTCCTACTTGGAAGAAAATCCACACTCAATAAAAACTGTAGAACAACTGAACACTACTGCAGAGAAAGAGGCATGAGCTAATATTTTACTTTTCTTAAGTACTTGTGGCTCTTCCATAGAAAAATGGAGAAAAAAATCAAGAAAATAGTGTGGGTATTGGGTATTTTTACCTTTAAAACCTCAAAATAGTATCTTCTAAATTGATAAGTGACAATTTAGACCACTTTCATGGTTTCCCACAATAAGTACAGAATTATTATATATTATATTAAAAAGTATTTTATAGCCCCTGTTTCTTTTCACTATTTCAACCATCTAATGCTATCATTTACCTAGTTTGAGAAAGGGTTAATTACTGGCTAGAATAATATGCAATATTAACTGAAAGTAGCTGAGAAGGGGAAGTTTATAGGCAGTACATGTAGGCAGGTGTAGTCTAATACAATATATTGGTAATAACCTGCTACCAATGGAACATAAATTTGGTGCAAAGCTTTCTAACATCCAAAATGAAAAAGGGAAACCTGTTGTGAAAATTTCCATTTCATAAGACTCTAAGAGACCAATTGCTCAGAAGAAATACTCTAGATGCTAAGTTTTTTCAGGATTTCTTTCAATATCCTCATAGAGATGGCACTATCAATGTGACAAGTGAGGTGATCAAAAAAGCCACTTTGTATAAAGTCTCTGACACTTACACACAATTAAGTTTAAAAGCATCTACTATGGTCATGGTGGCTGTGAGGAGAAACATCCTTGAAGCTTTGAATGGCCTAAGAACACAGCTCTTTTCTTTTCTACTCAAATCCTCAAGTGGATGTTCAAATATCTGGAAGAAGAGAGACTTTGTAAATGTCAAACCACTCTCCCCATTTACACGTTTGATAGATACTGAATCAGGATGAATTCGAAATGATGTTTTCTGACGTACTTGTAGTGCAGCTTGTCATGTTGGCAGTTAAACCAAAATGCAGGTGCCTGAACAAGCATAAAGCATGAAAGGCAAGGAGGAAGGTGGTAGAATTAAACCTTCAATTAAAACTCAGAAGTTTAGCAAGAACCTTGCCATCCAACTTCAACTCAAAAATGATTATAAGACATTCATTTAGAAGTGGTCACGATTCTCTTATAAAATCATTTTGCATTTAGTTAAATTGTAGGCAAAATAGTATGCTTGAATCCATTTTGGGTGCAAAAATTATTATATATGCTTCACTGCTGATGTCATTAGCATCACAACAACCAAATAATTCATTGTCATATAAAAATCACTTGCTTTTTTTTTTATATATATAGCCAAATTAGGATGGACAGGTGAAAATGTTTATGCATCCAGACCATTTAAAAGTGATAAAATTTTATGAATCAGGCTGTAAAATAAGGGTGGATGCAATATATCCATCCTTACTCAATTTTATGTTCTCAGTGTCATATCAAGAGACCCTGATAACTGATTCTTTCTCTGTAACATTATGATATGAGTTTGTTTTTAAATGAGCATTAATAAATTATTGAGCTCTTACAACTTAACCCATATCCAATTTTTGACAATGTAGTTATAAGCCTCAGAAAGAAAAATAAAATTGTACTTTTTTCAAAAATAAAAATACGACAAATATCCTTTTAAAATAATGACTGTATGTTAAATATTGATGTTGTGATGTCAATTCCTCTTTATGCTTCTGGGATTAAAGGGCTCACTTAGAGTGATGGCAAACTTTATTAAAGTTTTTGATTGTAGTGGGGCGGGGCAAGTTAGTCTCCAGCTCCCAGCGCGAGCGACACAGAAGACAAGTGATTTCTGCATTTTCAACTGAGGTACTGGGTTAATCTCACTAGGGAGTGCCAGACAATCGGTGCTGGTCAGCTGCTGCAGCCCGACCAGTGAGAGCTGAAGCAGGGTGAGGCATCGCCTCACCTGGGAAGCACAAGGGGGAAGGGAATCCCTTTTCCTAGCCAGGGGAACTGAGACACACAACACCTGGAAAATTGGGTAACTCCCAATCCAATACTGCGCTGTACCAAGGATCTTAGCAAACGGGCACACCAGGAGATTATAATCCACACCTGGCCGGGAGGGTCCCATGCCCACCCACGGAGCCTCCCTCATTGCTAGCACAGCAGTCTGCGATCTAACTGCAAGGTAGCAGCGAGGCTGGTGAAGGGGCACCCGCCATTGCTGAGGCTTAAGTAGGTAAACAAAGCCGCTGGGAAGCTCGAACTGGGTGGAGCTCACAGCAGCTCAAGGAGCCCTGCCTGTCTCTGTAGACTCCACCTCTGGGGACAGGGCACAGCTAATCAACAACAACAACAAAAAGAACAAAGCAGCAGACACCTCTGCAGATGCAACCGACTCTGTCTGACAACTTTGATGAGAGCAGTGGATCTCCCAACACGGAGGCTGAGATCTGGGAACAGACAGACTGCCTGCTCAAGTGGGTCCCTGACCCCTGAGTAGCCTAACTGGGAGACATCCCCCACTAGGGGCAGACTGACACCCCACACCTCACACGGTGGAGTACACCCCTGAGGGGAAGCTTCCAAAGCAAGAATCAGACAGGTACACTCACTGTTCAGCAATATTCTATCTTCTGCAGCCTCTGCTGCTGATACCCAAGCAAACAGGGTCTGGAGTGGACCTCAAGCAATCTCCAACAGACCTACAGCTGAGGGTCCTCACTGTTAGAAGGAAAACTAACAAATAGGAAGGACACCCACACCAAAGCCCCATCAGTACGTCACCATCATCAAAGACCAGGGGCAGATAAAACCACAAAGATGGGGAAAAAGCAGGGCAGAAAAGCTGGAAATTCAAAAAATAAGAGCACATCTCCCCCTGCAAAGGAACGCAGCTCATCGCCAGCAACGGATCAAAGTTGGACGGAGAATGACTTTGACGAGATGAGAGAAGAAGTTTTCAGTCCATCAAACTTCTAAGAGCTAATGGAGGAATTACGTACCCAGCACAAAGAAACTAAAAATCTTGAAAAAAGAGTGGAAGAATTGATAACTAGAATAATTAATGCAGAGAAGGCCATAAACGAACTGACAGAGATGAAAACCATGACATGAGAAATACATGACAAATGCACAAGCTACAGTAACCGACTCGATCAACTGGAAGAAAGTATCAGCAATTGAGGATCAAATGAATGAAATGAAGTGAGAAGAGAAATCTGAAGAAAAAAGAAGAAAAAGAAATGGACAAAGCCTGCAAGAAGTATGGGATTATGTAAAAAGACCAAATCTACATCTGATTGGGGTGCCTGAAAGTGAGGGGGAAAAGGGAACCAAGCTGGAAAACACTCTTCAGGATATCATCCAGGAGAACGGCCCCAACCTAGTAGGGCAGGCCAACATTCAAATTCAGGAAATACAGAGAACGCCACAAAGATACTCCTTGAGAAGAGCAACTCCAAGACACATAATTGTCAGATTCACCAAAGTTGAAATGAAGGAAAAAATCTTAAGGGCAGCCAGAGAGAAAGGTCAGGTTACCCACAAAGGGAAGCCCATCAGACTAACAGCAGATCTGTCGGCAGAAACTCTACAAGCCAGAAGAGACTGGGGGCCAATATTCAACATTCTTAAAGAAAAGAATTTTCAACCCAGAATTTCAGCCAAACTAAGTTTCATAAGTGAAGGAGAAATAAAATCCTTTACAGATAAGCAAATGCTTAGAGATTTTGTCACCACCAGGCCTGCCTTACAAGAGACCCTGAAGGAAGCACTAAACATGGAAAGGAACAACTGGTACCAGCCATTGCAAAAACATGCCAAAATATAAAGACCATCGAGGCTAGGAAGAAACTGCATCAACTAATGAGCAAAACAACCAGTTAATATCAAAATGGCAGGATCAAGTTCACATAACAATATTAACCTTAAATGTAAATGGACTAAATGGTCCAATTAAAAGACACAGACTGGCAAACTGGATAAAGAGTCAGGACCCAGCAGTTTGCTGTATTAAGGAGATTCATCTCACATGCAGAGACATACATAGCCTCAAAATAAAGGGATGGAGGAAGATCTACCAAGCAAATGGAGAACAAAAAAAAGCAGGGGTTGCAATCCTAGTCTCTGATAAAACAGACTTTAAACCGTCAAAGATCAAAAGAGACAAAGAAGGACATTACATAATGGTAAAGGGATCAATTCAACAGGAAGAGCTAACTATCCTAAATATATATGCACCCAATACAGGAGCACCCAGATTCATAAAGCAAGTCCTTAGAGACTTACAAAGAGACTTAGACTCCCACACAATAATAATGGGAGACTTCAACACCCCACTGTCAACATCAGACAGATCAATGAGACAGAAAGTTAACAAAGATATCCAGGAATTGAACTCATCTCTGCAGCAAGCAGACCAAATAGACATCTACAGAACTCTCCACCCCAAATCAACAGAATATACATTCTTCTCAGCACCACATCACACTTATTCCAAAATTGACCACATAGTTGGAAGTAAAGCGCTCCTCAGCAAATGTACAAAAATGGAAATTATAGCAAACTGTCTTTCAGACCACAGTGCAATCAAACTAGAACTCAGGACTAAGAAACTCAATCAAAACCGCTCAACTACGTGGAAACTGAATAACCTGCTCCTGAATGACTACTGGGTACATAACGAAATGAAGGCAGAAATAAAGATGTTCTTTGAAACCAATGAGAACAAAGATACAACATACCAGAATCTCTGGGACACAATTAAAGCAGTGTGTAGAGGGAAATTTATAGCACTAAATGCTCACAAGAGAAAGCTGGAAAGATCTAAAATTGACACTCTAACATCACAATTAAAAGAACTAGAGAAGCAAGAGCAAACACATTCAAAAGCTAGCAGAAGGAAAGAAATAAATAAGATCAGAGCAACTGAAGGAGATAGAGACCCAAAAAGCCTCCAAAAAATCAATGAATCCAGGAGTTGGTTTTTTGAAAAGATCAACAAAATTGACAGACCCCTAGCAAGACTAATAAAGAAGAAAAGAGAGAAGAATCAAATAGACGCAATAAAAAATGATAAAGGGAATATCACCACCGACCCCACAGAAATACAAACTACCATCACAGAATACTATAAACACCTCTATGCAAATCAACTAGAAAATCTAGAAGAAATGGATAATTTCCTGGACACTTACACTCTCCCAAGCCTAAACCACGAAGAAGCTGAATCCCTGAATAGACCAATAGCAGGCTCTGAAATTGAGGCAATAATTAATAGCCTACTAAACAAAAAATGTCCAGGACCAGATGGATTCACAGCTGAATTCTACCAGAGATACAAGGAGAAGCTGGTACCATTCCTTCTGAAACTATTCCAATCAATAGAAAAAGAGGCAATCCTCCCTAACTCATTTTATGAGGCCAACATCATCTTGATACCAAAGCCTGGCAGAGACACAACAAAAAAAGAGAATTTTAGACCAATATAACTGATGAACATCGATGAAAAAATCCTCAATAAAATAATGGCAAACCGGATCCAGCAGCACATCAAAAAGCTTATCCACCATGATCAAGTGGGCTTCATCCCTGGGATGCAAGGCTGGTTCAACATATGCAAATCAATAAACGTAATCCAGCATATAAACAGAACCAAAGACAAAAACCACATGATTATCTCAATAGATGCAGAAAAGGCTTTTGACAAAATTCAACAGCCCTTCATGCTAAAAACGCTCAATAAATTCGGTATTGATGGAACATATCTCAAAATAATAAGAGCTATTTATGATAAACCCACAGCTAATATCATACTGAATGGGCAAAAACTGGAAAAATTCCCTTTGAAAACTCACACAAGACAGGGATGCCCTCTCTCACCACTCCTATTCAACATAGTGTTGGAAGTTCTGGCTAGGGCAATCAGGCAAGAGAAAGAAATCAACGGTATTCAGTTAGGAAAAGAAGAAGTCAAATTGTCCCTGTTTGCAGATGACATGATTGTATATTTAGAACACCCCATCGTCTCAGCCCAAAATCTCCTTAAGCTGATAAGAAACTTCAGCAAAGTCTCAGGATACAAAATTAATGTGCAAAAATCACAAGCATTCTTATACACCAGTAACAGACAAACAGAAAGCCAAATCAGGAATGAACTTCCATTCACAATTGCTTCAAAGAGAATAAAATACCTAGGAATCCAACTTACAAGGGATGTAAAGGACCTCTTCAAGGAGAACTACAAACCACTGGTCAGTGAAATAAAAGAGGACACTAACAAATGGAAGAACATACCATGCTCATGGATAGGAAGAATCAATATCGTGAAAATGGCCATACTGCCCAGGTTATTTATAGATTCAATGCCATCCCCATCAAGCTACCAATGAGTTTCTTCACAGAATTGGAAAAAACGGCTTTAAAGTTCATATGGAACCAAAAAAGAGCCCGCATTGCCAAGTCAATCCTAAGTCAAAAGAACAAAGCTGGAGGCATCACGCTACCTGACTTCAAACTATACTACAAGGCTACAGTAACCCAAACAGCATGGTACTGGTACCAAAACAGAGATATAGACCAATGGAATAGAACAGAGTCCTCAGAAATAATACCACACATCTACAACCATCTGATCTTTGACAAACCTGAGAAAAACAAGAAATGGGGAAAGGATTCCCTATTTAATAAGTGGTGCTGGGAAAATTGGCTAGCCATCAGTAGAAAGCTGAAACTGGATCCTTTCCTTACTCCTTATACAAAGATTAATTCAAGATGGATTAGAGACTTAAATGTTAGACCTAATACCATAAAAATCCTAGAAGAAAACCTAGGTAATACCAGTCAGGACATAGGCATGGGCAAGGACTTCATGTCTAAAACACCAAAAGCAACGGAAACAAAAGCCAAAATTGACACATGGGATCTAATTAAACTAAAGAGCTTCTGCACAGCAAAAGAAACTACCATCAGAGTGAACAGGCAACCTACAGAATGGGAGAAAATTTTTGCAATCTACTCATCTGACAAAGGGCTAATATCCAGAACCTACAAAGAACTCAAACCAATTTACAAGAAAAAAACAAACAACCCCATCAAAGAGTGGGCAAAGGATATGAACAGACATTTCTCAAAAGAAGACATTCATACAGCCAACAGACACATGAAAAAATGCTCATCATCACTGGCCATCAGAAAAATGCAAATCAAAACCACAATGAGATACCATTTCACACCAGTTAGAATGGCAATCATTAAAAAGTCAGGAAACAACAGGTGCTAGAGAGGATGTGGAGAAACAGGGACACTTTTACACTGTTTGTGGGATTGTAAACTAGTTCAACCATTATGGAAAACAGTGTGGAGAATCCTCAAGGATCTAGAACTAGAAGTACCATATGACCCAGCCATCCCATTACTGGGGATATACCCAAAGGATTATAAATCATGCTGCTATAAAGACACATGCACACGTATGTTTATTGCGGCACTATTCACAATAGCAAAGACTTGGAATCAACCCAAATGTCCATCTGTGACAGACTGGATTAAGAAAATGTGGCACATATACACCATGGAATACTATGCAGCCATAAAAAAGGATGAGTTCGTGTCCTTTGTAGGGACATGGATGCAACTGGAAACCATCATTCTCAGCAAACTATCGCAAGAACAGAAAACCAAACACCGCATGTTCTCACTCATAGGTGGGAACTGAACAATGAGATCACTTGGACTCGGGAAGGGGAACATCACACACCGGGGCCTTTCATGGGGAAGGGGGAGTGGGGAGGGATTGCACTGGGAGTTATACCTGATATAAATGTCGAGTTGATGGGTGCTGACGAGTTGATGGGTGCAGCACACCAACATGGCACAAGTATACATATGGGAGAAACCTGTACATTATGCACATGTACCCTAGAACTTAAAGTATAATAAAAAAAAAAAAAAGAAAGTTTTTGATTGTAAGCTATGTACACTTGGAAGATAACAGGACATGAAAATACAACTTTCTAAAATTTTCAACAATAGTTATTTTTACCTCTAGTGGTGCTTCTCAAATTTTAGTATATAAAATAAAATGTCTTAAAATGTTGACTTACGATTTGCAGAAATATCTAGACTTCAACATTTTGATTTGGGTGATCCTCATAGAGATTAGCTGCCATATTTTGAAAAACACTGGCCTAGAGAAAAAATGAACTTTGTTTTTTAGAATGAGATCATTGATATAATCAATTTCTTTGGTTTTTAAAGGAGAGATTTTAATAACTTGTTTAATTTCTTAGGCATATTTAAGAATATTTTTTCTATCTGTTAATCAACTTTTTACTCTACTACAGTGTTGGTCCCCAGAATGGTATGCAAAAACCCTTGTGGGTTAATAAACCTATCTCCAAGAAAAAAAAAAAAAAAAAACACTTTTATTTCTATTTATTTTGCACTTCAATATAAACACATACGGCATAGTAATGCACTGGTATAGTAGGAATGCATTTAATTTATACATAAATAAACATTTGTGAATATTTTGTGGATACTTGTTCAAAATTATTTTTATTGATATGTTAAAAAGTGTTGGCTGCTTCCAAGTTTTGGCCACTGTGAACAGTAACAGATGAATGCCTACAGAAAATCTACTTTCACAATAAAGTACTATTCAGCCATATAAACAGAATAAGATCTTGTCATTTGCAACAACATGGATGAAATAAGCTAGGCACAGAAAAACAAACATCTCAGTTCTCACTTACTTGTGGGGTCTAAAAATCTGAACAATTGAACTCATGGAGATAGAGAGTAGAAGGAAGGTTACCAGAAGCTGGGAAGGGTATCAGGTCATTGTGGGGAGGTGAGGATGATTAACGCGTACAAAAAAATAGAAAAATAAATAAGACCTACTGTGTGATAGCACAGCAGGGTGACTATGGTCAATAATAATTTAATTGTACATTTTTAAATAACTAAAAGAGTATAGTTGGATTGTAACACAGGGATAAATGAGAGGACAGATACCCTATTTTACACGATGTGATTATTAAGCTTTGCATCCCTGTATCAAAACATCTCACATATCCCATAAATATATATACCTACAGTGTACCAACAAAAATTAAAATATAAAATTAAAAAGCAATGTAGGATACTACTGCATTAGAAAGAAGTTTTAGTTTACATTACTCATAGGAGAAGAAATAGTAAACATGTCTTAATGCCTATGAATACATTAACTACAAGCTAGGGACTGTGTGTAGACTGTGGGGAACATTTTATTGTTTAGTGAGGTAACGATACTTTTTTCAGAATCAGTTCTGCTTTTTCTTTTTTTTTTTTTTTTTTTTTTTAGACGGAGTCTCGCTCTGTCGCCCAGGCTGGAGTGCAGTGGCCGGATCTCAGCTCACTGCAAGCTCCGCCTCCCGGGTTTACGCCATTCTCTCGCCTCAGCCTCCCGAGTAGCTGGGACTACAGGCGCCCGCCATCTCGCCCGGCTAATTTTTTGTATATTTTAGTAGAGACGGGGTTTCACCGTGTTAGCCAGGATGGTCTCGATCTCCTGACCTCGTGATCCGCCCGTCTCGGCCTCCCAAAGTGCTGGGATTACAGGCTTGAGCCACCGCGCCCGGCCGAGTTCTGCTTTTTCAAGAGTTCCCTGAAATTTCAAAAAGTCATGGCATTAGCCTAAATTCAAGTTTTGTTTTTGCTTATATTAAAGCTGAGGTAGAAGGAAATGGAGATGGGAAGTACCTGAATTTCCAGTCCATGTTTTTGATGACTGTTTTTTTTTTAAAGGCAAGAGCAGTTGCTTGTTTTCCTTTAATGTTTCATTAACTTCTTTTTACTTGTGTTGTTGTCAGGCAGAGAACAGGTAATTTGGACTCAAAACAGTGGTAGGTGGAAGTGGGGCATCTTTTAATGTCTGTTCCTATAATTCTTTTTTTATTACTCAATATCTGATCTTTACTTCTTAAAATATTAAACTGGCACTATTTTTAACTAATTAAAACAAGAAGAAAAATATTAAATACAGCAGATTGCTTAGCAGATGCTAGATGTGAATAAATAAAAACAAAACCCTGCAGAGTTGATAAGATTCCTGAATTCAAATGTTCTCACCAACCTCACTCTGTTCTCAGGGGTTCTCCAGTAATCACAAACAGTCAGTTCGTTCTGTGGCCTCTCTGGTCTTCAGGCTAAGAACAAAACCATCAAGCTATCAAATAATCAAAAGGAAGCCTGGAAAGATTGTCCAATGCCATATGGGGCCAGTGAACTTGCTGTACTTGAATTTGATTTTATTTCTTCACAGTTCACTATTATCCCCCCACTTACACCAGGTAGGATGCAAAAAGGTTAGTAAGTCAAATTAGAAGTTAAGATAAATATGCTTTATGTTAAATTCATTCCTTTTTAATAATAATCTTGTTAACAGTCAAAATGTGCAAAGAGTTATAGTAACTTTCATGAATAAAATTATATTGAAAGGTTGTTTTTATTGGGCAGTGACAAAATCTTAACAATAGTTACCTTTCTGTTTTTTCTTTAACACAGAAAACACTTCACTTCATTAAAGACACTAAGTAAACGAATGTAAATCCTGTGTGCTTTTCTAAATACAAGTTCATTTTTAAAATCTACCTCATTGGTTGTTAATTGAAATCTATCACTTTTATTATAAATGCCATTAAAAGTCAGTGGACAGTGTAATACTACTATATTATTTTATTATAGTCTAATAGTATAATGATTCTAGAAGCAATGAGCTGAAGTTGCTTAATAAACAGAAAAGAAGAAGGAGGAGGTAGTGGAGGAAAAGGAGAAGGGGAGAGGGAAGGGAAGGAAGAGGGTAGGAGAGAAAAAAGGATAAAAAGAAAGAAGGAAGGAAAAAATGCAAAGTCCACTCATTTAAAATCGCAATATTCCCATTTGTTACACAGTTTTAAAATCAGTTTGAAAAGACAAATGTCTTTTCAAGAAGTCCTGAGATCTTTTGTTTTGAACACAGCCTAGGACGAAGAAATGGCACAACCTGTGTGTCTCACATCACCATTTCATTTGTGAGTAATGGATTATCAATATTTACCCTCATGTTCTTTAAGATGAGGACAGTTTTTGGAAAGTTCTAGCATGGGGCTGAGCCACTCTCATGGTTTGGTGAGAGGAAAACTATCCTTTCTCAAGGAAGGTCACCATTTCAATAGAACAGCTTGAATATTAAGAATATGAACATTAACTTTTGTTCTAAACCTAAGTATCATGTCATTCCCTTATGTAAGTGCCCCCACATGTGATCCATAAAAACCTGCCCAAAGTAGAACCACGTTCTCTTCCAGCCTCTTTCTCTCCTTTCACCTTTACCTCTATCTCCTTTTATTATATGTCCTTTCTATAGTCTTTTCCATATATGCTTCTAGCTTAGTAGCTCACTAGCTTCCTCTCAGCATGAAACAATATTCCTCTTCAATTAAAGTAAAAATTTTAAGTACTCTGTCTAGTTCAGATGCCACATTGTCTGGGTGGGCAGTGTGTGTGTGTCTGTGTGTCTGTGTGTGTCTGTGTGTGGCAGTGGAAATGCACTCCCTTTCTGTGTTTTTATGCTTTTTTTTTTGACAGCACTAAGCATCTTTCTATTTTTTTCTAAGTTATATTTTTTATTCTTTTTAGAGACAGGGTCTCACCATGTTGCCCAGCCTGGACTTGAACTCTTGGGCTCAAGCAACTCTCCCATCCTGCCACCTCAGCCTTTACAGGTGCTTGCCACAGTGCCTGTCTTCAGCAAATCTTACCTAAATTTTCTGTTGGATTTTTTTTCTCCCACAGTCCATAAGAACTGTACCATTAGTTTTTTATAATTTATCCAGAACACTATAAATCTTTAATAAATGTTTAATGAGTGAATCAAATAACCTATTGCTGTGAGGTGAACATGGAATTCTGAAAGGTATAGATAGTTGTCCCTTGATATCTGTGGGGAGTTGTTTCCAGGACTCCCTGCAAATACCAAACTTTATGGATGCTCAAGTCCCTCATATAAAATCATTTGGTATTTGCATACAACCTATGCGTATCCTCCCATATACTTTAAATCATCTCTAGATTACTTATAATACCTAATACAATGAAAGTTCTGTGTAAATGGTTGTTATATTCGTATTGTTCAGAGAATAATGGCAAGAACAAAAGACTTTATATATTCAGCACATATGTTTTTGTTTTACTGAACATTTTTGATTTGAGATTGATTGAATCTATGAATGTGGTACTCACATAGAGAAGGCCAACTGTATACCTCTGCAATTACAGAAATGCGTTCAACCTTGGAAGCTGATGGAGTCTAGTTATTGCTGCTAAAATTCCTCTCCCTCAAAAAGACATATATCTCCAAGTTATATTAGTATTTTGATAGTAGTGGGCCTTAAAGAGACAGCATACTGTACTGATCAAAGAACAGGGACTTTGGAACTCGACTTTCATGCATCTACAGAGGCTGAGATGTGAGGGTTGGAGGATTGCTTGAGCCCAAGAGTTCAAGTCCAGGCTAGGCAACATAGTGAGACCCTGTCTCTAAAAAAATAAAATAAAATATATGACTTAGAAAAAAATAGAGAAATGCTTAGTGCTGTCAAAAATAAAAGCATAAAACCACAGAAAGGGAGTGCAGGGGTGCATTTCCACTGCCAAACACATACATACTGTCATTCACACTGTAGCTCTGCTACTCACAAGCTCTGTAATACTGAATTCATTAGTTAATTTCTCTGAATAGTTTCCTCATCCAGAAAATAAAAACAATAATAGTCTCAACTTTACATGGTTGATGGGAGGCTCAAGTGAGTTAATACATAGAAAGCATTTGGAAGATTAAATAAGGTAAACACAATAAATGTCATTTATGAATAATCAGAACAAAGAGAGATTTATTATATTAAAAATAACCATGTCAGTACTTGAGTGGATACTGAAGATGGCTTTGGATATCACAGGAATTTTGCAGATTTTGCTGTCGTATTCCAGTTTTAGATATATGTTTCTTAGAAAATGATTACAAGGTATCTTTTCTTTTTTTTTTTTTTTTTTTGAGGCGGAGTCTTGCTCTGTCGCCCAGGCTGGAGTGCAGTGGCCAGATCTCAGCTCACTGCAAGCTCCGCCTCCCGGGTTCCCGCCATTCTCCTGCCTCAGCCTCCCAAGTAACTGGGACTACAGGCGCCCGCCACTCGCCCGGCTAGTTTTTATTTTTTGTATTTTTAGTAGAGACGGGGTTTCACTGTGTTCGCCAGGATGGTCTTGATCTCCTGACCTTGTGATCCGCCCGTCTCGGCCTCCCAAAGTGCTGGGATTACAGGCTTGAGCCACCGCGCCCGGCCAAGGTATCTTTTCTTAATGTTAGACAGATCTTACTATAATTATTTTGAAAAGGTAAAATAAAATTTTTCTTTAAGTCAAACTTGTGCAAACCTTATAAAAAATATTAAAATATGTCCCTGGCTGACAGACAAAACGGGCTCCTCATGGCTATCTGAGGTGCTCAAAGTTAAAACAGAACTGGGCTGTGATGCTAGGTGAAGGAGCAATCATGTACTGTGTTCTCAGAAAGATGTTGTAAAAGTGTGTCAGGACCTCCCTTTCTAGAACCAAACCAAACAAGTTCCTGTTGTCATTGCCAATATAAACTGCAGCTGGAAACCTGTCCCACCCATCCCCTGATCATTTGAAAGAGACATCTGACAGAGACTTCTGGCATGGGCTTGGAAATCCCCCAGTCAGAGATCAACTATTTTGACCAATCAGAGATGAACAAGTTTGGAGTCTTCATTTGCATAAAAGGACCTGATTGAGAACATAGGAGAGCACTTTCTCTATTTAAGCCAGACTCTCACTTTGTTCTTTGGAGAGCACAATTTAACTTTTACCAAAGACTGTGCATCCCCAATCTGCAGATTGTTTTTTGGTTTTTTCTTTTTTGTATTTTTTTTTTTAGAAAATAAAATTCTCCATTCTTCCTCCGGTAGATATCATGGTCTTTTGTTAACAAATACTTCAGGTATATGCTGTTTCTGTAAAAATTGTAAAGTTATCTGTGTATGCCAAAACAAACAAAAAAAAAACAACGATCAATACAGAATTGATCTCATTTGCACATTAAAAATTTAAAATCTTAGCTAAAGATTACTTCCAATGCTCACGAAGATATTTATCCAACAACATACAGTGGTTAACATTCAAATCAATTTCTATGCCATCAGTCTCCTCCCTGAATTTCCCACAGCAATAAAAATGTGGCTGGGCTTACTGAGCTAATGTGGAGTGGATTGTTGGTGATATAAAGGTGGGGAATAAAAGTAGGAAAGGGAGACAGATGACAAACACATAAATAACTTTAGAGAGTGGTAAATGCTATGAAAAAATAAGACAAGTAATGATAGAGAGTGACTGAAAAAAGTCGGCAACCCTTCTCTGAGGAGATAACTTTTGACCTGAGGCATGAAAGGCAGAAGAAATCAGGCTTCCAAATTCCTGGAAGCAACTTGTTTCAAGAAATTAATGGTAGCACAAAAGCCCTGAGGGACAAACAATCCCGGCATGTATGAAGGCCTGTATGGAAAGAAGGATGGTGTGGTTATAGTGTAGCAAGTGAAAGTCGGAGTGGAACTTGGTAAATGCAGAGAGGGCGGCAGAGGGCCAGGTCATGGTCCAGAATTTGAAGTTAATTTTAAGATTAAATGAGAAAGCACTGAAAGACGTTAAGAATGGTTGTGGCATGCTCTATTTTACGTTTAATGATAACATTTTAACTGCTCTAGGGATAATGGATTCTATGTGGCCAGAGAGACAGCAATTTTTCTGGAACAGAGATAACAGATGCCTTGTCTTGCAGGGTTGTTGCAGAGATGGAGAGAAAATAATTGGGATATAATTTGGAAGGAGAGTTGACAGTACTTACTGATGAATTTATTCATTCAACAGATATATAATAGAACCTACTATAGTTACACACTGGTGAAAGGAATATCTCTTGATATTACTGGGAAGTCACCCACCCTCTAGAAAGTCATTTACAAAACCATAATGATTGAGCCAATGACTGCACACTGCAAGTTACTATCATGGCACTGATAGGCTTCTTTTTCAAAACTTTAAATAGTAAATATTCACAGTCATTATAAACAATTATGTATAAATATATGTTGACATATATATATATATATATTCAAGATGCATTCAGCAGAAGATTTGGTAAAAGCTGCATTAAATTTGGGGCAATGGAATATATTTAATTTCTTTTTTATTTTTCTCAATAGCTCATAATTCTCAAATGCTGTGTATGTGAGCAGAACATCTCAGCCCATGTAGAAAGCTCTGTCTGTATAGATTGGATTGCTTGAGCAAGTAAATTGCAGAATGGACTTCTAAAAAGAAATTGCAGGAGGATGGCAATTTTCAAGTCACATCTTTTATTCACATTTGATTTGAATGTGTACCTGTGTGTGAAAGAGGGTTTAAGTGGATATAACAACAGCTTCAAAAAGGAGCAAGATTCTGTTACTTACACTTTATACTTTGAATGGCATTATTGAATATCTTAAATTGCGTTACAAGTGACAACTATAAATCAAGGAAACACTTCATGCTTGGAATCTTATCTTTTACATTGTTTAAGCTGGTAATTTCCATACAGTGCTAGAGGAGGCTAGCAGTCATCACGAACTTTCCATTTACAAGAACATGACCTTTTCTTTACTTCTAAATATCTAGGCTATTTCTCTAGTTTTAGTTAATGTTCTCACAGAGAGGTAATTGAACACTGACTGTTCTGTTAGGTGTGAAGTTCAATGGAGACAGATCTATAGGATCAATAACTGCAGATATGAAGAGTATCCTTTCCACTAGTGATGGGTGATGAAACCCAGTCTAAAGTTTTCTATTTGATTTCTGGGGTTGAATTTCTTATTTATATTAAATTCATCTCAGCCATCTAAATTATTTGTAAAAATTAACAACTAGTAAGGGCTTTAAGTTTTCATATCATTAATATATGTTTGGATAAACAAAGAACTTAGTGTTTCCAAAAATGTATCGATTAATACAAAAATTAAAAGACCTTAAAACCAGCAACACTAGCAACTGAAACAAAAACCTTTGCCAAAAACATCTGAGGTATTTTAGTGGAGAACAAAATCAAAGGAAAAAAATTTGTTTTGACCAACCAAGCAAGCATTGTGTTCAATGACCCCATTTGTTTCACTGGAATAAAAAATAACGATGTAAATGTTATCACTTAAAAATAGCTCAGAAAGCATAGTAAATTGATACCACAAGAATAGTTTCAGAAGCAAAACATGTAATGAACTAAAAGCCTTTGTAATAGAGGATGTCTTTATCACATGATTTATGTGTTCAAGCAGCGAGAAACAATCAAGCAAAATTCAAGCTGTAAATAAACCCAGCGCTCATGGGCTTCTAATACGCCTCAAATATCATTTGATGATAAAAATGACATTTCAAATAACAATTGCAACCAAATTCTTTATATTTTCTCTAAAAAATAAAATCGCTTGCTTTTTATCACATCATGTACTGTTTGTGTAAAACAGTAAGAGAAGCAACATTTATTTCTCTCATTTTACAGACATATTCTGAAGCCCAAGGAAGTTAGATGACTTATTCTTTGCTACTTAGTAAACTAGAAAAAAATAAAATAAAACAAGGTTTTCTGAGTTTGGGTTATCAGATGATGCACTAACATTCCTGCTGCCTGTTTGATTTCATGAAAGAGGCAAGAATAAACTTCCTATTTTCTTTTTCCCCCTTCATTTCCCTTTTTCTCCACTCCCCTCGACTCACTCCCCTGCTGTCCCTTTTTATCATTTTCTTCCTTTTCTCTCCTCCTCTTCTCCTGACTCCTCTCCACTGTTCTCTCATTTCCATTTTTTTTTTTCTGACACATTAACAACTCATGCAAAAGTGTTGGTAGTTAGTCAGACACAGGCAGGGAAGGAGACCCCACCGCCCCACACCGCCTTCAAGCCACCATCCAGTGATGGTCAGGCGGTTGTTAACTGTCTCTCTAAAATAATAATCGGTTGCAGTAGTGCCAGGGAAAGGCAGTCTCCTGACATATCAAAACACTTGAAACTGGTGATCAGCAGCTTCCTGATAAGATCTCAGTAGTGGAGCCAGCAGGCTCAAGCATGCACATTAAGAGGCAAAATGGCAGGGTTTAACTGGTATATGATCTTCCTCTAGAAACTCTTGACTGGTAAGAGAACACCTCAAGTGAGCATGCAGACAGCTTTAGTAAACACACCGTGCGTGCTCAGCTTCCAAATGTCGGCCGGCCACTGTGTATGTGGACAGCCTCCCCCAATGGAAAAATCAGGGGAGAAGTAACACAACCCCAGAAGCATGTCAATGTGTAAGACCCCACGTCAAAGGTCAAACCGCGCACTGATCTCTTATGTTGTCTGCTTAGCCCTCATCCAAGTGTAATTTACTTCCTTTTCTTCCTGCTCTAAAGCTTTTTAATAAACTTTCACTCCTGCTCTGAAGCTTGTCTCAGTCCATCACTCACCCTTACGCCCCTTGGTTGAATTCTTTCTTATGAGGAGACAACAATTGAGGTTTCTGGAGACCTGTATAGATTTACCACTGCAAACACACTTCAGTGCCATGTGACTCAGATCCATTCTGTAGTGGTAACAAAAGGGCATGTGGTAGACATATGCAGTTATGGCATAATTTTCATTTGTTAATTTATTCAACCTATTGAGCCCATACTCTATGCCTAGGGATACATATAGTAGAGGTGAGGAAGATAGTCACTAAACAGGTACCACCATGAGCTACAGTATTATGCATATGACTCTATCTGTGTAAACAGCCATGAAATCTGACCCAAACCCATGAGCAGGCTCAGGGGATGAGAAAGAGAAAGCAGAGACGAAATTTGATAGATAAATAGTGAGGTTAAAGTGAGAGTAGTAGAGATATTAATAGAAAGGTACTGTAGGCATAAGAAGCTATACATACAAGGCCTTCTGATACAGAATAAGCCCTGACATGTCAAATGGAACTGCAGATCACCATTATTTAGCATTTACATACATACTCGATATCATATCTGCATATAAGCCACTCAGGGAAAAGCTAAGTCAGAAGTATTTGCTTTCCTCAAATATAAAAATAAGAAAATGTCAATATGTTTTAGGAAACAGTTTGTATTTTTATTTTCACTGTATCTAACTCTGAGGAATAACCAGAGGGACATAAAATAGGAACAAACAAAGTGAAATAAGTTAAAGTGATCCAAAAAGAGTCTTTCTCATTCACTGTACTTAAAAAAATAAATATTAAGGAAAAGAAACAAGACATATTGTGATATTTAGGTGTTATAAAATTTGTGAAATAGATAATAGAATCCAGAATTTTGAACTCTTCAGTAGAGTGAAACCTCACAAACAAACCAAAAAGAACAAACCAAAAAAGTACACATTTCCGAATTTAATTTTGTAGACTAACCAACTTCTTCTACTTTCTCACCAACTCATTAGTCATATAAACACTGATACAAGGAGTGTTTTCTTTTCTTTTTTCTTATTATGAATTCACTGATAATGCTTGCAAACTGTCCCCAAATGTGAAGAGCATTATATACCTCGTACTTACATATTGCATGCCCCAAAATAGAGAGAAAAAATGTTTTATTTACTGACTAACATCCACATAAACAGGAGACTGTGATTTTGCTGTTGAAAGTTTATTTATGATAAAGAGCTATTTTACTATCTTTCATTCCATACTTTGGGAAAACTAAAGTAGTCAGTTATACTAGATGGAAAAGACTGCCCTAATAAAATACTGCAGCTTTCATTTATTTTTCTGTGGAAACAAAATTGGAAAAAAAAAAATGAAATCTTATGGATTTTTTCATGTTCTGGAAATACACAGCAATGCAAATTGTATTCCATCAGAACCTGTAGCAAATATTGTATTAGAAAGAGATATATCTACACAGTAAAATAAATCTCTTATTTCATGAGAAGACAGAATTTAAGTTTAGGAGACAAAAATATTTTGGTCATTTTTTTACGGCATACTTTACATTCTGAACTACCCATTTTTAAATAAATTCTATTGTGGAAAATTGAAACAAAACTACTACTAAAAATCTAGGGAAAAAACACAAAATTTGCCCACATTCTCTACATCTTTATGCTAACTCTGATCCTGATTTTCATTGTGAACAGAAAGAATAATATCGTATGTTGTGAGGCCATGGATCTTAGCTGACTCCAGATTTTACAAAATCCCTGCTGTGAGTGTGAATCCCTTACAGAAGTGGTGATTCATGTCCTTTTGTAGAGGTTAGTCCTGCAAATCTTTAAGGATAGAAAAAAATAAAAAAAAAAAAGATAAAGGAAAAAAGGAAGTGACTGTAGGTCTTTCAGTGAGTGGAAATAGAATTTTCCACAATCTGTATACTCCACAGGGGTCCATTCCTCTCCCAGTTGGTGGCTGTTCTCCCCAGCTCTAAGCCCCAGAGCTCCCAATAACATTAATTGCTTCAAAGTCCCTGTCTTGAGAAGTAGATCTCACTATAGTAGGAAAGTTAGAAGTTAATTTCTATAAAAATAAACACACTTGAGTTCGGGAGAGGGGCTAGGGGATGAAGAGAGGTTGATTAATGGGTACAAACAGACAGTTTGATAGAACAAGTAAGATCTAGTGCTTGAAAAATTAGTAGGGTGGCTATAGTTTACATTACCTCTTATGTATTTCAAAGTAGCTCAAAAAGAATAATTCCAATGTTGCTAGCATAAAGAAAAGACAAGTATTTATGGTAATGGATATCCCAATTACATTGATTTAATCTTTCCAAAATATACAGATTGCATTAAATTATCATACGCACCACCAAAATATGTACATCTATTATGTATCAATAAAAAAGATAAAGAAAAATATAAATCCTCCTGGAACACATGTAGAAAATCTCCTAGGTCTCCAAGTTAGAAATATTAATATACTATTTTATGAAGATGTATATTTTGACGGAATATATAATTGCTTTGCTCTCTGTGGAATATTATCTCATTGTCATACTTTTCTTTGAACCACAGAGTTTATAGGAAATCAAAGCCAAAATCATCAAAGAATACTTGGATACCTTGATATCAGTAATCAGTTCTTTATAATCTGCTACAGACTTGGGATATTGCTTACATTTTATTTTGTTGCTCTGCACATAAAATAGTTTATTGTAAATTACCTTGCATATCCAGCTCTATATTATCTCAGCATTAAACAGAACTCCTCAAAGTTGGTTTCAGGTTATTTTATGTTGATGTTATCCTGTGCCTCACAGCTGCCTTTTCTCTAACCTGTCTGAAGAGCCGGCACTAATCCATAATGTACTGCACCTGCTATTAGATTCCATGAACTCAGAGATTGATATACACGGAGAAGGAAAGCTCATTAACCAGACTAGGTGTATGTAAGTTCAGCAGACAGCACACGGAGAAGTTTATCATTGCAGTTCCATTATACTCTACTGTCAATTTCAAGTACACCACTCTTTCAGGCACATATTTTTTGTTCACCTGAATTTGCAAGTGGCCAACAGAATAGGTGAGGTTTAGCGAGTCTAGGCACTGCTCTGAACTTTGGAAAGTGTAATAACTTTTCTGGCTCCTGAACTGCTATTTTAGAGCATTCTAGAATCTGAGCCTCTTGAAACCTATTTGTCAAGAAAACAGAAAATTCTATTTTTATATTGCTCTTTGTGTAGCATGAAATTAAAATGAGTAGAAAAAATTAAATCCTGTAGGACATATTAATTTCAAGCTTTTATATTTATTGTGGAAACCATCTGATAAGACTCCCGACTGTTTTGACTATTTTCAGTTGCTGCATATTTTATAGGGTAGTGTCTCAACTTGAATGATGGTGGACTACCTGGTGTAAGCTGTTTCACCTCATACATGATTAAATTATATTTCTTCCTGTCTGAACAAAGATTATTTGAAAATACAGGAAGGATTCGGCACCAGGGAAATGCATGTTAGTATTTGACAAGTGTGGAGCAGTGCAGAAAAATATCAATATGTGATGAAGACATGCTAAGAATCTAAGAAAAATAAGAGGAAGTTATCTGAATGTTAAATAGACAGATGTCAAAGTATGCTTTTGAAATTCCATTCAAATGGCTCTCAGATCATTTAATTTTCAATTGTTAGGCTCATCTGGGCAAAGCAACTTGGTATCCAGGGAAATCAAGAAACCTCATTCCTTGTAGTTGGCTGAATCAAAAAATATAATACATAATAGTAACAGGAGTTCATATGTGAATCAAGATGTAAAACTTTATTCCAACTCATATTTTCTGTTTTATGGTAGATTATAAAATAATGACATGTTTTGAAATATGTCAAACTATGAAAACAAGATGTATCTCTGAATGCCAGGAAGAGTCAAAATTAAAAAAAAAAAAAAACTGTTGAAAATGCAGAAAGAAAAAAATATCAGAGACTTTCGAACACAGAATAGATACAGTTGTATTGTAGAAAGGGCCAACACAAAATAATGTGAATCCTCAAACTGGAAGCTGAAGAAGGAAAGAAACAATACTGATTTTGTTGTGGCATTTGCCTTTTGGACTGCAGAGCAAAGTTGTAGATGTTATAAACCAGAAAAACAAAATGTGAAACTTTTCAAGGTTATTTAATCCAATCTCCTTCCTTTAGGCAGATGAATTCCCAAGGCGATAAGAAAGAACTATAGAGTTGTTGATTCTATTTTAAAGTACTCTAGAGGGGGAAATTCCAGGACATTCCTTTATATATTTTTTCCAGCTTTTATTAACCTCATAGGATGCTTACATACATATGAATTCAGTAACTACTAATCAAAATTCAAAATGGTCCTGCAAAATCTGGAACTTATATTTCAGTATACAAGTAATGGGAAGGTCTTTTTTTCTCTACTTCCCTCAATATATCTACCATTAGATATCTTACAATTTTATCTCATCCTTTAATTATTAAATATGTTGACAAACTACTATTTCCCCATTTCCTCCGATCTTTTAATTATAGATTAGATCCAGATTTATAATGCTTGTAATATTTAAAATTAACTCGATTTGTGGATGTGTGTGTGTTTTATAGTGAGAGAGATGTAACCACGATTTAATTGTATAAGAACATAGAAATCACGTATTCTTAGTATAAGATGAGATATTAGAAGCTCAGTAATAGATTTCAATTTCTACAAAATTTCTGTTTGGACAGCTTCAACAACAGGGAACTTAATATGTCATGACTGCAGCCCACACAACTTTCTGACAGATTTAATTTATCCTTATATAATATTTATCCTTATATTATGGTGAGATTATATTATTATTTTATTTCAAAATGACTAGAGGCTTTTCATTATCTCCTTTTAAATTTCACCTTGTTAGATTTGATTTCTTTATTCTAATATGCTAACCAAAACTAGATATTAATATCATAATCTGGTGTATTTACTTTCACTGTCAGCTTTGTGTCAAGCTAGTATGTCCTTATTCATCCACTGATAAACATACAAAAACAACAATACTAAGTACAGAAAACTATCAATCATTTTCAAATCCACAGACAAAATTACCACCCAAGAGAGACGTCATACATTGTGCCTATAGCATTTCTATAAGATTAAAGTATAGATGATTAATTGAAAAGGAAATCTAGTATAGATTGACTTTTATGTTTTAGAATTTATCCTAACATTATTGATCACCTCTTCTACCTACAAGTTCCTACAAACATCACTTTTACACACTGAGAGTCAGCTGGGAAAGTAGGTAGAGAAAATGGTAGTCTCTGGGTGATTTCATGTATGTTGAATACTTCCCACTAAAAACACATTTCCCCTGGGACTTTGATACTTAGAATAATGTATTCATGGATCTCCCCTTTAAAAGTCAGCTTTGTTAAATAGAAATATTCTTCAGAGTCCGCTTATTATTTCATATCAATAATTTTAATTTTCAAATTAATTAACTTATAGTTCTTTCTTCAGCATGGTTTGGGTGAAAGATATGAAAATATTCTTTACTCTGACAAAGAGTTAAGTGATGATTAGAAGAAACGAATGGAACACAGAAGGCTGGCTTATTGTTTTCTTTGTCTGGTTACTTCTTTCCTCATACCATTCCTGGCTTCCTCCTTGCCAGGCTTGTTGGAACCTTAAATTTAAAATAGTAACTCATCATCAAGAAGCCATAATATTTACTTTCTCAACGTTAGTGAGATAAGTATTAATCATAGCCCATCACCTATCTGTTTATGAGAAGACACTTACACGGAGAAAAACCAAGTGTGAATGTCTTTTCTTTCATTCACTTCTTCCTTCTTTGTGTTCCCCATTTTCTTTCACTCACTCCAAGTCTGCCTCCCACATTAAGTTCCTCATCTGGTGTGATGGTTAATCTTACGTGTCAACCTGACCACCAGACCATGAAATGGCCAGATATTTGGTCAGACCTTATTTTGGTGTGTCCATGAGGGTGTTTCTGGATGAGAATAACATTTTAATTAGTCCAGTGCACAACCTTGTATTGGGTAAAGCAGATTGTCCTCTGTAATGTGGGTAGACTTCATTCAAGCTGTTGAAGATACGAATAAAACAAAAAAGCTAAGTAAAAGGAATTTCCTTCTGCTTGACTGCCTTCACTTTGGGACACTGTTTTTTCTTCTCTGCCTTTGGACTCAAACTGCAATCTTGGCTTTCACTGGGTTTGAGACTGCTGGCATTTGGACGGGAACTGTCCCATCAGTTTTCCTGGGTCTCCCCAGCTTCTTGACTGTATATCAGATCTTGGGTCTTGACAGCCCTCATAATTCCATGAGCCACTTCTTTATAATCTCTCTCTCTCTCTCTGTCTGTCTCTATCTATCTATCTATCTATCTATCTACCTATCTATCATCTATCTATTTATCTATCTAAATCCTACTGGGTCTGTTTCTCTGGAGAACCCCAGCTAAGGCATCTGATAACTTCTGCCTATGCAGGCTGGGAATTAAGCAATTTGGCCTGGGCTCTACCAGATGCTACCTGTAGTCTGTTTCCCTTGAGATCTGAGCAGTATCTACTCAGATTGCGTGAGGCGACACATAGGCCTTGGTTTGAGCAACATTGTTCCTTAAACAGTCATCTTTATGGACTACTGTTTGCTTGATCTATACTTCATCCCATATTAGGATGTGCTATCTTATCCATACTACTGACCCTCTTGACTGTCTGTTCCTGCTGTGTCTATCCTGGTCTCTATCATTTATCTATGTATCATATTTTGAGCGCACCATCAATTTACAATGACAAAGCAAGTATGGTTTGTGACTAGATAGAAGACACCTCCTGAAACTCCCCATCTTTCATTATCCTATTCTGCCTAAAATTAAAATAAATCTGTGTAGCAATGTTAAGCTTTTAAAAGTGAAGTTTATAAAACTTAAGTATAGTTTGGTTAGTTCACAAGTGGTAAACATGGAACTACTAGAAGCCAAATAGTCTTTTATGTTATTTAAAATCTTGAGATTTATTTTAAGTTCAAATCTCCAAATTAGGCTCTATGAGGGGCACTGGGTTCAAAATATTTAAAAACAGATGCATAATCTATGTCTTTATTGACAAATAGTCAGACAAACATTCAAGTAATAAACACCAGTAACAATCACACCTGGACAGGAGGTCCAGGGGAGGCAATGGCCAGTGTTCTGAAAATTACTGACTTACCCTAAGGACATGACTAGGGAAGATATGTGTCAGGAATGTAGCCCCAGAATGAAAAGGGTATGATGAAGTGACCCTTACCTCTGCTGAGATTAAATTCTCGGTAAGGAAAGGAATGAAGAGAGAGGTTTCCACTTGCTTTAATTAATATTTACATCTCAATTGTTAAAAATTATTTTAGAATATCCTTGATGTTTTTAAAAACATATATACAAAAGATGTCCATTTTGAAATATGCACAAAAATTGAAATATCTCAGATATAGGTTTGGTAGGAATACTTTTGAGGTACACTGAGGATTAATTCAACTAGCTTGTTATTCAGAAGTACAAGCAAGTTCTGGGAAATGAATTTTCTTGCTAAAGATCATAGAGCATCCACGCTCCTGTTCCAAGTGTGGTGCCATTATACCCAACAGACCTTTTGTTTTGTTTTGTTTTGTTTTGTTTTTAATAGTCATGCAGTTGTAGGGGAAGACAGTTTAATTACTCATAACCTGACAAAGCATTTTTGCCCTCACTTTCCTATCTTCCCATCAAATTTAGAAGTTTCTATTTTCATACAATGTGAGTTTTTTTTTTTTAGGAATTTAAAATAGTGTATATGAATTATCTAATGTAATTTATTTTAAACACACCTAGAGCTTTACCATAGCCAACTTAGCTATAGCTTTTTTCAAAGTATATCTTTTTATTCAAGTATAAGACTTTCTTCCATGAAACAAAGTGGGCACAGCATAAGGTTCACTATTTCATATTTTCTGTATATACTGGGACATGAATGAGGACATGCTTTCCTAAGACCTCAAAAATGGAATCATTGCAGGAGAAGAAATTAGAAAGCTGAAATAATCACAACATTATATAATGTTGGGATTCCCACACTGCTACACCATTGTACCTCTATTTATAACAGGAAATAAAATTACAACTATAAAAGATGCAAAGACACACATACAAAAGGGTCAAGCTCTCTATTTTAGATTAAGAAAAATTAGCAAAGAGTTTAAAAAATGAGCTTCAGATCATCCAAGTATACAAAGATAATACAAAGCTGTCTAGTTTTAATTCAGCTTTATATTGTGGCCACTTTTAGAAACTGAAGTAAGTGTGCCTACTGAGATCTCCAGCCACAAGCAAACTTAACTTATGGGCCTAACAGGCTCCCCTGATAAAATTACGATTTTTAATTTTGGGCTAGGGACTCACATATCAATATTTCATTACTATGATTAAAAAATAGAAGCCAAATGAGATATTACATAATATTTAATTATTATATTAAACACACGGTTCTTAAAAATATGTGGTTTTCCTGACTATCATAAGAGAAACAAATTATTTAGAGATGCAGTCTAATTTATTTGTAGCAGTGCTAGAATTTACCAACTGGTTTTGTGAAGAAGTTCTGAAATAGCTCTAAGAGGGAAATAGCACTAAATGCCTACATTAAGAAAAAAGAAAGATATCAGATAAAAAGCTTAATTTTGTATCTCAAGAAACTAGTCAAAGAAGAACAAAATAAGTCCAAAGTCAGCAGAAAGAAGAAAAAAATAAATATTGCAGCAAAAATAAATAAAGTAGAGATTAGAAAAATATAAAAGATCAATGAAACTAAGAGCTGGAATTTGAAAAAGATAAATAAAATTAGCATGCATTTAGCAAGACTAAGGGAAAAGGACAGAAGACTCAAATAAAATGAGAAAGAGGAGATATTACAACTAATACCACAGAAATGCAAAGGACAATAACAGACTACTATGAACAATGATATACCTAACAGGTTAACCTAGAAGAAATAGATAAATTCCCAAAATGATACAACCTACCAAGATTGAACCATGAAGAAACAGGAAATCTGAACAGACCAATAACGAGTAAGGAGAATGAATTGTAATTAGAGGTCTCTTAGCAAGGAAAAGCTCAGGACTTAACAGTGTCATTGATGTATGTTATCCAAAATAAAAAAAAGAAAAATTAGAGAATTAACACCAAATCCTTCCCAAACTCTTGCAAAAAATTTAAGAGGAGAGTACACTCCCAAACTCATTTCATGAGACTAGCATTACCCTGATATCAAAGCCAGTTAAGGGCTCTATAGGAAAAGAAAATTACAGGGTAATATTTCTGACAAACACAGAGACAAAAATTCTCAATGAAATTCTAACAAGCCAAATTCAATAGCAAATCAAAATGTTAATACACCATAATCAAGTGGGATTTATCCCTAGGATGTAAAAATGTTTCAATATATGCAAATCTATAAGTGTGATAAGCCACATTAATAAGATGAATGAATGACAAAAATCATATGATCATCTCAATGGAAGCAGAAAAAGCATGTAACAAAATTCAACATCCGTTCATCATAAAAAGCTCAACAAATTAGGTATAAAAATGCATCACAACACAATTAGTGCCATATATTACAAACTTACAGCTAATGTCATCTTTAGTTGTGCAAAGTTGAAAGCTTTTCTACTAAGATCAGGAGCAAGAGAAGGATGTTCACCCCAACTGCTTCTATTCAATATAATAATAAAAGTTCTAGCCAGAAAAACTGGGCAAGAGAAAGAAAAAAAAATACACCCAAATTGGAAAAGAAAAAAGTTAAATTGTTTCTGTTTGCAGATGACATGATCTTTTATATAGAAAACTCTAAATATTCCTTGAAAAAACTGTTAAACTAATAAATTCAGTAAAGTTGCAGTATACAAAATCAACGTACAAAAATCAGTAGTTTCTGTACACTGACAAGGTATCTGAAAAAGAGACAAAAAAGGATCCCATTTACAATAGCATAAAAAAAATACTTAGGATTGGAAGAATTAGTATTGCTAAAATGTCTATATTACTCACAATGATCTACCAATTCAATGACATTTTTGTCAAAATATTAATGACTTTTTCACAGAAATATAAAAAACAATTCTAAAATTTCTACGGAACCACAAAAGACCCAGAATAGTCAAAGCAATCTTGAGAAACAAGAAGAAAGCTGGAGACATCATATTATCTAACATCAAACCATATTACACAGCTATGGTAATAAAAACAGCAAGGTACTGACATAAAGAGTGACATAAAGACCACTGAAACAAAGCAAACAGTCCAGAAATAAATCTATGCACTTACAGTCAATTGATTTTTGTCAAAGGTTGCAAGAACACAGAATGAGTAAATAACAGTCTCTTCAATAAACAGGTGTTGGGAAAATTGAATATCCACATAGAGAAGAACAAAATTAGACTTTTATCTCACACCATATTTAAAAATCAACTCAAAATGGACTAAAGGCTTAAATCAAAGACCTGAAACTGGAAAACTATTAGACGGAAGTATAGGGAAAAAAGTTTTTGACATTGGACTGGGCATTGATTTTTTCTTTTTCTTCTTCTTCTTCTTCTTTTTTTTTTTTTTGGTATATAAATCCCAAAGCCCAGACAACAGAAGCAAAATAAACGAATGGGATTGCATTAAGAAAAAAGCTTTTTTAGCTTAACTAAAAAGCTTTTGCACAGCAACGAACATAAATAATAGACTGAAAAGACAACCTATGGAATGAGAGAAAATATTTAAAACCATATATCTGCAAATGCTTAATATCCAAAATACATATCAGGAACTCAAACAACTCAATAGTAAGAAAAGGAATAACTTCCCTCAAAAATGGGCAAAATATTTGAAAAGATATTTCTCAAAGGAAGACATACAAATGACCAACAGGTATATGAAAAAATCCTAGTATCATTCATCATCAGGGAAATACAAATTAAAACCATAATGAAATATCACCTCACACCTGTTAAAATGAATATTATCAAAAAGATTGAAGATAACAAAGTTGGCAAAGATGTGGAGAAAGGGGAACATTTGACCACCTTTGGTAGAAATATAAATTACTTCATCTATTATGGAAAATACTATAGAGATTCCTTAAAAACTACCATATGATCCAACAATCCCTTTACTGGGAATGTAGCCAAAGGAAATGAAATTAGTGTGTTCAAGACACATCTGCATTCTCATGTTCATTGCAGCATTATTCACAATAGCCTAAATATGATCAATCTATGTGTCAATTGACAGATGAATTAATAAATAAAATGTGGCGCATGTATGTATCTCTATATAAAATAAAATATCATTTATCCTTAAAAAAGAAGCAAATCTTGTCATTTGTGACAACATAAATGAACCAGGAGGACATAGCAAAGTAAGTCAGGCACGGGAAGACAAATACCTCATGATCTCACTTATATGTAAGATCTAAAAAAGTTGAACTCTTGGGAGGCCGAGGCGGGCGGATCATGAGGTCAGGAGATTGAGACCATCCTGGCTAACACGGTAAAACCCCGTCTCCACTAAAAATACAAAAAATTAGCGAGGCATGATGGCGGGCGCCTGTAGTCCCAGCTACTCGGGAGGCTGAGGCAGGAGAATGGCGTGAGGCGGAGCTAGCCGTGAGCCGAGATCTCGCCACTGCACTTCAGCCGGGGCTACAGAGCGAGACTCCCTCTCAAAAATAAAAGAAAAAAAGTTGAACTCATAGATCCAGAGAGTAGGATGCCAGTGGCTGGGGGAAAGTTCGTGCAAGGGAGCAAAGTTCCAGTTAGATGGGATGAATAAGTTAATAGTTAATAATAACATATTGTATACTTAAAAATTGCTAAGATAATAAATATTTTAAATGTTCTTGTTACAAAAATAGTAAGAATGAGAGATGTATGTTAATTAGGTTGATTTAATTATTTCACAATGTCTACATATAACAAAGCATCATGTTGTACTGTAAAAATAAACTTTTTATTTGTCAATTATACCTTCATAAAGCTGAAAGACCTAACTTGAAAAAATTAACAGTGGAAAACATCGCTACTCTTTTACTGCTAGAAATACATTTTCACTATCCACATTACAAAGTAAAAACCCTGACTTTGTAATCAAATCTACTGAAAAATCAGTCCCCAAAGTCAAATGTTATCAATAAAAGTATTTTAATGTAGATTTAAATGCATGACCAGTAAGATGTGCTGTAAATAAAGAAAATAAATATTATTTAGTTTAAAAGACAGGAAAATAAAACACATCTGAAAACGCTAATCTTATCGTAAGATGCATGCATAGAATACATACTGGATTTAGAAGGATTGTGAGAAAAAGTTCACCTCCTCTGATACTTTTATCCAGTTCTTGGGGTCCTCCTGGATATTCTTTGTAGAAAATAGTGTGAGTGAACAACCCACAAGTCTGTCGAGGGAGGACCTGAGTAAAAGAGGGGAAAAACAGCACACGGTCATGATTTAATTAGGAACTTCACCACTATCTCATAACTTTAGAATCTGCAAATTGTAATTTCCTATTAGATCTTCTTGGTTGCTAAAGTCAAAATCTTATTATAATCACAAGTTGATGTTTGTTGTAATTCTGTAAATATTAAGGAAGTTTCCATATCAAAGGCATAAAAAATAAAGGTAAAATAATTTTCAGTTGGTTTTATAAATCTAACCCACCACCTGTGTTATGTTAAATGATTATGGAAAATGCAAAGCCTTCTTAGGGTTAATTTCATCCAAAGATGGAAATTCTCCAAGGTTACATCTTTCATGCCATTAGGCCATCACTCTCCTTGCTTCTAAAATCAAGTCCTGCATTGTAAAGGTATTCAAGTTCTGGGATTCAAACAATTGGTTTTCATAACCCCTTCCACGCTGGCTTTGTTTTCACTACACTCTGAATTTAAATTTTATCACATAGTAGTCAAATTATTTAGTGATTACTTCTGGTATATTTTGTGGTTGTTTCTTCTGTAAATATGAATGTTTAATAAAGAAAGCAAAAAAATAATTTTATTCCAAAACCATATTTTGAATAACAAACTACTGGTAATTTAATGGACAAATGCATCTAATTGCCTAGAGTTGTTTTTTTAAATTATTTGCTTAATTATCATAAGGGTTAATCTTAAATTTAAGATAAATAAATGCGCATAATATTGGTTAAAAAGAATGCTTTTATTTCATAATATGTTGAATGGTCATTCAAGGCAAGGAATTAATGCCATACAAGATCCAGTGATGTTTTGGATATAGAAGATAAAGGAAAGGTAAAGAGAAACTTAGGTATTTTCACTATGATTTGAAATTATGTAAGTAATTCTGTTTATACCTTCTGGATTTCTGTGGCCATCAATGTCACTATTTGCATTGCCAATAGCTTCTCTTAAATTTGAGACTTCTTCAGGCCTTCTGGTACCAATTTACAATAAAATAAAGCTTCACGACTAATAAATATTGTGTGTCAGCTCTGGTTAGATATGTGTGTGTGCGGTTGCTTTACTCACAGATAGTGGTTAGATAGAAAAATAAATCATAGATAGATAGATAGAGAGATAGATAGATAGATAGATAGATAGATAGATAGATAGATAGATAGATAGATGATAGATGGATTTAACAGCAATATGAATAATGAATTAGGAAGGTGTAAATATTTAAATGAGTGAGAACAGTTTGTAAACCAATGCTCTGATCTTGGCAACTAATTATGAAAACATCATCTAAGTCACTAGAAGTAGGGATACTTGTTTTAAAATAGTCTATTTTATCTCAAAGTGAGTAATATATTTTTTTTTTACAAATGAATGATTGTAAATTGCCATCTAAAATCCAGTTGGTTTTATTGTTGCTTATAGGATTCCTACATCCTATTATTTTTCAATTACTATATCTGAAAAGAAAAACACATACCTCCCTTTTTGGAGTATGTAAGGAAAAGACAAAAACAAAAACAAAAACAAAAAAGAGCAGTATTCTTAGATACTTTTGTGTGTCTGAAAGCCAAAATAAACTGAGTGGATAAATTTAACTCTCAGATGCTATTTGTTACATTCTGTCTGTTAACAGAATAACAACTTGAGAGGTGTTTTCTTGATCCATGGAGCCTTACTCTGCCTGTAAAACTCTCAGTAAAACCACCCAACCAAATAGATAATGAGAAATTTCCTAGGAAAAGTACAGAACCCCCAGGCAAAATTTCAACACTGAAACTACAGTGGATAATCTATACATAATTCATTCCTGTTAGTTTCAGCTTGTTTTAGATTTGCCAAAGCCACTCCACAGCTTAGGAGCAAGCCTATAGCCAAAAGATGTGTTAATGCATAACCAGTCACCATTGAGATATGTTGGTCATTTCTGATAATCATGTAAAAGAGGTTTGAAGTTACATCCTTAGAGGAAAGGGCCCTCTGTTTTCATTCCACACGTAGATAATAACATCTTTTAATATACATGGCCCTTTGTGCTCACCATGATGCTATTGTGAATGAAGCCCTTTCTGTACCGGGCAGGTTTCAGATGTGGATATTCTTCAGTGCTGGTGACTTGAATACCCCAGACCTTCTTCCAAGCTGCATACAGCTGAATGTGAACCGGGTAGACCCCTGAGTGATGTGGGGCCACAGCATAGCCCATGTTGATTGGTATTCCATGTTCCTAAAAGAAAGCCAGAGCAACATCGTGATGGAACATGGCCAATTAATTCAGTGAAAATCATTTCCACCAACATCTATTTAGAATACATTGAACTCTATGTTAAATTTGAGAATTAAAAATCCAGCAAGGTAGAGGTTTTATCTTCAAGCAGCTCATAATCTTATAGAACTCTGAAGGCATAACAGATATAGTCATTACTTTGGGCATGTGGTGTGTGGGTGAGATTAATTTAAAATTTTGAATATGTAAAGTTTTGGGAGAAGATAAGAAGTGAAATTAGCCTTTCCTTGGATAAATATGGGGCGTGGGGAAAGGTGTCATTTGAGGAAGCGCCCAACTATGAAGGATGAAAGTGCATAGAATGCGTGTGTACATGTGTGTGTGTTGTGTGTGTATGTGTGTGTGGTGTTGAAGAAAATCAGAAAGGTAAGTATGAATAATGAAGTGGTGAGCTTTTACATTTAAACCGAAGGATTTGGGATTAATTTGATTTCAACAAGGTAGATAAGGAAGCCCTCTGAGCCTGGAGGACCAAGATCTGCTCTGAGTGACAACATGGTAAGATAAACTGTAAGGGGGAGAAAATGAATAAAGGCTATGCATTAGGAAACTACTTCTATGGTGCCAATTAGGTGATATGGTGCCAATTAGGTGAAGATAGGTAACTAAATTCAATCATTTATGGTCAGATTCAAAGGCAAGAGATTAATACCATACAAGATCCAGTGATGTTTTAGACATCCAGGATAAAGGAAAGGTAAAGGTTAAGATTTTCTCCTTGGTTTTGAACCTAAACAACTCAATTTATTTTTATAAAACCTACACTTTACTATGAGATTCCTGGGTAAACTGTCAACTCTAAAAGAAAACAAGTATAAATTTAAACAAGAATATAAAAAAAATTGTCAAAGAATGGGATTATATTGCTAGGTACATAAAATAGATCTGCAGTTTTCTAATTTCTGCTTCTTTATATCCCTCCCTTTAAATGCTTATCTGCTTTAAAAGACTCCTTGTAGGATTGAATGTCATCAATTGAGGTTATAAATGACAATGCACAGTCATATATGAAAGCTGATTGAATCAATAAACAGAACACAAAAGTGTTGACTTGACAATTGCCATTTATATTTTCTATTACATGGTACCCAGCATAGGAAAAGAATTCAGTCTGGTATAATAAGCAAATAGTGAATGGATCACATATCTACAATGCCTTAGTCATACACTATACTCAGCTCAGAAGATGAACCCTAAATTTTTCACAAGTCTCCAACATTCTTCCTTTCATGTAATGACCCTCATTGTATAGCCAAAGTTACCTCTCTTTCTTCAAGACTGTGGGTGTTTTCTAACATCTATTACAGTAAATGACTCTGTAGAAGACTGAATAATGAAATCAATGCTGTAAAATGAGCTAGAGTCTTTTGCTAGACACTGGGGAAAATTTCATTTCTTGATCTGTGCAGAAGAAAAATGCTTCTTCCTAGCAGTTGTGTTTCCAATACAAGGCAAAGCTGGAAAAGTCCAGTAATAAAAGTACTTGGAAACTACCAGAGAAGACAGGCAACAGTTGTTACCCTGATATCATTAGGGGACATGTACTGGGACAGCCTTAGTTCTCTCAGGTTTGTTCCATGCTCCCCAATGAGTGATCACAATGTGTTTTGAGGATAAGCAATCCTCCAGCGTCCATGACGTTGCAAGCTTGTGGATGCATTGGGTGTGAGACAGAAATGTACTTTATGAGAAAAATCTAGAGACAAACATGTCCAAACTCAGAGCTCTGTCTGGTAAATAGAATTTGTATGAATGTGCCTAGAGAGGTGCTCCTGATTCACAAGAAAAGGGAATCAAACCTGTTATTCTCCTTTTTACTCTCTCAAGTGATTCATACTGAGGTTTTATAAAACTTGTCCCACAATGTGAAAAGTGACAAAATCAACAGTGTACAAATCCTAATAGTCTTTAGTAATCACTTTGTTGGTCCTCATTCTCTACAACTGTATAAATTTTACTCTAAATTTGGGGCCTAGAAGGTTAGATAGATTATGTGAGTGTCCTAGATACAAAACAATGAAAAATAAAATCAGCAAAAAGTATCGAAATATCAAACAACGATATCCCTCAGGAAAAAAAAAAAAAGAGACATTTCACTTTTGATAAGTAATAAAATGAATTGAAGAACTTTCATAAAAAACAAAAGGTAAAAAGCGACTGATTTGGTGAGTAGGGAGGAGGGGCAGTAAAAAAAATTCTACTATATTTATTGATTTCTAGGGGTCCAGTGTTATACTGTTATAAGGTCATCTTATCACACTGGCAACTGGAGCTCAATCAAAATAGTAAATCACACTACATAATTATGAGTTCATGCTTTTTCAATCTAAATGACAACACAAAGTGAGAAGTAATTCCCTAGCAACTCTTTAGCTGTTATCATGGGGCTTACTGACCGAGAAGCTTCTATTCTTTACTGTCCAGGGCTTAATATCTACTTCGCAGAGACTTGACCAACTAGAAAATCAACCAAGCACCATACCTCCACAAGATCACAAAAATTACAAAATTTGAAAAGCCTTCCAATGTAAATATAGGAAGCATTCGAGACTCTATAAAAATAGACACATAAATGACAGAAAACAAATAAATTCAAATATGGCTTTAATTATTTATTAGAACAATGTCTCTTATAGGATCTATGGAGTCTATACTACAATAAGACATTATATCACAAATATTTAGAGGGGTTTAACTTGATCTAATGTTTCCAGTCCATTAAATCCCAGTTGGTTGTGAAATGAGACATTGCAGTAACTTACTATATAAAAGAGATCACCATTTTTCAAAAATTAGAATAAAATAAAATGTATTTAGCACTGAAGCTGTAGCAGCAACTGAAATATAACGTCATTTAATTTTCCCTTGATAACTCCTACTGATCATATCTTCTTTTAATTGCTTAGTACCTGATATTGAAATGGGATAGTCCCCTTGGGTTGGCTCGTGTACTCAGCCCACAACTCTCAATTCCTCAAAGGACGGGGAGCATGCAGGTGAATGAGCAGGTGCAGGGGCCGGCATGAGTGTTTCTGGGCACCGGCAAGATAGTTGCAGTGTGCTCTTTTAGCTTTGCCGTCCATGGATGGCTTAACAGCTCAGTGGAAGGTCAGGTGACAGCCTTTTGCACCCACCCTCTTGGTACCCAAGTTCTTGTCCAGTGTCGAGAAAGAATCAGGTCGCATGAAGGAACTGAAGGGTGGTGAATGTGGGGGATTTTATTGTTTATCCGTGGCCGAACACTTCTCCAGAGTCCTGCTGTCAAGCTGGCCCTGTGAAGTCAAACTGCTACTCTCTGGCATCCAGCTGCTTTTTCTCTTCTTTCTTCTGGTGCTCTGCTCTGCTGCTCAGCGGCTCTCCGGCTCTGCTGCCCCTCTGCCAGTAGACCCCGGGGTTTTTATGGGTACAGGATGGGGTGCGGGACAGGCCAAAAAACAACATTCAAGTGGGAAAACAGGAATGCATGTTCTCACTTTGCGCCGTGGTCCCAGGCTTGAGGGTGTGGCCCTTGTTCGGAACCTCCTTCTTCTACCTAGTATTTTCCTGCCTCATGTCTGTATCAATATTTATGAAGTACTTTTACATTTATGTCTAATATGATTCTCGTAATCATTCTATGAGGAGGACTGGATGCTCCTCTAAAATGTGGAAACAGAGGCTCAGAGAAGGCATATAGCTGGCTTATATTCACAAGTGTCAGAGCTATACTTCTACCCAAGTTGTCTAGATTCATCGTCTTTGCTTTGGCTTTTTAACTAAGTTGCTTCTACTGTGACCCCTCCCCTCCTCAAAGTATAAATGAAGACACTTGACTTACAAAAGGGAATTGATTTTAATATGCATGTTTCTAAACTGAATCTCCTGTTCACTTTTTTTTTTTTTCCCCTTGGAGAGGTTATAAAACAAAGTCTACATTTCTCAGACTCCTCTGCAGCTATCATTTTTTATGAAAATGAGTTTCAGCCTATTAGAAGTACTCAGGACCAGTGTCAGAAGGCAGTAGGAAGTCAAATCCTAAATCCTAAATCCAGCTCCTGGCTCCTGTTGCTGGCAGCAAGTTCTTGCAAATAAGCAGGTTTTTTCCAGCAGTATTTGGTGCCCATTTTCAGGGCAGTGGCAGAGACTTATTGTTTTTAACAGAGCTCCTGTGGTAGTCTCAGAAATGGCAGCTCCCCCAGGGAACCAGTTCTATATGGTTCTGAGAGTCCCTGCAGAATACAGCATAGAATCTGCTCCACGAGTCCTTCCAAAGATTTTGGAAGCACTGAAATCATTAAATAAAGTCTTCTTGTTTAAAATAACTTAAAGTGGCTCATGTCACTTTAAACGCTTGGAAACCTGACTGCTAGAGCTGATCTTTGCCTATTTCTAATAAGTATAAAAAGATTTAGGAGCTTCTTGTGAGATGTCTATTGGTTTAAATTCTAAGAAAACAGAGGAAAAAATTGGTAAAACACTGCTCAATACTTATCCTGTAAAGTTGATTAACATAGTAAATACCTATTTTGCTAGCTGGATACTATTACGTCACATATGTGACTGTTAAATGTCATGTATTGAGTAGCCAGTGAATACCGTATAGAAAATAGGAGACTACAGTCATTTAAATGAAAAATACCAAATGCACATCAAAACAATTAAGTTCAACTACATTTGAAATAATTGTTTTTCAGTTCATGACTTCTGTCAATCACTTTGCTAAGTACTGGGGATACACTGGGTCTAAGATAGGGCTTCTACCTTCATGAAGTTTGAAACCTGGAGACAATTGTTGAAATCAGATAGAAGTGTCTTAATTTTGGTTGAATTTTAACCTAAGATTATTTAAGTTTTTAAAAAATATATTATTAATTTTAACTTCTAAGCATTTTCCTAGCAGAAAAGAATGATATCCTTGACACGAACATCTATAGAGGTTGAAGTCTTCATCCTACTAACATTTCTTTAATAGATATTGAAATTAAAATAAGAAATTTATATCTAGGGGGCTACAATTTTAATCTTCCTTGGGCTATTATTAGTAATTGGATAAATGCAATTGAACATAATAAATTGTGTCTAGGAAGCTTTTGATAAGAATGGAATGTGGATAATTACTGCTTGTGTTACAGTCATATTTCTAGTGATATGGCTGCACAAGCAAGTTTTTGACTCACTGACTTTATGTTGGTAAATTTTTCCGATACCCAAAATAATCAAATGGAAATTAGTATTGATGCTTCCAATAATGATTTTTGTAATGGATTTTAAATAACAGTTAATAAATGTGAACTTCAGAATCAAAAGTATTCCAAACAAGGTCATAATCTCATAAAATACGGAAAGGAATAAAGTACTCCTGATCAATGATTATTACGAAAAAAATAAACATCTTGAATTCTTGAATCAGTTTGTTTATATCAGTTTGTTTTAGTTTCAGAGTAGAATTGATATATATACATAATTTGAATATACTTATATACACTTATATATAATATTTACATATATTTTATAATATAATTTATATGATAGAAATTATATTATATAATACATGTATATGCTAAGGATCACCTTAAAAGATAACGTTACTAGATCCCATGTATTTCCCATAAAATTCATATAAAAATGTTTGAATGTTTAATAATAAGCTTAAATCATAAAAACAGGACAAATAAGTATTCATTCATACACCTAAATACACATTGACATATACAAATAATTTTTAAATGGTATATTTACACTACAATTCATATCTGCACTTTTACCCTCAGAATGTTATTTTAAAAGTAATAACCTAATTATGTAATCCACCAACATTAACTCATCCAGTGGTTCCTTGTTGTGTTCAGGTTAAAGTACAAATTACTAAACTTTGCCCTCCAAATATCAGTAATGATTTCCTCTTGGGTACATTCTCTGATTCTTTTCTCCCACCCTAGACTGAGGTTGGTTAGGTAGATTTGGGCCCTTATAGTCTTACATGAATATCTCTATATTAAAACTTTATTACATTTGAGTATCTCTGCCAATAGAACCTAACCTCTTCGTGTAGAGACATTATTTCCTTTTTCACATAATTATATAGACTATTTTAAGTACATAATAAAATATTTATTATTCCAAACAGAGTACTAGAACTTGGAGTCTGGAGGCTGGTTGGCTGGATTTGAATTTTGGCTTTGCCACTTATTAGTTGTATGACCTTGAGAGATTTATTTTTCTGTGCCTCAAATTTCTCATCTGTAAATCAGGTTAATAATATTAGGGGATTACATAGTTGAGGGGAATAGATGAGTTAATAATTCCTCTGCTTGAAATAGTGGCTACGAAGCCATGAACTCTATTTAAGTGTTAATTTCTTGAGAAAAGGTACATAGATCATTTTGGGAAAAATATCAACTTTGGGAAATGCAAGCACAGGGACCACAAACTTTAGCTAAGTATTGAAGCAGACAGGAGATTTAGAGCGACAGCAAAATATATTCCTATTTGGAATGTATATTCCAAAATATATTCCACAGAGATGGAGCAGAGCTAAAATCTGGAATAAGAGTGGCCTGTCCGTTACCACTGCCACCTCTTTCCACCCTGCTGTATAACTTAGGGGCCAGAGTGTGTGAACTGTTTCAAGGGGTTCTCTTGCTTTCTTGCTTCCAGTTGAGTCTGGCAAATGGAGAATCCTAGTAGGAGATCAGAGAGAAGAAAGAGTGAAGCTGGGATATTTGTTCTATCAAATCTTCTTATGCAATGCCATCTAAAGTTGTCAGACTCCTTCAATCAAAGGTTAAAACAACTGTCAAAGTGTCCCCAATCCCACATCACATATAACTCTCTCCATCTCAACCCTGGTGATCTTTTCTCCCCTCTGCCCCTTCAAACTTTGGAATTTCATAGCTCTCCATCTGCACTGTGTTTAGTCTTAGGATACTACTTAAGCATTTCTCTATACCCTACTTACTCCTTTGTAAATAGTCTTCTTATTAAATCCTCTGCAATTGTCATTATCACTTCTAATCTTCTGGCACTTGATATGCTGCAAATAGTTTCTAGGAAATCTATCTTAGATCCTAGGAACACAGATGAACACTATGGTGAAAGCATACAATGTAGGTAACCTCACAAAAGGGGACAGATTTTCTTGAAAGAACACTGCTCCAATGGATTGATTTTGATTATCACAGCACCTTGGTGCCAGCATGCATTGCAGTGCTCCTTTGTGAATATAACCACATCTTTAAAAAATGAGCAAACAGCTGAAAGCTTCACATGCAGAGGTAGAAGAAACGATAGGTGAGCATAAGAAGCATCCTGGTGCTGCATTTTTGGTCAGGCACTGACAGCTACTTTTCAGGAGACCTGACACACCACAGAGGGCCAGAGAATAAAAGAGGACAGCTGGGCGCAGTGGCACACGCCTGTAATCCTGCACGTTTTGAGGCCAAGGCAGGCGGATCACGTGAGGTCGTGAATTCGAGACCAGCCTGGCCAACATGGAGAAACCCTGTCTCTACTAAAAATACAAAATTAGCTGAGCGTGGTGGCACATGCCTGTAATCCCAGCTACTTGGTAGACTGAAGCAGGAGAATCACTTGAACCCGGCAGGCAGAGGTTGCGATGAGCCGAGATCGTGCCATTGCTCTCTAGCCTGGGCAACTAGAGTGAAACTCCCTCAAAAAAAAAAAGAAGAAAGAAAAAGAAAAATGGAGGTGCAGAGGATTTGGCTCATAAACATATAGGAATCATTTCCTGGACTTTACACAAATTGCTGGGCAGAAACTTGAAAAGTGAATGAAGGTGTCAATATAAAGAGGGGGAAGAACCAGCAAATGGTATTTTCTCTATTTTTATGATCCTATGTTTGCGATCCAGGAAATATGACTTGTAAAACCAGCCCACAATATATTTGGGATAATATATCCCCAGTGCTTAGCATAGTACTTGGTACATTGTTGGCATTTAATAAATAATTTTAAAGGAAATAAAAATATTATTAAAGAAACACATCATAGGTGTTTAATAAATTAGTGTGAAAAGAAAAAAATAAAATAATGACTGCATAAAGTAATGCACTTGTAGTAAAGAGATAATGCATTAAACAGTACCTTGTTGAACTGAAAGTACTGATTTCTCCTCCTAAATGCACAACTTCTAGGGAGTGACACTGGTGCTAAAGAGAATATATCTCATTATCTATTTCTCCTTTTAATAAGGACTTGGATTCATATTGTCAACTTTGAAAATGATCCTAGAATCATTGATTTTCCACTGTGTTTAGGGGACTGAAATTGTCTTCTTGTTTTCATAAGTGATAAAAGTAATGATTATGTGACCCTGGAAATTGGCTAGGTCAGTCTTGACACTTTTTGGACTGAAGCCTAGCAAATGGTGATAAATCTCTGGAGGACTCTGTGTTACAAATGGATTTTTCTTTTGAAAAAAGAAATAGCATAGAAATGGCATTGCCTCTACAGTCTTGAACTTTCCAATCCTAAGTAGAGCTATTTTGGTCAATTGAGACACATCCCTTTAATATTCTTGACCCTGCTGAAGGTCTACTTTGCTGCTTAAAGGGGACTAATGGAAAAACCAGCAAGTTTTCATTCACATTATATAAAATGTGCCATTTCTGTTGATTTGGCACTTGCTTTGCTAAATTTTGTGTTCCGAAGTCTTACTTTATTGACAATCAAAATGTGCAGCACACAGCTTATTAATTAATTTTATTAACAGTGAGGATACAGCACTGAAGAAAACAGCAAAATGCCTGCCTTCAGGGAGCTTACATTTTAGCAGGGTGAGTCCAAGGTCATGCAAAAGAAGTAAGTAAATTGTGTAATATATTAGAAGGTGATTAGAAATATGGAGAAAAATAAAGCAGAAATATAGAGTGGAATCAAGGGATATGGGTTGCAAAATTAAATAGATTACTCAGCCATCATCTAATGGAGAAGGTAGTATTTTGAGTTAAGGTAAAAAGTTGTGATGGATTGAGCTATACAGACAATTTGAGGAAGACTATTCCAGGCAGAGGAAACAGCACAGATAAAGCCTGATCATTTCTGAGGAATAGCAAGGATTCCATTGTTTTTGCAGCAGAGTTAGCAAAGGGGGAGATTAGCAAGAGATGATGTCAAGGGGCAGAGTTGCTTCAAATAGCTTTGAACATTTTTCACTGAACAACTCCCGTGGGCACCATTCACATTTACCATGCTTTTCCAGAGGCTGTGCAATGCAGCAACACTGAAGAGAAGGAATGGGTACAGATCTTTTAGGTTTTCGTATATAAACATTGTTATGATGATTACATTTTTTCTGTAGATATTTTCACATACTTAAAATTGTGGTTACTATTTTATTTTTATTTTGTTATCATTGTATTGAAGTGGCAGTTGTAATAAGAGGAGTATGTGAAAGGTTTTCTTTGTGGGTTGATTTTTTTTTTTTTTCATTGAAATAAGAAACAAGATCATCAGCTGAGAGTAGGGATGAGATAATTTGTGTGGTAGTTTGAAGAGAGAGGAAATGATACAGAAGAGTAGGATTATGAATAAAATAAAACTTGTAATGCAACGTCTGGGCACCACTGAGGGTCCCCTTGGGGTCTATGGCCAGGTTTTAAAGTGAGAACACTTAAACACTGGTCCAAGATAGATTTATTTTCAGTAGTATAGGCATAAACTTGGTGTCAACCTGGATTTAACCAGGGTTGAGGGTTTATAGGGAAGTAAGATCAAAAGAAAGGTGTAAAGAAATTCAGAGCATATATAAAGGAATGAATGCTTATTATGATTGTCTCTTGAAAGAGGTTGAATAAGGAGGAAAACAAGTGCCCAAGAAGAGTGAGGGACAACAAAGATGTATCATGATAGCCTGAGAAACGCAGAACTTCATTTTAGCCCTGCTCCCTTAATTGCAGGCCTGTGTTACATAGAGAGATGTTTTTAGATTTAATTTAGAAGCAAGAGAAAAGTTATAGGTGTTAAATATTAAGTTTCTAATAGTGCCATTAACCTGGACTAAATAATAACATTCAAAATTCTTCCAGGTATTAAGTCAGGTGGAAATAAGAATGGTATTATTCAGCCCATTATTACATCATTTCTATAGTACTGTAGGCAGAAATGTGGAAGAAGAAGTTACTCAAAATAATTTTGCTTAATACAAATCATAAAATTTTCACAAAGTGACCTTCTGTAATTTCGTCTTAAGTAACTACTACATGTAAATATCTTGGCATATTTCTCTTCATTCTTAGTACTTCAAGTATTCATATGCAGCACACAAACAAAATATTAGGCTTTAAAAAATCTTCAATCTGATTGCACATTTTCATGGAGTAAAGCATTGATTTCAATGGAATAGCTGCGGATGCCTGTGTATGTGAAGAAGACAAGTGGAAGAGGGATAACTGTCCTTTTCAAAGCTGTCTACAGCGTGCTTCATTTTCTGATTATGAACATATTTCCAAACTTTTTGGATCCTTCTACAATTATAAATAGCAGCTGATGGGTTAGAATCATTAATTCAAAGACATCACTTTGCAGAAAGAGTAGATTAGCATAAACTACTACTTTCTCTTAGCAATGGAATTTTTTTAAATATTATTTTTGTTTCAAGCTGAGATTTCCCTTAGGAGGCATTTTCCCAACTTAATGTCAGCTTAACACATTTATGGGAAGATGCTTTAAACATTTGGTATATGCATGAGCCATCCCTCTGATTGTCACTTTTCTCCCCCGCCCCCCAAATACAAAGTGTTAATTACGTTTTGTCCTTTTATGACATCCTGTGCCTTCTCTTACTTAAAATAATGATAGTTTGCAATTTTGTGTAACCTTTACTACCAGGCAAAGCAGGTTAAATTTCACCAGTCCCAAAGTAGGTTCCTATTAATAAATGGTATCTATATATTCAAAGAATTACATGAATGATTTCATTTACTTGAGTAACTGACCATATAGATTATTAAATAATTATATTTTTCTGTAGACATGTTCACACATTTCAAACTAAAATCATACAAATTATTACATTTTCATTTTGCTATCCTGTTGAAGTGATATCATATTTGGAAATAAGGTCATCAATACAGCTTTTATCCCTAAACAAGTGTACATTCAAAACCCCAATTCTCCTATGTTCTTAACCAGCTTTAATTCTCTCCACTGTCAACATATTTGGAAACAATTTCTTGTATTTGAATATTGCTCAAGTTACTGCAGAAAAGACTGCAGAGAACTGAAGTGTCAACTACTTAAAAAAATCATGGAATGCTGAAAATGTTCAGCTACTATAGATAAAGTAGAAAGGACACCATCAGACGAAAATAATTTTTCAAACTCCAAAATGCAAAAGAGAAAAGAAAAAAAAGAGAGAAAGAGATGTTTTAACTAGTAGTTTGGAGGGATTATCCAATTTAAATAGTCATATTTAGTAGAGTAGTTAAATAATAATAATAAAACAAAAGCGGTAAATAATAATGTTTAAAAAATCATTGAAAACGTTGGCTCTTAATTATTTCACATTTAATCATTAAAAACAAGGGTGATCACTGAAACAGTGAAATTAAATTTTTTGAGAGCTAATTATGCTATTATTGACCACTTCAAGAATCCAATAACAAAATTGTTATCTAATAATTAATAACTCTCACTATCAATACTTTTTAGAAAGTATTAAAATATTATATTTTAGGATACTATTCTATATAAATATTCCTTTGAGGGTCTGCAAATTCTAGACAATGGGAACAACTTGAATATAAGCAAATCTCAAAATAATTTAAGAGAAAAACTCTAGGGGAAAGCATTAGAGCATGACATCGGATAGGGAATGGGTCCAGCCTTTGTACCACAAAAGGAACAATGCCAAAAACAGTAAATTGAAAAGCATAGGAGTTTTATTTTTATTTTTTTCTCTCATGTAATGGGGAACCTGTAGAGTAGTGGTTGCTAGTACTGGTTCAGCAGTTTAAGATTGCCAAAAGTGAGGATTCTCTTGGCATTTGCTCCACAGTTTTATGATGAATACTTTAGTTCCAGCCAATGGGAACATATAGCAGGTTAGAGAAAGAAACAAAAGCTAAGGGCAGAAGGGCAGAGCCCCAGCAATACCCAGCCTCCTTTTTTCTGAAGTTTTCCTAAAAGCTCCATACTGTAAGTTGTGCTTTCATCTGACTGGGCAAAACAGTGTTCAATGCCCACTACCTAAAATAAAAGCTGAGAAATTTATTCTTTTAACTGGATGGTTTGGCTCCACAAGCAAACTTTGGCTTTATTGAGTGAGGAAGAAAGTAAACATTGGCATTGGGTATACATTTAGAAGTGATGCCCAAGGATTTAAGACATCTGTAGCCTGAAACAAGAAGGTAAAAATACGGAATCAAATTCCCTGTTTACTAAGCAGTCTGCTTCCTATGTGCAAAATATAAAGAATACTGATTTAGAAGATTATAGGAGAGCAATAAATTATAATATATTCGTTAGGAACACGGGGAGGTGAGATGAGAAACTGGAAAATTGTTATTTCAAATGTAGAGCTCTAAGCAAAGGTCGTTTATACAGTTCGATTTAGGATACCTGAAGCTCCAACACCTAGGATAAAAAGTTCCTCCACATTCTGGACCACATGAGCTACTTGATCCCATCTTCTCCTAATTCCCAACACACAGCTTCCTCTGGAGCCAAATCAATTTATTATTTCTTTCTTCAACATTTTATCCACCTTTCCAAGGTTCATTAAGGCAAGAATACTGGAAATAAGATTTTATTGTCCATAAATTTCATATTTCTAAGGCTATAGTAGGTCACCAATAGTAACTGATGAAAATGTGCATTAGCTAAGAATTCATGAACTACTGTTCATCATTATGATTCCAATTTTATATACTATCTTCAGAACCATGTGTAAGTTAAGGTTTGGTAACGTTTTGCCAGCAACATTCTGCCTCTGTCACACATTTCCTTTCTTTGTTTGATACTTACAACTCTTTAAAAAATGTAAAACTTGGCCGGGCGCGGTGGCTCAAGTCTGTAATCCAGCACTTTGGGAGGCCGAGGCGGGCGGATCACAAGGTCAGGAGATCGAGACCATCCTGGCTAACACGGTGAAACCCCGTCTCTACTAAAAAATACAAAATACTAGCTGGGCGAGGTGGCGGGCGCCTGTAGTCCCAGCTACTTGGGAGGCTGAGGCAGGAGAATGGCGTGAACCCGGGAGGCGGAGCTTGCAGTGAGCTGAGATCTGGCCAGTGCACTCCAGCTTGGGTGACAGAGCGAGACTCCGTCTCAAAATAGAAAATAAAAAAAATAAAAAATGTAAAACTTACCCTTAGCACACCAACCACACACTAAGAGACTGCAGGCCAAATCCCACAGGCAGTAGTTCCCAAAGCATAGATAGGTAGTTGCTAAACCTACGTGGATTTTACTGGAGGAGTGCATTAATTGGGCATAGTCTTGTGCTCATTCTGCTATGGCTCCCTCTGTATAAGGGTTCCCCTCTTGCTTTCTGCTTCATGCCCACCTATTCATTTTTTCACAAACGTTATCAACTCAGTTGTTCATTTTTTTTCTTACCCTTATAACAAACCTGTGTCTCTTTTGTGGCTGTATTGTGTTCTGTACATTTCTCTCAAAAACCTAAAATGCCACTTTATTACTCTTCATGCATTCTCCCCTCTCCCATCAACTAAGTAAGTAAAATCTCAGCATCTCGATCATTTTGGCATCCCTAGTGTCAAGTAAGGTGCTCAGCAGATAATGCATATTCATTATCTGTTGAGGAAAGGAAGAAAGGAAGTGAAGAAAGAAAAGAAGGGGAGAAGGAGGGAATAAAGGAGTTGAAAGTTGAAAGGAAGAAAGGAAGAAACAAGCAAAAACAAAGGACTGACAAATGAAAGGAGGGAGGTAGTTTTCACACTGAAAGTGTAAATTCTTGGACATAATTGGAAAACAATAATTTCAAAGATTCATGTGTTCACATGCACATGAGTGAATTCTTTAATTTTTTTACTTTTAAAAAGACAATTTTTACCTCCATGTTCTTTTTTCTTGGAACGTTGGTTAAGATATTAGTTTTCTTCATTATTAAATACTTGTGACCATTTTCAGTATGGAGTTATGGATAGATGGAGAATTGCAAAGCAAATTAGAATGTCTTGTTTCTGTTTCCAACTTGAATATTACGTAACCTTGAAAAATTTATTTGGCTCTTTCATGCATCATCAACCACTTATTTCAAAAGGAATGATAGCATGCTTCTTGAAGAAATATGGTAAAAGTGATGATAACCATAATGATAAAGGTGACAAATACTTTTGAAAAACTTATATGTCAAATACTTTGCTAAGAATTATGTATACATAAACATGTACACACAATGTCCAATCCTCATAAAAACCTGTGGGGTAGGAACTACTGGCATACTTATTTTACATACTTGGAAATTAAAGCACGAGAATTTTAAGTAATTTGTCAAGGCCATCCATGTAATAATTGTCAAAGACAGAACTTGATCCAAGATTGGTCCGAAGCCAAATACAAGGGTTTGACTTCTACACTGAGCAGCTAAGTAATGACTCATGTAATGTGAACTCATATCACACAGGAAGTATCCTTTATGTATAAAAGTAGCTAAAATTTTGTTTTCTTCTGAAAAACATGACTTCTTTTGTATTTTGTGCACAGACCATTGTTCTAAATAAGTGAAATAATAGTTGTAGAAAATACTAATTTGCTTAAGCAAGTAAATTAAATACCCCCAAGTACATTAACTAGCTATCAGCCTACCTTCTGGGGGAAAACCTATGTTATAATTTTCATGTGTCAGTATTTGAAAAGAATTGGAGTTCTTCTAGTTAATCTTAGAACATTATTTAAAAGCATAAGACTATAGAATGATCAAGCAAAGCAGAAAGAATGATTTTTAAGGCTTTATACTTACTAAGGCTTTCTACTTACCAAAAATAATAATAACAAGGCCAGAACAGACAGATGTAAATCTTGATAGATTTATATTAATGAATTTTGAGTGATATAAATAGTTCATTTTTCAATTATTGCTGCTCGATATTGAATTGCATTTTGTAGGGGACATTTATGTCTTTGAGGTTAAATGTGTTCAGAAGCAAAACACTGCTTGACAAGAAAAAGATGTTGCAGTGAAAAAAACAATTTGGGGGGGTGGGAGGGTCTGCTATTGCCATCTGCTAGGAAAATCAAATAGATAAATATGTATTGTAGAGATTTTCTGTCTAAGGAAAATTCTTTCATCTACCTGCCAATACCAGACCAGCAAGTCAAGGACTTACCATGATAAAACACATGACAAGAAAAGCCATTTTTTCTCTAAATCCATTGCTAAGCAGTATGAATATTAAAAGCTAATGAAATCCCAATTCTAATTTGCAAGCAAAAGGTTCATGCTATCCTTTATGTTGTAAGTTTGGTGGAAATAGGAATTGATGAGAACCTTGGAGACTGCTAGAATAAGCCAGTTAAGAAATTTTTAAAACAATATGCTACTTGTAAAATGGGTAAAAACCTTATCTATTGCCAATGGGTATCTAAAGAAAGAGAAATAAAAATATTTTTTCTTGTTATCCAATATGTGAATCATTATGCCATTTATACACCTCAATTTTCCATGCTAATCTAAGCTTTATCTAATAACATTTCAACACCTAAAGGTGAGCAAGTTTTTCAACAATTACTCATCTATTCAAAGGTCATTCATATGTTACTTTAATTACCTGTGCTATGACCGAAAAAGGCTTTAAGAAAACCACGCACACAAGATGGCTCATTTTTTGTGTATGTGGGAAGGCCTTGTCCATTTCTCCCAGAGACCATCAGCTCTTACTTTGCAGTGCTGCATGGTACAACTGGAACCACATGGCCACTTGTGCGTTCTTTGTGTGACTATGCAGAAGTCACATAAACAAGTTCTAGGGCTCGGTTTTCTCATTTGTAAAACTGAGACCTTTCAATATCACTTTAGAAACAAGCCTAAGAAGCTTTCTCCATCTGATTTCCAAACTCAGAACAACTTAGATTTGTATACTTTTAGAAGTATCAGGAGCTCCGATGGTCATCTAGTTTGATCACTTTGTTTCACTGAAGTGAGAATCTGGCTACTAGAATCAAATAACATGACAATGGCTGCGAGAGAAAGTTACCAATCTTACAAACTTGGACCAGGAGACTGAGAAAGAAGAAAAAGTAGACACATGAGCTCAAAAATTCTAGGAACATAGTTTAGGAGCAAATAGTCCTTATAATATCAGCAGATTCCAAGAACACATCAGGAGCACAGTGCAGTGAAATCACTCATATTAACAATGAAAACTTAGTCTTTGTGAACGATGAAAACTTAGTCTATGTTAATGTGATGTGATGCCTGGCACGCATTTGTTAATTTAAAAGCAGTAAGTTTTTTGTTTTAGGAAGTTGTTCACTGAAATGAATAAAACAATAAATAACTCAAATGCTGAAGTTTTTAAGTGACAAATGGCTAACTCATTCATTGTAATATTATATTCTATACTGAATAACATAATAAATGTATGCATATTTAACATCAACAGCAAAACTAATTAACAGACATAATGACGAAGAGATATTTCTATTAACTACATGGATATAGAAGAATACTTTTAAGCTGCTATAAAACGCCATCCGTAAATAAGTGTTCTATATGCAGCAACGAAATTATTTAACCACTCATATAAATGAGTTTCAAGCTTACTAGCTGATGTTCTGTAATTTTTCCCACTGTGCTTTTATTTTCTTCCTCCCTAAGACTGTTTTACTTATCACAAATTTCTGATAAAGGGGATTAACTATATTCAAGATCATTCACATATTCCATTTTCTAAACATGTAGCAAATTTTCACTGCTCTGTCTTCCAGGGAAATTCTAGTAATATTTTGTTATTTTTTTTTAAACTTATTTTTTTTTTTTGCCTATGCTGTTTTATGACTTAAAAATACTGTTTCAAAAAATCCCAAATATAACAGATTCTATAAAAATAATTATAAAACCACAATGGATTTAATTTAAATTAAATTTAATTTGAATGCCCAGTCCAGAAATGTTAGCATTTCAGGAGAAATTATTAGTAATCCTAAATACACATCTATCATGAGGCTTAAATGTAAAAGCAGCATGGCAACTTTGGCACATAGTATTAGCAAAATAAATTACACGGATTGAGGTATATTAGAAAATGAGATAAAATAAAAATGATCTCATCCTTGGGAAGCAAGGACAAGAGGAAATGGAAGATAAGACTAGAAGATAAGTAACTTACTTATTTTGTGAAAAACAGATAAAAGTTATACTCTCCCCAAACAGCTTTTTGATACGAAAAGTTAAATTTTGAATTGACACAAGATAATGTTACTAAAATATTCTTTTATCCTGGCTTTTATAATTTGTTCTTAAAAGTGTATATATGGTGATATCATTTGGATCTGTGTCCTCACCAAATTGTATGTTGAATTGTAATCTCCAGTGGTGGAGATGGAGCCTGGTAGGAGGTGATTGGATAATGAGATCACAATTCTTATGAATGGCTTAACACTATCCTTCTTGGCACTGTCCTTGCAATAGTGAGTGAATTCTCTTCAGATATGGTTATTTGAAAGCGTGTAGCACCTCCCCCATCCTTGCTTCTACTCCCACCATGTGAAGACATCTCACTACCAACTTTGCCTTCTACCATGATTAGAAGCTTCCTGGGACCTCTCCAGAAGCAGAAGCTGTTAGGCTTCTTATAAAGCCTGCAGAACCATGAGCCAATTGAATCTCTTTTCTTTATAAATTCCCCAGTCTCAAGTATTTCTAGCAGTGGGAGAACAGACTAACACATATAGTATTTTCATACTATATATATGAAAAATGGTAGGAAGAGAAACACTCTTCCAAATTCAAGGACTGTACAGCCATGATGGAAGCAGCTCAGCATCAATTTGTAGGAAGATCAGGGGAACCTTGAAGTCAAGGTGAGAGTCACCAAATCAGAAGAAAAAGCATGACACAAGAATGGCAACGGTGCAGATTGACTGTAGTCATCAGGGAGTAAGTAGCAACTACAGGATTGGAGGCACACTGAAAACATCCAAGTGCGAATCATTAAAAAAGCCAGAGGGGAGCTTACAGCATGCGAAACAAGAGGCCAGTTGCTAGGGGCTTGTGAGCTGTCCTAAGTTAGCTTAGAGGGCTTTGAGACAAAATGTGACAGAACATAAATTACATGTTAACAGGATCACTGTAGCTGCTTTGCTGAGAATGGGCTCAAAAGGCCAAGAGTGGAAATGAAAAACAATAAAGATACTGCTGCCATAAATTAGTCAAGAAAGAATAGTAGAATGCAGAGTTGTGCAACGGTGGTATGAGGAGTTCTGTGGACCATCTCCCAGTGACACACCTATAACTGGTGAAAATTATTTTAAAAACATTAAAAATGTCTGCAAAGTGAACTAAGGGCATATAATCCATGCAAAACCATTTATTCAAGAAAATCTACTACAAATGATAAGAATAGTGAGAGTCAATGGCATGTGAGCCATGACCTGCTCCTTTCTGTCCCTGTCCCAGTTTAGAGTAACAGAATTCTTACCTTGGGTAATTGTAGCCAAGAACATAGGACTACATGTCTCTCCAGTGTCAAATGTAGGCTTATGATTTCTCCTTGGGAATGGCAGTCCACAGCATTTCTCCTGTCCGCATCTCTATGTGCAAAAGTTCTATTCTAGTTAAAAGCAAATTAGAGACCTGGAGTTTTCCTCCACTATGTAGCCCTACTCATAGAAAAGAAGCTGTACCCTAAGTGCAGAAGGACAATAATACTGTAATTTTAATTTTCCCTTGCCTCATCTCAATTGTGGAGTGTTGATTCCATTCCAGGAAAGAAAATTGGAGAATAATAGGGGCTACTACCCCAACCCAGGACCCTGCCTATGAATCTGGGTGTTACTTTGAGAGAAGTAGACAACTGTAGTTACCTTTATCTCTGAGCAGTGGCACAGAGATTTTGCCCAGGGACAGAGGCAGGCCTCAAGAAGAGAGATCTTCAATGTTCCCCCAAGGAAACACTTTATTTGAGACACAGTGTGAAGACGTTTTAGCCTAAGTTCACTCTCAAACAGTAGAGATTTTAACGGTAAGCAAGTAAGTGAGAGGCTGTTGTTATAATAATTAAGATAGAAAACAAGCGAATCATTGACTAAACAGAAACTTCCTATCTAGAGTGAACCAGATAAAGAGGTAGCTAAGAGGGACACTCTTTGGGTCAGTAAAAGCCTCATAATCTGAGCGCCTTTTGTCAAAAGCAATCAAGTATACAGTTGATAATTAGTACAGGCCCACTTCCGACAAAGCTCTATTTCAGAAGTAGACAGCTTAACAAAAATATCAGGAAAAGACAGTCAAAGAGGGCTGTGCTAAAACCACTATTGTCCAAGAGTGACTATGTTCCCTATAAGGAGCAACATTGAGGCCGCACACTTCAAGTGAAAGAGTCACTTAAATTATCCAGCCATTTCATTTAAAAAATAAATAGCTAAATGGCAAGAAAAATACATCCTTAACATGGAGGGAAGGGATCAGTGCGAAGAGTGCTGCAAAAATTATCTAAAAGGTCCGTAAAAAAATACAAGATATACAAAGAAACAGGATAGTGGAATTCATCCACAGAAAAATAAAACGAGCAATTGAAATTGCCTCTAAAGGGCCAAGATGCTAGACATAGAAGACAAAGACTTCAAATTTGTTTAAAGAACTAAATCAAACTAGGCCTGAAGACATAGACAAAGGTATGATGACAATATCTCATCAAATGAGAATATCAATAGAGATAGAAATATTAATAGTCAAAATTCCAGAGATGAAAAGTACAATTATTGAAATAAAAAATTACTACAGGTCTTGTATTTTTCCATTTTTATACTTCTATGAAGAAATACCCAAGACTGAGTAATTTATAAAGAAAAAGAGGTTTAATGGACTAACAGTTCCACATGGCTGGGGAGATCTCACAAGTAACAGAAGGCAAAGGAGAAGTAAAGTCACATCTTACATGTCAGCAAGCAAGAGAGATTGTATAGGGGAACTCCCCTTTATTAAACCATCAGATCTCACAAGATTATTCACTATCACAAGAATAGCATGGGAAAGACCCACCCCCATGATTCAATTACCTCCCACTGGGTTCCTCCCATGACAGGTGGGAATTATTGAAAATGAGATTTGGGTGGTGATAGAGCCAAACCATATAATTCCTGGCCTCTCCCAAATTTCATGGTCTCACATTTCAAAACCAAACATGCCTTCCCAGCAGTCCCCCAAAGTTTTTATTACCTTCAGCATTAACTCAAAAGTCCACAATCCAAAGTAAAGACAAGACAAGTCCCTTCCATCTATGACTGTAAAATCAAAAGCAAATTATTTACTTCTTAGACACAATGGAGGGTACACATATTGGACAAACACACCTGTTCCAAATGGGAGAAACTGGCCAAAACAAAGGAACAAAGGCCCACGAAAGTCCAAAATCCAGCAGGGCAATCAAATTTTAGCTCCAAAATGATATCCTTTGACTCCATGTCTCACATCCAGATCATACCGATTCAAGAAGTGGGTTCCCATGGTCTTGGGCAGCTCTGCTCCTGTGGCTTTGCAGGGTAAAGCCCCCTTCCTGGCTGCTTCCACTGGCTGGCTTGAGTGTCTGTGGCTTTTCCAGGTGCACGGTACAAGCCATTGGTGGATCTACCATTCTGGGGTCTAGAGGATGGTGACCCTCTTCTCACAGTTCCACTAATCAGTGCCCCAGTGGGGATTCTGTGTGGGGGCTCCCACCTCACATTTCCCTCCTCACTGCCCTAGCAAAGATTCTCCATGAGGGCTCTGCCCTTGCAGCACAACTCAGCATGGACATCCAGGCATTTCTATACATCCTCTGAAATCTAAGTGGAGGTTCCCAAAACTCAACTCTTGACCAGAGACCCTAAATCATCTCTCTTAAGTTCAAAGTTCCACAGATCTCTAGGGCAGGGGCAAAGTGCAACCAGTCTCTTTCTAAAACATAGCAAGAGTCACCTTTATTACAGTAACATATTCCACATCTCCATCTGAGACCAATCATCTCCAACAAACACCATACGTAGGCTGCAAAGGCTTCAGGCTTTCACCATCTGAAGCAACTGCTTGAGTGGTATATTGGCCCCTTTTAGCAATGGCTAAGACAAAGGGCATTAAGTCTCCAAACTGCACAAAGCAGCAAGGCCTGGGTTCCAGTCCAGGAATCCATTTTTCCCTCCTATGCCTCATGACTTGTGATGGGAGGAGCTGCATGACATGTACTGGAGACATTTTCCCCATTGTCTTGGTGATTAGCATTTGGTTCCTTGTTACTTATGCAAGCTTCTGCAGCCAGTTTGAATTTCTCTTCAGAAAATGGGTTTTTCTTTTCTACTGCATTGTCAGTCTGTAAATTTTCTGAACTTTTATGCTCTGCTTCCCTTTTAAATGTAAGTTCCAATTCCAAACCATATCTTTGTGAATGAATAAAACTGAATGCCTTTAAAGCACCCAAGTCACATCTTGAACACTTCAGTGCTTAGAAATTTCTTCCACCAGAGACCCTAAATCCTCTCTCTGAAGTTCAACATTCCACAGATCTCTAAGATAGGGAAAAAATGCCACCAATCTCTTTCTAAAGCATAGCAAGAGTCACCTTTATTACAGTTTGTAACATGTTCTTCATTTCCGTCTGAGACCACTTCAGCCTTGACTTCATTGTCCAGATCACTATCAGTATTTTGGTCAAAACCATTCAACAAGTCTCTAGGAAGTTTCAAAATTTCCCACAATTTTCTCTCTTCTTCTGAGCCTTCCAAGCTGTTCCAATCTCTGCCTGTTATCCAGTTCCAAAGTCACGTACACAATTTTGGGTGTACTTATAGCAGTACTCTACCCTACTAGTATCAATTTACTGGATTAACTCATTTTCATACTGCTACGAAAAAATACCCAAGACAGGGTAATTTGTAAAGAAAAAGGAGTTTAATGGACTCACAGTTTCACATGGCTGAGAAAGCCTTACAATCATGGCGGAAGGTGAAGGAGGAGCAAAGTCACATCTTACATGGTGGCAGGCAAGAGGGCATGTGACACTCATTCACTGTCTGAGAACAGCATAAGAAAAACTTGTCACCATGATTCAATTACCTCCCACCAGGACCCTCCCACAACACACGGGGATTATGGGAGCTACAATTCAAGATAAGATTTGGGTGGGGACACAGTCAAACCATATCAGGATTCAACAGGAAATTTGAGCTAACAGAAGAAAAATTTAGCACACTTGAAAATCAATTATGAGATTATGCAACTGAAGAATAAAGAGAAAAAAATAGGAAAAATGAATGACCAGAGCCTCAAAGAAATGTGGGACACTATTAAATGCACCAACATATGTGAGATGGGATTATCACAAGAGTGGATGGAGAAAAAGAAACACAAAAGGTATTCAAAAAATTATTTCCTAAAAACTTTGCAAATTTGATGAAAATTATTAATTCACACATGTAAGAAGCTCAGTGAACTAGAGCTAAAATAAACAAAGAAATCCATATACAGATATATCATCATCAAAATTTTGAAAACAAAGGCAATCCACAAATCTTGAAAGTAGCAAAAGGAGAAGAACTCTCATCACATAGAAGTGAAACTCAAAATTAACTATTCACTTCTCAGTAGAAACTGTGGGATCCAGAAGGAAGTGGAAAGAAAAAAGAAAATGGCAATCAGTGATTGTATATCTAGCAAAGCCATCTTTCAAAAATAGCAGTGAAATAAATACATTCACAAATACATCAAAACTGAGAGAATACATTGCCAAATCTCTCTTATAAGAAATTACAAATGTAGTTCTTCAGACTGAAAGCAAATAACCACACAGAGTAATTTGAATCAACATGAAGAAATAAAGGCTGGGTGCGGTGGCTCATGCCTGTAATCTCAGCACTTTGGGAGGCCAACGCGGGCAGATCATGAGGTCAGGACCAGCCTGGCCAATATGGTGAAACCCCGTCTCTACTAAAAATACAAAAATTAGCTGGGCGTGGTGGCAGGCACCTGTAATCCCAGGTACTCAGGGGGCTGAGAAATATTGCTTGAACCCGGGAGGCAGAGGTTGCAGTAAGCCGAGATCACACCACTGCACTCCAACCTGGGCAACAGAGAAAGACTTGGTCTCAAAGAAAAAAGAAAAAAAGAAAAAAGAAATAAAGAATGTCGGTAAAGGTAATTATGTATTTATGGAAGACAGTGTAAATACACATATCTTCTTTCTTCTCATCAGATTTAAAAAGCAATGATAGAAAACAATATAAACATAATTGTGTTGCTAGGGCTATAACAGGTGTAAATGCAATATATTTTTAATTACAGCACAAAAAAGACAGGTGGGAGAAAAACCATTTTGAAGTAAGGAAGTAACATCAAATAGTATTTAAATTTACAAGAACAAATGAAGAGTAGAAAAATGTCATAGAAGAAAGTTTATGTAGAAAACTATAAATATATACTTTCTCTGCTTTCTTATTTCAATTTTTAAAAGCATATACAATTATATAAAGTATAAACTATAACAATGTATTGCTGAATTTGTAACATATATGGATGTAATATGCAATAATAAAAAAAGGAAGGAGGGAGGAATAGAGTTATGTAAATATAATGTTTCTATACTTCACTGGAAAAGTCACTATGAAATTGAAAAAGATTCTGAGAAGTTAAAAGGTATATTGCAACTCTTAAGCAACCACTAAGAATAAATCACAAGGGAGATTAGGAAACATTTTGAGATGAATACAAATGAAGACACAACTTACTAATACTCAGGGGATGCAGCAAAATTAGTGCTTAGAGGGAAATTCATAGCTGTAAAATGCCTTTATTAAAAATATAAAAAAAGTTTTTAAGTCAATAACCTGATATTTCTCCATAAAACATTGAAGAAAAGCATATTAAATATAATGTAATTAGAAGGAAAGAAATAATAAAGATTAGAGCAGAAATTAATGAAATAGAGAAGATAAAAGCAATCTGGGAAGACAATAAAATTAAAATTTGGTATTTGAAATGATCAACTAAATTGAAAAAACTTTAGATAGACCAAGTTGGGGAAAAGGCTCAAACTGGTAAAATCGATAATGAAAATGCAGACAACACTATTGACCTTATACAAATAATAAGTGCCATGAGGTAGCATCATGAACATTCTATGCTAAATATTTGATAACGTAGATAAAATTGGTAAATGTCTAGACACACACAAACATCTGAAATTGACTCAAGTGAGGATAGAAAATATAAATAGACGTAAAACAAGTCAATTGAATTACTTAGTAAATTAAAAACTTCCCACAAATAAAAGCAAGGAACAGGTGAGTTCTACCAAACATACAAAAAATAATTGATGTTTGTAATTCATGACTTCTCCTCCCTTTATACATAAAAAAAGAAGAGCAAAGAATATTTCTCAATTAATTATATGAGGCTAGTATTACCCTGACACCAAAGCCAAACACTTATGTCTAAAGAAAAATAAATGTACAGAGCAGTATCTCTATTAATATAGTTTTTAAAAACACTCAAAAAGGCACTAGCAATCAAACTCAATAATATACAAAACTGATTATATGCAATAACAAAGTGGGATTTATCATAGGAATGCAAGGTTGGCTCAACATCTAAAAATCAATTAGTGTAATATACTATGTCAAGAAAATAAAGGAGGAAAAAACACATGATTAACTCAACAGGTACTGAAAAAGTATGTAACAAGCCCAACATCCTCCTATGATAAAAGTACATACAGATAAATACAGAAAAAGAGACTTCTTCAACTTGATAATAGGTATCTATGAAAAATCTACACTAACATCATGTCTAATGGTGAAAGACTGCATACTTTCCCCTTAAGACCAGGCATAAAACAAGAATATTTGTTCTTGCCATTTCTATTCAACATTATACTGAAAGTTACAGTCAGGACAATTAGACAATAAAATAAAATAAAATATAGCCAGATTGAGAATGAAGAAGTAAAAGTATCTCTATTTGCACATGACATAATCTTATATGTAGCCAATCCTAAGGAATCCACTGAAAAACTCTAAAAATAATAAATGAGTTCACCAAATTTGAAGGTTTGGATGTTACAAGAGCCATATACAAATATCAATTATACTTCTATACAAAAAATTAACAATATAAAATTTGAATTTTAAAATATTTTGTTTATAATAGCATCAAAAAGAATAAAATATTTAGGATTGTATTTCATCAAAGAAGTATGAAATTTAAACCGAAAATTATAAAACATTGTTTAAAGACATTGTAGCAGATCCAAATAAATTAGAAGACAGGCCATGTTCATTTATCAGAAGACTTAATGTTGGTAAGATGGCTATATTTACCAAATTGAGTTGCAGACTGACTGCTATCACTGTCAAAATGTCAGTTGTTTATTGTGCAGAAATTGATAAGATGATCCTAAAATTTGTATGGAAATTCAAAAGACCCGGAATAGCCAAAATCATCTTGACAGAAAAGAACCACTTCACATCCACTAGAATGACTATAATAAAGATAGATAACAATAAGAGTTGGTGAGAGCAGTTGGAACACTCATGAATTGCTGGTGGAATATAAAATGGTACTCACACTTTGGAAACAGCATGGCTATTCATCAAAATGTTAAACATAAAGTTACTGACCCAGTAATTCCACTTCTGGGTAGATACTAAAGAGAAATAAAAACATATCTCCACACAAAAACTTGTACCTGAATGCTCATAGCAGCATTATAAATACTAGTCAGAAAGTGAAAACAACCCCAAAACAACCCAAGTGTCTATGAACTGATAAAGAATGGATATATAATGGATAAAGAAAATATGATACAGCCATACAATGATACATTATTTGTCAATAAGAAGGAATGAAGTACTGATACATGTTACATGTTTGAACCTTAAAAACATTATGCTAAGTGAAAAAATCTAGTCAAAAAGACCATGTTATGTATGATTCCACTTATATCCAATGTCCAGTATAAGCAAATCTGTAAAGACAGAAAATAAATTAGTTATTTGCTCAGGTTGAGGGAGTGGGGAGAAATGGAAAGTGATTGCTAAGGGATACTTTTATTAAATGAGTTGATGAAAATGTCCTAAAATTATGGTTAGTTTGCACAGAGCTGTGAATACACTGAAAACCATTGAAGTTTACACTTTACATGGTTGAACTTTATGATATGTTAATACTAATATCAATAAAGTTGCTAAAATGATACAATGTAACTTGCACTAAATTGATGGATAGTAGAAGTGGTAAGAATTAAAATAGACAATGCCTTCGATGAGAGAGAGGTAATAGATGAGTTCAATATTTACAGCTTTGAAGGATGTAATTGACACTAACCTTGAGGAAAAATATTAGATTTTAGTTAATATGCAAATATTTTTAAATTAATGCAATAATAAGTGTGAGTTATATCATACAGGATCCTCTGTATTTCTTATTTCTAGTTAGATATGATCAGCAGCTTCTATAATATCTTCCAGTTAGTTATTGCTGTCTCCTGGTATTCCCTTTATTGTTTATTTTCCCTTTTTTTCTGAGTGTGTGCTAGACTTAGTGACTGGCTTCTCCTGAAGAGTATATGGTATAAGTGAAGAGGTATTGCTTCTAATATTTATATAATAAAAGACTCTGAATCAATCTGTCTCTTTTTCTCTTCCTCTCTCAGAGCCTTAGCTCTAATGTAGTCAATTACTGTGTTGTGAGCTGCCATCCCGAATGACCCACATGGCAAGGAACACAGGGCAGACCCAGGCAGCAGCTGGTGGGAAACTGAGGTCTTCAATCAATCCAACAGCTTGTGAGGAGCTGAATCTTGCCAATAACCATGTGAGCTTGGCAGCAGGTCCACCCTCCAGTTGAGCCTTGAAATGAGTGCCACCTCAGCTGACACCTTGATTGACATCTGTGAGAAATCCTGAACTGCAGGATCCAGTTATGTCATAGTCAACTTCCTGACTTACATAAACTGTTAAATAATTAATATGTGTTTTAGGTCTTTATAGTCTAAGTAATTTATTAGACAATATCTAAGATATCTGAATGTTCAACTAATACGCTCAATTACTGAAGTAATTTACATAGAAATGTGTGCTAAATTGGCAGATGTTCCATATAATACCTCAAGATCTTGTTCAAGTGCCAAAAAATGTTTTATTATTTTATTTTATTGTGGTAAGAGCAATTAACATGATATCTACCTTTCTGATACATTTGTAAGTACACAATATTATTATTGGCTGTAAACACAATGCTGTATGACAGATCTCTAGAACTTATTCATCTTGACTAAAACTTAATGCCCCTTGATTATTAAATCCTCTTTTCTCATTTCCCTCAGCCCCTAAAAACCACCATTCCACTCTTTGATTCTACGAATTTGACTATTTTAGACACCTCATATAAGTGGAATTATACAGTATTTGTCTTTTTGTGACTGGCTTATTTCACTTAGCATAATGCCCTCAAGGCTCATCCATGTTGTCACGTATTACAGAATTTCCTTTTTTTTTCAATGCCTTGGTGCTTTGGGGTTTTTTATTATTGTGATTTAATCTAAATCTTTCCTGCACATGTGGGTCCACTCTTGAGGGTAAAGATTGTTTTATTTGTTATTGAACTTCCAAAATACACTGTTTGTTCATTGTGAATTTTTGTTGTGTATTTGTTCACGATTTTATTTTAGTGTAAATATCCTTATCTTCTCTAAATTCCCTACCTTTAAATACCCTATAAGTTATAATCAGTTTTTTTTCTGACATCTTGCATTTGTGGCATAATGCAAGGCTGTAAACTGGATAATCCAGTAAAAATACTGTAAAGTATTACCAGCATTGAAAGGAAGCTCTCTCTCAGTTTCATTATACTATTAATTTGCTATCATATTACTTTTACTTCTTTTTAATATAACACCTGCATAGCTGATTGAGTGTTCAGTCTATTATGACACTTAAGGATTTTCCATAGTCTCTCTTTAATAGATTTGTGTTTTTATGAGAACAATTTAAATGTCAGCATTTTTTACCTCATGAATATTGTGTAATTATGAAAAAAGTTATATAGATTTCATAAATATATGTAGCATTTTAAAATCAGAATTTAAAATCCTATGTCTTTATTTCAAGAATCTTCACGTAGTCACGAAAAGGACACCAGACTGCTCAAGAACATAGCAAGTAAAATTTACATCATCATTGAAAATGTCAACAGTAAAGACAAAGAGTTGATACTTATCCCTTCAGGATATTTCATGGTCTGCAACTATTAATGACTGAAAAGCCCTACTGGCTTGAAAACTTTAATGAGTTTATATGTAAAACTTAAAACAATGAAATACAATTTTAAAAATTTTTTTCAAGTATATTGTGGAATAAAATAAACAATTCAGGTTTATGGTATATGCACTTTTCTTTCTGTGGTTGGAAAATAGTATAGGTTAAATTGGGAATAATTTTTGATAATTTTTTTATTAGTGCTTTCATGTTGGCCAATGTCTCTAGTTCTCTTCAGCCTTCGTTTGTCTATTGTCATTAATGAAGCTTTCCATCTATTTATTGACATAGTCAAGCAACTGAATAGCAGTGAGTTACTGAAGGAAAAAGAACCAAAAAGTATTTTTCTCCACCCTACTGCCATACCAAGAAGGGTATCTTTTAACTGCCATATTTCGGTTGCCTATACTTGTCATTAGACTAACATCCTGTATACAAACACACACACATATACACATGACAAATACGTGCATGGAGTAAGCATAATACATCCATACACATATACACCCCCACTGCATACATTTGTGCTCATGGATTAAGCATATACATGTACATAACTCCAACAAGCATATACATATTCACAAGGCATATATGTGTGTATGTGTGTGTGTGGATTAAGCAATAACAATAACAATGTTTTATATTAATAAGGTCTCTTCAAACATGATGAAAGGTAAAGAAACAGGTTTGCAATGTGTTTCTCTCATGATGTTGAAACATAATACAAGAGAAAATAAACTCCATCCAGAAAGATTTCAGAGAAATTCCACAAATGAAACCACTCAGATAGATTGTTTGGTTTTCTTTAAAAAACTATTTTGAAATATCAATATCAAGCTATTATTAGGTCTGAATATGTTTGATTTGTTTTTGGAACTGCTATGAGAACAAACGTGCTTTTGAGACTGACAATCCTTCTGACAGCCAAGGTCATATCAAGGGATAATGAGGAATGTCAGAACAGAACTTAAAAAAAGGATTTAAAGACTTCTAATTTTTATCTGTATAAGTTATTCATTTAGTTTGAAATATTTTCCCATAATTACTTCAATTCCAGCTAGATAAGGATTTCACGATGTTCATTCCAAATTTGCGGACCAACGTTGTCCACAAACGATCACAGAATTTTAAAAATTGAAATTGATCGGTAGCATTATCTGGTCCAGTGCCTTTGGTTCGCAGATGAGTTGATGTAAATTAATTATCTAAAAACTTTGTAGTTTAGAGAATGAAAAGGCAAGTAATTACTATTTCGAGAGAGGAAAGTGAGGTATAAAGACATTAAATAAGTTGCCAATTTTATCAGAACTTGTTATTAGCTGTCAGGACTAAAACTCACTCCACCAATATCCATTTAGTGTTTCTGCTATCTTATCCTATCTTGACACTGTTGATGGTTCTAAAGTGTCAGCTGGATGTGAAAAGATAATAATTTAATAAGAAAGAGATACATCTCTTGGCTCTCTGGATAACACACATATTGTCATGTTATGTTGACAGTAAAGGTGGGGTTCTGAATGTCACTGCTTGAAGAGTCTTGAGTTTTATTGAGCTGAACTCCGGAAGGAAAAGGACAGTGTCATTTCAGTATGATGTATGTTTAACGGACTTCATTTCAGTTGTAGTATTTTGACTATGTAAAATATAATAAGATTTTTTAAACAATATATTTATAGGAATAAGTGTAGTTTCTGGCCACGCTGACTAAACAAATGTAATTACTCTGAATGGACTCTAAATACCTTTCAACATTTCATTACAAAGCAATTACATTTGCGTCTTCCCAGAGCTCTCAGCATGACTTTTAAAAAAGAAATTACACAAACAGGTGGAATCAACCATTATGAAATATAACCTATATCCCTGAAGAGCAAGGCTCAAGAGCGGAAGTGGAGTGGAATGAAGTGGGGGAAGTTTAAGACAGGTGATGCACATGTTTTATTTTCAAGGTAACTGTCCTGAGAGAATTTAGCATGCTTACTCAAGGTAAGTTTATTTTTGAAATGGAAAATATTTACTTAATTTTATAATGTTTTATAATGTTTATAAAACAACATTTATGAGACATTTCCTAAAAGTTAAGTAAAAAACGACCCCTTATAATCCATATGTTTTTTAAAAAAGCTGTTTTAAAAGCAAGATGTAACTGCATGCTCCTCTATGTTTAGAAAGGTCATATTGGTTAATTAACACTATTGAATGCTTACTGTGTGCCAGCCGCTGCTCTCAGCACATTATGTATATCCTCCCAGCAATTCCATGAGGTAGTTGTTACCATTATCCTCAGTTTTATAAATGGAGAAACAGACATAGAGAATCTAAGTAATTTGTTCAAGATCAAGCAACCATCAATGGAAGGTAAGGATTCAAACAGATAATCTGGTGCCTGAGTCCTTGTTCTTACCTGCTTTTTACGCTTTCTACATTTACTACTAAGAATCTTGTGTGCAGATTTGACACTGGTCTGAGGATTTAGAGATGCAAAGAGTGATGACCTATTAGCTTAACAACTGGATATAACTATAAAATATCATAGTATTAATTTGACTTTGGGGCTATGCTTCCAAAGATGACTTTAAAAAATGAAGATATCAGTAATCGTACAGTACTAATGAATAATAACCCTTTAAGTTAGGAGTTCCTAACTAGGAACTAGGGTCTTTCGTGGATTCACAAACCCTTTGTGATTGTATGCCCACTGGGTGAAGATGTGAGAATGTGCATCTGAGCATTTTTCTAGGGAAAATGTTTCTGTCTTCAGTTAGATTCTTAAAGGAATACATGGCTTAATTAATGTCTAGAGCAGAGATGGGCAAACTTTTTCTTGGTAAAGGTTGAGACAAAAATATTTTAGGCTTTGTGGACCACGGGATATCTTTTGCAACCACTCAACTCTGCCATTGAAATGTGAAAGCAGCTGCAGGCAATTCATAAAGGGATGAGTGTGGCTGTGTTCCAACAAAATTTTATTTATGAACATTTAAATGTAAATTTTATATAATTTTTATGTGCCACAAAATATCACTGTTCCTTTTGTTGTTTACCTTTTATTTGAATTATTAAGAAATGTTTTTAAAAAGGCTTTCTTAGCTCAGGGATCATAAAAAGCAAAGGTCATAATTTTCCTGCCCCTAGTCTAGAGCAAGTGATTCTTAGTGTAGAATCACGGGGATCATCTGGGAAGTTTCTGAAATGCAAATTGGCAGCCCTCTCTGCAGATCTACCGAATCAGAAACTCTGCTAAAGGACCAAGCAGTCTGTGTTTTAGAAGTCTTCTAGGTGAAATAGATCACACTAAAATATGAGAGCCACTGGTCTAGAGTCATGGCTCCAAACATTCAACTCATTCATTTCTTCCTTCATTCTTGCAACAAGTGATTTTTTAAACTATTATTTAAAAAATAGCTCAGGGCTATGTGCAGGTTTATGATATAGATAAATCGTGTCATGGAGTTTCAGTGTACAGATTATTTTGTCACCCAAGCAATAAGCACAGTATCAGATAGGTAGTTTCTCCATTCTCTCCTTCCACACTCAAGCAGGCTCCAGGGTCTAGTGTTCCGTTCTTTGTGTCCATGTGTACTCAGTGTTTAGCTCATACTCGTAAGTGCCAACATGTGGTGTCTGATTTTCTGTTCCTGTGTCAGTTTGCTTAGGATTATGGCCTCCAGCCCCATCCATGTTGCTGCAAAGGACATAATCCCATTCTTTTTATGGCTGCATAGTGTTCCATGGTGTATTTGGACCACATTTTCTTTATCCAATCCACTGTTGATAGGCATTTAGGTTGATTGCATGACTTTGATGTTGTGAATAGCTCTGTGATGAAAATGAGTGTGCATCTTTATGGTGGAAGAATTTATACTTCTTTGGCGTATACCTAATAATGGGATTGCTCAATTAAATGGTACTTCTGTTTTAAGTTCTTTGAGAAATTGCCACACTGCTTTCCACAATGGCTATACTAATTTACATTTCCACCAGCAGGGTATAAGTGTTCTCTTTTCCTCTGTAACCTTGCCAACATCTGTTGTTTTTGACTTTTTAAATACAGTTATTCTGACTGGAATGAGATGGTATCTCATTGTGGTTTTGATTTGTATTTCTCTAATGATTAGTGATGTTGAACAATACATTATTTTTGAATGGTTAATTATATTGCACCACAAATGAAAGTTGTACTATTTTTTTGTCTTGATAGATACAAGAATAGTCATCTCATAAAATAGGAGTTGAAAGCCTCCTGAAAATAACTTACTTTTTGAAATATATTTTCTACATCATCACATGATGGTCCTATACATATACACACATGCCTGAAACAAAATATCACTAAGTTATATGTACCCTCAATACATGTGATGCACCCTGATATTATATTTTATTCTCTTTCTATCATTGATTTTACACTTTCACCACAAGATCACAACTTATAGCTCAAAAGATACCGCAATAAAATGTGCTCACCAGTGCAAATTCCTTGTTGAGAATCATCTGCTCTACTAAAGATGACTCATTGTGGAAGAGGTGGGGCTGCATGTGGCTCCACATGTGAGGAAACCACCAGAACTCATCCACAGACCGAAGTAAAAGGTCATCTCCTTCATCTTCCTCTTCAGTCCCTATAAAACACAAAGTTAAAAACAGCTTTAGTGAAAATATCTTACTATCCTAAAGGTTATTTTTGGCAGATTTACGTTATTTTTCATGCTGCTAATGCATATACCCAATTCTGTGGACTTTTAAAATCAGAATAAAAGACCACAGTCTAAATTGAATCAAAGGCAAGGGGACTTGGGATTAGGATGGGGTGGGTAGGCGTGGCTGGAGCAAGTCAGACAGTTGTTTGTTTTAGAATTTAAGGATATTTTATACCCTAACATATGTTTTATACTCTTACATGTATTTTATACCCTAACATATATTTTATACCCTTATATTTTAAGGTTATTTTTCAAATAATTGAACATAAATTTTAACTCATAAAATCTATTAATTTTTTTCAGATTAAATAAATATCATATGCTTATTAAAGAAATGTGGAAAGCACAGACAAGTAATATGTAAAGTCCAAAAAGAAACACAAAAACAACCCAAAAACCTGTAAGACTGTCTTCTACAGCTAACCAGTAAAATCACTTCTGTATTATTTTCAAAAATCTTTTTCTACTTATATTTTAAAAGTTCAACTCTTGCTGTAGTAATATTTTTGCATGCTTACGTTTTTTCACTTAATGTTGTACATATCAAATTTCCCATTTTAATATAAATATTTCATAAAAACTAAACAATGCTAAACAATGGATCTGATAACTGTTTATAATATAAACGTGACTTGAGAATTTAAAACTAGTATTACTTTCTCTCCTTCTTTTGAGAAAATTTGTTAACAGCACCCAATACATAGGAAATAAAAACAAAAAACATTGTTATGCCACAGTTAAGAAAAAAAAAAACTTACTTCTAAGAGAATTAATTATATTGCAGCTATCCAAGAATATCCACAAATTAAATGATAGGGTTTTCGTATGATTTTGTACAATTTTACTGTATACAGCTCAATTTACAAATGTTGTGAATCAATAATATAAGAATTAATTCCTGCTTGCTCTCTCTCTTAACTATACAACTAAAGTAAAACAATAAGTCCTGGCTTATACTGTGGAGTGTATTATTTGGTTTACTCTTTCATAAAAGAGTATGTTTTTTTTTTTTTTTGAGATGGAGTCTGGCTCTGTCGCCCAGGCTGGAGTGCAGTGGCGCGATCTCCCCTCACTGCAAGCTCCACCTCCCGGGTTCCCGCCATTCTCCTGCCTCAGCCTCCCGAGTAGCTGGGACTACAGGCGTCCGCCACCTCGCCTGGCCAATTTTTGTATTTTTTTGTAGAGACGGGGTTTCACCGTGTTAGCCAGGATGGTCTCGATCTCCTGACCTCGTGATCCGCCCATCTCGGCCTCCCAAAGTGCTGGGATTACAGACAAAAGAGTATGTTTTACAGATGGGTGTTTGAATTTTTTTTTTTTTTTACTTAAATTCAGGGAATAAATATTAAAGATGGTTATAAGGGTTTTCTCTGAATGTTCCGTGTGTGTGTCCTAAAACAAAGATTTCCATGGTCATGAAAGTAGCGCCATGAAAGGATTAAAGCATGTATTTGGTGTCATTCAGTACTTGGAGCAGAGTCCCTAGTTTTGCTACTTAACTATGTGATCTCGGACAAGTTAACTTCTCCGGATCTTAGTTGCCTGATTTAAAATGGGATTATAAATACCTATGTTATAGGGTCTTAGTGAAGAGCTGATGAGATCAATTTATTAAAGCACTTAATATTGTGACTTGCAAATAGTAAGCACTTTTCGAATATTAGGATCTCCTTAAAAATTCCATCTATTGCTTTACACTTGCAGCGTTTTGAATTTACATGTGTTCACACTGTTTTAGAAACTTTGCCTGCCTAAATTATAAATGTCTTAAAGGCAGGTACTGAATCCCTTTACCTTGTCCTGTAACATGCCACTTCCCCAGAGCAGTGAATAAATGAATAATTTAATTTAGTCTATATTTAACAAAGATAGTGGATTTAGCAGCTTCACATGGCCACCAAAGTATATGGCAACTTATTTATTTTATATATATTCACTGTTCCTGGAATACAGTTTATAATTCATAATCTTCAAAAGGTATAAGGACCTTCAGGTTTAATTAGGGTTTTGGCACCTTCAATGCTACTATACAGAGTAAAGAAATTCTATTTCTATTAGAAATTTAGAAAGTAATAAAGTCCTATAATTAAGATGAGCAGAAGAATTCTTAATTTTTGTTGTTAGCTAACAGTGTTAGTATTACAGACTCATAATTCATTGACTTTTGTTAATATATTAAGAATATAAAAAAAGGATGAGTTTGTGTCCTTTGTAGGGACATGGGTGCAGCTGGAAACCATCATTCTCAGCAAACTATCACAAGAACAGAAAACCAAACACTGCATATTCTCACTAATAGGTGGGAATTGAGCAATGAGAACTCTTAGACACAGGAAGGGGAACATCACACACTGGGGCCTATTGTGGGGTGCGGGGAGTGGAGAGGGATAGCATTAGGAGATGTACCTAATGTAAATTATGAGTTAATGGGTGCAGCACACCAACATGGCACATGCATACCTATGTAACAAACCTGCGTATTGTGCACATGTACCCTAGAACATAAAATATAATAAAAAAAAAAAAAAGAGAAGAAGAAGAAAACCAAACCACAGACACCTCATCTGGCACTTAACAGACTGTGCTCAACGTATGTTTATTGCATCACTGTTCACAATAGCAAAGACTTGGAACCAACCCAAATGTCCACCAATGATAGATTGGATAAAGAAAATGTGGCACATATACACCATGGAATAATATGCAGCCACAAAAAAGGATGAGTTCATGTCCTTTTGTGGGACATGGACGAAGCTGGAAACCATCGTTCTCAGTAAACTATCACAAGAACGGAAAACCAAACACCGCATGTTCTCACTCAGAAGTGGGAGTTGAACAATGAGAACACATGGACACAGGGAGGGGAATATCACACACCAGGGCCTGTCAGGGGGTGAGGGGCAAGGGGAGAGATAGCATTAGGAGAAATATCTAATGTAGATGATGGGTTGATGGGTCTAGCAAACCACCACGTCATGTGCGTATACCTATGTAACAAAACTACATGTTCTGCACATGTATCCCAGAATTTAAAGTATAATTAAAAAAAAAAAAAAAGAGAGAGAAGAGACTGTGCTTGTGCTCTATGCTCCCCCCCCCAGAAAAAGAATATGAAATATTAAAATTCAAATGAGTAAGAGTTTATCACTTCCTCAGATGAGGTGTTTATATTACCGATGTTTCATGTTTCTCATGGTTATATTTTAGCAAACTGAGACATAGATTAGAAAGAGTTACATTATGTCACATACGATGAAAGAATTGATAGTTCTCCCACCCTCCTGGAATTATCTTGTTGTGCTTTGAATACAGAATGTTTGAAAAATGCTTCCATACATTTTAAATTCTGCTGATCATTACGCAAGTGGCAGGAAGCACATAATGCACACTTGACCAGGTAGGAGGTCAATTACTCAATTTAAAGAAAATTTTGTGCACTATTGATAGAAACAGATACATGGCTGATCATAAAATCTTAGCAATGTTTATATTAGAAGTTATGTTAATTTATAAACACCCTCAAAAAGTCTGACAGTAAAGTTTAAAACTTTCCTTTTGTTTGCATCATGGATTAATTTTTGTCAGCTTTTCTTTCGTTTTATGCTGGTCATATAATTCAAAGCCACATGAGGCAAACCTTTGACACTGGAAACAGCTTAATAAAAAATATGATACTAAGCCATACTGAGGGACAGCAGCAGAATCTCAAATGATTTTAAATCCAACTAGATGAAAGTATTACATTTTGGACTTCCTGTAAACATTTATTTTTCTGTACCTGATATATACTTAAATTATATGTGGAACTATCATTTACAGTTTATATGTGACCAGATTAGCACAACTTAGAGACCATTAAAATATCTGTGCTCCAAGTATACATATGTAACAAACCTGCACGTTATGCACATGTACCCTAGAACATAAAGTATAAAAAAAAAAAAAATATGTGCTCAAGTTAAACCTTTCACTTCTAATCTGATCTAGATCCTGGTCTAGACAATTATTAATGGAAAAATATATTTTGTTTTTATTAAATTTATTTATTTTTACATTTCCTGATTAACAATGAATAAAAAATGTTTTAATTCAGAAGTAAAATACATGAAGAGTTTGTTTCTTTACTATCACTTTTGGAGAATCTGTGTTATGAGATAAAAGCATGCTTCTAAAGTTTATTTAAGTCCGCCAAAATAAGAATAATTTAGCAAGACACATAGGTTAATTTCCTTAAAAGTACAGTTATTACATTAAAATAAGATATATATAACTTCAGTGTATGTATTTTCTCTTTTGTAAAAATTTCTACCTTATATTTGTGTAATTTGTATAAAATATTATAATTTCTACATGGTGAGATATTTTCTAACTTTCCTTGTACATTGAACCTGGCATGATTCCATATATGTGGACAAAGAATAAAGCACTTTTAAATATTATATTAAATATAAAGAACTGTGGGATGATAAACATTGATTAAAAGCTACCTATAGTTCCAAAATTAGAAAATAGTGCCATATGAATTGTATACTATTTACTTTTTGATAATATTTGAATGTTATATGAAAATAATTTCAAAATTAATAATAAACATTTACATAGCACTTGTAACATGCTAGGCATTCCTCCTAATAAAAGAGATATTATTATCCTCATTTGGTAGGTATATAAACTGAGGCACAGAAAATTTAAGTAAACTGTGTTCAAATAACTGGCAAAATGTCAGAATCTGGATTTGAACATAAAGTTTGTTACCAGTATCTGGTCTTTCAACTAATACTCTACACAGAAAAGCAAAATAAACAAACAAACAAACAAAATCACCAAAGGGGAAAGAATGTAACACTTTACTTACTGTCATACTTGAAAGTTAATGATTTTATAGAAAATGCTATTTTTCATAAAATAATATCCCATGGAAAAGACCAATGTTAATTCAGTTTGCAAACATTATTCATGAATTAATTATTGATAAAGTCATATTTAATTCCAAAGAACAGCAATGATTGTCACCAAAAATCATGTCCCTCGCAAAGTACAGTGGGTAACTCCTTTGTCAAAGAAGGCATCTGAATACTATAATGTCTCCATTTCTCAATTAAGCTTTTGTTATGCAATTCTATTCAAGTTCTAAATATTTCCAGAGTAAGATATTTCATTCTCAACTCCATGCTTTTATTTTATTTTTTTTTCCATTTAATCTGCACTATGTCCTTCCTCTTTCAACTTGGCACCTGTGGGTGAATGACTTTAGGAAAAGCTTAGTGGTGCACCCTTTGGGGTGAGATTGCTTTTAGCATGTGAAGGACAGAGAAACTGTACAGGAAAGAATACGTAAGAAATACAAATAAGTAAAGCAGTCTAAGAAATGCAGAATCAATCATTATTACACTGGGCATATGTGATTAAATGTCTTCAAAACAATGAGGCTCATCCATCAGCATCCTCATGCATTGGGAAATCAGATCATTAGAGAACAGAGACAATCAATCCGACAAGGCCATCTCCTCACGGTTACACATCACAGCCAAGTGCACAGATAAGAAATGCACCTCCTTGATTTGCAATTGTTTTTTCTATAATGTGAAATTTCCATATAGAAACGTGACAAGATGGGGATGAGACACGTCTTTCTGATATCTGAAAGGGTATCACTGTTGTGTAACTCAGCTCCAGAAGAAACTTTGATATCCCTAAGTACATTAATAAGTATTCAATATAATTATGATGGCACTTGAAATACATTATAGGGGCATTTCAATGATCCTACAAATGAAGTAAATATGTCAATTAAATAAAAATGACATATTTATGTGAAACAAATTAAACTTCTAAAATTTATAAATTTATAAATATTGCTTATTCTCTAAAGTGTACTATCACCACAGTATTACAGCACAAACTATTCTATTATTTTTGTTATACTGGTTCCAACACAAAGAGTCAATAATGTCTGCTTAAAAGATATAATTAAAATACATCTTTCCTTTTTGCTGTTTTTCTTCAATAACTATTCCTGTGATACTGACTAGTGTGCTGCTCATTTCCCAGTGGTTGTGTACTCTGTGCATGTTCAGTGTTTTAAAGAAGAAATGGGAAGTGGTATAACCTCTATCAACATTAACTTTGCAAATGTCTGGCACATTTAATATGTCTGAGTATGAAAAGTAAATAAAAACTGAGACAGTTATCCAGGTACATTTCAGCCAAAAGAATGACTTTACTTAACAATCTACAGCTATTTAAGACAAAATAGTATTGCGTGTGAACTCCAAATAATCCCATAATTTTTCCCCCTGCATGAGTAGACATAGCCTTTAAAGCTATCTGCTTTATAACTTGATAGTCAGAGCTTCTTTGGTCTGAAATCATTTCTTGAAGGAGCTTTTGAAAAAGATTTACAAAACCATGTCTATTTTCAAAATTGTAAGCTGAAATTGCTTTGCCTGTGTAGATATGATGACCCAAATCTCTTTCTGCAAAATATCCTTTTAAAATATGCAATCATTTGATTTATCAGCTGGCATACATACTAATTTTCCTTCTATTACTTTAAGCAGATTTACATGTTTCAAAGCAGGAAAAAAAAGCATCACGGAAAAGCCAATAAGACATTGTTATTTCAATATTCTAACAAACCATATTGAGCTTTTACATTAAAAAGCCTCATTTAGTAAACAAGATATTTATTAAAACTAAAGACTACCTTTGAATAGAATATTTTAATGAGTCAATAAATTGCATACAGAATAAATACTGTGAAATGTTTTCTCAAAGACACTATGAAACAACAGTGCAAAGTTCTAAACAAAGCATTTAGTTCACAGCATGGATGCACAAATAGAAGCAGATTACAGGTATTCCCCTAATACAGGCCCCAACACATAGTTTAGTACTCTTTTTGTCAAAGACAAACGATTTTATTAACATAGTTTTCTCTAAAATGGTACCAGTTATTTCAATGCTACTATTCAGAAAATAAAAGTCAGCATTTTGGAGGTGAGGGCAGGTAAATAAGTAAGGAATATCAGAACACAGTAGCACATGAATAACAATCACATTTTGAGAATTTATTGAGAGGGTGAGACTGCACAGAAGTACAGTTGTGGCTGAATAGAGATGGAAAGAAATACAAGTCTAATTGTGATGGTTTTAGTCTATGTTAGGCCAAATTAGTGGTAATATTGTTTTAGGGAAAAAATCCTGCAAGGGAAGGTAAACTAACAAGATGACCCTTAGAGTCTATTGCATTTCATTGAGACCATAAAGTTTCTATCATCAGATGTTTTCCAAAGGAAAATAATATGTACAAAAGTATTTATCACATCAACTATTTGATGATTTTAAAATTCTGTCGATTATTATTAGTATTTTCATTATCATTATTACTATGCCTTCTACCCATACTGTACTGAGAAACAAGATGCACAGTCATACTCAGTACAGTGGTTATGCTTTCTATTTTTAAAAAAATGAGTTGAAAACATCAATTCTCTTTCTCTTTTGCCCTTGATTTTAACAGTATTTGCCAAAGTAAATATGCTCATTGATTTTGGATTTGGCTATTCAAGTAATGTGCCCAAGTTTTTCCCATAATCAATCTGGAGAATCTATTTCTACCACTTATGGATCATTCAAAATTTTATATCCTATTTATATGTAGCTGCCTGAGAACACAAAGCTCCTTCTTACCTGTGTGGTAAAACTTCCCTGAAAATCCAAGGTTGAAGGTAAAATTTGCAACCTGAGTGCGCAGTAAATTTTGAGTCTCTAGTAATGCCTGAAATAAATAAGAAATTAACATGATTTTAGAAAAATGAATATGAAGTTTTGGGATGCCTCTTTTGCAAATGTGTATGCATGAGTAAAACAAAATGATATGAGCTTTCTTGTTTTTGATAGGTACTGTTATGTAGTATTCATATTTCAGGTATTGTAATTATTATTGTCATTATTTTTATTGAAGGTCACCATATCATTAAACAGCTAAGTCCTAAGCACATTGTGCATTGCTGAGAGGCAATTGTCCAACTCCACAGCACTGAAATCATTTTTCATTTCTGTGTGAGATATTTCTTGAACTTTGGATTATTATATTTCCTTTATGTGATGAACATTTTTCAGAATTGTTGAATGCAGACAAGTCCTGTTTTCTTGGAAAGCAATAGGAGGAGAACTTTTGTTTGAACTGTAATTTAGTATTTTTTTAATTTAACTGGGCTACCATCCTCATCATTTTTAAAGGCATAATTATTAAATTGAAAGTTTGGGTTTTACCTTACAAACTAAAGAGCAATGTATACTTTATAGGACGTTGCTTGCAAATCTAATTATGAAAAAGGGAAGAACACGTAAAAATAGATACCCTTTTTTGTTACTAATTCCATAACAGAAATTCTCTAAATGTGACAAAAATTTCCCTAGGTTCTAGATTTGGAATTATACTATGTTAAAGTCTGGTTTGTGGACAGGATAATAACACACTGCTAACAACGACACATCATTAGTTACGTAAATTTGTTGCCAATCCTTTCACTGACATTACTGCTATGTCAAAATATGTGGCATAATTCAGAATTCTTATATCCTTGGGCTTTTTAGTTTGCTTACTGGTCTGCATATTGATTCAGAATGCTTCATCTATTTTTAATGGATTTTTAAACAGGACATACTTTGTTCTGATTAAAATGAGAAGCTAATTTCAAGCAAGAGATATTAAGACTGATTTTTGATTACTCCTATCCATCTGTTAAGGTGACTAAGGAGTCAGAGGTTTAAACAATTTTTTTTTCCATTAGTCGTGGTGGCTAAGCATTTGCTTCAAAGACTTGTGAACCTAACTGTTTATTCCTTTACAATGAAAGGAGTCTCCTGCACATTAGTTTGATTTTAAAAAATGACTAAGTAACCAAAATGTTGATAAAATATATAGTCAATGGTTATCCAAGACCACAATTACACTGGGTGTTATCATGTTCAACCTTATTAAATATTATTAACTAAGTAGACGAAGGCAAAATAGAACCACTAACTTAACTCAGTTCTACAAAATATTAAAATACATTTCTCAGAGATTAAACTAAATATTAAAAATAGTTGAGATAAAAAGTGTATTGAACTAGTTGAACATATTGGTAAAACCTTTGGAATACAGCCATAAAATAAGAACATTATACATTATTTCCCTCAGTGAGTTCCCTTTTCTGACTTTTTTTGGCTGTATTCCATGCATGATTTCTGAGTCTCCTTATCTTGATTTTTAAAAAAATTTCTCCCATTTGCTATTCCCCTCACCACTCCGATTTCATCCACTTAGCTTTCTTCCTCTAAGTTCTTGAAGTCATTCATTTTTCTGCATTTATGTATCTGTGAAATGGGGTACTTTTGAATACTTATTTTATACTATTATTATGAGAATTACATTGGATAAGGCATGCAAATGGTTTAGCTAAGTGTCTGGCAAATAGCGTGAGCTCAATAAATACTATTACTGACAACTGAGTCTATCATTCTCTCTCCGTCAGTTAGGTACCCTTGGTGCCTCCAACACACATTGCTATTTCCTTCAAATCACCATGTACTCTGGTTAAACTTAACTATCTCCCACCTCCTACATTTCCCCACACCATTTCTCTTTTTAATCTCTTTACCTAGAAAGCCTCCCCAGCTCCCAATCCCATTTCCCAAATCCCACCCATTCTTTATATCTCCACCCAAATGCCAACTTTTTGTATAAAGCCTCCCCTGGTACATCAAAGTAGATTCCTAAATTATTTTCTTAAGACTTGCATCATTTCTGACTTTATTGCATCCATGCTGTATCTTATGATTTCCTCTAGTCTATACATCTGAAGTTCCACCAAACTTTACTCATTTTCATGTATCTCGTTACTGTTTTTTTTTTTTTGCATTTAATAATATGAGATACATGAAAATGAGTAAGGTTTGATGTATTCAAAGTATAATAAATGTACATACTAATACACAGCAATAATTGGATTAGTTTCATTTATTTTTAGTTTTTAATTTTTATCAGTAACATTTTTCCAATGGTAATATGATAAGCATAGTTCATGGGCCATACCACAAGATGATATCAGAACAATATAGATAGAATCTAGCATTCACCAGGATGTTTTATAACACAGATGTTTTATAGCCTTGTATCATAGATCTCCAAAGCAAGTTCAGAGAGGCAAAGGCAGATGGGAGGCGAGTTAGCTATATGAAGAACTTAACGGACCTTTTCATTGTTGAAAAAAAAATAGAGTTGTCTAGTCATGGCCTCCTAACACATAGTCTGGATTAATGAGGTAGTAAAAATGACAAATGCTATAAATAAAAACAAAACAAACTAATTAAAAAAAAAAAAAGCAAATCTGAAGAAGTTTTCAAGCCTTCCTTGTTTAGTACAAGCAAATGTTCTTTAGTTTTCAAACTTCAGAGAAGTTTTCATGCTTTTCAATGACAAAGGAAGAGAGAAAAAAATAACAATGAATAAAATGATCCAAACTAAAAAATATCAGAAATAAATTTAAAAGAGAAAAGTACTAAACCATACAAATTAAGAAGAAAAGTAGAAAGAAGAAAGAATTCAAATATAGGAAAAATGTAAAATGTCAGAAGAAATATTAGGCCAATAATAATATGGATATACATTTCAGAATACATTAAGTACAAATTTAACTTATTCTTTTAAAACCCCTTAATTTTTAAAACCCCCTATTTTGGAAAAACTTGTTAATGAGCTAGAAATAGAGTGTCTCAATTTAGAATACATATAAAATAGCAAAGCTCAGGAAATACACTTTTTTCTACCTGAATATTTTGTGTGGGAACTTTGGCTTTTGAAAATATATACAAAAAATGTGGCTGGGCGCAACGGTTCATGACTGTAATCAATCTCAGCACTTTGGGAGGCCGAGGCAGGTGGATCACTTAAGGTCAGAAGTTCAAGATCAGCCTGGCCAACATGGTGAAACCCCTTCTCTACTAATAATACAAAAATTAGATGGTGGTGCATGCCTGTAATCCCAGCCACTCGGGAGGCTGAGGCAGGAGAATCACTTAAACCTGGGAGGTGGAGGTTGCGGTTAGCCTAGGTTGCCCCATAGCACTCCAGCCTGGGAGACAAGAGCAAAATTCCATCTCAAAAAATAAATAAATAAAATAAAATAAAAAATAAAATGTGTATAGAGTTTTGACAATATACATTATTTATTTAATGGTTTGCATGACCTAACAAACAAGATAAATGACTTTGAAATTTTTTCTTTTACTGTTTATGAAGAACTCACTATGTAAGTTGATTGTATATTAAAAAGAATAAATATGTAACTTACTTATAAAAATGAATAGTTTATTATTTTAATAAACATTACTTCCATTAATTCAATATCCTCCTAATAAATTTCTCAGTATTGAAGAAAGCAAGTCTAGGCTGATTGTGGTGGCTTATGCCTATATTACTAGCACTTTGGGAGGCTGAACTGGGAGGATTGCTTGAGCTCAGGAGTCAAAGCCAGGCTGGGCAACATGGTGCAACTCCTTCTCTACAAAAAAATATAAAAATTAGCCTGGCATGGTGGGGTGTGCAATGTGTCTGTAGTCTCAACTACTTCCAGGGTGAGAGGATCACTTTAGCCCCAGAGGTTGAGACTGCAGTGAGCCATGTTCATGCCACTCCACTTTGACTGACAAAGTGAGAGAAAGAGAGGAAGGAAGGAAGGAAGGAAGAAAGGAGGAAGGAAGGAAGGAAGGAAGGAAGGAAGGAAGGAAGGAAAAAGAAAGAGAGTCCAACTTTGCCCCTATATAGCTACATACTGTTTCATAAAGCAGCAATGGTATTCAAACTTTATCGTGTGTACAATATTCTAGAGAAAATTGATAAAATTGTCAATTCTGGGGCCCACTTTAGGAAATGTGCTTTTGTGTGTCATAGTGCCTAGAAATGTGCACTTCATCACATACTCCAGCTGGTTCTAATAAATGTCAAGCAATTACTTTCAGGTTGCCCACATGAAATGAATCACCAGCATGCTTGTAAAGTATCTACTCCCAGGCCTATCCTCTGGGGATTCTGAATTGGAAACTATAAAATGAAAACTAAAAATCTGTTTTTAACAGTGATTTTTACAGTTTCAATCTGGAGATTATCACCATTAGGATACTAGTGTCCTAATAATATTGAGTTAGTATATTATTTATATTAATTTCAAGGTGTTATGCATATTTCTTAAACCATTCTGATACTAGGTTGTTACTCTCAGGCTAACCTTTTCTCTAAGTGTCCCTAATAAGTCATGTGCATATTCACATTTTGATATAGTCTTTGATACGGTTTGGCTCTGTGTCTCCACCCAAATCTCATGTCAAATTGTGATTCCCACATGTTGAAGGTGGGGCTTGGTGGGAGGTGATTGGATCCTGAGGGTGGTTTCTAATGGTTTAGCACCATCTCCCTAGTGCTGTCTGATGACAGAGTTCTCATGGGATCTGGTTGTTTCAAAGTGTGTGGCACTTCCCCCCAACACACTCTCTCTCTTCCTGTGAGTCAATAAACTTTTTTTCTTTATAAATGATTCAGTCTCAGGTATGTCTTTATAGCAGTGTGAGAATGGACTAATACAGAAAATTGGTATTGGGAGTGGGGCACTGCCATAATGACACCTGAAAATGTGGAAGCAACTTTGGAACCGGGTAATGGGCAGAGGATGGAACAGTTTGAAGGGTTCAGAAGAAGACAGGAAGATGTGGGAATGGTTAGAACTTCCTAGAGACTTGTTGAATGGTTGTGACCAAAATGCTGATAGTGATATGGACAATGAAGTCCAGGCTGAGGTGGTCTCAGATGGACATGGGGAACTTATTGGGAACTAGAGCAAAGGTCACTCTTGCTATGTTTTAGCAAAGAGACTGGAGGCATTTTGCCCCTGCTCTAAAAATCTGTGAAACTTTGAACTTGAGAGAGATGATTAAGGGGATCTGGCAGAAGAAATTTCTAAGTAGCAAAGTGTTGAAGATATGACCTGGTCCTTCCTAAAAGCCTAACTCATTTGCATAAAGAAAGAGATCGTCTGAAATGGGAACTTATATTTAAAAAGGAAGCAGAGCATAAAAGTTTGAAAAAATTGCAGCCTGACCATATGGTAGAAAAGAAAAATCCTTTTTCTGAGGAGGAATTCAAGACCCAGCCAGCTGCAAACACTTGCTTAAGTCAAGAGAAGCCAAATGTTAATCGCCAAGACAATGGAGAAAGTGTCTCCAGGGCATTTCAGAGACCTTCACAGCAGCCCCTCCCATCACCGACCCAGCGGCCTCAGAGAGAAAAAATGGTTTCTTGGGCGAAGTTCATGGCCCAGCTTCTCTGTGCAGCCTGGGGATATGGTGCCCTGCATCCCAGTCACTCCAGCTCCAGCCATGGCTAAAAGGGGCCAAGGTACAGCTCACATTGTGGCTTCAGAGGGTGCAAGCGCCAAGCTTTGGTGGCTTCCACGTGGTGTTGGGCCTGCAGGTGGGAAGGAAGTAAGAGTTGAGATTTGGGAACCTTCACCTAGATTTCAGAGGATGTATTGAAATGCCTGGATATTCAGGCAAAAGATGCTGCAGGGCCAGAGCCCTCATGGAGAATTTCTACCAGGGCAGTGCAGAGGGGAAATGTGGGGTTGAAACATCCATACCGAATCCCCACTGGGTCACTGCCTAGTGGAGCTGTGAGAAGAGGGAGACCATCCACCAGACCACAGAATGGCAAATCCACTGACCAGCTTGCACTGTGTGCCTGGAACGTGCAAACTGTCAATGCCAACCTGTGAAAGCAGCCATGGGGGCTGTACCCTGCAAAGCCACAGGGCAGAGTTGCCCAAGGCCTTGGAAGTCCACCCCTTGCATCAGCGTGTCCTGGATGTGAGACCTGAAGTCAAAGAAGATTATTTTCGAGTTTTAGGATTTAATGACTGCCCTGCTGTGTTTCAGACTTGCATAGGGCCTGTAGCCCCTTTGCTTTGGTCAATTTCTCCTATTTGGAATGGGAGCATTTACCAAATGCCTTTACCTGCATTGTATCTTGGAAGTAACTCATTTGTTTTTGATTTTACAGGCTCATAGGCAGAAGGAACTTACTTTGTCTCAGATGAGAATTTGGACTTGGACTTTTGGGTTAATGCTGGAATGAGTTAAGACTTAGGGGAACTGTTGGGAAGGCATGACTGTATTTTGAAATGTGAGAAAGACATGAGATTTGGGAGAGGCCAGGGGCAGAATGGTATGGTTGGGCTCTGTGTCCCCACCCAAATCTCATGTCAAATTATAATCCCCGCATGTGGAATGTGGGGCCTGGTTGGAGGGGATTGGATCATGAGGGTGGTTTCTAATGGTATAGCACTATCCCCCGAGTGCTGTCTTGTGAAAGAGTTCTCCCAAGTCTGGTTGTTTAAAAGTGTGTGGCACTTTCCCCTTGCACTCTTTCTTTCTTCCTCCTCTCACCAAGTAAAGATGTGCCTGGCTTTCCCTTTGCCTTCCACCATGATTTTAAGTTTCCTGAGGTCTTCCCAGCCATGTAGAACTGTGAGTGAATTAAACTTCTCTCTTCTAAATTATTCAGTCTTGGGTATGTCTTTATAGCCATGTGAGAACAAACTAATACAATCTTTTTAAAATTAATTAGTTAATTAATTTATTTTTTGAGATGGAGTCTCACTCTGGTTGATGGAGTCCCCCAGTCTGAAGTACAGTGGCATGACCTCGGCTCACTGCAACATCTGCCTCCCAGGTCCAACTGATTTTTCCACCTCAGCCTCCTGGGTAGCTGGGACTACAGGCACCCACCACCAGGCCAGGCTAGTTTTTGTATTTTTAGTAGAGATGGGCTTTCACCATATTGGCCAGGCTGGTCTCGAACTCTTGACCTTGTGATCCACCTGCATCAGCATCCCAAAGTGCTGGGATTACAGGCATGACCAATGGTGCCAGGCCTAATACAGTCTTATATTTTCAAAATTTCAAAACAGCTACCTCAGGGTGATAGTGTTTGTTTTATACAGTCTTTTATTGTACTTAATAGTTCAATAGGCCGGGCGCAGTGGCTCAAGCCTGTAATCCCAGCACTTTGGGAGGCCGAGACGGGCGGATCACGAGGTCAGGAGATCGAGACCATCCTGGCTAATACGGTGAAACCCCGTCTCTACTAAAAAATACAAAAAACTAGCCGGGCGACGAGGCGGGCGCCTGTAGTCCCAGCTACTCGGGAGGCTGAGACAGGAGAATGGCGTGAACCTGGGAGGCGGAGCTTGCAGTGAGCTGAGAGCCGGCCACTGCACTCCAGCCTGGGCGGCGGAGCAAGACTCCGTCTCAAAAAAAAAAAAAAAAAAAAAAAATAGTTCAATAAAAAAGTGTCTTACTTATCCTAACTAGATTCTGATATGGGAATCAGAAGAGATAACTTATATTTATATTTTCCAGGTAAAACATATTGCTTTATGGAAAGATTAAATAGTCCACCCAGATAACACAAGAAGAAGGCCAAAATTGACCATGCCTGCCTTAAAACTCAGTCTAACCTTAGTAACCTCGTGTTCCAATATAGCAAGTTTGTGTGGACCTACCTCGATAAAATGGAGTTGGGATTCCGTAAACTTTTGCACAGATACTCTTTGTCAATGTACAATAGGGCTGACCCAGGATGAAAGTATGAAGCTTTGGAAATTTGCATTTTATAGTTTTACCTTTCTTCTTACTCATCTCTATCTCATTTCTTTCTTTCTTTCTTTCTTTTTTTTTTTTTTTGATAAACTGTTACTGCTACTCAAGGAGGAATTTGCTATAATGTATACACTAACAAAAAACTTACACCAACATACAAAGTTTTCTATGTAATTTCATGTTAAGCGATTTAGCTCAGATTGTGAAATGGATGTTAATTAATTAAAAATGATAACAATACTGAACAAGTGTAAGGATGTTTATGGGGGGAAAGGTTGAACTGTAGGGATCCCACTTCTGAAATCACACTCAATCTGAAAACAACCTAGTGAGCCAAAGAACACCTTGACGTTTCAGAGCAATTTTTTCTTTCCTCTTTCAAACCATCACTTAAGTATTTCATTGCCATTTTTCCTTTTTTGGTCTGTCTCCAGGAAGACAGAAATCTAAAAGCTCACTCTCTTTGAGCACTCTTCCCTCCTTTTGCCATCATTCATTCATTCAAACAATATTAACTGGACTGCTATGTTTTAGGTACTCTTCTAGGTACTCAGGATAGAGTGGAGAATGGCAAAAAAAAAAAAAAAAATCTAATATTATCAAGCTTTCACTATGTGTTAGGTGATGAGAAACACTATGTAAATCTTCGGATGATCTTTTTATTAATCCTATCTTACAACTGGAAAAAATAATGCAGAGAGAGGCTACATAATTTATGCTAGGTATGGAGTTAGAAAGTACCTGATAAACAAAACTGGTAAGTTTTCTGTCTTTTGATGGAACCTACATTCTTTTTAGGCACACAGGGGATACACATAACAAATCAATCAAATAATTGTTTAATTACAAATTGTTACTAGTGTTGCAAAATTAATTTTAGTACCATGCTATTATTGAAACAAACACAAAGTATCTATGTTTCAACAGGGTAGACAATGAGACCAATGAAGTGCACCTTGAAAAAGTGGTAGGCCATTTTGTTGATGCATGGAAAATAACAGACCAGTTATGCCTAAAAGGGGACCTGGGGAGTCTGCTCCAAACAAAGGGATCAATGAGAACAGATCTTAGGGTCAGAAAATAACTTAGTGTCGTTACTTTCAAAACTTTGTTACACAGGATTGGAGGGTAAGTTTCAGGAACTAACTGCACACAAAATGTATATATATGGGTAAGGGTACTGATCTCATTGCATAAGGAGTATTTTTTGAATACTGGAAGTTTAAACATTGATATTGATTAAACATACTGGCAAAGAAAATAAAAAATAAAAATTGGTTTGACCTTATAAAATAATATTAAGTCACGTATGTGAAGAGTTTGCATTTTCTGCCTGATTATGAAAGAACACAATGAAGGTTATATAAATCATCAAATTGAAGTGTGTTCATAGTGTTGTAAATTTTATTTTATTGCATCAGCAAAACACTCCATGTGTCTTTGACCCCTTTCCTAGTAGATGTGAGTGGATGTGTCTTGTGCCCTAAACGTTTTTACTGGAGAGTGTCCTGGGCATCTCCTTTCCACAGAATTATAAGCCACTGATTTTAGTCCATTCTGAAAGTGTGTGAGATGAACTTCTCCTTCTGTATTCTGATTGGCACTCTGGCTCTCTTCCTGAGATCAGAAAATTTCCTTAAGAATGGTGAAATACTGTTCAGTTCTTATGAGTTCTAATCTCTCTTTCAATTGCATCTTATTCAGTTCATGAAGATCATCTCAAACTATGACTGTGCCCTGCACTCTTTTCCTCTGATTTCTCTGTTTCCCATCCTCTACTGAATTGATTGGAATTTTGAATCAAGTAAGTATATTTGAATCAAATGTGATCTCATTATGACCCTTCAAATGGTATCATTTAGGGCACTGGCATTTTTGTTTATAATTTAGTTCCTCTAAGCCTGGTATCCAATTATATATATTTTTAATATAGTATTCCTATAAGCTCTTGTTCTCAAGTCTCCATTACAACTTACAAAATATTTTTTGTCTTATAAAAAGATAAATATATATTTTAACTTCACAGGTCATTGTTTGTGTGGCATAATTATTTCCTTAAAAGCTTCTTATAAGATAATAACAAAAATGACTCATATTTCCTAAAGCCAAAGTATTTAAATATGTCATAGAGTAATGGTAGGGTAGAACTCAAACTAGTTATGATTTCTTTGAAAATAGTGGAATGAACCTGTTAGTCAGTCATTTTAACCTCAATGACTTAAAAATGGCTTTAGGAATAATATGAAATAAAATAGCCAAAACTAACATACATATATATGTATGATATAAACAAAATAATAAAGTCAAAATCTTTTTTGGGTCAGAGTGGGAGACAAGGAGTTTATAACACAAAATATCCCCAAGAATTATCAGAAAGGATGTGAGAACTCGGTCCAAGTCCTCTTTGCATTTGCTTGGAACTTTAAAATGTAACTTGAATCTCTCTGCAAAATCCTGGCTTTTGTGTTGGAAGGCCAGCTTAATGGAGATACTTTGTATTGCATGTGGAAGCTCCAGAGCAGGTACGGATTTGGTTACCACTGTCAGAAACGGCTTAAGATCTGCAGAATGTGGATGTTTGAGCCACCTTCTTTTTCAAGTCATCATGAACGATTTCACGGTGTAAAAAGAGATAACCAGTGAAAGAGAAATATTTACCACAGACAAGTGGTAAACCAAACTATGATCCATGGGTCGCTATAAATTTGGGTCTATAAAATTTAATGTCTGTGAAAAAATAATTGCATCTTCAAAATGTTTAGGAAACAGTCTGTATCATACATCACTAGAGAGGGTCTCAGCCCACGTTAACATACTGAAGTCCTTCAGTAGGAAAATCTTGCACTTAATGTATCTTATCTTTTACCTCAAATAATCAGCCAGAAACACCCACCTCCACTTGCCTGAGTTTGCAATTTGCTTATTCAGGAAAAAACATAAAGTGAATGACTAATCATGGGAAAGTAGAGATGTCTTTTGGGGTCATGACCTCCTCTATTGAGTATAGTTTCCTACTTATTATGCAATGCAAATGAAAAATGTAATAGCTGTGATTTTATATGAAATGTGATTCTGAATATGCATGCAGTCAAATAATCACATTAACTCTCTGCAAGTGATCTGTATGAAAGAGTGTTTTTCCATTATTCCAGGATTTGCTGTCCTTAAAGAGCTTCAGATAAAGATAAATTCCTTTATATTACGGAATTCTGAAAATATATTTAGAATTAACAATTATCATGCTGATAAATATTATAGTATATTTCTTGGAGCATCTTATTCTTGCTGAGAAATTATGAAAAACAACTATTAAGTTAATGAAAACAACTTTTAAGTTGTTAATGAAATGTGGATTAATTCAAATTTTCATGATCAATTTTATAAACTTTTTGAAATTTTTCATGATATATAGTTGCATATTTTGTAAGCACACAGATACATACATCTTTAAATGTGTACCCTCAAAACTACTTTCAAAGGCTGAATATCAAATTATAAGTCAGTTTATATACATTTGAGTCATTAAGGCTTATTTACTTTTTAAGCTCAAACATACTAGAATTTTCTCAGTGCACTGCCAGTAGGATAAAGATACCTAATTCTAGATTTTGTTATAAATATGAAAACCATTATCATTCGTATAGGACCATAATTGGTTACAGAAACTAGAAGAAAAAATATATACTAAAATCCATGGTATAGCAAAATATTTTAAGATGGATTTTCCTTTACTCAGCAGATGAATCTTTTTCTTCTGGAAAGTCTCTCCCTCTGACAAAAACTTAAAAGTTTCAAAAATAAAAACTCCTGTGAAGTCTTGTTGTCACCTCCTTGACTCAGACCTATTTAAAGCCTAATTATGATGCACATTTATAACAAGGCAGGTGATATAATCTAATAAACACCTACTAGTCTACCAACTGATTTTTGTGTTGATGAAGGGAAACTAGTGAGACACTCACAAAAGAGAAGAGCAAAACCAAAAATGCATGAATGGTAACATTTTCCAGTACAGCTCTCATTTCCCAACAAGAGACTGCAACAGTATAATTACTTTCTGTATGAATGGTATCCTTTGGAGTTCTGTGACTGACATCTTTCACATTATTTCTTTAATAAAGATATGTTGGTGTTATTTGAGTGAACTATGTTGCTGTGCTTACCTATTCTTTTTTTTTTTTAGGTTTTTTTATTATTATTATACTTTAAGTTATGGGGTACATGTGCATAACGTGCAGGTTTGCTACATATGTATACTTGTGCCATGTTGATGTGCTGCACCCATCAACTCATCAGCACCCATCAACTCATCATTTACATCAGGTACAACTCCCAATGCAATCCCTCCCCCCTCCCCCCTCCCCATAATAGGACCCGGTGTGTGATGTTCCCCTTCCTGAGTCCAAGTGATCTCATTGTTCAGTTCCCACCTATGAGTGAGAACATGTGGTGTTTGGTTTTCTGTTCTTGTGATAGTTTGCTGAGAATGATGGTTTCCAGCTGCATCCATGTCCCCACAAAGGACACAAACTCACCCTTTTTTATGGCTGCATAGTATTCCATGGTGTATATGTGCCACATTTTCTTAATCCAGTCTGTCACTGATGGACATTTGGGTTGATTCTAAGTCTTTGCTATTGTGAATAGTGCCACAATGAACATACGTGTGCATGTGTCTTTATAGCAGCATGATTTATAATCCTCTGGGTATATACCCAGTAATGGGATGGCTGAGTCATATGGTACTTCTAGTTCTAGATCCTTGAGGAATCGCCATACTGTTTTCCGTAATGGTTGAACTAGTTTGCAATCCCACCAACAGTGTAAAACTGTTCCTATTTCTATTCAAGAAATATTTAAGCAGCTAATATAGTCCAGCTGTCATAGGTGCCGGAGATTCAGTTTTGAATGAAACAAACATTTCTTTGGTTTGGAGTTTATATTTCAGTGGGTGACACAAACAATAAACAAATAAATTACTAATACATTCAGTTAAATGTGTGGGAAGCCTTTGCAGTGTTTTGAGCAAATAAATAATGTTCATGATTTATACCTTAAATATTTGGCCACTGTATGAAGAATTGCCTGGGTCAGGGCAGGAGAAGAATGGAAGAGGAAAACATGTAGAGGAGAAAAACAGCCAATTGAGAAATGAGGGTCTTGGAGTTTGTAGTAAAGTAGGAAGAAAATGGTCAGATTTGGGATGTAGTTTGAAGATAAAATTTCTAGAACTCTTAATATGGAATGATACATTAAATGCAGGTTGTGAAAGAATTGAATGTAGCATGTGATGACTTCTGATTCGTTCCCACACTTTATGTATCAGATGGACATTGTTTATAAAGTACCAGCTACCTTTATTCTTCAGTAAATAAGCATCTCTTCAAAACCCCTATCTAGCCTTTAGCGAGTTGACGTCATCGGCATAAACCAGGTGTTCTTAATCTATGACATTTTTGATACTTCCAATTATTTTTTTAATGTCTGCATTTTTGTGAGAGCTCAAGAAGTGGGGAATAGAAGAAATTTCGTTCCAATATTTTGAAGAAAGGATGATAGAATGAGTAATCAAGCAAAATAACTATCCTAATTCTTTTAAAATTTAAGAAGCATAGTAGGTTCATTGTGGAGGAAATATCAAATTGAAACCAATTTCTATTTTTACATAAGGAATCTAAAACAACGAAGAATAAAAAGCATATTATTACCAGAACTTTTATTCCAGTCACTGAATTACTGATGTAAAACTCCTAATTATGATTTTACTAACTATAGCACATTTAATATTACAAAAAGTCACAAAGTATTCACATTTATGCATACAACATTCTTTATACTTGTGTAAATGATGTATAGTAGCTCTTTTAAATATGCTCTTTAGGAATCCCTTGACCAAAAGATATTTTATAAACTACAAAGATGTTTTATTAACTGATTCTTTAGTTTGACATTGCAAATATCTCTTATCTAGGGCCAGCGGTGAGATAAAATCTCTTTAAAAAAGTCTTACATCCCACATTATTTTACATTAATCACTAGAATTACCTTTAGAAATTTTTGAGTGATCTTGATTTTTCCTAGTTGTTGCATATATCAAGCAAGACCGATATATTTCTACAGTATCTTTGTTAATAATTAACATATCTCACATTTACATAATATACTTTTTGGGGCAATTTCTGTGGTAACATTTCATGGCTAATAGGAAGTAATTTGCTTTTCTTTATTAAGTGCATTAAAACTTTATGCCCCAGACATCGTTGACGGTAAACATTTGATTATACTCAAATTTAATGCACTGAGGCATTTTGCTGTGCCATATTAGGTTTATTTATGTGCTGTGTTCTGCATTGTTAGCTGCTAATGAGACTTCAACTCTTATTGCTCTAAGGCCTGAACACTAACCTCATTTTAATGAGTTCATTATTTGCTGTCTTCTGAAAGGAAGACAACAAATTTTCCTTTTAATTAAAGGTCAAAACACCTCTGGCGAAGTAAAGAGAAGAGGTTATCAAACCCTAGGAGAAGATGAGAGATAGCTCTTTCAGATTTCTAAGCTAAGCAGAGTGAGTATAGACTGGTGTAGGCCCTGGTTTCTCAAGACTATAGACAGTTGATCAATCTCTTGAGACCATGGTGCGTCTAAATTTAAGACAAATGAGAACAAAACAACATGATGGCTAATGTGCCTAAGACTTTGTAAAAAATGAAAGTCAGCCAAAGTAATTAAAGAGGCTTTACTCCTAACCAAAAGGGCTGTGTGGATCAATACCACTGCAGGAGCAAGGCTTCTCTTTTGCACGATGAATTACTTATGGGCTGAAGAGAACAAATGCCACATTAACTGAGCCAAGAAAAACTATTTTCAAATATTTTACCACTGAAAGTAAAGTAAAGGCAAATAAATATTTTGAAGAGCTATTTTTTAATAACATAAAGGCTATGTGGACACAACATGAGCTATAGGAATACATACTGTATATTCAGAAAAAACTGGCTGCTAAAATGTGACATTCCTGGGAATGTCAGTTGTTATTCACATTTGCAGGTAATGCATACCTCCAGCCACAAGAGAAAAGTGAAATCTCAATAATATCAAAACAGGTAATATGAACAACTTTTTACTTATATAAAATTTAATACAAATGAAATTAAGAGACTTGAGCATAAAATTAAATGGAATATGTATACTTAACAAATAATGTGCTTAGATTAAAAACCAAAAATTTTCATGGTGCTCTTATGACATACACATTCTACATATGGATTATTTGAATCTTGTACTACATTGCTTTTTAATTAAAAGTTAAACTAATTCTAATAATATATTTTTATTTGTACATATGCCTTCAATAACTTTAGATTCATGTGTGAGATCTGGCATATGCCTTTTTATGTTTCTAGTATTGTTTCTGGTTTAAAGTATATAATCAGTATATCTTTTTCTTCAATGAATTGTTTATTAAAGAAAAATCTCAAAAATAGTACAGTTCCCATATACACAATACTTATTGCATTATATGTTAGTATGGTACAGTTGTCACAATTAATGAACCAATATTGATACATTATTGCTAATTGAAGTCCATACTTCTTTTTTTTTTTTTCAGTTTTTCCCTAATTTCCTTTTTCTGTTCCAGGATCCCATCAGATTAACATATTACATTTATTTATATTTTTTATGTCTCCTTAAGCTACTCTTGCCTGCAACATTTAAAGGTATCTTATGTTTTTTAGAGATGTTTTAGGTTTACAGAAAAATTAAGCAGAAATTACAGTTTTATGTCCCTTGTCTTCTCATTCCCGCCCCGCCACCCAGATTCCTCTACTGTTGATAGTTTCCACTATTGTGATGCATTTATTACAATGTATGAATGAATGCTAACACATTACTCTTAGCTGAAGTTCAGAATTTACATGAGGATTCACTGGGTTGTACAGGTGACCCTTCACAGAACAGGTTTGAACTATGTGGGTCTGCTTATAGGAAGGTTTTTTTTTTTCCCCCTCAATAAATAAAGTTGACCTTTTGTTTCCATGGGTTCCACATCTGCCACAAAACTCAGATAGAAAGTACAGTATTTACAGGATGCCAAACCTGGGGATACTATGCATAATCTCCATTAAGCATTTTGCAATTTTCAAAAGGTCATTGTATGGTATTTCATTTAACTTTTATGATAATTCTATGCACTTTTATTTCACAGATAAGGTTAACAATTAATTTAGAAAGGGGTGTTGCTTAACCAGTCTCTAAACTCTAAATCTCTGATCCCAAATCTGTTCTTTACATTTCCTATGAGAACTCTAGCGCCTGGGTAAGGGTGGCATCAACTACTCACTGATGGTCAGCTGAATTGTAAACATTTTATCTGATATTTGTATATTTTACTTAAAAAATAACCACTTCAATTCCAGAATTCAATGTTCCAAAAGAAAGAATTAAAATTCACAGAAATAAAATAGTATTTAAATAATTATATATCTTTCTAACTTAGTTTCATGGTATACTATAGATAGTAAGTGCTTAGAATTTCAAATAAAGAGATGACACTCATGTTGCAAAGTCTCCATATTTTATTTGTAATTTTAGCTGAGGCATTAAAAATATTTTTGCTTATTATTCATATTTAGATGGTAGGAGCCTAGAAATTTTGGGATTATAGAAATGACATCTTGTGCACTACTAAAGTGGACCTAATTTTAAAAGTTTAGGATTCATCCATTTGGACAATATCCAAATTGGCATTAGTTGTGTATTTCTTCATGTATCTGTAAGAATTGGAGTAGGCAAAAAACTTACTTGAGTGTTCTTTCACCTTGTAGCCTTAAAATTATTGTTTCTGTTTTAAGTAATACTAGTTAGAGAGATAGTGCTGGGTACCAAGTGGAGAAATCGGAAATAGAAAGTAACTCACTCAGCATTAACTGCAGTTTAGTATCACACTTCCCAACTGGACATATATTCTTTATATGTTACCTTTACACCTATTTTTGTTGGAGAATATATGTTTTCCTTAAATCTGCTTTTGACAGGGAAATAAATGTAAAATACTTAAAAAATTTTTTTAGCCTCTGTTTTGAAAACCAAGTGATGAAGGCAACTGCTCCTGTAGGTGTTGTGTGAATCATGGAAACCTGTGCATTCATAAAGTCTATCTTCCACTAAGCAATTGTCTAAAAAAGTTCCATCCTTGTCCATAAATTAACTCCTTTAAGACATTGCTTTTCTAATTTTTGGTTGTACCACTGCAACTCAGGATGCAAAATAAAATTGGAAATTCTGTTTTTATTCATGATTCATAAGTGGTCATATACATTCCATATCTTCTCTAATAACAGTGTCTATTGACAAATCTTAAGGAAATTGATAAAAGTATGATGCTCCCTCTATTCTATTTTTCAAAGCCATATTGAATCCAGATATTTGGCCCAGACATTGATGCCACATTGTTAAAACACATTTGTGTAATTTCCAAAAAGAATGTCTGACTTTCTTGATATAGTATTCTACTTGTTTAAAATTCATATTCTTATTTCTATTTAATGAAATTTGTATTGCTGGAGTACTTAGTACCCACTTAGAACTGCTCCGTGATCTTAGCAAGAACAAAAATAATAAAGTAATTGTTCCTACATTTAAAATATGTATTTTTCTGCTGAACAAACAAAGCAAAATAAAGTTGTCTAAGAAATGTTATTTTCCATATGACTTAACACCTTCTGGTATACTATATAATTTAGCATTATATATCTAAACTTTCTCCCAGCCACTTGAATGAGAGCATAAAACCTTTCTTCGTTTGCAAGGGTACATACATGCTTGGAATATTTGGCTTCACCTCAAATCTCCTTGCTTTTTTTCTGTCTTTCTTTGTACCACGATGCATCCCATGAGCCTAAACCTACCTGGAACACAGAGTGATCAATAAATGTCTATGGGATGAAAGCTAGTAGTGTTTGAAACTGATGGAAATCAGTTACAAGGAGGTAGGTGCTCAACATTCAGGTCCCCAGGGTAAAGAAATTTCCAGTGTGGCTGTAATTACTGTCAGTTGACTGAGATGAATAGGAAATCATGTTCAAATATATAAATGTTTTCCTTAGTTACTGAACCATTGTATACAGCTGAGTTTTGGAGCCTTTGGGGTTAGATATTCAGATGATACAACAAGAATAAGACTGTAATATGAAGAATACTTTGAGCTTGTAAAAAATCTTGTCCCCTTGGGTTTAAAAAACGTTAATGGCTTTCATTTTTCCCGTTAATTAATCAACAAACCATCACTATTTATGATTAACCAGAAAAAGACAGGCTGAATGGAGGAAATCATAAAATCTCCACAGGTTTCCTAAGCAGCAGAAGAAAAATTCTTGAATAAATTATCTGCTTTTTTGGAATAGGTCACTTCAAGAAGCCTGAAATTTTATCTGATTTATAAATATTATAGATCATTGAACTTGGAAGAGAAGTATAAATTTAGACACTAAAATGTGTGTTGAACTGGCTAATTCTCACAACTTTTCCTCTAGAATCCCAAAGAAGCATTTAAGTTATTATTCTTTCTCACTGTTACTAATTTCACCTAAGCTAGGTAGAAAGCTATGCAGTTATAAACTGTCCATTTAATGATATAACAGGATGAAACCAGAACTGTCTTACTACTGTGAAGGGAAATGTGAATATAGAATCATTAATGTGATTCTTACATTAATGTGAATGTAAGTGACACATTCGCAATGACAGGCTGATAATATTCTAATTGAATTAAGAGATTAGCTAGATTCATAATCATGTATACAATTGCTTCATTTTCAGTTGCTACCTCTATTTTCTATTTTCACTTAGAAGTAACAAACAGCAAAAGTATTTTGACATCTCTTTTATAGAAATAACTATTATCATTACAATGCTGACATCCTGGCATTGAAATGCAATGTTAATTTTAATAAACATCTGACTTAGACATACATGTACCGTCATTTTGGGTTGCCTAATGTACTCCATTCAGATCACAAAATATGATTATTTGACATTAAACAATCCTGACACTTCTGTGGGAATTTTATTTGAATTCTCCAAAATGATCTTCCCAATTATTAATTTTTATTGGAATGCTTCTGTTTTTATTTTGTTTTTATTTCCTATATGGTGCATTTAATTATTACAAATGTTTTCTTTTTTTAAATCTCTCTGTAGCTACCTGTGCAAAAAAAATTTTTTGATGTATTAAATGACAACTCAGTAAAGACTTAAAGTAGAAACTTGGGTTGTCCACTGACTGGCTGAATGAGTTTTCTGAACCTTAGTTTTCCTACTGTAAAGATATGGAGAAAACTACCTACCTTAAAGAATGTGGAATATAAATGAAATGACTCATATGCAATATGCATATAGCATTTTTATTCATGAAGAAAATAAAAACTAGAATGATTGTAATATTGTTGACATTTCCATAGGAACCTTGTCTTAGAGATCATAATCCAAGTTCTCTGATTTTCCAGTTTATATGGTTTGGCTTTTTGTCCCCACCCAAATCTCACCTTGAATTGTAATCCCCATAATGTCCACATGTCAAGGGCAGGACCTTAAGTAGAGGTAATCAGATCATGGGTGCAGTTTCCCTCATGCTGTTCTTGTGACAGTGAGTGAGTTCTTAGATATGATGGTTTTATAAGTGTCTGGTATTTCGCCCACTTGCACTCATTCCCTTTCCTGCTGCCCCTGTGAAGACGTGCCTTCCACCATGATTGTAAGTTTCCTGAGGCCTCCCTAGCCATGCAGAACTGTGAGTCAATTAAACCTCTTTTCTTTATAAATGACCCAGACTTGAATATTTCATCATAGCAACATGAGCGAGAAGTAATACAGCAGTTTTCTGTCATGTTATGTTGTTATGATTCATAACTAATTCCCAATTTTGTGTATGAGAAGACTTTTTCAAGACAAGAACACCTTTAAGTAATAGAAACATTCAAGAGGTGTTTTATGGGCTGACCTTAGCTCTCCTCGCTGTTTCCTAGATTCCAGCTTTTGCATCAAGCCAAGTCCCCTTTTTTGTACCTGTCAGAGAATGGTCAACCAAAAATCAAATAAGCACATCTCATTTTCTTTACAACAAATTCCTTAGGTTATTTAAAGAAGACTGATACTAAAAATTAAAATTTCATTCAGTATGTGTTCCTCCACTAGTTTAAATTGAGAACTCAAACTACTTGCCAATGTACTTCTTTTCATGCAGGCTAAAGTAGAAAATGATTCTGGATAATTTCTTTTCCATGTGTTCATAAGTGGCCTCATAGAGCAAAACAAAAATTAAAAAGTCGTGTTTAGAAGAAATATCTACTTACTTTTACTCAAATGAGTTCATAAATATCAGTAGTGCTGCAGGGTATTGTATTGAACAGGTACTTCTGGTACCTATGAGGCAGCTACCTGACCTAGCAATGTTGTATTTGGTTGCTTAAATGTTTGTGCCATGGACAAAGTCATTTAGATATTTTTCACTTCCTCGCATTTTCCCCTTATCCAGGCTAATGATGTGACTTATTTGCCAATAAGATTCATTTTCTAACTTCTGAGTTTTTGCTTATATGGGGTATTTTTCACTTCTCCCAAATCTCTGTTACAAAACTAGTATCCCCACTAACTAGTCCTTTTATAAATCCAAATCTTCCACAATGTTTTCCCAGATTATTTAAGGGGAGAAAATTTATTTTTTCATATTATTTTCTTTCTACCTCTCGTAGCAAGTTTATATCAAGCAGATAGAATGAGAAAAAAACAAATAGACTTATGTTCCCCAAGTTGCTAAAGGAAAAATATATCTGTCAGATAGGTGATAATATTATCAAAAATTCACAAACCCAGCTCTGAGGAGTGTGAAACTTATCACTGTTTTAATTGTTTGGTGATGAATTTTTTTTTCAGTATGGCAGAACATAACCTACCACATTGAGGTCTAAGTAATAAGAATACTGAATCATAAATATTACACCCAAGTAAGGCTATGTAAATTAATTCAGTCTTGCATTGTTTTTGTGAAACTTTTCCTAACTTTGTACAAGATAGCAAAGCCTTAGAGAGAAGGAACTGAGTTTTATTTATCTTCATGTTTCTCACATAAACAAACATGCACAATGCCTTATCTATAGTACAGATGCAGAAGGTAATGCATTGAAGTGAATACTCCATTAGCTTGCTCTATACAGTCAGAGAGAAATATGACTCATTATAAAAGAATTATGTTAGTGATGTTCTTTTCCGCCCACTCCAACCATCAAAACCCTGATTCTAATAGACAAGTAATTCCCCCTGGTTCTAGGGGTTTTAAACTTGCATCTTTTTGAAGAGGATTAAAGGATTTGTTGGAAATGACAGGCTATGCTGAAAATTGTATGTAGTCTATGATACATTGGTATATATAATATGTTGTGTTGTCATATCTAGGTTTCCTGCACTGATGATAACTTTTAAGTAGTATGGCTAATGGAATCAGTTTGCTTTGTACTTGATTCCCATACTTAGAGGACCTAAGGATTAATCACTTCCAGCAGTCGTTTTTATCCCTTGCCTGCTTTCCTGCCATGCCCTCTAGTTTGAGAATTCTTGCAGCTGTCCACAAAACTTGGTGTTTGTTTTGCTAAATGCAAAAACGGATGCTTCACACTGTAACTTTCTCTTTGTCTGTCCCCATAGTGAGCATCCTGTATCTACAGCCTCTTCTGGAGATTAGCTTTCTCTTGCATGCTGTGTGCTATGATAGAGGTTTTCTAAAACCTGTTTTAACGGAAAGAATCACTTCCAGCTTAGAATCCAAGTTGAGAATGAATTCCCCAAAGTGCAGAGATGGGGAGGTCATGGCTCATACTGTGCAACCCCATTAACTATTCCCTGGGTAACAGATACTCTGGAGTAGCACAAACCTCACCCCTTTGATGAAGGCCTTAGGGAAACATTGTTTTTAAAAGAAAATAGATTCTGGGCAAGAATTAAAAGCAGTCTCATACCATAAGTGCTAGAATTCAGGCTTTTAAACCTCATTGCTTTCAGATACATCATCAAAGTGACATTCCTGATACAGGAACTTTTGTGGTCTGACTATAGTTTTGTAATTAGAGAGTTTCATTTTTAAACATGGCCCTAAACTTTATCAATAGAGTATTTTGTGGTCTTGCCTCTATTTCCCTGAGAAACTGCTCTATGGTATGTTGTATTTTCCTTTTCGCAAAGGACTCTTGCTGGTAAATAAATTCCCTGTAGGCCTTGGGTTTGAATTTGGCTTGCCCTTTTCAGAGGAGTTACCTCATCCACCAAGCCTCATGATTAGGCGTGACTTGTGATTTCCCCCTATTGTGTGGCCTAAACTTTGGGTCAAGTTGACAATGTGTCTTATTTACCTCATATTATAATCACACAAGATTGAGAAAGTAAACTTCATGAAGATGGGATCAGGGTCTATCTTGTTTGCTGTTATTTCACAAATACTGAGCACAGTTTCTGGTGTGAATTAAGTACATGATGCATATTTGTTAATGAATGGGTGGATTCATATATCTATTTTTGATTTATTTGCTTCATTGAGATATTTAATTAGCTGTGCATTTTTGTGAATGCCTATAGGTTTGACTTCCATAGGAATTAGCAGGTAATAAAAATTATCCTCTACTGAGCATTTATTATGCACTATTGTAAGCATTATATACATGTTAACTAATTCAATCTGCACCATTAGGGTGCAGGTTAGTATTACTTTATTTCACAGATTATGAGATTGAAGTACAGAGAGGTTTAAGTATATTGCCCAAAGTAAAACAGCTGGTATGAAGCACTGTGGATTTAACCCTAAGTAGTCTTGCTTCTGAGTTGTTGTAGGAGCTCTAGATTTGGATCCTGGTCTGCTGTGTACTAGTAGTGTGACCACTTAGATTCTCCTTCACCTCTCAATTCCATTGTCTGTAGAATGAAACTAATACTCATACCTACTTCTCCCCTGTGAGAAATAATTGAGATGCTACATAGTAAGTTCTTAGGATTGATTCTTCTTATACAGAAAGGGCTCCATGAAAGCAAGTGATTAATATTATCATGATAAATTTAAAGTTTATCATAATTCTTATCTGGATATTCATTCATTAAGAAAACTCTTACTGGACACCTGGCTTTTCCAACTAAAGAAGATTTGAAGCACAATAACTGTAAACAAATAATAGCATTACCAAAAGTCTTAGCTTATTCATGGAATGGTAAAACATTCTGAGTAGCATTCCTTCCTTCTATTTTCTTGCTAAGAATTTTGAACTTACTTTCTAGGCAATAGGTAATCATGGAGATTTTCCAGAAAAAGTATCCTAAAATATGGAAGTCAGGAGGAAAGGAGTTATTGTCATAAGGGCTGTTAGGAGGTATGTAATACCTCACAATCCTGATGAGGTATTTAGCAAACTTGTAATTGATATATCTGGAAGGCCCTTGGGGAGGTGATCAATGAAGGACCTATACTTATCAATAAATCCTCTTTTTTCCAATCTTATGTGTCAATATTATTATCTTTCAAGAATATCTTCCAAATCTGTAATTTAAGTATATACTTCTGATTCTTTTATCAAAAGTCAAGAACACCTGTTATTCCATGTTATAATCTAATGCCATAGAATATACAAGTATGTTTGAAATGTTAACTTTCATAATTGTTTAAAAGCTATATTTTGTCAACTCAATTCACTTCTAAAATGTGATGGCAACTAGATCATCTGACATTAAGAGGAACTGATTTGACTTTTATGCCAGTTCCAAAGAATGATAAAATGAGGGTAAAGTTAAATGACATAAATTATAATGTGAGAAAGTAAAGTATCTTCATTTATCATTTTAGCTGGTTTTTCAGGAATTTAACCTTTCCTTTTTTTATTTTTTGCCTCATGAGAATATCTACATCTTAGAATTCTGCTAAGAAATCAAATATCTCTTTGAATAAACTAATGATGATAAATCACAAAGCTATAACAAATTTTAAGATGTCTTCAGACCCTTTGAATGTATGCAGTGAGGACTATTTAGACATGGACCCAAAAGAATTGTCATTAATTTAAAAATAAAGCAAAATAAAACAAAACAAACCTAAAATGGCATGAGGCAAATACTTATTATCAGTCTTTATTAACAATGAAGTAGTAGTCTATAATCTTTGGTATGAAACTAATTACTATGCAAAATTTCTTACCCTTCTGCAATAATTTTCTGCGCTCAACTGTTGAAAACCTTTCTGTCCTTCCAGAATTACCTCTCTCCTGACATCTTCATCCAAATCTTTCCATTATGATCTCTGATTGTCCTAGTCCATTTGGGCTGCTATAACAAAAGACCATAGACTGAGGAGCTGATTAATAACAGAACTTTATTTCTTATAGTACTGGAGGTTGACAAGACCAAAGTCAAGACAATGACATATTTGATGTCTAGTGAAAGCACTCTTTCTAGTTCATAGATGGCATCTTCTATCTGTGACCTCACATGGTGGAAAGGATGCATGAGCTCCCCTGGGCATCTTTATAAATGCACTAATCCCATTCACGAAGGCTTCAACCTCATGACCTCATGACTTACTCATCATCTCCCCCAAAGACCTCACCTTCTAATATCATCACCTTAGGGGTGAGAGTTTTAACATATGAATTTTAGTGACACAAACTTTCAGACCATAGCATTGATTTACTTGTTAGAGTGATCATTTTTGCTTTTCCTGCTAATCACTCATTTTCCTTTTTACTGGTAATAGCATCTTGGTTTTCTGGCATTGCATGAGGTCTCAGTGGGATGCTTCTGGTTGCCCTGCCTTGTCCAAGGGGTCAGCATACACTCAAACTAGGCTAGCCAGACTCTTTCTCAGGAATGTAATTATTCAGAAGAGTGGCCCAAAGACAAAATGTTAGAGTGGGTCAGCCCACCAGACGAATGCTGTAGAGAGCACAGCCATTATTTTCCCCACCTAGGCTATCAGAGCTTGTCCTGCCCCTATTCTGTGATTTGTGTTTTTTTCCTGCTTTTTATACGAATATATAAGCTGTCTTATGGCTTCCAATAAACTGATTTGACTTAAGATACCAGAAGAGAATTCTGTTTGATTACCAGAGTAGATTTATGTTTGATTACCAAAGAACAGTGACTCCCTATATTAGGTAATGTTTACTATATAATAATTATACACTTCACTCTAATATAATATACTACATATATTATAATGTAATATAGAATCCTTCAGAACTAGAACCAAGTATTACATTTTATTTTTACAGCATCCCTCAATATAGCACTCTGCTGTATTTTTTGCTTAATAAATAATTGCATAAATGGTGCCTTGTTTTCAAAAATAACTTGCAGCTTTCAATTTACTTCATGAAATGAACTTAATTTGTTTTCATATTCACTGTGTGCGTTTTCCCAAGGCAGGTATTATAATCATGCCTAAAGGCAGCATGGTAAATATGTAAGAGCCCAGGCAGAGTGAGGTATGAACGCTACTCCATCACTTATAAGCTCTGTCTGCTGGGGAATTGTATTCAATGTCCCTATAGTTTATCTCCTTCTCTATCAAATAATAAATTAAAAAGTTATTTCTTAAAGTTGTGATGCTAGTATATGAAGATATAAAAGGACTAATATAAAATGGCTACTACAATGGTTGAACTAACTTACACTGCCACCAGTAGTGTAAAAGGGTTCTTATTTCTCCACAGCCTCACCAGCATCTATGGTTTCCTGACTTTTTAATAATTGTTAATCTAACTTATGTGAGATGGTATCTCACTGTGGTTTTATTTGCATTTCTCTAACGATCTGGGATGTTGAGCTTTTTTTGATAAGTTTGTTGGCCATATCAATGTCTTCTTTTGAGAAGTGTCTGCTCATAATCTTTGCCCACTTTTTGATGGGGTTGTTTGTTTGTTTCTTGTAAATTTGTTTAAGTTCCTTGTAGACTCTGGACATTAGCCCTTTGTCAGATGGGTAGATTACAAAAATTTTCTCCCATTCTGTAGGCTGTCTGTTCACTATAATGATAGTTTCTTTTGCTGAGCAGAAGTCCTTTAGCTTAATTAGATCCCATTTACCAATTTGGGCTTTTGTTGCAATTGCTTTTGGTGTTTTAGTCACGAAATCTTTTCCCGTGCCTATGTCCTGAATGGTATTGCCTAGGTTTTCTTCTAGATTTTATGGTTTTAGATTTTACATTTAAGTCTTTAGACCACTGTGGAAGACAGTGTGGCCACTCCTCAAGGATCACCATTTGACTCAGCAATCCCATTAGTAGGTATATACCCAAAGGATTATAAATCTTTCTTTTTTTTTTTTTTTTTTGAGATGGAGTCTCACTCTCTCACCCAGTCTGGAGTGCCGTGGCGTAATCTCAGCTCACTGCAAGCTCCACCTCCCAGGTTCACACCATTCTCAAGACACATGCACATGTATGTTTACTGTAGCACTATTTACAATAGCAAAGACTTGGAACCAACCCAAGTGCCCATCACTGATAGACTGGATAAAGAAAATGTTGCACATTTGTGCCATGGAATACTATGCAGCCATAAAAAATAATGAGTTTATGTTTTTTCAGGGACATGGATGAAGCTGGAAACCATCATTCTCAGCAAATTAACACAGGAACAGACAACCAAATACCACATGTTCTCACTCATAAGCTGGAGCTGAACAATGAGAATACATGGACACAGGGAGGGGAATATCACACACTGGGGCCTGTTGAGGGCTGGGGGGACAAAGTGAGGGAGAGCATTAGGACAAATACCTAATACATGCGGGGCTTAAAACCTAGATGACAGGTTGAAGGGTGCAGCAAATCCCCATGGTGCATGTATAGCTATGTAACAAACCCGCACATACTGCATATGTATCCCTGAACTTAAAGTTAGAAAGAAGAGGAATAAAAGAATTCTAGATGTTTAAAATCAAACAAAAGTTAAGATTATCTTTGGCTACTGCTGGCCATAGGAATTCATAGCTTACAGTGAAAACAGTGATCTTATTATATATCTTGTTTCTCCAATAAATGCATGGAAACTGAAGCTGATGCATGATTACAAGGTCATCTGTCACCATGTTCTTAAACCTAGTGTTTATTATTCTCCAGATTTTATGTTGCCTTTACCTAATTGTATGATATATTCACCTTTGCCTGGAAATCTTGTTGGAGTCACTTTCACAATAATTTATTTTATTTTATTTTTTATTATACTTTAAGTTCATGTGCACAACATGCAGGTTTGTTACATATGTATACATGTGCCATGTTGGTGTGCTGCACCCATTAACTCATCATTTATGTTAGGTATATCTCCTAATGCAATCCCTCCCTCCTCCCCACTCCCCACAATAGGCCCCGGTGTGTGATGTTCCCCTTCCTGTGTCCAGGTGTTCTCATTGTTCAGTTCCCACCTATGAGTGAGAACATGTGGTGTTTGGTTTTCTGTTCTTGTGATAGTTTGCTGAATGATGGTTTCCAGCTGCATCCATGTCCCTACAAAGGACACAAACTCATCCTTTTTTATGGCTGCATAGTATTCCATGATGTGTATATGCCACATTTTCTTAATCCAGTCTGTCACTGAAGGACATTAAGAATAAATTTAAAGACTGTATTATTTTTTAAGAAAATGGATACTAGTACTTAGCGGAGGCTCATGCCTGTAATCCCAGCACTTTTGGAGTCTGAGGCAGACAAATCACTAGGTCAGGAGTTTGAGGCCAGCCTGACCAACATAGTGAAACTCCATCTCTACTAAAAATACAAAAAAAATTAGTTGGGCATGGTGACAGTCATCTGTAATCCCAGCTACTTGGGAGGCTGAGGCAGGAAAATCACTTGAACCTGGGAGGTGGAGGTTGTAGGGAGCTGAGATCACACCATTGCACTCCAGCCCGGTTGACAGTGTGAGACTCCGTCTCAAAAAAAAAGAAAAGAAAAAGTTAATTATAATTAATGTCATTTTAAAATAAAGAAACTGAGGTACACAGTGTTTAGATAGATGTTGCCCCTTCTAATAGTCAATAAGAGGCTGAGCGAGGAAGAGAACTTGGAGTCTGTGTATCTCTAGACCACTGGACATTCCATTCCAGCAAGACTCTGTTCCTTCCTTACTTATCAACATGTGGTCTCCTTTACTTCTAGAAATTAAACAAGTTTCCTGCTCTTTGCCTATCTCTATGGATTTAATCACCTAAACTTTTGTTTATTTTAATCAAATAGCAAAAAAAAAGATTAAAAATATAAACAGCTGAAAATAATTTGTACCAACTTAATTCCATAAGCAATTAAAATCAAAAAGCTAATTATAAGGTTTTTTTTTTATCCTGACCACACTTAATTATTAGCACTTACTTTGGCTTCAAAATTTGTATCATGATTTACCAAAACAGTAAATATATGAGAATTTTCTGTGGAGATCTAGGAAAGGTACAGGCTTGCAAACAACATAATTCACTTTTCATCCCTGTGAGAGGTAAAGTGAATTTGCAGACTGTTTTTGCAGCTGGCTGATGGTAATATTTTGTTTCCCAAGTCTTAAGTTTTGGGTGCACTATGTACAACGAAGGCAATAGGAAGCTTTCTGAGCTGCGACCGAGAAAAAGCATATCTATTTGTCATTCTGCAAGTAAAGCTGGCCCTGAGCATGAAGTTGGTATAAATATATCTTCATCTTGCTGCTCGTCACACCAACCACTCCTTCTCAATCAACCCCCAATCACAGTACAATTTGAACATATAATAGAAAGTTAGTCTACTATAACAGATATATTAGTTCCGTGAGTTGTGTAAGACATGTATGATGTTTCTTTAGTAGTTAATATTTCATCCTTTTCAGGGCTAATTGGGCAAAAGTTCCCAGGGTTTTTCCTAAATTTTTTATAGGAGAAAAAGTGGAAAACAGTTTAGCTTTTCTCACCGTAAAATTAAGTTTGCTACAGCTTAATTTTCAGGTGAACAAACAAGAGTTTAGTTGAATTTACGGGATTGACTACTTTTCAACATTTCCATGATAGGAGAATTTTTCCTCTAATTTTAATAAGGACTGGATTCTTTAATGTTAAATTGCTTACATTGAATTTAATTATTAAAATTGAACTTCTTAAACATTTTAATTTATTATTAATTCTATAAATATTTGTGGGATACCTATTATGTGTTTGTCACTATACTACCAAAAGAAGAATAATTCGTCACTCTTTCTACTCACTGTTTGCTAAATATTTTTGAGTGTTCACTGTTTTTTCCAGGCACCGGTGATACAATAGAGAACAATACACACAAATGGCCCCTCTTTCACGCTTACATTAAACAGAGGAGACAGTCTGTAGACCTAATAAACACATCACATAATATCGTAGAGATTAAAATGTAAGATTGCTGGGCCTGCTGAGAGGGTGGTTTGCAGTTTAAATAGGGTGGTAACGGCAGGTATTTCTAAGCTATTGGGATAGTTCCAGAGTTTTTTTTTTTTTTTTGAGACGGAGTCTTGCTCTGTCGCCCGGTGTGGAGTGCAGTGGCCGGATCTCAGCTCACTGCAAGCTCCGCCTCCCGGGTTTACGCCATTCTCCTGCCTCAGCCTCCCGAGTAGCTGGGACCACAGGCGCCCGCCACCTCGCCCGGCTAGTTTTTCATATTTTTAGTAGAGACGGGGTTTCACCGTGTTAGCCAGGATGGTCTCGATCTCCTGACCTCGTGATCCGCCCGTCTCGGCCTCCCAAAGTGCTGGGATTACAGGCTTGAGCCACCGCGCCCGGCCTGTTCCAGAGTTTTAACGAGGAGGAGATAGTGAGCCATACGTATATATGGCAGAAGGCACAAGCAACACCAATATCTTGGGAAGAAAGCATGTCTGAGGTAGTAGAGGAAGAACTAGGAGGCCCACATGGTTGAGGAGAAGAGAGTGGGAAGTTGAACAGTGAGAAAGAAGTCCTTGTTTTTATTGAGTTCATAGTCCACTGGGAAAAGGCAAGAATACTGATCCTAAAAGTGCAGGGTTTATTACATTCAAACTAATCTTAGGTATGAACGGGGCTTCTGAATAAGACTGGGGGCATCCTAGAGGGGGTGACCAAGAGATAAGTGAGATCTCAAGGTTGAGTACAAGTTAGCTGGATGAGATGGTGGGGGCAATCCAGAAAAAAGAAAATAGAAATAGGTATATGGCCGAGGCGGGCAGATCATTTGAGGTCAGGAGTTCGAAACCATCCTGGCCAACATGGTGAAACCCCATCTCCACTAAAAATACAAAAATTAGCCACAAAATACAAAATACAGAAAATAGCAACAAAAATTGTGGTGGTATGTGTTTGTAATCTCAGCTAATCGGGAGGCTGAGGCAGAGAATTGCTTGAACCTGGGAGGCAGAGGTTGTTGCAGTGAGCCGAGATTGCATCGCTGCACTCCAGCCTGGGCGACAGAGTGAGACTGTATCTCAAAAAAAAAAAAAAAAAAGAAGAAGAAGAAGAAGAAAGAGAGAGAGAGAGAAAGAAAAAGAGAGAGAAAGAAAGAAAGAGAGAGAGAAAGAAAGAAAGAAAGAAAGAAAGAAAGAAAGAAAGAAAGAAAGAAAGAAAGAAAAAGAAAGGCAGAAGAGAGAAAAAATAAAGAAAAAACAGAAAGAAATATGTATATGTAAAGCCTGGAAAAACAACACAAAATATACATTCAGGAAATGGCAAGAAGTCCTGTATGACTGAGGAAGAGTTGATTAAGAACAGAAGACAAAAATAAAGATACACTTTGTGTGACAAACTAAAAGATATGAATTTCATCCTCAAAGTAACAGGGTGCCATTTAATATCTTCAATCAGGGGAATGATGATGATCAAACAGATAGCATTCATTGCAGATGAACAGAAGCTGAATCAGCCTATAGGCAGTTCGAATCCTATAACTATAAAAAAAATTGAAAAAACTGAACTTGGGAAAAAGGGGGTAGTAATAAATATGAAAGCTATCAATGTAGTTTAATACACAGGCATTAGATACAGATTTAATATAGGAGAGAAGTCAAAAAGAAGTTGTTAATTTAAATCTCAAATTTTTCTTGTAAACATGTAGAGGCATAGGAATGAGATTCACAGGCAGAGGAAGAACAAGTTTGGGGGAAAAGATGATGGTAGCTTTTTGAGACAGGCTGAATTTGAACTACTTGAGGGATAGTCAAGCTGAGATACCCAAAAGTGTTATATATAAACTGTATATAAGGAGAGGATTCTGGAGTTGTCATGTGTCTGGTGAAGTTGAAACCATGGGTTTGGATAAAGTTTACAGAGAGATATGTAGAATTAGTATAGTAGAAAGCCAACTACAGCACCCTGAGAACACTTATGGTTACGGCATGAATGGAGAAAGACAGGCAGCAAGAAGACTACTAAGAAACAGCCAGAAAAATTGAGAGATAATGTTAATAATAATAACAACAGTAATAATAATAGATGTGATCAAGACTTACAATTGTGAGAGTTAAAAATGACAGGGTTTTATTGAATATTTACTCTGTGTACTTTACATTGGTTAAAGCATTCAGCCTCGGGGCTTAATTCCTGTATAAAGTGAACTATTGTAATTCTCCATTTTATATCTCAGGAAATGGAGACACTGATAGTTAAATTAAACTTATTGAGCCAGACAGTGCTAATAACACTACATGTAAATAATTTAACTCTTATTACTATATTATCACCTCCTTTTACATACATGACAATAGAGGCACAGCCTATGGAACTAGTAAACATGCAGCTGTAGTATGGTTAAAACTTCCAAATGCTTAATCTTATACCGCTGTTTTGTGAAACGGTGACAAAATATGTGCCTTTACGTTCACAATGTAAATATGGCTGGGAAATAACAAGAACCATTTCAATGGAGTGATAGTGGCAAAAACACAGACTATACGCAATTGAAAAGTTAAGGGAGAAGCAAATGTAGACAGTACCTTCAAGAGTGAACAGACAAAAACTGATGAAACACAAGGTAATGATGCACGTGGATTAAGAAAGAGTTTTTTTATTCGGTTGTTCTTTGTTGGTTTGTTTAAGAGGAAAGCAGGGTGAGTTGTGAATTCCAGCAGAAAGCTGGAATTATGATACAAGAAAGAGATCGAAGGACTGATGGAATAAGGTGCTAAGGAAGGTTGGGAGAAATGGGATATGAAGTGCAGGGAATCATTTACCACACAAAAACAAACCAAAATAAAAGACCTCATTAGCTGATATCTGCTTAGATGCTAAAGACAACAGGAAGACTTTCTGGAATATGTTCGGCGGGTCCAAGCATTTCCCCTTGCTTCTCTGAGAAATGTAATTGCAGCAAAGACCATCTGGCACAACTCCTGTCTGGGCTCTGTTTGCATTGCCCCTGTAAGGATCTGGGGCCTGAGTAAAAGCTGGCTCTGTTTCTAAGTTGTCCTTGGAATTCAAGTGGTTCAGAAGATGCTAGAATAAAATTTACTTTTAAATCCACCACAGGATGGGCATTAAGTTTGTTTATTTCCTTTTCAACTAAATTAGAAACCCTGGGAATGACCTAGAGTGAGTCTCTCTGAGGTTTCTAATCCAGAAGAGAATTTGAGCTGACCACCAGAATAGTCTTAGAAATACAATACACTCTGATAGCTCTTTTTGGGGGACAAGATTGGGAAAATTAAAGTTCTGCCTTTTCAGGAATTTTCTAAACTGTAGCATTTTTATCAGACATGTATCAAATGTATTTACATCAGAGGGATAATAAAAATGATTATATCATAAATATGCCATTCATATTTCCATCATTTCCATACAGTTACCAATGAATTATTTCATAGCCCTTTATAATTTGATAACTTTTGGTTTCTTAATGAGTAAATCCATTGATATCTAAGTCTAGGTTCGTAATTGAATATTTTTAGAAGACTCTTCTTCTATCGAGATCGTAGCTTATTCAAAAATTCTTTCAGATGTCAACTACAATTTTAATTGGTAATCTTGACTACAAGTTGTTGCATTTACCTCTATGAATTTACTTTTTATATTTCTTTGCAAATGGCTATTGACAATTATGTTATAATTGTCTTTTAAAGACACAGGTCACAGTCAAATAGTGTTCACAAACAGCTTACTTTATAATATTGGAACAATAAAATACCACGCACACATATTAACACCATAGACTTCCATTAATAATGCCTCAAGCAATCACATACACTTTTACACACACGTATGGGTGTTAGATGGTGTACTGTTTTCTAAAGCTGATAGGATTTGCCTATGAGCCCTAGCATAAACTTAAAGCGTCAAATGTTTTGACACGCAGTCACACCGATTTTCTTGATCTTTCAGTGTTTTACTAAATAATTTTCTATAGCAACCTTGCAATAAGGAATCCCAGGGGGGAATATCCACAAATAAAAGTCACTGAATTAAACACTCTCTTGCTACTAAATACCTTTACTGCATAAAAAGATCATTGATATATAGAACAGTTTTCTTAATATCATGAACTGTAGTATACTGAGAATTATTTCACAAAAAATAAGCAAGAGAGACATTTCAATTCGTGGGAGACTGGCAGCTGGACTGTCGTTTTCAAAATTATTTATTAAAATGTTTGTATTGAGATTAAACTAGTTTAACTCTTTAAGATACAATTCTATTGTATCTTTTTCCTATCTTCTTTTCACCCTACATGACGATAACTTGCTCTTTTGTGACATACTATAGTAGGACACTTTGTACTTTTTAAATATAAAGTAATATAATTTTGTTGTTTTGTTTAATAAATTAGGTTTTTGAGGGTATAAAGTTTTTCATTTTTAAAATGAATATAATGTTCCATATTCTTATTACTTATTAAAATATTCTACTTTTAAACAAGTGGAATCATAAGAATGATAATCACAGGCAGAAGAAGAACAAGTTTGTGGGAAAAGATGATGTTATCTTTTTGAGACAGGCTGAATTTGAACTACTTGAGGGATAGTCAAGCTGAGATACACAAAAGTATCTCAGCTTGCATATTAAGAAACACATACATGTTAAAAATACATACATGGCTCTTTGTGACTTTGAAATCTTAAATGATGATCAGAATACAGACTTGAAATATCAGATAATATGAAAAACAATCACCAGATATGTTCTTGCTTCTTTCAAACACAATTCAGTTTTCTTCTAAATTGCTTCTAAAAATGAAGCTGCTGCTAGGCACTTTGGTCACTTACTAATAAAAAATAAATCATTGCTTAAAATTTTTGCAACATATTTATAACCATTTTGATTAAATACAATGTTAAATTTAGCACAGGTTCAGAATTAAACATGGCAAAAATAATAGTTAATAAAGCCTATGTTGATCTTTCCACATTAGTAATAATTTGATTTTCATGTGCAATGTAATTGTAATGCCTTCATTTTCCCACAATTCCCACAATATTGAACACTGACGAATAGATATAAAAAGGAAAATAGAAACATTCATGCTATATACAGGCAGTTTGCCTTCAGAAGCTTAGTACTCAGGAATAATATGCTTATCTTATCCTGCCGTATGACTTGTCTCTTGAATGGTTTCTATGTAACATGTTTACTGATAGGCCAAACAATTACCTTAACTGTGCTTCGTAGCTGTCATGCCATTCTGGTACTTATCTACATTTCTACAATCTGAGAAAAGTCTTATCACTTATCTCTTCAGATACTCCATTCAAGTGAATTTCTTAACCTTTCTTTATACGTCATGCACCATCAAACTTTCTACTTTTACAATGGAGTTTCAGACTAACATTAAGGCATCACTATTATTTTCCTGCAATCTTCAGCACTCACTTCCCTAAAATGATTGATAGCTTTATGAACTGACATTTCTTGTAAATCCTACCATTTTCAAGTTAGACATCTTGTCTTCTAAGTGAAGAATTTATTAGAGAAATAGCGGTTTCAGGTAATAAAAAACAGTAAAAATCTATCATAAGGTCTGTTCATTCAGGAATAATAATGTAGTGTCTATTTAAATATTAAAAGTTTTTATCTCTGTGAAAAAATATAGAATTTACTTTATTTTATATTCCAATATAGCTTCCTCAAGATAAAATAACTCAATTTCACATGGAAGCCAACTAATAAGAATAGAAATAAAGACATATTTATTCTACAACAGTTACATTGCCCTTGATGAATAATGTTGCAAGTTCATGAAGCAGTGTTAATTTTTTATGTCCATAAATAAAACAGGCTTTGTTAATTTAACAAAAATATACGAAATTATTTTTAAATTTTACAAATAAGATACATAAATGGCAGCATGAAAGAGAGAAAAATGTGTATGTGTGATAGGAGTAAAATAAATAAAGTAAGAGGGGATTCAAAGCCTACTTAGAATGAGTACTAGAGTCTTAGAGCTGACCAGCTACTTCACAAAAGAAAACAAAACAATAACAAAAAATTACAAACCAATAAACACGCAACAATTGATTCCAAGAATCAATGATACATCATAAAACAAATGATAATTTATCAACTTTACATCCTAGATATCATGCCTATTAAAGCTAAGTATTTCTGAGACCATTTTTTACAACCAGCAAAACATCTTGTTTTTACATTTATCACTGATATATGGGAGCTTTCATTTATAAATGGCTGAGTTATCTGATGGGAAATTGAACCAGCATCTTAAATTTTCACTACTTGATGTTATGGCTCAATGTCATTCTAAATCAAATGTTTTATTACTTGATGGTTACAAAGTAAAACTATCATCCCAACACCATAGCTTAAGTGATCTCACTAGTTTCCTTTTCTTGCTGGAATTTTTTCACCCAAATTAAGTAAAATAAACAGTTAATATTGGAGTATATTTTTACTCTACGAATTTTGATATAACGGTTTGATTTAAATGTCTTTTCAATTCCACAATTAATTTTGCCAACTATATTTGGGAATTTGGAGGTTCCCTAAAAAATGAAAACTAGAACTACCATATGATCCAGCAATTCCAATGCTGGGTGTATATGCAAAAGAAAGGAAATCAGTACATCAAAGAAATATCTGTACTCTCATGTTTATTGCAACATTATTCATAACAGCGAAGATGTGGAAGCAATCTAATTGTTCATCAGTAGATAAATGGATAAAGACAATGTGGTACATAATTTTTAAATGTATGCACAATGAAGTACTATTTAGAAGTAAAATTAAATGAGATTTTGTCATTGGCAACAAAAGGGATGAAACTGAAGGACATTGTGATAAGCGAAATAAGCTAGACACAGAAGGGCAAACTTCGCATGTTCTCATTTATTTGTGGGAGCTAAAAATTAAAATGATTGAACTCATAAACATAGAGGGTAGAATTATGGTTACCAGGTGTTAGGAGGGGGTACTGGGGGGGTAGGGGGAAAGTGGGGATGTTTAATATATGAAGATATAGTTATAGAGAATGAATAAGATCTAGTATTTGATAGCACAACAGGGTGACTACAATAAACAATAATTTATTGTACATTTTAATAACCAAACAAGTATAATTGGAATGTTTATAACACAAAGAAATGATTTCCAAATGCTTGAAATCCCATTTACCCTAATGTGATTATTATATATTGTATGCCTGTATCAAAATATCTCATGTACTCCATAAACATATACTTTATATATAATATGTATAAAGTATTTTTATATAATTATTATATATAAAGTAAAACATATACATATATAATATATAAATTATATATAATATATATACACCTAAAATGTACCCATATATTATATATTTAAAATATATATATACACCTAATATGTACCCACAGAAATTAAAACTTAAAAACTTACAACACCCTGTTAATCTTTCTCCCAATCTTCCAATAAGGATTTACAGTCTTTGACCAGGGCAAATACATACTGAAGAAAAGAAAATAATCAGATGTTTTAGGGACTATAGAGACTGACTTTGAACTGACAGTAATTCCAGGAGACACCAAATGCTTCTGTGGTCCACCAATCAGAGTAGGGGCTTATGGAGATCAGGTGATCAATGGAGTTTTAGCTCAAGTCCATTTCACAGTAGGCCCAGTAGGTCCCTGAACTCATCCTGTGTTTATTTCTGCAGTTTCAAATGCATAACTGGAATGGATATACTCGGCAGCTAACAGAATCCTTACATTGGTTTCATAACCTGAAAAGTGAGGGCTACTATGATAGAAAAGGCCAGTGGAAGCCACTGGAACTGCCTCTACCTAGGAAAGTAGTATACCAAAAGCAATTCTGCACTCCTGGAAGGATTGCAGAGACTAGTGTCACTATCAAGAACATGAAAGATGCAGAGGTGATAATTTTCACCACATACCTATTTAAATAGACTATTTGGCCTGTGTAAAAGACAGAAGGATCTTGGAGAATGGCAGTGGATTATCCTAAGTCTAAACAGGTGGTGACTCAAATTGCAGCTGCTATATCAGATGTAGTTTTATTGCTTGAGAAACAACACAACCTCCGGTACTTGTTACGCAGCTATTAATCTGGCAAATGCCTTTTACTTCATCCTTATCAATAAGGCCTACCAAAAGCAGTTTGTGTTTGGCTGGTAAGGCCAGCAATGCTTTTGCACTGTCCTGAGTCTCATGGCTGTATCAACTCTTTAGCCTTATGTCCTAAATTAGTTTGCAGGAACCTTGATCACACTCCCTTCTATAACTTATCACACTAGTCTGTTACACTAATGAAATCGTATTGATTAGACCTAATGAGCTTACGGGTAAGACATTTGCATATAAGAGGGTAGGGAGTAAATCCAACAAAAGTTCAGAGGTCTTCTACCTCAGTAAAATGTTTAGGGGTTAATGGTATTGGTCATGTTGAGGTATATTTTCTAAGGTAAAGGATAAGTTGTTGCATCAATGTATTCCTCATTGATGTGTGTTACTCCATCACATTTACTTAATGACTTGAAAATCTACTGGTTTTGAGATTTTTTTAGTAGGGTCCAGAACAGAAGAAGGCTCTGCAATAAGTCCAGGCTACTATGCAAGCTGCTGTGTCACTTGGGTTATATGATCTATCAAATCAATGGTGCTTGGAGTATCAATGGCAAATAGGGGCACTGCTTGGAGTTTTTGGTAGGCCCCTTTAAGGGATCACAGAACAATCCCTTAGAATTTTGGAATAATGCCTTGCCATCCTCTTTGGGTAACTACTCTCCTTTTGGAAAACATCTTTTGGCCTACTGGACCTTGTTAGGTCTGAACACTTAACCATTTGCCACAAAATTATCATGCAACCTGAGCATGGACTAGTTGGTCATAGAGCTCCTAAAAGTAAAAGAGATGGCTACTAAATTCTTAACTGGTGTGTATGAACAGATAAGTTCTAGGTTAAGTGAGCAAAATCTAACCTGGATTATAAAAATAGAGAGTCAAATCTCCACAATACATTTGAACTGGGTATTACCTGTCCTATCAAGTCATAAAGGTAGGCAATCCCAGTAGCACTCCACTGGGGTGAAGCTGGCATGACAAGGTATTTGAAGAAGTGGCCCAAATGCCCATGGTTGTCACACCAATTTCATAGCTTTTGTATGTAATTGGTGTGAGGACCATGGACATTTCTCTCTCAACCTGTGCCTATAGCCTCATGGGAAAATATCTATGATCATCAAACAGAGAGAAAGAAGACTCATGCCAGGTTTACAGATGGTTCTGCATGAAATGCAGGCAAGACTTGATAAAATTCAGGTGCAGCACTATAGGCTTTATTTGGGATATCCTTAAAAGATAGTGGTGAAGAGAAATCTTTCCAATTGGCAGGACTTCAAACATTGCATCTGGTTCTTCACTTTGTTTGGAAGGAGAAATGGCTAATTATGCAGTAATAGACTAATTCATGGTCTATGACCAGTGGTATTTGTTTGGATGGTCAGGCACTTGGAGGAAAAACAATTGAAAAATTGGTAACAAAGAGATTTTGGGAAGTATGTGGATAATTCTCTCTTAAAGGGTAAAATGTATGAACATATTTGTATTCCATATGAATGTTCACTAAAGGGTAACCTCAGCAGAGAGGATTTTAATAATCAAGTAGATAATACTAATTGTTCTATGAATACTAGTTCTTTCTCAGTCTACTGCTGTCACTGTCTAATGGGCTCATGAACAAAGTGGCCATGGTGGCAGGAATAAATGTTATCCATGGGCTCAGCAATATGGAGTCGTACTTACGAAGGCTTACCTGGTTATGGCCAGCACTGATGCACAATCTGCCAGAAGCAGAAATCAACATTGAATTCCTGATACGGCATCATTCCCTAAGGTAATCAGTCTGCTGCTTACCGGTATGTTGATTACATTGGGCCACTTACAGCATGGAAGGAGCAGTATTTTGTTCTTACCGAAATAGACATTCTGGATATGGATTTGCCTTCCCTCCGTGCAATGCTTCTGCCAAAACTACCATCCATGAACTTTTAGAATGCCTTATTTATAGTCATGTTAATCCATCAATTATTGCTTCCAATTAAGGCAGTCACTTCATAGCAAATAAAGTGCAGTGATGGGATTTTTATAGAATTCATTGATCTTACCATGTTCTGCATTAACCCGAAGCAGCTGGTTTGATAGATTAGTGGAAAGGCATTTTAAAAACTCAGCTACAAGTAGGTGGCAATTCTTTGCAGCTAGGGCAAGGTTCTTCAGAAGGCTGTGTATAATCTGAATAATTGTCCAGTATACAGTACTATTTATTCCACAGACAGAATTCATGGGTCCAGAAATCCAGAAGAGGAAATAGGAATGACATCACTCAGTATTACTCCTAATGTCTCATTAGCAAAATGTTTGCTCTCTGTTCTGATAATCTTACGTGTTGCTGATCTAAAGGTTTTATCTCCAAATGGAGGAATACTTCCACCAGGAGATCCAACAATGATTCCACTGAATTAGCAATGAAGACTGCCACTTGACCACTTTGTCTTTTGCATGCCTCTGATTTAACAGGGAAAGAAGGGAGTTACTGTGTTGGCTGTGGTGATTGATCCTGACTTAATAGGGGGATATTGGGTAATACTCCACAATGGAGGAAAGGGAGAATATGTACGCAATACAGGAGATACTTTAGGACATCTCTTAGTATTAGCATGCCTTGTGATTATCAATGGAAAATTACAACAACCCAATCCAGGCAAGACTGCTAATGACTCAGACCCTTCCAGAATGAAGGTTTGGGTCATCCCACCAGGTAAAGAAGTATGACCCCCCTGAGGTGCTTGCTGAAGGCAAAAAATATATAGAATGGGCAGTAGAAGAAGGTAGTGATAAATACCAGCTATGACCACGTGACTAGTTGTAGCAAAAGAACCGTAATAATCATGAATATTTCTTCCTTGTTTTGTTATGAGTGTGTGTGTGTGTGTGTATTCAAATTAGGAAAGGGTTTTTCTATAATGAAATCTAGAAATTTGTAGTGCCGTTAAGATAAATTGTATTGTTCAATTAGTTACTTGATTTTTAATTACAAAATTTTTTCAATTACAACTAAGTCGTTCAAACAGAATGCACATTTAAAAGTTGTCAAATATTTGCTAATTATTATTAGGAAAGAACACGCTGTTTAATAAAGCAAACTGACTTTTTAGAACTTCAGCATACTGCTACAAAAACTCACAGATGGACTGCTAAGGATTCTCTTTTAATTATACTTTGGGGTTCTACAGAATTCAAATACATTTCATAGAAATTTTTATTCAATATATGCATTTTCTGTTTTTGTTTTATCCATCAATCACATTACTCAAATAAAAAAGCCACATCACAGATATTATTTATTCATAAAACATTGCTACATATAATACTATTTTATCCAGATCACTGCTTTATGCCATTCCTTGTTTCTCTAAACATCCTCAGATTTCAAATATCATCTTCTGCCACCTGGCAGGAGATTCTTAGACACCTTGAAGGTGATTTTGGGAAACACCAGATATGAATTTGCTTTTCCTTTGCCATAGAATTCACTATCATGAAAACCATTTTATTTTATAAAGGAATGTGTATTAAAACATTCAGATGATAATAGATCAATCCAATGTTACAATGTGCTCAATGTGCTAGGTATATTATAAAACGTCTCTGCTATTTAGGCCGGGCGCGGTGGCTCAAGCCTGTAATCCCAGCACTTTGGGAGGCCGAGACGGGCTGATCACGAGGTCAGGAGATCGAGACCATCCTGGCTAACACGGTGAAACCCCGTCTCTACTAAAAAAAATACAAAAAGCTAGCCGGGCGAGGTGGCGGTCGTCTGTAGTCCCAGCTACTCGGGAGGCTGAGGCAGGAGAATGGCGTAAACCCGGGAGGCGGAGCGTGCAGTGAGCTGAGATCCGGCCACTGCACTCCAGCCCGGGTGACAGACCGAGACTCCGTCTCAAAAAAAAAAAAAAAAAAGTCTCTGCTATTTAGTAATAAAAAGGCAATTGTTAACAAAAATATCATCTAGAAGAGTGAATTTTACTTTTGGAGAAGAGGTAATCCATAATCAGATCATATGCTGCCCAGTGCTCAACCACATAGCCAGTTCCTGATTGTTTACATGCAGAGGATACTAGAGAAAGTATAACTGGTTAGAAGAATTAGAGATTCTTTTGTATAAAAAATTTGAGAAAACAAATTTATTACACATTTACCATATTAATAAGGGTATGGAGTTATGATTTATTAATATGGCATATACATGTTAATATGGATATATGTGATTGAACCACAACAAATATATCTCTCAAAATCTAGTTATTTTTTGTAAGTCAAAATGCTGCTGGAGCATGCATGTATCACTAAATGCTACTGTAGCCAAACTATTTTTAAATTTGTAATTATAAATGAAATGAAACTAGTAGTAATTTATACTCAAAAGTACAAATGAAAACCATTGAGAGCAAAAAACAAATTCACTCCAAATGTACTAACTTCCAAGTGTCCTTAACCATATTACAAACTAGTCATTGACTGGTATAACATATGGCAGACAGGTTTTTTAGTAGAATAGAGTTAAAATTCTCAGTACAAAATGGAAATATAATTTTAGTTTTGTTTGCAAAATCTCTTTTTCCACACAAACAATATGGGGCTGATTTAAGAATTCTTAATAATATGTATTTTAATATTGAAAATGTGTTTTCTTTGCAATCTTAGCTGTATTATATTGACTTTAAATCATTTGTTCACCAATAGAGTAAAAATTATGGAGATCAATTAACTTATACAGAGTGCTTCTATAACTATTATATTCAAACAAGTGATTTTTATCAGGGATTGCAGGATAGACTGTAGATCCTCCTTTGTCAACCTTAGGCAGAGTTTCACATGACTACTAGGAACCATAATTAAGCAGCATATGTGACATATGCACATTATTTTGTGTTTTTCTAAGATTTCAAAATTAAGAATATTTATAAAATAATCATGGGGCTAAGCACTTATAAAATTATTATTAGAATTGTTATACATGCTTAGTAAAAATACATCAATATCAATACAATAAAAAATGCAAGTTACCAGGACATGAAAATTTCAATCTCCCAAAACTTACCTTTCATTTCAGAAAATTGCATCAAAGCTACATTTATTTCAAAATATAATTTTATTGGTGATAATGCAAATGCTAATTTTTGTGGTTAATAATTATCTCAGAGAAAACATTCCTTCCATTACTTCTTTGTAGCTAACTCATTATCAAATCATCTATTTTATTTTTTTAAATCTAAATATTCATTTAACCAGCCTAATTCTTATTCTCACTCATCATTCCTTCTGGATACTACATTACCTGGTTTTCATTGAACTAATAGAATACTTGGCTTTTACTTAACTATGTTTTAACACATATTGTAAACATATTATGGCAAGTATATAAATCTGAGCACATTGCCTACTTCATTCAGTAGGCTTCTTTAGTGTCCCCTCAAAACAAAATATACTATTATAAAAAAAGTTTAAACTCCATAAAGATATAAATTCCTCTAAACAAGGAGTATGTATTTAAGTGAAGTTAAAGCAGCTGACCTGATGTATTTTCTTTCTTCATCCAGGACATACCCCAAAGAAAGAAAAGATGCCAGGTGACCCAGCCTAATCTTTTCATCATCTAGATGTTTGGGTAAATCAACTGATTAGACTTGCCATAAGGAAGAGACCTGATCTATAAAATGCCCTGAGAATAATGCCCTGGCAGCAGATTCTTATTATAAATAGAACTCAGCATGTATGAGGCCTAGTCTCCTGGAGAATGTCACGAAACTTATAAAGTCCTTGGGGCATAAAATGTAAAAGTTTTGTAATTTAAATTCATCCTACTGTGTTAGTGCCCTGGTTTCAATGTCCCCTCAAAAACTCATGTTGCAATTTAATTACCATTGGGATGGAATAAAGGAGTGGGACTCCTAAGATGTGATCAGGGCATAAGGGCTCTGCCCTCATCAAAGGAGTAATGCTAGTACTGGGGGAATGAGTTGCGGATAAAAGGATAAAGTTGGGCTCCCTTCCCAGTCTGTCTCATAAACTCAATTGTGCTTTTGCCTTCTGCTATGGGATGATGTAGCACAAAGGCCCTCACCTCCAGAATCATGAGCCAAATAAATTTCTGTATATTACAAATTACCCAGTCTGTGTTATTGTGTTGTAGCAACACAAGTCAGACTAAGAAAATCTTTTGAGAACTGTCTATTCGTGTCCTTAGTTCACTTTTTATGGGATTCTTTTTGTTTTGTTTTTTTCTTGCTAATTTGTTTGGGTAAATCAGTTGATTTACCCAGAGTGGGACTATTGCTGTAACAGCCTGAAAATGTAGATGCACTGTTGGAATTGGGTAATGGATAGAGGCTAGAAGAATTTGAAGAAGCAAGTTAGAAAAAAGCCTAGATTATCATTAATGCAGCATTAAGGACAATTCTGGCGATGGCTCAGAAGAAGATCCTAGAACTAGGAAGAGCCTAAAACTTCTTATGTATTACCTAAGTGATCATAATCAGAATGTAGTCAGAAAGATAGACTGTAAAGTCCAATCAATCAAAGTATAAGATGGAACCAAAGAACAAAGTATTAGGAACTGGAGTAAAAGACATCCTTGTTATACATTTGCGAATAATTTGGGTTAATTGTATCCAAGCCCAAAGGCTTTATAAAAGGCGGAATTTAAAAGTGATGAAGTAGGATATCTGGTGGAAGAAATTTCTAAGCAAAATATTGAAGAAGCTGCATGGATACTTTAAATCACACACAGAAAAAAACCCTTTTAGACATTGGTTTAGGCAAGGATTTCATGACCAAGAACCCAAACGCAAATGCAGTAAAAACAAAGATAAATAGCGGGGCTTAACTAAACTAAAGAACTTTTGCATGGCAGGAGGAACAGTCAGCAGAGTAAACTGACAATCCACAGAGTGGGAGAAAATCTTCACAATCTATACATCTGAAAAAGGACTAATATCCAGAGTTTACAATGAACTTAAACAAATTAGCAAGAAAAAAAAAACAAAAAATCCCATAAAAAGTGAACTAAGGACATGACTAGACAGTTCTCAAAAGAAGATATACAAATGGCCAACATTAGATGAAAAAATGCTCATTATCACTAATGATCAGGGAAACGCAAATCAAAACCACAGTATGATACCACCTTACTCCTGCAAGAATGGCTATAATCAAAAAGTCAAAAAACAGTAGATATTTGCATGGACGTGGTGAACAGGGAACACTTCTACACTGCTGGTGAGAATGTAAACTAGTACAACCACTATGGAAAACAATATGGAGATTCCTTAAAGAACTGAAAGTAAAACTACCATGATCCAGCAATCCCACTATTGGGTATTTACCCAGAGGAAAAGAAGTCATTATACAAAAAAAAGATATTGCACACACATGTTTATGGCAGCACAAAACGAAGACAGTTAGGAACCCCACAAATCTCCCTTAGGAACCTCACTGTATTGGGTCAGTGTGACACATCCAACATGGAAGGAAGGGAGCTGGGGCACAGCCTCAACAGCCTAGAACATTCTCTGCTTCATCTGAGTCTGACTGCTTGCATCCATGAAATTATTTAGTAAAGAGTGATAACGAGTAGAATATCAGTGAGTGAGATTTATGTGACTCGGATTTGATAATCTGATCCTGTTGGATAGCTTAGTATCTCACCTGGAGAATGTCTGACTTCAATTAGGTAAGGATGTATTTCTTTTTAATAATTTGCTTATGAACACGAGGAAACAAAATATACACTGAAATTAAAACTTAAAATTGAGGAAGATAATTGAGAGTTCCTGATAGAATTTACCCTTAAAGGAAAATTTAAATTTATTAGTACATTTCTAGTTCATTTGTTCTTCATAATGGCCATAATCAGAGGAGACCTATTCCATGTGAATTCCATCAGCATGCTACAATGTGAAGAGCATATCTTACTTTTCTAGAGTTCATAAATTCTGTACTGTATATTTATTCACATTAAATGGAATAGAAGTTAATATACAGAGGCAAAATTTAAAGTGATGCCTGAATTTAAAGTTTCTTTAATTTCAAATGTACTAATCCTGGGTTGAAATACAAAGATATAATTTTCCAAGATACATATTTATGCAGTATTATTTTATTGATAATAATTATGTAAACTCTGCAAAAATCTTTATAGATGGAATCATTTTCTTAAGTAATATACATGAGGCTTTTGACTTTCAATTATGGTGTCACTTGGGTTCATCAACTAATACTAATATAGCCATTGAACTTGTATTATAGTCTTAAAATTAATATATATGATTTTAATTCATGATATTGAACATTATTTAGACCCCTTTTCCTCCACATATTCTTTGTTCTTGTTCTACAATAATTAAGTTATATTTCCTTTCAACTCCTTGTGTTGCCAATTTTCCATTTGATTGTATGTAGTTTAACCTTAAGTTAATTTTCTATAGTATAAGAAGTGTGTTGTATAATTGGCTTTATTGAAGCAACTGATTTGGGTCAGTAAAAAGCTCTCAAAAAATGTGTTATAAGAAGAAATGATAATTATTTATTTCTATAGAAAAAATGTCATGGAGAAAGTTAACATTATAGTTAAGTATATTTGAACTATGATTTCTGCATGTTTTTTCTCCAAAACACCAAGATACATACCTACATTCACATGCACTCAAACAGACATTTTCTCATAGTCTTATTTTTTTAAACTACACACACACACACACACACACACATATACACATGCATTGTGATTTCTGTGAAACTCAGATTATACACATGTATTTATGTATGTGTATAATTTAATTTTCAAAGAAATCACAATTTAAAGAAAAAAGCAATAATACTGACTCTCATCATTTCTGTAATTTACTCTCCAGTCCCCTTGTGCCAGCAGCATTAAATTCCAGATATAGGAGACTTGTGGTTTTTTGCTCAACATTTCCTCATCTTTTTTCTTTTCTTTCTTTTTTTTTTTTTTGTGGGCGGGGGGTAGCTGGGGGGAATTGACTGAGAATTTGCCTCAGAGAGATAGGCAGGTACAGCATTGTGGAGGTTATTGTACAGCAAAGGAGCTTTCAGATAAAAGAGCTACTGAAGAGTTTCATGTAGGATTTTAGGTAGGATTTATCTGATTTGTATTTTAATAGATTTTTCTGGTAGTTTTATGGGAGATGAACCTTGACAAAATCAAAGTAGAATCATGTAAAAGGCTACAACCTGCATTTGTAGAAAGAAGAATGATGGCTTCTGTTCTCTCTGCTGACTTCCATAATTCCAGAATCTAGTTGCTGTTTAACTCCCAGCCTGGGATGATAGAAAAAAGAAGTAACCTGGCAGGTGTTGAAGTTGACACCTTATCTGTTGGAGTGTTCATGGTTCTTTGAAGGTTATCAGCACTATGGATCCCATGATATTCTCAGGCTGCTTTTCTGCATGCTTTGTAGGTACGTTATTGTGTGTTGCTGCTTGACCACTTCTCTTTAGTGAACTTCACAGGTGGGCAACACCACCCATATGGTGGAGTCTTTACATGCTCCCACACATTCCCCTTGAACAGGACTTCATACCATCTGGGATGAAAGATGGAATTCAGCTCTCAGCCTCTCCATTAAAACAGTTTGTCAGCCCATGTATTGATTTCTAGATTTCTGGGTGAGAGCATTGGATCTCAACACTTATGGAGTGTATATAATACAGACTAAGCTCTCTGGGCTATCTCCTTGAAGTGCAATCACTGTATATTTTTAGGTGATAAAGAGGACAACTTACATCCTACCTTCTCCTTGGAAGGAGACTAGGGATTCACAGGATTTATTTTCGAATAAATTTTCTCAAACTGCTCTCTTGATCTTTTTTATACACTCATAAAAAGTGAGAAGTTTTAAACAACACAGATACAAATTTTGATTATTTCCTTTGATGACTCTTTATATCCTGATTGATTTTGTAATTTCATATCTATTGTAGTTTGGTATCTTGTTGGAAACTTAAATTTTGACATCATGTTAAAGCACCATTCTTGAGCATTGAACTTTTTGATAAGCACTGTTATAAGAACTTCACGGCCATGAACTTCGTCTCACGCCTGTAATCCCTGCACTTCGGGAGGCCAACACGGGCAGATCACCTGAGGTCAGGAGTTCGAAACCAGCCCGACCACCAACATGGAGAAAACCCATCTCTACTAAAAATGCAAAATTAGCTGGGTGTGGTGGTGCATGCCTGTAATCCTAGTTACTTGGGAGGCTGAGACAGGAGAATCTGTTGAAACCAGGAGGCAGAGTTTGCGATGAGCCAAGATTGCACCATTGCACTCCAGCCTGGATGATAAGAGTAAAACTCAGTTTCAAAAAAAAAAAGAATGATCCTGAGTGGAAGAAATTAGCAATTAGCTCAATGATTCCTACGAATATATTTGTAGTAGAGAAGGATAGAATGGCATACATTCAAGGAGATATTTAGGAGATAACAATCAGTGATAACTCTTGATTAGATGTTGGAAGTGATGCAGATGATCAGACATAACTCTTAGGATTCTTACCATGAATGTCTGGTTTTATCAATTTGCTATCAAATAATAATAATAATGATAAACAGGATAAACACTCTTAAAAAGGGACAGAGTTCATGGGAACACTTTGGACAGAAACTTCCAGAAGATGGTGTCTGTATTAAAATATGAATGTCAGGAAAGAAATATGGGTACATATATCGATTTGGGATACTTTAACATACATGTGATTGTTGAAACTCTGTCTATTGATTAGTTTTCTTAATATGAAAATGTAGAATAAGAAATAACAATGGGCTGAGTTGGCCCTAGAGGTAGCAATGAAATTCCCAGAGAATACCAAATTAGAAGAGAATACCAAAAAAAATACATATTAATCAAAGAAAGAGAGGAGCTACAGTAAGACAAGAAGACTGCCGTACATTTGAATTTGTGAAAATAGCAAGTCGCAGCAGAGTGTCACTAGATTTATGGCAATGGCAATATAATAAAAATTGAAAAGACTAATTATGAATAGTAATTAGTAGGTAGCTGGAGCACTTAGCAAGAACAGTTTTATGACAACAATGTGGTAGAAGCCAGATTACACTGGGTGAGAATTGAACATTGCATTAGTTAAGATCTTCACAGGAAGCATGCCACATTAAAATTAGATAACTAGAGGCAAATTTAATAATGGGATGATTTACAAAAATGATGGCAGGGAGTAGAAAAACCACAAAGGATAATACAGTAGCTCAGAGCCTAAAGGCAGGACTCTATTACCACTCCAAAACTAAGGTGACAAAGAGGGAGTGTTTACCAGAACTGGAAGAAAAATAATTCTGTGTAGAAAGGGTCACTTGGAAAAAGTGAGAGCTTCAGTCAAGAAACTTAGTCAGGGTGCTGCAATCCCAGAGAGAAGTAGATGTTATTATCGCGCTTTCAAATCAAGGGTAGATTACTGTTTAAAGAAGTATCAATAAGGAGGAGAAGAAAAGATCGGCTGCAACCAGAAAGGGATGTGAAGTCAAAGAAGGGTTTTTAAGATGGATAAGCAGTGAACATGTTAATAGGGTGTGGAGAATACCCTAGAGAAGGAGAAGTTGAAAAATAGAGCAGCCAGAGCTATTCACTAATATCATAGGAGAGAGAGATGTGATTGTGGCACAGGTTAAGGCATTGGCCTTAAACAGGAAAAGGAACTCTTCTTCTTCTCTTACTTTAGGGAATAGATTTATGATTTGCTGACTCAGTAAGTCTAGATTGGAACTGAAAAACAAAACTTCTTGTCCTCTCAGGTAACTCTGATGAGACTGGGACAGGTTCTACTTAGAAGGTGACTTCTAATTTGACATCTAGGATAAAGTGGGGATTGGGAGGGAAAGAAAGGAGTAAACCCAACTTTTTAAAATTTATGATGTGGAGGATGTTAGAAGACAATGGAATAGGCTGAGGTTCATACAGCCAGTTGGTCAGATGCTCAAATGAGGAGCTAGAAACACCACAAATGCCCATGGTAGTAAAGGAGCGATGTTTGGAGGCACAATAAAGCAGGAGGATGCCAAACTTTCCTATTGGCCCAGTCATATTTAGCTACAGAGATAACTATAGAGAAAAAAGTGTTCCTAAGAGATCTAGTTTTCAGTTAAGAAAAGATAGGCTAAAAGCATTTTGCAGAAAGGTTAACAGTGTATGCAAGTTGGTTTATAATCTAACGAGCATTGCAGAGAATTCAGGGAAAAAGTTTGTAGCTGAGGATGGGGCATAATTTTGTGATAAACCAGGAGCGAAAGAGCATAAAGTATGCTTGGTTACATTTTTTTCTTTCAACACAAAGAAGTCCATCTATTTTACCTTATTGTGTACTTTTGTTATTACTGTTTTATGCTATACAGTGAAGAGGAACAATGAAAGAGGAACATTCCTGTGTGAGAATTCATGAGCTAGAGTGTTGAAAATAAGAACATTGAATGCTTATAAATGAGCAGAGAACAGAAACAATAGGTTTGTGGCAATATATTAGGAGTTCCCAGCAAGCCAGAAGATATCAAGGATGCTTTTCTAACACAAATTACAATATAAAAATATACAAAATGTGGTGTAAGTAGAAGTGGGGTATCTATTTGAATGTATATTATAATTTTTATTCTGTTAATATTGAGCATCTAAAAAATTCATAACAGTATTTGCAGACTTTTGTCTTACTCAGAAGAAAGAAATAATAGAGAAACTGCCAGTTCGAACTTAATTCTGAACCACACAAAAATGCTTCTCTGTAATGTCATCTTGACAGGAACCATAAGTCACAGCAACTGGGTCACCCTGAATTATCTAACAGAGAAAGAAGGGAAGTCTCGCAGGCAAGTCAGACTTTTGGGAAGAAATATAATAAAACAGAATTTTTTTTTTATTATCCCAGGGTGAAAGATTCAAACTGAAATGTCAACTCAAAAGAGATGAAGAATGTTAAAAATATAATACTGATCATATAAGTGTGTAATCACAATAAAATTTTTAAAGAGAAACAGGATAAACTAATTCAGTTTGGTAGAGAGTTTGCCAAAGACCTTAAAATTTTAAACATGTGTGTGAGATAAAATGAAGAACATGTTAATGGGGGTGAAGACAAAATTGCATCATGTTCTATCGAGAACAGTGTTACAATGAGATAAGTATTGGGCCTCAACTTTAATCTAGAAATGGTAGGTAATTCAGAAAAGGGTTATGAGAATACTTCAAAATCTTAATATCACACCCTGTAAACAACTGTAGACAATGTAACTAGTCGAATTCATTATTTCTCTTACAATGTCATCACCCGGTCTATATTATCTCCTGCTTCTCTAATCCTCTTTGATAGCTCATAACTTATTTGTTCATTGTCATTGTTAGAACAGCTTAATTTTCAGGGATTAAAAGAAATATATTCCCTTTAAAAACTGATTTGATCACCTATCTGATTTAATACACATCTTTATCTCCCCAGCCCAGATTTAACTTGGTAATGGGAGAAAGGGAAGTGGTCTGTTCATTTGTGATTCCTCCACCTGTCGTTGTTGTTGTCACTGCTGTTTTTATTGCCTCCTGCCCCAAACATGTTGCTCTGACTCCTCCATTGTTCAGAGGATAGATGAGTGGGAAAGGAATAATGTCTGGCTTGACTAAAGGAGATCAATTGCTGAGATAAATTCCCTGCTTGGGTGGAATTTTTGCAAGATGAATCTAGCTTGTGCCGTCCACTCTGAAAGTGCAGACTCTTCCCAGTAATACCCTCTCTTTACTCTGGTGTGGAGTACTGTCTGGCCAACCTCATCCCCTGGGATTATTCCAGGTAAGAGTAAGGCACCAGCCTTCTTCTCTCTGAACTCCAGGGAACTCTGTTCAAGTTCTCCTAGGAAGTATTTCTCTACACACACTCAGGTTCCATGCTAGCTCTGGGACTCACTAAACTCCCTCATGTAGTTTAAAGCATGCAAGTTTAAAGTAGAAATCACCTTTCTCTCCAAACAGAAGAGAGTGAAAAGAAGGTGTCCCAGTAATTATATCCAAAACTAAATCTTTACTCTGGAGCTTCCTTAGATTTTTTTCTTCCCTTTTACAAACTAGAAGTAAGAAAGGGGCTAAGAGTCTATCTGCCAGCCAACACCTATTCTTTATGGGATGTGTCAGCATTTAATGCCATGGTCTTCAACAAAAAGGAAAAGTCCCATGGAACATTCTGTTGTATTTGTTATTCTGAATAAAACTTACTGTTTATGGTGGCTAGCAGTTACTGAAGACTGGGACATCAGAAACTTTTTTTTTCCGAATTACAGAAAGCAGAATCAAGACCCCCTTCTCCCCCCAGCCAAGTGGCAGTAAAAATGGGAGTTCTGTCTATTATAAAATTATGAGCTCCTCTTCTCTGGAAACTTTAAAATTGATTTTGGAACTAGTTAATGACTTTACAGAAACAAATCACATTTAAGTACACATGATGTTCTGTAGAACCACAAGGTGCTGATGTTAAACTATATATTCTGCTTCCTAGTCTTCAGGAAAAATTGTAATTCTCTAAATAAAAATTAAAATGACCCCAAGAAACAATCCAAAAAATGGTAATAGTCAGCAACAACATTGACTACATTTGTACTTTTATTATCTCTCTTTAAATTAAGTTTTTCAGTGGAATCATGATTAATTTTCATGTAAGAACTAATCTTCATTCCTGTTTATTTGAATACTTTCTCTGATAGCTTAATTGCATAAAATTATATTAAGAGGTTACTTTATGTAACCAGACTTATTTGAGAAGCTTCAGGGTAAAAGCTAAATCCCCATTCATTCAGAAACCAATAAAGAAGAGATAATAATGCCTGTCCCACATTTGAAAGAACTGAGCATTTTCTCTTCTTTGCACTGCCTGCCTCAAAAATTAGAGTAAAATTGTATTAGATTATATAATTAAATGATAGAGCAATGCGTTGTTTCCACTGTAGTTTTCATGAAATTACCTCAGTTGTATTACATATTGTCTATCACAGTCACATTTATTACTGTCTTCTGACCAAAGCTTATGTCCTTGCAAGAGCTTTTGGTAGGTAATGGTTGTTGTTGATGTTATAAAAGTGTGAGGTTTGGTCCCAACTAATGAAATTCATTAATTGGAAGATGACTAATGATGTCTTTTGAGTTTCCCAAAAGATATTGTTTTCTTCACCAACTTTCATGACTTGTTCCTCTATAAATACTGCTAATTTTATAAATAAACATGTTGATTCCTTTGAATTTGTATGTTTTTGATTACTAATAAGGTATTAGTAGTATATCTTTCACCAAGGTCTATTTACCACTAATATTTTATTTTTTATTTTTGTCTGATTACTTTGTCAATTTATCTACAGAACTCTAAATGGGCTTTAATTTTGATAATCTATCAATTAAGTTTATTTTGAATGCAAAAATTATATCTTTTTTGGTTTATTTGGTTTGAAACAGGGTCTCACTCTTTTGCCCAGGCTGGAGTACAGAAGCGTGATCATGGCTCACTGCAGCCCTGACCTCCTAGGCTCAAGCATTCAGCCTCCCGAGTAGCTGGGACTAAAGGCTAATTTCTGTAGAAACAAGATTTTGCCATGTTTCCTAAGCTGGTCTAAAACCCCTGGGCTTAAGTGATCTGCCCACCTCCACCTCTCAAAGTGCTGGGATTACAGGTGTGAGCCACCCTGCGTAGTCCTGCTATTAATTTTTAAGTAATTAATTGCGTCTTCAATTTTTATAAAACCTACTTATTCATAATATTGATTAAAATGTTTTCTTTTACATTTTTATCTTAATATTTAACTTTTTGATCTATCTATAATTTATTTGATAAATTGGGTGGAGTAACAGCTCTCATTTGATTTTTCCCCAAAACCAATTTCATTTATTTAATAATACAGAAAGTACCCATCAATTAGGATTACAACATTTATTATTCATTAAGTGAATAAGCATTAGTGACACAGGTATTGAAAGACTGCACAATATAAAGCATTAGTGGCAGGTTGGTTGTTCAGTCTTTTTGAATAGTATTTGAACGATGTTTATCAAACATTTAAAAATTTTATTTCTTCTGTAATAAAAAACATACTTCTTAAAAGCTACTTTAGAATTAACATAAATTACAAAAAGATTATTCTCAATGTGCTAGTTGCAGAATTACTTAAAAGTTTTGACAGTTTTAAACAACTTAAAGATTCAATATTAAAAGAAATTAATTGTATTTTGACACTAACAATGTTTATCATATTTTGATCCTAAAATCAATGTTTAATATTATGTTCTGTGTTGACATCTGGTGAAACAGGAAAGGCCTCAAATGCCCTAACTACACATTCCTCTCCTCACTTTTCTTCAGGGGATAAGGTCCCTAGCCAAAAATCCTCCTTCTTATGGGGACCACACTCGGATCCTGCTTATTCTTGAGTAGCAGGTTCCCACTTTCTGCTGGCTCACAGAAATATTCAAACATGCTAATTACATTCTCTGAAGGGACCAAGGGAAATACAGATTCCGCCGGAGACATCCACTGGTTGTTTACTCTCTCCCAAGTGCAGCCCCCATCTGCCCTGCAAGCTGATGCGGTGTCCTCCTTTCTCCTTCACAGGTTATATTATTTAACCAGTATATTGCCATTGATCTCATCTGTCAGTGTCAGGAATTGTGCTTTTGACTATCCTCACAACGTTAGGGCAAGAATCCTTCCCTCACCAATGAGGGGAAGAAGAGGTGATTACAACAATAATAAAATGTCATAATAATTAATAAATATTTATAACAATTTGAGTCATATTTGAAGTGCTCGTTATAACATTAAGTTTAAGTATGTAGGAATCAAAATTCTATTGCCTTAAAAATATATATTTACCTTAATCTGGGAAAAAGTATACTAAAAACATTCATTTTGCTGATGTGGAAGCCATGAAAATGTGCTGTTCTAATCTTTTATAGGGAGTGACATTGGTTGGTGACCCCAAGCATGGCCTCTGCCTTGATCCACCACTGCCTTTTCACCAAATGCTCCCCCAGCCTGCTCCAACCTGATTACTGATCATGGCAGTAATAATAATTTAAGATTATTTCTTGAAGATACATGACTATTTCAATAGGTGTCTTTATTTCAAGGATTTATCATCAACCTAGTCTAAACTTTCTTAGAATTGTATTACAATCTGAAACTCTTCCTATCTATCCTCCTTTCTTCCTCCTCTCTTTTATACAAGTCAGAAGAGCCTTACAACCTGAAAGCTCATTCCACCTTCTCCATCTTCTCCCCCAATCAATAAATTTCTTGTATGTCTAATATCAACTTTACATCTGTTCCTTAATGTACCCAAACTAACACAATTTTCCAAAATCTTTATACTCAATTGCAGAACATAGCAAAACTATAGCTCATTATTTTGTCATTTCATTTGCTTTCAACTTTCATTTGTTTAACATAAATTTAACGTCATCCTATTAAGTGATAGATCTATACCATTAAAGGACTTGTACATTTCTGGAAGAAACAAGATTGGTTATAACTTAAACAATAAGAATATGTAAATAATAGTAATAAAACAATAATGCAAGAAATTTCATCAGATTGAATTTCATTATGTGATTCAAAAGAATAGAAAACAAGTGCTATAAATTGTGGAAAGATATATGTTATAGTTGAAGTAGTGGGTAAAGTCTATATGATCATAGGATTGGAGTTCATTCTTCAAAGTTAAATAACGTAGAGAAACACTATGAATGGCAGAGGTTTTACAGATGAGGGGAAGTAGAAATAATAAAAAAGGCAGCAGAAGAAATGTGTTTTAAGAGTAATGAATAACCAATTGTGGAAACATAATTTGTAATCTCCCTTAATGTTAAATATTAAAATACATGCTGTGTTATTTAAAACATAAAACATAGTGGCATGTTTTTAGTTTTAAGAGAACATAATGCAATATGTATTCAGTTGACTTTTATTCTATATGTGTACCTATATGACTACAAGTTGAGGAGTAAGAGCATCTCACTTAAGGTTATGTGCACTATGAATGTTTAAACATAATGAATATATCCGTCACATATGAGATAGAAGTGCCATGTTGATTTCTACTTCTTCCTTTCTCAGCTGCATATCAAGGATGTTAGTAAAACATATAATTCATTAAATGAAAGTCAATTATAGAATTGTACTTATGAGGAAAAATGTCATTACCAGTAAAAATACAGAAAGATAATGATAGCATAACTTGAATTTATCTTTTATCACTTCATGCAGGACAAGATAATAATTGGGACTCTAAGCTTTTGAGTAATTATCTTTGCAAATAAAAATTCAAATAAAAATGAGACTGCTTTCTTTGATGTTTATTAAAGCATAGTTGTTTTAACAGGTAATGTAATAACACAAAAATTATTTTTAATTTTTTTTATTGCAAAAGCCTAACTTCTCAAAAGAGAAAGATATTTTAATCTGGTTGGAAAATGTTTTCTAATTTGACTATTATATAAAGTTTCTTAATACAGTATTGTTTGTAACAGGTATTTACATCAGTTCAAAACAGAATCTCATTTTTCTGTTTACCTCATTAATATTATAATATAAATAAATACTGATTGTCATGGTTCACAGCTATTAATATGAGGATTTAATTTTTAATATAAATTTAATATAAACTATATATAATTTTAAGGATAGAAATTATATGTGTGCGTATATGTATGTGTTATATTTAAAATATTATAAACAAGGAAAAATAATAGTATCTATAAAATGATTTAAAATAAATAATTTCATCTAGTCACTTCAGCAGACCAATAAAAATAAAAATCTTTATGTATTCTTTCTTCCTAGGTGATAATTCTGTCACAAGAGTTTAATAAAATTGCCAAGGTCATATAATGGTCAGATATCAAACCCGGATTCCACTCGGAGTTTTTTGTTGCAAGTTGAGCATCTTTTCTAACGGTAGAGAATTATCATAAAGGCATACTTTAATGGTACATGAGTAATTTACTTTCAAAGTTCTTGACATCAAAGGATGGCCTTAAACATAAAGATATTAAAATAAGATCATTATTCACTAGTACGAAAAATTTTCAAGCATTACATTGATATTAAATAGGGAACACAATTATGTAATATCCTTCAAACTCGTTTATGTTCATACTGATAATATATTTTTCTGCAAATAAAATAGGTAAAATAAAAAGCACACATTAGTTAAAATATTTGGATAAGACATTTAAAAGAAAAATAGCTTTTTATATATTATTTTGCTTGATAAATTATGTGTTTTAAGAGATAAAAAGATGGGAGAAGGAAACAGAAATAATGTATGTGTGTACTACAAGAGATTTCATGAAAAGAGGAGCAGGATTTATAATTAAGATCAATGAGGTTGTGATTCCAAGATCATTTCTCCTTTGTTAGGATAGTGGTTGTTAATGCTTCTTCCCGAAAGAAAAAAAGATGGAGAAGAGAGAGTAATCTGCAGTCTGGTGAACATTGGTAGAGACCAGTGACCCAAGGAAACAGAGTCAAAGCAAGACAAGTCAAGGTAAATGAACAAAATGTACCACTAGGGAAGAGAAAGAGACTATAGATGGAGTTTTAGTTGAACAGAAGATTGCTGCTCTTGAGTTGGCATATGTAAATTGCATATGTAAACAGATGACTGCTAACTTGTAGATCAAGAGTTGAGTATATAAACTCAAAGTGAGCTAAGAAAGATATAATTTTATCTTTTGACATTTCTGTCTACACATCACACAAATCCTCAGAAGCCAAATTTTAAAATTATTCTTATTATATTGTTATGTGCATGTGTATGTAAACATGTATGTATTTATCTTTCTCTCCAGAATATTCTCTGTGATCAAGGATTTTTCTTTGTGTATCTTCAGAGCATAAATTTAGCATCTAGAATCTTGTACATGTTCAGCAATTTTTAAAAAATTAATGACTAAATAATTGGTTTGAGTAACTCCCAGTAAAAAGCTAAAGCTGAAGGCCAAAGTTAGGGTCCTACCAATTCTAGTCTGTGTCAGTCACAGTCAGCAGTATTGATTCAGGTATTCAACAACATAAGCCATTGATATTATGCCTCCCTCAGTAGCCTACACTTAAATTATAGAAGAAAAATACTGTGAATAAATATTTGAAAAGAGCAGCAAGAGAAAAGGAAAGTGATATGGCAAAATAACAAACTTTAAGGTAAACTTATGTGTGAGTTCTATGTAAACCACATGTTTTGACTATGATTGCAGCTGAAGCAAAAATCAGAAAGAGAGGATAAAAATAGAACTGAGAATATCATCCACAGAGAACACACTGTGCATTTTGTGAGTTTAGAACCAAGCATAGTGCTGACATATAATACGTGTTCGATTGATATTTGTTTAGTGAATAAATGAACTCAAATGGGGTTTTCAATTATATTTTACGAGGAAGTGAGAAACTATAAACAGGGACTACTGTAGTAAATTTTAGAAAGTCTCATAACCTTTCCTGCTTTCTCATGTTTATTACTTTGTTATCCTTAGTTTTTTTAATGTATTGAATAGGAAAATCATTATAATTAGATTTGTTCTTTTTAATGTATTGAATAGGAAAGTCATTATAATTAGATTTGTTCTTAACTTTAGTGATGACAGAAAGGAGAAAGCTGGGGAAAAGGATAAGACAACGGAAAAGGGAGCCCTCAGCAAAGGAAAGGTTGAGGAAAGCCATCAAAGACAGTAGGAAGACTAAATCCCTCTGGTTTCATGCAGTAAAAGAAAGTCTGGGGAAAAACAGCCTAAGTCTGAGAAAACATCCGGGGGCTTAATACCCACTCACTGAATTTAATATTCAACAAATTTAAAAACCCTTGAGGCACCCCATCTCTAATCTCGATATTGTACATTCATAAAATGACTTAACCTCTGTTTTCAAAGAAGTAAAGGACCTGTAATTAAGAATAGATTATTTTTAACATGTATATTTCCCCTTCAAAAATTAAGTTATAAGAAATGTTGTGGTCTGATCCTGGTTGCTCACACCTGTAATTCCAGCACTTTGAGAGGCCAGGAGGGCAGATCGCTTGAGTCCAGGAGTTCGAGACCAGTTTGGGCAACATAGTAAAACCCTGTGTCCCCAAAAAATACAAAAATTCGTCAAGTGTGATGGTCCATGCCTGTAGTCCCCGCTGTTCAGGAGGCTGAGCATGAGCATGTTAGGAGACTCACTTAAGCCAGGGAGGTCGAGGCCACAGTGAGCTGTGATTGCCCCATTGTACTCTAGCCTGAGTGACGGCAAGATACTATCTCAGAAAGAAAAGAAAAATTCTCAAAATATGTTGTCAGCAGCATGTCTCTCTGATTTTCTTATAAACATGAACAGCAATTACTTTAGATAAACTAAAAATCATAGACTATATCTATACAACAATCAGGTGAGCAGGCATTTCAGTGAAATCCACAAAATGAGTGGGTAGGCCCAAACTACATATAGGTAAGAGATTCATGTAGTACCAGCATTTGTAGAGGAGGAAGCGAAGGAAAGAAAGAGGGTGTGTGAAACACCAAGAATAGAACACAAAATCCCTAAGGATGCCCACTGGAAATCATTGCACATCAACCTTAGAAGACCTGCTAGAGCTAGAAAGGGATTTATGTATTTCTTTTCACTAAATTTAGCCTAAAATTTGTAGAGGCTGGAGGGATCTGGATGTATGAACCTCAGAGCTAACTAACAGAAGTGTCCAGTGTGGACACATTCTGCATTGAAAGAAAAAAACAACAAATTTGTTGGTCAAATCCAAATTAAGCAAGAAGTGAAAATAGGACAAATAAATTGATATAAAAGATGTGTGTGTGTGTGTGCATTTATTCCTACATATGTGCAAAATATGGCAGAACTGAAGCTATTTATAACAGCTATATCAATAAATGTAAACCACTTAACTCATTTATTAAAATAAAAATTTGCCTTGTCTAACAAAGCTAAACGTACACCATGTCCCACCTCTCTCTATGCCACAATGGATCAATCTCCAGCGTATTGTTAAGAAAAAGAAAATCAACTTAGACAAGAGCGTGTGGTGTATAATAACATTTACCTAAGAAAAGAGGGGTGTGTAAAGAATACATGCACACACACATATATATATATACTTACATTTATTTATGTCTCATATTTATATATCCTTTCTCCCATACTAAGAGTTTTTCAACAACACTGAGAATAATAGAAGGGCTCAAATAATTCATTTTCCATTATCTTCTAACCCCAACACTTATATGCAACCAATACTAAGATGTAAGTGGTGTGTGTGAATATGTATGCACATACACACATATATTCATACATACCCATATATATACACACACACTTGTTTTTTGATGAATAAATAAATTTTGATTTTTATTGATTTATTTTTTATAGCTTTGCAAAGATCAAATAAAAGGGAGGGCATAGATAAAAACTAGACTTCTTTAAATATTCTTTTTTAGTGAATTTTTCTTTGAAAGCATGTAACTTTTTTCCATGATTTTTAAGCTAAATTTTAAAAAGTAATCTATAAATATTAAAAACAAAATATACAATAGATCTAAATATATATCCAGTTAGAAGTATAATAACACAGTAAGGTACTATTCCAAGGGCCTTGTAGGCAAAGCAATTCTTCTCTACATCCATACGAGATACATTTTAAGAAGAATACGAACTACCAAAAAATCCAAGATTTGATCAATAATCACATTGACATTATTATTCTAAGACTGTTGTATTAATATCATGAGATATGGTAAATAAGTCATCCATATGAGCTTTTCTGTTATCTGCAGTGTCTCTGATCACCTGTTTGTATAGGAGAAAGGAGATAACAAAATATGAGACAGAAATGAAACACTGTGTCTTCCTGTTTGCTTTGGAAGTACAAGTATGATGCCAAAGCTGGTAATATATTTTATATTAAAACAATGAGCATCCCTACAGCACAGTTCATAGCCGTGAAATATCTCTACCTTTAACAGTAGTTAGGGCTCTTTGGCAAAGTAGGTAAAACCAGACCTAGGCCAGAAAATTAACAAGACTAAATGGAAGCATTTTGTTATAGTAAGATGAACAGCTTCCCACCAAAGTTAGAATAATTTGAGCATTGATAATAGAATATAACATCTTCAACAGGTTTATGCATGTGTGCATATATATACATGTATATATTTAAATGTATTAAATCAAAAGGATAATTAAAAAAAAACAACAAGTAATTGCCTACAGTTGGAGAATGCTGGTTTTCTAACACTCTGTTTTGAAAATTAATAGGTAAAAAAACTAAGTTCCTTTCACCTTTCCTTTATGAACTCTACCTCTGAGTAACTAAACAGAAGGGAAGTTTCTCTTTATAGAAGTATTCTAGCTATTAAATAAATAAATAATTGCAATATCATTATTTCACAACCCCTAATGAATTAATGCATATAGGCATTGATCATTGATAGCTGCTAAAATCACACAAAGACAGACTTTAAGCGTCTCCTTATGGAAGAAGACAAGATAACTCCCTTTTTTGAAGCAGTCTTACTTATATATTGGAACTGAATCTGATCTAATCTCTATATCCATCTCTCAATTTACAGAAAATATAGGGCATATTAAAGGACAGACTGTTAGACAACTCATTTAACAAAAGACTTTTTTTTGGATCTCTTTTTATTACCTAAAAAATAAATCTTTTTAAGAGAGATAATTATTCATCAAGTGTCTCAGCCTTCCAGAAAAATGTTCCCAGTTCATTGATGGCAAACTCAAACAGGTTTGAAAAAAATCTCAATATTAAATACGGATATGATGCAAATCAGTTCAAGGTGATTTCTGGTTAGCTGTGTGCTGACAGGCTAGCTAATGATATCCTCTAAGAAGGATTACCTCTGAATGAAAGTGTATGGCTGAAATATGAATGTAAAGAAAAAAAGATTAAGTGTCTTTTTGAAGTTAATTTAATCACAGACCTTTGATATCTTTCTCCTTTTCATTCTAAGAATGCTATTGATCATTATAACCAGAATTTGGTGTGTTCCATTTATTTCTTCCTGACACATCACATTACATACCTGTGAGATGTCTGAGTTTCTGCCTATAGGTTTAAGTTTTCTCAACATACATTCAGGAGAGACTATAGCCCTCAGATATTTGTGAAAGTAATTTGAAAAATAAAACCAAGGTGGTAGTTTTCTTCCTTATGAAGAAATGATTTATTGTGGAAGGGTTTATTCGATTATGAATGAATTTCAGTCACCAAATATTTACCAAATGTTCATCATAAGCCAACTTCTAAGGTAAGTGCTGAAGACATAATGATTTACTTATTAAGGTTATTCAACAGTTTTATAGTATAGTAGCCCCACCCTTAATATGGTTTCATTTTCCATTTTCACTTATCTGATTCTACCTGCTATCTGAAAATATTAATAAATGGAAAATATCTGAAATAAACAATTCATACGTTTTAAACTGCATGTTATTCTGAGGAGTGTGATGAAATATTGTGCTGCCCTGCTTCATCTTGTCCCTGGATGTGAATTATCCCTTTGTCTAGTGTATCTATGCTATATACGCTACCTGGCCTTTAGCCATCAATGTCATCTATTTCTGAGATCCAGCCATCGACATCCTTATGGCTCAATGATCCAAGATCACCTGAAGCAGATGATTTTCCTTCTGACATGTTGTCAGAAGGATAAATGGTAGTCTACCGCTATGTCACAAGACCTACGTCATTCACCTCGCTTTGCCTTATCACATAGGTATTTTGTCATCTCCCATAATCACAAGATGAAGGGTAGGTACAGTACAATAAGAGAGGGAGAGAGACTACATCCACATAACTTATATTACAGTATATTTGTATAATTGTCTATTTTATTATTTGTTATTTTTGTTAAAACCTTACTGTGTTTAATTGATAAATTAAACTTTATTATAGGCATGTATGTATGTATATATATGAAAAAGTATAGTATATATAGAGTTCAGTACTATCCAAGGTTTACGACACCTGCTAAGGAAGTATCCCCTGGCAGTGAGGGGAGACTACTGCACTCATTATATACTAGGCATCTTAACAACCAGCAGATCTGCTGTTTGAACTCAGAGAAGTTGTTTCCAGACTCTGCATTAGAAGTTCCCAAACTTTTTCATTCATGACACTTTGAGTGTCTTGGTAATTTATTTAACGATGTTACAAGACCAAAAGAAACATCCTAGTGTTTCATTAGTACGTATTTAGGTCTCCAAACTTAACAATACTAGTGTATGTTGTGCCTGACAGATGTCTCTGTGTTTTTTTCAAATATTAAAAAAAAAATTTGGTACTCGGTGTATACGGAATGCCTCAGGGTGCTTAGGTACACTAAAAATGCAGATCTACTTATTTACCACTACACATGCTGTTTAAATATGAAAGACAGTCTACTCTCAGTCTAGGTCAGCCGTATTCATTCAGTTTTAAAATTTCTTTTAAAGGCTTAAAGTAATATATATATCAAATATAACTTCAAAAATAAAAATGAAATTATGATAAATATGTACAATATTAGTTGTCAATCATGGTCTTTACCGATACATTAGAGTATGTCTCAAGAGTTGACAGAAGTATTATAAAAACATTTTAATATGAGCTAAGGTATCCAAGTTTGGGGGATAATGTACATTTTAAGTTACCACTAAAATATACTTTCTGCATGCTTTAGTTAATAGAGGGAATATACTCTCATATGTTTATCCAGCTCGTTGGCAATTGTGCATTAATATTTGTATAAATAATGCACTCATGACTATAGGCACTGTACACTGTTCACTGTAAGTCATAGTTTTGCAGAAAAAATGAAGTCAAGAACCACTGTTTAGAGTTACAAAAAGATATCACAGAGTGAGGAAGATAAGAACATAGGCTTTTAGATATGGGACAGATGGAGTAGAATCCTGAATCAACCAAGGGCTGATTGGTTGATTCAGAGGGCACAATAAATGTACGACTATAGACAAGCTACTAATTGTCTCCTGGATGTCAATGCTTCATCTGTAAAATGGGTCATACAATACTCAAATTGCAGCTCATTATTTTGATTTTAATAAGATGCCTAAAATGCTTACTGGCATTTTATGAATTCTATTCTGGCATACTTTATGAATAAAATAAATGTTGAATAAATGAAATAAAGAAGTCATATAATATAAACGTTATTGTATGAAGTATCATAGTATTTCAGGGAGGAAACTACTTACCACTGAAGAGGTCAAAAAGACGTTATATGACTGGCTTTTAAGGATAACTTAAGAGTAGCGACTTTCAAATTCTGTTACCATGACCAAATAAACATGCGTTTTAGATGCTTTATTAAAATGTTGTGTTCATATAATTTTAACAAATTCAAAAGATGCATTTTCTATCTATATTTGATGCATCTGTTTAAAACCTACTAAATTATTTTTCACATCTCTTAGTTTGAAAGGCATTGATTTAAATCTTGGGCAGAGACTGAATTGAAGCCTTAATTTAAGAATCAAATAGTATCTAGGTAGGGACTGATCCTTCTTTCCAAAAGTATGGTGGGCTAGGTATGCTACAGAGATTGCCACGGAAACTACTAAGATCTGGAATAAATTACAGTAACATTTATGTTTTACATTAATGTGTTCACTAAAATTAAGAGAAGATTGAACATTCATGGGCAAGAAACAGACACAATTGTGAGCTGAACTATAAGCAGAGGGCAATAAGGAAGAAACAAGGGAGAAGAAAAGGGTATGGTGCATTGTGCCTGCCATGAGGGCACAAGCCCATGTTAATGTTAGTGAGGGAAAACAAAGGATTCTAAAGGCATGACAAAGTGAGAAAGATCTTCCAAAGATTCTGTGAATAAGCTGAAGCGCACAGAAAAGCTAAAAATATTCCAGGTCATTTGTAACTATTGATTGAACAGTAGGATAGAATTCATCATATTCACTCTGGTGAAAAACACTCCTATGTATTTTGATAGATGAACTTCAAAACCAAATGTACCAAACATGTTAGGAAACAAGACACCATGAGTAAAAGTCAGCAGGAAGGAAAAGGGAAAATAATTTAAAAAAAGATTTAGACCACCAAGAACATCAGATATTGGAGTTATCAGATAAATAATACAATATAATTATGCATAAATTAATGAGACTAAAAAAGGCAAGGAAAATTTCATGAAAATGGCTGATAAAGACATGAAAAGATGTTTAAACTCATTAATAATCATGGAAATTCAAATTTGATTAAAATGAATTCAAATTTACACAAACTAGATAAGGGAGAATTAAGAAGTATGACAATGTTATGTGTCAACAAAAATGTGAAGCAATTGAAACTTTTATACTCTCCTGGTATATATGAACTGCAAGTTGGTAGAGTAATTTTATTAAATAAATGATAGTAACAGAGTTGAACATGTGAATACAACTTGGGAATTTTACTCTTAGAAAAACTTGAATGATATCTAATAAGAGTAATCCACAAAAATAAGACCTCAAGTTTTGCATCCTCAGTCTTAGGGCAGAGAGGAAATAAACCTTCCATATATAGAAGGGGAAAGAGGAAATTTGTCTAGATGATGGAGAAAATTTGCCTCAGGCGTGAAAAAACACAGAATCAAGCCAATCTTTATATAGGTTTTAAGTTCAAAATCAAGCCGCCAATGTTGTGCAAAACGAAGAACAAAACCAAACAAAAACCTCACTAGCCAATTTAAGTGATCTTTCTGTTGGTAGTCCTCCCATCCCTGCTCATTAGACTTGTATAAGTAAATGTAGAGCTCTAGAGGAACTTATGCTTCAGTTGAGTCTTCTAGTAGTTTCCACAGAAATGATCTCTGAAAAGACTGGGTATGTTTTCCGGTACAGAGGTTTCATGCATGGACTCTCCCACAAGAGTGATCTTCCCCTTGCTATTGTTGAATGCCTAACCTCCCAGCAGTAGACTGACGTTGAACAACAGATCCTCTACCATTCCTGGAGACCTTTTTCATTCTGGAGAGGCCACTGAGTCTCTCTTACGGAAGGACACCTGCACCTAATATGGGTTTGCTTTCCCTCCCCACAGTACTTTTATTTTATTTGATATTTTCAGTTTAAGGTGGGAATATAATAGCAAATGAGGATGTGATAGGCCTTATCAAGTAGAAGGAAAAACTGATGTGGAAGAAAAATGGGAGAACTGCCACAGTCAAGTCCATGAACAATGAACTACACATTGGGGTGACTACTAATTCTTGAAATGGCAAAGGATTAGGGTTACGAATAGTTGTAGTGGATCTGGAGGTGTCCTGCCTTCATCATGTTTACCAGAAGGTATGCCCATCCACCAATTGTGGAAGTTTTTTCTGCTAATAGCTCACACCTATCCCCTTTTCTGATGTGTCACCTATAACCTAGGCCAAACAGAAGCCTTATTGCCCTGGTAATTGCACAGATATACCTGCGACTCCCAAGAGCCATCCAGGCCAATGACTGAAGCAACTCATTCCAGAGTTCCTTTCAGGAAAGACTGAAGCTGCTTCCTGGCTGATATCCCTTTCTTCCTTGGCTTTTTGCCCTGCCCCATTCTGCCTCCCTATGGCCTGTTCCTAAGCTCTTCCTCAATCAATCTCTTGAGAATCTCCTTCTCAGGTTCTACCTCTAGAGAAGCAAAACTAAGATGAGAATTTTAAGGGACTTACTTGTTCAGATCCCTATTTAACATAGGTTCTATTTACTAAAAATCTCTTAATTATTTGCCTGTATTCTTGGCAGTCTTTCTGCCACTCAGTAAAAGAAAGCCATAACTTTTATTTCAGTTGAGTCCTACCGTGGTATATTTTCCCAAGGCGAGAAACTGTTTGGAGTATACGCAAGAGTGGAAAAAGGATTAATCATTATACTGATTTCAGGGTAGCCTCCTTTAATCATTATTCAAGGTACCATAAACACATCAGATTTTTATTTTTCCCTTTGTGATGTGTGTGTGTGTATCAGATGGATGATAAGATAGATAAGTTTGGACAAATAGATGATACATAATTTAAGAGTTATTTCTGTTAAGTCTGTGTTTTAGCTTATATTGGAAAATTGTTTATTCAGGAATTTGAAGAATGTGGTGATGAATCACAATTGTTTATTAGTACATCTTCTATCTCTGAATTATTGCCCAGTAATTCATTGCACTTGAAGAAAAGTTCACTGAGAGCAAATCAAAGAGAAAATTGTATGAAATATTTAGTCTTAAAAATGACTTCCTTTTCATATATTTAAATATATTGCAGATAGCCTCAAAATTCATCCCAAGAACACTTTAACTGGAGTTAAAAGCACCTTCTAACAGCTTAAGCACTTAATGATGTTCATTCTTTACAGTTGAATTTGAATATTTCCTAAGACTTCTAAATTTTGCAAGATACAATGAACAATATCCACTTGAAAAAAAATTACAATTGAGTTTCAGATAAAATAGTAAGATGGGTAAAACTTATTTTGTTATATCACAACATTATCCAGAGTCAATTATCTGTTTCCACCTTATAAAATATTTAATATTTTTAAAACCTAGTAAGAAAAATAAAAATGTTTTATGTGTCAAACATTGTGTTTTAATAGTCAATATATTTATTTTAACTACATAGAAATTAATGTAGTAATTTTTGAGTTTTTACAATATTGTTGTTAATCACTTTTGAAGGCCCAAAACCAGACAGACAGGCACACATTTACGACAAGAATACTATAAGTTTTAGCATATTCCTTGCCCTGGTACATGAAAATATTCTAGCATTTATTATTACAAAGTAAGTAATAAAAATAGCATATATATTTGTCTTCTTATAACTTATTTTTCAAAAGATAATTTAATTACACCCATTTGATTTTAATTCTGATAACTTTGTTTATAATCTATTTACAAGATGCATCTTTTATTTTAGAATAGTTTTAATGCTATTACACAAAATATTTTTTAATTTAATAATGTGGATGGTCTTTGAGCTAAAATAAGCCTGATTCGGGTGGTAAGTTGACATAAAGATTGCCCTTGCTAATTAGGTTTGATGGCAGATAAATTGAAGAAGTTAATTGAGTCAAATCTTACATCTCCACTGTTTTGATGGCTATATATCTATGTATCTATATCCTTATTCCCCTATTATATATCATTTATCAATCTATTAATTGATCTATGACCTTCAATAAAAGAATATTATAAAAAAAATGACTTGGTAAGTTGTAATAGAATTAATAATATTTGATTTTTTCAACCTTTTATAAATGTATGAGTTTAAATGAGGTGTCATTATATGAAACTCTTACATGCAGTGTCATTATTTGATAATGACAAAAAAAAATGGAAAGTATGGAAAAGCTATTTTGTGTTCTTTCCTGAAACTTATTACGAGACAAACTTAATGACTGGCTAATACATCCTCTTATATGGCAAGAAGCTTATAATTTTTTTTTGCCTGAAGCAGCACCAGACCTGATAAATTTTTTAGCTGATAGATCTTTAAATGCTTTTTATTTTGTTTTGTTTGTTTTAATGAGAGATAGCCATGTGGGCTTTTTAAGCATCTATTTTGAAGAAGTTAAAAGAATTGAAAAAGAATATTAAAAGAAAACTTCTACTCTGACATATTAGCTAGAAAAACAAGATTTTTAGCATTTACATTTATAAAAACAAATCATCGAAAGAAAATTGATGCTGAACTTGTCTTTCTAATGTGTCAAATTCATTCATGAAAATATACACTTATTGGAAAAAATCCTTATTTAGCTTCTTCAAGAGACTCATTTCAAATAAAGCATTTTATGTTTACTAATTCCTTTTGAAAGTTTGCAGATTATTGCATTTTGATCAAAAATCATACTATTAGTAATGCCACTTCAGTCTAGGAGAATTTTTAAGGCTTATAATTTTACAGAAAAATAAAATAGAACACATCAAATTTCAAGGTACTACATTCTTCTAGAGTTATTTGAGAATACAAAGAGACAACAGATTTCCATGTGTAAGTCACATTATGAATTTTTTTTTCTTTGGAGATGAAGTCTTGCTCTGTAGCCCAAGCTGGAGTGCAGTGGCGTGATCTGGGCTCACGGCAACCTCCGACTCCGGGATTCAAGCGATTCTCGTGCCTCAGCCTCCAGAGTAGCTAGGATTACAGGCACGCGCCACTGCACCCGGCTAATTTTTAGTATTTTTAGTAAAGATAGGGTTTCACCATGTTGACCAGGCTGGTCTTGAACTCCCGACCTCAGGTAATCTGCCCTTCTCGGCCTCCCAAAGTGCTAGGATTACAGGCATGAGCCACCGCGCCTGGCCCACACTATGGATATTTATGCGTGCAGTAAATCTAGTGAAATAATTGTAGGAGGAAAGCAGCATAAATATTGTGAATGTTAAAGGAGTGCTTTCTCGTGGTTACTATGTTTTCCCTCTAGTGCATGATTGAGGATGTTCAATTATTTTTGTTGAAAGCAGTAATTAAAGCCACTTGACTTGTAACAGAATACGTTGCCTCATCTTTACAGGCAGTATATTCTATCAACAACATTTTGAAACTTTTGTTTTGCTGCACAGAGATGATAAACCTTCAGCATGATAAAATTTGGCCTGATGAGAAATAACGTGTCTTTCGTAAACTGGGAAAAGGGTGATCATTAAAGAGAAAGTGGAAAAAGAGACCAGTAGGATGTCAGGACCTCAGGCCTTCTCAAGCAGATAATGTTTACAAAGAAGTACGTAGGCAGATTGAGGATTCTGACATTGATTAGCTTAAAACTATGCCCTTGCTAGGAATGTCTTTGTGTACCCATAGGGTTACACATAAACCAGTTGTTTGGTAGACCCCAACCCTAGGATAATCATGTAGGGTGACCAAGACCAAACATCATTTTCAGGTAAAAAAGTAATCACTTTAAATTGAACCAACATATAATTGTTTGTTTTCTCTAATACATTTCAGTAACTGAAGTTGCATATAGGGTAACTGGAGAGTTACATTTAAATGGAATGGAGTTTTGCCCTGTGAGAGAAGGGTGGCGATTGAAGGTGTAAAGCAGGTATTAAATCTGTAGTGAATTAATCAGGAAATGAAAACATTTCAGTGATGAGGGCCAGTGAGGTAAAAATTGTTGGAGTTGGGATACTGGAGAGAAAATACGAGGTTGTGGCATTCAAATGGGAAGTTTAGAATTTAGGTTATGTAAAACATATGTTTCGTGCTATCTTGGTTACATCCACACAAAATAATCAATTTGTGGTTGCACAGAAGGCCTTATAGCCCATTAAGGGACCTTAGTTCCTTACCCTCATTTTACAGATGAAGACTTAGCAATATTAATGAGAGGATATGGCCTAAAATTTTGTCAGAGGAAGAACCAAAACCAGACCTTTCTGATTATCATGAGTCCTTGCCTTTTTTTTTTAATGTTTCACCTGATACCTTTTACTTTAATATCTTGCTTTCATGTTATATATTCCTACCAATCCCCATAGAATTTAAATTTTCCTTCCCATAAGAATACAAATGGAGTGAATTCTTGAAGTTTTATTCTTGCATATGCAGAAATAGCCTTAATGGTAATAGTTTTGGTCTGTTATATCCCAATGCCCTGGAGAATCAGAATCCTCAAGCATGTCAATATTTTTCATTAAAACTTTTCTGAAAGCGTCATCTGCAAATATTGCAAAGTGACCTAATGCATGTAAACAGGTAAGAATCTATATAATCAATCATAAATTATACCTGCCTCCTTGCCCAGTAGTGCTTTGAAAATGAAGTTTTACACACACACACACACACACACACACACATACACACACTGCTGTTTGGAATGTAAGACTGTTGGTTTTTAATGGAATTAAATACTCCAGAATTTGCCGAGAAATATTCATGGTGTTTATGGGGAATTAATAGTTTCTAGTTATGTTCCACAAGTGTGATTCTAGATTTCAAAGAAGTTCAAAGAAGATAACTTTGTTTTATGGGAAACTTTGTTTTCATCTTCAATAACAAATATAATGAAATTATAGTTTGTAACATTCTTATCTTGCTTGATTATTGTGTTCATGAATGTTAGCAGGTACAACTGGGAGGAAACAGGCACAGTTTGTGAGGTCATAAAGAATTCAGTCTTCATTTGCATGTTTCCCACCAAAAGAACAATTATTAGTTACTATTTTAAGTACATGAGACTTTGTACTGCATTAAATTCTTATGACTACAGAAATAAGTTGTTCATACGTGGCTTGATGAAATACAATCTTCTTCAAACATAAAAACATTATCAGTTTGCATTGGAGAGAACTCTATTCCAGAAGAAAATCCCCAGACTACTCAGTGAAAATAGCTTCTCAGAGTGACATACTGAATTTTATTTAGATTGTACGCATTTTTGTTACATTGTAAGAGTTTCAAGTTAAACAATTGTTGCAGATAGAATTATTTATAAATTTTGAGATTTTAAGGAACTAGAAATTTCTTACTACCTTTCCATATTTGCTCTTTTTTTCCATGCCAGTTGATTATTATTTATATTTCCTAGTTTTATTGAACTATTACATGCCTTTATGATTTTATTCAGTTTTAAATGTATTCTCAACAATGGGTCAAATTTCAGTGTCTTCATTGAGTTTATTTAAGTGCATATAAAGAATAAAGATCTGTAAATTTTATATATTTTTTCATTTTGTTTTTTTATTGAGGTAAAATATACATACAAAATTTACCACCTTTACCCTTTTGAAGTATACATTTAAGTAGTAATAACTACATTTATGTTCTTTTGTTTCCCTTAATTTTCCCATCCTTCCTATCCTTCTTGGCCTCTTTTAATCACCAATCTATTCTCTATCTTCAAAAAACCCACTTTTTAATTTGCCACATATGATTGAAAGCATGAAATATTTGTCTTTCTGTGCTGGGTTTATTTCACTTAACATAGTAGCCTCTAATTCCATCCATGTGGCTGCAAATGGGAGGATGTCAGTCTTTTTTATGGCCAAATAATACTTCATTGTGTATATGTAGCACATTTTCTTTAACCATTCATCTGTTGGTAAGAACTTAGGTAGATTCCATATTTTGGTTATTATGAATAATGCAGTGAACATGGGAGTGTAGATATCTTTTCAATATGTTGATTTTGTTCCTTTGGTGGATATATACCCAGTAGTGGAAGTGCTGAATTATATGAAATTTTTATTTTTATTTTATTTTAGTTTAGTTTAGTTTTTTGAGGAGTCTCTACACTATTCTCCATAGTGTTTGTACTAATTTGCATTCTCACAATACAGAATTTACATTCTCACAAAATTTACATTCTCAGAAAAGTTGTAATGAAAAATATTGGCATGTTCACATCAGAAACTTTTTGATCCATGCCATTTTAACTGAGGTAAGATGATATATCATTGTAATTTTGATTTGCATTTCTCTGGCGATTAGTGATGTTGAGCACCATTTCATATACCTGTTGGCCATTTATATGTCTTCTTTTAACAAATGTCTGTTCAGATCTTTTGCCTATTTTTATTTATTATTATTATTAATAATAATAATTTCAGATGGAGTCCTGCTCTGTCACCCAGGCTGGAGTGTCATGGCATGATCTCTGCTCACTGCAAGCACCGCCTCCTGGGTTCACACCATTCTCCTGCTTCAGCCTCCTGAGTAGCTGGGACTACAGGTGCGCATCACCACATCTGACTAATTTTTGTGTTTTTAGTGGAGACGGGGTTTCACCACATTGGCCAGGCTGGTCTCGAACTCCTGACCTCGTGATCCACCCACCTCTGCCTCCCAAAGTGCTAGGATTACAGGTGTGAGCCACTGCGTCCGGCCTGCCTCGTTTTAAATAGTATTATATATTTAAACTGGTCTTGAGCTTCCCAAATTTTGATGGATTGAATTAGTGTTTCATAAATTCAAACAGAAACACTTTTCTTTCATCAGGATTTCTTTTAAAATCAGCAGTTGTGTGTTGGTTGTTCCACAAGCCAGCAATGTCAGTAGACAATTAGATTTAAGCACCATTTTACCCCCCAAAAGTTTTTTACTTTCAGAAGATACATAACGAAAAGAGGTAGATGCAAATTTTCACCCTTGTAGTTTGTCAGGATAAGGCACTTTATTCACCTATCCATTCATGATATGGTTTGGCTGTGCCCCCACCCAAATCTTATCTCCCATAATTCCCACGTGTCGTGGGAGGGACGTGGTGTGAGGTAACTGAATCACGGGGGCAGGTCTTTCCCGTATTGTTCTCGTGACAGTGAATAAGTCTCAAGAGATTTGATGGTTTTGTAAAGGGCAGTTTCCCTACACAAGCTCTCTTGCCTGCCCTTCTGTAAGATAGGACTTTGCTCCTCATTTGCCTTCTTTCATGATTGTGAGGCCTCCCCAGCCATGTGGAACTGTGAGTCAATTAAAGCTCTTTCCTTTATAAATTACCCAGGTATGTCTTTATTAGCATCATGAGAACAGAATAATACAATTCACTCATTCATTCATTCATTCCTTCATTCATTCATTCATTCCTTCCTTCATTCATTCATTCAACAAATATTCAGTTAATTCTAGAAATATTGTACAGTGTTAACACCTTCATTCTAGTCCAGTAAGCCTAATTATTAAGTACCAGTCTAGTGGAAGATATTTAAGAAAAAACAATAGTCACTGTAAATTTTGTTGTGATTCCTGGTGCAGAAAAGCCACACAGCAAATGTAAACCACCTTAAAGGGAAAATAACAAATATTTTTTGTCAAAATTTTATTTATTCCTTAAACAAAAGGTACATGTTTAGAAGGAAATAAGACTGTTAATTCCATGCTAGAGCCCAGTGGAAAAATTAGGGTGGCCAGCATGTGCTGAAATATCAATAAATGGAAGCACCACAATATGTTATGGGAGATATAATGTATTGACTGAAAGTAAAACTGAATAAAACATGTTTCTCTCAGAGCCAGAGAGCAGCAAACACAACTGAAACAGGCAATTAAAATAAAATTGTGTTGTCTTATTTACAAAAAATCTAGATAGTAACCAGTCATGAACATTTTAACACTAGTAAAGAATTAGTAATGGAATTTCAGAAAAACATACTCAATGTACTTAAGTATAATGGACTTTTTCTTTTAAATGATGAGCTAATTGTCCCAGGGCTTTACATTAAGTAATTTTCTAAAACCTAATGCTATCAAATTTCCAAACCTCTTCATCTAGTTTATATAAGTTCATATAAAGTATATATTCCTGCATATATATCCTTTTTCCTCCCACACTCTTTCCTGTGCAATTTCACTGGCCTTTAAATTCTCAGTCCTTGCATTCTGGGGACATTTTACTATGTACTTGTGTACCTCTGACATTTGAATGATAAACACAGTCACATACAAAACAATGCTCAAAGATATGCAATTTTCCTAGGAATGTAAAAATCTGTTAGACTATTTACCAAAATGTGTTATAATAACTACCATCCTAACCTGCTCTTACACCATGCAGGAAAATAAAACAGTCAACTCAGAGAGAGAAGGACCATGAATTGGGATGTACGTGGTCCCCTACAAATGTCTCTGAACTTCTGACCTCCTTTATTCTACTGGTTCTCTACCTTCCCGTAACAACACAGTGATGACAATCATACTACCTCTTCTTACACCGAGTGTAAGAAATATATCTAAAAATCTAAAGGGTTTTCTTTGTTTAGTAATTCCATACTATTACATATGTTTAGAAACCTAATGGATCTTAATTACTTTGGTTCTTAGTAAAGAGTTTTGTATCTACTAAGCATGTTACCCATGTTACCCACTGTATTTCTCTAAATGATAATAGGTCACTGTGATGTCCTTCAAAGGAAGAAAATAATGCAAATTATTAAAGTTTTAACATTTTATAATATTTGATAATAAATATTTACAATATTTAAAGCATAATTTACCTAAAAATGATACAACATATTATAAGAAGATAATATTTTCTTTCTTTGGAAAATTAGACAAAGAAACAGAACTACTGTATCTATCATGAGGCAAGCAATCACTGGAGGGTGTCCTTGCATATCAGCTTAACTAAATAAGTAAGAACTATTAGACAGAATGTAGTTGAATTGAATTATTTTCTTCATGACTTGGTGTATTTACTTAGAGCAGTATTTTTCAAACTAGAATGAATCTTTGGATATTTACTCTAGTGGACACACAAGTTCTAAGTTATACACACTCATACAATAAGAAATTTTGCGTTTTAGAGAAGTAATCATTATAAAAAGTGCAATGCATATTTTAAATCAAGAAGAAATATTGTCACCAATATTTTTATTTTATGTGGATTTTAACACATATAAGACAAAATATAGTTATTGGAAAAGTGAGATAAAGCCTAATGAGCAGACATGCTAACATTTTCTTCTGATATTTCAGTAGAGGTGCACACAGCTTCCTTTGTAGACCATTGCAGAGGAATACAAATGGCAGTCAACGATGTGCTATGAGTTTATTGTATAGACCTGACAATTACAGATCAAGAATTGCCTAATATTATCCAGAAATTTTGTGTCCTTGTTTCCTGATGTGGTTCCTACTCCTTGGAAGATGGTTTTATAAAGTTAAGGAAATCCAAAACCCATCTTTTGACATGGAATGTTGCTTATTTGAGGGTTCATCCACTCATGGCCATGAACCAGTACCAGTTCACGGCCTGCTAGCAATCAGACCACATAGCAGAGAGTGAGCAGTGGGCCAGTGAAGCTTCATCTGTGTTTACAGCTGCTCCCATCACTTGCATTATCACCTGATCGCCACCTTCTGTCAGATCAGTGGCAGCATTAGACTCTCATAGGAGTGTGAACCCTATTGTAAACTGCATGCGAATAATCTAGGTTGTGTGCCCCTTATGAGAATCTAATGCCTGATGATCTGCCACTGTCTCTCATCATCTCCAGACAGGACCATTTAGTTGCATTGATTCTATATTATGGTAAGTTGTATAATTATTTCATAATATATTATAATGTAATAATAATAGAAATAAAGTGCACAATAAATGCTTGAATCCTCCCAAAACCATCCTTCTACCGCCAGTCTGTGGAAAAATTGTCTTCCACGAAACCGGCCCCTAGTGCCAAAAAGATTGGGGACCACTGGCTTATCCCATTGTTAGGTTGCTAAATATAAAGTTGGCACACACCCTTGAATAAACAGGAAGTTGTATCTCTACACTTGTGTTACTGATGTGTATAAACCATTTTATTGTTTATTCATTTGAAAGTAAACTAAGTGAAAGCAACTTTAACCTGAGTTCAAGTTGTCATTGTTCACATCAGTTCTTGAGTCCGAATAGATTTTGGGGCCTCTTTTAACTTATTACTATGGCTCAGTGCTGGTGATTTCAATGTTTAATTTGAGTCTGTATTTTAAATCAAATTTGTGCAAAGTAAGGCTTGACTCTGTAGGTTAATGAGAAACAATAGAGGGATGATAGATAAGTGGTAAGCTGGCACCACTTAAAGGCCAGCAAGATATACAAATGAGCCAGAAAGAGTAAGCATAAGCAAGCTGAACTGCAATGAATCTCTGTGCAGCAGATAATCCCATATTCATTGTTCATGTTACTCACAGGGTAGGCAACATTTAATTTAAGCAGCAATATCATTAATTACATTAGATTTCAATTATCACTGTGTGTCATATTTTTTAAAAGAAACTTGTAAAATGTTCAAATTTGAAAAATACTAACAAGGGCATGACTAATAATATAATTTATATTAAATTGCATTAAGATTATATGATAGTATTAAGCCAGGTACAGTGGCTCACACCTGTAATTCCAGCACTTTGTGAGACCAAGGAGGGTAGAGGGCTTAAGCTCAGGAGTTCAACCCCAGCCTGGGAAACACAGTGAAACAAAGCCTCTACAAAAGATATAAAAATGAGCCAGGCGTGATGACTCATGCATGTAGTCCCAGGTACTTGGGAGGCTGAATTGGGCTAGTTCAGGAGTTCAACACCAGCCTGGGAAACGTGGCAAAACCTCGTCTCTACCAAAGATATAAAAATGAGACAGGCATGATGGCTCATGACTGTAGTCCCAGTTATTTGGGAGGCTGAGTTAGGAGGATCAACCTGAGCCTGGGAGGTTAAGGCTGCAGTGAGCTATGATCATGCCACTGCACTCCAGTCTGGGCAACAGAGTGAGACCCTGTCTCAAAAAAACGTGTAGTATGAGCTTATAATATGAAGAGTAAAACAGCTATAGGCTCCAAAATTACTTGTAATCATCTAAGAGTGATGATGATGTTGATAGAGCTAACTTAATTTGAAATGACTGTTGACTGGAGGTTATTTCCAATTTAACTTAAGTTTCTCAACCAGGGAACAACTGAAATGATTTGTAGTTTCATAAAGCTTTGTGAAAGGCCATTTCATTGTCCATAGGAAATAAACTTGAAATCGGATTCCCTCTACCAAGTGTATGATAGAATGCCACTTTCACAATGTATCATCCAACTTTTATTAGAAACTACTGTATCACCATAAAACCAAACTCTTCCCTGTATTTTTGGTCATGCTTTGAAAAAAAATATTTATTTTTTTACTATGATTTAAGCACAGTTTATAGACTGTCAAGACCATGACTCTTAACATTAATATGGTTTCCTTATTTCCAAAGACCAATTGACATTCTTTTATGAAATTTAAATTATAGAAAAAGAAATCCTTCATGTTTCTGTATGGTTACGGTCAGAGATCAATTTTGAAAACTGTTACAGTAAGTCCTAGTAATAACAACAGCAATAACAAATTTCGGTAAGAAAAAGGACCATTATTTTGGATGATTTTTTTCACTTTGTTGTATTTTTTCTTTCTGTTTCTCTTTCACACATTTCCCCAAACATACACGCTTGTGCATTGTAGTTACTTAAACAGGATGAGTTTACATATGTAAGTAAATTGGCATTATATAATCCCAGAGGCTGATGCTTGTTTTGGTTATAAGAAATGTTTTTCTCTGCAGCAAATGGTCCTTGGTTAGCAAATATATCAATGGAGGTACAGTGGTACAGTAGCCTGCCTGCAGAAGTACATAGATGGGAAGGAAGAGAAGACAGCGAAACAAAGAGGTTTTGAATTTTTCTTGGTAACAGATTATTTCAAACTGGCATTCTAGAATAAACATTAAGCCACTGGGAGGAGGAAGGAGAAATAGAGTCAGAGAGAGAGAAGAAGGAGAAAATGAGGGGAGAAAGAGAGTGATGAGAAAGAAGAGGGGAAGGAGAAGAGAAGAAGAATGAGGAAAGGAGAGGAGGAGAGAGAGAAGAAAGAGAACTGCCCAGCAATATAGCAACCCATGAGTGGCCTGCAGAAAAATGCCAACCTGAAAGTACTATTGGCAGACATCAGAAAATGTTGCTTATATTTCTGTATTATTTCTAACGTTTATAACTGAACCTTAGTTTATAGTACATATTGGTTCAACCATAGTACTTGAATGAGTAATTTTATACATGTATCTGGCATTGTTACTTGTAGATAGAAATTTTCCACTTAGCTATGCACACGCACTCATGCACACACACACATACACACACCAAAAAGGGCAGTGTTCAGATATGAGATACCTATTTATCTCCATGATGGATGAAATGAATAGATTAAATCATATCTATTTTTGAATGGAAACTTAACAATAATATATATACTATGTGTGCATGATATTCATCACTGTTGCAAGGCACATAAAAAGTATGGAATATTAAAGATTAATAATACTAGTAGGCAAATGTAAATATGTATATCTATAAGCATGTGCACATGTATATATGTTTTAAAATCATGAAAGGTCACTCAGAAGTCGACATAGAAAATACAAAATGGCTTTGAATCTATTTCATGTTCTGTTAATGAAAGATTGCTGACATAAAAAGAAAATCCAGAAAGTATTTATATTTATTTAAAATGAAACGAATGTAGAGCTCACAAAGGCAATGTGTCTCCTCTGTAAACACACAGAAATGACACTTTTACCTTTTCATAGCTATCCATCCACCTGAGCCATTACTGTCACTGAGGAATGTTACTTGTTAAAAGTTCCTTGTGTAATGTTAATGCTATTCAATCATGTTATTACCCTACGTGTATATTCTTGTATTTGGATGGCAAAGCAACTTCAATCGTACTATTGCCGATGAAAATGCAGTACATCTGACAATTTTTGTAATGGGTTTATTGCTACAACAAGGGCTTTCAAGTTAATCATTATTTTACTGCTTTTTAAGTTTGGATGAGCTAAATATCCTAGCATGATATTTTATCTTCTTTCTATGTGCTGTTTTCCAATACGTAAACAATTATGTTTGTTTCCTGATAAATGTTACTGTCCGTACCGAATTTTTAGAATATAGTTTAACTTTTCTCCCTCCATTCTTTTTTTTAATTTTAAGACATTTAAAATAAAGATGTGCTTTTCTACAGGACACAATGCTTTGAACTGATTTCTCCTGCTTTGAGGTAAAGGCAACAACGTTTGAATGTACCATTTTTCAGAAGCAGTTTCAATTTCAAGGTCTCTTTCAATTTCCTTTCCTTTCAGCATTAATGATACAAAGTGAAACTGTACTCCACAGGAGCTCCAAACTTTTATTATTTTTTAAAAGGTAGAGCAGTAAGAAAAGCTTAGCATTAAATTATATAATCTTAGCAGGTAGTAAAACTTAATTGTGCTTTTTTATTTAAAAAATTAAATGGTTTCAAAGAGTCAGAACAGATGGGAATAGCTGAAACTGTGGAAAGAGTTCTGAAGGTGCACACGCAGGCACACACACACACACGCTCAAAATTAGATTTATTGAGGCCAAAAACCAAACACATAGCTTTCCATTATCATATAGCACTGAACAGAAAAGTAGGAGGATATTCCTTAGTGTAATGATGAGTAACTCTCCAAAATGTAATAACTTTATCCCCAAGAACCAAAAGAAAACAAAAGTGATCAACTGAATTCTGATTGTACCAACAAGATGGCAATGTGAGAAATAATCATAACCAAAGTGAACAGATTAGAAACAGATTGGAAGAGACATTAAGTTACGTATGGAATGAGCAATATAATTTAATGAAATAAATGAAAGTTGTCTTTTGTCTCATTGCTTACAGAACCCCATCTCCATATTTATAGACATGCAAAACATCTCCTCTCCACATTGTGATTATCTTCATATGGAAAAGGGTTTCATACGGTACATATGTGACTATCCTTGGATGCAATAATTTACAAGGAGAATTACAAAGAAATACATTTGGGCTTCTGCAGGCTTGAGAGCTGAAAATACATACAGATGTGCACTAAGAACCTTACATTTGGGACAAACTCAAAGTTGTGAACAAAAATTATTAACCCAAGGAGTTCTATTCTTTTTACTTTAAAAAAACTTTTCTAGAGACATTTTTCATACAATCTATCTTTTCATTCGCTTTTTCTAGTCTTTCACTTTGCAATGTTATATCTTGGTTTCTTTTTTAAAAAGGGGGTACGTTCACATGTTCCTCTACTCTCCACTAGCCCTAGAAGTAAGACAAGTCATTTCAAGGTTTTCTAAACTCTTTAATTAGTAGTAACTAAGGGAAAGAAATTCCACACAGACACATGAGGAGAAGTTGCAATAGCTCTTATGACTTTTATAATAGTGTTTCTGGTACTCAGTCTTACTAGGTTAGCTCTCTCTAAAGCTTCAGTATAGGAACTAATTGGCATGTCCTATCTTGAGGGTTATTCCCACTACATCTCTGCAATCCTGTTATTTTTAAATATTGGTTTTCTTCTGTTTTCTCAGATAGTTCCCATTCCACTGTCCCCATATTGCTCCATAAAAGCAAGCCTTCATTGTTTATATCCTATAGAGACAAATACAGTGCAGTAATAAATAGTGGCTATTGAGGCATACAAATCATTCAAGGGGAATTAATTTATACTGTAGGGTAAGTGCTATATGGATGCCAATCACTGTGTTCCTTCGTCTTTCTACAAAAGTTGCTAGATATTCTCTTCATTTGTGCAGCCTAAGAAAAGTTTATGGACTTTAGGGTGAACAATTCTCAGCAGAGACATTCTGATGTCTCAATTTGGAAAAACTTTTCTCAGAAAGGAATTAACTCTATTTACTGCAAACTTCTATAACTCTTTTACATTGTGAAAATGAAAAATGCATTTTCATTTTGAGAGGTCAATACAGTACGCTTTAAGCATCATAAAAACTCTAATTGCAATTAAGTAAACTATTACTGATAATCTGTGAGAAATTCATAACCAAAATTAAAATTTAAGATAGCTGTACACACCTGAACTAAAATTCACATGAAATATTCAAGTAGGATAGAGTTTCCATATTTAAAATAGTTTATACTTTAAAATTTATGTCACGAATGCAAGGAGTAACAGGGAACTAATTGTGATGGTCCACATTAGATATGTGTTAAATATTATTGGGGAGGACGGCATCAATTTGGGAGTTTATGTAATGATAAGACTGATACCTTTTCTTCTAGCAGCAGTATTTCAAATGAACATTTACACACACACAAATATACACAAAGAGAGAGATACACAAAGTTCCTTTGTTCAGTGTAGTCCCAACATGGCATTTTTAAATATTTAAATTATTAAAACAATTGTTAAAATTACACAAATGACATTGTAGAAAGAAAATGAGCTAATTTTCTTCTTTCAACTAGTAATTTAGAATAATTTATAATTGAGTACATTGAAATAAGATATTGGAATCTACAAAGAACTTAAACAAATTTACAAGAAAGAAACAAAAAATCTCGCCAAAAAGTGGATGAAGGATATGAACAAACATTTCTCAAAAGAAAACATTTATGCAGCCAACAAACATATGAAAAAAAGCTCATCATCACTGGTCATTAGAGAAATGCAAATCAAAACCACAATGAAATACCCTCTCATGCCATTTAGAAAGGCGAAATAGGAATGCTTTTACACTGTTGGTGGGAGTGTAAATTAGTTTAACCATTGTGGAAGACAGTGTGCCAATTTTTCAAGGATCTAGAACCAGAAATACCATTTGACTCAGCAATCCCATTACTGGGTATATACCCAAAGAATTAAAAATCAATCTACTATAAAGACACATGAACACATATGTTCACTGCAGAACTATTTACAATAGCAAAGACTTGGAACCAACCGTAATACCCATCAATGATAGACTGGATTAAGAAAATGTGGCACACATACACCATGGAATACTATGCAGTGATAAAAAAGAATGAGTTCATGTCCTTTGCAGGGACACGCATGAAGCTGGAAACCATCATTCTCCGCAAACTAACACAGGAACAGAAAAATCGAACACCACATGTCCTCACTCATAAGTGGGAATTGAATAATTAAAACACACGGACACAGGGAGGGGAACATCACACACTGGAGTCTGTCAGGGGGTGATGGGCAAGGGGAGGGAGAGCATTAGGACAAATGCCTAAAGCATGTGGGGCTTAAAACCTAGATGACAAGTTGATGGGTGCAGCAAACCACCAAGGCGCATGTATAGCTATGTAAGAAACCTGCACGTTCTGCACATATATCCCAGAACTTAAAGTATAATAATAAAGAAAAAAGTAGACAGTGTTCAAAATTGCAGGCTAACAGCTAAACTACTTTTAAAAAGCATGGTGCCCTTAGTTGAAATTGTAATCTTGAAATAAATGATATTAAATGCTTATATGAGAGGGAAAAAGTGGCACTTCATTAATTAATCATATATTTTAGGAAGACATGGAAAGAACATCAGAATAAAATAAAAATTATAGACAGAAGGAACGCACAAAGGAAAAAGCAAACATTGAAACAGAAAGGGAAGGCAAAATAGTGAGGATTAAGAAAAGGGAAAATGAAGTGAGCTAATTTCTGTCTAATAGATCAATCAAGAGAGAAAACAAAAATGAACAACATTCAAAAAGAAAATGTGACATAGTCAACCGGTTTTAAAGTACAATAATGATCTATTATGAACAACTTAAAACTAGAATTTTTAAGCAAGGCAGTTGAGATATTTTTTGAAAATATAAACTGCAAATAACTCATGAGGACAGTAAGAGAAAGAATATACCATAAGCAAAACAACAAAGAATATACCATAAGCAAGCAAAGTAATTTTAACACACTTCAAAATTAAATTTTCAGACTCAGACCATTTTAGAAAACCTTTAAATAATAAATATGGCCAGTATTACATGAACTTCTAGAGGAAACAAAATATGCATAGAAAAAATGCCCACAAGAGATGTATGATCGTATTGATGTATTTAACTACAATAAATTAAATTGTTGTATGAATCAAATATCATCATTAAAAGATATAAAAAGACATGAAATATACCACTAGGAGAAGGTATATGCAAATGTATCAGGCATTAAAATACAGACTATATAAAGAATTTTTAAAAATTAATATAAAATATAAAAATAATTCTAAATTAAAATGAGGAAGAAGACATACAGAGTATGCAAACTGTATAAAAAATAAATAGTCATTAAGTACAAGAATAGCTATTCATCCACATAATCAGGAAAATGCAAAAATTGTAATGTTTGACAGTACCAATATTGGAGATAGTAAATACTACAAAGAAAATGAGTTTAGTGAGCTAGAGCTATAGGTATCGATGTGGGTGAACCATAGGAGTAAAAGAAAGAGAAAAAGCAATTTGAAGAAAATGTGTATGGTAGGAATATGTTTATATAAATTCAAATTTAAAACATCTAAAATACTAAGCAATTTATTGTTTAGGGATGTTTTCTTATGTGATACAAGTAAAAAGAAAGTTAAGAAAATGATACACTTGAAATTCAGGATATGTTTTGCCATTCTAGTGGTAGCAAAAAAGTGACATGATTGGAAAGGTGGTGGTATTATTCTCTATTCTAAACTAAATGGTTTGTGCCAAACTATTCTTCTTATTATCTTTTAAGTTATAGACATTGTTATATATACTCTTTAGAATGTAGGAAATATTTCAAAATTATAAAAATAAAGAAAATACATCAGAAGCCTATTTGATTTATTTTGGGGAGAAAAAGTGATGGGTAGAAGTGATCAATCCCAGCAATGCTCTAGAGCTAGGCTCAGAGTAGACATGAGTAATGATGAGTTGAATAAAAATAAAAGACAATGTCTATGGCTACATTAACAGTTTAAACTATTTTCTAAATGATAATAAAATATATTCTAGCTCGCTCAGGATTATGTAAACTAGTTGCCATTTTCCATGATAATTTAATTTATTGCAGGGCACCATGTGTATTTCTATAAGGAGCATGAAAATAGCAAATTTTTGGTTTTTCTTTTTCTCTTTGGTCATTTTTTAGATATGAAACCATTTTGTGTATCTTTTGCTGGTTATCATTATAGGAACACAGTGGCTTTAACTGAGGAGGTTCATTACAATCTGAGCCAATTAATTGTCTAATTAATTACAATTTATCTCGCCACAGAGATGACAAAGTATAGAAAACCAATCAGAAAATACCCCAGTGGACTTCCCCCAGGGCTTCTAAAGCATTACCATGAGACTTAAGGACTCTTATAAAAGACTGCTTTTTTACCTTTCTCAGACTTTGTTACCTTCTTACCAAAATACTTCTCAATACTTTCTTTTACCAAAATACTTCTTAATACTTTCTTTTCCTCATGTAGACAATTGCTACAACTTGACTAGTGAAATGGAACTCATGGACTTTAATTGTCTTCTTCCCTGGTGTTTCAAGAAATTGCTCTCAGCTCCATAATTATCTAATACTGTAAAGTAACCAAAGTCAGTGCTTATATTAGTATTAGACCATTACTATGTAGCTTGTTTTGAGTACTAATAAATTTAGGTAATGTCCAATTTTTAAATTAAAATTTAATTTGCATTAAAAACAGTAAAAATATTCTGAGCAGAAACTCTTCACATGGTCAGAGGCCTTGTTTGAAATGCATATTTTTAAAAATTAATAGCTGGTTGACACACAGGAAAGTGATATACATGAAAGCATGCCTAAAAACCACTTATTTCTAACAAAAAAATAGACATATTTGCAACTCTGTCATCAAGAAAATGAACACATTAAACCAAATAAAATTATTTCAATTGATCATAATTTCTAGGCAGAACAACTGAAAGTAAAGATTTAAGTTCCTTGTTGTCTTGACACTTAACCCCTATACAACACTCTAAGTTTAGGAATATTTGTGACACAGTGTCGGTTGGTACATCTCACATTGATGGTAGGAGGGGCTCATGTTGAAATTCTTATTCATCAAGGAGTCATAAATAGGAAGGAAAAAAAGAGTTCAAAATTCCAAATTCCAGACAAATATTGTAATTTCCCTGTTTCATAAACATTGTTCTCTTTTGAGTCAGGCATTCCTTTAATTTTCTTTCTTTGAGGACTTCTTGTACCTACTGAGCATTCATGCTTTCTTCCTTATAACCAATGAAAGGCATACAAGAGCCTCCTATCTCAGTGCATGAGGCATTTTTCCTCTATATGAAACTAACTTATCATTGGCTTATCACTGAATATTGCAAATACTTTATTCAATCTGTTTTTCTTCTTCTTTGATTTATTTCTATGTAATGATTACCATTACAATTGCAAGACTTAAGTGTGACGATTTCTAAGTATACACTAACAACCCGACGGGCCAGAAAATCTACATTTATTATTTCAGAGGTCAAATGTGGATGCCCATGGTAAATCATTAGACCTTAGCCCATTAAAATTATGAGACCATAAATCAAACTCCTCATCCTTCCAGCACCCTTAACTCTGTCTGATTCCATATATTCTGATGAACACATCCAGGCTAAAAACAGCAGTGATGACACTGCATTTCCAGTTTTCTTTTTGCTCCATTGGGTCCATATTCAAGTTCTGTCAATTCTACTTCTGCATGGACTTTCCTGATCTTCCCTTTCCATCCAGTTTGCCACCAAGATAAGCTGAGTCTATCTTACAGACCGAACTCTGTCTTAGCTACTTTACGCTCCTTCTCTCTTTAATGCTCACCAAAATATTCTGAATTAGGTTGCTTTGCACTGGTGTTACAGATATATGGTTTGAGGGTTGACGATATTAGGTTAAGGTAAACTAACAGGTGCGGAAGTTAAGATTCAAACCCAAGCCAAGCCATTGTCTTTTAAAAGAGAGTTTAAACATTCAAGACAGATAGTTCTGGGTTTGTCCCTTGTTCTGCCACTGAAGCCATATATTAGACAACTATCTTAATATTGCTAAGCCTCATTTTATTCATTCAAAGTGTATAAAACATTACTTCTTAATATTGTTGTGTGCTTGTAAATGATCAGCACCTTTTTAGCATATATTAATATACTCAATAAATACCTTATTTTAAGTTACAATCATTAGTATGATTGTATTATTGTAATAGATTCTTTAATTGGTCTCCTCAAAACTTCTCCCTGGCTCAAACAATATATTTTCCTTTAATTCCAACTCTGATCATGTTATTTTCTAGCTTAAAAATCCTGAGTGACTCCAGTGGTATCCTATTTTCAACAGAATGAAGGCTAATGTTGTATGACAGGATAGGGGCTTTATAGTCTGGCCACAAACAGAACCTATATTTAGTCTCACTATTTCTCATTTACCTTATAATTCAATTAACACAGGCAACTTATTATTCTCAAAAAGGTCCTGATATTTTCAGCCAAGTCTGAGCTTAGGCTGATCCACCGGCCTAGAATACACTGCCCAGCTATCGTTGCTACAATTCTGTCCAGTGATCACAGAGGACTCAAATGCCACATCCTCCATTAAATATTCCTAGTTCCTAGAGGAAGAATTACTGTCACCTGTCTTTGTTCCCATTGTGTGCAATAATGTTGGCATGGTATACATTGCATATTGCATTCTGCCTTGTAATGCAGATAATTGTGAATATGTCCTGTCTATACTACTGAAATCAGGAACTGAATACATATTTGTGTGAACTCTCTAATAAAGACTGATATACAAAGGAAAAGATTTTGCTAGTAAGCATTTTCTCAATTTTTTAATTCTTATTTTAAAATGTATTTTTATACAATTTTGGCAATTTTTTAAGTGTAGAATAACCCTATTTGCTTCCATAAACGAACCTTTTTAAAACAGATGATTTTTCCTTCCATTGATAAAGTGAAATGTGTGGTGCTACTTGAAAGAATTCAGAAGAAATGAAAACCTAGATTACTCACACTGAGATTTTCAATAAAAGAAGAAAAATTATGATTAAATATATCCTGTGCAGTAACTGTCCTCTTGAAAGTAAATCTGAGGTTGTCCGAGGTCACTACTGACTGCCAAAATACATGATAATAGATCTTCTCTTTTCAAACAAGTCAAATTCTACTTACTAAAACAATTTAATTGACACAGTGATACTCCTTGTTTACATGGAATATAAACCATTCTTATTATAAGCCCTTGATACTGCCTGCTTTTCTCCTTGATCAATTGAGGACTTTCAAATAGTACATCTAATTCGCACAGCTGGACACCTAAGGATTTCATGCTGTTCCAAATGTAATCCCTCCCTGACAAGGAAGACCTAGGGAGTTCTGTATCAGGATATCAAGACCATCATTTCTGGGAAGTATTGCTGATGGCTCCTCTCTCCTGCACAGGCTTGCTGTGACCAAGCTCCTAACTACCACATTCTCTGTCATGTGCACTATGTCAAACTCCACATTGTGATGTAATTGTCCAATCCCATATTTCCTCCAGGAGTAAGCCACTGCTGTCTGTGCCATTTTTCTCAAGATGACTGCTGCCCACAAAACTGAACTCAGAGATTTGGTACCTTCTGTCTACTACCGAATATCTTTGATAAATGCTGATTCCCACCAGTCCAGACCACTGCCCAGCTCTTATGCTACACTTGCTGATTGTATGCTGGGTCACCCGCCTAGAAACTGCCAGTAACTTTCAATTACTGCTTGCTTCACTGCCTGGCTGGGTCATCCACCCAATTCTTGCTGCCTGGACTCTTTTGCATTGCTAAATCTATACTGGCTGATATGCATCAAATCTGGATTCCATCTACCACAAACCAGACTTTGTTTTTCATCTGTAACTCTGAAAATGATTCAAACCTCATTGAGTCTGAAGTATGAAATATTCTAAAAACAGATTTTTTACTAGTTTACCAAATACAGCAAAACTTATTTATAATCATAAAATATAGAAAACTAATGCTTTCATTTACTAATGTAGCCCCTCATCTTCTGTGCTAATGTTCATAGGATAAACAATGTCTTGTTTTCTAAAGGCACAAACTTAGTAATCTTGAGGGTTTTTTTTCTCTCTCATCCAACCCTTATTCAAATTAGGAATCAAATTTTTAAATTTTGTTTTATACTAGGTTTCTTCTTTGCTGTTCATAGCAACCTGTGTCCTGTTTAATGACATTATAATTCTTGAACATATTTTGACTGGAATGTTTTTTCAGATATTTACATTACTAATAGAAGAGTCCTTCTTAAATATAGTAACCTTATCATTTTCTTGTTTAAAAAAGAGAAGATTTCAAATGGCTGTTGGAACTAAAACTTATTTGTCTGTATTTTCAACACCCTCTATTAACTGTTTTTTATATTTGTTAACTTATCATCTTTGTTTTCATCATCAAATTTGTACAATTTATTGCTTTTTCACTTTATAGTTTTGAGCATATGGTTTTCAACTCATAAAATGTATAGTAAAATAAAGGCATGAAAACATTACTGTTAAGAGATCATAAATTACTTGTATCTAGATCAAGCCTTAATAGCAGCCTAGGTTCAGATCCATTGAAAACACTACATAGGAAGGAAAATCAAACCAATTAGCCTGCTAGCTACTTATTTAGGACTCCAGGTTTATAATATAGATTTTGTTTTCCACTTTTGTTGTATATGCAAAATATAAAATCACTTGCTTCAAGATAAAGTTCAAAACTATCCTCAAATTATTCTTTCTTTAGAAAGTAAATCAGTTCTGGCCGGGCACTGTGGCTCACACCTGTAATCCCAGCACTTTGGGAGGCCAAGGCGGATGGATTACAAACAAGATCAGGAGATCAAGACCATCCTGGCTAACATGGTGAAACCTCGTCTCCAAAAATAAAAAATAAAATAAATAAAATAAATTTTAAAATACAAAAAAATTAGCCGAGCGTGGTGGTGGTTGTCTGTAGTCCCAGCTACTCGGAAGGCTGAGGCAGGAGAATGACGTGAACCTGGAGGTGGAGCTTTCAGTGAACCGAGATTGTGCCACTGCACTCCAGCCTGGGCATCAGAGCGAGGCTCCATCCCAAACAAAGAAGAAGAAAAAAAAAAGTAAATCAGTTCTGTGACTAAATGGTTCTGCTCTCACCAAACAGTTAAAAAACAATATTATAACTGTCAATTAAATATTTTTTAATCATTTGTAAGGTTGCTTATTACATTCTTTGGGGCATAACTAGATGTGTGAGCAAAACTGTTACCTCTTAATTTTGGAGTTGACTTATATACATAAAGATGCTAAGTGAGAATTAAGGTCATAATTATGCAGGGACTCAAGTTAAAAAGAAATAATGGGCTGCTGGAGTCATTAGGGGATGTGTCACATTCTTATAAAAAGTAGAACTTAAAATATGGGTAGATTTAGGAAAAGTGGTTTAGTAAAGGCACAGAAACTGAGAAAAATAGGTCGTGGTAGACATGAGATAGTCATAGTTGAAAACTATATAGTGGGCAAGTCTAACAAAAAACAGTGTGTATCGAGAAGTGGGAAGGATAGATATTGAAATGTAAATTTGAGCTGGCTCACGAGGAACATTGAAATAAGAAATTTGGTTTTATTAGAATAAACAGACAACCTACAGAATGGGAAGAAACTTTTGCAAACTATGCATCTGGCAAAGGTCTAATATCCAGTATCTATAAGGAACTTAAGCAAGTTTACAAGAAAAAAACAAACAACCCATTATGGGCAGATGACATAAACAGACACTTTTCAAAAGTACACATACATGCAGCCAATAAGCATATGAAAAAAAGCTCAACATCACTGATCATTAGAGAAATGCAAATCAAAACCACAATGAGATACCATCTCACACAGGACGGCTCCATGCCTGTAATCTCGGTACTTTGGGAGGCTGAGGAGGGCAGATCACTTGAAGTCAGGAGTTCAAGACAGCCCAGCCAATATGGTGAAACCCGATCTCTACTAAAGCTGAGTATGGTGGCACATGTCTGTATTCCCAGCTACTCAGGAAACTGTGGCAAGAGAATTGTTTGAACCCCGGAGGTGGAGGTTGCAGTGAGTCGAGATCTTGCCACTACACTCCAGCCTGGGTGACAGAATGAGACTCTATCTCTAAATAAACAAATAAATAAAAATAAAAGTCAAAAAATAACAGATGCAGGAGAGGTTGTGGAGAAAAAGGAATGCTTATATACTATTGGTTGGAATGTAAATTAGTTCAACCACTGGGGAAGACAGTGTGGCAATTCCTCGAGGACCTAAAAACAGAACTGCCATTCGACCCAGAAATCTCATTACTATATATATATATACACACACACACATACACCCAAAGGAATGTACATCATTTTATTACGAAGACACATACATGAATACAATCATTGCAGCACTCTTCAAAATAGCAAAGATATGGAATTGACCTAAATGTCTATTAATGGTAGACTGGATATAGAAAATATAGTACATATACACCTTGGAATACTATGCAGCCATGAACAAGAATGAGATCATATCCTTTGCAGGAACATGGATGTAGCTGGAAACAGATATGGAAACTAATATGGAAACAGAAAACCAAAAAACACATGTTCTCACTTATAAGTGGGAACTAAAAGATGAGAACACAAGTGACTCCCCATAGAGGGGCCTACTGGAGGGTGGAGAGTGGGAAGAGGGTGATGGCTTTAAGGGCCACAGTTATATTAACAGTTATATTAGCAGATCAAAACATGACCATATATCTGACTTAATTGATAGATAATATTTCACCATCTTTAAAAATATAATTAGTTTCTAGGAACTTATATACATGAGTAATCTTTCTCATATATCTTTAATTTTTAGGTATACAATGAAATTTTATTAATACACAAATGATAGCTACTGAAACTGAATTTAATTTTGATTGCCTTATAAAAGGACACTGATTTTTATCTCAGTAGCATTAGTTGGAGAAGAGAATGATCAAATGAAATAAGGCATGAATAATTCTACAAAAAAAAAGATATACAGAAGATAGCTTAGGCCAATTATAACTAAGTGTTAGAAATAATGAGCACTTAACTTCAGTCAAAAAACTCATATTCTGGCCGGGCACAGTGGCTCATGCCTGTAATCCCAGCACTTTGGGAGACTGAGATGGGTGAATCACTTGAGGTCAGAAGTTTAAGACCAGCCTGGCCAACATGGTGAAACCTCGTCTCTACTAAAAATACAAAAATTAACCAGGTGTGGTGGTGTGCATCTGTAGTCCCAGCTACTTGGGAGGCTGAGGCAGGAGAATCGCTTGAACCCAGGAGGTGGAGGTTGCAGTGAGCTGAGATTGTGCCACTACATTCCAGCCTGGGCAATAAATAGAGTGAGACTCCGTTTCAAAATGAATAATAATAAAAATAAAATAAAAACTAGTATTATTTTCAATGTATTAAAATTCTTTGCCTTAAAAGTACTTACTCTTTAACAGTATGATTCAGAATCTCTATCTCAAAAGAGAAAATTGGGCTCAGATGAAAATATGCCTTCACAAACACACACACACACTCACACAGAGACACACACTCGCACACACACACACACACACACATTGATAGAGTGAGGTGGTGCTGAGGATAAGGCTATGTCTGAATTTGTTGTTAATGCTCTTGCTATTCCAGTCTAATTGTGGGAGTGGCTAAATAAGAGTCCAATTAACCAAGATTTTTTATCCATAACACTCCTGCTTTCCTTAATTTGTTTTATTGAGGAACAGAATACCTCTTTCATACCTTGAAATAGGGATGACATTTGAATTTCAAATTCAAATAGGTATTTCATACAGATTGAAATATGTATGAAATACCTATTAAAATACCAATTGAATACCTCTTTTATACTATTTTGGAGTAATATAGAAAATTGTCAGTAACTATGCAACACCATTGTTCTAGAATTGGGGTAGAGTTTGAAGGAGAATGAAATTCTCTTTGTGCACTAGTGTATTACTGTTGTACTAACAGAAAAAGAAAAAAAAAAACCATGAGAATGAAGAATATGAGACTATCAAAACTTTTTGACACAAAATTGAAATTATTTCCGACAAAATTGTATTTATCCAAAAAATAAAGTCAAAAAGCAAAAACTGTGACTAGAACATTTTTTCTTTGGACATATAAGTAACCTAGTATGTAAAGAGTTTTCAATTCTCAATTCCAATCAAATTTCTCATATTTATTCACTAATAGGTCTGAGGGAAATATTCAAATTATAGAAGTTTAAGAAAAACACAGATAAAAATCCAGAAAGCTTATTTAATAAAATAATAGAAGAAAACTGCTCAAACCTAAGGAGAAATACAAATATTCAGGCAGAGGAAGGCCAAACAAGACTACACCAAGACATGTTATAGTCAAACAGTCAACAATCAAAGACAAAGGATCTTGAAAGCAGCAAGAGAAAAGCATACAAAATATGCTTAAAGGACTTGAAGAAGGCACGAATAAATGGAAAGCTTATCCCCACTGGTGAGGTAGAAAAATTATTATTGTTGAATGTCTATGATATCCAAAATGATCTACAGATTCAAAACAATTCCTATCAAAATTCCAAGGACATTTTTCACAAAAATAGAAAAAAAATTTAAAAGATATTAAAATGTATATGAAACTACAAAAGATCTGAATAACCAAAGCAATCTTGAGGAAAACAAATATACTTCAATATATACTACAAAGCTATAGTAATCACAACAGCATGATACTAGCATAAAAACAGACACACAGTCCAATGGAATAAAAAGGTGAGCACAGAAATAAATTCTTGCATTTACAGTCAATAGATTTTCAGCAAAGTTTCTAAGAACAGATAATAGGGAAAGGGCAGTCTCTTCAATAAATAGTGTTAAGAAAACCGGATATCTATATACAGAAGAATGAAATTAGAGCTTCATCTCACACTATATTCAAAAATCAACTTAAAATAGATGAAAGACTTAATTGTAGGACCTAAATCCATAAAATGACTAAAAGAAACCATAGAGGAAACCTCTATGACATTGGTCTGGGCAAGATTTTTTTAGATATGACCCCAAAAGCACAAACAACAAAAGTAAAAATAAAGAAATGGAATTACATCAAACAAAAAAGCTTCTATACAGCAATGGAAGCAACAGAGTGAAGAGACAACATAGGAAATGGGAGAAAAAATTGCAAACTATACATCTGATAAGAGGTAATAGCTAAAGAACATATCAAATTCAAGTAACTCAATAGTAAGAAAACAAATAACTCACCTAAAAAATGAGCAAAAGGCCTGAATAAACATTTATCAAAAGAAAACATAAATGACCAATAGGCTTATAAAAATACTCAACATCGCTAATCATCAGGGAAATGCATGTCAAAACCATAATGAGATATCACGTCATACCTGTTGGAATGGCTGTTATGAAAAGGACAAATAGTAACAAGTGTTGGCAGGGATGTGGAGAAGGGGGAACCCTCATATACACAGGTGGAAATATAATTAGTATAGCCACTATGGAAAACAACATGCAGATTCTTCAAAAAATTAAAAATGGAACTACCATAAGATCTAGCAATTCTACTACTGAGTATATATCCAAAGGAAATGAATTCAACTTATCAAGGAGATATCTGTACTTCCTTGCCCATTTAAGCATTATTTACAATATTTACTATATAGAATCAGCCTGCGTGTCTATCAGTGGATACATGAGTAAAGAAAATGGGATACATACACACAATGAAATATTATCAGACTTTAAAAAGAAGAAAATCCTGTAATTTGTGACAACATGGATGACCTAGAGGACATTATGTTAATTGAAATAAGCAAGGCAGAGCAAAATAAATACATAATCTCACCTTTTTATGGAGTCTAAAAAAATTAAACTCAAAGAAGCAGAGAGTAAAATGGTAGTTCCCAGAGGTTGAGAGTGAGGAAGTTGGAGAGATTTTGGCTAAAATACACAAAATTTCATGTTGATTGGAAGAATAAGTTGAAGAAACCTATAGTAGGTTCTAGTAGTAACAATGTATCATATTCTTGAAAATTACTAAAAGAGTAGATTTTAAGTGTTTTCACCAAAAAATGATAAGTATCTGGGATAATTAATTCCTATGTCATTTTGCTGTATTTCATGATTTACACATATTTCAAAACATCATGTTGTACATGAAAAATATATATTGTTTTTGCCAATAAAAAAGTAAAAATAAAAATAATTCTGAGGGAGAACCAGAAATAACAACAAAAGAGGCAGTAAAGAGTATTTTCTTCAAAAACACAGTTCAGTTAATATGTGTACATCAATAAATATTATACATTACTTCATATATAGGATATAATTCTATCCATAGGAACACACACTAATAAATATATACACACACACATAGCCTTTCTGATTCTCTCTCCATATGTGACACCGCTCAAGCCTTTGTTAAATTTCAATATTATTTTATTGTTTGGGGTTATGTCAGTTGAGATAGCCATCAGCAACTTTTGAATATTATTTTGAGCAGCAGTGAGTAACAATTTGTTTTTCTATCTGAGAAAAAAGTGAAATAGTTGAATTTGAGCTAGTTAAATTCATTTAGACTTACAAAGAACTTTTTAATTCATATTGTTCTTTAGCCTGAAACTTGGAAATGCTATATTTTTAGGGTGTGAAGAAAGGAACCAACCACTCAGAGAACCTTTTGAAGTAACTGGCCTCTTGTTAAGCCTATGATTTCAAAATTAAAAGAAAACTATCATTTATACTAATTAAAGAGAATAACACATACTCAAAATGTAAAAGAAAAATGAGAAAAATCTGGATGGAACTCAATTGTCGTCACTTTATCTTTTCTTAACAGTCTCGAAATAAAATATTTGGGTCACAGTCAAGCAGCGCTTCATAGGAACTTATGAAAAACAGAGTTCATTGGTTCACATAAACTTTGAAGGTTTTTAAAAAGTTAACTTATTCTACTACTTTCAATCATTTTGCTTTACAGTGGCCATCAGGTCTTATGATGAAAAAAATGTCCTGTTATTTTGAAGAAGTATCCAAATTTTATCTTTGAAAGATAAACACTTTAACAGAAGATCCCAAAAAGTCAATAACACCTTAATTTTTGTTTATGTGTTTTGCTAAAATTATTTACACACAAAATAAATTTAGCTATACATAGGATGAGATAGTCACAAGTAAAAGATCAGGTGAGAGACTGCATCAAGATTGTTTAAAAGATGATTATCTTCAGAATTGTGCACCTAATCTTGTGTAGCATAGTGGATTTATTTTTATTTAGTAGCAATCCCAGGCTGAATCTGTTATTCAGTCTCAATTGATCAAAACCTAGAAGTGCTATCAGTAACATTGCTGTGTTTTCCCAAAAAATGCAATAAATAAATAATATAGGTATAATAATGAAAACTACCTGAGGCCAACCCAATGCCACATTCCCTATAAAATGATTTGTTTTTGCTAATATCTGTATTTTCAGATATCTGAACATTTCATATGAGCAAATATTACGCTTGGTTGAGATTGTAGAAAGGTCTTGTGCTATTTCTCCATTATTCTATTTACACCACAATTTTCAAACCCAAGTTTGGCAGGATTTGGCAGGGTAAATAATCCAGAAATAGAGTTACATGGCTATCTTAGTCTCACTGTTACAAACTGCAGCATGCGCTACAATAAGGGAGGCTGTTATAAGTGGTTCTAAGTGGGATGGGAAAGACTTAAGAAGAGGCAAGGAGGCCAGGCACAGTGGCTCATGCCTGTAATTACAGCACTTTGGGAGGTTGAGGCAGGTGGATCACAAGGTCAGGAGTTTAAGACCAGCCTGGCCAAGGTGGTGAAACCCCATCTCTACTTAAAATGCAAAAATTAGCCAGACCTGTGGCAGGCACCTGTAATCCCAGCTACTCAGGAGGCTGAGGCAGAGAATTGCTAGAACCCAGGAGGTGGAGGTTGCAGCGAACCAAGATCACACCACTGTACTCCAGCCTAGATGACAGAGCAAGACTCTGTTCTAAAAAAAAAACAAAAAAAAAAAAAAAAAAGAAAGAAAGAAAGAAAAAGAAAAGAAGAAAGAAAGAAAAACGAGACAATGAGATTAATTTCACTAACTCTTTGGGGTATTTTAGCTCTATCTCATTCTGAAGCTTCTAGTGTGTGTTGTATGTGTGTGTAAAGAATGGTTAAGTCTTGGTTCAAGATTTTTCTAAATGGCTATTTTATTTCAACTCTACTGCATCTTAAAACTTTAGTGATTAGTAATCTATCATATTTGGAATATTTTACCAGTACCACATTGTGAAACACAAATTTTGATGTTATTTATACATATGCTTACCTTCACATCTTTGACATTCATCCTTGTTCCCTCTTTCCCAACAAATATATCATCAATGTCCACAAGGATGTACCTGTCCAAGGACAATGTCAGCCTCTTCCCTGACAAGAAGGATATGGCATCTATGAAGATGAGCTTGTGCAGCCAAAAGTTCAAGTTGTTGCCAAAAAGTACTCGCTGAATTCCATCATGAAGCCCCAGATCCTGAATCACCGTTGCAAAGAGTTTTTTGCTAGACAAGGATGAAAGGGATTTTTCTGTCTGTAATTCAGTTAAAAGTACAGGCTGATAGGTTGAATGATTATATTGGAAAATAGTCCAGTCTTCCCCAGGAAGAGGGCCTTTCTCAACCTTGGGGGCTTTGGTAATATGCAGCAAAGGAGATTGAGGGTTAACAAAACAGTCCTTTAGAGCTAGATTATTGAAAAGGTTTAATGGAAAGCCTTTTAATTGTGTACTTGGTAAGCTGTTTTCATTGGCTTTATGAAAACCGATTATACTAACACTGTATTCCACACAGTATTTTTCTAAAAGCTCTCGATTCCATGAGTCCATGCTGACATACTTCAGAATATTTTCATAAATAACTAAAGTATATTTCCCTTTGCCATTATCTGTAAGAGGAGGTATATCTCCCTTTCCAGGGGCAATGACCATGTGGTACTGAAATCGGCTGGACTCCAAAATAGCTATGATATCTTGACCGAGTTGAGAGTATTGGCTCTCCACAAAGAGAAGGACAGTAGGGTCAGTTTTGGATGTATCAATAGGTTTAACTGTTTTCAGCTCCATTGACCGATATGGTAGAATTTTGATGTCAGCGCATTCTGCTTCTGCAGTGGTTTCAATAACTGTCATTTCCTGTTTGTAGCCAGAGTAGAGAAAATAGGCAGAAATGACAATGCTCACCAAGCAAAAGGTAGCTAAGAGAACAATCAATGTTCGAAAACTTCTCCGAAGTTTCACAACAAGATTCATTTTTTAAGATAATGTTTTGGAAGCTTTTCCCCAATTTCTTTTCCTAAAGTGCCATAGTGAATAAAGTATGAGATGCTGCAAATATGACTTCCCTAGAGTTCATGTAACCATTGCAAATCATGTAAAATGTTTGAAGGGAGCACAACTGAGTTAAAGCTGGAAGGCAATAGACGGGGAGGACATAAGTTGAGGAGATTTTGAATATGTCCAATATCAAGAATTGCTGCAGAATCCTCTAAGCATAATCTGAAAGAGAGGAGAAACGTAATAACTAAGACAAAAATAGAAATAAAAATATGTATTTGTATATAAATGCTGATGCTCAAGAAACATATAAAGCAATGATAATTTTAGTGTTTTAATATGATAAAATATTAATAACCTGATGTTTACAGTCGACTTAACTACCCAGAGTATAGTAGATTTTTTGATAACCTCCAAAACACAGAATCCAATTTTATTTTTGCCTAAACATCCATATGTATATAGGACTATGTATTGAGATCATTTTCTTTTTTTTTTTTTTTTTTTTTTTGAGACGGAGTCTCGCTCTGTTGCCCGGGCTGGAGTGCAGTGGCCGGATCTCAGCTCACTGCAAGCTCCGCCTCCCGGGTTTACGCCATTCTCCTGCCTCAGCCTCCCGAGTAGCTGGGACTACAGGCGCCCGCCACCTCGCCCGGCTAGTTTTTTGTATTTTTTAGTAGAGACGGGGTTTCACCGTGTTAGCCAGGATGGTCTCGATCTCCTGACCTCGTGATCCGCCCGTCTCGGCCTCCCAAAGTGCTGGGATTACAGGCTTGAGCCACCGCGCCCGGCGAGATCATTTTCTAACTAATCACACCAAAAAAGAAAAGAAGTAGGAAAGTAAGCCTTAACAAAGAATGTCAGTTACCACAAAACTGTTCTACAAAACTGATAACCATTATATACATATAAAATTAGGAAATCAGGAATCAGGGACTTAGAGCAATTAAACATGCTCTTGGGTATCTGCTTGAGTCTCTGGAATTCCCAGCTGACTGAATAAATCTGTCTCAAGTTTAGAGCAGTTACAAGTTTTTCTCTTTAATAATATATCCTTTATCCGGACTGACAGGCAGCCACTTGACCCTCTTCAGCATTACAGCCCAGATACATAGGATTGCTCTTCTTCATGCAGAAGCAGGCATTCTCAGATCTCGCTAATGAAACAGAGGACAGAAAGCTTAGGGGAAAAGAACATTGGCATGTTAGTCTCAAAGCATATTTCCTAATTTTGCCTGCTCCTGTAATAAGAATTAAAACTCTTACCCATTGTCAATTTTTATCCAAGAATCAGATATTCTATTTCTCTATCACTTCCTTTAGTTCAAAAAAAAAAAAAATGAATGTAGAATGCATTTGTATTACTTTGTTCTTGCATTGCTCTAAAGAAACACCTGAGACTGGAAAATTTATAAAGAAAAAATGTTTAATTGGCTCATGGTTCTGCAGGCTGTACAGGTAGCATAGCAGCTTCTGCTTGAAGCTTCCAATCATAGTAGAAGGCAAGAGGGAGCCAGGTGTCTCACATAGTGGAAGCAGGAGCAAAAGAGACAGTGTGGGCTCAGAAGACAGGAAGATGAGGATATGTTTGGAACTTTGTAGAGACTGGTTTTAAATGGTAGTGAGGAAAATGTTGATAGTGATATGGACAGCGAAATACAAGCTGAGGAGGTCTCAGATGGAAATGAGGAACTTATTGGGGGCTAGAGAAAATGTCATTTTTTGTTATGCCTTAGCAAACGATTACACTACATTGTGTCCCTGCCCTGTGGATCTGTGGAACTTGAACTTGAATGTGGTGATTTAGGGTATCTGGTGGAAGAAATTTCTAGCAGCAAAGCATTTAAGAAGTAGTGGGTGGATCACAAGGTCAGGAGTTCAAGATCAGCCTGGCTGGGATGGTGAAACCCTGTCTGTACTAAAAATACAAAAAACAATTAGCTAGATGTGGTGGTGGGTGCCTGTAATCCCAACTACTTGGGAGGCTGAGACAGAGACTTGCTTGAACCCAGGAGGTAGAAGATGCAGTGAGCTGAGATTGTGCCACTGCACTCCAGCCTGGGTGACAGAGCAAAACTCCATCCCCTCCACCACCACCCCACCCCCCAAAAAGTGACGTAGCTGCTTCTAACAATCTATACTGGGATACACAAGCAAAGAAATGACCTACAGTCAGAACTGATATTTAAAGGAGAAGCAGAACTGTGAGGCAATTAAAACTATTCTTTATAAATTACCCATTTGCAGCTATATAGCCATTTGAGAATGAACTAACACAGCATTAAAAAAAATTTCCCGTGGCCAGGTGCAGTGGCTCACTCCTGTAATCCCGCTACTTTGGGAGGCCAAGGTGGGTGGATTACAAGGTCAAGAGATCCGTACCATCCTGGCCAACATGGTGAAACTCCGTCTCTACTAAAAAAGTACAAAAATTAGCTGGGCTTGGTGGCGCACACCTGTAGTGTCAGCTACTTGAGAGGCCAAGACAGGAGAAATGCTTGAACCCAGGAGGGGGAGGTTGCAGTGAGCTGAGATCACACAACTCACAACTGCATGCCAGCCTGGCCAGTCTGGGCAACGAGAGTGAAACTCTGTCTCAAAAAAAAAAAAAAAAGTCCCAAACTGCTTCATCACAAATGGACATAATTTTCCATTATTATTAGATGTTTTTCTTTGTATAGATGATTCTGACTTTTATGAATTACTTTCTATACAAGCTTACTTCATTTGTCTCTAAACTGTCAGAGTACTTAAATAATTTTCAATTTCCCAGTTTGCCAAACTTTCCCTAGGATAACTATTTTGGGTGAAAATAGTTCATGTTATCAATGTGTGATATATATATTTATGATATGTATTATATAAGACATATTATATCAGACATAATTAAATTAGCATGTTTTTTAATGAGTGTTATGTTCTATCACATTGTGGATATTTTATGAATTTTTTTTTTAATCCGGGGATCTGAGTGATTAATGGTTATTAACGACTGAAAAGTTTTTAGATTAAATAATTAAACATTATAATATTATATCACTACTTTTCATTTTGTATTTCTATGTTCTAAAATAATTAACCTCATTAGTATTTTAAATTTTAAAAATCTACATGATGTTGAAATGGTTGTTTTCGTCAGAATATAACTTTTAAACTTTTTCAAAAAATTAAAAATTTACATCAAATATTTTAAATATTTTAACAGTTTAGATTCCAAATGTATAAATGTACCTTAGCTTTTCACTGTGAAACATATTGTACCAGTTTGCAAAGTCTCCACAGTGACTTCACATTGACTTTAAAAACAAATGAATCCCACCTGTTGGGGAATTACTAATACTCTATTTGCAAATTTTATTTGTTTTATTTATTTATTTACTTGAGATAGAATCTTGATCTGTCACCCAGACTGGAGTGCAGTGGCCTGATCTCGGCTCACTGCAGCCTCCGCTTCCCAAGTTCAAGTGATTCTCCTGCCTCAGCCTCCCTAGAAGCTGGGATTACAGGCACACACGTTCAAGTCCTGCTAATTTTTGTATTTTTAGTAGAGACGGGGTTTCACCATGTTGGCCAGGCTGATCTCAAACGCCTGACCTCAGATGATCCGCCCGCCTCAGCCTCCCAAAATGCTGGAATTACAGGTGTGAGCGACTACACCCAGCCAAATGAAATTCTTTAATATAATTATCTGCTTTCCAAAAGTCTTTGTTTCAAAACTCAGCTCCCTTTAACAAAATTGGATTGCATTTTACTAAAAGGAAATGGAATACAGAAATAAAAAGACTTTGGTTTGGTATGAAATATATAAAGCAATTATACTATATCCTCTACTTTTATATATGCTTGAAAATTTTCATATATCATTTTTTAAAATAAAAACTCAATTAAAAGATATATATGTGTGTATATATATAGTGTGTAGTGTGTGTGAGTGTGTAATACTAATGAAATTGAAAGATATTTGGAACTTGTCAAAGGAGATGATTAATCTTATATCAATTCTTAGATATATCCAAGCTCACATCTTTAATTTAAAAATCTATTTAAACAAACATAAAATCAGACCCACCCCATCCACACCACTTCCCTAAATAACCTGATAAGAGCAGATATCTACTTACATGCTTTGGAGGATTGCTTAATATTTTAGGAATAAATTTAACCAGGAGATTCGGAGAGAAATTAAATGGATGACAAGTTAACACTTTGTTAAATCTTTACTTCTTCTCACATTAAAAATGTGATTTTTATTTTTGAATACACAAAGGAGAATATGTCAGTTTTGCATATTTAGAGTATCTCCTCCTAATGCAATAGTGAAAAATAAATTAAAAAAAAAAACATATGGGGAAAGAATCTGCCAACCCAAAGAATAAATAAAATTTAAATGTGACATTTATTTAACAGTAATATGTTCAGAGTTAGAAGAATGATAGATAGATATTACCACATGTGTTTTCACTGTAGATGTTTTAACTAAAGGAGTTATCCTTCCCATTCAATTCTCCCAGTTCTCCTTCCCTAGCAAAACTGGCCAGTGGAGATGAGGAAGCCTGGACCATAAAACATAATAGACCATAAATGTTTCCTTATGTCTCACACCTGAAGTGAGAAATGGTATTATTACATTGTTTGGGATGCCAAAGAAGTGTAGTCTGTGATTAGCTTGAATCTCTAACCTATTGTATGACCCTTAAACGGTGGGGGAAAAGGCATGCAGGAGTATAGATACGGAGAGCAACCAACGTAAGAATCTTGTGTTGTTACCGTAAGTCAAATAAGACAATTGAGATTATTTTTCAAAAGGCACGTGTTAAATGAGTCATACAAAATTTAAAACATTACTTCAGGATAATAACGAAGACATTGAACTGCTGCTATAATGGTATAAAAAATATGTGGCATTTGTTTTTAAGTAGTCTAAGGTGATATACCAAAATTTTTATTTTACCTTAATTAGTATCTTCTTCAGGAAGACCCTGGGACAAGTTAGCAACAAATAGAAACATTTGAGAGCTTTCCTTTCCCACTTGCCTCTTATATGGTGATGTTGACCTATCATTATAGAAAGAACAGACAAATATGTGGATTACTGAGTAAATTGCATCTGTGGAAAAACTATTTTATTAACCACCAAAGTAAGTAAGTTAAACAGGCTTTGGTCCCAATTCTTCTAAATCTGACTTTCCATGTTCTAATAAATCTATTGTTAAAAATTTATAAAGAGAGATCTACTCATTATTTGTCATGACAACCTGTCACAAAATGTGGACTTCATGACCCCTGCACAGGCTTTGATGAGTAAAAAAGGGAGGCCTTTTTAGGTGTTGCCTTTCTTGTTCTCACTTTTGTTTTCTTATTTTTACTTTCTATCCTTCCAAATGTGGCTTATCACCTAGTTAGTAGTGGAATAAATACCTCCTAGAATCGTTTACTTTCTTTCAAGATTAGAAAATATTATACGATGATATTAACATTATTGTTTTATATATCTGTTATAAGATTGCCTTTTGACATTTTCAAAATGTGTTTAGAGAGTCTCTAAAATACAGTTTGCAAAGTTCATTTGCCACATAATAATGGTAAATTTCTAGTAATCTCTGGTAGCAGCAGAGAAGGGAGTTAGTAAACAAAACAATTATAGGTACTACTGTAGTCATTGCTACTTTTTGGAAAGACTGAAATACAGAAGAAAGCTAGATACTAAATCACATTGCATATAGGTGTGGTTGTTTCTTTGTTGAAGATGATCTGATGAGCTGTACAAATCACTAAAGAGCCTTATGGGCCGGGCGCGGTGGCTCAAGCCTGTAATCCCAGCACTTTGGGAGGCCGAGACGGGTGGATCACAAGGTCAGGAGATCGAGACCATCCTGGTCTACACGGTGAAACCCCGTCTCTACCAAAAAAAAATACAAAAAACTAGCCGGGCGAGATGGCGGGCGCCTGTAGTCCCAGCTACTCGGGAGGCTGAGGCAGGAGAATGGCGTAAACCCGGGAGGCGGAGCTTGCAGTGAGCCGAGATCGCGCCACTGAACTCCAGCCTGGGCGACAGAGCTAGACTCCGTCTCAAAAAAAAAAAGAGCCTTATGAAAATTCAGCTGAAATTGAAAACAAGAGCAATGATGTTCACCAGCATTTAATAAATGGCTACTACTTGCTAGTAACTATGCTATATTCTTTTTATTCATCGTCCTGTTTACTCTATATGGATCTATTTTTAAAATGACAAAATTAAAATTTAGAAGGTTTAAAAACAGAGCTAAGATTAAACTATTAATGATTTATTACACTAGGATTCTACAGTTGCACTGTTGAGAAGAAACAGAGATTAAATTAAGTGAAGTCAAAAACTTAGCAGTCAGCATCATTAAATAATTTAACCGCAAATCAGCAAGTCTTATTCCAACTTTAAAAGTTCAGTATTCAAAGTCAAAAATGTCTACTAAGAATGGAGAAAAATTGTAGAGGTGAATTGAATTGATTTAAAAGCAGCTGTGTTATAAATTTGAATGATTTAAGAATTTGTGATAATTTCACTGACCTTGACTTTTTGTGATGCCTGTGAGGAAAACATTTTATTATATACCTTGTTTTTACATGCTTCATGAGTTTTTTTTGTTTGCTTTTAGGAATCATAAAGAATTAGCTCATATTTCATATTAATGAAACAGAATTTTTAATTAAAGCTGTTACACAGGCCAAGCATTGTGGCTCACACATGTAATTCCAGCACTTTGGGATTGTGAGGCTGAAGGATTGCTTGAGTCCAGTAGTTTGAGACCAGCCTGGACAACAAAGCAAGATCTTATCTCAACACAAAAAAGAAAAAAAAAAAAAAAAAAACAGACAGGTGCGGTCGTGTGAACCTGTAGTTCCAGCTGCTTGGGAAGCTGAGGCAGGGGGTTTACCTTGAGCCCAAGAGTTCAAGGTTGCAGTGAGCTATGATTGCACCACTGTGACAGAGGGATACCCTGTCTGGAAACACACACAAACCAGAAAACACAAAAATTATTGTATAAACATTTAACAACTTTTCATATACATTAACTGCACCAGTGCTTCTTTGGCATGAATTCCAAAATTTGTAACCATATAAAATAGTTTGGCTGTGTCCCCACCCAAATCTCATCTTGAATTATAGTTCCCATAATCCCCATGTGATGTAGGAGGGACCTGGTGGGAGGTAAATGAATCACCGTAGTGGTCACCTCCATGCTGTTCTTGTGATTGTGAGTTCTCATGAGATCTGATGCTTTTATAAAAAGCTTCCCCGCTTTGTTCAGCACTCATTCTCTCCTGCCACCCTATGAAGAGGTACCTTCTGCTATGATTGTAAGGTTCCTGAGGACACCCCAGCCATGAGGAGCTGTGAGTCAATTAAACCTCTTTTCTTTATAAATAACCCAATATCAGGTATTTTTTCACAGAAGCGTGAGAATGGACCAATACACTAAACAAGTACCTCAGAGAGTGAGGTACTGCTGTAAAGACCCTGAAAATGTGGAAGCAACACTGGAACTGGGTAACAGGCAGAGGTTGGAACGGTTTGGAAGGCTCAGAAGAAGACAGGAAAGTAAGATAAAGTTTGGAACTTCCTAGAGATTTGACGAATGGCTTTGACCAAAATGCTGATAATGATTTTAACAATGAAGTCCAGGCTGAGGTGATCTCAGATGTTGATGAGGAACTTGTTGGGAACTGGAATAAAGGTGATTCTTGCTATGCTTTAGCAAAGAGACTGAGCCTTGCCCTAGAGATCTGTGGAACTTTGGACTTGAGAGAGATGATTTAGGGTATCTGGTGGAAGAAATTTCTAAGTGGCAAAGCATTCAAGAGGAAGCTAAGCATGAAAATTTGGAAAATCTGCAGCCTGATGATGCAGTAGAGAAGAAAAACCCATTTTCTGGGGAGAAATTCAAGCCTGCTGCAGAAATTTGCATAAGTTACAAGGAGCAGAATGTTAATCACCAAGACAATGGGGAAAACATCTTCAGGGCATGAGAGACCTTCATGGCAGCCCCTCCCGTCACAGGAAAATAACGATTAATCCACCAGGTCCAGAGTCCTCCCCTGCTGTGTGAAGCCTGGGATTTGGTGCCCTGTGCCTCAGGCTACTCCAGCTGTGGATAAAAGAGGCCAACATATAGCTCTGACTGTTGCTTCAGAGGGTGCAAGCCCCAAGGGTTGTGGCTTTCATATGGTGTTGGGTTTGTTGGCACACAGAAATCAAGAATTGAAGTTTTTGAATCTCCGACTATGATTCAGAGGATGTATGGAAATGTCTGGATGTTCAGGCAGAAGTTTGATTCAGGGGCAGAGCCTTCATGGAAGACCTCTCCTAGGACAATGTGGAAGGGAAATGTGGGGTTGTCGCTGCCCACCCCCCCAAAGTCCCCACTGTGGCACTTCCTAGTGAGAAGAGGGCCACCATCCCCTATACCCCAGAATGGTAAATTCACCAACAACTTGCATCATGTACCTGAAAAAGCCACAGACACTCAATCCTAACTGTGAAAGCAGTTAGAAGGGGGGCTGTACCTTGAAAAGCTACAGAGGTGGAGCTCCCCAAGGTCATGGCAGCCCACCTCTTGCATTAGCGTGATCTGGATGTGAGACGTGGAGCCAAAGGAGATCATTTTGGAACTTTAAGCTTAATGACTGCCCTATTGGATTTCAGAATTTCATGGGGCCTGAAGCCCCTTTGTTTTGGCCAAATTCTCTCATTTTGAATGGGTATATTAACCCAATGCCTCTACCCCCATTTTATCTAAGAAGTAGCTAACTTACTTTTGATTATATAGGCTCATAAGCAGAAGGGACTTGCCTTGTCTCATATGAGACTTTGGGCTTGGACTTTTGGGTTAATGCTGGAATGAATTAAGGCTTTGGAGGACTGTTGGAAGGGCGTGATTGTATTTTAAAATGTGAGGACATGAGATTTAGGAGGGGCAGGGGGCATAATAATATGGTTTGGCTCTGTGTTCCCACCCAAATCTCACTCGAATTGTAGTTCTCATAATTCTCACATGTCATAGAAGGGACCCGGTGAACGGTAATTGAATCCTGAGGGTGGTTATCCCCATGCTCTTCTCATGATACTGAGTGAGTTCTCATGAAATCTGATTGTTTTATAAGGTGATTGTCCTCCTTTGCTCAGCACTCAATCTCTCCTGCCACCCTGTAATGAGATGCCTTCTGCCACGATTTTAAGTTTTCTGGGGCCTCCCCAGCCATGTGGAACTGTGAGTCAATTAAACTTCTTTTCTTTATAAATTACCCAGTCTTGGGTATTTCTTCACAGTAGTGTGAGAATGAATTAGTACCTCATCTTTCAAGAGAGATGCAGTATTTCTCAAATTACATTTCACCAACATGTAAGTGAAAATGAAGTAGACTAGAATAGAAATCTTGTCAAACTTCATGTATGGCAGAGGTAAGTAGTGCTTTATGAAACTTTATGTTATAGTGCCCCTGTATGCATGCGTGTGTGTATTTGCATACCAATGTAAGATTATTTCTTATTCTGGATGATGGTAAAAACTGTTTGAGGAGTGCTACTCAATAGGGCACAGCTAATGCAAATTATTTAATCTGTTGTTAAAATAATTATAAATATCTTAAAGGTTTTAGCCAAAGATCAATGCAGTCTTTTATGAATCTGAGTGGTTTCAGAAAATATCCAATATTTATGAAATAGTAGTTGAGACTATGAAATGGTTGATATCATATGGCTGGTCCCATGGAATTCCTTTCAGCTTCCAGGCCAAAAATATTATGATAATATTTTCAGTAGCAACCACTGCTACATAAATCATAACATTTTCAAAATAGAGGTACAAAGTAATGAGTAATTGTTATATTTAATCAAAATTGAAGTAGTACGTCCAGTTTATAATATTCTGCAGAAACGATCTTTTCTATACCCATAAATAACCAGTTGATTATCACCTAACTTTCATACACTTCATATTTTCTTGATTTCAGTGACATAATATAAATTTATTTTAGTCCCCAAAGTGTGCATTTTTACCAGTACAGACTCTTAAAAGTGTCATTTCAAACATAATGATAACATTACTACCATAATATTATATTGTAACATAATATTATATTAGGTACATAGCTCTGAGCTATCAGCTACATTCATACTTCAAAAGATTATGAAGTCAACTCAGTAAATAGAAGAGTAAATGTCAGGCGATTTCTTTTATCACCATTTCCTGCAGAGATATGTATAGTGCCTATTTACCATTTTCTTAGTTCTTATTTTCTAAAGCAAAGAAACAACATGATTTTTTTAATATAGAGTCTAATTTATTAAAATCAACTGCAAATTTCTATGCATTCATCTTGCTTATTAGAAAAACATGGGGATTTTGCAAATAAGGAAACTTTTATGTGGATATTTGTTCTGCTTTGCCATATAAGATTTAGGTAGAATAGTAGACATGCTATCTGTGGCCAAGTTGAGAGGTCTGATAATCACTGCTTGGAACTTTCTATTTATATTTATAGCTAAGATTTCATCACTGAATTTTACCATTATACTACTAAAATAATAATCAGATCTCCAGAATATGTGGACCAGAATTAAATAGGATTAGACAATTTTTGAATGAGTAGATCTGCCTCAGAGTTTCTGACATTCAGACAATTTCCTCAGGACCTTAGGATGACTTTGGGATAAATTTGTGACTCTTTCTCATTTTTATAGATTTGGAGGTAATTTTAACAATGGGACATTTATAATCAAACTGGAACCAGACAGGCTACCTAAAATTCAGTCCATTCCTGAATTTGCTCCTATTTGTCTCTTTCATGTAAGAAGTCAAGGCATTTATCTGACATCCATTCAGCAAATATATATATTAACATTTATTAAGAGCCTATTTACCAGATACATCTGCGAATTCGAGTATTTCTCTTATTGTCAGCAAAAACATCTAAATTATTTTGTTTTAATCTGTTCTCTGTTTCTTCCCTTTCCTATTTCCCTTTCACCTTTAGAATTTTTTTTCTTTTCTTATATTTTTCCTTGACAGTGGATGGTTTTAAAGTTACTGACTTAAGCTTATGCTAATGGAGTTCATGTGAAAAGTGTGGGCATTAATCTGCTAATCTATGTAACAATGTTGTGATTTCCTGTCTTGATTTTTGTTCACTCCATATAAACAATTTATATGGAAGCTACAAAAGATGACTGAGGAAATATAACATCATGATATGCCTTCCTGCTTAGATGTAATATTATTAACCATTTTCTTCAAAAGTAAACAATTTTTCTGTAACTTATCTGCAAGGATGATGTGAAAATGTTTCAGAAACTCAACTGCTTTTTTTCTTAACAAAATTTATGCATATTTTATACTTGAAAGTATTATAAATTTTGTAAACCCATAATATTAAAAATAAAATGAACATTAACAGATTCTTGTTTCTTTCTATATTGTTCTGTATAATGTGTTTTTATAGTCTAAAATATAATTTTTACCGTATTTTTACACTTAGAATTATGACAGTTATAATAAAAGGGAAATGTGATTAAGACATCTTTGAAGTATACATCATTATTTTATTTCTATTTCCCCAACTTATACTATTTTGATGATTTCAATAACTTTCTAAGCCACGTGACCCCTCTCCCTAGCTACACAATCTTCTACTTTACAAAGCAAACAGAAAGCAAAGGTTGAACTGGCTCAATATTATGCAGGGAGTCAAACTGACTCCCTCCCACTAATGTTTCCCAAACTGAAAAATTCTCACTGTCCTTACCTGCCTCCTGATTCCACAGATAATGTATATCTCTTCTAAAGTTAATCTTTTTTTTTTTTTTTTTTGCCTCCACCTATTTTCTAGAACTTTAACCTCTTTTCTGGGGACTTTAAAAAAAAATGGTATAATGCTTTGTTAGTAACTGACCATAAACAGCATCTAAATATGTTTCATTTGTAGACCATAAACAGCATCTAAACAAGTTTCATTTGTAATTAAAATCTTTAGATATCTGAATGGCTTCAGTCCCTACCACTTCTTCACCTTTCCTAGTTTCTGGGTTCTGTATTTATTTTAGTTGGAGACTCCAGGTATCATTTTGTTAACAAGTTTAGCTCATGCCCATGTTCATAACATTTTCTGTCACACTCAACGCCACCCCCACCCCCACCCCAATCCAAGCAACTGCCCTAATTTTTCTCTTTAGCTTCAGAGACAAGCTTTTTGAGAGTTTACTCTTACAAAATGTTTCATCTTGTTATTTCTGTACTTTATGTGTTGAACCATTTACAGTTCTGGAATGACCCAGGTTATCTCTTTTATCTTTAAGTCTAATCAGTTCTTATTCATTTTTAGAAAGATTCAGCTTGGATAAAACTACCTTAAAAAAGTCACCCCTGGCATTACAGAAGTTAGTTTAGTAAGTGTGTCTCCACTATGCTCTCATAGTACAGCCTATAGCACAGACATTTTAATTGAGTAATTATCCATGGATTTCCACCAAGGCAGGAACTGTGATTTATTCAGAATTGAATCTTCTGCATTTTGTAAACTTCCTGCTATTTAATGCACAAAACAATTATGCCAAAACAACAATAACCATATTTATATCTTGCATATATTCACCTTCTTTCTCTACCCCACGGTACAACTCAAATGATCTTTTCTCCAGACACTTGTTGGGAAAGGTGGTGGAGGATGGAAGGAGTCTGAACTTCAGTTTCTTCATTTTCTAGATGAAGGATATAAAAAGGTTGTATTTCTATTTTCATGTATACACTCCAGGGAAGATTTGGAAGGATGCTCAAAGAAATATTGATTGTCTCTGTTTTGTACTTTTCTATCTTATTTCATTTTTTCAAGAATCATGTACTATCTGTATAAAAGCACAAAAATGTAGGAAAAAAATTTTAAATGGGTGAGTTTCATAACTGTAAGTTTGCTTCAAACTATAAAATTCTATAATCTTATGCATAACGTCTTTCCTATTCATGTCTGCCCCTGGTAGTCTTTCTTACTCTAAATCTCTGAAGAATATGTTGTCCTTATTTTTTTATAATACCTTTGCATTTTTACACAACTGGTTTATGTGTCTTCCGCAGAAGACTGTGGGTACATTTTCAATAGCCTAGTCTATATAGAAAGCTTCTCTTTTCATAATAAGCTGGTTAGTTTATTTTCCTTCAAGCATAACCCAATACTAAATTAGACACACAGTAGATTAGTAACAATCTTGAGTAACTCAGTTAAATTGATGTTCAATGTTACAATGTTTTGATAGATTTTATTGAAACAATGATCTCAGAATCAAGCCTAAGGTTTTGAAAACTGGAAAATCAATTGCACCAAATTATCTCTAAGTTTACTTATTATCAACCAGACCCCATTTGTAGTCACAGGATATGTAGGTCTGGAGAAATCTGGATTATATTAATATTGGTATATGTCCCCGCAGAATTTATATATTTATTTATATTAATTATATTTTTATTTTTTTTGTAAGTACACAAAATTTGATCTACCATCTTCACCAAGTTTAAGTGTAACATGTAGTGTTATTATTCCAGTATTATTTAAAAGTCTCAGCTTATTGTTTTTAAATACAATAATAAATATATCATTTCTACCTCAATCATTAATTTTTTATGTTATTTCTTAGAAGACTTTTTCTGATGAATTTTTTTACTACTTAATCCTTTCTCTTGTATTTCAGAGAAGGAAATACATATTTTTACTAGGCACAAAACCCAGCTACAAAGGACCTATAAAGTACCGCTACCAATAGAATAACCTACTCTACAGAGTTACGTTCTTTACTTTAAAAAGGTTTTTAAAAATGATATTTATACCTAATTTTTATTTTTGAAAAATCCAACATAATTAGAGAAGATAATGTATTATGAAGAATGGATACTTCCTAAAGTTGCAAAATACCCAAAACTAAAATGAAAAAGGATCTAATTAAATTACAAAAAGATAACATAATAAAATGAAATAATTTATTCTCAATCCAGTCACCATTTTTATAACAGAGGCCATAAAACACATTTATTAATTATATTTGATATTTGTTTTTCTATAATTGGGAAATAATAACCTGTCTATTGGAATCTCACGTTTATGTGAAAGGAGAAAATAAAAAATTTGCTTTTTTTAATGGGTATTTCTGAACACTCTTTTGGTCTCCTAACTTTTTCAACACTAGAGGGCAATATACTCTTGCTTTTATTGCAAAAATAGGCCAACAGCACCTGTTCTCCATTGACAGGTTACTAAACTAAAGAAAGTGTTGGCCGGGCGCGGTGGCTCAAGCCTGTAATCCCAGCACTTTGGGAGGCCGAGGCGGGCGGATCACGAGGTCAGGAGATCGAGACTATCCTGGCTAATACGGTGAAACCCCGTCTCTACTAAAAAAAATACAAAAAAGTAGCCGGGCGAGGTGGCGGGCGCCTGTAGTCCCAGCTACTCGGGAGGCTGAGGCGGGAGAATGGCGTGAACCCGGGAGGCGGAGCTTGCAGTGAGCTGAGATCCGGCCACTGCACTCCAGCCTGGGCGACAGAGCGAGACTCCGCCTCAAAAAAAAAAAAAAAAAAAAAAAAGAAAGTGTTAACTAGATAAGTCCAGGGAGTATAGTCAACCGAGCTCTCAGGATGAGCATCATGCTGTTGACATCAGGGAAAGATCAATGACTCAATGTTAGAATACTAATTTTGCCACAATTACACACCAAATACATTTTAATCAATTCTCTTCTTCACATTTGTAATGAACAGCCATTTTTATATTGCTTGTATGGTTCCCTGCTTCTGAAGTTTTATTTCTGACTTTCAATATACATCTTTTTGTTACTGTTGTGCACAAAAGAAGAAGAAAAAAACATCAGCTCTGTTTAATATGTTGCTAATTTCTGTGACTTTTAAGATCTAAATCTTTTTCTGAAAGGAAGATAGGTACAATAGCTACAATTCAAATATATCTAAAACAAATTTTGATACATATTGGTTTCAAATTACCATTTATCTAGTATATATTTATTTTATTTTAAGTGTATACAATAATATGCATTTGTTTTGGCGAAATAAAATTGTTTTTTCATGTTATATTTCTCTGTTATGCATACATGCCTGTGTAATAATTTCATTTATAAGAAATGACAACATTTCTGGTCGGGCGCGGTGGCTCAAGCCTGTAATCCCAGCACTTTGGGAGGCCGAGACGGGCGGATCACGAGGTCAGGAGATCGAGACCATCCTGGCTAACCTGGTGAAACCCCGTCTCTACTAAAAAATACAAAAAACTAGCCAGGCGAAGTGGCGGGCGCCTGTAGTCCCAGCTACTTGGGAGGCTGAGGCAGGAGAATGGCGTGAACCCCGGAGGCGGAGCTTGCAGTGAGCGGAGATCTGGCCACTTCACTCCAGCCTGGGCGACAGAGCGAGACTCCGTCTCAAAAAAAAAAAAAAAAGAAAGAAATGACAACATTTCTAAAGATTCGAATCTGCTAAAATAATTAATCATTTCTTTCTTTTTTCTTTTTTTTTTTTTCTTTTTTGAAACGGAGTCTTGCTTTGTCGCCCGGGCTGGAGTGCAGTGGCGTGATCTTGACTCACTGCAAGCTCCGCCTCCCGGGCTCACGCCATTTTCCTGCCTCAGCCTCCCGAGTAGCTGGGACTACAGGCGCCCGCCGCCGAGCCCGGAGAAATTTTATTTATTTATTATTTTTTTGTATTTTTAGTGGAGACGGAGTTTCACCGTGTTAGCCAGGATGGTCTCAATCTCCTGACCTCGAGATCCGACCGCCTCATTTATTTCTTAAGAATCGAAAATCAACATAAAATGAATAATGTGAACAACTTATATACAAAAGACAAATGTGTACACCATGATTTAGATTATTTCTCCATCTACTCTTCTCAATTATGAGGTAGAAAGAAAAACATAAGAGCTATATTTGAAATAACTTAAAATTGTGGTTACAATTTCCATTTAGAATGGCATTATGATTTATTTGCCAGTTAGGCTTTCTGGATACCAACTTCAGCTGCTCATAGTTACATCTTAGAGTTGTCACATTATATGGTTCCATTATAATTTATCATTTACGTGAGAATTCGTAAAAATACATGTTCATATGCAGTTGCTTTGCAGCTGATTTGAAAGATAATGTATCATTAGGAGGTTGTACTTGCAATGAAGTATACTCAAATTAATCATTTTGAGTAAATTGCACGTATATGTAATAGATTTTATTTTTACCCATGTTTTGAGATCTTTTCCAAAGTTGCTTTCCCTAAATAAATCATTAAAATTTGTTGAAGTATTTTTTGGTACTAACAAAGCTTCTTCAGTAACTATCACAGAATTTGTCACAAGCGAGTACTAAATAACAGTATAATATAAGTTGCAAACTATATAACTGGAATGCAAACATCAAGATGATTAAATGTAATTCAAAAAATAGTCCTTAATTAGATTTAGTAACATTACTCTACTGATGTTATAGTTAAGGGCACGTACACACACACAAATATCAGAAAAGTCCATTTTGAAAAGTGGCCATAGAGCAAATATTGCACCATCAGCCTGGGTAATACTGGGATCTGGGAGTTCTTCAAGTACCACTGCTACTGGTGCCCTTAAAATATGGATGTAGGTGAACACCCCCAACCTAAAAGGATTTTTTTCTGCACCCACGTATTCTGTCATTCACTAGCTTCTGATTCAAAATCTGCTAGAAGTATTTTAGAATAGCTGCTTTTAGTAGGCATGCCCATGACTTGGCTGTGAGGGAGGCTGGAAAACAATTATCTGATATCTGTAAATGAAGTGGAAACTCATATAATCATGAATTTCTCAAACATAATAAGCATGTCCAACTTGCTGGATATAAGTGAAGTTTAAAAAATGATAAAATGTTAGTTAGTCTAAATGAACTTGAGTAGAGAAAATGACAATAATAAAATCTTGAGGGATTATAATCAAAACCAAATAATTAAAATAAGTAAGAACAATAGTATAAAAGTACTAAGGGAATAAATGGAGTAAAATGTTCTAGAAATGCTGTATTTTCTGGAAAGGTCATAATATCAGATGACTTCACATATTGGTAAATTAAGGGTGTATATTGTGGTTTCCAGTGAAACTAATGAAGAATATACCTATCTATCTATATTCTTCAATGTCAAAGCTAGTAGTGGAGAAAAAATAAAATGGGAGAAAAATATTCAATTAAAAAATGTTAGTAGAAACCTACAGCACTTAAGACTAGTAGAAAACACAAAATAAATAGGTCTGTTTCGGTCATGTTAAAAGTAAATTACTAAATTATCTTTTAAAAACAAAAATTTGCAGACTGAGTTTAAAAATCCAAATATATGCTATTTACAATGAATATAAAATAATGAGTGCAAGTAATCATGAAAAAGATATACAGAAATTATTTTGTAGTGATAGAAAGTTCAATTCACAAGGGATACATTAAAATTTAAATGTGTATGCATCCAATATCATGGCCTCAAATTTACAAAGCAAAAATAGTCAGAACTACAATAAAACATTTATGAATTCCCAATCACAGAGTAAGAATTCATACCATTTCTCAAGAATAATTTTATAATAAAAGTGGATAGAACATCAGTAAGAATAAAGAATACCTAAATAATATGACTAACAAATTTGGTCTAAAAGACATATTCAAATTATGATTCTCATGTAAAATATGTAGAGAATTTGGGAATATTTACAAAAATAAATCATTCCAAACCTCAAAGGAAGTCTCAATAAATTTTACAGAGCTAAAATCACATGGAGCATATGCACTATGACTGTAATGCCATGTACCCAACAACTAATAACAAAATAACTAGAAAATGCTCCTGTATTCAAAATTTAAGAAACATAATTAAAAACAATTCTAAATAAGACATAAGTAAAATACATTTAGAGTTTTAGAAGTATGTACCTGAAAAAGTCTGAAAATTAATAAGCTAATAATGTAAGCAGTCATCTTAAAAAGCTAGAAAAAGCAATAAAACAATAAAAAGATGGTAGAAGGAAAGAAACAACAAAGATGAGCAGAACACATTCAGATAAGAAATACAATAGAGAGAAAAATAAAGCAAAAAACTTTTTTTAAAAAATGACTAATCAATTTGACAAACCTCTGCTAACATGAAGATAAAACCAGATAAAGCAAACATAACTGATGGAAATGAAAAAGAGAAAGAAAACTATATCTACTTCAGACTTTAAAAAAAGAAAATTATTAATGAATTTATTAAAATATTTTAATCTTAAATAGAATTACATGTGCAAAGTTCCTATAAAATATTGCTTCATTAAAATTTAAGGTTTAGAGAAGCCTAAAAATGAATAAAGAAAAATAGAATTTGAATAGTCGAAAATCTTTCCAGAAAGAAACCTCCAGTCACTGATGTCAACAGAAGATCCCATCAAAACTTCAAAGAATAATGTAATTCCAATCTAACACAATCTGTTTTCAGATAAATGGCAAGAGTAATAGCTGTCAACCTTATTTTATGAGACTAACATAATATTGATTGTAATAACTAATAAGAGACAATAAAAAAATAAATTACAAACAACGCAATTCATGAATATAAGGTCTAAAAATTCTAAACAAAATATAAATCAAGCCTGTCATCTATAAAAAGAATAAAACATAATCACAAAGTTGGAAGCAGCCATTATGGGTTGAATTATTTCCCCCCCCAAAAAATTGACATGTTGATTTTCTAACCCCCAGTATCTGAGAATGTGACCTTATTTGGAAATAGGATTGTTGCAAGTGTAATCAGTTAAGGTGAGGTCATGCTGCAGAAGGGTAGGTCCCTAATCTAATATGACTGCTGTCTTTATAAAAGGGAGGAATGTGACAGACAAGCACACAGGGAGAATGCCACAAGCCCAGGAACTACCAGAAGCCAGAAGAGAGGACTGGAACAGATCCTTCCCTACCACTTTCAGAGGGAGCATGGTCCTGTTGTCACTTTGATCTAGACCTTCTAGCCTCCAGAACTGTGAGACAATACATTTCTGTTGTTTAAGGCACTCAGGTTTTCGTGCTTTATTATGGTGGCTCTAACAAACTAATTTTAAAAAGTTCATCAAGGCTCCCAACACAGTGTTAGAGACAGCTGCTTACCAAGAGTTCCAGCCCCTTTTTACACGTTCCCACCTCATTCAATCCTACAGCATTATCATTGCTATAAGTATTAGACTCCTTGGGTCTTAACTCATCACACAGGACCCTCACAACTTCCTTCATTATGCCATTTATCCCTGGCCTTATCAGTTACCAAAGACACTCAGCAGTCCAAGGACTTTCTTTGTCCACCTAGCTAATGCTGTTTGTGATCCTATTCCCCACCCTCTCTATTTCTTGAAACCTTTCACTGTGCTTAGCAGAAATTGTGGTCAATCATGAGAAAAAGTATTTCCTTACATAATGAAATGATTCTCCAAACTTTTTTTCATCTTCCTAGCTCTAACTGAAACCTGGCTCTCCCCTTAGGACCTCAGAACTCTCTGGTATATATTTTCTCTCCCAGTTAGTCTACCATTGGGTCAGGAAATTGGCTAGATGTCCTTTTTATTTCTCATTGTCACTTCTAGCCTATTTTTCTTTTCTACTCCCTAAAATCATCTAACTTTTCATCTTATCAAACTACACCACCTGCCTCTTCTCCTTAAAGCAATTATCAACTAGCACCTTGGTTAAACTCCTTTAATCCTGGAAAATCTTATCTTTTAGAAAACTCTCATGCTTTAAAAAAAGTACTCATGAATAATTATTGGTAATAAAGATGTCCATATGAATGATCCTTCCAACACTATAGAGATTTTTTTTGCATCCTCTTAAATGTTCTTTTCTTTCTCCCTACCATTGTTACCAAGTCCCATAGTCATATGCTAGGTCTTTTCATTATAACTAATCATTGTATAACTGTAAGCAATTAATAATATCTTTATATTGTACTATCCAATCACAATCTTCTATCTCTTTTGCTCAGTTCACCTATTAATCCAACATCAACAATATTTCAAACCTCTAAAATCTTCAAGTCATTTATCATTTAACTTTACACTCTCTCATGGCCTCATAATCCCCCTTACCCAGTTTAAATTCCATAATCAATTATTATATTAATTCTATTTTATATACTCTCAAATCATCTTACACTCTTTTATTTCATGATGTACATTTTTTAAAACAAAACTGACTAAATCCCTCTGTCCACCAAATCTACGCTTGCATTTCTGATAATGGATAGAACATTACCCAACTGACTTAAATTCATGATCAATAGCCTCAAATGGGCCTTTAATTCTGTGATAAGTCTTGCTATCTCTTTTTGGTTCATTAGCTATCTTTTCTCCTAGATGATTGTTTCATATTTTTCTCTATCTTCAAACTTCTAACATTTCTTTCCTTTTCATTGCTCTCATCTGATAATCTTGCTTTCCATTTCACAGAGAACACAGTAGCAAGAAGACAAGGATTTTCATAAGCACCCATTAAACATTTATTCACTATGTGAATATATGTTCTCTTTAGGATGAGTTATCCATTCTAGCTGAGGATAACACTCTGCTTGTTCACCAGTTCTAATGCATTATCACTAACTCATTGAAGATATTGCTTCAGTAATACTTCACTCTCCCATGTAGCAATAATATTTTCCTTCTTGACTAAAATATTAATTCTAACATACAAGCATTCTGTTATTTTTTATCATGATTCACTTACTTCACAATCTATCACTATATTTTGTTCCTGTCTACAGCAAAACTGTTTGAAATGCTAGGTCAAATTGTATCTAGGATCTACTCCAGTCAGGCTTACCATCACCACTTCATTGAAATTTATTTTACAAATGTCTCCAATAAACTTCATGTTGTAAAATCCAGTTATCAATTTTTGCTCCTCATCTCATCTTACTTTACCTATAAGCAGCATTTTATACCCCGATCATCCCCTCAGCCACACGGAAACTATCTTTAATAGGCTTCCAGGAAATCATATATTTGAGTTTCTTTATGACTTAGTCACAGTTTATGGCTTTTCTTAATCCTTACCTTCTAAATGTGGAGTTCCCCGGGGCTTATTCTTTAGTCTTCTACTCTTTTCTACTTATATTCACTTCCTTGAGATATCTTACAATGTTCTGATTTTAAGTGCTATTGATAAAGTTGACTTCAGAGTTTATGTTTCCAGCTAAATCTATTACCAGCTCCTATTTGTATATCTAACCACATATGTGATATTTTCACTTGGAAATCTAATGGGCATTTTCAACTTAAATGAGACCAAACTTGATTGTCTGATATTTGTCTTAATCCTAAAACTTATTCCTCCCACTGTTTCTCCATATAAGTAAATGATGCTTCATTTTCTAATTTGCTTAGAGACTCTCTTTCTCTCTGTGTCTATTGGGACTGGTCATTGACTCCTCTCTTTCTTTCCCATCAGACATACAGGCACTCCATCCATTGACTCTACCTTTAAAATGTATCTTGAATCTGAACATATATTAACGATTCCCATGGCTATCACCTTCGTACAAATTAGCATTATTTCTCCACTGGATTATTGACATTTCTTTCTAATTGAAATTTCTTTCTATGGAAATTTCTTTCTAAGGACTGTGCCTAAGCCCTTGCTCCACATCATTTTTTTTCCAATACACTGACCGGGGTTCTCACTTTACAATGTAATTAAGGTTATGTCTCTCCTCTGATCAACTACCCACCACTAAAATTGACCCTAATTTTACTCAGAGTAACAGCCAAATTCACAGAATGGTCCACACAGTTCTACCAAGTATTCTACTACATCTTCCCTACTGGGCCTCTCTATATTCTCTGAATATGCTGTGTTCTTTACATATGTACTTCTGGGCTTCTGCACTTCTTGTTTCTTCTTGCCTAGAATACTTGTGCCCCAGATATAAACATGGCATATGTCCTCATTTCTTTTAATCTTTTATTCAAATGTACCATCCTCAGTATAGCTGCTTCCAGTTTCCCGGTTCAAAATTCAAGCTCCCTCCTCATAGTTCCTAACCAATCCCTCCTTGGTTGTGCGTGTAATATTAACAATCTATTATACCATATACATAATATCACATTTCTTCTTGTCTGTCACTCCAATTAAAATGCAAGCTTTTGAAGTTGGAATATTATTCTGTTTTGTAACTTTTATTCCTAGTTCTTACATCTCTTGTTACAAAGGAGTAGCAAGAAATTGGATTGAAAAGGTAGGTAGGTACCAGAAGATAAAAAGGTCTTATTCAAATTTTAGAGAGTTTAAATTGACTTAAAATTGGACAACTATTGAAATACTTCGATATAAAGACTGACATGGTAAACATTGCCTTTTAGAAAGTTATCTTTTGAGGAAATAAGAGGATGGATTAAAGCCAGGAGGTAGGAGACCAGTTAATAATTATTTACAATAGTCCAGAGGAAGACTTAAAAATGAAAATATGGATTAAAAAGAACACACAAAATACATTTGGAAAGCAAAAGACTCAGAGTCACCAATTCAATATTAAAGGAGAATAACAAAGTTGGAGGACAGATACTAACAAACTTTAAAATTCAAGATTTATTATAAAGCTATAGTAATCAAGACAGTGTGGTATAAATGAAAGAACAGATTGGGATAGTGATCCCAAAAATAAACTCACAAAAATATTGTCAACTATTTTTTTGTTGTTTTTGGCAGGTTCCCCCTCTGTCGCCCAGGCTGGCGTGTAGTAGCATGATCACAGCATGGCTAACTCCAGCTTAGACCTCTTTGGATCAAGTGATCTTCCCACCAGCCTTCTGCATAGCTAGGAGCACAAGCATGTGCCACCACATCTAGCTAAATATTTTTAATATATATTTTGTAGAGACAGTGGTCTCACTATGTTACCTAGGCTGGTCTTGAACTACTGGGCTCAAGCAGTCCTTCCACACTGGGGTCCCAAAATGCTGGGATTACAGGCATGAGCCACCATGCCCAGATGTCAACGTGATCTTTGTCAAAAGAACAAAGATAATGCAATGCAAAAAGGATACCCTTTTCAATAAACCCTGCTGGTACAACGGAACATCCACATGCAAAAAAAGTTGATTTACACACAGACTACAACCTTTTAAATAATTAACTCAAATGAATTATAGACTATTTGTATATATACATTTGTTAAAATGTTAAGTGTCAAATGCATAACTATAAGACTCTTAGAAGATCATATAGTAGAAAATCTAAATGACCTCAGTTTTGGTGATGATTTTTTTACTCAATACCAAAGGAACAATCCATAAGAGAAAGAATTGATAAGTTGAACATTATTAAAGTAATAAACTTTTGCTCTGTGGCAGACACTCTAAAGAGAAAGATGACAGGCTACAAACTGGGAGAAAATATTTGAAATAGTCATATCTGAGAAAGAACTGTTATCCAATATATACAAAGAACTCTTAAAATTCAACAATAGAAAAACAATCCAATTCAAAAATGGGGGAGAAAAAAACCTAAAGAGATACACCCTAATGAAAAAATACGAATGTCCAGTAAGCATATGACAAGATAGTACACATCATATGGCACTGGGGAGTTACAAATTAAAATATCAATGAGATGCCAGTACACACCTTTTAGAATGGGTGAAATCTAAAACAATGACAACATCAAATGCTGGGGAGGACATAGAGCAACAGGAACTCTCATTCATTGCTGGTGGGAATGAAAAATGATACAGCCACTTTGCAAGACAATTTGGCAGTTTCTTACAAAGCTAAACATAGTCATATTATCCAGCAATCATGATCCTTGGTATTTATTCAATGAGTTAAAACATTTACTTTCACACAAAAACTTGCACACAGATGTTTTATTGCAGCTTTATTTATAGATGCCAAGACTTGGAAGCTACCAAAATGTCCGTCAACAAGTGAAGGAATAAATAAACTTTAGTACATCTGTATGATGAAATATTCAGCTCTAAAAATAAATGATCTATCAAGCCACAGCAATACATGGATGAACATAAAATGCATATTAGTAAGTGAAATAATATAATCAGAAAAGGTGGTTATATACTATATGATTCCACTTATATGAAATTCTGGAAAAGGCAAAACTATGGAGTGAGTGAAAAGATCGGTGGTTATCACAGGTTTGGGAGCAGGGAGAGAGTGATGAATAGGTGGAACACAGGCGATATTTAGGGTGGAGAAATTTTTCTGTTTAATACTATGAAAATTAATACATAATTTAAAAGTAATGACAATACAACATTTGTCAAAACCCATAGGTTATAAAACACCAAGTGTGTGCCCTGGTGTAATCTATGGACTTGGGGTGATAATGACATGTCAATGCTGGTTTCTTGATTATAGGAGATGGTGGTGGGAAAAGTTGTACATAGGGGAATATGGAAGGTCTTTCTGTTCAATTTTTGCTGGGAATCTTAAACTGCTCTAAAAAGTTAAGTCTATTTAAAAAAAGAGCAAGCTGTTTCATGACATTTATGCATAACTTTCTAGCTCTTATAAATTTGTAGCCCTATGTGGGTTACTATTACACACGCATAGCAGGATATACTTAAGAAGCACAGTTTAAGAGCCACAATAATTTATTTAAAAGGAATTCTGTCCTTCACATATATTTCCTTAATAACATTAAATAGACTGATTCATAAGAGAAAATGACACTTCTAAAATATCTGTTTCTTTACTCTTCAATTTCCCTGAACCCCAAAGCAGGGAGGATTTTTTGGAAATCCTCCCATTACAATACTTCCTTTCTGCCAAATGCTTCACTCTTTTTTTTTTCCTCCTGGTCTCCCCTCCTTTCTCCAAGTTCCTATTGTATTGATAATTAGCCTCACATTCAGAAACAAGATGCCCTTATCTTTAAGGGGAAATAAAAGGGTGGATGGTTATGCTGTTTGTTAAAAAGACAAGGTTGTGAATACTTTCATATGAATTATTTTTATCCCGTCACATGCAAAATAGAAGTGCCATGATATGATGATTGATTGGATGTAGAGAGGAAAAAAAATCACCCAAAGACTTCAGGCTTTCACAGTCATTCATTTAATATTGATTGAATGCTTTCTAGTAGCCAGATGCACTATCCATCTGACAAACACTATTTCTGTTCTTCAAAAGCAATGGAAGTTTATTCTGTGATGTATTCTATGACATAAAAAGGCAATTGCAATAAGGCATAATAAGTGTAATAGTGGGGAAGATACCAAGTTATTTAGAAGTAGAAAAGTGTGAGGAGAAAATGAGTAAATTATAATATCTCATGTTTGAAAACTCTGTGAAATATCAAAAAGGAAATGTCCACTAGTTTACTGAATAATAGAAATGGAATTTAAATTCATTTCAGGAAGGTAAGCTAAAGGATAGAAAAAAAACAAAAACAAAAACAAAACCTGATGTTGAGGAAGAACACTAAAGAACAGGGTGCATGGTAACATGATAGAGGCTTGCCATGAAAATCTTAGGAAACAACACTAAATAAATGGTGTTGGTGGAAGAGGGTAATAGAAACTGTAGGTAAAGAATATAAATATTTGTGATAAAAACTGAATACTATTTATGAGTCAAGAAATACAACATGAAATTGATCCCGAGTTTGCCAATCAAGAGAATACTGGTGGTGGTGTTAAAGCAGTCCAGTGTTCCAGTGAAGTCAAGTAAAAGATTAAAGTGAGTTGAAAACAAAGTAGTGGTGAAGAAATTGAGAATAGTTTCAAGAAAAAGAAAAAGAATCGAAAGAGTTACTAGGAATATAAAACTTTCTGTCATGAGGAATATATGCTTATTAGCAAGTGAGAACTCTGTAAGGGATATGAGATTTCAGAGAGAGTGGAGATTCCTATGGACTGACATCATTAGGAGATGGGTTGGAGAGGGATGTAAATTGTTTTGATCATTAAAAAATGAGAGGATTTAGATTTTGAGGAGAAAAGAGAGATTTGAAAAAGAAGAGAAAACACAAATCTAGAACACGAGATGATCCTTAATATTACAATGGAGTATTTATTTTTCTGTGCTTTACTGTACACTTACGTTAAATCAACTTATAGCTGGCAGTAATAAAATGATTATCATCAACTGATAATTGCTTTGGTTTAGCTCAATAATCATTATTTAAAAGCATTATTATATTTAGTATTGATCTGCACCCTTGCTCATTGTCTCAGAAGACAATCATGGAAGCAGTTATCCATGAAACATAAAATGCTCATTTGACCCTTGTATTCTTACAGGCAAAAAGCTATAAGATATAGAGACAAGTGAATGAAATCAGAATGCAGAAATTTGCTACCTGACTTATGCATAAAGGAGAGAGAAAACTAATTTTGCCTAATATTTAACATTAAAATTTAATTTCAATAAATCACAAAAGAAGTTATTAAAATACCAATGATAACAGTAATCAAATTTTCCATTTTTAATGTAAATTTAATGCTACTAATAGTATTGTAATTATATTCAGAAGTTACATTAATATCCAGAGGGAGAAGCTATATTTGTAATATTTTAATTATTCTGCTTCTGAATTTAGGTAAGTAGTCACTTCCATCATCATAAGTGGAATTTGCCTGCAAAAGACTACTGTCTCTTAAAATTCATGTCAATAGTCCCTTCTATAACATATACTTCTGGCTTCCTTTTTTTTGAGATGGAGTTAGGCTCTTGTCACCCAGGCTGGAGTGCAATGGTGCAGTCTCGTCTCATTGCAACCTCCACCTCCCAGGTTCAAGTGATTCTTTTGCCTCAACCTCCTCAGTAGCTGGAATTACAGGCACCTGACACCATGCCTGGCTAATTTTTGTATTTTTAGTAGAGACATGGTTTCACCATGTTGGCGAGTCTGGTCTTGAACTCTTGATCTCAGGTGATCCACCCGCCTCGGCCTCCCAAAGTCCTGGGATTACAGATGTGAGCCACAACTCTCGGCCCCACTGACTTTCTTATCTAGAGACACTTATGGTAAATACATTAAAGCCATCCAAAAATTTGGATCATTTTTGTGTGATATAATGAGAGTCTATTATCTAGTTTATAGAAAGGTCTAACAAGATGTTTTTCATTATATTACCTTACTATCAAGAAATTATGTGACATTCTGTAATACTGAGTTTGTATTGCTGGTGATGGAAAATAAACTCTTTCTAAATTGTCACTTTAAATCTGTAATACAAAAAGCTATACATTTTAATTATCAAAATTATTATTCAGAGAACTCAAGGGATGAATGAATGAAGAATTTAATGCCCAAAGAAGTGAAGTGACCACTCCACTGTTAAACAGATAATATGAACCCACATTTCTTAATTAATTGTAAATCTCTTCTTTCATTGCCACTGCTCTATATTGGCACCTTAAATATCATGAAGTAAAATTTTCATTGCTGTGCTCAAGACTTATAAAGAATCTTACTAATATGGGAAACACTGGTATTTTCTTTTGATTATTTTCTAACTATATATTTAATAAACCTTATAGTTATGTTCCCACCTTTTATTTACTTCAGAGAATTCTTAATTTTACACAACACACAAAATGATTGGATTATTCTTTATCATAAGAGGCATACTCCATTCAATTTGACTGGTACACCTGCTATTTTTAATTTAATTTCCTTCTATTTTATGTAATTATATCTCTTAGATATTAACAAATAAAATGCCAACTTGGCCATAAACCAGAAATAACGTGGATAGTAACATGTAAATATATGCTCTATAGAATATTATTCTCCCACCAAAAACTAATCCGGGTTACACAATTCTCGAACATCAGACAAGCATGATAAAAACTCAAGAGATTTGGAGTGATTTCACATATTCTGCTACTTGTTAGAGATAACATTTCTTGAGATGTTCCTGTTTTAATACTTGACGACTGGCATCTAGAATTATCACAATAGTTACTTATGGAGCCTTTAAAAGAATACTAGACACAGGATCAAAATAATTCACTTAGAAAACTTGTTCTGTGGAAAATACTGGGAGATTTAGAAATGTGAAATACTGTGTTTATATTCAAAATGTATTTCGGGGAAAAAAAGAATAGGAGTGAAAGTGGTCTTGTTTTACAGGTGGAAACCATGAGATCAATTTAAAATTTATCAGCACATTTTGACAACAATTAGAACATAGTTTATATCTTTTTACTTTCAGCCTAGGTCAACATTAGCATTAGTAATTAGTAATTTAAAGTAGTTTATTATGTTTTCTAAACTGCTTTTGTGGAAGAAATTACTACTGCCTTGAGTAGGAGACAGATGGTCGCTAGGAAGGTTTCTTGTGTTTACATTGTGTCACTATAAGGGATGTGGATAAAGACTTCGGAATAAATATTCTCTTCACCTACCTCCCAGCTCTAGCAGTTGGTCAGACGACCAACTAGGAAACATTTGCATTCGTTTTTATTCTCTCCAGTTCTAGTTTCTGAATCTTTGTCTTTGTCCTCTTCAATTCCATGTTTCTGCTTACTCCAGCATGACAGAAAATTGAGGAAAACTATTTGGCCCCTTTTTCTAACTTTTTTTTTTTTTGTCTGGGATAATATAGTATGTTTCTCTGAAAATTTTGTAATGTTAGTTAATTTTCAAGATCGTGATAAATCACATTAAAATGTTGGTGAATGAAATTTAATCCTTTAAGTTAGATTCAATGTTATTAATATTAAAATATATGATCAACAATACAGTAGAGACAGTAGAAAAATGTGACTTAGATCATTACCTCCAAGTGAGAAAGATTGGGAACAGTCAATACTAATCACTCAGGGGTTACTTTAAATCAGTACAAAATGTGGCATTGCAGGCCAAAGTCAGAGTACTGACACATGTCATTAAAACTTGATACTATTAATTTAAAATCTCTCATGTTTCCCACTTTGTACTGGAAACTTTGGACTTATTGTCACATTTAGCTGTCTCAGCAAGTCTATGAATTATTATTAACCCGTCCCAGATCATGAACCTGAAGCAGAGAAGAGTCAGATTTTTCAAGGTTGCATCATGAGTCAGCACAAAGCAAGGCTTGGAATCCTGATTTGGTGGAAACCAAGGTTAACACCTACCTTCCAATATGTCACAATACTATCTCATCTTTAAACTAATTCACACTTGTTTACATGAAGGCTTCTACAAAAAGGCATCATAACTAAGTCAATCAATCTCTGCATTCCTTAAAATTTAGAAGTTTATGGAAAGCAAAAGTATGTTTCTTATTCATTCCTCTAATGTTGACATGTTTTCCTTCTTGGACTGACTCAAAAGAGTAGTAAAATAATATCTTTACATTAAAAAAAATACTTTCACTTACTCAAGAAATGTATTATTTCATTTTCTTTGTAAAATTGTACATCTTGTAAATAATTCTATTATGAAAATTTGCTTTTTTACTCTAGGGCATATCCTGAGTAATACATTTCCACTATGTAATTTTACCCAATGGTTATTTTCTTGAATTATGTTGACCAGTCTTCCAGCCAACTGCTAGAGCTGGATTTTAGGTGGGTAAAGTGCTCATTCTAAAACCTTTGTCCATACTTCTTATAGTGACACAATGAAAAACAACAGGAAACCTTGGTAGCCAGTGTTTATTTTCTATGCAAGGCAGAAATTCCTTCCACAAAAATCTTCTGGACAGGTAGCATTCCAGCCTGTGCTGGTTTTTTTTTGACTGAGTGGAATTTCACTGATTTTTAGGAAGTTTTGTTTTACCTGATGTTGCATAGAAACAACTTCCAGATCTTTTGTAGTTTAGTCTGCTAGTTTCACATAACATAAAACAAATTCCTTTTGCATAAAAAAGTGTTCAATATATAAAGATAACTATACTGCTCCTTTTTAGCTTTTTCCTTTAATTATTACTGTGTTTTTCAACTGTTACTCATATAGCATAGTTGCCAGATGTCTTCTCACATTTTATACTTATCAAACCCTTAATATCTATTGATTACTGGTCAAGTACTCTCTAAGCATTTCTGCCATCAAAAAGCTTTTGGATAAATGGGGAGCACTGACACACACACACAGCAATTACATCATAAGATAATAAGTGCCGTGATGGAATGGTATGGGGGTAGGGCAAAAATATCTGGTTGACCATAGGGAAAGAGAAAGGTCACAGAAGACTGCTATTAATGTGAGGCATCGGGAAACTGAGAATGATGAACAGGCCAAATAATGTCAGACTTGTACTAAATAGGGCCACAGATAACTGTTTCCTGGATGTTGACACTGTGGTTCTGTTAATGCACTCTAAATTTGTATTAGCATTGTATTAGTGCCATCAAACTTTTGGTTCTTGTTAAATTTGAGGTAACTTTATAATTGGAGAAATTAAAAAAAAAAAAAAAGAAACAGTCATCTCTTTTTATAAGGATTGGTTCCTGGACCCCAAACCCTCCAGGACTAAAATCCAGAGATACTGAAGCCGCTATATAAAATGGCATAGTATTTGCATGTAGCTTACACACATCCTCCTGTATACTTTAGCTCATTTCTAGGTTACTTATGATATCTTATACAATGTGAATGATATGTATATAGTTGTTACACTGTATTATTTAGAGAGTAATGACAGGAAAAAAATGCCTGCACATGTTTAGTACAGACTCAATCATCTTTTTTTTTTTTAAATATTTTTCATTTGCAGTTAGTTGAATGCACAGATGGACCCATGGATACTAAGAATTACATCGATCTTTATTTCATTATTTAAGTCCATCATTCCAGCCAATTGGGTGATGTTTTGGAATATTGGTTCTTACCCCCACTAATTTGGGAGAATGAAATAGGGAGCCAGCTCCCTTGCTACATAAGTTTTAATAATAGCATTGAGACCAGGCACAGTGGCTCGTGCCTGTAATCCTAGCACTTTGTGAGGCTGAGGCTGGAGGATCACTTGAGGCCAGGAATTCGAGGCAGCCTGGGCAACATAGTGACACCCCATCTTTACAAAAAAGTAATAACAATAAAATTAACTGGGTGAGGTGGTGTGCACCGACAGCCCCAAATTCTTGAGAGGCTGATGTGGAAGGATTGCTTGATCCCAGGAGTTTGAGGTTGTAGTGTGCTATGATTGCCCCACTGCCTCCAACCTGGGTGCCAGACAGTGCAAGACCCTATCTCTAAATAAAATTAAAGAAGGCAATAAATAGCATTGAATTTCAGTCTAGGAGAAAAAAAAATAAAAATCCAATAATTTGAGATAGTTTACACACATAATACTTTTTAATACTTAGAAATATAAAGAATAGAAGTAAAGATAAGACTTCTATTTTCTAAAACTGATTTTCTACTTCCCAGAGAAAGTAACACTATATACTGTGCCATGTCTTAAATTTTCCCAAACAACTTCACAGACCTGAGGAAGATAATCAATAGACAGAGTCAAAATTCAGCTTGTCAGCTTGCAAATTACAAGAAATTGCTACTCCTCATCACATTTTTCTACAAGATAAAATAATAATGTTACTCGATTTGACATCTGTTTTATATAGATTTACTCAGTTTCTGCCTTATCAGAAGGGCATTTCCTCACCAGTCCTATCACTTTCACATACAGCTCTTAATGTGCCACCTTGACTTATCTTTAGAGTACTCACAGGCACTACCGTGGGGTCTTTATTTATTTACTGTCAGTTTTCTACCATGTGAATATAAGCCTCCTGAGAGCTATTTTGTTCACCCTAGTAACTTCGATGGTACCTGACACATATTAAAAATAATAGAAAATAATATTCATTATTCTTATTTTTATGAACATTATTGAGCAAAAAGTAAAAAAGCTATTTTTTTCTGTCTAAGGTAAAAAATATGTCCAGACAGATAGAGTAATTTAAGTACGCAATTGAGTTCAACCTCGATTGATCAATTTTAGCATTATTTCTATTGCTATCAAGAAAATGTCCTGTTCCAAGGAAAGAAACTTCAAAAACTGTGATATCAGTAACCATAATACTTTAGATAATTGGTAGTATGATTTAATGATTGTGTTTTATTTTACTTTACTTATGGCAGTACATGGAATCTCAATTGAATTGACATAACTATTAGTGAAAGATTGATTGAGAAACCAGATTTAAAATCTGATTCTAATTATTCACTTGCACTTTAGAGTAATGAATAGAATTAGGACTGTTCTATGCATTCACAGGAGCATATGCATCTCTGCATCTGTTACCTCTCCTTGTATTAATCTTTAGTGATGTTATATCTATTTCTGAGGTTTAAATGATTGTTATGTAGGCATGAAAGACTATTTAGTACATTAAGAAGAAGAAGAACTCTTTTGAGATGTCTGATGAACTATGACAAATTCTGTGGATCAGCAGTCTACAACTGAATTTCTGATCCAGGAATGGAATCAAGCCAAAGCATCTAAATGTGTGAAATCACTTTCCCTTCTCTCTTTTTCTTCCACTAGCATGGCAGTTGGCCTTTGGGTTGTTTATGAATGTTGATATCCCTAAACTACTAGATATAAAAATGATTTAGGAGATTTAAAATTTCTAAGGAAAAATTATTTATATTTATTATTATCATTTTATTTTTTACCACTAAGGTGCATTTGCTATATGGAAAAGATGTGACTGATATTAAAAAGAGAGTGTTGGAAAAGGGAGCAAAGAATTACACTTAAATAATTTAGTAAATTAAATGGAAATTTATAGGTGAAAGAACAGACCATATGTTAAAGTCAACATCATTATTTCTGTGAAATAAATCTTCCACCTTATTTTACTTTTCCTCTATTGCTTATTGCAGTTTAACCCACTCTTTCTCTTCATTTTCCCCACTTACTCTGTGTTCAAACCAGGTTATTAGATTAATAATTGCCACAATACTAAAAATGAGTGATTTGTTTTCCAATATGCAAGAGAGCATGTAAGTTGAAGTGGCAAAAATGAATGGAAATAAAGAAAAGAGGGAAAAGGGGAGGAAGAAAGGCAAAAGGAAAAGAGGAAGGTAGGAAAGCAAGAGGGAAGAAGAAGGAAGGAAAGAAGGAAAAGGGAAGGAAGGAAGGAAAGAAGGAAGGGAGAGAGGGAGGAAGGGAGGAAGGACAGAAAAAAGTGGTAAAATAAGAAGTGGAGAAGACAGAAAAGAATAAAGAAAAAGAATAGAGAAAGAAAGAGAGAGGAAGGGAAGGGAAATAAGAAAAATGAGTAAAAAAAAAAAGAGAGAAGAAAGAAAGGAGCAAGTGAAAAGAGATCAAGGAAGCATTTCTCCATTTACTTTTTACTTGAATATCGTGAACCTGGCCAAGCTAACTTTCAACTTCTACGTAGTTATAGTTGACGATGTATTCCATTAAGGACCTTTAAAAAGGAGGTTAAATATTTGCAATAAATCACAACATAAGTTCAGTTGATGGTGGAATTTTCAAAACAGAGAAATTCCTCTAATTTGGGAACAAATGAAGCATGTGGCTGCACATTAAACTCATGTGTTTATTAGCTTGCTGAAAGTTGCTTTCTTCATTGAACTTTTCAAATATTTAAAATAATAATTTCTAAACAGAGTACAAATTGGGAGAGAAGTGCCAATTCTATAATTCACTAGAGTTATCACTTCTGTTTCTCAGCAAAAGTCTCGCTTTTGTTTTCTGAGTACAATATCAAATTATATTCTCAAGCATTTAGACATAGTCAGTTTTAACCCTTTTTTCTCAGATTTTTAAAAATTTCAACTAATTACACACAACTGTTTATTTAGTTTTAATGAAGTATATAATCTCTCTTAAAAGATATATCTAAAATAGCCTATGTATGTAAATGACCTCAAAGGGTCACTTGCAAACCATTATTTATCCTGTCATATGTGGTTTATTTTATTAAAATCTATTTCATGGCATGGATTTTCTGAATACTGATGAATATAGACAAACTATAACAACGCAAAGAAAATAAATACATTAAGTTATATCAGCAAACATGTTTACCTGTAGGAATGAAGAGTAATTTACTATTCACATTTCAAAAAAATATTTTTTTCTTGAAATGCCTGCGGCTATTAATGAGTTTGGAATTCATTTTCAGACTATTTTGGCTTTTGAGGAAATCTGTTTTCAATTCAATACTATTTCTAAAAGAAATTTTAGATTTATCACCTCTAGAAAGTGGTAGTTTTCCTTAGAAAACTGAGATAAAGAAAGCTTGGAAATAGAACTATATCTATTAGAAATAACTGTATATGTGTGTACACGTTCTACATTGCAAATAATACCTCTAACTTCTTAAGCTTGCTGAAAATAACTTTTAAAAATAGTGCATTTAACACCCTGCATAACAGCATAGCTGAAAGTTTCCTCAAGTGTTAAAGATGTTAAAGAAAAGGCTAGCTAGATGTTTTATCATGATGGCTGAAGGCGGTAGCATTGTGTCTGACACCAGACCCATTTATCTCACTTCATAAACTTCAAATAAATCAACAGACAACATGCTTTTCTCTTTTTCCTAGTTATTTGGGAGTACATAATGAGAGTTTACCTTATGCTTGTTGTCTACTTTCAGAAGATATATACTACAACAGTATTTACCATTGTACCTTTACTGTAAATTTTACTAGGCCAGGTATTTTAATAAAACCTTCACATTTCTTTGTTTTGGCATGTATCCATATGTGTCATTTCTGATCTCTCTGACTTTCCAAGATCACGGTTAGATGATACATCTCATCTTTATTTATTTTTATTTTCCTGAGTATAAACTGTATTTTATAGGAGTTTCTGCTAGGCTTATTTGCATTTTTTAATAGAGCAACTTTTAATAAAGAACAAACCTTTGTTAGTTTAAAATTTAGCTCTACTTAGAAAATATATTTGCTGTTTAAATATACCACAGTTTGTACTGGAGAAAAAAAGTAACACTTCATTTTAGACTCTAAACATAATGCATTATCAATGAATTTTAGCCCAGAAAGAATTAGCCTTCTGGGTGCACAGCTTCTCTGTCTTGGCTTCCGGCCAGGGCTGATATTCTAGCTTTATTTTATGTTTCCCCAGCTGCTTTCTAAATCTGGGGAGGCAGCACCAGCCAGAATCTTCTAGTTTGAACACAGTATGCTAAATGCTTCTCTCTTCTTCCTTAGTAGTTGCTTGTAAATGATGTACACAAAGTTTGATCTTTGGATTTTATTTCCAAAGGCCCCTTTTCCACTCAAACAGAAAATACAAGGTGATCATATGAACACTTAACCTACTGGGGACAACTGTTTTACTGGGTTAGATACATTTATTTAGTACCTTGAAGAACTAACGTTAGTATTGAGATTGAATTAAGTTTATTTTACATCCAAGTACAGAATGCTTTTCTTTGGGAGAAGAAAGAATAGATATAACAGTTTTAATCTCAAATGAAAAATGAAAGATCATTATTTTCCTGAGGTAAACATAAGTGTGAGCACATATTTCTGTTTTGATTGTCAATTATAGAAATTCAAAATTATGACTTAATATATTTATATATAAAACTAGTCCACATATACTTCCTTTTGGTGTTTAGGATAATACATTTAAAATGATACATTTCTTAATAAGCCTATCTTGGAGAAAACAAAATGCAATTTATGTATATTTGCATATTTATTTATTACTTATATATTTGCATTAATCAATTTTAAAAATTCAAATTTTCATGAGGTTTTACCTTCCTTTTATTTAAAAATAATGCCTGAGTTTCTAAATTGGATCTAAGGGTGATTTTCATGTTATAACTAGTATGTCATATATATTATAATTTTTTCAAAGGATTTTTAATGTATCAGTCTTAGTGGTGACCAGGTGCCATTCAGATAGAGTTAAAAGGCCCATTCTGCTTAGTATTAAATTTCTAAAAATCTTCCCAATTTGCTTATTATGAGATGTCTATCAGTGTAAACGTTGCTTAATATTGATCATCATAATGTATTGTCACAGGATTTCTTATTTTAAAAAATGTCAACAAGTGTAGGCTTAACTTCCCATTTACATATTGAGATAAATGTAAATGGTGCATATATTTTGCTTATTAATTAGTTACTTTTTTATGAATTCCAGTTGAAAACTTAGACTGTTGTAGTCAGTGGACTTTATATTCTTTATATAAACTTGCTACTCACATGCACACACACACACACCAATGACCAGCACAGAGCCTATGTGACACTGGGATATGGCTACCTAGCATACTTTTAATAGAGTAAATTACTCTTTTGCTTTGAAAGAAAAAAAAAAAAAACCTTTAAATCTTTGTGGCAAAATTCATTGCCTCCTAGTTTTGGGGAAATTCAACCAATTACAATAACTTTTGTCTTTATCAATTTCCTCTTGGGGCAGAAACCTCACAATTTTAACCATGTTGTTGGTGAGAAAGTGGAAAACTAAAACCATTCTGAGAGTTACAGAAACACATCAATATCTTGGTACGCAATTTATGTTAAAGCATTTATGATATTGTATAAATAAAAATATTCTGATAGAAGGCACCATGAGAATAAGCAAGCGTGAGTTTGAAAGAGACATGATCGAGCATAAACTTCAAACTTTCTCAAGCTGTATGAGAACTCACAGTATAATTTATCATAATAAACAAAACATATCATCACTTAAAAAGCTGTGACAAGAATTCTGAATAATACAGTATTTCATTAATCAGGAGAAATTGTAAGAAAAATAAGGTTTAAGTTTCCTTATTTAGCTTCCTCAAACAGAGATATTGAAAAGAATGAATAAAACCATATTCCAATAATATTTCTTGTTTTCCAACTTATTCTGTGCTTGAGGAAATTGGATGTATACCATAAAGCTTTCTGTTCTCTTAAGAAACTATGCTTAGGGCATATGACATATATTGTTCTAATAATTTATTTTTCTTTTCCATTAGGAGGTAGAAGGAAAACACCTATTTCTTTATAAGCAATTTATGACTGTATCATACAATTTCAAATGTCTGTGACAGCTGTTTCTCTAAAGCAGACCACTGGAACAGAGCATGCCTACAAATCTCAGGTCCAAAGAAGAGGAGTTCCCATCTTCGGTAATTTGAATGCCATGTTTTCAGTAACACTTTTTAGGGAAACATTTATAACCCTACAGTTAACTTTGTATGTTGAGTTTGTAAAATTCGTGCTTTTAATATGAAAAGGCTAAAATGGTATCAGATAAGATATTTCCTATGCAAATGTACCAGCAACTGTTTAAATTTTATCAAGTTGTATCTCTTTTTTTTTTTTTTTTTTTTAGGCAGGACTGTATTTTCTATTTACGTGCAAATATAACTTCTATAAAGCATGATGACAGGTAAGCACACACATGCGGAAAAGGGAGATTGAATTTGATTTTAAAATACTATCTGCTTCTACATAAATATTTCACAAATAAAACTTTATTGTGTTCGACTTGTTTACATAGCTAAGCAACGCATATTCATTTATGGTACACGCCTCGATTTCAGCAAATTAAGCAGTAACTTACCTAGAGAAGCATTTCAATATTTTGTCTTTTCCTAACTTGAATTTATCCCGAGTTAGAACATGAGATATCCAGTATTCAGGTTCACTTGGCTCCAGGTTAATTAGAAGGAGCTTTCAGTTCATGCAATCTGCCTCAACAATATTCCAAGAGCACTCTCTAGCTCCAGTCTTAGTATCTGAACTCTTCCAGCAGAGTCCTTTTATTTATACACACATTGTCCTTTTCAAAACAAGCAGCCAGCTGGAATGATTCAAACCTCTGTTCAGCACACCGTTAAAATGCAGCTTCCTTCTTGGACACGAGAATTACACCAGGGAGCAGACCGAGTACAGCAAAAAGGCTATGAGAACTATTTAATCACCGGAATACCAGCTGCTCCTGCTCTGCTGTTGCTAGTGCTGCTGTGCCTCTTGTTTAGCTGTAGTCGGTCTTTCTCTCCCTCCCTCTCTCTCATATCTCCAGAACTATAAAGGCAGCTTTGCCGGATTATGATTGGCAGAAACAGCCAATTCCTTCAGCTAATCATCCTCAAGACTTTCAAGGACCTGGAGCTGTTGTGATGTCATCCAGTCAGTGGGATGTTACACATGAATACATTCCAACAGAAGCTAATTCAGCGATGGGCTGCATTCCTCTCACACCGCGGTGATTGATTAGATGCTCCTTGAACATTTGCATAATCTTTCAATGTACAGTTGGACTATTTCCTATGTAATTTGAGGATAGAACTCCACTTTGCAGCTATAACACTATGCCACGAGATTCTATTGGACAAAATAAAAAAGTTCAAGACAGGATTTTCTGCTGTAAATGTGTTCCAGTTAAACACACAAATCACAAACTCAACAAAAGCCAACAATGAGCAATAGGAAACTCGGACAAGTATTAGTAAGCTACATACTCCTGAAGTTAATAATAGCATTTTAGATCATGATAAATGTTAGAAGGAAAGAAAGAATATGTGCATGTGAATTTATTGTGTGCATTGTTTTAGTAATTAAGGTAAATTACTGGATTATTATGGAAAAGTTCTATTCTCCGCACTGACAAAAAATTGTCTCCATGTCTCTTTTTTCTTTTTAACTTGGCAATATAAGGTGAAGATTACCTGCTCTTTGTTTTCTATTAATTAATGTAAACACGTAAAGATACTATCAAGTACTTTTACATATTTTATGTAAAGTTATTTAAACTTATTCATTAGGATATACGCAAAAGTAAATGTAAAGTGTTTTCAGGTACATCCCCTCATTCCAGACTACATGATTCCCTGGGCTTTTAACTTGCTTTAGTACATTCCTTAGTATCTACCATTTAATTTAGTGGAACAAGATATGCTAATGAGAATTTGGTCCAACACCCCTTATAGGCTACAGAACAGAGCTACAAGCTTTTCTCAACTCCAAGCCTTCCTCAGGTATATGGGTGTCGTTTGTTGTACGTAGTGGTTCCATTTGAAATATTGGGGTGGTTTCAATGAAGTCCTCTATAGGACTGGAAGTAAGGGTAGGAGGGAGTCCTTCAAAACTCAGCATTTATTAATAATGTGGTCTTTCAGAAGATTAATTTTAATGCATCCAGGATTACTAGTGTTATTATACTGCACAAGGTTTGGAGGGTTCGCAAGCCGTAGACACATGCTATACAGAGGATAGGGGAAAAAATCTACCAAGTTAGAAAAAATATTTACCAGTTATTCATAAGCAATAAATACAATCTAGTAACTCATAGGTCATGTACCAATTCGTTTTTCTGGTGCACAGGATAAAATATATTAAAGAAAAAAATTATATTTTAGAAATAATTAAAGAGTTCAGGTACTTCTCACTACCTTTTAAAACATTTGGAATGCAAAGATGAATTAAAATCAAGTCAGAATTTTCATAGTGATACACATCAAAATTCGAAATGGATAAACTGCAGTTAAATATTTCAACAATGTCATAATAAAATAATTATTACTAGAATAGCAACATGGGAAACACTATCTGTTGATAAATAAAATAAAATAGTATAAATTGTAAAAGCCAACTGAAGATTTTTATATTGTATGTAGTTTGGCTAACTAATAATGCCTTCTTCTTTTTTCAAGTTGGGTGATTATTTTTAAGTCTTAACTTTAGAAAAAATAATTTAAATAAAAAACTATTATAAAATGCTCGACATCTTTATATTACTGACATAGTTCTATTTCACAACTCAATCAAGAATGCCACTTTATCAGAGTATTTTCAGTTATTGGAAGTAAATGGCAACACAGTGATCTGAAGATAAAACCCATCACATTAAAACATGGAGCAGGGTTTATGTTGTCAGCTCTGGTGATAACTTAGAGTTGATATTCATTGATTACAAGTGAAAAATGTTGATCAATTTCTTCTCTAACATTAAACTATAAACAAAGTTTTAAGCTGAAGAAGTAAATACGTTCACAATGTAAAAGTGCTATATAAAATATTAATAGAAAGTATTCTTATTAAAGGTAAAATTCTTTTAAATATTTGTGAAACATGAACTTTGAGATTCAAAAAATCCAGAGATTATTAATTAAAATTCAATGTAGGGAAAAAGTACCCAACTTTACTCTCCTTGTCTCATTGTTCATTCAGAAATATACTAAGTACTGAAGGCAAAGGGTCCCACCATATACATGTGTATAAATGAAAGGAAACTTACTAAAGAGTGCTTTCTTTTCTATTCCTGGGGAAAACTGGAGAAATTTGCAACACTCACACTAAAACAGATCAAAATAATCCTCAAAGTATTTTGAATATTTTTCTTATAATTTTCTTTGTATATTGTATTCTCAAATAATTAAAACAAACATATTTGTGAATTTGTAATCTTTTATCATTTTCTAATCTGTCAGGTTGGGGAAATGAAATAAATGACCTTGTACATTTCTGGGAAGAAATATAATACACAAGAGAGAAAAGCGGAAAGAATTATTTACTCAAAGTGTTTTAAGTTTTTAAATCATTTAACTTGTGTTCCACATTTACAGGGTTTGCACTTATGTCAAAATGTAGCATCAATTCAGTTTGTTTTGAACAATACACGCAATGCAAAGCATTTACCCAATTGCTTATAGTTGACTTTTAGAGAAGAAAGTGGATGCTTTCATATTTCTTTAAACACTCTATAAAGTATAATATAATTTTTCCTTTATCTATTAAGATGTAGGCCCAAACTTATATTAAGACCTGAATGGGTCGTTTAAAAATTGAATTGAACTTGTTGAACTAATAAACTTTTAGAGCTCCACTTATTTTCATTCAATTGCTCTCTTGATTCAGTAAAAGTTCAAGTAGTATTTGCCAACTACAAAACCTTTTCATTCAACTGAATTTATCTTTGAATTTACTTTTTAAATTTTCACTGGCGTTTCCTTGGAAGTTCAAAAAATGTGTATGTGTTATATGCATTATTTGGAAATTTTAAAAGTGAAAAACGTTGAAAACATTATATAATGTACACTTATATATATAAGAACATAATATACTTTAAATTTAATTTATAAATATGTATTTATACACCTTGTTCTTTATAATACACACATATATCTTTGTATATACTTACTCAATATAAGAAACAAACAAAAAGATGTTTATTTAAAAAGGAAGGTCTTTTTTTGTTTGTATGTCAAGTCTTCATTACAGTGAATATGAGAGGGTAGTAATATCTACTAACAAACATCTTAGTAAACTTCAAAAAAAACTCAGTAAATTTAATAATTTCAAAAAATTTTCATCGTTTTCTTTCTCATTAACTTTGTTCTGCTAATTGTTACTAATGGTAAGTTTTAAATGCTTGCCTCTAAAATAAATAAAAATTTGCATAGAAAATACTAAAACAAGATTCAAAGTACTTCATAATTTCTACTTTTTAAAAAAATTATACATCATGCACATACAGGCTATAAACAGAAGATATTTAGATCTTTAAACGTACATTTTTATTCTTTTCAAGTTTCACCTTTTCTGTTACTTTTACAGCAAAAATAACTTTGAATAAACACAACCAACTAAATTTACAGTTCTCATAATTTTGACTGAATGATGCATTCAGTCATTTAATAATTTAATTTAATAAATTAAATCATTAAATAAATTATTAAATTAATAATTTAATTATTAATTTAACAATTTAAATTAATTTAATATTATATTATAGTATAAATTATATCAAATTTAAATTATTAAATTATATTAAAATAATTTAATAATTTAAATTAGTTATTAATTAATTTAAATTAATAATTTAACACATTATTAATTAATAAATTAAATTATTAAAATAATTTAATTTACAGTCTTCACTACTAAAACTTACAAATACAAGATTCTATTACCATGCTACCACTTTCTGTCTATATCCTTTTCTTGTAATTTTATTTTTTAACATGAGCAACAATCCTGTTGTCCCAACACAAAAGGCTATAACTCTTTTTTTAAAGAAAAAGCATGAATAAAAGAAACTTCCATGTTCAAAGTTTATGCCTTCAGGAAGCAGGGGAAGCCTCTAATTGGGCTGTGAGTGACTAATATAAAAACTTTTTATTAAGAGCAAAAAAAACTTCTGCTGGCAATTATTAGGAAAAGAGCTTATGTGAAAAAGACGGTGTATAAAGTCAGTTTTGCTTCATTGGTATCATAATACATGATAAAAAAACAAAACAAAAAAAAAACGTAAGTGCCAAATAGCATTACTCGGGTAACAAGCACCCCAGTCACAGACTTAAATGTTATGTTATTATACATCTGGATCTCTTGTTAGCAAGTTATTAGAAAAAGGGAAAAAAAAAATAGGAAGAGCAGGTTGGAAGAAAGAATCTTTTTGCCAGTATCACTGTAGTGCATTGTTGTAGCAAGAGAGAAATCAGCATGTTAATGCTTCAAATAAATCCTTTGAAGATGCAAAACTTGAAAGGTCAAGTGAGGGAACAAACAAACTTAACAGTCCAATTCCAGTTTGGCTGACAACTACTTAAAGAAACACGATTTTTAATAAATAGCAGTTGTTGGCCAAAACACTATTGCATCACAAGAAATTTTGTTGTGCGCTAAAATGTTAGCATTCAAGTGAGAGAATGCTAGGGTGAGGTGGGGGAGGACAGTAAACATTAAATTTATGATTTTTCCTTGGTCTGATCTTTAGTATGAGAATTTTCAGTGAATTTCTCTTTTACATGGTACACAAAGGCAAGGAGAATTCATAAAACGCATTAATTAGGCCCCAACTCCAGTGGGAGTGTCTCATCAGAGTAGGATTTTTAAATACCTTATAGTGGTTGTAAGTTTTATCTACACTAGGCAGTTTCAGTTTGTCTTTCTTTGTTTCTCTTTTCTTTGGAATTTTCATTTGGCAAATTTTATTAGGGTTTAATGGTGATTTCCTTTTGACTGACGCCTTACAAGTCAAGTCATTTTACATTCTCGAATTTGAAGTCCTAAATGTTCAAAGTGAGAAAGCTACTTGCAGACCAAAATCACAGCATCACAGTGATAAGTTTGATAAAACCCTTTTTGTCATATAGGGTATTTTCTTTCATTTGTTACCAAATTCTTTGTATCTTAAATATCCCAATATCATTTGTTTTCTGCCTGCTCCAGTCCTTCAGGGAAAGGCATCTCATTTATGAACTATTTAGCTAATGCTCTGATCAGCATGGGAAATCTTAATTTTTTACTAAGCCCTAGTAAATCAGTTTCTGTCCTTTAGCTTCAATGCCTCACTGTAAATTATCATCACTCTGGGGTAATTCACTGGATGCTGTCACTCTTTCTCCTATTTGGTTTAAGCCGTGTGTGTGTGTGTGTGGTGTGTGTGTGTGTGTGTGTGTGTTGGGGGACCATGTTGAGATGGTAAGTTGTGAGCAGTGGTATAAGAACATGAGATGTTCTAAAGCAAGTCAACAATGGCTGAAAGTCTCCTTAAGCTTGAGAGGCAATACTTGTGAATTCTAATGACCAGAGTCATGCTGTATTCCAAGACCTGTAAACCCAGTGCTGTCCTCTGTAATCAGCTAACAATTAGGTATACAGCATTATATTGCTATCATTGCCTGATTTGTAGGCACACACATAATGCTAGCAATGAAGTCTTTACTCTTTGAGGACAGAGAACATTTCTCTTTCTTTTTTTTTTCTTTTTGAGGCTTATATCCTTATTACGTGGACCAGTGCCATGGCATAAAGTAGTTACTGATATTTAAAAAAATAAATTTATGAATGACTGAATGATGGCAACTCAAAGCTAGAAAATAGGGAGAGGAGTACATTAACATTTCTCATACAAATATATTTATATGAAACTGTTGCACCAGTTCTGTATGCCACAAAAAGAACCAATAATTCATTTCAAAAGGAAGATGCAAAGATGCATTATAAAGCAATTTTCCCCATGGATAAGAAAACCCAGATTAGTTTTCCTTTTTAGAATCTGTGTCATTTAATCTTCCTAATATTATTCATGAGTAAAAATATTTTAGTGAAAATATTGTCATATATTTTAAAGAATTTAAAATATTTTATACATTACTGTAATTTGGTTTGCATTTATAGATTCAGAAGAAAACAATTTGTTTGTCTTCCATATTATAATAAGTATCATTTTATTTTAGAACTTTAATAGGTGTTTCCCTTTTCTGAATAGGAATTATCATAAATGAAATGATTATGAAGTAAATTAAAATATAGTACTCTGAAAACAGAGATATTTTACAAAAGAAAACCAAATAATTAAATATAATGTAAAATAAATAAATAAAATAAAGCAAAATGATTTCTGATACTCTAAACCTACTATATAATAAAACAATGATGAATTTGTTTGCCAGCTCAGCTGTTTATACCTGTTAGAGGGTGGAAAAGAGCAAAATAATTAAATTAAAAGGAAAGAAAAATGATGTGATGAACACAGGAGTGTATGAAAGAATATACTTATCACCCTGCTAAAATATTCAATATTTTACCATATTCCCATAGAGGGCAATATTGTATAAAAGATGGCGAACCAAGAATCTGCCAATTCATCTCTGTTGATATGCTTTAAAGAAAACTGCTGTTACCATAAATTTGGAGCTGCACTTCCCCTCAAACTCTGACTAATTTATAAACTGATGCACACAAAAACATAGCACAGAGTCTCATCAAAGGCAAAGAAAATTAATTTGGTATCCTACTTACTGGTAGATTACTTGAGTGAATAGCCCCTAGTTTCACCTTTAATTTGATTTAATCACTGCATCTCAGATCTCAGATAGCAGATTGCATTCTATTATATAACTTATATATATAATACACACATGTACACATATATACACAATACCATTTAGTTTATTTGAAATATTAATAAGGTAGTGTCTTCTTCAATGCCTGAAAAATGAAGATAAACTACAGGTAACAAATAAAGTGAGGCAAATTTTGTAAAATGAAAGTCTTATCAATGATTCAAATATAACTCTAAGGATATAACCATAGAATAGGGCTGGGCCATGGAGATGCAAAATTATACTTAGCTGTATCTCTCAAATTTATTTCTATTATAAAATCATCATGCACTCATCTACCTTTCTTATTTAAATATACTCCTTTACCTTTCCCTCTTGTGACTCAAAAATAGATTGCTTCACTGTAAACCCCTTCCTCTCAAAGATGCTAAGTATATTAGAACTTGAAGCATTTGCTCCTAAATGACCTTCATAATAACTGCTAATTTGCATTTAGCATATACTGAAAGAAAAGACATTATGTATTCTGTAGTATCATTAAAACATACTATTATCTTAAACATTCGACTACCTACAGATTTTAATACACACAGTGATATGGGATACATGGAATTATGAAGCATACTATAACGTTCTACCTGTCTGCTATGGCACAGATGCAATTCTACCTTCAGAGAATTCTCCTCAGTTCCCTCGTTATGAGATGTTCTATACAAGATCATTATGATTATATCCTACAAAAGCTATTTTAAGGCTAATGTAAACAAATGAAAATTAATACAACTATAAGCCAGATTTAGTCATAAGAAATATAAATCTAGTCCTTTTATTTAGGACATCCAATTTGTACCTGAATATTAAAGCAAACTAGAGTAAACTGTTTAGTTCAAATTAAATTATGTGAATCTTTAAAATAACGTTAATTACCTGTCAAGTACAACTTCTCAAGTCTAAATAATTAATATTCTTCAATCTGCCAAAGTAACTATGGTAATCAAGCAATTCTTGCGTGTGTTTGCAATTAAGCGAGAGGTACATTTAGAACAATCTGGTTTCTTGAAATCCCTATCTCATATTTCCAGATTACTTTGAAAGGAGTTATTCTTCTAGCATAAAGCACTATTTGACCTGTGCCTTCCATGACCACTGTTAGGATGACAAAGGGAAAAGGGCTATTTGTTGAACCTGATACTCTCAGTCACAGCTGATAGTAGAGGTTTGTTCCAATGTGCTTGCTTTCATAATACATTCAATACTAACATTATGTTATCTTCAACTCATTTTAAAATCTTCAGAGTTTTCAAAAGGTGTTCTCATGGATGATTTTGTGTGAGTGCCACAATGATCCTATTATTAGTTAGTGTGGTATTATATCCACATTGTATGGGTTAGAACAATGAGACACAAGTAGCAAATCTGAGATCAGCAACAGGACTCACTAACCTTTAGGCCTGTGGTATTTCCACTATACCAAACAGTCGTCTGAATGAATGTCCCTGGAGAATGCCCCTTTTCGTTACTCTGTAAGCAGAGTGGACTTTCAGGTGTCCATTCAAAACCCTGTGCTTTATAATGCACTTGGTAATATATAGATAAAACATGAGTCATGCTTTTAACCTTTCTATATGGCAAGTTACCAATAATTTGGTAGCATTTAAATTGTACTATCTGCTCCATGAATATGTTTTATACAAATGCTTATCTATACCAATATCTGTTCTAAAGAACAGTAGAGAAGGAAGGATTTAATTAGGCTTTAGAAATACTAGGCAGCACAGGGAATCATAGTCATTGGCATATGCTAAGGGGAGAATTAAAATGAGGGAAAATTGTGAGATTTTGTTTTCTGTTTATTTTTATTTAAATTATACAATTTCTTTTCCTGGTTTGAAGAAAAGAGGTAGATCAGAGAATTTCTCAGACCGGTGGTAAGATATCACAATCTAGATCACTGGTTGTCAAATTTTTGTGACCCACAACACAGAGACACTGAAACAAGAGCTTCAGAAAACAATTCTTACTTCTTACTTTGTGTGCAGTGCATTTCATTCTATAAACATTTTGAAATGCTGACCTAAATCTACTAACGTAAATGCATATAAAGATCTATGAACTGAATTTTAAAAAATGAATCTAGATTCATTATGTATTTATACAGTACTGAATATAAAAAAGATTAAGTCATTTCCATGGTATAATAATTGGAACTTTTCCCTAATTTTTCACTTAGCTATTTTAATAATCTAAGCAGAACACCATTATTATTTCACAAAGTGACTGTCAATAGAGAATGCTATTCTTTGGGAATATACAGGCAAAGGGGCAGATCAGGTTATCATACAAACATGGAATTAAATGGAGCTTTGAGGCATACAATAATAGCACTGGTCTCTCTTCATGTAGACAACACCAGAATAACTAATACGTTAATTCCTTTTAAGACTTAGTTTACAATTATAAATTTATAGATAAACACTTAATTCCAAACTTCTAATTAAACAGGAAAAATGAGTTTTCATAAAACTATGCAGTGTAGCACTCAGCATTTTTTCATGATTACTGTGAAAAAAATCATAGAAATGTTATCACTACCTTAATGCAATCTCGCTGCTGCCTTACAAGTCTGGAAGAATTTCAGGATGCTACTATTAAGCTCTTTAGTTGTGTACTATTTATAGAGTGAGAATTCCTGACCTAATTCAAAAATTTTACAAAGTTCTTTTCTTTTGTAAAATGTGTAGCTATAATTTGAGGAAAATAATCATTGCTTCAAAATACAGAAGAAAGAAGAAAAAAATGTAGCAGAATGCCTGATTGCCTGATTTGTCTAATTCTTCAGCCCTTTGTCATGTGACTTTGTAGTTCCCCTCAATAAGAAGGTTACCATGTTTCTCCACCCCTTTTCTTTTGGTGGCGGTACACGACTCGCTCTGAAGGGGTCATGTACCACCACCAAAGGGGGAAGTGACATTATGCTAATTTCAGGTTTGTTCTCTTGTAATTCCGTCATCACTGTGAGAAGGACATGCCAGGACACACAGATCAACACTGTCTGGCTTAGGTGTTCCGGCCAAGAATAGCTTAGAGCAGAGCCCATAAATGACCTATATGTGCTTGAGCAAGCCTAATCAATAACAGCAGAAGACAACCAGATCAGCTGAACTAAACAGACCTGCTGATCCATGAGCTGCAAGGAGAACAGAGACAGAAGCAAATTATATTAATGCAATGAACATAAAAATAAATGGAGCTTTGAGTTATATATGTGAATGTTAACCTCTTTATATCAATAATAGCAAACAATATTAATTTACTTTGGTAGTGCAATTGTTTGGATTTATGGGTTTTCAGATAAAAACTTAGACATGCAAGTCTTAATTTTAAAGACAAAAATGTATATTTAAGACATAAATCTTGGATAACTTGTTACACAGTATTACTTAATTTACATAAAGTTGTTTTCTCTGCAGCTAAAGTTGTAAAACACCTTATTCTACCTAATACATGGCTATATGAATTGAAGCAAGAAAAAATAATGATCGTGTTTCCTTATCAGTAGAAATTGTTATATGATTTTAAAATTTTTCTATCTATAGTACATTTTTTAAAATACTCTTTAAAATGTGAGTAAATTTCAAGATTTTTTTTTACCCTGTTTAGGTCTGCCTATTTCCAAGGAGCAAACATATTCTATGATTCTTAAACAATTTGCTATTTTATTGTAAGAGTAAATGTGGAGTTCAAAGCAGAAATGTCATTCACAACTCCACAGCAATGTTTGTTTGTTTCTTTTTACTTCCAGCAAAGATATAAAATAAAAGTCACATCTTTTTAAAGTAAGTGAACTTTTGGTACTAAATGACGTTAAATTTATGAAGGAAGACATTTTTGACTGACATTATTTATGAATGAATTATTGGAGTAACATCAATTTCACTGTAAAGCAGCAACTTTGAGCTAAGTAGATTTAACTATAATAAAATATATTAGCTAAAGACACTCAACATAAGTTTTTACATTGATGTTATTTAGTCTGCTTGAAACGAGGAAAAATTAATATTTCATTGATTCACACTTACAGAATCATTTCACTTTGCTGAGACAAAAATATAAAACAATGAAAAAATACTCATAATTTGATTTCCAATTTCAAAAATACAGTTATTGGTTTGCTGCTTCCATTTTCTATTAAAATTAAGACATATTAATACTTCTGTATAGGAAATATAAAGATAAATGGCTAGTAGAGTTGACCATCCGTATCTGTGGATTTCTGACCCATGGATTCAACCAACCACAGATCCAAAATACTTTTTAAAAGAGACTGGTCATGTGGTTGTGCTGTGCTGAACATGTACTGACATTTTTCTTGTCATTATTCCTTAAACAGTACAGTGTAACAATTATTTACGTAGTGCTTACATTGTATGAGTTGTTATAAGTAATCTAGATGTAATTTAAAGTATACAGGAGGATGTACATATGTTATATGCAAATACTATGCCATTTTATATCAAGGACTTGAGCATTCTGTGTATTTTGGCATCCACAGGAGGTTTTGGAGCCAATATTCCATGGATACTAAAGGACAACTGTGTACATCAAATCACTTATCTTTGAAGTACTGAGAAATGAGAATAATAATTCCTCAAATAATACTAGCAAGTAGTAATAATGACCACAACAATAATAGTTTCACAACTAATGTTATCAAGTAACAGAAATGCCAAAAATAACAGCAAGTACTATTTTTCAAACCTTTATAGGGGTGAGGCAATGTGCTAAATGGTTTGAGTTTCCTTCATGATAATACTTTTAAGACCAAGTTGGGATAGGTCTCGGGTGAATCTTATTAGAACGTGTAGACTTTGTGTCTGTATGCATGTACAGTTTACAATTTGTTAAGAGTTAAGAATAACAGTACGAGAAATGGAAGGGGAGGAGCAAAATGAGAATAGAGAAGAAATGAAGCCACAGCCATAGCACACTTTGAGTTAGCCTGTTATCTTCTAAGCCATTTTATTTTATTGAAATTAATGCCCTTGGCCGGGTGCGGTGGCTTACGCCTGTAATCCCAGCACTTTGGGAGGCCCAGGTGGGCAAATCATGATGTCAGCAGATCGAGACCATCCTGGCTAACAGGGTGAAACTCCGTCTCTACCAAAAATACAAAAAAGTAGCCAGGCTTGGCGGCGGGCGCCTGTAGTCCCAGCTACTCGGGAGGCTGAGGCAGGAGAATCGCTTGAAAACGGAAGGCGGAGCTTGCAGTGAGCTGAGATGGCGCCACCGCACTTCAGCCTGGGCGACAGAGCGAGATTCCATCTCAAAAATAATAATAATAATAATGCTCTTACTCCTCATTAAAAAACCTACCTCCTAAGATACAAATGAAGATTTTGAAGCACAGAAAGGTTAAGTAACACAACTGAAGCACAAAAGGTTTGCCCGAGGTAGTTGGCTGGCATATGAACTTGATTGGTCCAGCTTCTACACCCACAATTTTAACCTCAGACCACACAAATGGGAAGATAAGCAGTACCCAATGTAGGTAAATATCAGTACTGTTTGGTTCTTTTGCTCCCTACTTTTCAAAGCACTATTAAATCATCTAATCCTTATATTTTAGAATGTCTGAATTATGAAACAGAGATCAGTGTCACAGTGGAAAGTAAAGTAAAACATTAAACTATTACTAAGATACCTTTAGAGGTAATTTGTTCAAAAGGAAGGAAAAGTTCTGCCAGATGATAATCAATAAATTGAACAAATCAATAGCAAATTGAAATAAATGACAGACTCAAATGTTAGGTTTTATCTGATCATAAAAGAAACCAGTACGTAAAGTTACCTATACAACCTGGTTTGACATGGGCAGTTGTAGCTAATTCCAGTTGTTCAGGCTTAGCCTTTTCCAGAATTTTTTATTTTCTTTGAACTAAATATAGTTGTTAAAAGTTGCATATGCCAGGACTCTCACTTGCCTTTGCCATATTCTCTTCTTGTATTGTATTAGAAACACATGCAAAGCACAGAGTTCTTACTTTAACATGTACTACGGAAGATTACCAATAATAACACATCTCTTTTTTTCCTTTTGTTAGATTTTTTTCAGTCTGAACTCCCACCTCTCTTTCCAGCTCAGCATTCAGGACAGTTGTTGATGTAAGGAAAGTACTTGAATACTTGTAGTCAAGAACATACCGCGTGCTGAGAGGGGGGCCATGGTGGTGCTGAAGGCTGCCAGATGCATGAAGCCACCAGAACGCATTAGTGGGATCAGTGGGAAGTAAAAGTTCTATTTTTGTGGATGTGAAATATGTGCGGGTAATAAAGAATGAGGAGCTGTACCATAGAGTTTAAACGGAGTTTATAGAAAGAAGTTCAAATATTTTTTCTTCTGTAGTTTGCAGTATAATTCAATGACATAATTAACTGCTATTTATATAACTATTTGAAAATACTTTTTATGTTGCAATAATACTTCTTAGAAGCAATCTGATTTTTAAAACTCCATGTTTAATTAAAAAAAGTATTTTATTTCTCTTTTCAAAACATGTTGATAAAATCACTAAAGGCTATGTGATATTACTTCTTGTGAGAACAACCACTACAAGTCTGCTAAACAAGTTCTAGGAACTAGTAAAAATGTTATAGCTAGTTTAACAAGAATGTGCCCTCAATGATTTATTATACAGAGCTCCAGAAGGGCACTTACATATCATTTTGTGAAGTATGAGTTTTCCATTAAATCATATGACTTCTTCTAAATTAACTTTCATTCTTTTCAATTCTAAGGTTTTTTTCTGTATGTATGAAAAGTGAAATGAGAAGTTAGTATTGGGCCTTTACAATAAAAGTAGCACAAGAAGATAAAAATAATTTGAAAATAGCACATTCTGAAATTTAAAATATAAATTTTAAGTTTCATAAAAATTTAATAATGGTTTGAAAATTTTTTCTCTAGTTCTTGGAGTCAAAGAAAGGCTACTGGAAGTTAATCTGACCTTTAGCATCATTGTACGTGTTATTATAAACTCAACTAAAACTCACTATTAAAGACAAAAGAAATCAAATGAAATGTCCTAAAAGGAATGGTTTTGTAATTAAAAGTGCAAGTTTTGGTAAAGCAGATAATCATAAGAACAACATTTTCACTAAATAAGTTATCAAGTGGAATTGGAATGTATTGAAATTAGGTGTAGTGCATAAATAATTCATGATTGATTTCAAACAATCTAACATTTTTCTAATGCAAGATAAGGTGCGCTTTTAATAATTTTCAAATATTTGTATACATACACAGCTGGAGTTTTGAACTACAATGTTTTTGTAAGGAAGCTGATAGCTAATGTTGAATACATGTATATACATATATATGTGTGTGTGTGTGTATGTGTGTTGAATATATATTTGGCCTAGCAGGATGTGCTTTCTTTGCCGTGATCCATCAGATTTTAGAGATATTTCATTTTTTGAGGAACTATTTTGTAAATCAACCTAAATGTCCTACAATGGTATTTATTTATTTTTCTTTCTTTAAAAGTGTGTATAAATTTAAAGATTGTAAGTAGAATTTTGTTACCTATATATATTGCTTATTTTTGAAGTCTGTGCTTTTAGCATCACTATTACTCAAATAATTTACATTGTATCCACTAAGTAATTTCTTATCATTCACCTTTCTCAAACCCCCTAACCCTTCTGAGTCACCACTGTCTATCATTTCACATTCTATATTGATGTGTACACATTATGTAGTTCCCAGTTATAACTGAGAACATGAGGTATTCTTCTTACCATTTCTAAGTTGTTTTCTTTAATGGTCTCCACTTCCATCCACATTGCTGCAAAAGGCATGATGTCATTCATTTTATGGTTAAGTGGTATTCTACTCTGTATTTATATCACATTTCTATATCTAGTCATCCTTTGAGGAACACAGGTTTATTTCATATCTTTACTATTGTGAAGAGTGCTGCAATAAACGTGAATGCATGTATCTTTTTTATATAGTAATTTATTTTCCTCTGGGTAGATACCAATTAGTGGGATTGCTAAATGACATGGTAGTTCTATTTTTAGTTCTTTGAGAAATTTCCATAATATTTTTCATAGAGGTTGTACTAATTTACATTTCCAACAAGAGTATACAAGCACTCCCTTTTCCCCACATCCTTACCAAAATCTGTTATTTTCTGTCATATCTTATCATAATAATAGTCATTCTGAGAAGCTTATGCACAGTAAAATAAATAATCAACAGAATAAACAGAGAAACTGCAGAATGGGAAAAATATTTACAAACCACGCATCAAACAGGGATTCATATCCAGAATTTACATGGAACCCAAACAACTCAACAACAGCAACAACAAAAACAATAAGCATTGAAAAGTGGGCAAAAGACAGAAATAGAGATTTTTCAAAAGAAGATACACAAATGGTCAAGAAACATGTGAGAAAAAAAAAAGATGAACATCACTAATCACCAGAAAAATGCAAATCAAAATGACAAGATACTATCTTACTCTAATATTTGAGATGGAGTCTCACTCTGTTGCCAGGCTGGAGTGTAGTGGTGCGGCCTCTGCTCACTGCAACCTCCGACTCCTTGGTTCAAGTGATTCTCCTGCCTCAGCCTTATAAACAGCTGGGATTACAGGCATGCACCATTTACGTCTTTCCTAGTGCATTAAAAAAACTTGAAACAATCATTTGACGAATGGAGTGCTAAAAATTTTTCATTTTCAAGGTTTACTGACTTATCATTGTTAACATCAAAATTTGCAGACAGAAAAAGCTTTGAAATTAAGTTGTATAAAGGCAAAGTAAGTACTGAGTAAATCAAATTGTATGATTTCAAGATATGTAGACAATTTAGCTTTTAATTATATAATTGCACTTTGGAATACCTTGAATTGTAGGAAGAAATTCAGGGTATTTTTATTTCATTGTATGCCTTTATATCCCGTATTGGAATTTTGTAATCCATCATTCTAAATTATATATTATTTTAGTTTTCAAAAAATGTTTATGGATACATAATGGTTGTACATATTTATGGGAAACAGGATATTTTGATACAAGCATACAATGTGCAATAATTAAGTTAGGGTATATTGTTGATGCATAGGAAATGACTCTTTGTGAATGCTCTTAGTGAAAATTTGGGAGTTTTTTTATATTTAAGGGGGATATTTATTGTTTTCCCAAATATAGATATTTATGCACTCTGGCCTTATCTGCCATCACTCTCGTAACAAAATTGTTTTTCATTAGAATTAACCTATCTCCATGTTCACATACCATACTTAGTCAATTAAACTTAAGATTAGACCTTATTCCAATGTTGTTGGTATAAGTAATAGAATTGGGAATATTAATATGTCGTGATAAAGTAGAATCGCAATCTAGTGATTCAGAAAACTTGAATTCCCAGGTCTGAATCTGCAAACAACTAGACCTTGGATTTTAACAACTTTGAACATGTTTCCTGAGGAAATAAAACATTTAACATGCAGTTTACTGTCCACAATATAGCAATATTACTCTACTACTCCAGGAAACTTCTGCCCAGCAAGATGAAAGTTGCAAATGACTTTACTATCTATTCAGGGACTTCTCAAAGATCCATTTAATGAATAACAAATTTGTCATCTTGTCAACATGTAATTTCAATTAACTTCTTACTCCATGATTCTTTAAAATGTTTGTCTCAAAGCCCTCACTCTGATGTTTCCAACAATCCTAAACTATTCCATCATAATCCATACCCAGTGCCAATAACGCCCTCTTCAATCCCCACATTGAAAGACTGCAAAAGTCTCATGAATATACAACCTTTACCCTCTTATTTGAGAGAAGACTATGACTGTGTTAAAACTGTGTTCCTTCCGACCAGGTAAGCAAAAAACTGTAAGATAAATCACAGAAAGAACCAGGGAACAGAAAAAGAAGGAAGCAACAGGCTAGCAGAGATCGAATCCAGAGGGACTTGGTATGTTGTCAAAAGGTTAGATGGGAGTGTTTTTGGTTCCCCTCATCCCAGTGGCAGACTGCTGTTTCCAAACTATCAGAGAGCTCCTCTGCCCTCACAAGCCCAAGCACTTGGTTGAGCAATGATTTGGGTACTTCTTGAGGGTATTATGCTACACTACCAACTTGCACAGGGCCACTCACCCTTTCTCCAAACCTGAGCTATAGTAGCAAACTACTATACCGGGTACCTACCAATTGTGAGACTGTGCCCTGCTGTAACTGCAGCCTTTGTGTCTCCACATCACTGAATGCCCCCACAGACATTCTCCAGCACCCATTCAGATTGTGGTAGTCACACAGAGCTGGCTGGACCCAGGGGAGCTGCAAGCGTTCCAATGGTCTAGCCCTCAGGGACTGCTGCTGCAAAGGGAAGGGAAAGTACAGAACATCAAGGGATAAGAGCATCCCTTGAGACAGAGGAAACACAAGCATGTATTTTGCTGTACCTGAGAACTCCTAGCTTGTGGGCTGAGAAGGACTGCACCTCTTCCACTAGAGATGCAGACATTGTGCTTTGCTCCAGGCATCCTACATACTTAGACACACACATGGAGAGAGAAACTTCTCTTTCTTGCTCACTGCTACAGACACAGCTGTGGGTACTCTGATAGGAGATTGGCATAGGTGTACAAGTGGATGGTCATTCTAGGACTATTGGGGGGGCAGTGTCCCCATTGGCAGTGTGTACAACAGGCCTGGGTTTGCATGAAATGCAGATCCTCTCTCTCCTCTACACAGAGTGGTAGCATTGCTGCAGTAGAGAGCAGGAAAGCCACAAATCTGTGTTTGGGGCTGAAGGAGAATGTTCCACTGAAGTGGACTCCTGCCTGCCCAGGTCATGGAGCTTGGCCAGCCCCCTCACCATCTGCAAAGCCCTCAGTGCATTTCATCATTACCTTCCCCATCACCCCCATCCGGGTTGGTGCATTTTTTCACCATTGAAGGATATAAGGGTGAGACTGGTGGACCAGCTCCACCCAGCTTTGTCTCCTACTCAGGGACTGAGCATGGATCTGAGGCCACTGGGCATTCCACAGACCAACCCATTGCCTGAGGCCACAGAGAGCATCCTTTGTTAAATAAAAAGAAGCGTGCTGGCTTCGGCAGCACATATACTAAAATTGGAACGATACAGAGAAGATTAGCATGGCCTCTGCGCAAGGATGACACGCAAATTCGTGAAGTGTTCCATATTTAAAAAAACAAACAAACAAAAAAGAAGCATACACCCATTGGTCTCTGCCACAACCAACTTTTACCCATAAGCATCTGGCCTAGAGGTTGAACTACATACGCAGTGCAAAACTTGCCGACACGAGTGTACAGCACAGGGGAATAAGATAACTTCCTGGGACCTCCACTATCCTTGCACCATAAGAGGCAGTGAACCTACTCACGTGCCTAGTACATCACTACTATAACCAGCATTTGAGAAAGCTACCACAAAAATCTATAACTAAGTAACTCCTACAGAGTTTTTTGGCACTGAAAGCACTCAGAACTAGAACCAAATGACCATTTACAACTTGCATTATATTCACATCCTCAAGGGGAAAAGAAATTCCATCCAAAGAAAGTAAATTCAAGAAAAAAGAAAAGATATTTTATTCAGATGGGAAGAAACCAGAGAAAGAAACCTGGTAATATGAAAAAACAGTGTTACAACATCTCCAAAGGATCCTCCAGCAAGGATCCTAACCAAAATGAAATCTTTGACGATCCTGATAAAGGATTGAAATCATTGATTTTAAAGACGCTCAATGAGCTCCAACAGAAAGGTGAAAAACAACACCAGTAAATCATAAGGATAACTTAGCATATGAATGAAAGAGTTTCTGAAGAGATAAATATTAATTTTAAAAATGCATAACTTCTGTTAATAAAATATTCATTAAGGGAGTTACAAAATATGGTTGAAGACTTTAACATTAGACTAGTCCAAGAAGAAGAAAGAATTTCAGACCTTAAAGGCAGGTCATTTTTATTAACCCAGTCAGCCAAAAATAAAGTAAAGGGGATTGTAAAAAATAAAGTTTTTGAGAAATATGGGATTATGTAAAATGTTTAATCGTATAAATTATAAGTATTTCTGAAGGACAATAGGAAAAAATAAAAGTATGTAAAATTTATTTGAGGAAATAATTAAATAGAACTTACCTAGTCTTGTTAGAGATTTAGACCTCTAGATATAGAAAGTCAAAGAACTTCAGGAAGCTACATTGCAAGATGAATTTCACCAACTCATATAGTCATTAGAGTATTGATATGGTTTGACTGTGTTGCCATGCAAATCTCATCTTGAATTCCCATGTATTGTGGGAGGGACTCAGTGGGAGTATCCTGCTAAACTAAGCTTCATAAATGAAGGAGAAATAAGACAAGCAAACACTAAGGAAATTTATCACCTCCATACAAGACCGATGAGAAATGCTAAAAATGTTGTAAACATGGAAACAAAGGGTCAATACTCATCATCATTAAAACATACAAAATTAGAAAACTCACAGTCTTATAAAACAATTACATAATTAAGACTGTAAAGCAACAAGGACAAAATTAACATTACAACAGGAGTAAAACATCAATATTAACACTGAATATAAATGGACTAAATGATCCACTTAAAATATATACATTGGCAAAATAGATTTAAAAAATAGAATCTAATTACATGCTAGTAAAGACAGTTATAGACTCAAGGTAAAGGGTTTGGAAAAGATATTTCATATAAATAAAAATCAAAAGTGAGAAACAGTAGCTGTAGTTTTATATGTTAAAACAAACTTTAATAAATAACAGTAAAAACGACAAAGACAGTCACTGTATAATAATAAAGGTGTCAATTCAACTCCTGGAAATATACAACCTCTCAATATTGAACCAGGAAGAAATAGAAATTCAGAACTGATTACTAGTAAGTGGTAAGATTGAATCAGAAATTTTAAAATTTCGTAACAAAAAAGGCACAGGACCAGATGGATTCACAGCTGAATTTTACCAGACATACAAAGAACTAGTACCAATCCTACTGAAACTGTTACAAAAAATCAAGGAAGACAGAATTCTCCCTAACTCATTCTACAATGTCAATATCACCCTGATACTAAAGTCAGGCAAGACTCAACACAAAAAGAAAACTACAGGATGATATTCCTAATGAACATAGATGCAAAATCCTCAAAAAAATACTAGCAAACCAAATTCAACAGCACGTCAAATGATGATATATCACAATCAAGTGGGTTTTACTCCAGTGATGCAGGGCTTTTTCAACATAGACAAATCAACAAATATGATTCACCACGTAAGTGGAATTAAATGCAAATATCATATGATCATCTCAATAGATGCAAAAAATAGCCTGGTAAAATTCAGCATCTCAATATAATAAAAACTTTCAACAAACGAGGCAATGGAAGAACATACCTCAAAATAATAAAAGCCATACGCAACAAACCCACAGCCAAAAGTATACTGAATGGGGAAAAGTTGAAAGTATTCCCCCTAAAAACTCGAGCAAGACAAGTATGCCCACTTCCATGACTCCTATTCTACAAAGTACTAGATGACATAGCCAGAGAATCAGGCAAGAAAAAATAAAAGGCACCCAAATTTGAAAAAAGAAATAAAAATTATCTCTATAATCTAAATATGATATTTCATTATCTGATTGATACCTTAAAAACCCTACAAATCCTTTTAAGATACTTCTAGATGACTTGATAAATGACTTTAGTGAAGTTCCAGGATGCAAAGCAATATGCAAATGTCACTAATATTTCTAAACATTAATAGTGATCAAACTGAGAACCACTCTAAGTTAAAATAGTTACAAAAAATATCCAGGAATACATTTCACCAAGGAAGTGGAATATCTCTATAAGGATTACTACAAAACACAGATGAAAGTAATTGTAGGAGACACAAACAAATGTAAAACTATCCCATGCTCATGGAACTCAAAAATCAATATAATTACAATGGCCATACTGCCCAAATAAATCTACAGCTTCACTACAATTTCTATCAAATTCCCAATGTGTTTTTTCATAGAATTAGAGAAAAACAATTCTAAAATTCGTATGGAACCCAAAAGAGCCCAAATAGCCAGAGGAATCCTCAGCAAAAAGATGAAAGCTGGAGCCATCACATTGCCGGACTTCAAAGTACCTCACAAAGCTATTGTAACCAAAACATCATGTTACTGGTATAAAAAGACACACAAATCTATTATGGAACAGTAATCTACTCTCTTCCAGGATAAAGATATTCTGGAACAGAAATCTATCTCTGTTCCAGAATAGAGAATCCAGAAATAAAGCCAGTTTCCTACAACCAACTCATCTTTGCAAAATCAACAAAAACATACACTGGGGAAAAGATCCCTTATTCAATTAATGGTGCTGAGAAAATTGGATAGCCATATACAGAAGAATGAAACTGGACCCTTATCTTTCACTATATACTGAAATTAACTCAAGATGGATTCAAGACTTACATATAAGACCTGAACCTGTAAATTCCTAGAAGTAAACCAAGAAAAAAATATTTCTAGACATTGACCTAGAGAAACAACTGATGGCTAAGAACTCAAAAGGAAATTTTTTAAAAACCCCAAAATCATAAATGGGACTTAAACTAAAAAGCTTTGCACAGCAAATAAATAAATAAATAAATAAATACATAAATAGTGCAAATGGATAACTTGCAGAATGGGAGAAAATATTTGCAAACTATGCATCTAACTATGAACTAATATCCAAAATCTATAGACACTCAAGTAACTCAATAAGAAAAAAAATTGAATAAACTCATGTAAAAGTGGGCAAAAAGCCTGGCCAACATGATGAAACACTGTCTCTGCTAAAAACAAAACAAAAAAATAGCTGAGCATGGTGGCACACGCCTGTGCTCCCAGATACTCAGGATGCTGAGGCAGGAGGATGGCTAGAACCTAGGAGACAGAGGTTGCAGTGAGCTGAGTTTGCAGCACTGCACTCCAGCCTGGGTGACAGAACAAGACCCTGTCTGGAAAAAAAAAAAAAAGAGAGAGAAAAAAAAGGAAAAGGATGAAGACATAAGCAGATAAGTGGATAACATTTTAAAATGCCCAATATCACTAATTATCACAGAAATGAAAATTAAAACCACAATAGAATGCCATTTCATACCATTCAGAATGGTTATTAAAATGTAAAAAAAAAAAAAACCAACAGATGTTGGTGAGAATGTCGAGAAAAAGGAATACTTATACATTGTTGGTGTGAATGTAAATTAATACAACCTCTATGAAGAATAGTATGGATATTTCTCAAAGAACTAAAAATAGAACTACCATTTGACTTAGCAATCCCACTGTTGTGTATCTACCCAAAGCAAAAGAAATTGTCACATCAAAAAGACATCTGCCCTCATATGTTTATTGTAGCACTATTCACAATAGCAAAGTCATGGAATTAACCTAAATGTCCATAAATCAAGGATTGAATAAAGAAAATATTTATGCTATGGAATGTTACTCAGCCATGAGAATAATGACTCATTTTTTTTTTTTTTTTTTTGCAAAAACCTGGATTGAAGTAGAGCCCATTATCTTAAACGAAATAACTCAGAAGCAGAAAGTTCATTGCCACATGTTCTCACTTATACATAGGAACTAAATAATGTGTAAACATAGACATACAGAGTGGTATAATAGACATGAATGGCTCCAAATGTGTGAGGGTAAGAATAGGTGAGTGATGAGAAATTACCTATTGAGTACACTGTTCACTGTTTAGGTAATGGAGATACTAAAACCATACTTTATCACTGTGCAATATGTGTAATAAAACTGCACTTGTACTGCCTAAAACTACACAAATGAAAATTTAAAAGATTAATAAAATAAAAAAATAATAATTTTCTGGGGGCATATAGTGAAAACATTTCATTTTGAGTGAATTTAAAAGAGTTGAAGAGATATTTGAAACCGTGATGACAGATAAGTTTTTCTGGTGAAGAAAACAACAATGGAGTATTAAAATAATAGAAGACTTTATTATTTTAAGATTAGAATAATCACAACATACTTGTAGACTGATAGGAAAGATCCAATGAAAATGAGAAATCATGATAGAAAGGATAAATGGTGAACTAATGAAATAATGTCCTTGAGTAAGAGAGAAGGGAGGAATCTATTAATGAAATGATGACACAGTTTTTGATAGCAGCACAGACGGTTCTTCTAGAGTAGTAGAAAGGAAGGCAGTATATGTGGAGGCAGTAGATAGTAAAGACAATGTGAGCTTGTGCATGATCTTTTTAATGTCTTCCATTTCCTGGGTGAAGCAAGAAACAAGGTTGAAAGGGAAGATGAGAATGAAATATTTAACATCTGAAGAGATGAAAAAATAAATAAATAAATAAACATCTAGGAGAAAGGTATAGTAAATAACCCCCAAAATGTAGATATTGGCCGTGAATGTAAAGTATAATTAGTCTCATAACTTTTACCTGTTACTATCAGCTGTATTAAAGCAAATGAAAATTAAGGAGATATAATCAAAGTTAGCATTTTGTCAAAAGTTTATAATTAAAGGAGAACAAATATAGAATTTATATTTGTTAGGGGTGATTACAATTATTGTACTTCCCATCAAAGGTGGGACAAGAAGACCTGGGGGAGATGAAAGATAGTGAAAAGTTTCCAACATCAATTCGTGGGTCTTAGTGGGTTAAAATATTGGAGATGAGATGCTAGAATGAATGAGATTTATTGCTTTGCGTTTTGCTTTGTGCCCTTTAGTAAATAAAAATTTCCTTTCTCAGCATATTTTTCTGGCCCCTTTCACTAGTAAAACACCTGGGCAACTATTACTTAATTTATTCACACTTCTATTAGACATAAGAAAATCTTCCTGCCGTGTAGATTGGAAATTCTTGCTATTTTGGAAAAAGGAGGTGTTGGTCAAAGAATGAGATGTTCAAAACTGAAAATGCCGAGGTGTGGTAGGTAGAGCAATGGTCCACAAGGTTGTCCACATCCTGATTTCTAGAACCTGTACATATGTTACCTTACAAATCAAAGGGGAATCAAAGTTACAGTGGGATTAAATGGTAATCAGCTGAATTTATAATAGGAAGATTATCCTGGGTTATCTGGGAGACCCTGATGTAATCACATAGGTCCCTGTAAGTGAACGAGGGAGACAGAAAAGAGGGTCACAGTGACTTGAAGGGAGAAAGACTTGATCTGTTCCTACTGGCTTTGAAAATTCATGAGGAAGGCCATAAGTTAAGGGAAGCAGGTGACATCTAGCAATTTGAAAGTGCAACAGATAGTTCCTTAGAGCTTCCAAAAGAAATGCAACCCTACTGACACCTGGATTTATGCTCAGTGAATTCCACTTTTATCTATCAGAATTGTAAGTCCATACATATGAATCGTTTAACCCTCTCAGTTTGTGGTAATTTGTTGTAGCAGCAATAGGAAACTAATATAGGAGGAATTGCAAGAATTTGTGAGGATAAGGTTCAGGGTGCAAACATGGAAGTGAGAGGCTCAAATATGGGCAAAGGAAAAGTTGTTTGAGGAAAGAAATAGAAAAACCATCAGGCCAGGAGTGGGAGGATATTCACATTTCTGTTGAAAGGTGATATGGTTTGGCTGTGTCCCCACCCAAATCTCATCTTGAATTGTAGTTCCCGTAATCCCCATGTGTGGTGAGAGTGATCCAGTGGGAGGTAATTGAATCATGGGAGTGTTTTCCTCTACGCTATTCTGGTGATAGTAAGTTCTCATGAGATCTGATGGTTTTTTAAGGGGCTTCCGCCTTGGTTCATCTCACATTCTTCTTCCTGCCATCACATGAAGAATGACATGTTTGCCTCCCTTTCTGCCATAATTGCAAGTTTCCTGAGGCCCCCCCCCAAGCCATGATGAACTGTGAGTCAATTAAACCCCTTTTATTTATAAATTACCCAGTCTCTGGTATGTCTTTATTAGTAGCATGAGAATAAACAAATAAAAAAAGCACAGATGGGTAGAGTTAGAGTGACTTTTAAGAAGCCCTCTGATATAGACCTATCCCTCTGTTCATCTGCCACCTTGTCTCTTTGTGCGAAGAAATGAGATAACTCTCACCAGCATCCCAGCTACTGATCTCCCTAGGCCATTCTTATAATATTGCTGATAGCTTAGATTTTTTTAATTCCTTCACCAATAGAAATTTCAAGGAAACCACCAATACACCAGAAATGTGAATGAATGTGAAACTTTTTAAGTGGCATGTATTATGCTATCTTTTCTATTTCTTTATCTTTTTACTAACAGGTCTTGGTTTTAGGGACTAAATAGCTTAGTTCTACCATCTCTTTGTGAATAAAGCCATACTCTTATTTAGTTTTGTTGTTGTTGTCTTGAGACATGGTCTTTTTGCTGCCCATACTCAAGTGCAGTGGTGCAATCACGGCTCATATAGCCTCAACCTGCTGGGCTCGAGTGATCTTATCTTCTTAGATTCTGCAGTAGCTGGAACTCTAGGTGCAAGCCACAATGCATGGCTATTTTTATTTTATTTTATTTTTTTTAAATAAACACAGGGTTTGGCTACATTGCACAAGCTGGCCTCAAACTCCTGGGCTCAAGTAATCCTCCAGCCTTGGCCTCCCAAAGTGCTGGAATTATAAGCTTGAACCACTGTGCCCGGCCCTACTCAATATTTAAGCCTCATTTCACAGTTTATAAAGGGGGACAGAGAAACTATTAAAATAAACATATAGTTATAAAATAATAAAATCTCTCAGGCAGCTTGTGACTGTGTAGATCATCCTTACAACACGAAGTTCATAGACAGGATTCCAGAAAAGGCATCTGATAAGCCACAGTTATAATGCTCTTTCCACCTCCACATTTCTGAAAGGAAGCTTGTTATCGACTGAAGGGAAAATAAGTTTTAATATTTTTATATGTCTAGAATTAATGAAAACAGTTTGGTTTAAGCCCTCCATGTATTTGAGAATTTTTCAAGAATACTGCAAGCATGTTATGTAAAGAACACTTTCAGGTGACTGATAGTTGAATATATTTTTATTGTTGCAAGATTGTTCAAACGTATTGTATGTTATGGTTAAAAATTCAAGATATGGTTATAGGTTTCAATATAATAACAAGCAATTTAATAACATCTCCGTTTTCAAAGCTAACCAGTATTAATAATGAAATTGTCCATTATTTCTGAATTGCTTTGTGTTTTGCTTTGTGCATTTAGTAGATTAAAATTTCTTTTCTCACCTTGAGAATTTTTCTGGCCTCTTTCACTATTAAAATACCTGGACAACTATTACTGTAATTTATTCACATTTCTATTATGCGTAAGAAAGTCATCCTGCCGTGCACATAGGAAATTCCTGCTATTTGTAGCTTTTTATTTTTTTAAATATATTTGAAACTGACAAAAATTATATAAATGTATTGTATACAACATGCTGTTTTGAAATGTGTACGCACTGTGAAATGGCAAAATTGAGCTAATTAACATATGTATTGCCTCACAGACATTTCTGGGGTGAAAAAATTCTTCAAATCTGCTCTATTATAAATTTTCAAGAATACAATACATTACATTATATTGTTATTAACTATAATTGCTATGCTGCATAATAGATCTCTTGAACTTATTCCTTTACTCTAACTGAAATTGTGTATTCTTCCACCAATATCTCCCCAGATCTCACCCCTCAGTCCCTGGTAACCACCTTTCTACTCTCTACTTTTGTGAGATCAACATTTTTACACTTCACCTATGAGTGAGATTATGTGGTATTTATTTTTCAGTACTTTGGCTTATTTTATCAGAAGAGGATATCTAGTATTACACAGCTAACATTTCAATTTATTTATTTAAAGATAAAGTTCTTTAGATCATACACCAAAATTTTGAAAGAGTTTCAAATGGTGACAAAGTAGCGTTGAAAGTTGAACCTAAATTCTCTAAATTTGATTTTAAAATGTTCAAGTTGATTAAGAGAAGATCCTCTCTTAATAAAATATGAGTATTCAGCATTTTGACTGAAGGAAGCCTGGTACATTATCACTTAGATGATACTCGTTCACTGATGTGAAAAAACAGCAAATATTCTCGGTAAAGGGAATGAAATGAGACACCTATGATTAAAAAAATGGCTTTGTAAACTTTTTAATTCATTTAAAAATTTTTGCTGTGCAGGAGCTCTTTGGTTTAATTAGATCCCATTTGTCAACTTTCGCTTTTGTTACCATTGCTTTTGGTGTTTTATCAAAAGCTCATGAGATTCATAAGAACTAAGGAAAGGTGATTTTGTTTATATTTCAGCTAGATCTTAAAGGGAGCAGCATAACTTTTGGAACTTCATAAAGAGATATTCAATATGAATGAACACTAAAAAAAAAAAAAAAAAAAAAGAGTGCTAGACCTAATGGTTTACTTCTTTCCGCTAAATCTTCTCTACTAAAATATTAATGAATTTGTATTGCATAAAAGCAAAAAAAAAAAAAGCAAAACACCTAATAAATTTCTTAGTTATCAATCAATTTTAAAGTAACATCTGCATTTAATTATGTTATGTGCATATAAAAGACAATAATAAGTGTTGGAAACTCAATGCTGCTACCATTTCAAAAGAAAACTGTCAGGCCTAAACTCAAGGTTTCAACAAGAAGAATTTCCCTAAATGTTGCTGTCTGAAGAATACAATACCTGAAAGAAAGACATTTCTGGTAAATAATTTATATGCTCATAAATATTTTAAAAAATCAACGTTAAAATTCAAATTACAAAGAAAATCTGTTATTTAGATTAACAGAGAAGAGAATCAATCAGTGAAAAGTTCATATTAGTCATTGTAATAACGAAACAGAAAAAAATAAGATAATGACAAAAAAGTGACTTGTGTTAAAGAGGATGACTTGAAGGAATAGCGATTATTAAATATCTGATTACATATTTTATCAGTTAAAATATATTTCTTTTTTATATGTGTTTGTTATAAGAAGCAGGTCGGGGTAGTAGTAGCCAGTGCAAGCGAGGAGCCCGGAAGAGGGTGCAGTAGGTGAGGAAGGTCAGGTCCAGGAACTCTAGCTCCTTGCCACTCAAGAAATGTCCTCCTATTCAGAATGTGCTTTGCGCATGTCTCGTCTCAGTGCTCGTTTAATTGGTCAAGTCCCCAGGCCTACTGATTCCAAAGCTATGAAAGTAGCGAAACTATTTAGAGAACCGCCCTTGGCCAAGAGGAAAGAGACTTATGACTGGTATCCAGATCACAATACTTACACCGCACTCACAGGGATACTCTGATTTCTTGGTCTCTACAGAGATGAGCATCAAGATTTTAAAAATGAGCAAAAACGACTGAAGAAGCTTCGTGAAAAGGGGAAACCAAAGGAAGGAGAAGGGAAAAGAGCAGCAAAAAAGAAATATTGTTGGTCCCTCAAGAAGGAGAATTTCTTCCTCAGTGGCAGAGAAAAGAAAGTGCATTTATTGCCTTTCCATATATTGGAGGAATGTCATCTAATGAAATGAAGGTTATTTGGAGGAATACAATCATCTCCTGGTTGAAATCTATTCCAGTTAAATTGCGACTGGTTTGTTGAACACATTCTAACGGTGCAAAATTCTTTTGGCCTTAGTCGTGTAATGTGAGGTTTACCTAATTCTCTAATGAAATGAATACATAAGCCATTGTTTAATGATTTGTTTGGGGTGGGGTGGGATGGTGGAGGAATGGAGTGGGGGAACCTCATTAAGTGACCGTCCTATAGTGTCCTCATTTCTCGCTTCTTGCTTACTCAGTCACTCAACCCTAAACTTCTTTCATCTCAGGTCCTTCAGCCACTGTCTCCACCACCAAGCTCACAATTATTCTGTGTCTCTTCACCTACTCCTTTGAGAAATCTGTTAAGATGAATTTGCAGGGTAAATATCTTTAAAATACTTCCCTTACCTAGAAAGGAAATATTGAGTACCTGCTCTATACAAGATACTGGGGCCCTGGTAATACAAGTGATTAGCAAAAGAAATACGGCCTACCTCATGTAAGTTTCAGTCTTGTGGGAGGGACTAATATTACATAATTACATACAATTGTATTACACACTACAAAGGAAAAAAGCCAGACTTCTATAGGAGTGTGGATGATTGGGGCCGGGCGCAGTGGCTCACACCTATAATCCCTGCACTTTGGGAGACCGAGGCGGGTGGATCACGAGGTCAGGAGATCGAGACCATTCTGGCTAACACGGTGAAACCCTGTCTCTACTAAAAATAAAAAAAAAATAAAAAAAATAAAAAAAAAGTTAGCCAGGCATGGTGGCGGGCGCCTATACTCCCAGCTACTCTGGAGGCTGAGACAGGAGAGTGTCGTGAACTCGGGAGGCAGAGTTTCCAGTGAGCTGAGATTGCGACAGAGCGAGACTCTGACTCAAAAAAAAAAAAAAAAAAAAAAAAAGTGTGGAAGGTTGGATGCAAAGAGACACAGCCAGAAGCCCAAACCACATTAGGGAATTTAAAGAAAGCCTCCCTAAAGAAATGATATGTAGGGGCTGGACATGGTGGCTCATGTCTGTAATCCCAGCACTTTGGGAGGCCGAGAGGGGCAGATCACCTGAAGTCAGGAATTCAAGTACAGCCTGACCAACAGGAAGAAACCCTGTCTGTACTAAAAATACAAAAAATTAGCCGGACATGGAGTGCATGCCTGTAATCCCAGCTACTCGGAAGGCTGAGGCAGGAGAAACGCTTGAACCCGGGAGGTGGAGGTTGTGGTGAGCTGAGATCGCGATACATAAGAGGTAGCCAGAAGAAAAATGGTGAGAAAGGTGTTTGAGGCAAGAGAGTACCATTTGCAAAGCCCTAAAATATGAAGAAATTGTCTGTTCAAGGAACACTGACTTGTTCATGGTTGGCCATAAGAAAATAGACGCCAGATCATGAAGGGCTTTGCAAATTCTGTGAAAAAGCTTGAACATAACCAGAGGTTATTTCTGTGAGAGATGACTGTTGTATAGATCTGAGTAGCTAGCTGCTGGTTTTATTGTATTCTAGTAATGAGTTTTCAAAGAAATTGTGAGGGCTTCTCTAATTTTTTTCCCAAGAGTGGTTCTGAATCTTTAGCATGTCCAGTAAATTTTTTTAAGTGTATGTGCTGCCGAAGTAAGCACAATTTTTAATACTTTTTATTACTGTGGTAAAAACATAGAATTAATTATCTTAACTGTTTTTAAATGTGCAATACAATAGTGTCAACTATATGCATGTTATTGCACTAAAGTACTTTTAATCCCTGTTTCTACCTCTCAGGTAAAGAGAACACAGTGCATAGGCAGGAGTATGTATAGCAGTACTCCAGCCACAGTTTTCTTTCTTCATAACACTGAATGATTCCTGAACTAGAAAGAATCCCAGTACATATGTTTAAATGAATGATCCTTTTAAAGATACCTAATCCAGATGGTATGGCTAAGGCCTATTTTATAGCCTGTCAAAAAAAAAAAAAAAAAAACTAAACTAAAATTGGATGGTTTGTATCTGATAGAAGTGAATTCCAGCAGAAGGCTGAGAATTCATTCATTAAGAACCCTTTACTGGGCACCTGCCATGTGCCTGACACATAACAGTTGCAGAGGATACAGAGACAAATGGACTCAGTCCCTAAGATTGTGTGAATGAGCATGTGTGCGTTACAAAATATTGGCAAGATCTCAGAAATTTTCTTAGACAGGTGCAGATGCACTGTTACTCTTGGTCAATGCAGCCAAGCCAGGTGTGTGTGGATGATTACCCCAGGAGGTTGGGCTGAGAAACAGCCTCTCAGCCTGAACCCAGTGTAGCTAAGTAGATGTTTGAATTATGTCATCTCCAACAATTGGAAAAGATCTGAATGTAAGAGGAACTTAGGAGAATTAGCATGATATTTTAAAGAGAATTATTGCAATAAATACTAACAGCAGACCTGAGTCAGAAAACAAGTAAAGAATCAATGTATTGGTTTGCTGATGGAAGAGCTTCAATGAGATCTCAGACTCTGACCCTGCAGTGAGCCTTGGCAATGGTTGACAGGGAGGTTTGTGGATAATGCAGCAGTAGATTAGTGTGTCACTGCTCCAGGCTGAAAATCAAAAATGAAAACTAAAATTTATTTGTACATAAGCTATACCTTCAAACCAACTGATGGAGCAAGTTATGTGACTAAAAACAGCTCTCTATTGAACTAAGATGGACCCTCTGGAAACTATTAATAGAAGAAAAGGAAAATTTAACTCTTGACAGCATAGAAGTCAATAAATTTCAGGACACCAGTGACCAAAGGTTAAGACGAAGACTAAATGCAATCAGAGAAAAAATTTTAACTCAAAGTTTGGACTAACTAGTTTGTTTAATTGGATTTCTCTAGTTTGTTTAGTTGGATTTCTCTGGTCAAAACTTAAACTATTGGTGCTTTCTAATTGAGTCCATTGTGCATGAACCATTTTGCCCTCAATTTCAGCACTGCATAGTAAAAAGCTGGCTTTTGTATTCAAAAGTCATAGGTTTGTGACATAGTGTACTTATTGGTTATGTGACCTTAAGTCACTTACCTTATCTAAACCTCTTTCCTTCTCTATAAAATCATAATACTTCATTAGATTAATGAAATATTAAGGTATTTGTGAAAAGGGCTCTAAATTATAAAAGGTTAAACACATCTGCTAAAAATATAAAGTTCCCCACATTTACAAGTAGCATTATAGGTTCAGGAAGAGGAGGCAGATGAGAGATAACATCTTATTGTTTATGTAATTATGGGCTTCAGAAGTTTAATTTTTTATGCGCCGTATATGTGTATGTTTCAAAATAAACATAAGGCATCATATATATAAACATATATAACCATAATGCTTGTATTTAAAAATCATCTTCCAAGAAAGAATAAATCAAAATTTGAAATTCAAAAAAAGGAAGCAGTTGGGCAGTTTTCAATAAATGAAAAATAACAGAGATTAACAGAAAAATTTATTTGAAATTATATTAAACTTTTCTTAGAAAGGAGAAGGTAGATAACACAGTTGTATTCTTGTAAGATAACAACAGATAAAATATAATCAATTTGAGGAAGTGTCACATTAGTATGACTATAATATACATGTCACCTGTAATATTTATATATCTAACAATACATCTAGAATGTATAGTTTCCAGAAACCTTATGTTTCTCTGGAACCTTAATAAAATCTTTTGAAATTATAGGCATGGCATGTTGATTTAACTGTGACACTTCTTAACAATATACATCTTTAGAACAATGACTGATTCAACTGTTTTTCACCAGTATCATGTAGTATAATTGGTACTTTCCATAATCAATGATTAGTAAATATTTGTTGAATCAAATAGAAAATATCCAGTACTTTCTAGTTAATCTGTTGAAGTTCTAAGAAGAGAGAAATTAAATTTAATGCTACTACCAAGAGTTTCTGGAGTTCTATGTAGTTTTAATGAGTTACCAAAAGCAATATAACTGTGTAATTTTTCTCAATCTTTTCATTTAATACTAAAAAAGTAATTTTCATGCAATAAAAAGGTGTATATAACAGCGAATTTAGTCTATTATTCAATTCTTATGTAAACGACCTAGTCTCATCGTATATGTCTTTCCAATATATTTTCACATTCACTAAGCATTCTTTCATTTAAAAACCAACTGGATATATGTATTACAACATGATAGTTATTGGGGATACAATATAAGTAAGCTATGATAGACCATTATTAAGAAATTCTGAATAGAAATGGAAACACTCACTGAAATAATAAAATATATAATATGTTAGGTATAATTATAGAGGTATACACAGTGTTCTCTGTGTCATCAAGAATAAGAACCTAGTAATAGCAACTAATACCTACCTAATATTAAATGTGTTCCATGTACTGTACTAACTTCTTTACCTATTCACATTTATGACATACAGTTATTGGCTCAAGAATAGACACATGTGAAATAAATGAGAATCTTGGGACTCTTTCTTATCACGCCAGGAGATAATAGAATCTCTTTCTTGGCAAATCTTGGTGTACATAGAGTATACCTATTTTGACACTATAAGAGAAAAAGCCCAAGAAGAAAGCCTGTCTGAAGCTGACACAGCTAAGGGAAATTGGAGTGAATTCACAGACATGAAGCCACTGAAGTAAGCTAACTGTGAATCTTGCTCTATTTCTAGACTTTCAATTACTTGAACCAATACATTCCCTTTTTAAGTGAGATTGAGCAAGGTTTTCTAAGACTTGTGACTTGAGTGGAAAAGGACAATTGGTTTAAATACCATGATCTTTTCATACAGTTTTCAAAGCCCTCCCAACCTTTACACATTTCTCCTTTCCCTAATAAATTCCAATCCACCTACTAAGATTGAACTCAACTCTAATAACCACTATTAAGCCTTTCATGATCTCTCCAGTCAAAAGTAATTAATTACCTTTTTTCCTTATCTAGTGACACTGATTTAACTGTCTTGCATTTTAGTTAGCTGTTTTTCATAAGAATTCCCTTACTGACTTTGTGATTAGAAAAATGAGGTTCAAATGTCAGTTTCCCCAGTTATTAGTTGGAAGTTCATTAAACTAATTTGACTTAGAACTTCTTCATATCTGTAAAATAGTGATAATAAAAACTAAATTATCAGATTAAATAGGATGAAATTAGATAACACATATGTTATGGATGGAATTGTGTCTCCCACAAAAATATATATTAAAATTCTAACTCCCAATAGCTCAAAATGTGAGTTTATTTGGAAGTGGAGTCATTGAAGATGTAATTGGCTAAGAAAAGATCATACTGGAGTAGAGTGGGCCTCTAGTCAAATATGATTGGTGTCATTATAAGGTGACAGACACGCGAGGAAAGAGACACACAAGGAGAACACCATGTGACAATGAAGGCAAAAATTGGAATTACGCAGTTGCGAGCCAAAGATCAGCAGAGATTGCCTGCAAACCACCAAAAGATAGGAAGAGGCAAGTAAGGATTTCAGGGGGAGCATGGCCTTTCTAATGTGACAGGAAATTGGTCCTGATTCAGGCCCAAAGAGAGAGTTATTGGATTTCACGCAAGAAAGAATTCAGGGCGAGTCTGCAGTGCAAAGTAACCTTAAGTTTATTAAAAAAGTAAAGTAGTGAAATTACAGCTACTCCATAGACAGAGTAAGATGTTTCCAAGAGTAAGAAGACTGACTACCATCTTGATTTTGCACTTTTAGACTTCAGAACTATGAGACAATAAATTTCTGTTATTTTTAGCTACCCAATCTGTCGTACTTTGTGAAGATAGCCCTAAGAAACTAATACAACATGGAACATACTGCTTACTGTTGAGCAAAAAGTTAAACTTATCTGAAACCTACTAAGCAGGCAATAAATACCAGCTAAATTTTAAAAGATTTTATTGATCTCTATATTGTTCTCAGTACCTAACATCAACAGATTCACACACATGCATGCACACACGTTTATACAGTATTTATATGTATACTGTATTCATATAAATACACACTAAATATACTGTATATATTTGTGCAACATGTATTTATTTTGTTATTTATCTGTATAACAGTTTTTTCATGTATATTAAGATCAACATTGTCCTTTCAGATCAAGGCTGCATGAACTTCTCTCCCCACCTCTTCTCTTTCTGATACATTGATACTCATGGTCTATCAGTCCTCCATAAGAAGAGCAATGTGACAGCAATGACATCTATTTCTTCATGACTCTACACCCGTTTTATCTTGCCACCTGTAGAAGAAAGTTGGCATCATTGAACACTAACAGGATTTATTTTATAAATGGGCCAGTAGCTAACAAATTAAAAAGACAAATTAAACTTTAAGTTAGGGGAGTCAATTTAAGTATCACAGGACTCAATGTTCTCGTGGCCTAATAGATTGTAATTATTTCATTTCATTAATTGTTGGAAGTGTATTAATTGTGGAAGAACATTTTAAACTATATTACATCATATTAAAGTATACTTTACATTTAGCCTGCATATAGTGTAATTTATTTTGAATGCACAGTATTAAAGAAAATATTTTGAAGAAGACTGATAATAGAACTATGTCCTTCCTTTGAACTCAGGTCCAGATTCACACGTGACCTTACACCATTAGATTTCATGAGTCTCAAGCCTTTGGAACTCAAACTAAGACTATACCATTGGCTCCCTTGAGTCTCCAGCTTTCCAACTGCAGAACATGGGATTTCTGAGACTCCATAGTAACATAATCCAACCCCTTGTAGTAAATATCTTTGTATATATGTATCCTATTGGTTTTGTTTTTCTGGGAAGCCCAAACTTACACACACTATATGAATATTATTTATGAAATTTCTTTCTTGCTTCAGTTTCTTCAAATGGAAGTAATCTGAATTACTTAAGCATGTGAAGCTGTATCCACTAGTGAATTCAGGTATATATTCTGGATATGAGGAAATGTGAATTCTGAGTATTCTATAAATTCTGACACCTAAAGTTATATAGATCATATACACTGCAGTCCTAAATTGTGCACCAAACCTTTTATATATGGCTGTGTCAAGTTGTAACCACTGATATAACAAACCACATATTGCATAACAGCAACTGGAGCCTTGAAAACATAGTTTAAAGAGGTACATTTTGCCTGCTTTGAAGTAACATCTCAAGTTATATACACTGAAAACATGTAATCTGAAATCTTGTACGTTGAACACGTTGCCATCTCAGGCTCTACCTTGAAATATTATTAGCCTTGTTTATTTTTGCTTTTTTTAAACACCAGCACGTAAAGCTATGCAGACAGAGCTTTCAATCTTCATTAACTTTTCCCTTTCATCCAGAGGCACAGTTTTAAGGACATGTGTTTAGGCATATTCACATGTGTAGGTCAACAATCTGGGTTTTATTTCATTACTGACTTTTAAACATCTGCAATTTTCCATGGCTTATTAGCTTAGGTGGGTAATGTCTGATGTTAATGTGCTCAACGTTGTGCATTCCATGTCACTATGAAAATGATTTCTGGACCTTCTTCCTTGTTTTTTTTCCTTCCTTTCTCTCATAATTGTATCTACTCAGACAAGTTTTCTCGTTAGTATATGCCCAGGTACTAAAAAGGAATCTGACAAAAAAGATGACTATATATACAGAAATTAACAGAACTAATGCTAAGAATCTATAAAGAGTAATCAAATGTCCTATTTCAGTTCAGTTCTGAAAAGCTACAATAGAACTGGGTGATGTGCTATCAAAGGACATAAAAATTAATGGTGTCCAAGTTACCCAAAATTTGCTTGTCAGACAAACAACTATAAAGCAGTCCATAATACTAGTTAGACTATTACAAATACTACAGTGACTCATTAAAACCAATTGCTTAAGATCATTTACATTAAAGCTATAACTATTTTGGGGGATGAGTGAAGTAGCACATAGATCATCATCCTTTGACAGGTCTTTGAAGATGCTGTGGACCTGGATAAGAAGTGGTATATCAGTCAAAGCTCTTGGTCACAAGCCACAGAAATTACCTCCAGTCTAGAGTTTACAAATTTAGCAAGTCTGAATAGGGTGTACTTACACTAATTAATTAATCAACCTATTTGTCAATTAATTAATTATTACTTTTGCTAATCTAGCAATCTTAGAAGGGATATTAGATGTAGGACAGGGAAAACAATGGCAAATGACCATTGACACACAAAATATTAAGCCATAGGCTTTGAATAACTTTAAAAATGAGACTATCAATGTAGTTTTCTTACAGTTCAAATTTCAGTGAAATCTCTCGTATAACTTTAAAAAGAATCATAAAATAATAACCTGTATATTTATGTGACCCTAGAGTTTCCTGCTCATTGTATATTTAAAGATAAACAACACAGGGTTTTCTAAAAATAGAGTTCTCTAGTCTTTAAAAATGAAAATGCAAGAAATACTAAGTTTCTAAATTTAGTACTATTTTTCTGAAACTGTATGGCACATTAAAAAGATCTGTGTGTGAAGTTCTACAGACACTCGCTACCCTACAAGAAAGAACTGACATTGAATCTGAAGAACTTATATTCACAGTTTCACAAATCATGTAAGAATAGTCCTTGGGGAAATACTAGATCTTTGTTGAATAATTCTGATAACTTGAATTTCAATCAGATATCAATTTCCTGCCAAAGAATTGTCTCTGTTATCTAATATAGTTACTTCCCTGGCAAAACCTATTAGATTTAAAAGGTCAAAATTTTGGATACTTCTGCTTTTATTTAATAAGTATTTAAATGGGCTGCTATCTATTGGAACTTATTTTAAAAGGTACATAGACATTTTGTTCCTACAGCTATTAGAGTTACTTTCATAAACATCAGTTTATTTCCTCATAAAGGACATTTGTACTTGTGGATTATTGTACTTCTGTTATATTGACCAGCCAACCTCTAAAGAACTGCTCTTGAAATGTCCCCCAAATAGTGTGTTGGGAAGAAACAACCAATCCAAAAACATCTTTATTAAGGAATTCTGTAGTAAGAAATTACTCTTTTGAGTATTACACATTCCACTTCTCAAATAACACCACATATTATCCTAAAAAGAACAGTACCATAGACGTTACTATATCCCAGGATTTAGGATTGGAATTTGTGATAAGAAATATTAAGTCATAGAAACAGTATCTGTAGATAGAAAAGAATAGGTATGTGAAATGAAAATGTGTAAAAAACAGACAAGCATGATATCCACATAGAGGAAGTCACAGGGAAAATGAATCAAGATAACAGTATTATTGTGAGGCACAGAGATACAAGAAAGGCCTCATCAACAAATATAATCTGTAAAGATTAAGAATTTTAATTTTCTTCAACAGTAAATAGCACAGTCACATTCCAGAAAACAGTGAATGACCTTGGTAAGCATGCAGTGTCCGTGTGAAAAGAAAGAAGCAGTGAAACGAGTTGTGAGGTGAAGCTGTGAGGAGAGACAAACAGGAGGATAAAAAATTTTGAGCACAACCTATTTTTATATAATATGAGAAAAATGAAGAGTCATTATAAATGCTTTGCAAAGACTGGCTTGATAAAATGAAGATGCTCCTAATACCTGAGCAGAAGTTAGGTTAAACTAGAATTAGCTAACTTTTCAGTTTGGTTGGGAGAGGGCTATAGTTGACTTTTTTAATGAAAGCTTTGGAAGAATGAATAATTAATATTTTAGCATACATTACTTCTGAGATGAACCTTAAGAAAAAAAAAATGATAGCAGTGTTAAAAGGTTACAGTATCTCTGGAGTGTATTTAGGTTGCTATTTCTTCCAGTAACGTCCTCAGCTACAGTTCACCCAATCAATCCTTACAGTGTTGTCCATAGAACTACAGACAAGTGCTTTGGGAAACTGTTAGCAATGACCATGGAAGCAGGCAGGACTCATTTAAAAGGCAAAATCAGCATAATTTAGTAAATTAGAGAAAAAGAATTAGTAAGCATAGAGGATGAAAGTGTAGTGGTGAGATTTATGTTACTGCAGACAATATTAAGGGAATAGTTGTTTTGTATATATAAATGATGAGTTTATATTCACCATACACTTCAAAGTACTTATTTTATATGTTTCTTAAGTACACATTTTGCTATTGCTATTGATTCATTGTTCTATTTTATGTTTTTGCTATGATTTCTTTTTCTTTTTTATTTTATTTAATTTTATTTATTTATTTATTTATTTATTTATTTATTTTGAGACGGAATCTCACTCTGTCACCCAGGCTGGAGTGCAGTGGCGCCATCTCAGCTCACTGTAAGCTCCGCCTCCCGGGTTCAAGACATTCTCTTTCCTGCCTCAGCCTCCGAGTAGCTGGGACTACAGGCGCCTGCCACTATACCCGGCTAATTTTTTGTATTTTTAGTAGAGACGGGGTTTCATCGTGTTAGCCAGGATGATCTGGATCTCCTGACCTCGTGATCCGCCCACCTCGGCCTTCCAAAGTGCTGGGATTACAGGCATGAGCCACCACGTCCGGTCTTTTTTGCTATGATATCTAATAACAGTTGGAAATAAAGTGCTGTGCATAGTGGAAAATGTGTGGGATTACAAAACAGTCAAAGACCCCAGGTCCAGTTACAGCTTCCAAATTAATCCTCTGAAACTTGAGCCAAGGCACTCTCCCTCTCTTTGCCCAAATTTGCCATTTATTGAAATTAGGTATAACATTTGGTGGTCACTTAACATATGCAAATGAATAATGGCACTTTTGAGCCTGATAAGATTGTAAACAGATTTTTACTGTATGGGTTTATATTTGTGCTACATTTCCATTAAAACTCCCTTTCCTCACTATCCTTCCAAGTTTTGCTCATGTGAACTTCTCAGTGAGGACTTCCCTGAGCAATTCTGCTGAAAATTTAGTTCCTACCCCTCTCCACCATCATCCTTCCTTGTGCTTGCCTTTTCTCCACACTTCTTACACGTAATGTAACTTACTTACATACATACTTTATACGTTTGTACAACACAGAATATAACATGAATGATATACCTGGAATTATGCAAAAGGAATGCATCTACCATGCAGTCTGTCATGATTTGAAGATTAGCCACAATGACAAAGTGAACTCAGATTAAAAATACTTTTATAGAGTATATTGTTAAACCAGCAATATAAAAGATAGCCATGTGCAGGGGCATAAGTCATTGACTTCTTACCTCCTTCCAGTGACATAAATGGAATTCAATTAATCTTGGCGGCATATAAAGAATAAGAAATCTAAAAGTCAGAATAGCTGTGAACTGGGGCTTGTCTACATACAGAAGTGATCCTGAAGGACTTCTCATAAAAAAGACATGAACTAATTTAGAAAAAAAAGGATGTAAGATACTTTGAAAAGAGATAGTATTGGGCCTGCATATAACCTGACACCTATTAAAATATTCATGGAATATTAAAAAGACAAAAACTTTCACAAACTCATAAAACTAAATGTAAGAGTTTTCAACCTTAGCCCTACTGACATTTGGGCTGGAAACTTCTTTGTGGTGAGATGACATCTGTTCATTCTAGGATGTTTGGCAGCATCCCTAGTCTTTACCCAGTATATGTCAATAACACTCTCCCTCCACCATTCTCTGCACACAAGTCACATTAACCAATAGAGTCTTCAGGCGTTCCCAAATATCTCCTAGGAAGCAAAAACTCACCTCTGGTTGAGAACCCTTGCCCCATAGCCATAAACGCAAACAGAGAGTTCCTTATAACAAGTAGATGCAAGCAAAGTAAAAATCTACAAAGCATGAAAAAGGGAAGTAAATCTACAACACTTGGATGGAAATACAGTTCTGAAATGGTAATAAGCATTACAGCTTTAAATTTTTCTAGTAAACATAAATTCAATATAACATTTAACCTTAGGAGAGAAAGAAGATACAAGAAAGTAATAGTAACTAATATTATAATAAAATTAATATCAAAAAAATAATTAAAAGAAATACTACTCAGTGGGATGAGTAAGCTAATCTTATAACAAAAAAAATGCTAACTTCACAAGCCCTTGTACGTGTAGGAATATGGCATAAATCGAAACATTTTAAAAATATGAGAAGACATTGGCAAATTAACCCAGGAGGCAGAGGTTGCAGTGAGCCGAGACTGCACCACTGCACTCCAGCCTGGGTGACAGAGTAAGACTCTGTCTCAAAATAGAAACAAAAATATTACAACTTGTTACTAATAGAAATCATAGAACAATGAAAGTTGAATTGATATTTTAAAACTTTTTTCTACAAATAAAGATTGCAAGATTTTTCAAAGCTCCAAATATAAATATAATTTACCAAAATTGACTTAAAGTTGGAGAAAAAAGAAATCTAAAATAAATGTGTATTTGTCCTCACACAATTATATGTGTACATTACAACATAAATATCACAATCTTTAAAAACACCAAGTAAACTTAAAAAGTATTCGCAAAGACAAAAATAACAATATCAAAAACGCTGTGTATCCAAACAGAGAAGACACAAACAAGACTCCAACTATCTTGAAATTTCAGCAAGACAAAACATAATATCAAAATGAAAAGTCTGCAAAACAAATAATAGCAAAAGTGACTATTGTTTAACATACCTTCACTGCCTATATATCACATGCTAAGTATCACATATAAATTTATTTAATCTGCAGAATCACCAAGTGAGGTCAGGTCTCTCAATACTGCCATATTATAGAAGGTTAACATTTACTAAAATGAGTAAAAACAAAACAAAACAAAACAAACAACAACAAAAAAAAAAACAGCACATTTCGTCTGTGTGGGGTTGGGGGAATGGATGGGTTCAGGGAGAAAGAATCAGAGATTTCTCTGAGATGTGCCACATTTAAAGTGCATTTGCACTAGTTTCTCCTTTATCCTAGAGAACTTTTCTCCCAGATTTGCATATGACTCACATCCTTACTTTAGTAACTTCTTCATAGGGGCTGTACTGAACACCTTGTTAAAAACAGCACCTCTTGCCACTCTCTTACATGACTTTATTTTTCTGTATGTATACAGTGTTCTAAGCAGTTGAGGCAGGGAGTGTATCTGATCCATCTTTTATGCCCAGTGCCTACTATAGTGTATAAATATTACTGAATAAATATTATTAAACTAATTAATTAAAGAACAGAGAAAGGATGTGTAAGAACATTCTAGAATAGAATACTGGCAAAATCAGGAAATCATTTGATTTTAATCAAATCAAATGATTAAAATCTTTTAATCTTTCAGTAAAATTATGGATATTATTGCTGCCTGTGATTCCACAATTCCAGACATGATCCAGCCTTTTGAGGTGAGTGGCTGAGAGCCATGGATTTGGTGATTTTATATGGATAATTACGGCCAAGAGAAGGTCGAGGGAGAAATCTGAGTTTTAGCAAGCATCATGCAACAGTAAGCCAACCCCACAAAAGTAGGGATTTCAAGTTGTATTTGTTGCACAGCAAATTTTAGTCTCAATGCTCTACTAACTGAAAAGATTTTTAATGTGGTATGGTAGAAGATTATGATTCTTCATAATCTGCTGCTTCCAGAAAGCTGTAACATTCAACACTAAAAATAATTTTTTTTCCGTAGTGGAAAAAAAAAAAAAAGATTTGATATCCATCTAAGGAAAAAATCTGTTATTGTTTTAACTTATCTTAAATTATATGTATTTTTTGCAGCAAGGACACAGTGGCTTTTAGTGTTGTGGCTTAAATCCTGCAGTAGAAAACATCCTTTGACTCTGAAGCTCACTGACTTTCTTATTATTTCCTCTTATTAATATATAACTCACTGCTCTCCATATTTAGCATTCTGTTTGTTTTCTGCAGATTAGTTCTATTTTAATTTTCTTTACTCAAATCAGCTCATGTTTTAATGAAACTCAGAGGAATATTTATTCCTTTGTTGCTGTATAGAACAGTGATCTGGTTAACTTTTAATCAGATTAAATGTTATTAGTTAATCCTAAAGAGTAGAAATTTAATCATTTGTTACTACATTATATACTATTATATTATATTATAGTCACCTGATACTGATACAATCACCTTAATAAGAATTTCGTGCAGTAGTTTTAAGTTTTAAATTTGTTCTTTTACCCCTGTTACATAGAATGATTGGTCTTTGCTCCTCTCATGGAAAATTTTCTTCCATGTGTTTCCTAAGTATTTGTTTGAGTGCTTTATTTGTTTCCAGAACATATTTATTGTTGCTTCCTGATTTTACGTGTCGTTTCCTTTCTTATATTGTATTTTATGGAATTTATATTTAAAATATAATAAATGTAATCTATTACATCTCTGGCATATAATAAATTTTTTTGTTAGTACTATTGCTGAAAAATAATAAGTCATAATGTGACAAAGATGGCTGATATAAGCATTAGGAGTTCTTCATTTAAAAACTATTTCTAATTTGTATTTACTGCTATGATATGAATCTGCGAGATTATCTCAATGTCTGCATTTTACATTAAAAAAAAAGAGACTCAAACAAGAAATTATATATTTTAAGCCAAATAGTCTCAGAACATGGATTTGAATGTCATTTTATTTTTGATATGATTCTCTTCTCCTACCTGTTGCCTTTTATTCTATACCACCAGATCAAAATAAACCATTCATCATCACCATCAAATCACACCTACATATATGTACACACATATTCACTAAGAATGAGCTACCCCTCATCTTCTGGCTGTAACTTTCAATCAAGACTCGATAATGAGAGACGCTTGGAAATTTTATTCTCTTTTCACTTGGACCTCAGTATAGCTAAATAATTTCTATGGTGGGATGGATATGTTTGAAATTTGTTCAACTCTTTTAGCTGGAATAAAATTGCTTCAGAATCTGTTAGCCAAAATAATCTTTCAGTAAAATAAACATAGTGAAGAATGAAAGGAAACATTTCATTATAATTGGAAGTGATGACAAGAATTGAAAGACCTATATATATGATTTTCATTTTCTTCATATGTTCATACGTAGGAGTCAAAAGCAAGAACTTCAACAGAATGCTGTCAAACACTTTAAGTGTTCCTGAATGTTGCATTCCAAAGTTGTTCCCTGGGGAGCTAATGCACTTATTACCCACCGGGACCCCCTTTAATTAAAATGTTTGCCAGGGATTTTGAGTATAGCTTGGTCTTGGACTCAAAAGTGACTTCTGAACACTCGTGATGTGACAGTGACATAATATTTAACCTTACTGAGCTCCAGTTTCTTCATATATACAGACAGACCTTAACGTATTTTCATAATAATTAAGTCAGATAAATTATGAGAAATCCCAAGTACATAGTAAAAGTTTCATACTGCAAAAGAATATATTCTTGTTTTAGTGGACATTCTACATAATGCAGAATGGTAATACGCAATATGGCGAATCAGCAATTTTCACTAGAGTGGGCATAGAAATAATGCTGTCAATAGATGCTTTAAATGAAGAGTATACCATCATAGATTATATAAGGGCTATTCCTACAAGAAGTGGGTGCCAGCTTAGCTACTGCCTGATAAGGTAGAATTCACCTTGAGCTATGATTTTATCAGAGTGATACAAAATTCTGATCTGAGAATCACCCTTAGAATTCCACTCTCAGAGTGATGACAGATGTTATGCTCACAAAAAGTTATGTGTAGTTTTATGAATTCACAAATTTCTAGTCAGTGTGGAAAGCCAGCTTAACATCAAAATGTCACTTAGCAAACTTCAAATCACCATGAGGGCAGCTAGTTTTTAAATATGATGAACATTAATAATATCAAAATCTGAGTGCCTCCACCACTGTCCTTTCAAAGGACCAGGATGACCATCCCACTTGTGAGGAAAAACTGCTGAAAGTTAAATCCAACATCTTAATCCAAACATCTGACCCAAATCTCTCACATTAATTATAAACATCTGAGGAAACATTTTTTCTTGCTTTGTCACTGCCACTAAACAATGAGTAATAAACGAAAACAAATACCAGTTTTAAAAGAGAACTAAAAATGTTTTGGGGGTATCAGAATCTTGTAAACAAAACTCACAAGAAAAGAATATTTTCTAAAGAAATAAAATATTCAAATACAATGGGCATGTAACCATGAGGAAGAGATAACGCACTTGAAAATGTGTAGTATCTACCTAAAAGTGACAATTATTTTTAAAAATATTTTTTTTCAGTAAGTGGTAAACGATTTTGATATTTCAAAGTAGAAAATTCAGGTTACATAATCAACTTCAGCTTTTTAAACAATTTAGTTAATGAGGAAATAGAATGATTACTCAAAGAGGAGTTAAAAGCAAAATTATTATACTGATATGTAAAGAAAATCTTGAGAGGGAATTCATAAAATTCACTGTTATCAACTATTCTGTCAAAAATTGTAAGTGATCATTTATATTTATATTACAGATATAATTTTTAACTCTGCTGTGATGTAATTCCGGTATTTAAAGTTACTTCTTTATATTATGCTGTATTATGTTGCATATGAAAAAAAAAGTAAGTCAATAGGACTAAACAGAGAAGTTGGGCACAACACCCGTATATTTTATTTTCCACATATGGAGACTGTTCTAAACTTTGCAGTGCAATACACACACACACACACACACACACACACACACACATATATATATATATATATATGAACTGTTATATATCAGTGATACTTTAGTATTTTAGTTTTGGAATGACAGAACATGAACTGAATCTTTAAGGCAGGGGACAGGGGACATGGGACCTGCGTGACACTTTTTCTCTTTTACATTACCATTAAGAGTAAGATAGCAGGTAGTGCAAAATGATAATGTAGCAATGTAACATTAAAGCACACGAGCAGAGGGATCTATGCTAGTCATATCTTACACTACTAAAGGATATTTAAGGAAAGAAAGGAGGGGCACATGAAATCAAGAAGAATGTATAAATGAAACCACTTTCCTTCAGGAATAGTATCACTAATCAACCATAGTATCCTGATATAACGTATGCTGGCCTCTTTTCCCTCATATATGTGATGAAAACCTTAGATAATAGGAAGAAAGTAACTGTGAACACTCACTAAGTACAAGACACTATTTATTATAATGCACACATTCAATCGCTCTTCAAAACAAATGTCTTCATTTTGCACATGGTACAGTGAGAAGTGTACTTTTCTTAAGGTCGCAGAGCTAGGAAGTGTAGGGGACAGGCCTTGGAGCTCGGCAGTGTGACTCGAAAGCCTATGCTTGGCCACCACACAATGTAGACAGTTTCTTGGGTTGATTGCTCATCTGAGTGCCAACACTTCCATGATCCTGAAGAAAAGTTATGATATTTATTTTATACTGGTGAACTTTACACTTGGCAACAAAGGACATCAATGAGAAATTACATAAATGTTATGATTTGTTTTTACAAATGGTTTCCATGCACAATATGCCTACATATCTTAGACACTGATAACCTCCGAAACCCTAGAATATAGATTATATTGTTTATATACATTAATGCATACTCTTGGCCTAAGCATACTAAAATATATTAATTTATGCTAACATTAAGTATTTAATTTCACATCCATTCCTATAAATTGAAAGTAAAAATAGTAAATGCAATTCTGAAAACTCTAAAATAGTCACCTTTATAAGAAACCAATAATCAGATACCTGTTTAGATCTCTGACACATTTCATAATTAAATGTTTTTTCAATATTGAGTTGTATTTTCCTTGTCTATAAAATGTAATAGAGGAGACCAACTCTTCTGTTTCTACTATTTCAGTTCTTCAAAACAAAACAAAACATAAAGTACATTTTACTCAATTTCAAGTTACTATTGTGTGCCACTGGTCTGAAAGAATATTAAACAATCAGTATATCCTAATGTCTCACTGTCAACTCATTAGTGGTTCAGAATGAACAAAATCTGAAAAAAAAAAAAAAACAAAACACATTCACTTATAACTTCACCTTAGCTAACTATTGTTTGACACTAGTCTAAAATAATGTACTAAAAATATAGTCAGAGGCCGGGCGCGGTGGCTCAAGCCTGTAATCCCAGCACTTTGGGAGGCCGAGACGGGTGGATCACGAGGTCAGGAGATCGAGACCATCCTGGCTAACACAGTGAAACCCCGTCTCTACTAAAAATACAAAAACTAGCCGGGCGAGGTGGCGGGCGCCTGTAGTCCCAGCTACTCGGGAGGCTGAGGCAGGAGAATGGCGTAAACCCGGAGGCGGAGCTTGCAGTGAGCTGAGATCCGGCCACTGCACTCCAGTCCGGGCGACAGAGCGAGACTCCGCCTCAAAAAAAAAAAAAAAAAAAAAAAAAAAAAAAAAATATATATATATATATATATATAGTCAGAGTATTTCATTGCTTTGTTCTCACATCATCAGTTGCACTAAATGATATCCTGTGCCCAAACATCTATTTGAGCCATTGGTTATCCATAGAGCCTTTTATTTTAGCCAAAGTATTTTAATGTTATTATGTAAGTGAGTGTATTTGTGGACAATAAGGAGGAAAGTGAGTGAAACACAGTGAAGAATGGGTAGGGTAGCACCTGTTTCCATCCAGAATCTTCGACAAGGCTGGAGCCTCAGTTTGAAGCAAAAGCATATAATAAGTAAGTATAGTTTAGGACAGGGTGTTTTCTGGGGACAAGTTTTGCTGTACATGCCAAATGACAAAGAATGGCATGAAGTTAGGGGATATTATTTCGTTCTATTTTGACTTTGGCACCAACATTGCTCAGTAACTTCCAGGTGAGCAGCAGATGGCAATATCAACCATGACGTAATTTCAACGTTTTCACGGTAAGGAATTATTGTGTTAGCACCTAAGATGTACAGGAAGAACCTGGCAGATGCCTTCTGTAGGGGGAGGTGAGAATAACCAATTGATTGCTTTGTGCTCTCATAAGACATCCTTTTGGCACTTTCAGAAATAGACATAAGGAGATGTCATTAGAAGATGAAGAGGATTTTAATGGCCTACATATGCCAGTGGGAAAAGTAAAATGCATATTAGAAAATTGACACTAATGTGACTTCATTCGATTTCACTGGGTGTTGAGGTCTGAAAGCACTGAAGTTTCACTTATTTTAAATCAGTTGATAGACACCTCAAGAGTCACATTTATATTTTGAGGTATATAACACAAGTAAATTGGACATGTGTTATCAGTTTGAATTGATAAATATGATATCTTAAAGTAATCGTTATCTTTCTATGATTGAGATAGTTATTACTCGTTTTTCTTTCATCTTGACATAATGGCTAACCAAGCGATGACTGTAATATTCCAGTTTCTTCTCATCTTTCTTGCCAAATATCTTGGGCATAGTGAGACATTATGTTAGTGTGCCTGAATATGCTTTGCAAATGCATAGTGTATCATAAAAGGGAAAATAAAACATATTTTTCACCATTCATTCATTCATTCATTTTCAGGGAAAATATACAGATATAGCAATAGGCCATTTTGTCATTTGTGCACGCATGTTGCGTATGTGTAGGCGCTGTAGAGATTAAGTTTGTGTTGACATTTTTTATGTTTGAGACACCTGATTACCATTATATTGGATGTGATGTGTTTTAAATATGTGATAGAAAATGTGATTGTATACAAATTGTTAAGACAAGTTTTTAGGTTCCAAAATTCCTGACAAGATTCTAATTATTATAACTTTTAAATTAAAACATTATGAGTTTAAATTATCTTAGTTTTGGCCTTCGTTCTATAGTTGTACAATGTAATCATGTAATTTTAGCTAAATTATGCTATTTTGGCTAAGTTATGTAATTGTGATCTTTTGAAGTCTTCATAACTACAAAAATTCCTGAGAGAGATTTTATCTAAATTACAGACAGTTGGGATCCTATTTGTTGATCACATCTTTATTTCCATTATTTAATATTTGCTAATTATGGTCAAGATACTATTCTCAATATGTTATATACATTTTCTTATAATAATTGAAATCTACTTTCTAAAGTAACTGTCTTTGATAGAGTTTGTTCATATTCAATGATAATATGTAGTGAATACCTTTTCTAGACTGCAGGAACCCACAGTAAAAGTAAAATGGACATAGCTCATGTCCTTATAGAGCTTATAGCTGAGTAGGGATAGAAAGACATTAATTAAAATACAAAGTCTGAGAAATGTTAAAGAAGTACAGGGATACGAAAATATAAGGGGTTGAATCTAGTGATAAGTGAGGTAAAATATGTTTGAATAAAATTAAGTAAGAAAAGTTAACATTAACACTCATTATAAATAGAGAAAATGGCAGTTATAATGGGAGTGGGATGATACAAAGTTTATATTATGGATAGTAAAAATCCTAATGTGGCTTAAGCCTAAAGAGCAAAGAGGAACAAAGTACAGGAGCTTGGAGTAAGGGCAAGTATAAATGAGGGCCACAGAGTAGTTGGGCCATGCTAGATTTTCTATGCCTTTCCACGGACTTTGAACTTCCAAACTTTCATAGCAATGGAACACAATTTAGCTTTTTCTTTTGTCAGAAAATCCATACTTTTAGATGCAAAGAGAAATTTTAAGAAATAGTTATAACAATCTAGTTAAGAGACAATGGTTTATAACTTCAGTGACATGGTGGACAGAAACTGATAGAGTTAAAGGATGCTGACATAACAAAGTAAGTCTGGATAAGGAATAAGGGAAATATGGACTTTTTAATATATAAGATGGAATATGTGTTGATGGTATTCACTAAACCATGTAACACTGCAAGATAATGTATTTGGTGGGAGCAGGATTGAGGAGTTTGGTAACATTTGATTTTGGACAGCTTAAATTTGAAGTCTTTATTTACATTTTAAAATTTAACTGACAGGTAAAATTGTGTGCATTTATTGTGTTCAAAATGATATATTGAAGTATATATACATTGAAGAGTGACTAAATCTAGATAATTCACATCTGCACAGTCTCCCATAGTTATTATTTTTGTGGTGAGAAAACTTTAACAGCCACTCTCTTGGCATTTAAAAAGAAATACAAAGAAGTCTTTCTAGATATATCAAAAATGTGGTCTGGTAAAAATAAGTGGGATAGGTTTCAAATATGTGATTGACTATACTGATTTGAAACTAAAAAAAGGTATCTAGAAGGGAGATACAGATTTTTATATAGATGAATACCTCATTTTCATATGAATAATTTTCAAAGAGATGATAACTGAAGCTGTGCTCAAGATTGAGAACAACAATTAGAAAATATGAAATGAGAAGAAAATAAGCCTAAGGAACAGACTTGAGGAACTCCTGCAATGATTTGTTATAACAGAGACTAAAATGAAAGTTCAGAGAGGATGTATAATTAAATTTTAAAAAAATGTTTCAGAAGACATGGTAAATACTGTCAGAAGCTGCTGAGATACCAAAAAAGATCAGGATTGAAAATATGTCAGTTGGCCGGGCGCGGTGGCTCAAGCCTGTAATCCCAGCACTTTGGGAGGCCGAGACGGGTGGATCACGAGGTCAGGAGATCGAGACCATCCTGGCTAACACGGTGAAACCCCGTCTCTACTAAAAAAATACAAAAAATTAGCCGGGCCAGATGGCGGGTGCCTGTAGTCCCAGCTACTCGGGAGGCTGAGGCAGGAGAATGGCGTAAACCCGGGAGGCGGAGCTTGCAGTGAGCCGAGATCGCGCCACTGCACTCCAGCCTGGGTGACAGAGCGAGACTCCGTCTCGAAAAAAAAAAAAAAAAAAAAGAAAATATGTCAGTTGAATGTTAAGCATAGAGATAATTTGTGTCCCTTGTGAGAACATTTTTTATTGAAATGATCAAGTCAAAATTGAGATCATGGTTAATTTTGGAATAAATAGGAAGAAAATATATGGATGTAACAATTATATAAAGTTATTTTCTGGAAATTTGGTTCTAAAGTAAATTCAGGGAGTGCTTTGTATATTTGGTTGATTAAAATGAGTTGGGCATATGTCAAAATGAATGGGAAATAGTCAGGTGAAAAGAAAAGTTAACTTATTATATAAATTTCTAAGAAGAGGGAGGATTTACATTAGATAGGAGGAGGAAACTTCCTTTATTTTATAGTAGCAGAAGGAGAGATGATAAAAAGTTTTATATGTTTGGGTCCTGAGGATTTGCAAATCTTTGAGTCAGCATCTTTCTTACAATATTCTATTTTCCATACTTCAATAATATCACTAGTAAGAATATACAGTATACATCTTCCAAATAATTTCAAGTCATTCTACCTAGATTTATATAGAGTAGAAGAAACTACACTTGGTCCTGAAATTAAAACAATGAATTTTGTCCAGCATTAAAATACATATGTTAAATAAATGTATTAAAAATAGGAAAATCGGCCAGGCGCGGTGGCTCAAGCCTGTAATCTCAGCACTTTGGGAGGCCGAGACGGGCGGATCACGAGGTCAGGAGATCGAGACCATCCTGGCTAACACGGTGAAACCCCGTCTCTACTAAAAAATACAAAAAACTAGCCGGGCGAGGTGGCGGGCGCCTGTAGTCCCAGCTACTCGGGAAGCTGAGGCAGGAGAATGGTGTAAACCCGGGAGGCGGAGCTTGCAGTGAGCTGAGATCCAGCCACTGCACTCCCGCCTGGGCGACAGAGCGAGACTCCGTCTCAAAAAAAATAAATAAATAAAAATAAAAATAAAAATAAAAATAGGAAAATCAAAATATAGGTAGGTGGAGTGAAAATACTAAAAGTAAATATTGCCTCAACTTTCAGTAATATATGTATTTGTTAAAGAGGGGGGTTAAAATGTAAAATTATTTCTTATTTGTGGGTCATGGACAAAAACTATTTGACTAAGTGGTACCACAATCAATATATTACCTTTAATAATTTGTTTCCTGTGAATGTGAATTAAGGTGCCAATGATATCTCATTCTTTTCTAATTTTTAAAATTTCCTAGGCAAATTGTCTACATAATCCTAGTAGAGAAACAAATTCTATAAGTCAAATCAAATATTATCCAGTAACATCATGATTTAAGCTAAGAGTTCTAAAAGATCGCTCTGTTAAAACCTTTTGAAGTAAAAGTCAGTAACAAATCTTTATTTTATTTCTGAAAGCCTTTTCTCATCCAGCATAATGCAGTCTTAATATATGTATCTGTGGTTTGTTAAGGTGTTAACATAAAAGGAGAGTTCATCTCCTTTAGTTGGTCTGTAGAGGAAGTTTCTCTTGTACACTCAAACCCATATGCTTATTAATCATTCTAAGGCTTTTGTCAAAAGGAGTGTGTGGTTTAGTGATGCAATCATGTCCATGGGTTCTGTTTTCAGTTTTCTGCCTAGGTTATGTTCAGTGACTTAGGAAGTCATTCAACTTAGGGTAGTTTTATTCTGTGTATTAATCCTATTTACAGATTATTCCAATGGTATAAAATTATGTTATACTAGTTAAGCAATGACTGCATAAAATTTCTATGAGTCCAGAATGAATTCCTGGGGATAATGAACAATGCTTGTTGGCTTTAGATGTATTAACTATTAACAACACATGACATAATCACATTTCTTTGTTTTTTAATTTTCGATTTCCATGGGTACATAGGTGTATATCTTTATGGGGTACATGAGATGTTTTGATACAGGCATGCAATGTGTAATAATTGCATCTTAGAAAATGGGGTATCTGTCCCCTCAAGTGTTTATCCTTTGTGTTACAAACAATCCAATTATACATTTTTTAGTTTTTTAAAAAAATAACTATAGTCACCCTGCTGTGCTATAAAATTCTGGGTATTGTTCCTTCTTTCTAACTATTTTTTTTTGTACCTGTTAACCATCCTCACCTCCTCCTTAATTCTCAATACCCTTCCCAGACTCTAGTAACCTTCCTTCTACTCTCTTTGTGTTCAATTGTTTTCATTTTTAGTTCCTACAAATAAGTGAGAATATGTGATCTTTGTCTTTCTTTTCCTGGCTTGTTTCTCTTAACATAATGTCCTTCAGGTCCATCCATGTTGTTGTAAATGACAGGATCTCCTTTTGTATGGCCAAATAGTACTCCTTTCATTGTATGTAAGTACCACATTTCTTTTAACCATTTATCTGTTGGCGAATACTTAGGTTGCTTCCAAATCGTAACTATTGTGAAAAGTACTTTAATAAACATGAGTGCAGATAGGTCTTCGATGTACTGATTTCTTTTCTTTGAGGCATATACCCATCAGGGGGATTGCTGGATCATATGATAGTTCTATGTTTAATTTTTTGATGAACCTCCAAATTATTCTCCATAGTGGTTGCAGGAATTTACATTTCCACCAACGGACTACAAGGGTTCCCTTTCCTCCACATTCTCTCCTGCATTTATTATTGCCTGTCTTTTGGATAGACATTTCCTAATAACTATATGATTTCTGCTCCTTTCTAAACTCCTAAACATTCAACTCTTCATAGATAAATTGATTCGCATCACATGTGATTGCCATGAAAATTTCTAATTGCTGGCTTATAGAACTGGTTCCAAATCTGTATATGATATGGAATGTGTGTGTGTGTGTGTGTGTGTGTATGTGTGTGTATATATATATATATATATATATATATACACATTTACAAATCACTCATGACTAAGATGCTCAGGGGTTTTAAGGGACCAATGTAGAAATCAAAGTAGGATAGTTGAAATGTTACTTGCAAAGCATATAGATGAAGAGTTTTGAGCTTAGCAAGTATTTATGGACTGGCGACTCCCAAATTCATTTGATTTTTTTTATTTTCCTTGAAGAGCATAGGTGAACACTGCTCAGTTGGATGCCCTCTAATAAATACCAGAAAGAATGTCCTTTGGAATTCTGTGACTGCATATTGAGTCCTAAGAACGTAAATTTTATAAAATTATTAATAATCATCGTGGAAAAATGCTGCAAAATTGTTGCTACAATATGACAAATTTAGACTGATTCATTTAGCCAGGATATTGAAATGAGAATTATACTGAGCAATGCTGGCCTCTATCCACTACCAATATGTCTCATGAATGGGAAGTTAAGTGGTTTTTGTTCCAAGATACTGATATTCTGAGTTATTTGTTACCATAGCTACAGAAAATATAAGCAAGCACTCATTGTAAGGGGAGGCATGCTTAATTTCATGTAGCAATAAAACTTTCAATTTGGAAGAAACATACTTTTTTATCTTTATGTGAAAGGCAAAGACAAACAAAGGAAAGTTTTTTTATCAGAAAAATGCTAAGAATTTGGAAATTGATCCTAAAACTGAGGTTATCTTTATTTAGCCTTCTCTCCCATAGGAAAGTTTCACTGACTATATAATTTGCAGTTGATAGTCCTTTAAGTTGAATGTCTTAAAAATATTGGGCCAATTTTTCTCTAGCCTTCCTGGTTTCGGATGACAACCCCACTGTTAATGGAATTGTTTTACTCCTACAGGCAATGTGAAATTTCTCTCTAGCTTTCAATATTTTTTCTTTACTTTTAAAAGTTTCATTATAATGTCTTGTCCTGCATTTCTTCAGGTTTGCTCAGTTTCTGAAACCTATAAGCTCATGTCTTTTTGCCAAGTTTGGGAAGTTTTCAACCATTATTTATTTAAATACTCTTTTAGACTCATTCTCATTTTTCCATGCCTTTCTGTACTCCAATTATAGAAAAGTTGGATCTTATTAGTTGTCCCACAAATTCTTAGAGACCTGTTTATTTTCTATTTTTCCTTTTGGTTATTGTACTGTATTTGTTTTATAATTTTCATTTTTAAAAAATAACATTTCGTTGTTGAGATCTCCCATTTATTTGAAGACAATCAGTAATTATTTATTGAGATATTTTTATTGTTATTTATTTATTTTTCAGCCAAGTTCTCACTCTGTTGCAGAGGCCGGAGTGCAGTGGTACAATCACAGCTTACTGCAGCCTTAACCTCCTGGACCCAAGTGATCCTTTTCACTCAGTCTCCCAGTTAGCTGGGACTATACGCACACACCACCTGCCCAGCTAAGTTTTAAATTTATTTTTTAGAGATGGGGTCTCACTGTGTTGTTTAAACTCGTTTCAAACTCCTGGACTGTCAAATTGAGGTCCTCCTGACAACACCAATAAGCCTGATAGTATGGGCATGGAGTACCAATCAGAAACTAAAAATAGGTGGCTACACAACACCGGAATTCGTTGTCCCACAAATTCTTAGAGACCTGCTTATTTTCCGTTATTAGTTGTCCCACAAATTCTTAGAGACCTGTTTATTTTCTATTTTTCTGAGGATTACTCCTGTGATCCTCCTGCTTCAGGTTCCCAAAGTGTTGGGATTACAGGCATGGGTATCATGCTTGGTTTGAGGTATTTTATCATGACTGAGTTAAAATATTTGTCAAATAATTCTAACATCTGATTCATCTTGGTGTTGCCATCAGTTCTCTTTTTCCACTCCAGCTGTGATTTTCCTGTTTTATTGGTATCATGGGTGAATTTTTTTTTATCGTGTTCTGAACATTGTGTCTATTATTTAAGGAGTCCCTGGATTCTGTTTGAATCTTTTGTTTAGAAGGCAGTCATCTGCTTGGTTTTATTAAGCAGGCCTTGAACTACCTTTGTAGGTTTTGGTTTCAGTTACAATTTAATTTTCAGAGGCTTCATGGGGCTATTTTGGTCTGCTTTGTTGACTTGGTACTTCTGGGTCTCTTACAGGTTCCTGCTGCTGCTGCCTGAAGTTCTTTAGGATAAGCCACCTAGTATCTGTCAGATGGGGAAAGAAATCCCTGATGCATGGGGAAGAAGAGGGTTTGTGAACGAGCCAACTTATTATGGTGAGATCTCTCTCGCTGTTTCTTTTCAGCCATCCATAGACTCTTGATGGGGAAGAGGAATCTCTGGCCTTTTGGGGAAGGAGAGTACTTCCCAGGTCAGGAGATTGTTGTGGTTGTGTTTCCCTTTCCAGTGTTGTGTAGCCACCTATTTTTAGTTTCTGATTGATACTCCATGCCCATTCTATCAGGTTTATTGGTGTTGTCAGGAGGACCTCAATCTGACATGGTAAAAAAACAAACCTATCAGTTTCTGATTGGTACTCCATGCCCATTCTATCAGGTTTATTGGTGTTGTCAGGAGGACCTCAATTTGACATGGTGAAAAAACAAACCTATCTGAGCAGCCTTCTCCGGCTTACTGGAAGGTTGAAAAATGCTGTGTCTGTAGTGTTTTCTGTTTTGTGGGCTTGTAAATTGCCCTATTGTTACGTCTGTCTTCTAATCCTGGAGTTTCTAGTTAGCACACCTTCCTCTTTTCACCTTTTAATATTCTTCTTTGTTTGCCTATGGAATTATTTCCTAAGCTCATAGTGCACTTAATGGAGAGAACCAGGAAGAGATGAGTTGGTACCATCATGTTGGAATGGAGGCTTTGTAAATGTAATTTAAAAACAGGTTTTAACTTGAGAAACTCCCTTTAATAGCCAAAAACAAATCATTTCATTAAAATTGGCCTCTGAATTGCATTGTGTGGCAAATTGGGCAACCTAAGAAATTAATTATCATTATCAACGAAACATTTAAAAATTTTAAACAACTATTATATTTAAAGCTTCTGTTTTAGTCAGAATAGGTAAACAAGTGAGTTTGCTTTCCCATTAATTTGCTTATAACTCATGTCACTCCAAAAATAATACCCTATAGGTATTAGTTTCCTAGAGATGCCATAACAAAGTGCTTAAAAAAAGAAATTTATCTCCTGGTAGTTCTGAAGTCTAGATGTCTGAAATCACGGTGTCAGAGAGTTGTTCCTTTCTGAGGTCTAGGAGGTAAGGGTCTTCCCTTTGTGCCTCTGTGTTGAAATTTTCTTGTTTTATAAAGAAACACTCATATTGGTTTGGGGACTACTTTGATGACCTCATTTTAATTTGATTGCCTCTGTGAAAACCATATATCCAAGGCTGAATTCTGAGATACTGGTGGTTATGGTTTTAATATATGAATTGTGGGGATAGACATTTCAACCATAGCACCATCTCAGTTAATGTTAACTCTGTTCTTCCAAATCGTTCCAAATCTTGGTATTCCCCTTGACTCATCTCTTTATTTTGCATTCCACATATGATACATCATTGAAACTGTATCCATCTGGGCCACCCTCACGCCTGTAATCCCAAACCTTTGGGAGGCCAAGGCAGGTGGATCAGCAGAGATCAGAAGTTTGAGACCAGTCTGGCCAACATGGTGAAATCCCATCTCTACTAAAAATAAAAAAAAAAAAAAATCAGCTGGATGTTGTGACAGGTGCCTGTAATCCAAGCTACTCGGGAGGCTGAGGTAGGAGAATGGCTTGAACCTGGGAGGCAGAGGTTGCAGTGAGCCAAGATGGCACCACTGCACTCCAGCTTGAGGGAAGAGTGAGACTCCATCTCAAAAACAAACAAACAAACAAAAACAAACGGTATCCATCTTCAAATTATGTAAGCATTCATCCACTTTCTATTCCCTCAGCAGCTATTACTCTGTCTCAAGTCATTATTATCTCTGTCCTGAATAATTGCAGTAGCTGTTTAAGTTGTCTTCCTGCTTCTACCCTTAATGTTTATAGACTATTCTCAACATAGCAGCCAGAGTGACGTTGTCAACATGTATGTAAGATCATGTTATAATATCTCCCAATGGTTTTCATTACACTGGCCTCCTACCTTTACATGATTTCTCTTTGATTCCTTGGACTTCATACCTTGCTGCTCTTCTCGTTGCATCTTCTCCAATCATCCAGAATCCTTATTAATCTCTACACTTTTTAGGGGTGGTCTTGCTTCAGGGCTTTTTTGCTTGCTGGTTTCTTGGACCAGTATGCCCTTCACTTAGATATCTAAAAGACTATCTTTCTCATTTCCCTTAAGCCATTACTCAAGTCACCTTCTCAGTGAGGACTTTCCTAGCACATTGTCTTAAATGTTACCCTGTCAAGGCATTTCATGACTTCATTTGCTTCTTTATTAACATAATATTTATTTTACTTTTTAATCCATCCCTTTTATTTCTCTTCCATCAGAATGAAAAATGTATAAGGTCATGAACTTTGTATCTTTTTTTATATTACTACATCCTCAGTATATTAAAGAGTATTGGTCAAATAATGTTTACTTGATAACTATTTGTTGAATGAATGAAGATATGCGAAAAAAATTTCAAGATGCCAGTTATTTAGTCCTAGATATTGGGTAGAATGTCAAAATGGGCAAGGTACAAATAGGGACTATAGTTTTTGCTGACACAGATTTAAAAAGTATGTATCTGCACTTTATAAACAAATGTTGATAAATTAGAATAAGAATATTCACCTATATTAAATTATATATTAAAAAATAATTTAAAGTATTATTTGTAACTCTATTTTAATACAACTAGCTATCTTTTATTATACTTAATAACTCTTGGATGTGCTTATCAACTCATGGCTTTTCTCACAGTTAATTCATTCCAAATTTACAATAGTAAAATGACAATTTATAAATGTTTAAATTGCACAAGTTTGGCTAGTGGAAACACCTTTAAATTGAATTATAATTCTTTCACTTATTCCTTTAACATTTTCGACAATAGGATATTCCCAACCCTTCATTTTTTATACTCCCAAGGCCTGAAATGAGGCATATTCAAAGGAGGCTTGGTTCCCTTCAGTAGAGTATGTTAGTAGAAGCCATGTGCTCACAGGTCAGTTGGTGGTGGGTGAGTGTTTTGCCCCTGATGCTGCTATTAGAGCCCTTTTATGAGTGAAATATCTTTAAATATATTTCCTTTCTGGCTATAAGTTAACATTGATCTTCAAAATTTAACATATCACATTACTTGCCTTACTTTTTTAAATAGTGTGTGGTTTCATTGATTACCAGAGTTTTCTCTACATTGACATTTGGCATACTAGATGTCAGGCTGAGTTAGTAACAAAGACAACGCAGGGCATAGGAGGTAATGCGGGAGCCAGGAATGAACTAGACAACTGGAATATCAATGTGATTTAATAAGTTGTTCTTTTACAAACCTCTATCAAATAACAACCCTGCTCCCCTGCTTATGACACCCACTATTGTTTTTATTTTGCTTTCTTTAATACCAGAGAAAAAAATATTTTTCAATTTGCTATCTGTTTTCTTCACTAGCATCTAATCTCTGTGAGGAGACTATATCTTGTTCACTCTCACGTTCCCATTGCCTGAAAGAATGCTTGGCATATAATAGTTTTCTAATTATGTGTTGAATGAATTAATAAATTTGTTATTCCTTACAAAATCCATAGGTTAGATGGTGTCATCAAAATAAAATGATTTTAGAGAAAAGAGCTGAAGCTGAAGAAAGTGGATAAGTCATATTGTGTTTCAGGGAAAATAGAAGAAAAATCCAAAATGATGGCTAAGAGGAAGACACCAGAGATAAAAGAAACAGACAAACAAAAATGGGAGTGACAGAGATCAGAAAGGAAAGAAATTCTACATTGAGATTTATGGCCAATAATATCAAATATTTTTAGTGGTCATTATGTGTGGCAATACATAGTCCTGTTTTGAATTTCGCAAGACCAGTTTAAATATTAGTTTCTGAAGGAGTAAATGAAAAGCTAGGCAGTAAAGAGAATGCATATCTAGTATTTAAGAGTGAGACTATAGAATAGTAGATAGATGGGAATGTGGAGTCTCTGAATTCTTTTGTGTGTATTTTCTTATTAAAAGAGAGTGGTCTGAACATGCTTTATATTTTGAGAATAAAGATTCAGTGAGGGGTTGAAGCTAAGAAAACAAAATAATTTATTGCTCAAGAGTAAGTGGCTATGAAATCTAAAGAATAAGAAAAGAGTAGCTCTAAATCTGATAAAACTATCTGGAGTTTTTTTTTTTTTTTTACCAAAAAGTATTACAGTCTGTTATTTTTTTAATATTTTACCAGGTGATTTTAATATGCAGCTACTTTGAAGATCACTGACGAACATAGAAAAATCAAAGTAATCAATGTATGAATTATCATAAATATTAAAATATTAGCAAGATGGCTCAGTTCATGATTAAATTACAAACTTGAAGAGTATATATTTGTATCAGAAGTTATACATTGAAAATAAAAATTGCAATGGAAGAGTGAGATATAATTTGCAAAATCCAGGAACTATAGGGTAATTTGTTAGGTAACTATTACCTTGAGAAAATAATATACTACAAGACTTTTAATTGGGAAAAGTAATTACATTTTATTAAAAGACACAAACAAGACTACTTCTTACTCCTAGTTGAGATGGTCTGATAGTTTGTAAACGTCAGCTTCACAGAAGTATCCCTTAAACTTATTGTAGTCCCAATCAAATTCTGTGGCTAGATTTAGACTTCACCTGAAAATTATTCTGAATTTTTCTAAAACGTAAAAGAATAAAGTTCTCACATAGCTAAGTCAACTTACATGCAAAGTAGATGGTGTGGCAAAGAAACTGCCCAGCAGATAGTAAGATAAATTATAAGACAACCTTAGTAAAATTTGGATGTTGATGTTATAAGTGCAGGCAACTAGAAGACTAATGGTATAAAAAGAGTCCAGAGACATACACTTGTATATTTTGGAAATTTACGATTGTATAGTAAATGTTGTTTTGAAACCTTGTTAATATAAGGAGAAAAATAAAAGTGTGTATAAGTGGATTGTTGCTGGACTAAAAACCTAAATATGAGAAAGATAACTAGAAAGGTAATACAATCAAAAATAGGAGAAAATGACTTTCAGGAGGCAATGGTTTGTTTGAGTGGTATTTGATTAACACCAAGCATAACATAAGAGTTGATTATATCAAAAGTGTAAACATTGACAAAGTTAACAGAGAGAAGGCACATTGTGCAAAGATATTTAGAACATTTAAAATTCACATGAGACTAATAGCTAAAATTTATGATAAAATCCTATAAATGATTGAGGAAAAGTAAATAATAAGTGATGAAAAATTGGGTAAAGAACTTGAATAGACAGCTCACAAAAGGAAAAAAAAGCAAATGGCTAACCAGTAAGTAAAAGCTATACTTAAATGTATTAATGATCACAGAAATACCAATTAAAATAGCATAAAAAATTGCCAATAGCATTAATTCACAGAACAAAAACAGAGCATTTAAGTGACACATGAAATTATGCCACTAATGTAATATTTGTTAATCTTTACTAGGAATCAAAGTACTACCAGAGACACAGAGGCCCAGAATTAGTTTTGCAACTTCATAACATCACATAACCATATTTGCCACTAAGAGAATATTAAGACATTTTTACTCGTATATTATGATAAAACTCTTATCAAATTTCTTTCTGACAACTTTGTTTGGCTTCTGTCTCCTATGTTTTGAAAGTTTCATTGGAAATTTCACATGAAGATTGCTTTGTTGGGAACACCTTTTTATATAGTGAATTTTTCTCTTACCTGTTCCTTTAGCCTGTAGATATTTGTTGGCGTACTTATTGATTGTTTCCTATTTTAATCTACTGAATTCTGCTATGAGAAATAATACTCATAAAATACTTGTCCCTCTTTGCAGATTACATGATTGTATATTTAGAAAACCCCATTGTCTCAGCCCAAAATCTCCTTAAGCTGATAAGCAACTTCAGCAGTCACAGTATATAAAATCAATGTGCAAAAATCACAAACATTCTTATATACCAATAACAGACATACAGAGAGCCAAATCATGAATGAGCTCCCATTTACAATTGCTTCAAAGAGAATAAAATACCTAGGAACCCAACTTACAAGGGATGTGAAGGACCTCTTCAAGGAGAACTACAAACCACTGCTCAGTGAAATAAAAGAGGACACAAACAAATGGAAGAACATACCATGCTCATGGATAGGAAGAATCAATATCATGAAAATGGCCATACTGCCAAACGTAATTTATAGACTCAATGCCATCCCCATTAAGTTACCAATGAGTTTCTTCACAGAATTGGAAAAAACTGCTTTAAAGTTCATATGGAACCAAAAAAGAGCCCGCATTGCCAAGACAATCCTAAGTCAAAAGAACAAAGCTGGAAGAATCATGCTACTTGACTTCAAACTATACTACAAAGCTACAGTAACCAAAACAGCATGGTACTGGTACCAAAACAGAGATATAGACCAATGGAACAGAACAGACCCCTCAGAAATAATACCACACATGTACAGCCATCTGGTCTTTGACAAACCTAACAAAAACAAGCAACAGGGAAAGGATTCCCTATTTAATAAATGGTGCTGGGAAAATTGGCTAGCCATAAGTAGAAAGCTGAAACTGGATCCTTTCCTTACTCCTCCTTATATGAAAATTAATTCAAGATGGATTAGAGACTTAAACGTTAGACCTAAAACCACAAAAATCCTAGAAGAAAACCTAGGTAATATTATTCAGGACATAGGCACGGGCAAGGACTTCATGTTTAAAACACCAAAAGCAACGGCACCAAAAGCCAAAATTGGCAAATAGGATCTAATTAAACTAAAGAGCTTCTGCACAGCAAAAGAAATTACCATCAGAGTAACAGGCAAACTACAGAATGGGAGAAAATTTTTGCAATCTACTCATCTGACAAAGGGCTAATATCCAGAACCTACAAAGAACTGAAACAACTTTATAAGAAAAAACAAACAACCCCATGAAAAAGTGGGTAAAGGATATGAACAGACACTTCTCAAAAGAAGACATTCATACAGCCAACAGACACATGAAAAAATGCTTATCATCACTGGCCATCAGAGAAATGCAAATCAAAACCACAATGAGATACCATCTCACACCAGTTAGAATGTTAATCATTAAAAAGTCAGGAAACAACAAGTGCTAGAGTGGATGTGGAGAAATAGGAACACTTTTACACTGTTGGTGGGACTGTAAACTAGTTCAACCATTGTAGAAAACAGTGTGGCAATTCCTGAAGGATCTAGAACTAGAAGTACCATATGACCCAGACATCCGATTACTGTGTATATACCCAAAGGATTATAAATCATGCTGCTATAAAGACACATGCACACATATGTTCATTGCGGCACTATTCACAATAGCAAAGACTTGGAATCAACCCAAATGTCCATCAGTGACAGACGGGATTAAGAAAATATGGCACATATACATCATGGAATACTATACAGCCATAAAAAGGATGAGTTTGTGTCCTTTGTAGGGACATGGATGCAGCTGGAAACCATCATTCTCAGCAAACTATCACAACAACAGAAAACCAGACACCGCATGTTCTCACTCATAGGTGGGAATTGAACAGTGAGATCACCTGGACACAAGAAAGGGAACATCGCACACCAGGGCCTATTGTGGGGAGCGGGGAGAGGGGAAGGATAGCATTAGTAGATATAACTAATGTAAATGACGAGTTAGTGGGTTCAGCACACCAACATGGCACAAGTATATGTATACAACAAACCTGCACGCTGTGCACATGTACCCTAGAACTTAAAGTATGATAATACAAAAATACTATCGTGAGAAAAGTACTCATAAAATATTACAATGAGAAAACTCTTTCCACGGTTTTTCATGGCAGATTAGATTTTTCTCTATCATTCTTAAGTGTCCAATATCCAATCCTTTGCTGTCCAATATTTCTTCTTTCTCACAATCTCCTTACCTACTTTCACTTTGTTTTCAATCTTCCCCCTTTTCCTTGCTATTGTTTCCAGTAATGAGAATAGATACTGTGGGCTTTTAATATTAGATTGAGGTCAGATACAGCATTTATTTCCCAGATTATGATATAATCATAGCAGTGACATGTGAGTAGAATTGCAATGAGTGTATAGGACAATTTGTATAGTTCTGCAGCTATTAATATTTCCTTTGCTGATGAGTTGTGTTAAACATTAAATACACATTTTATTCTAATTTTTTGGTTTTGGAAACATCTCATTATTAACTATACTTTAAATAAATCTTTAGCCTGACTGTAAGAAATAATAAAAATATTACGAGAAGTTTCAATATCCCTTTAAAATGTCTCCTCATTCTAGAATAAAATGAATACCTGGTGATTGCAGGGTAACAACAGCAAGTCATACAAAATTATTCAGTGAATTACATTATTCAGTTTAACCTAGTATTTTGACTTCTATTCTGGTCAATCAGTTTTCTCAGAATTTTCTGGCTATTAGTCAATAGTACAACATTTCTGTATGGCAAAATGTTTTTATAAGTATTTGTAATTAAGAACATTGTTAATCAAATTGAGACATTGTTAATCAAAGACAGTCAATCAAGCACAGTTGATCAGATCTAATAAAACACAAGAATGGATAGAAATAAATATGAATGTCATCCTCTAAGCTCCTATAGGGGGCAAAAATGTCCCCAAAAGCAACATTCGTTATTTAGGTCTATAATCACTAATAATACTATTTTCTTATCATTTATTTTACATTTCTATTATTCAAAAATATTATGTAACTGGTGGGGTGTGCAAGTGAATAAAAAAATACAATAATGAATAGATCTCAGATTTCATTCCCCTTACTTATATCTCATTTGCTTAATTATTTTGGCCTTGGTAAATTTAAGAAGAGACCTTGGGTTATTTTCACTTAAATGTTTATATTTAAAAGCTTTTATCCTAATCTTGATATTACTCTTCTTTTTTAGATTTTTTGATTCACATAAATCACATATTATTTTGCTAATGACACTTTTAGTACTTTGCCAATAACCAAAGTTCTAAAAATTACTTAAATCTGTATTCTTGAATGCTTTGATCCTGTGATTTCCTATGTTATCCTTGCTAATTCAAAGCAACTGTATTTTGTTTAGCACCATTGAACACATCATCTGTGCAAAAGTAGCTACAACTTCCAAAATTAGAGTCTGTGCCATGCAGTACAAAGTCAAACTACCTAACCTTTCACAAATGAGAAGAAACGTGAAAAGTCAGTGACACACTACACAGAAGAAACAGTGAGACCAGCAGTCCTTTTAATCTACATTATTCTCTCTGGGCTTTTAAAAATAATTATGCCATTATGTGCTTTTTGCTTCTATTATGTCATAATTGTCTTACATCTCAAATCATTAATTAAAATGGATTTTAAGGGTAAGGAATTGGCTGATTTAGAATAAGAAGTTTAAATCTGAAAAGGACCTCTTCCAAAAATATATCAAGGCTAACTTAGCAATTATTCTCTCTCATTTACATTGTTTCAGGAGTGAGCATGTAGTAGAAAAAATACTACTATATATGGTTTCTAAAGCAATAAGGATGATTATATAATTTTATGAAGAAGTATACAATATGTAATTGAAGTATTTTCGGAGAAAATAATTTTTATTTTAAAATACATATTCTGCAATTTAAAAAGAGAAATCATTAAGTATATTAGTTTTAAATTCATAAAAGAATATATTCCGTTTCCACGTTGACTTCAATTTTTCTTAATTTTAATAAATATAAAATAAAAATGTATCAGTATCCAGTAATGAAGTGTGCTTTGTTACTTACTGAAATCAAATAATGTAACAATAACAAAATATACAGATGCCTTTGAAATATCTAAAGTCACAATTTTAAAGAGATAAATGTCATCTGATGGGCTTACATTTCAGTAGTGTGACACAGAGAATAACAAAATATACAAGTAAAACAAATTATGTGTCGGATGGCAAGCGCTATGAAGAAAAACAAAACACAAATTGAACAAATTGCTATTTGAAATAGGGTAGCAAAGAAAGTCTTTATTAACTCAAATGCCATTTGAGTAAAGATCTAGAGACGCTAAGTGTCAAGCCAAATAGATATTCTGGGTAGGAAAATTCCAGGTAGAGGAAGAATGGGTCAACTGGATACCTGCTGTGATTCCAGAACAGCAGGGAGATGGGTTAGGCTCAAGTGTCTATTAGTAGATGATTAAGTCAAAAATGTGTTGATTGTGGTGGTAATGAAAATAGTAATCCTGTATTCCCTTATAAACTACTCTAAAGTCTTTTATATTTACTCCGATTGAAATGAGACCCACTGGAGGATTTTATGTCTTCAGTCATAATCAACAGGGTTATATCACTGCTGTGGGAGAGCAGATTAAAGTGTGGCCAGAAACAGAAAAACTAGTTACTAAATATTTACAAATATGTATGAGAGAGATATTGGTGGTTTGCGCAAGAGGAGTAGAAGTGGAGGTAGCAAAGATTCAAAGGATTCTGGCTACATTTTGAAGAAAACACTAACAGGTTTTCTGGAAAATGAAAATGAAGTGGAAAGAAAAAAAGACATTAAGAACCACCCAAGCTTTTAGCTTGAGCAGCTGAGAGGATGAGATTGCCTTTAATGAAATGGAGAGATTATGAGAGGAAACAGTTTTGGTAGGGGGAGGAGGGCATTTAGTGATTAAAAGTTGAGTTTTAGAAATTGTAGCTTTCCAATGTTTGCAAGATATCAAAGTAGAAACTCTGGACAGGTGAATATAAATCTAGAGTTCAGGAGAGAATTCTGGAGTGAAGGCATAAACGTGAAAGTCATTCAGATAAAATACAATTTAAAATGATAACACTGAACGATTTCACCAAAGAATTGAATAAACATGGAAAAGAGAAAAGATTAAAGGACTAATTGCTGAGATAGTCCAACACTGGAGATGAGGTGAAGCCACTGAAAGAAATTGTGAAAGGACAAGTAGACTGCAGAAAAAGAAAACTGGTACAATGTGGATTTGGAAACCAAGCAAGCAGTGTTTCAAAGCTCAAGGAGTGTCAAATGTTGCTAATAGATCAAAGAGGAAGGGACTGAAAAATGGCAGTTAAATTTGACAGAATGAAAATAATGAATTACCTTTTCAGGGACTGGTGGGGTAAAAGTCATATCACAATGATTTCATGAAAATATACTGGAAACAGGAAACTGAGAAGGTTGTGGGGGTTGGCTACAAAGAGAAGATGTGATATGGTACAGAAGACGGAGAAAGAAGTGGAATTGAAATAAAAATGACTCAAATTACTGTGAATCTCAGCATTTCATCCTAGTAAATCACAGTTCCCAAACCTTAATTAGAGTACAGCATATCAGAATTAAATTAAGACTTGCAAACCATTATTTGATTTATTTGTATTTTCCTTTATTGGTAAGGACCTCAACTTTTAATAACTGAGGTATTTTCAATTGTATATTATTTTTCAATATGTTCTTAAGTGCATTTTTTAAACTAGATCAGTAACTCCATACAATTAGTTATTAAATAAAAACACATATTGGGTAGCACTGACTCTATTTCTCCTAGGTATTTTATAGAAGCAACTGTAGCAATACCTACACATATCCATGACAATATTTTCCTGGATTGCCTAAAACACATTTTTCACTCATTCATAATCATCTTTTCAAGCAAACTATCTTTAAAGTTTTACACTTGGTGTAAACATAGTAAGGTAAAAGCAATATAAAAAGTAGAAATAGTGAGATGAGTTTCTTTACATCAAAGGGATGGTTTTGGTTAGCCAAGTTTCATATGCATCAGATTATACACTTGCACAGAGTTTTGTTCAGACATGTAAAGAAGAGGTGATGATCAAAAGAAAACTACATTTATTTTCACTTCATATGCATCCCTTGTTTTTGCCATGAGAGTGTTATTTATTGCAAATCAAAATAAAATATAAACAAAACCACACATCTTCATAGGCTTATATTTTATCATCCAAAAGAAGAGGTGAAAACAAGTGCTCTCTTCAAACATTCTAGAGAATGAAAGTGAAAAATAAAAGATTTCAGAAAAACTTTTAAAAAAAAAATTGACAGACAAAATCATTTGTACTTATTAGGTATAACATGGTGCTTTGTTGTATGAATTGTACTTTGAAGTGTGTGTATATCTATATGTGGACATAGATATAGATATACACTCCCACAGGTATAATATATGTATGTGTATATATGTATATATGAATTATATATACACACATATGTGTACATACAAGTATGTATATATGGGTTTAATATATAAAATATGTAAAATTTATAAAATATACAAAATGTAGTATCCATATGTAAATACATATATATAGTGGAATAGTTTATCTAATTTATTAACAAATGCATTACCTCCTTTGTGGTGAGAACACTTAACATCCATTCTCTGCAGTTTTCAAGAATATTTGACGGCAAGAATAGGTACTTTCAGTTCTATATTCAGTTTTACTTCATGTTTCCCCACAGCTTGAATAAAGTTCAGATAAAATGTTATTATTTAAAATTGTTTACACACCCCCACATGAACTAAATTTTTAACATTTCTAAGTAGTGTGAAAATAGTCTCCTGCTGCTTAGCTTTGACAGCATAAATAGCCTCCAAATAATACAGGATCTTTATGAAAACATTATGAATTTATCTAATATACTTGCATGTGAACAAATTTCTAAATGTGGTATTATATTTTTCCCCAAATATTTGAGCAGTTGACATAGTGTTAAAATATTATTAGTTATGAATAAATCAAGGTCTTATTAAGAAAAATATAAATCCCTTAATATTTAAGAATAATATATGCAGAATTATGAATTCAATGAAATTGACTGTTATCTTTCAGTTCAATTGAGAATGCTTATCAAAAATTTTATTATTCACTGTGATACACACAGACATTGCTTTGGAAGAAAGATAAGAAGAAAAGAGATAACTTTTCTCAAGGTGGTCAACATCTATGCGTGATACCTTATTAACAAAAAAGATATTTGATATTAAGAATAAGAACGTATTTCTCAGTCTGAAAAGTTAAAGAGGACTTCAGAAAGGAGATGATAATTTAGCTGCCTCTTAGTACTTTAAAGTAAAAGAAAGGTTTTATATGTATAATCTCACAGGACAAGCGTGTTCGCTTCTCAGCTCACACTAGTAGAGTTTTCTTTTCAGCCCTTTCATTGAAAGTCTATGGTAAAGGTCACAAAGAAGGAATTGATGAAAAATTTTAATTGTGATTCATGAACTCTGAGCAATACACATGTATTAGTATGTTCTCACACTGCTATAAAGAAATATCTGAGACTAGGTAATTTATAAAGGAAAGAAGTTTCTTTGACTCACAGTTCCACATGGCTGGGGAGGTCTCAGGAAACTTACCATCATGGCAAAAGAGGAAGCAGGAATGTCTTACATGGTGGCAGGAGGGAGTGAGAACATGTAACGGGGAAAGAGTCCCTAATAAAACCATTAGATTTCATGAGAACTCACTTATTATCATGAGAACACCATGGGGAAAACTGCCCCCATGATCCAATCACCTCCCACCGGGTCCCTCCTCAGCACCTGAGGATTATAATTTGAGATGAGATTTGAATGGGGACACAAAACCAAACTGTGTCAACACAGAACAAGTTGACCACCTTTTTCTTCTTAAAATCTTCTCTTCACAAAAAAGCTTATTGCTTCTGGGCTACAGATCTGTACAGCATGTTACTGTACTGAATACAGAGACCAATTATAACACAATGGTAAATATTTGTGTATCTAAACATACTTAAACATTAAAAAGGTACAATGAAAATTTGATATGAAAGATTTAAAACTGGTACACCCATATAAGACAGTGACCATGAATGGAGTTTTCAGAACTGGAAGGTGCTTTGTGTGAGTCAGTGAGTGAGTGGTGAGTGAATTTGAAGGCCTAAGAAATTTCTATATACTAATGTAGATGCTGTAAACACCATAAATCTAGGCAACACAAAATTTATATAAAAAGATTTTTATTTCTTTAGTAATAAGTTAACTACCTTACTGTTACTTCTCTGCTCTAAAAACATTTAATTTTTAAACTTTTTTACTTTTTAAACCTTTTTCTATTAAAATGTATTTTTACTATTTTTTACTTTATAACTTTTTTCTAAAAATGAAGACACAAACACACATTAGCCAAGGTGTACACAGAGTCAAAGTCATCAATATCTCTTCTTCCTCCACATCTTGTTCCACTGAAAAGTCTTCGGGGGCAATAATACACATGGAGCTGTCATCTCTGAGGAAAATGCCTTCTTCTGGAATACCTCTAAAGATCTGCCTGGGACTGTTTTACATTTACTGTTTTTTCTGTAAGTAAAAGAATTACATATAAAAATTAAAATAAAAGGGTAGTGCAGTAAATACACAAATGGTAAAATACACAAATGGTATGATCACTATTATGTATTAGTGATCAGTATTAGGTACTGTACATAATTGTATTCACTATGCTTTTATATGGCTGGCAGTTCAGTAGGTTTGTTTAAAAAGGCATCACCATGAATACGTGAGTACTGCAATACAACAGGATTTTAAGACGGTTATGACATCACTAGGCAATAGTAATTTTTCAGCTCCATTATAATCTTATGGGGCCACCATTGTGTATGTCTGTCATTGACTGAAATGGTGTTATACAGAACATATGACTCACTCTCTCTCTCTATATATGTATATATAATATAAACACATTTTTATATTAATTGCATTTTATTTTTTTAAATTATTTGTTCCTGAGTAGGATTGGCCCTTGGTATCCTTTTTTTTTTTTTTCTTCAACTTTTATTTTACATCCCAGGGTACATGTGCAGCATGTGCAGGTTTGTTTCATAGGTAAACGTGTGCCATGGTGGTTTGCTGCACAGATCAGTCCATCACCTAGGTATTAAACCCAGCATCCATTAGCTCTTCTTCCTGATGCCCTGCCTCCCCTCACAAACCCCTGACAGGCCCCAGTGTGTGTTGTTCCCTCCGACATGTGTGCATGTGTTCTCATCATTCAGCTCCCCCTTATAAGTGAGACCATGCAGTGTTTGGTTTTCTGAAGTTTACATAAGACTTGTACAATGTGTCAAGGAATGTCAAGGAATGTTTCCTTTCTTATTCTTTCTATGGCTTCATTTTTTTGAAGAGTAGTCTCAGGTTTATAGCAAAATTAATAGAAACATAAAGATATTTCATATATAACAGCTGTCTCCACATATGTATAGCTTTCTTCATTATCAACATCCCCAACCACAGTGGGTACACTTGTTAAAACTGATGAGCAATTTTAACATCATTACCAAAGTTATGTTTAATTGATGAACATTGACACATCATAACCCAAGTCCATAGTTTACATTATAGTGCGTTCCTGGTGCTGCGTATTCTGTGGGTATGGACAAAGGTATAATGGCATGTGTCCGTCATTAGAATATCATTCAGAATACTTTTACTACCCTGAAAATCCTCTGTACTTTGCCTATTTATTTTTCCCTTCCTAACTCCTGGCAATCACTGAATTTTTATGTCTCTATGGTTTTGTCTTTTCCAGAATATCATATAGTTGAAATCATATAGTATGCAGCCTCCTGCCTCTTCGGATTGGCTTCTTTCACTTAATTATATGCATGTAAGTTTTCTCCATGTATTTGCATGGCTTGTTAGCTCTTTTTTTTAAAATCAGAATCACAGCTGCAGCTCATTTATTTCTTATACCGAACAATATTCTATTTTCTAAATGTATCACAGTTTATTTATTCGCACACCTACTGAAGAACTTCTTGCTTGCTTCAAAGTTTTGGAAATTATAATAAAACTGTTTTCAATATCAGTGTACAGGTTTTTGTGTGGACTAAGTTTTCAATTCCTTTGGATATATATTAAGGTGCATTATTGCTGGATCATATGGTAAGGACATCCTTCATTTTTTTAAAAACTGCCAAATTGTCTTCCAAAGTGTCTGTACCATTTTGCATTTTTACCAGCAATGAAAGAAAGTTTCTGTTGCTCCACATCCTCTCCAGCATTTGGGGTAGCCAGTCTCTTGAATATTGGCTATTCTAATTAGTATGTAGTGGCATCTTGTTTTATTAGCATATCCTTGATTACCTATGATGTGAAACATCTTTCTATATAATTACTTGCCATCTGTAAATAGTTTTCTCTGATATCGTAAATATTAAGACTTTTTAGAACTTTTTAAAATTTTTAATTTTATGGATATATAATAGTTGTACATAATTTATTGAGTACATGTGATATTTTGATACATGCATAGAATGTGTTACGATCAAATCTGGAAAACTGGGATATCAATCACCTCAAACATTTATCATTCTTTCTGGGTATAAATCCAAAAGAAAAGAAATCAGTATATTAAAAAGATGTCTGTGCTCCCAGGTTTTTTTTTGCAGCACCATTAACAATTGTCACAACATGGAATTAATTAAATTGTCCATCAAGGGATAAATGGATAAAGAAAATATGGTACATGTCTACAATGGAATATTATACAGCCATGAAAATGAATGCAATTCTATCGTTTGCCATCTAAATGGAACCAGAGAACTGTCTGTTAAGTGAAATAAGCCAGGCACAGAATGACAGGTATCAAATGTTCTCCCTGACATGTGGGAGCTAAAAAATTATTTTAAAGACATTTGTATATCTGTATTTGACGAGGTGTCTACTAAGGTCCTTTGCCCATTTTTTACTCAGGTTTTTTTTTTTTTTTATTATTGAGTTTCTTAAGTCCCTCATATATTTTGCATAATAGTATTTTACCAGATGTGTCCTTTACAAATATTTCCTTTCAGTCAGTAGCTTGTTTTCTCATTTTTTGACCATTATCATTTGCAGAGCAGAAGGTCTAAATTTGAATTAAATATAATGTATCAATTATATTTCATTCATTTGCATTTTCAGAGATTTATATAATGTTAGGATTCTCAGATATATTTGTTGATAATATATTTGTTAAAAGTGTTCTGTCAAATATATTTCCACTGTGGAAAAATTTAAATAATGAATAATTTTTGAAGGCTATATGGCTATATTAATGTTTTACATTTTTCTTGTTAAAAGTAAGATATTTTGTAGGCTTTTGTTCATATATCTAATTTCAAACTTACTGGCATTGCTATTTTTTTAAATTCAAATATCAGTCTTTCTACTTACTTTTCTGTTTGCTAGGAACTCTATTTCCCTAGATTTTATGATTTAGGCCTCAAATCATATGTAATCTCAAAGAAGGCTTCCTTGACCATGCTATATTACTATGTTACAGACATTCATTTTATTTCTGCATTACTAATTTAACTACTTAAAGAAATTATCTCAGTTGTTTACTTTGTTTTTAGAATTTTAGCTCCATGAGAGCAGGAACGTAGTCTGTCTCATTTATCACTATATTCTCAATCCCTAGAACAGTGTCTAGAGTATAGTATGCTATATATTTTTTTCTGAATAAATGCTACTTATTCTTGTTAGGAGACAATCTTCCATAGTTCTTTAACATTTCTACATATTGTACAGGGAGGCATTGGCCCCCATTTAATTCTGGATGTCTTCTCAAGATTGTTTGCATAATGAACAGCCTTTGAAGATAGATCTAATATTTCCCTCTGGAGCAAAGGGAAATATGCTTACTGTCTAGTATAATAAAGATAATTTATATCTCCCAAGTACAGGATAGGAATGTGTATTACCCATTATAAAATATTTGCTTTCCATATGCTCACAATTCCTTTCCTGAAACACAATCCACTGTGTGTGCACACATCCATCTACTTTGTCCTTGCGGGATTTGGGAATCAAGGATATTGGCACAAATTTGCCCATGCTAATGATGCTTGCTGTACTGTGTATAATATAGTCCATTGTCTTTGACCCAGAAGTCTCATAGCTTCTCCAAGCATTCACGGAATTGTGGAAGGCTAACTTGTTATCTTTCTTTAGAGTTAAATCTCAAATCTCGGCATTTCCTCAAAATGACATACTAGTTGGAGATGAAGGTACGTACTGGCTGAAGAATGTTTGACCACACTTGGTCTTGAAGACTTACAGATCTTGCCCCACATTACACAGTAAATAATTAAGGTTTTTGGGACTGGGGCCTATGTATTCTATAAAATATCACTAATACTAGAGTGAAAAAACCCAGTGTTTATGAAAAGATGATTTTTAATCTTTCCTTTATATGACTTCAAAATTTTCTGATATTTCTTCATTATATTTGTGTTTATATAATTGTTAATGACCAAAATATATGCTATTATGCTCTGCTAAAGCTAGTCAAAACTTTATTGTACAAAAAACCAAAAATCTCTTCCATTTCTTATGGTAAAATCGTGGTAAAAAAGAATCACTTTTTAAGTTACTTGCCAAGAGCTCATTTATATTTTAGTTGTATTCAAAGTATCTATTTAGATATTTTTACAAGTTTCATTAAGTCTAATTTCCTAAAAAGCCTGAATAAAATACCTGTTTCCAATAGTACATTTTGAAATATTTTTTGGAGTTGCTACTAAACTCCATTTGTACATTTTTTAAATTAAGAAAATAAATCAGCTGAAGTCTATTATAGCACAGTTATCCTATTTGTTGCACTAGCTTTGTAGCTACCAAAATTTCCTTGAATTATAGCCTCAAAATTTAACCAAGGCCCTCCACCCTAACCATCCATGGCTGAAATCATCCTTAATAATTTTCTCTGACTTGATACATAAACAGCAATATATTGACTTTATAATCCCTCTGAATATGGCTCATAAATTTGGGTTACTCAGCTTTAAAATTGTTTTGTGGACATAAAACTCACTTAACTCATCAATTATGTGATTCAGCCACTGTCATTTGACTTTTTGGAATATAAATAACATGCTACATTTAAGCTACTGACTGTTGTTTTAAAAATTTTATCAGCTGGGAGATTATTGCCCATACATGCAATTGTGAAATAAGAGAATCAGTATTCACATATTTCATAAGTAGTCATTCTGGAATTTAAATATCTTTATAAAAAGATTCCATAAAATGTACAAATATTTGCTGTGGCTTAAAATTACAATGGCTTTTATCCCAAATAATTTATGCTTTTCAAACAGGTGCCAATCTTCAATGTTAGAGGGCAAAGAAGTCACATAATATAAAGTTATTGTTAAAGAAATATGTGCTCTTCATTAAAAATCACTATTTAACCTGTTATTTTAATGTTTAAATATATGTAGATATAATAAAATTTACTATTAAAATATTAATAGCTTCCAAAACACAGTTCAGCAAAAGATAATATTTAGACAGTTAATTTTGGAAAAAAAAGGAAATGCTTGTTTGATTTCTCTTTATTATTTTTACATTGAGGTATGAAAAACACTTTCATAATGTACACAATTTCTCTAACTTTAAAAAGGTAATGGTATTCTCCATATCATTTTAACAAAAAAACTGTTACAGTTAAAGCAAAAAAATTATCTTTGCCTCTATTCTTGACAAGAGTAATTTTTTTTAATTTTTAATTTTTTAATTTAATTTTTAAAATTTTTCCATAAGTTATTGGGGTACAGGTGGTATTTGCTTACATGAGTAAGTTCTTCAGTGGTAATTTATGAGATTTTGGTGCACCCATCACCTGAGCAGTATACACTGCACCATATTTGTAGTCTTCTATCTCTTGCCCACTCCCACTCTTTCCCCTAAGTCCCCAAAGTCCATTGCATTATTCTTAGGCCTTTGCGTTCCGTTCCTCATAGCTTAGCTCCCACATATCAGTGAGAACATACAATGTTTGGTTTTCCATTCCTGAGTTACTTCACTTAGAATAATAGTCTCCAGTCTCATCCAGGTCACTGCAAATTCTGTTAATTCATCTTTTATGGCTGCTTAGTATTCCATCGTGTATTTATATCTATCTATCTATATATGATATGCGATATATATGCATACACACACACACATATATATGTGTGTGTATATATATATATAAAAAAAATCACAGTTTCTTTATCTACAGTTCTTTACTCATTGATTGATGGGCATTTGGGTTGGTTCCACAATTTTGCAATTGTGATTTGTGCTGTTATAAACAGGCGTGTCCAAGTATCTTTTTTGAATAATTACTTCTTACCCTCTGGGTAGATACCCAGTAGTGGGATTGCTGGATCAAATGGTAGTTCTACCAGTTCTACCATTCTTTAAGATTGTTCTACCATTCTTTCAGATTCTTTAAGGAATCTCCACATTTTTTTCCCATAGTGGCTCTATTAGTTTACATTCCCACCAGAAGTGTAAACGCATTCCCTGTTCACCACACCCACACCAACATCTACTATCTACTGCTTTTTGATTTGTTAATTATGGCCATTCTTGCTGGATTGAGTTGGTACTGCCTTGTGGTTTTGATTTGCATTTCCCTGGTCATTAGTGATGTTGAGCATTTTTTCATATGATTGTTGGCCATTTATATGCCTTCTTTTGAGAATTGTCTGTTCATGTCCTTAGCCTACTTTTTTTATGGGATTGTTTGCTTTTTTCTTACTGACTTGTTTGAGGTCACTGTAGATTCTGGATATACATCCTTTGTCAGATGTATAGATTGTGAAGATTTGCTCCCACTCTGTGTGTTGTCTGTTTACTCTGCTGTTACTTTTGCTGTGAAAAGCTTTTTAGTTTAATCGGGTCCTAGCTATTTATCTCTGTTTTTAATGCATTTGCTTTTAGATTCTTGGTTATGAAATCCTTGTTAAATCAATGTCTAGAAGGATTTTTCTAATGTTACCTTTTAGAATTTTCATAGCTTCAGGTCTTAAGTTTAAGTCCTTAATCCGTCTTGAGTTTATTTTTGTATAAGGTGAGAAATGAGGATCCAGTTTCATTCTCCTACATGTGGAGAGCCAATTATCCCAGCACCATTTGTTGAAAAGGGTGTCCTTTCCCCACTTTATGTTTTTGCTTGTTTTGTCGAAGATTAATTGGCTGTAAGTATTTGAGTTTATTTCTGGGTTCTCTATTCTCTTCCATTGGTCTATATGCCTCTTTTTTTACCAGTACCATGCTGTTTTGGTGACTATGGCCTTATACTGTAGTTTGAAATCAGGTAGTATGATGCTGACTCCAGATCTGTATTTTTTATTTAGTCTTGCTTTGGCTATGTGGGCTCTTTTTCGGTTCCATATGAATTTTAGAATTGATTTTTCTAATTCTGTGAAGAATGATAGTGGTGTTTTCATGGGGATTGCATTGAATTTGTAGATTGCTTTTGGCAGTATGGTCATTTTCATAATATTGATTCTACCCATCCATGAGCATGGGATGTGTTTCCATTTGTTCATGTCATCTATGATTTTTTTCAGCAGTGTTCTGTAGAGGTCAATTGACTCCTTGGTTAGGTATATTCCTAACATTTTATTTTTTTGCAGCTATTGTATAAAGGTTGACTTCTTGATTTGATTCTCCACTTGGTTGCTGTTGGTGTATAGAAGAGCTACTGATTTATGTACAGTAATCTTGTACCTGAAAACTTTGCTGAATTCTTTTATCCATTCTAGGAGCTTTCTGGAGAAGTCCTTAACGTTTTCAAGGTAAACAACTATATTGTCAGCAAACAGGGACAGTTTGACTTCCTCTTTACTGACTTGAATGCCCTTTATTTCTTTCTCTTGTCTGATTGCTCTGACTAGGACTTCCAGTATTATGTTGAAGAGGAGTGATGAGAATGGGCATCCTTGTCTTCTTCTAGTTCTCAAAGAAAACACTTTCAACTTTCCCCCATTCAGTATTATGTTGCTGAGGGTTTGTCACAGATGGCTTTTTTTACATTAGGTCATGTCCTTTGTATACCGATGGTGCTGAGAGTTTTAATCATAAAGGGATCCTGGATTTGTCAAATGCTTTTTCTGCATCTATTGAAATAATTACATAATTTTTGTTTTTAATTCTGTTTATGTGGTGTATCACATTTATTGACTTTCATATGTTAAACCATCTCTTCATCCCTGGTATGAAACCCACTTGATTATGGTGGATTATCTTTTTGATATGTTGTTGGATTCAGTTAGCTTGTATTTTGTTAAGGATTTTGGTATCTTTGTTCATCAAGAATATCGGTCTGTAGTTTTGTTTTTTGGTTATGTCCTATCCTGGTTTTGGTATTAGTGTGATGCTAGCTTCATGGAATGAATTGGGGAGGGGTCATTATTTCTTTATCTGGTGGAATAGTGTCAAAAGGATTGGTACTAATTCTTCTTTGAATGTCTGGTAGAATTCTGCTGTGAATCTGACCGGTCCTGGACTTTTTTGTTGGTAATTTTAAAATGACCATTTCAATCTTGCTGTTTGTTATTGGTCTGTTCAGGATATCTAGTTCTTCCTGATTTAAACAAGGATTGTATTTTTCCAGGAATGTATCCATCTCTTCTAAGTTTTCTAGTTCATGTGCAAAAAGGCATTCGCAGTAGCCTTGAATGGTCTTTTGTATTTAAGTGGTACCAGTTGTAATATCTCCTGTTTCATTTCTTAGTGAGGTTATATGGATTTTCTCTCTTCTTTCCTTGGCTAATCTTGCCAATGGCCTATCAATTTTATTTATCTTTTCAAAGAACCAGCTTTTTGTTTCATTTATGTTTTGAATTTTTTTGTTTCAATTTCATTTAGTTCTGCTCTGATTTGGTTATTTCCTTTCATCTGGTGGGTTTGAATTTGGTTTATTCTTGTTTCTCTAGTTCCTTGAGGTATGACCTTAGAGTGTCAGTTTTGCTCTTTCAGTCTTTTTGATGTAGGCATTTAGGACTATGAATTTTTCTCTTAGCACTGTCTTTGCTGTATCACAGAGGTTTTCATAGATTGTGTCTTTATTGTCATTCAGTTTGAAGAATTTTTAAATTTCTACCTTGATATCATTTTTGACCCAATGCTCATTCAGGATTGGATTATTTAATATCCATGTATTTGCATAGTTTTGAAGGCTCCTTTTGGAGTTTATTTCCAGTTTTATTCCGCTGTGGTCTGAGAGAGTGCTAGATATAATTTCAATTTTCTTAAATTTATTGAGGCATGTTTTATGGCCTATCATATGGTCTATCTTGGAGAAAGTTTCATGCACTGTTGAATAGAATGTGTATTCTGTGGTTGTTGGATGAAATGTTCTGTATGTATCTGCTAAATCCATTTGTTCCAAGGTATAATTTAAATTCACTGTTTCTTTATTGACTTTCTGTCTTGATGATGTGTCTAGTGCAGTGATTGGAGTATTGAAGTCCCCTGTTATTATTGTGTTGCTGTCTGTCTCATTTCTTAGGTCTGTTAGTAATTGTTTTATAAATTTGGGACCTCCAGTGTTAGATGCATATATGTTTAGGATTGTGATAGTTTCCTGTTGGACAACACCTTTTATCATTATATAATGTCCCTCTTTGTCTCTTTTAACTGCTGCTGCTTTAAAGTTTGTTTAAATTTCAGACAAAGTTTGTCTGATTTAAATAGCTACCCTTGCTCACTTTTGGTGCCCATTTGCATGAAATGCCTTTTTCCACCCCTTTACTGTATGTAAGTCCTTAAGTGCTAGGTAAGTCTTCTGAAGGCGGCACATGGTTGGTTGTTGAGTTGTTATCCATTCTGTAGTTCTGTATCTTTTAGGTGGAGCATTTAGGCCATTTACATTCAATGTTATTATTGAAATGTGAGGTACTGTTGCATTCGTTGTGCTTTTTGTAGCCTGCGTACTTCGTTTTTTTATTTTTTGGTTTTACTTTTTAACTTGTATTTTTGTTTTATAAGCCCTCTGTAATTTATGCCTGAAAGAGGTTCTGTTTTTATGTGTTTCTGGGATTTGTTTCAAGATTTAGAGCTCCTTTTAGCAGTTCTTGTAGTGCTGGCTTGGTAATGGTGAATTCTCTCAGCATTTGTTTGTCTGAAAAAGGCTGTATCTTTCCTTCATATATAATGCTTAGTTTCACTGGATACAAAATTCTTGGCTGATAATTGTTTTCTTTGAGGAGGCTGAAGACAGGGCCTCGATTTCTTCTAGCTTCTGGGGTTTCTGCTGAGAAATCTGCTGTTAACCTGATAGGTTTTCCTTTATAGGTTATATGATGCTTCTGTCTCACAGCTCTTAAGAGTATTTCCTTCCTCTTAACTTTTGATAAAGTGATGAAAATGTGCCTAGGTGAAGATCTTTTTGTGACGAATTTCCCAGGTGTTCTTTGTGCTTCTTGTATTTGGATGTCTACGTCTCTAGCAAGGCCAGGGATGTTTTCCTAGATTATTCCCCCAAATATGTTTTCCATGCTTTTGGAATTCTCTTCTTCCTCAGGAACACAAATTATTCTTATGTTTGATCATTTACCATAATCCCAGACCTCTTGGAGTCTTTGTTCATATTTTCTTATTCTTTTTCCTTTGTCTTAGATGTATTGGATTAATTTGAAGACCTGTTATTTGAGTTCTGAATTTATTTATTTTTACTTGTTGAATTCTATTGCTGAGACTTTCTAGAGCATTTCACATTTCCAAAAGTGTATCCAAAGTTTCCTGAATATTTACTGTTTTTTTTTTTTTAACTATCTATTTTCTTGAATATTTCTCCCTTTACTTTGTGCATCATATTTTGGATTTTCTTTCATTGGGCTTCACTTTTCTCTGATTCCTTCCTGATTAGCTTACTAACCTCCTGTATTCTTTTTCAGGTAAATCAGGGATTTATTCTTGGTTTGAATCCATTGCTGGTGAACTAGTGTGATTTTTGGGGGGTGTTGAAGAGCCTTGTTTTATTGTATTACTAGGATTGGTTTTCTGGTTCCTTCTTATTTGGGTAGGCTCTGTCAAAGGGAAGGTCTAGGACTGAAGGCTGTTGTTCAGATTCTTTTGTCTCACAGGCTATTCCCTTGATGTAGTATTCTCCCCCTTTTCCTATGAATGTGGCTTCCTGTGAGCTGAACTGCAGTGATTGTTGTCTCTCTTCTGGGTCTAGTAACCCAGTAAGCCTACCCAGCTTTGGGCTGGTACTGGGGATTGTCTGCACAGAGTCCTGTGATGTGAACCGTCTATGGGTCTCTCAGCCATGGATACCAGTGCCTGTTCTGGTGGAGGTGGCAGGGGTGGGTGCAATGGACTCTATTAGGGTTCTTAGCTTTGGTGGTTTCATGCTCTGTTTTTTTTGCTGGTTAGTCTCCTGCCAGGAGGTGGCACTTTCCAGAAAGCATCAGCTGTGGTATTATGGGAAGGAACCAGCGGTTGGCAGGGCCCTAGAACTCTCAAGATAATATCCCCTTTGTCTTCTGCTACCAAGGTGGGTGAGGGAGGACCATCAGATGGGGGTGTGTCTAGGCATGTGTGGGCTTAGACTCTTCTTGGTCACACCTTGCTGTGACTGCCGTCAGGGGTGGGGATGAGATTCCCAGGTCACTGGAGTTGTGTACCTAGGAGAATTATGGTTGCCTCTGCTGAGTCATGAAATTTGTCAGGGAAATGGGGAAAGCCAGCAGTCACAGCCCTCAGCTAGCTCTCACACAAACTAAAGGGCTGGTCTCACTCCCACCGTGCCCCTGCCAACAGCCCTCAGACGTTTTCCAGGCATGGAGTGATATGGACTTGAAAAACTGTCCCAGACTAAATGCTTCCCAGCTGTGAAAGAAAAAGGCTTGCTTATTTCCCTGCCTGTGGAGCCTGCACAACAGATTTGCACCCTCTGCTGAGTTCTGGCCAGGAGGCTTCTCACTCCATTCAAACTGTTACAAAGTTCAGCTAGAGGTTTGCTTCTCCCTGTAGTTTTACCCCCTCTTCCTCCAGTATTGGATCCCTCTGATGACAGGCAGGAATGGACTCCTACGGGACCCTGCGAGCTCCCAGTGCCTTTCTGCTGTTTCCTCAGTGGTTCATGTCTATAATCACAGCATTTTGGGAGGCCAATGCAGGGGGATCTCTTGAGCCCAGGAGTTAGAGACCAGCTTGGGTAACAAAGGGAGATCCAGAAAAATAACTGGATGTGGTGGCATGTACCTGTCCTTTCAGCTTCTTGAGAGGCTGGTGCAGGAGGATTGCTTGAGCCCAGGAGGTAAAAGTTGGATGATTATGCCATGATTGTGCCACTGCAGCCTGGTTGACAGAGTGAGACCCGGTCTCCAAATGAATGAATGAATGAATGAATGAACGAATAAATAAATAATTAAATAAATAAATAAATAAACTTGCCAATTAAAATTTAACAAAGCACATAGAACTGCAACACAAGAAACAGACAAACAAGATTCTTTTAAATGATACTTCAAACCAAATGTCTGGTAAATTTTATACTAAATTACATTAAACGTTTCTGTATGTTTTGTGCTGCTTTACATTCCAGATAGATACTACTGTTCGTTATCAAAATTCTAAGTTTCAATGATTATTATATTTTATTATTTTTAAATGAAAGATATATATATAGTATTTTCTGTATTTATCTAAGCTTAATATTCATCAGAAAAATGACCTAAACAATATACTGTCTAAGTTGAAGTTGCAAGAAAGTTTTCAGACATATATCAGGCTTCAAATAATGAAAACAATATAAATCCAAAATTCATACTCAAGTTTGAGCTCATTGCATATTTACAAATATAGTATTTTATTCTTTCCTTTTAAGTTATGTGTAGTATTTGTCTATTATAGTTACTGCTTGAGGAAAAAGTGAACAAGTTTTTGCTTTGCGTATGCCTAAATAAAATTATCTTTTGAATATTGACTGTTAGCATATTACTAACATCTTAATATAGCAAAAGTAACATTAAATATTTTAAAAAGTAAAATATATATATAACCAGACTTCCTAAATGTGTGATCTATTTTTGGTTTAAGTCGATGTGAGAGAAGCTTATCTGAAATAAAGATAGAAATATAGTCAAGACGTAGGTGTCTGTCTGTGGTTTGCTGACTTCTTTACCTCAAATATACCACAACACCCAGCACATCTCCACTGCAAATGCTAAATTAAATATTAACAATGTAAACCCTGGACTAATACAGGTGATAGCTGGGTTTCAAGTTGGAAACTGTTTCAGATGTATACTTAGATGTTCAGGGTTTTTTTTTTTTTTTTCCCCAAATATGCTTTGATGCTGCAAAAATCACTTTTAGTAGAGATACTGACAGAAACATTATTATGACAGGAGCTTCTAATTTTCCAGCCAACATATTGTTATCAAAAATAATTTTTATTTTATTCATGGACATTATATTGTAGAGATATGAGAGTCTAAATGAGCAAAGTAAAGATTCTTGGTTGTTTCTGTTTTTCTTAGCTTTCAGAATCCATATATCTCACTCAGATCATTAAATAAATCATACAGTTTCTGCATTTTTAGCTGTTATCATAAGAAGTATAGGCCAATTTTTAAGAAACTAAAATGCCCCTTCTCTTTTTTTAATGTTACCTCTTGTAACATAAAGGAAGAGGTTTACATTAAATAAATTATTCTTACACTAGTACACTGAAAGATTCAGACATAACAATGGAGGATGAAGACATATGGCAGCTCTTCTTTCTTTCAATATCTCTGTCACTAAATTTACTTTTATTGATGTCTGAAATATCCTAAACGTGGAAGAACAGGACACTTTCTTTATTTTCTTCTTCCTTCTTCCTTCCCTTTCTCTGTTGTTCCTTGCTTGTTTCCTTTCTTCCTTCTTTCTCCCCTTCCCCCTTCTCTTTGCCCTCTCCCTCCCTCTCTCCTTTCATCCTGTCTTCATTTCCTTCTTTTCTACCCTTTCCTTTGTACGCTATGAGCAATTGGTATATTTTGGGGGCATTCAAGCATTTGTAATTGGATCAAAGTAACTAGTTTTCAAGAGAAGGCAGAATAAAAATAATTTGTGGATGATTTTCCAAAATAAGTACCTATCCTCTGCAACCCAATTATCATATATCATTATCTGGGGAAGAGAAAAATGAATGCTTTGAAAAAATTCCTAGGTGATTTTACTATTATCCCTTACCTGCTCCACAACTCCAGTTGGGAAACATAATTTTAGAATATCACAATGATACTTTGCATATGTTATGAATGTATCTGCTTATGATCACATATAAACTTGAAAAATTTTGAAACATTCTAAGACATAATTACAATGAAGTGTCCAAAGAAAATTTGAAGATCAAATAGAAATGTGGAATAACCTCTTATTAACGAAAAATCATTTTTGAATATTCTCTCTGTTTAATAAATATGATTTCCATCTTTTCACATTCCATAATTTTTTATGTGCTGGATTGTGTTAGTGTGACACAAATCTTGCCTCGAATGTTTACTGGTAAGTCTGAGCAAGTTAAAGGCTTTATTTTAGCTATGTTCTAGTAATGCCTAGCTAAGATTTTATCTCAATCTTTTAAAAAAAATACTATAGTACCCTGATATTCATATTTTTCAAAATAAATTAACAAATGATACTAAGTCTTGTCTGACAGTATCTTGTGAGATTGTTTAGTGGTAATTAACTTTACAAAGTCAGATTACCTCTGAATCAACTATGGTCATATCTTATTATTTAAAAACCAATAACATATTGCAGCTATTGTGACTTCAAAATGCCTAGCTTGAATCAGTTGACATTCTCTATCCTAAACACTTTAGCATGGCACAAATCCAGTGTTAGCTATTAACAAAGGCTATAATATAGGGAACACATAACTAGAACATTTAGAAGTTTACCATTCAGAGAAGGTTTGTAAAGTTTAGAAAATCTATGAAGCCTAAAAAGTAAAAATAGCAGTATCTAGAATATAATATATCTGTCGTATCGATAGGAAAGTAAGTGCACAAAACTTCACTTATTAAGAAAGTTAGAAATTTAAGATAAAGGAACACAATATTATGGAAAATTGAGTCAGGATATCTATAAATCCAATTGAAGATAGTCATTATTATTGATGGGAGTATTATTATACTTTTGATTGTGTTTTACCCAAGGAAGGTGAAGTTTGCACAGCAAGTTGAAGATCATACCTGTACAATTGTCATGAGGATTTTTTTCTTCTATTTTCTTTGTTTCATTCCTGAAAGGAAAATGCATCAATATGACACAATTAATCAGTATAATTTTAATTTGTGTCTTCAAAGAACTGATTATCCAACATGATTTTATCATAATTCACTTTTTATGCTATTGAACAGGAATATAGAACTTCATTATTGAACAAATAGACTATAGTGCAATAGTGTGCATTGACCTGCCAAACTGTCTGACTAGAGCTGTATAGCTGATGTGATTGATTGAGGACAAAATTGTCATAAGTGAAAATAATTTGAAAGGTGATGACTGTCATTCTTAAAATGCGACTATATATATTTTTCAATGTTTTGAAACGATTATTTATGATATAAACATTTTGAGATAATTCATGATGTGATGGTCGAAATAGTTAACTCCTCACACACATTAAAGAAAACATGGAATTTAAAATGAAATGATGACAATCAGATTTCTACTCTACACTGCTCAGATTACATGAATATTGTTATTTTCAGTTATAAGATAATAAAAATAAAACGTGAGTTGAGATGCTTTATTATTAATTAAAATGAAGGGATTGTAAAAAGAATCAACATATGAAACATATGAATGAATAGGTCATGCTTTGAACTGAATCAGAGGAGAAAATAATTTCTTTTAAAAAATTCTTGAATTGTTCTATGGAAGAAGAATAAGAGTAATTTTATAGAAGCTCCAAAAATAGAATTTGTTCCAATGGGAGATATGTAAGTAGATATAAAAGAATTAATGTATGTAAGAATTTTTTAACAAAGCTGTCAAAAGTGGAATAATTCCCTAAGAGGTAATATGGATGTACAGGCTAAAATATCTATGGCAGGTATGCTCTATAAATAATTATGTAGATAGTTGAACAATGTGACATTTAAATGTCCTTATAATCCCCGAATTCTTGACTTATGATGATTCAATTAATTCATTAGTTTTTCCTTTACTAAATATTTGGTTTTGGTTTGTTAGGTGAGAATGGTTTATCTCTTTTACAATCTAATTCACTTGGATTATTTTTCTATTAGAAAATTTACTTTAGTTCTCTGTATTTGGTTACATCATCTTTTTCTATTATTAATATAATTTTGCCACCTTCTATTTCCCTGTCTTATCCTAGATTCAATTAGTTAGGGTCATGAAAGTCAGGATTTATCATGGGAAAAGAATACGCAGTTTCCATTCTAAACTATTGAGCCTTTTTTCAGACAACTGATTTGCTGAGCTGAAGGGAATGTCATGCTATTATCTAAATAAACTTCATATTTTACAACAGTCATAACAGAATGTACAATGATAATGTGAAAACAAAGAATGCATCCTCCCTATTATACATGCCATTTGGTTTCTCATGTACCAGTATTATGAAAAAGGAAATCCTGGCTGGACCCCATGGCTCACACTTGTAATTCAAGAACTTTGGGAGACCCAGGTGGGAGGATCGCCTGAGGCCAGAATTTAGAGACCAGTCTGAGGGAAAAAAATAAAATACCTGTAGTCCTCGCTACTCGGGGAGGCTGAAGCAGGAAAATCGCTTGAACCTGGGAGTTCAAGGCTGCAGTAAGCCTTGATTATGCCACTGCACTATAGCCTGGGTGAAGCTAAGCATATTAAAAATATTAGAAATGCTACTCTTACACAGATGCTTCTACTATTGACAATAGCTGTTTGACGAATATAAAGTCAACAAAAATAGTGTAAGAAGTAAAAGTTATTGGCTGGGCACCATGGCAATTGCCTGTAATCCCAGCACTTTTTGAGGCTGACGTGGGCAGATTGCTTGAACCCAGATGTTTGAGACCAGCCTGGGCAATGTGATGAACCTCCATCTCTACAAAAAGTACAAACATTAGCTGGGCGTGGTGTTTTGCACCTGTGGTCCCAGCTACTTGGGAAGCTGAGGTGGAAGGATCACCTGAGCCTGGGAGGGCAAGGCTGAAGTGAGCCAGGATTGTGACACTGCATTCCAGCACAGGCAACAGAGCAAGACCCTGTATCAAAACAAACAAACAAATAAATAAAAGTTATTTCTGTTATTGCATTCATTTGTAGTTTTAAAATGATTTTAAGCCGGGCGCGGTGGCTCAAGCCTGTAATCCCAGCACTTTGGGAGGCCGAGACGGGTGGATCACGAAGTCAGGAGATCGAAACCATCCTGGTCTACACGGTGAAACCCCGTCTCTACTAAAAAAAATACAAAAAAAAACTAGCCGGGCGAGATGGCGGGCGCCTGTAGTCCCAGCTACTCGGGAGGCTGAGGCAGGAGAATGGCGTAAACCCGGAAGGCGGAGTTTGCAGTGAGCCGAGATCGCGCCACTGCACTCCAGCCTGGGCGACAGAGCTAGACTCCGTCTCAAAAAAAAGCAAAAAAAAAAAAAAAAAAGATTTTAAATTCTAACACATACCTATGTTTGTCTTTTGCCATCAGGTAACATTTAAATATGAAATATATAAAGCACTCTGTGCTGAATCCAACCTATTGTGTGTCATAAAATTATGTGAATTTTTTTTTTCCTAGATGGCAGTAATTAAGTAGTAAGCACTGACACTGATGGAGTAAAGTTTCCAGTATCATGCTTTTTTAAAATTTATTATTATTATTATTATTATTATTATTATTATTATTATTATTATTTTGAGACAGGTTCTCCTCCTGTCACCTTGGCTGCAGTGCAGTGGTATAATCACGACTTATAGTTATTGTAGTCTCTACCTCCTGTGCTTAATCAACCTTCCCACTTCAGCCTCCCAAGTAGCTAAGACTACAGGCACATGCCACGATGCCTGACTCATATTTGTATTTTTTTTAGAGACAAGATCTCACTGTGTTGCCCAGGCTGATGTTAAAACTCCTGTGCTCAAGGGATCCTCCAGCCTCCTCCTTTCCAAGTGCTGGGATAACAGGCATAAGTCACGATGCCCAACCATACCTACCATATCAATAAATGATAGATATACAATATAATGAAGAAAAAAACACTGAATCACTGATGAACTGAATTGATTCATGTTTGAAATGAAGCTGGAATCCGCAAAATGGATGGTAAACACAATGTATACTAGTGCTCAAAAACATTGTCATGAGTTTTCACCTAATTCTTAAGTGATCATTTTAATATGTAGTAAATACAAAGTTGTATACGTAACCCAAAGCAAATTACAGAAGTATTCAATTTTGTAAATAAAACCATAATTGTATTATGTAATTTTGTGTATGTAAGCAAAGGGCTCTCAGACCTGAAATCATGAAAAATCTAGAAGATAACATGAGAAAAACTCTTCTAGACATTGACTTTGGCAAAGAGCTCATGACCAAGAACACAAAAGCAAATGCAACAAAAATAAATAGATGAGGCCAGACACGGTGGCTCATGCTTGTAATCCCAGCACTTTGGGAGGCCAATGCAGGCAGATCACCTGCGGTCAGGAGTTCGAAATCAGCATGACCAATATGGTGAAACCCTGTCTCTACTAAAAATATAAAAATTAGCCAGGCGAGGTGGTGGGCACCTGTAATCCCAGCTACATGGGAGGCTGAGGCAGGAGAATTCCTTGAACCCTGGAGGTGGAAGTTGCAGTGAGCTGAGATTGTGCCACTGAACTTCAGCCTGGGTGACAGAGCAAGACTTTGTCCCAAAAAATAAACGTACAAATAAATAAGTAGATGGCACCTAATTAAACTCAAAAGCTTCTGCACAGCAAAAGAAATAATTCACAGAGTAAACAGACAACACATGGAATGGGAGAAAAATCTTCAAAACTATGCATCCAACAAGGGACCAATAACCAGAATCTACAAGGAAGTTAAATAAATCAGCAGGAAAAAAAATAATCCCATCAAAGTGGGAAAAGGACATGAATAGACAGTTCTCAAAGGAAGATATACAAATGGCCAAGAAACGTATGAAAAAATGTTCAACATCATTAATCATCAGGGAAATGCATTCAAAGCCACAATGAGATATCATCTTACTCCTGCAAGAATGGCCATAATTAAAAAACCAAAAAATAACAGATGTAGGCATTGATGTGATGAAAACGGAACACTTTTACACTGCTGGTGGGAAAGTAAACTGGTACAATCACTATGGAAAACAGTGTGAAGATTTCTTAAAGAACTAAAAGTAGAACTACTATTTGGTCCAGGTATTCCACTACTAGGTATCTACCCAGAGGAAAATAAGTCATTATATGAAAGAGACACTTGCACATGCATGTTTATATCAGCACAATTCACAATTGCAAAAATATAGAACCAGCCTAAATGTCTATCAACGAACAAGTGGATAAAGAAAATCTGATAGATAGATAGATAGATAGATAGATAGATAGATACTAAATATATATAGTGATATATAGGTATATAATATATAAATGATTTATATGTAAATAAAATGTAATATGTATACTGCCAAAAAAAGGAACAAAATAATGGCATTCATATATATATAATTTGTATAATATATAATGTATGCATATATATAGTGTAATATATATACCATATATACTGCTCTGCCAAAAAAAAAAAAGGAACAAAATAATGGCATTCAGAGCAACCCAGATGGAGTTGAAGACCATTGTTCTAAGTAAAGTAACTCAGGAATAGAAAACCAAACATCTTATGCTCTCACTTATAAGTAGGAGTTATGAGGACGCAAAGGCATAAGAACAATATAATGGACTTTGGGTACTCAGGGGAAGGGTGGGAGGTATGTGTGGAATAAAAGACTGCACATTGGATACAATGTACACAGCTCAGGTAATGGGTTCACTGATATCTCAGAAATCACCACTAAAGAACTTTTCCATGCAACCAAACACCACCTGTTCTTCCAAAACTATTGAAATATTAAAATGCACACGTATGTTTATTGTGGCACTATTCACAATAGCAAAGACTTGGAATCAACCCAAATGTCCATCAATGATTGACTGGATTAAGAAAATGTAGTACATATACACAATGGGATACTATGCAGCCATAAAAAAGGATGAGTTCATGTCCTTTGCAGGGACATAGATGAAGCTGGAAACCATCATTCTCAGCACACTATCACAAAAACAGAAAATCAAGCACTGCATGTTCTCACTTACAGGTGGGACTTGAACAATGAGAACACTTGGACACAGGGCTGGGAACATCACACACTGGGGCCTGTTGGAGGGTGGGGGGCTGGCAGAGGGAAAGCATTAGGAGAAATACCTAATGTAAATGATGAGTTGATGGGTGAAGCAAACCAACATGACACATGTATACCTATGTAACAAACCTGCACGTTGTGCACATGTACCCTAGAACTTAAATTATAATAGTAATAAAAAAAGAACTTTATGAATTCCATGAACTCTTCTTTGTGCTTTTCCTTTTCTTGTTTTCTGTCTTTTTTTTTTTTTTTTTTTTTCCCATTACTCTCTTTCCTGAAGAAACCATTTTCTAGGGTGAAGCAGAACACGTATGAATCAAAAGTGGAAGCAAGTGAGATCTTTGGCCACCCAATAACTTTTTCATAGTGAATTCTGCATATTTGTTAAATACAACAAACAAATAAGTAAAAATGTATTAGTTCAGAGATCCTTGAATATTACTTATTATAATTTCATATTTAGCCTAAAGGTGTCTGAGGCATATTCACTTTAAACATTGATTTAGGTTTAGTCCCATTAATTCTGGAGAAAACTTTAAACTAGAATAACTCACTTGTGATTATCAGCACATAGTTCAGTTAATCTGCAGTTACTAAGGGAAAAGTACAGTGCAAGTATCGGAGAGCTAGAAATGACCTCCGAGAAGCAATGATGATGATGATGATATTGAAGAAAAAATCGTGTTTTGTAAGATATTTCAAGATGAGTATTAGCTAAGGTCAGTCTTGATGTGCAATTCCACTGTAGTTTATTCCCAGGAAATTATTTTCATAAAAATTCAGAAGCTTGGGAAGTGATAAAGGCAAAGAAGTTTGTGAATTGGTTTAAGAGGACATTTAAACATTGAAAATTAGGAACAAACTCTGGGATGATAAAATGATGCTGGAGACATCTAGCAGCACTAGGAAAGAGATAAAATGATGGCAAATATCAAATTTTAAAAATAAAAGAAAGTGTTTTTTTATTTTTGTAAAATTACTGAGAAATTTGTAGTAGCTGGATGATATATTCTAGCAGTGCAGATCCTCTCTAACAAATAATGGAGTTAGCACAGTGAATCTCAGCAGTGTTGAAAGGAAGACGATTGTAGGGACTGTAGTGATTGAGTCATCTCAGAAAGGCGTGAAGATAAAGATCTGAATAGAAGACCACCCTACCATTACCTCCACTTATTGTAAGCCTGTTGGCAAACATAAAAATTAAGAAATCAGCTATCAAGTGAAATGATAAAAAATGTGCCAGAGTCATATAACAGAAAGCGAATTTCTTGGTGTTAATTATACCTATTAATACAACTCTGTTGTAAAAGTCTCTACTCTTTATTTTAGATATCTCAAGAGTGCAAAGAAAAGGAGTTATGTTGGTGAAACTAATTACCTGGTAAAAATTATTTTTAAAAATTTTACTGAAAATGGTGCTTCATTAATATGAATCAATAGTGCAATTTGACTGCTGAAAAGGCTAACGCATACTCAAACTTCATTAATTAAACCAGAATATCATGTACTTGAGTTTATTAAAAATTAGTTTAAAATATATGTATCTCAAGGATTTGCACTTCGAGTGAATAAAATCTATGCTAGACTGTATAAGAAAGGAGATTTGAAATCATACAATAAGCAAAGCATTTTATCCTAGTGATTTTCGGTTGAGATACTTTGCCTAGCATTGCCTGAAATGCTTTTTTCCTGAGATCTTCTCACGATGGCCCTTTCTAATCATTCAGGTTTCAGCTGTAATCTCACCTCCTGTAGATGAATGCTTTGGTTATTCTCTGTACCTAACGCTTCTCTCTCTCAAGGCAACACTTTCCCGTCATCTTGTTTATTTATTTTCACAGTAATAAACATCATTTTATGTTTATATATCTGCATATACTTCATCCAGAGAATATGCTTCATGGCTTCATGGGACAAGAAAATGTGTCTGTACTGTTTATTTCTGTATTTCTAGCCAAGCTATACCTGACACACAGAAAAACATTGATGTACATGAATTAAGTATGTTTTAATATATTGAGAATACTTAGAGAAGTTTAAAGTAAAATGCAATAGTTTTATTGAAATATTATGTATTGTTTTAAAATACAGAGTGATAAATAGTTTGAATTTGAAAAAGGACATATTTCACTTCAGTGCGAGAAACAGCTTCCATACAACTGAAATCTCATTCAGTGAATGAAGTTGCCTTATTCAGAAAGAAGTGTGCAAAATTTATGTAGAAACTACATGCTCACCTGTTAATTAAACTGTAAAGGTTTAGAATGGTTTAGATGGCCTATAAGAGCCCTCCAAACTCTTGGACCTTATTGTGATATAATCTATAATTTGTTATTCATTTTATTTCAAGAAGAAATTATTAAAATGTTACTTAGTAGCATATGTCTCCCCATATGATTCCTACTAACTTTATATCTGCATTTTTTAGAGCAGGTTGTTCCAAAATATTTTGAGAAAAAGAAAAAAACTAGTATTTTTTACATAATGAGGTATGTAAACATTGCAATCAACCCAACCAATCTAGAACCCATTCTAGAACCAATTGCATTATTAACAAAAATTATTAACCAAAATACTGTGGCATATATGACTGTTCTCCCTCATACTATACTTAGTTTTATTTTTAAAATTTAGAACTATAGATAGCTCTGTTACTTAGAAATTAAGCTTTTTTTAATCCATTTTTATTTCTAGTTGCTATTGCCTTCTGAGGAATACATATAAATGTTACATCTGCTCTACTAAATGTAAACAATTATGAGGTATTTTATCTATTTTCAAATATTTTGTTTGGATTTCCAAATATACTGTTATTAATCAGGATTATTTCTGTTGTAATAACAGAAAATTATCGACAACTCTTTTAAGCATTGAGAAAACAGAACTTATTGCCTCATGTACCTAAAAATCTTTGAGAAGGACCTAGCTTTATAATAGCTGAATTCAGGGGCTCACTCTTTGTCTCCCCATTGCCCGATTTGGCATTCTCTTTTGTTGGCTTCAACCTAATGCAGGCTCTTTCCCTAGAAATTACAAAATTATGTTCCACCAGCGTAACCATTCCACTAAAAGCAAATTCACTAAATGTAACAGTTCTAGCAATTCCTCATCATAGTCTTTCATTGGCCCACATTGGGTTGAATGCCTTTTTCTGGGAAGATTCAAGACTGAGGCACTCTCTGATCATCTCCAAAGTAATACCATCGACTGACAATTCGGGATGGGGAGAAATTGCTCTCAAAAAGAAAAAAAAAATACTCTATTACTAGAAGAAGGGTAGATTCTTTATGGTAAGTAAAAAAATAGTCATTTATTACAGGTCCTCTTCTTCCTGCATTTGGGAAATTGGTGAATAATTCCAAGGTTACCTTACTCAAGGATTCACAACCATGCTTTTGAAATTCTGTTCTTCATCCTTCTCATTTTAATTCTTCATTTTAAATTAGTTCCTCATTTTACTATTTCCTGATATAATTTTCCTCTCTTTATGCATTGGCTCTATTTTATTGCCCATTTGTGGTTTCATCATGTGTTTCTTGATGCACAGTAAATGTTACCACACAGCCATATAAAATTGGAGGAAAATTTTCTGCTGGCTTTCTGTTACCTTTCTGAGAAACCAACATTTCATTGACTGTTAAAGGCTAGGGCTGAATTTTAAGCTCATTATCTTAGAGTAAACTTTAAAATATTCCTCAGATGTTTTTTCTTACATTGTTAGCTAGAAATCATCACTCAGTTTATTTTGTGTTCATTGTACAAATACTTCATATTAGAGTTGTTCCCATGTAAAATATGTTGTATATGCAGAAAACAGCTTATCTTGAGAAGACAGAGAGAGAAAAGGATTTAATCTAGATATATCAAGACACACATAATAGCTAATTACTAAGATATTATGTTAAAATTATTAAGTTACAGGGACATCTCTTAAACCTCTGAGGAATATTGGAGATCTGTATTGTAGACCCCATTAAAGTGGAATACAATATACTCCACAGAAAATTTATTTTTAGGTATTGCTTTCTCTCACTACTCTTTTTCAGCAAACTCTGAATTAGGGACAAACAAACAAAACCCCCCAACTCTGCTCATCTCTATCCTCACAGCCTCTGCCCACACAGTCTGTTTTCTCTCTATCTGCACCTTCATTGCCCTGAATCTTCACACGCCTGTCAGGACTTGGTAGAATCTGTTCTCTGTTTCCACCTGGTACTCTTGAGAAGAACAAACTTTTTGGTTGCAATGATTTAAAAAAAAATAAACAAAAAAACTTCACCTGGTTTTATCACTAGATTTCATAATATTTTAGAATACTTTCAAACTTGGGAGTTTCATGGTATATGTTCTTCAGAAAAATGTATTAAGATGTCAAGTGAAATGACAGGTAGTAACTACAACTAGGAAATCACATTTAGAAAATCTGCCATCTTTTTTTTTTTTTTTTTTTTTTTTTTTTTTTTTTTTTTTTTTTTGAGACGGAGTCTCGCTCTGTCGCCCAGGCTGGAGTGCTGTGGCCGGATCTCGGCTCACTGCAAGCTCCGCCTCCCGGGTTCACGCCATTCTCCTGCCTCAGCCTCCCGAGCAGCTGGGACTACAGGCGCCCACCACCTCGCCCGGCTAGTTTTTTGTATTTTTTAGTAGAGACGGGGTTTCACCGTGTTAGCCAGGATGGTCTCGATCTCCTGACCTCGTGATCCACCCGACTCGGCCTCCCAAAGTGCTGGGATTACAGGCTTGAGCCACCGCGCCCAGCCGAAAATCTGCCATCTTACCTCTATGAGGTATATTCTGTTTCCAAACAGACAGCATAAAATCACAGTTGAGATTCCGGAGTTAGAGTGTAGGAATACAAAAGAGTTATTCATGCATTATGCACTTCAATTGCCTTACCTGTAACATCAAAATGCTGTGAATGAATGTACCTCATAGGATTGTCAAGAGTAAATGGTGTAATGCATGACACATATTAAACACAATAGTTCTAGTTTTAAATATTTCTTATCTGAAATCAACACCCAACTGATTATTGCTCCATCTCATGAACATTCCCGGCAAACAATTTTAAGAGATAGTATTAAATATTTCTTCTTTATGTTTCCTCTGAAATGACTCTTATTTTTGACATTAAAAATGTTGATTTTTCTAAAATGGGTTGGTTTCGTCAACATACTTTATTATTGGTTTTGCATCCCAAATTGAATTCATGCTCAGTATTCTATAATTTTCTTGATTTGACATAGAGTCTTTCTCATGTTTAAGGACTATAATTTTAATCTTTCCAACCTCTGCCACATCAGTTGGTCATAAAGGCAAGACTGGGCAACAGTTACTCAGTGACATCCTTAAGATCCTCCAGTACAGTCAATGAGTGCTGACCCATTCCAACGGGGCTATATGATTTGGTTTATTCAACTTTCTTTTGTGCTTCCAAAGCACATGTTATTTATTTCTATGTCATTAGCTATCATATTTTATTTTAATTATTTATATGACTTATTGTTGTTTTGACTCTGTCTCAAGGATTTCTTCCATTCCTTTATTTCGTTATCATTGCTCACTAATTTCTATCTCTCAGAACACAGACACACGCACGCGCACATACACACACACCAGATTCAAAACATGTTAAGGAGTTGATACTTATTTAGAGAACGAGTCTGTATAATATTAAGTGCAATTTGATAGAGAATCATGAGCTTGACAATAAAAACTCTCCTTAACAAATTGCTTACGGAGGCTAAAATTAAGCATTCTGTTGCCATTTTTGCCCTCTCAAATCTTCTCCTTAATCTCAAAATTATCAAGAATGTATTGAACCGTCCTCATTTTGGTGAGATAACAACAAACAAAAGCAAACATTTGTTGGATGACTATCAGAGTATCATCGGACTAGATACTGAACTGGAGAGAAGTGAATTTGGACAGGTTGAGTTATTGGGAACTACAATTTTGCTTTGAATCGAATAAAAGGAAGCAGTGAATGAAGGTGGCCGGAGAGTTTACTGAGTATATTTAGGTAATGAAAAGGGCTTGCTACAAAATTCCAATCAAATTGTTTTATTTGTATTCTTGATATTCCATTTAGATAGGATTGTTTCAAGTACAGACCTATGTATCTTAAGCATAAGAGAGTAGCCCAGAGGGAAGGAATCAAGGGAGTAACAGTGTGAATAAAACATTTGTGAAAACTTACAAATTCCTTATAGAATGCTTCTTGAATAATTTTGTACTTTATATATTTTAGTTTTTATGTAACGTTTCATAATTAATGAGATTCCTGGACTTCTATTATTTGCATTTGCTACTTATTTAGGTTTTGCCTTAGTTCAGCACCGGGCAGCTAGTTCCTACAGCGTTCTGATGAGCCAAAATCTAGACAACATAAAAACGTTTTTTTCCTTTAATATTATTGACTAATTTAGGTTGTATTAATATAATATAAACCTAGTTCCACATTTTAAAGTAGACATTTGTGAAAGTGTTTCTGGGTTTAAAATTTTTTTAATTGCCAGCATGAAACTACAGATCCCTCAAATCATGATATGAAACCCTGTCAAAGACTAATCAACATAGATACACTATAAGTAAGAACTCTCAGAAATTGTGCTTGAGTGAAAAGCATTAAAATGCGGTTTTAAATTTCGTACTGGCATTTTTAACAGGAAAACAATTATTATGAATGTCCTCTTATGTACCAGTACGGAAGAAGTGTCACAAAGGTAACAGTGAGAGATAGGACTAGTTGGATTTTCTAGACTGACTAAGAATCCCTAAGCCTAGCTGGGAAGGTGACCGCCTCCACCATTAAACATGGGGCTTGAAACTTAGCCCACACCCGACCAATCACAGAGCTCACTAAACTGGTAATTAGGCAAAAACAGGAGGTAAAGAATAGCCAATCATCTATTGCCTAAGAGCACAGCAGGAGGGACAAGGATCAGTATATAAACCCAGACATTGGAGCCCTCAAGGGCAACCCCCTTTGGATCCGCTACCCTTATATGGGAGCTCTGTTTTCACTCTATTAAATCTTGCAACTGCACTCTTCCAGTCTGTGTTTTGTTATGACTCGAGCTAAGCTTTCCCTCAAAGTCCACCACTGCTGTTTGCCGCCTTCGCAGAGCCGCCACTGACTTCCATCCCCCCGGATCCAGAAGGGTGTCCGCTGTGCTCCTGATCCAGTGAGGTGCCCATTGCCACTCCGGATGGGGCTAAAGGCTTGCCATTGTTCCTGCACAGCCAAGTGCCTGGGTTCGTCCTAATTGAGCTGAACTCTAGTCACTGGGTTCCACTGTTCTCTTCTGTGACCCACGGCTTCTAATAGAGCTATAACACTCACTGCATGGTCCAAGATTCCATTCCTTGGAATCTGTGAGGCCAAGAACTCCAGGTCAGAGAGCACGAGGCTTGCCACCATCTTGGAAGTGATGCAGCCATTTTAGAAGCGGCCTGCCACCATCTTGGGAGTTCTGGGAGCAAGGACCCCCGGTAACAACAGAGCTATTGAAATAAGAATCTATTTGTAACTCAGGTGAGAACCTGTCCTTTTCTCTTCCCGGGAAATGACAACTACTACCATATTTGAAAATTAGATAGTGGAATATCCAAGTAGGATTTATTAAAAAGGTGGTGTATCTTCCAGCTTATAAAGTAAGTTGGAACAACAAAGTAATATGGTTCAGGTAGGAGTGGGAATTTTTCCTTATTGTAACACAGACACACACACACACACATACACACACACACACACTTACTTTAGGAAGACATTGACTTGCAGTTCTCTAGAGGGATGGAAGATAAAAATTGGTGCCAGATACACATTTGGAAAAAGAGGGTGGCTGATTACCTTTTCTAATTACAAAATTGAAAGGAGTAAGCTGAAATTCAGAGCTTATCAGAACGAAGGATGCTCTCACAGTAGATGAGAGCTATTTGAATCAGAGCAACATTAAAGGGATTTGCCTAAAAGGGATAGGAGTGTGGTTAAGAAGGGAACAGAGAAAGGCGGAATGAATTGAACATCACAAAATCAGAGACTGATGGGGAACTTATATATGACCAACCAAGGGAAAAATGCATCCCTTATTTCATTAAAAGTATCTCAGAAGAGCATGCTAGACAGAGTTAGCTTTAAAGACCTGCAAAGCACAGAGAAATTCAATGCCAAATAATATCAGTCACTTAAAAATAAAATTCCTGCCTTTTACCTCTTTTCTCATTAATCCCCCACTTCCTTTAATCCTGGAGCAGCTTAAGGCAGCCTAGTGAGAGATGGAGAAGAATACAGATATAGGCAAAAAATAGAAAATATATCATGCATTCAGCCATTTCCTTCTGCAGACTTCCCCTCTGGAAGGCTTGATCTGTTAAAAAGGACACGATTTATTTCAAACAAAGTTCTTGAGAGAGATCCTTCTCATTTGAATGAAAACAGAAGAGCAACCGAAAGAGTTGAAGAACCTGTTGAAAATTCCATGTAAGGCAGGAAAGTTCCATTCTTACAGAGCAGGTTAAAATGAGTAGGAGAGAGAAGGAAATGGATTTGTTTTCTGACTGCACTCTAAAAACTTGATCCCGATTTGTTCAATAAAATATAGCTACAAAAATTAAAATCACAAAGCATTAACAAACGTTTATTTTTCTGAGAAAGGAAAATCTAAATGATTAAACATCTAACATAAAATTTCTTACTTCATAGAAAAACACTTGATTCTACATAAAAAAAATTTCTTAATTTGAGGCATCTTCCCAGAAAGAATATTAGGAATATGCACAATTAATTGAAATGTCAACAAGCCTTAACGTTGTGAAAATTGGAATGTAAATGAAATTATCAGCAATTAATTTTTTGTCATTATCTAACAGTCCCCAGTACTGGCTATATTATTTTTGTGTTAACATTAAAAAATACATGTTTGTGGAAAAAATGATTAATGATTGAATAGATGGATAGGTGAATGGCTAGATAAATGCAAGGGTAAATAAAAGAAAATGTTTCTGAAGTTTGAGAAAGGTACCTGAATAAACTTACTTGGCAGTGGCTACATTATTTTTATTCACATAAAAAATAATGTGACCCAATAATTTTATGATCTGAGCTGATGGAAACAGTATGGATGAAAATAGCTAAATTTGAATAAATTTATGAACACTATATTTGAATCTGCTCAGAGTATTTAATGCAGCTAATTTATCACTATAGACACTTTTTCTTATTTTCTGAGATTAATATGAATTTGTGCTGCTGTGAAAGCAGAGGGGAAATAAATTCTTCCTTTATTCAACCTTCCATACTGGCTAAGCAGAGAAATAGGAGCTACAGGAGGGATTCCTTGCAGAATTCAGAGTAGGATCTCTCAAGAGAGAATACCGGGTGTTCTTGTGGAGAATGACAGATCATTGTTTACATTCATCACTGACTCCATGGCTTACTCCTGGACAAGTGGCAGGAAGTATACACAAGGGAATGAATGTGTGAAACTTGGTTTTAAAAGGTTATCAAAAAGGAAATAAATGAAAAACATGAAAGCAGAGGTGCCTCTTCCATATTCAGTCCTTCACTTGAACTCACTACTTTTTTTTAAAAGTGAAATAATTAGAAAAATGCCATATCTAGATATAAAAATGGAGGAACACAATTTTTTTACAAAAAAATTTAATGGGAATTTTGAAAAATATGAATACTGTTGTTTTGAATTAAGTGAGAATATCTATCAAATAAAAAGCACTGTAATAACATGCTATGTTAACACTTATTTAAACTATCATTAATAGAAATAATTTCACAAACATTAAGTATATCCAACTAACATTCATTTTTTCAATCTTTTGGAAAGTGCTTTAAGATGGATTAGCTAATTTTAAAGATATTTTATTTTGAAAATTTGCTAAATATGTTGTTCTGAGGTACCTGTTTGGACGAACGGAGGCAAGATGGTGCACTTCCGGGTTCTTCTTCACCAACTTTTCCCGCGCGCACGAAAATGCAGCCGGCGCCCGGGAAGGTGCAGACCAACTGGGCATGCGCCAGGTGACGTCAATCCGAAGAGACCAAGATTTACCTGGTCGCACCTGGGGAACGCCCCCCGACACGCCCGTGCCCCGCCTATTGCCCTCCCACTCCTAGAAAAGCCGCTCCGGAGGGACGCCACGGGCGGCCTTCTCACAGCCCCACTCCTGTCGGGATGTCGGGACTGTGGGAACGCCGTCGGAGAGCCCCACCGGGGGACTCTGTCGGAAGAAGAACCCGGAAGTGCACCATCTTGCCTCCGTTCATCCAAACATTCCAATCTTTTATTGGTAATAGTGATAAGGGGCGCCGTGGTCTGTCTGGTCTGTCTGGCTACTTCCGGCTGTTAAGGGGCGTCGTTAAGGTCAGGGCCCATGGTTGGTATTTGGACGTACGGATGAAGAATAAAATAAGGCACAGTATTAGTACAGGAATGAGGAATGGAAGCATTTGTTGGAATAGGGGCAAAACCCAGAAGGAAGGTCCCAGCAAGGTTGAGGAGTATGAGATAGTTAAGAAAATTTAGTAAGTTTGAGGCGAGTGGGGGAAAGCCAAACTGATTTCCACTGATTGCTTTCGGTAAAGGAGTGGAGTTTTTGTGGAGTGGATGGCTTTCCGCTTACTCCTACTACAGAGATATTGGATGGAAGGCTAGTTCCAGAGAAGGACGGCAAAACAGAATAGGTAGCCTTGCTGTTGACTAAAAAATTGATTGTCTTACCCGCTACCAGGAGAGTTACCCGCGGCTCTGCGAGGGTGATGGGGGTCCCCGGGTCTCGGCACCTTCAGTTGTCGTCGTCCAGATGTAGGAGCTGGAAGGAGCTCCCAGGATCCTGGGAAAGGGGGTCACGTGGAGACGCAGCACCTGTTCTCAGGGTGGGGCAATCAGACTTCCAGTGTCCTCCCTGCTGGCAAGCAGGGCAGGGGGCTGCTGGTGGACGAGGGTTTGGACATTCACTGGCCCAATGTCCTGATGCCTTGCACTTATAGCAAGGCTGCGTTGGGGCTCGGGGACCTTGCGGACACCTGTTGGCATAGTGTCCTGCCTTGCCGCACTTATAGCAGGCTCCTTTCGTAGCCTTGGAGTCTGCGGAGTGTGTACTCTCTGGCCTGGGGTTACGACTGGGCTGTAAAGCCACTGGTAGGAGCTGTAACTTCTGTTTGAGGCGAGCCTGCATACCAGCCAACAAACACTGAACCATTATGTCTCGCCTACGGCACCCAGGCTGGTTTGCTTGGTAGTTCCAGTCTGGGTCTGCCAAGGGGACTGCTTGCTCCCCTAGTGGGATGGCGGCGTCAGTTAAATAGTTGGTTGGCGTGTTGCCTGGCGGCCACTAGGATACGCTCTTGCTCCTCAGGGTTTAGGGTGGAGGTTAGGATAACCTGGAGGTCATGCCAAGTTAAGTCATAGGTCTGACAAAGGTATCTAAATTCCTTTATGTATATGGTAGGATTAGCTGAGAAATCACCTAAACACTTCTCAATTTTGGAAAGATCGGCCAATGAAAAAGGGACATGTACTCTGACTACCCCCTCCGCCCCAGCCACCTCTCGCAAAGGTGCTAACACTGTAGGAGGGTGTGGGCAGAGATAGGGGACTCAAGACAGCCAGTTGGGGGCCCCGAAGGAGGCACGGGACCGAGTGGATTACTAGTAGGTAAGGAAGAGGAAGGAGGAGTCTGGATGGGGGGAGGAGGAGGGGTTGGAGAGAGCAGGGAGAGAAAGAGGAGTATAGGGCAGATCGGGACGAGAGCGTAAGGCCCAAAAGCCTTGAATGTAATTAATTTCAGACCACTTGCCTAGCCACTGGCAGAAATTGCTGAGGTCGATCACGCCACAGTGGAAAGGAAAATTAACCCCTTCCTCCTAAGGTCTTGTTCAAGCTGTAAGGTTTTTAAATTGGCTAGGAGGCACCCTAAGGGGGTGCTCTTTGGAAATTGGACTGGGGGTTTCCGGTTTGTTTCCTCTTTACTTACACAATGGACACAATGGAAATGGAAGTGGATCTCTGCCTGGCTTCAAAGCGTCCTTTGGAACCAGCAGAGACAGACTGGAGGCTCATGGAGCCAAAGTGGAGATTACCTTCAGGCGGACATCTCCGTCCTGAACGGGTCTCCCGAGCCACTTGGTGGCTCAAAATGGACCTCGGACCTGCACAGGATTTCTGGCCGAGGGAGGTAAAGAGGAGACAAGGGCACTTACCCCAGAGAGGCCGGTACTCTTTGGAAATTTGGACTGGGGGTTTCCGGTTTGTTTCCTCTTTACTTACACAATGGACACAATGGAAATGGAAATGGATCCCTGCCTGGCTTCAGAGCGTCCTTTGGAACCAGCAGAGACAGACTGGAGGCTCATGGAGCCAAAGTGGAGATTACCTTCAGGCGGACGTCTCCGTCCTGAACGGGTCTCCCGAGCCACTTGGTGGCTCCAAATGGACCTCGGACCTGCGCAGGATTTTAGCCGAGGGAGGTAAAGAGGAGACAAGGGCACTTACCCCAGAGAGGCCGTGAGAGTGAGGGAAGCGGGTCTCAGGTCCTGGTCCGTCTGCGGCGTGGAACGAGGAGGAGGAGGAGGCTCCCCAGACCCTGGGGGCCCTGAGGAGGGGTCTCCTCCCGGGTTCGGCACCAACTGATTTGTTTTTCTAAGACCAGTCCAGAGCGGGCACAAAAGAACCAGCGACTAGGCAAGTGTAGGAGCAAAACTGGAAGTTTACCTTTTAACATTAGTAACTATCGATTTCACACTGGCTACCAGTCTACTGTCTACCTGACTACATTTCGGCTTATGTACTTTTTAGTTACAGGAATCTCAAGGGCTGGAATTTGTTTTTAAATTTCATGCTTTTCTATTTGAAGTAAATATATAAGTAAAGAAAATAGAGCAAAGATTAACTAACCAAACACTGTGTTTGATGAAAACTGTCAGATGACAAGGAAAATCGGTGTAAGAGCAAATAAATGTATGCATACCTGCAGGCTCCAGGAGACACATCAGTATTTTTACACAATGGATAGTGTATTGAATACACAGTAGGAGTCCTAGTACTCACTCAGGCTTGCCTATTATTAGATGAGGGTGGTAGGTGTATATGACAGGTTCAACCTGATCACAAGAATGAAATTTAAATATAAAAGCGTATTTCAATTCCTCTCAGATGCAGTGTGGCAGTTGGAGAGCAGAGCAGGAGCAACACGGGTGAAGAAGTAAGTGACTCTTGGCAATTAATCACACATGTCTAAGAACAGTCAGGAGGCTCCATTGCATTTGACAAAATAAGGGATTCCTTATACCCCTGAAGAAGAGGGCCTCTAGGTCCTGTTGTCCTGGTAACTATGTTTGTTTTAATCTGAGTGGCACTAGGATGAGACACTAAATGGAAAAATAGAAATTCAATAAATATAAAGTAATTCATGACATTGTATAATCATATTGTTGATTTTGCTATACCTTTAATATTCACTAAAAATAACAATAAGCAATCTTAAATTATATATACAGATTTACAAAGAGTGTATTTTCTTCTGTTTGCTTTGGCATTTTGGATCATTTTTACACATGTGCTTTTACTGTATGATAGTTGGAGGCATGTGGAGCCTTCTGATACATCCCCATCTGTACCTACTACTGTTCTGTTGACTCTCTCATTCCTGCTCTCTCTTTGGTCCTCACATTGCTAAAACTCCTGAATCACCATTTACTACTCACTCTCTCCCATACCTTGCCTCTCATCTGTTCATAATTATACCAGAATGTTTGTGAAGTATCTTTCTATTCCTGCCCTTTTCCTGGTTCCCAGTTTCTGCTTTTCTACATCTCTTCCACAAAATTACAAGAATTATTTTCTAATGTAGACTTAGTCATACCATTTTTTTCTTAAAGAAAATCCTTGAATATAAGCACAAGAGAATCAGATTTGGGTATTTAAGAGATGTTGTAAAAGCATTCTTTGATATGAATATATTATATAAAACCGAAGAGAATCTATATTATCATCTAACTTGCAAGCTTGTCCAACCTGCCTTATGTTTTGTTTTTGTTCTGTTTTTATTTTTTTTTATTTTATTTTAGGCTTTCAGCAGCCTGAAGCCATGGTTTTTAATTTCTTGCTCTAGTAATAAGTGGAAAACAGGGATGAGGAGTGGGCTTTACTGGCCCAACCAGAAACAAAAAGTAAGAACCCATGACTGTATTATCGCCCAAGGATTCCCTGAATATGTTTTATTTTAAATAAAAACAATACCTTTTATGTATTTTGTATATATAGGCTTAAAGGAAGTGCTTCAGCCTATTCACTGTTTGTCTCTAATAAAAACGCATTCTTTTGGTAATGAGATGCCCACTCCCATGCCCAATTCAATACATGACACAATCTTAATGGCAATGTGTACAGCTTCTTTAAGACTTTCCAGGATCTTTCCAACCTTCTTTCCTAGCTCATAATGTTGCAAAATCTCTTTATCCTATGCCCTGCCTCCAGTCTGCTATAGCCATAGTAGATGCCAATCTTTTCCCAGAGAAGTTTGTGCATTTTCAAGAATTTTTTTCCTTTTTACTTATTATTCCTCCTGCCTGAAATTTTCTTCTCTCTCTTGTCTGATTGATGAATTCCTATTTGTTCTTTGGGAGAATTTAAGCTTTATGTGTGTGAAGATGTACCTAACCTCACTGAGGAAATGAATTGCTCTGTCTGGGATATGGTATTAGAACAATCTGAATATGTACAACAGCTATCAATTATACACTAGGTGTATTTTAGCTTTCTTGGCTCCCTGATAAATGATGAGCTTTCTTAGACTATATTTTCCATGGGTTGTATTTTATTTCGTATTTTATTCATAATCTTTAGTGAGTTACTGAGTATTTCTTAAGTCTTCAACAAACGTTTATTCAGTGAATGCAAGGAGGAATCTGAGACATAAGAGTTGGTTGCCTTAACTTCAAATTTTTAGAAAATTATTTCTTTTATATATTTGTATCATCTAAGATCCTATTTGAATTTTAAGTATCATTTTCTTGATATGTCAGTATAATTACTGCCTCTATTTCTTACCTCTTCCAATCATCCCCACAGAAGATTACATTCAAATACACATTCCTGAATTCCTGAATCATTTCTTTCAGAGATTGGAATTGTTCCTAGGTAGGAAGAATTCCCAAGGAAGGAAAAACTGTGAAATGCAAATTTGGACCTTGACTATTCAATCTTCTCCCCACTCATCCTCTAAAAACTTATGTCGTCAGAACTTTTATAATGGAAAATAAGCATAGGAGTGGGCGGGAACAGAACAAAACACAGACAATTATGCCTAGCACTAGGAATAAATAAAAGCTTCACACATAAATGATTTTCAAGGGACATACATGTTGTCTCATAGTTTTCTTAAACTTATGTCCTGAGTTCTCAGTAGAAAAATATTAAATCACAGGGTGAGGAAGGAAGAGAATATGTGGATGGAAAGGTAGTTGGGGATACACTCAATTTGCTCATAGCAATTTTTATTCAGCACAGCACAGTTCACGCCAGACAATAAATACTCAATCGATTGTTGTTATTTGAAATAATGAATTCCACAAATAATACTTGAACATCTATTTTCATTTGTCAAGCCCTTTTCAAGGCCTTGGGAATTCCTAGTTTAGGGAAGAAATGCTGTATGTTGCTTATCTTATTCCGTACATATTTAAAGAAGATACAGGCTCTGTCAGAAACTGTGAAAGGCAAATAAATCTTGGGGCTCCAAAATCACTAAGCTACTGGGAAAAGTCAACCTGGGAACTGCTTAGGGCAAACCTACCTCCCATTCTATTCAAAGTTACCCCTCTGCTCACTGAGATGAATACATGTCTGATTGTCTCCTTTGGAGAGGCTAATCAGAAACTCAAAATAATGCAACGATTTGTCTCTTATCTACCTATGACCTGGAAGCCCCCTCCCTGATTCCAGTTGTCCCACCTTTGCTTCAAGTTGTCCTGCCTGTCCGGACCAAACCAGTGTTCATCTTACATATGTTGATTTATGTTTCATGTGTCCCTAAAATGTATAAAACCATCTGTGCTTTGACCACCTTGGGCACATGTCATCAGGACCTCCTGAGGCTGTGGCACAGGCATGCATCCTCAACCTTGGCAAAATAAACTTTCTAAATTAACTGAGATCTGTTTCAGATATTCAGGGTTCACAACACTAAACAGCGTTCTGGACACAAAGAGAACAAGCCAGTTGTCATTCCTGAATTCATAGAACTCCCAGGCTGAAATCATAATAGAAGAATATTTAAATGATATGAGCTGAAATTGATAAAGCTCTAATTATACCTAAAGGAAAATAAAATAACTTTCAGAAATGTGTTAAACATTTATTGATGGATATGCCAAGTATTGTACACAGATGTGTCATTTGTACCACCCTGCTGGTTTATTATAGTGCTATTTGTTTCTGAAATGCTTCTATAAATTTGCATATACTAAAACAGAACAATTTATTTTAGTACGATATGTAATTTTATTTGAGCTCTGTTCTGTACTTTCTCTCAGCCAATGTTTGTTCTAGCTTGCTTTCATTGAGTTTATTATAAAGTGTGGTTTACATCAGTGTAACCTTTATCTGCCATTTACTTTTTGTTTTGGTTAACAGTTATGACTCATGCCTGACAAAAGGAAAGCAAGTGATAGTGCTCAACTAGCTGCAAAAAAAAAAAAAAAAAAGACATAGCATACAGGATATGAAATTGGAAGTCATATAGAGTTCCATCAGAAAAGCCTCAGAAAGTGATTGAGAAAAAAGATGGCAAAGATTATCATACAATTTAGAATTGTTGAATGGGTTTTCATATTATAAGAAGTATCAGGAAATTTAGTGCAACTTGAGAGTATGGCAAAAGAATCATATAAAAGATAGTTGAAAGTGAATATAACAAACTAACAATTGCAAGTTTGCTATGCTGTAAATCCCTGTACTGTGTTGCAAACACATTTCTGTGGGGATAATGCCATGAGGGCCTATGCAAAACAGGTCCATTTAACAAGACCATGTTCAGTGATGCATCCTCTCCCTATCTAATCTGTGTATGTGAGTATAGTGCCTTTTATATTAGTTATATAAGGACAGGAATAAAACAAAAATAAGTAGCATTGAGCTGGACTTACAACAATAAATTGTATTTCAATAAGTGGCCAATAAAAAAAAGAGAAAATCAGTCAGAAGAAGTAACCTAAATACATATGTCATATTCTGGGTCTTGAAAATGTTACAGGATGATTTTAAAACTAGGGAAAGAAAAAAAATTAGAAATTTGATGTAAAGCAATTGTAGAAAGTAGTCTGCATTTTTATATTATTAAAGTATGTGTAGTTACTTTAAATAGTTTTGATATGAAGTTGAAAATAGTATTAATATAATCAAAAAGAAATAAAGACAACTGGAGATCATACATTTTACTATAATTGAGCTTAGATTTTTAAAATAATTCCTCTTAACAAGTTTTACAATTTGACTTATTGTATATCTTTCTTACCTGTCAAACTTACCTATCAATAATATACTCAAGAAATAAGGTAAAAATACTATAAATAACCATAATGCTTCCTGAAATCTAATTTATTTTATTGACAATAGAACACTTAACATCGTTCTACTTAACAATCCAAACTTCTTACCTCTACTTCACCTCCCAGTTCAGAAGAAATCAAAAGCAATAATATTAACAGGTTTTAGAGTTGATTTCTGCTTGTTGATATGAAGAAGTAGCTTGCAGAAAAAAATGAAACCAGACAAAATGGGATGGGATCATCTGTCTCTAGAGTTGCTAGTCAGGATTTGAGGGAACCTAGTAGAGGTGGGCTGGTGTTCTGCAAGATGTACTAGCTAAACTCAGTGTATTTGTTGATTCTTAGGGATGACAGAAAGGCTGTGAGGTCAGACATAGAGCTATTATTGAGAGATCAGAATACCAGTAGAGCTTTCATTAATTTCATAAGTCTGGGGAGAAAAATGGAGCTTAGGGGTGCAATGGCAGGCAAACCTTAGATACCAAGATCTCAGAAAAAGCGAAGCATAGAGAAGACAAAATTTTGTGATTTTCCTTTTGCAGCATTTATTGAAATCTTAATTTACACAGGAGAAGAAGCAAAAAAGTTAAACAGACAGTTGTTCAAAAACGTTACAGAATTTTTGGACAATCTTAAAGTGTGAAAGAGATAATATTAAAAAGAAAAAAAAACTTGAAGGGTATATCAAGAAGAAGGACTCTTGGTAAAGGCGTGAGTTATCTCAGCTGTTGACTAGGGTATGGTAATCTGCCTCATCCTAGCTGCTCAAAAAAAGAAAGACTAGAACCAGAGAACATTATTTAGAGACTCTGAAATTATAAATGTTAGTTGTCCCACAATCAATGAGAAAGTACCCAACATACCAAGAGACAATACTAAGAGAAATAAATGACCGTAAAATGTAACCCAAGGAAAACCTTGATATTGTGTTTACTAGGAACATACTTTAAGTGTAATTTAAGTTTAAGAAAACAGATGATATAATGGAGAATTTCACCAGATAATCTGAATCTATAAAAATAAAGGATATAATTTTTACAATTGATAATATCAAAAAACTTAAGAAACAAATAGATAAACTTAATAGCACATTGTACAGAGCAAAAGGGGTTAAATGACTGGAAGAGAAGGGGGATAAAAACATATTCTGACTAACACATGGAAGGTAAAGAACAAAATACAAAGAAAAGAGAGTGAAAGACTCAGGAGGAAAAAGCAAAATGTTTGCTTTAGTTGCAGTTTGAGTTTCAGGAGAGAATGAAGAAAACACATCAGAATGATATTTAATAATGGTCAAAAATCTCACCAAAACCTACAAAAAACATAAATCTACAGACTCAAGAAATATTGCAAAATCCAAGGAGGATAAATTACAAAAAAAAAAGGAGAACCATGGCCTGGTATGTTGTTAACATCATCAGGGTTCTCTATATGGGTAAACTAAGCAAATGTTGGTATCACTGAAAAAATAGAGATACTTGAGGAAAGATGGGAAAATGAGATAAGGGAAACATGTTGAGCTTGATTTTAGAAATGGTCAGAAAGAAGGAAAGTAAGTAGTAGACATAGGCATCCTCAAAAGAGATCTGTCTGGAGGTGCAAAGAAGAGTCCTTCACCAAAGGTGTCTTTGCCCATGGAGAGGAGAGGGGAGGGACTGCATTAGTAAAGAGAGTTGCAGGAACACATAGAATCCAGGCCCCATACCAAGTCTGCAAATATTTCAAATTGAACCCGCCTTTGGTTTCAATTGGCTTATATAAAATGAGGAGTTTGGCAGAGATAATTCTTGTTATATGTATTTTGAATTTTAAGATTGTATGCATTTTATGAAGTTTTCACATATTTTATCTCACTGTAATATGCTATGATTAAAACAAGGCTAATATTTAAAGTCTCTATTACAACCACAGTGGAACTGACCTTGAGAAAAGTTAAATGTGTTGTATGTATGGAATCTCTCTGGCTTTAACTTTCTAGAACTCATCCTCTAAGGCAAAAAAAGCATGATTGTTTTGTGAAGTTTAAAATGTAAAATATCTACATTTTAAGGAATTATAGTTGTAACTTAGGAGTGATAATGGGTTTGTGATTATGTTTTTAAGAATCCTTTTGTTTAAGACATATATACTAAAATATTTTTGAGTATGATACTGGAATTTGCAACAAAATGATAAAGTAAATAAAATAGTAATTCTCTATATCTTTTTATTTTATTTTATAGAGATAGGATTTCACCCTGTTGCCCAGGCTAGTCTAGAACTGTGGAGCTCGAGCGATCCGCCAGCCACAGCCCTTGGCCTCTCAAAGTGCTGGTATTACAGCCCCTATTTCTTGTTTTGGGTGATTCTAAAATACATCTGTACAGTTACCAAAACTCATCCAACTAAAAATTTAAGCTTTTTGCATTTTAGTGGATGCAAATTATGTCTCGGTAAGAAGAACACACAAAAACTAATAAAGATAATGTTGAAGAAAATAGCAAAGCTTAAGGACTTACACTATTACTATCAAAACATGTACAATTACAGTAATTTTAAAAACCGTTTTCTCGCATAGATATAGAGAAATGTACTAATAGAAAGAATAAAAATTAGAAACAGACACAAATAATCACCTGATAGGACAAAGTTCATTTTGCAATGTTGTTAGGAAATAATGATCTTTTCAATAATTATGAGTCAACTGAATATATATGTAAGAAAAAAATGAATTGTGCCTTCTACTTAATAATATATTAAAAATTTAATTCCATACAGAAAATAAATGTAAATGTGAGAGACAGAAAAATAAATCTTCGAGAAGAAAACATAGGAGAGTACCTTCATGACTTAGGACTAGACAGAAACTTTTTAACTAGGTCACAAATGCACTAGTCATAAAGGAAAAACAAAAAGATAAATAGGGCTACATTAACATTAAGACCTTCTATTTATCAAAACATACCACTGAAAATGTGAGCAGATATAGAATAGACTGGGGAACTTTGCAAGGCATGTATTTGCTAGAGGCTTATATGCACGATATGTAAGAATGTGTACAATTCGACAACGTAAGAAGCTCCATAAAATACTAGGTGAAAGTTTTCAATGGGCATTATATAAGGATATCCAAATGACCAAGCAACATATGAAAAATTCCCAATCTCATTAACTGCAAAAAAGGCAAATTAAGAGGCAGTGCCATTGTTCACACAATCTTCAAAATGTTAAATCTAAAAGAGAGATAATATCTACTTTTAGTAAGAATGTGGAGTGAATGAACTTTTTGTATACAGGTGGTGAGAGTGCAAAATAATAAAAATAACTTAGAAAATTGTTTGGCAGGCCGGGAGCGGTGGCTCAAGCCTGTAATCCCAGCACTTTGGGAGGCTGAGACGGGCGGATCACGAGGTCAGGAGATCGAGACCATCCTGGCTAACACAGTGAAACCCCGTCTCTACTAAAAAAATACAAAAAACTAGCCGGGCGAGGTGGCGGGCGCCTGTAGTCCCAGCTACTTGGGAGGCTGAGGCAGGAGAATGGCGAGAACCCGGGAGGCGGAGCTTGCAGTGAGCTGAGATCCGGCCACTACACTCCAGCCTGGGCGACAGACCGAGACTCCTTCTCAAAAAAAAAAAAAAAAGAAAAGAAAAGAAAAGAAAATTGTTTGGCAGGCCGGGCGCCGGTGTAATCCCAGCATTTTGGGAGGCTGAGGTGAGCAGATTATGATACCGGGAGATCGAGACCATCCTGGCTAACACGGTAAAACCCTACCTCAACTAAAAATACAGAAAATTAGCCTGGCGTGGTAGCACGCACCTGTAGTCCCAGCTATTCGGGAGGCTGAGAAAGGAGAATCACCTGAACTCAGGAGGCGGAGGTTGCAGTAAGCTGAGATGGCGCCACTGCACTCCAGCCTGGCGACAGAGCGAGACTCCATCTCAAAAATAGAAAATTGTTTGGTGGTATATACTGACGCAGAACATGTGACCCAGTAACTTTATTCCTTGATATAACAAAGTTTATCCTGAATTGTAATTGGGGAATAATGGTCTTTATAGGTTTTTTAAATGGTTTTTCATTTCTTCTTATCACATACCACATATTCAAGAAATAGAATATTACTAGTGTCTCAAAAGCCTCCTTTATGCTCTCTCTTAATTATTACTCTCCAAACAACCACTGTACTGACTTCTGTCATATATTAATTCTGCCTGCTTTTGAACTCTACATAACTGGCATCATATAGTATATTTCATTTTATGTCTTGGTTCTTTCACTGAATAATCCAAATTTGGTATTGAGCCTTCGCGTTTTGCATAGCAGCAATTTGTGTACTACCATTACTACGTGATTCTTACTTTTACAGGTAAAGCACAAGTTATTCATTCTGCTATTGGTGGTCATTTGGGCTGTTTCTCATTACTGGATTCTAATACATAAGCTTCTATGAACACTTGTGCATATGTTTTGATTAATTTATGTACATCTATCTGTTAGGTATATACTAAGTATACCAAATACATACTTATATGTTTAAAAAGACTATGAATGGTTAAAAAAATCTGATAATTTAAGTTGTAAACTTTAAATATACATTCATTGATTTAACAGCTAATTATTAATTGAGTATGATGACATGTGAACAAAGAACATAAGAACATTTAAGATTTTCATACTTTTCTGATTGTATGTTATTAATTAGTATAAAATGTATCTTCTCCAGTTAACACACACACATAATCAAACACAATATTTTATCTTATTAAACACCTAGGAAGTATTAGATACTGTACTGGGAATAATGAAAATAAAATATACAAGGCCATATCATCTTAGAACATATTATCAAGGCAATTGACAAATTATCAAGAAATGGACGTAAACTTGGAAACTGAAACAAGTATTGTGAATGAAATAGAAGCCAACTTCTGAAAGAGAATAATGGAGGTTAGGCAGAGGGGCGAGAAAAGAATAGGCAGTGGGTGGTGTTGAATCTGTTCTCTGAGGTTGTGGTAGAGAAGCTGAAGCCTTTTGTACTAACTAAAAGGTCTTTTCAGTCACACCAGAGCTTGTATATTCAAGGACTTGCTGAGGACATATTATACCGGATGAGAATGGGAAGTCTGGTAGAAATCACATAATCGTAGCCTTAAGGGCTCTTTGGAATTGGTAAGAAAGTAATATTTTGTTTCTCTTGCACAAGTAATTAGGTAGTTTTAATTAGAGGGAGCATAATCTAATTTATGATTTAGAGTATATCTTTAGCTGCTGTATCGAGACAAGCTTGCAGGGGGTGAGTGGGGTGTTAAAAGACTTGGGTTGAGTTCATGTGAGAAATTGTGGACCCCTCCCCCGCAAACAATGGTTTGGCAGAGACAGAAAGAGTTTTTTTTTTTTTTTTTGTATGTAGATTTGATAGCATTTGCTGATTAACTTAATTTGGAAAGGTGGTGGTTGGACAAAGTAGAACAGAAAGTAATTAAGAATGATTTCCAGGTCTCTGGCTTGTTCACTTGAATGTATGTATATTCCTTTTACTTATTGAGAAAGAACTTAGTACTGCTCTGGTCTTAGTTATTTCTTGCCTTCCGCTATTTTTTGAATGTGTTTGCTCTTGCTTCTCTAGTTCTTTTAATTGTGATGTTAGGGTGCCAATTTTAGATCTTTCCTGCTTTCTCTTGTGGGCATTTAGTGCTATAAATTTCCCTCTACACACTGCTTTAAATGTGTCCCAGAGATTCTGGTATGTACTGTCTTTGTCCTCATTGGTTTCAAAGAACATCTTTATTGCTGCCTTCATTTTATTATGTACCCAGTAGTCATTCAGGAGCAGGTTGTTCAGTCTCCATGTAGTTGAGTGGTTTTGAGTGAGTTTCTTAATCCTAAGTTCTAGTTTGATTGTACTGTGGTCTGAGAGACAGTTTGTTATGATTTCTGTTCTTTTACATTTGCTGAGGAGTACTTTACTTCCAACTATGTGATCAATTTTGGAATAAGTGCGATGTGGTGCTGAGAAGAATGTATATTCTGCTGCTTTGGGGTGGAGAGTTCTGTAGATGTCTATTAGGTCCACTTGGTGCAGAGCTGAGTTCGATTCCTGGATATCCTTGTTAGCTTTCTGTCTCGTGGATCTGTCTAATGTTGACAGTGGGGTGCTAAAGTCTCCCATTAACAAGTGACTTTCAGAAAAAGCAGAGTTCAATTAAAAGTGTGATAAGTAGTTGAAAGTCTTATATATGGATAAATCAAGTTTACAGTTGCATTAATCAGTTGAGACTTCAAAGAAGTTTGGGTAGGAGATATACTTTGGAGGCTGTCAGGATATAGTTGCTATATAAAGCCTTGAGAATATGTGAGCTAATGTAGGAAGAAACTGTAAAGAGCAAAAGCCCAGGGTCTATCCCCAATATTCAACCTCTCTGACATTTAATGTCTAGAATAAAGCCTGAGACGGAGCAGCAAAAAAACAAAACTAAACAAAACAAACAAACAAAAAAAACCACACAGTGCTTTGTCATAAAATGTAAGTGAGGTCTAAGTGCACCAAGAAGAAGCTAGTAGCCAAATCAGAAATAAGGGCTAAACAAGTTCTCTATGTTTGGTTAAGATCTTTGACAAAAATAGTGTTAGTGGTGGTTTTGTGGTTAAAAATCAGATGTGAATGGATTTCAGTCCATAGTGTTCTAAATCTGGCATATAGCAGATAAGAGATCAGAATGATACCTTGGATTTGATTAAAGCAACTCAAATGCTGGTCAAAAGTTGAAAACAATTTCAATGCATCACTGAGGTGCACAAAACGTAAGAAATACACTGAGATTTAAAATGAAATTAAAGCAGGAACCTTGGGAGGTAAGTGAGCACCAAAACTTGTTTTCAGCCAGAGGGTTTTCTGATAAACCCTGGGAGCTTGAGGTTTTACTTTAAGGAACCTCATTACATAATGGAATATGAGGGAGAGAAGATAAAACTTAGAGCCTGCCCAAGATTCAGAATTGAGTTACATAAAGCAAACCCCCCACAGCTTAATGAAAATTAAACCCCATTGCACAGAAAGGAACTGATTGGAGAATTTAAAAATCTTAATCTTGACCATAAATGAAGAGAAAAATTCATCCTGCATATTTATAATCACAAGGTGGCTTTTACATGGGGTGAACATCTACAAAAATAATGTAATTAATGCCAAACATAGTAGCTCATGCCATAATCCCAGAGCTTTGGGACGCCAAAGCAAAAGGATTACTTGAGGCTAAGAGTTGAAGACCAGCCTGAGCAACATAGAGACCTCATCTATACACAAAGAAAATGGAAAAAAACAAATTATCTGGGTGTGATGGCATGTGCCTGTAGTCCTCGGTACTTGGGAGGCTGAGGCGGGAGGATTGCTTGAGCCCAGGAGTTTGAGATTAGAGTGATTTGTGACTGAACCACTGCACTCCAGTCTGGGTAACAGAGGGAGACCCCATTTCAAAAAATAATAATAAAAAAAGTATATTATAATTCAAAAGGCATCAAGTAATTTATACTTTAACATGTTAAATGATGAAAAGGTAAAGATATATTATTATCTTGATAAAAATGGAAAATACACAAGAAAATTCAACATTTATTCCTTATAAAATTATTAGTAAATCTTTTTAAGTGTGTAAATTTTGTAGAGAGCAAATTATAAAACTTGACTATATGATATTAAAGAAAACCTAAAAACGATAGAAACATAACTATTTCAAGGATTGAGAAATTCAACATCGTTATGATATAAACAACAAAGTGGCTGCAATTCTAGTAAAATTCCCAGTGTATGATTTGTTTCACTTAACTTTACATTTGCATTTAATTTATCAGTCTGATTCTAAAGTTTGTATCAAAAAGCAAATGATAAAAAATAGACAACGGATGTAATCCCAGCACTTTGGGAGGCCGAGACGGGCGGATCACGAGGTCAGGAGATCGAGATCATCCTGGCTAACACGGTGAAACCCCGTCTCTACTAAAAAATACAAAAATCTAGCCGGGCGAGGTGGCGGGCGCCTGTAGTCCCAGCTACTCGGGAGGCTGAGGCAGGAGAATGGCGTAAACCCGGGAGGCGGAGCTTGCAGTGAGCTGAGATCCGGCCACAGCACTCCAGCCTGGGCGACAGAGCGAGACTCTGTCTCAAAAAAAAAAAAAAAAAAAAAAAAAAAAATAGACAACGGAATGCTAGAAAAGAAGACCAATGTGAAGAGACTGGCCCTTCCAGATCCTCAGAGCAGCTATAGAGCTATAGTAATTAACAGAGAGAGGGTTAGCACAGTAGGAGACACATAGACAAAATGATCTAAAGAGAAAGCCTAAATATAGAACCAGAGCATAGATATAAACCCATGTATATATGGAAATTTTATTTGAGTCAAAAAAAATAATGACAGAATGATGCAGAAACAGCAAACACTTTTCAATGTGACAGTGGTACCAATAATAACAAAAGATTAATGATGGTTGGTTTGGGGTAAGGGAAATATGAGAAATTATTGCTTTCTTTTTTGTGTATTTTTAAATAAGATTTTCCTACAAAAACAGAGATAGTAAATAATTTAACCAGTAGTGAATAAAAGGTGAAGAAGTGGAGATGGAAAAATAACTCTTCAAATGGCTATGAAGAAGAGCAGATAATTTAGACATTAGTTTGAGGTACGCAAGGACAAAAGGAAATTATTATCAATATTGGAATATAGAGAATCCCTATAGGCTGAAGGAATGATCAAGTAAAAAGTGAAATATAGATGATTCAAAAGATAAGGGGATAAATTATCTAAAAGTTTGTCTATATAGGGAACTCTTAATGTTCTAAAATGCTATGTAAGCGAAGCATAGTTAAAATGAGACATTGTGACCATGAATTTGCATAGCCCTAGGTTTTCTTTTCCAAGCAGAAAGAACAGACATTAGGAGACATAAACAATCTGTAATATTCCTGGAATAATCTTTTTGACATTGAAAAATGTAAGGCAGACAGAGCAAAATACATGAGTATAGATATGAGACCATAGAAAACAATTTGATACAATTTTTCTTTTCTTCTTGAAATAATTTGAAAGTTATCCTTTTGAATTTCTTAATCATAGAAAGTATTCTGGGTCTACTGAACTGCTAAGAGCTTATGAATGCATGTGGAACAGACGTATGACCAGAGTCAAAGATTTTCTATTTCTTCCTTGATGCAAAACCCTGCATATCCATTTTTTCCTGCTTTTTATCCAATCATAAAATTTTGACTCTAATAATAGAAGCAAAATTAGAGAATTACGATTCTAAGTTATATTAATGAACTTAAAATAGTCCAGTAAAAAGAAAAAAAAAAAAACTTGGTGGGTACTACCCCTGTTCACCAAAGTGTGGCCTTTCTGCATTGCTGGCCTCCAGCAATCCTCCTGCCTCAGCCTCCCAAGCAGCAAGGACTACAGGCAGATCATTCCCCCTTGAATTACACAGTGTGATTGTTTTGGTCAATCTTATGTTAGGAGGAGTGAGGTATCTTATTTCTGATGGAAAACAATGATCCATTATTCAGCCTTGACTCTTCCCTTGCTGCAGCTAGTGTGAAAGCTTATATTGCTGTGGAGATACCATAAATTCAGAGCAAAAGCACATCTCTATTGAGGTAAGCCAATGAAAATTTGGAGTTCTTACTACATCATAACCTGAACTATTTTGAATGAATTAAGAAGCTAAAATAGAAGGACTAGCAGGAAAATTAAACCCCAGAAGAAGTAAAGGAAACTGAGTAGAAGAAAATCTAAATCTTCAAACTATCCCTAAGTCTTAGGAAGAAAGGAGTTGTGTGTGAAAGAAATTGTGGAAAGTGCTATGTCACGGTATAGCTCCGTCTATGTATTCCTTTCTCGCAGAACTGGGTTTGAAGGTTATTTCAGTTTCTTAACAAAATTTTACCTTATTTAAAAAATTATTAAATATTTTAGTTGCCCTGGGACCAGAAAGCTAAAGTTGAGGATTTTGAGTCCTAAAATTAGAAAACAGATTATGACTTTGAAAATTTTCAAATCTTTATCTTACAAAAGTTACAGTGACAATAAAATGGTAATTAAAAATTAAATAGCTGGTCCTGATTCTTAATTTTTTTTTAAGAAAATGCAACTTGTCTTTGGTCTTTTTATGTTTATGTGTTGTCTTTACCATTTTATTTTAGGGATCTGGGTCTATCTTACACGAATTTTCTATAAAGAGAGGCTTAAATTTTGTAACTGACATTACTCCCACCAAGTGAGCTTAAAAACCCATTTTTCGTGTTTAGCAAGACACCCCTGCATATAGCAATGAGAAAAGATTATTTGTCAGTGAATTTCAGGCATGTCTTTAAAAAAGTCTCACGCAGTGCCTTTCCCATGCCCTTATTGACTTTTAAATATTAAGTCATGCAACAATACTGTCTTTACTCCAAGGGTCAGGTGACAGAAAACAATAAACTGCCTAAAAGTAATACAGCACTGTTAAATAAAATCAAACAAGAAAATATAGCTTTAAAATTCAGGCTACCACTTTGTCCTTACTTTGGCTTGCTTATGGGAATTTATTGAAGAAGCTTTTTAAACTTCATCAAAAAAGCCTCATACCAGTTAATGGTAGTGTGAGGGAGAAGAGGTTTTGCTATGTTTAAATTCCATTAAAGCATTGTGGGTTTTCACTTCCTAAGTGGACCTTTTAACTTCCGAAGTAAATCCTTTGAGGTTTAAGCTTATTTGCTCTCAGCAATAATATGGCTTCTGTGACAAAAAAAAAAAAAAAAAGTAATACCATAGACATTTTTACAGCATGCACTTGTGAAATATCTTCCTATCGTGAATATATAGCTGAAAGGTATCTTCAAATTAAATTGTATGATATGATGTGTAAGTTTAAGTTTTTAATGAAATGGAATACAGCTATACTGAGTATTCAATCAATTACAATTTTAAAATTTTCACTTAAAGGAAGACACACAAAATAACAAGAAATTAAATAACTCATTACAGCAATATGATTACAACATGAGTAATTTCAAACCTCATGATATAATTCCCAATGTTTCTGCTAGAGTTTAATATAATATGGATCAATGTCTAGAGCCACATGCAAGAAAAGCATGTTTAGACTACATAGGGTCATTGATAAATACAAAGTAGATAAATTCATGATTATATGAGATAGAATGCATAAAATAATTTTATTTCATTTATGACAATTTTATTATGTATAATCAAAAATTACACAATCAATATTTTTCTTAAGGATTACATCCTTCTAATTCACTAATTTGACTCTTAAGCTTCTGGTTAGACATGGACCATTGATTGATCACTAACATGTATTTCCTCTTTTTATGAAAACTCACTAAAGTAGAAATTCAAAATATACAAAAATCTATAAAGTCAAAGACAACAAGAGAGAAAATAGCATAAAGAGAAGTATGGTTCCTCATTTAGCTGATTTATAAAAAAGTACCTGCGGGGGGCATACCTGACACAAAATAGAATTGTTTCCACAGCTCCTGGGAACATAAGTTATTGAAAAAGACATAGCTAAAATGGGGACCTGAAAACGAGATTGCATAAGAGGTTGTATTGTATTATATTGACTCCTCACTCACAGGTCCCTTTCTTACAACCAATCCATCTTTCAACACTAAAGTTTTATTGTCTAAGAAAACTCAGTACATGAACTACAAGCATAGAAGAGGACAGGGCCAGGCTTGGGACTATAAACAGCCTGAGTGAAAAGCAGAACTCAAGTCCCTTTCCCCATTCTGAGAATAAACGCGGCAATCCGGTATTTATTTGCACAGCAGGGAATTAAAAGACACCACTAAGGAGAGACAGAGTCATTGCAGCTCATCCCACAGTAAATGGCTTCAATCAACAAAGCCTTTACAGAGAGCTTCCAATCAGCTTCAAGTGTTTCATTTTTAATGTAATGGGACAGTAAAAGCTCACCCGATTGTTGCGGAAAGCCACCAACATGAAAAGTGAGCGACAAAAACTAACAAAAAGTGGAAAAATGAGAAAAGAAAGCCAACGAAGAAAGGAGAAATAAAGCAAAAGCAAAACAAGACTAATTGTCATATTAAGATATGAGAATATATTACATACTTTAAGTGGTCTGCTCTAAGACGAATAAAAGAAAAAAAAACAGGAAGTCATGAATAAAATAAAAACATTTAATTAATGAGTTGGATAGTAAAGTTGATAACATTTTCTGTTATGATCTCAGGTCAGAAAAATGCATCCTGCAAAGCAGTACACACAAGGTACAAAGAAGAAAAATAGAGTTGTGGTTCAATTCGCCCATTTTTCTCTTAGGAGACCTGGCACCTAATTTTGATATGCATTTGATTGTAATGCATATCAAAACCTAACTGACAGTAATGACACTTAAAGTAATCATTAATCATTAACTAAGATCAGATTTGCTAGTATTTTATTTATTAGACATTTGCATCTATATGCATTAGTGAAATAAGGTTAAAATTTCATTTTTATCAGATTTTGATATAAAGGTTTTTAAATGTTTTAAAAACATTTTTTAACAAAGTGTTTCTTATATTCTGGAAGATTTTGCACAGACTTGGAATGTCCACACAAACCTAAAATATCTGCTATAAAATCACCTGGGTTCAGAATTTTAAAAAGTTAATTATTTCACTATTTTTATTTTCTTATGATTATTATTTTGTCAAAACGATGTTTTGTTTTTAGAAAATTTTGGTAAGCGTATAATATTCTCTATATTTGAAAACTATACTTGTGTTTTTATCATCAGTCATAAGTGTTCCTAATTGTGTGGTGATTTAATTAAACTTGTAAAAGCTTTATATATTTTATATTTTGATTATATCTACTAAATAAATATTTTTTGGATTGATTTAGTTATTCTGTTGTTTCTTCTCTTTCTAGTTGATAACATTTTTCTTTAACTTGGCTATTTCTCCACTATTCTTTTTTTTGAATTTCTCATATCCTACTTTTTTTTTCAACTTCTTAACTTGATGTTTGATTAATTTAATTCATTATTTATATGTAAGCATTTCACTTTATTAACCTCAGAAGCCAATGTGGATACATCCTAAAGCATTTAAAAGTATTCCCACTTTCTGGTTGCTTTAGGATTTCCTAGTTGAGCAAATTGAGAAAACTGGAGACTTAAAAAGTACTGTTTGTAATGTCCTTAGAGATACTGTCTTGAATTCAGTACCATTGCTCTATTACAGTTTCTTTCAGGAATGATTATTAGGTTTCTGTAAATTTTCTTTTTATGTGTTGTTCCACATACATTTTCACAATAAGAACTTTTGTCCCATGTTGGTTGAATTTAGTTTGATTCTTGATTATTATTGCTTTGGCATTATGATTAGAAAGAACTCTCACAACCCAAAGTCTAAGAATACTTACTGACATTTGCTGATACAGTTGCTGATATTTCTATAGTTTCAGGTTTTTCATCCTTTGTAAATCTTTATTTATTTGGCTGTATGATAAGGTGGTATATCATAACCATTTTTTCTGTTTAAACAACTCACAATTGCCACAATTCTTTAGATTGGCAGATCATACCTCATGCATACAACTTATATGCATTATATATTAATATCATTACTAAGTAATTGAAATTGAAAATTGGTTGAATTCAAGATGTTTGAGGAAAGAGCATTGTACATTATTTTCTGTCTGAGATGCTTTTTCTTACAAGATGCATTTCTAAGGTCACAGTCTTAAAATAAGCTCTTTCTACTAGATTAAATATAACTTTTAATTGTAGTGGCATTCATACAATATTTCTAATCAGAACTCTATCTTAGGTTTATACAAATGTGCTTTAAACATGCGGCTTTAACCTCTACTGATTTCAAGGACCCTGTCATTATCCCATTTTCCAAGGTGAGGTGATTTCTAATTACTGCATATCCTGATGTTTAATTTCATGTGATAAGCTACAAACTAATAAATGAATGGTGCTGTTTATTTCCAAGGACATACTAATTTGAATAGAATGGCAGGAAAAAATAAACAGTTAAGAAATGACAAAGGTGAATTTCACAAATAAGATATATACTTAACTGGGATTTATCTATAATTTCCTGACAGCAAAAAATAAAACAAAAGCCTCTTTTGTCCTTTCAAAACTCATAAAAAATAAAATAGACTAAAATGAAAATGACAAACATTTTGCTGCTGGTTTACATACAGTGTATTTTTTTAAATCACAAAAGTGAACAAATTTATTCAAAATATGATCTAAAATATTTTAATTTAATTTATTCAAAATATAATTATAATTTTAAAATGAGAATTTAAAAATATTTAAATGAACCTGCAGAGGTAAACTGAAGCACATCTTTACTAATTTTCAAAATTATTTCTTCAATTTCCTCTGTTCTATTTTTTTTTAAAAAGATAAGATCTGCTGATGCTTAATGAATTTTAAATACATAGCTAGTTGTGGATCTGTGCATATTTATCAGCAGGATAATGAAGGGTTAACAAAACACCTCTCTACTTTGTGTTCTGTACATTTGTGAAGTGCAGGTGTGCCATTTCTGTTGAAGGAGTCAGAGGTGAGTTGCAGGCTGGCTAAAGAAATGTACATTACATTCAAAAATGGCTTTATATTCCCTGGCTTTTCACTATTTTGAGTGCAAAAAGTGGTTTTTGCTAACTCCATTTTGTGGCTTGTGGAAAACTGAAAAATCAATAGCTTCAGGTTGATGGAACCTAAATCCATTTGATTCCTTTCCACCACTGCCATTATGCAGACAGTCAAGTGTGATGTATTTAGTTCATGCAGTACTTATTACTCTCAAGCACAGCTTCTCATCAGGGAAAAATTAGACCAGATGAGAAGTAATCAAGAAATTCTGGAGAGGTTTCAAAGATCCTCCTTTTAACTGCTTCCTTTAAAAAAAAAAAAAAAAGTCTTTTGCTCTCTCAGTCTTTTGGAAGAAAGAAAAGTTAACATCTCTACCATAAAGCTCTAGAAAGTTCCATACAATTGCTTCATGTCACTATTTTCTTTTAATAAAAGTCACAACAATAGATAATACTAGATGAATAAATGCCAAATTAAGAAATTTTCCCCCTTACTAATGGTACCAGGGCCATCATTCTGGCAGAACTAATGCCAAAGCAAAAATAATCACAAATCAATCAGGAATCAGAACAAATAAACAAACTACTTAAACTGACTTGGGCATTTCATTTTTGCTGAACTGGCTATTTAATAGAAAAATAATGTTAAGTGGCTGTATAATAAAGAGGTTAAGAAGATTTGGCAATGGATTGCAGTGGTTCAAATCAGACTCCTATTAATTAGTAACTTTTTTATTAGTCTTAAACACATTATATCTTTCCTCTCTAATTATGAATTTTATCACATGTAAAGGGGAATTATAGCCGGGCGCGATGGCTCAAGCCTGTAATCCCAGCACTTTGGGAGGCCGAGACGGGCAGATCACGAGGTCAGGAGATCGAGACCATCCTGGCTAACACGGTGAAACCCCGTCTCTACTAAACAAATACAAAAAATTAGCCAGGCGAGGTGGCGGGCGCCTGTAGTCCCAGCTTACTCAGGAGGCTGAGGCGGGAGAATGGCGAGAACCTGGGAGGCGGAGCTTGCAGTGAGCTGAGATCCAGCCACTGCACTCCAGCCTGGGCGACAGAGCAAGACTCCATCTCAAAAAAAAAAAAAAAAAAGGGAATTATAGCAGAGTCAACCTCAACATTTTGGTGAGAGAATGAAATGGAATCAATATAAAACATTTAGCATGGTAAATATTCAATATGAATTAGTTGTTAATATTAATCTCTTACATAGCAATAATTATATTATTATATATCCTCTTTTCTATTTTAGCAATGTTTTGTGACATTCTCATTGAAATTTGGAGATATCTGACAAAATCTATACTATCCTGCAATAATGGAATTATTATAAAAAAATTATTGAATGATCATCTAGGCCAACATCCTATTTTAGTGTTTGAATCCCTGAAATGTGAGAGAGTGTAAGTGATTTTTCTGAAGTCAAACATCTACTCTTGGTGGAGATCCAAGATTAGGATTTGAGTGTTCTGATTTTTCAAAAGTATCTTCTTCAGTTTATTTTCACATCTGTGTATACAACCAAGACTTGTTTTTCAGACAGGAGTAGACAAGTTAAGTTCCAGATTACATATACTGGAATTTAAGATAAGAACTTGATCACTAGACTATGCATAAAGATAATTCTTTCTAGAAATAGTGTAAGTGCCTGACCACTTGGGATGAGTTAGTGTTTGGCAAAAATCATTGTCTCCTTGACCAATGGGGTGAGAGCCATGATGATAAGAAAAGCCAACTGCAACATACTGAAATCCCAAGCATACAAGATAGTCAAATAAAACAAGGTTGAATCTCAGGAAGAAATTAATCTACCATCATAAACCTTTAGGATGATGGAGATGTGGTCGCTAGCATTTCCATGATCAGTTCAACTGCGTTGGTTTTACACAAACTGGATAGTTTGTAACAAAAGATGGTGGATTACCATAATTTTAACCAAACATGAGCCCCAATCACTTTTGCAGTTCTAAATGAGGTACTTTTACCTAAAGATATCAAAGCAGACTTGAAAACTTAGTATGTTTCTATACATATAACGAATGTATTATTTTCACTATTAGTTGAGATGAAAAAAAAAGTGCCTTTTGTGACAAGAATAGCAGGCTAGCAATTATTTTATTTAAGGATGTATTAATTTTACTTTTGCCTATTCAAAGATAATATGATGTACCTCAATTATGTTGGCCTTCTGCAGAATATCTCACAGGCTCTATTTTGATTACGTCATGAAAATTGGATCTAGTGAGTAGGCAATGGTATGTATTTATTATGCCATGCTAGGACATATAAATGACTATGTGAAATGAACTGTACAAAGATTCAGAGACATGCCATATTAATGAAAGGTTTTAAGGGTTGCTCAGCTAGAATGGCTGGTACATAATGGGGCACTGGTGGAGTTTGTCCAGAATTTAGGAGATACACTGAATTGTCTCTTTGCACTTCTATGCCTGGTGACAGTGAGAGCAACAATTTTAATGACAATAGCCTAACAAGGGAAAGACAACAAAGAGCTTAATTTTGTGGGATGAAAGAAAAGTCAACCCACCATGGAAACAAGCTAGACCTGCTGACTTGCTGATCCAGGCTGAAAAAAATCTAGAATTTATGGGTGAAAAAGGAAAATGACAAATATAACAGTGGAGATTATAGTTTGTTTCAGTGACCACTGTATGTAGTCTGCTGTACTATATAAAAAAAGAAGCCAGCCATCAATTTGAAAATTCAATGCGATAAAAAACTAAAATGATGTAAGTGGTAGACAGTATCCGATGCCTCAGTTACCCCACCATACATCATCTTTGCCTCACATATAATTGTACTTCTGGTTTCATGGATAATTCTGTATGTGTTTTGAGATACCTGGTCCTAATAGCATCTTGTTGTCTGTGCCAAGTTTTCTCCTGAGCTGCAGACATAAATGGGTGTTACTTCATTATGCTTAATAGTAATCCCAAATCAAAGGGAAATTAATGCCCTTGAGAACAACGCTTAACTTTTAAAGTGGTGGTAGCAGCAGATGCATTTAACCTTAGGTGGACAATTCTAGAAGACATTCTGCACTCTCCTTTGCATCTCCCAACTGAAATGAAGCCTCATTTGCTCCTAACAATGTGTATTATTACAAAGTGACTAGATTTTCCTCCTTATCTCTTTCTTCCTTTCCTCCTTTTCCTCCTTTCTTCAGTTCTTCAAGTCTGGAACAAGGATATATATGCAAGCTGCATTTAGGAAATAATCTCAAGCAGCTTGCTTATAAATCTTTGTTCCACGCTCTACTTCAAGGGTTCCCCAGTCTAAGACATCTTTTGTAAGTAAATCTTGTTTTGTTTTATTAAATCCTGCTTGGCTATAAGAAATATAATTTGATAGAGCAATTATAAGACAACTTCAACTGATAAGTAAAATAATTTATTGCCATTTTATGATCCAGGATAGCTCCTATTATTTTTTCCACATAACTATTTTCCATAATCAATTTATATACATAAATAGGTGAAAGTTAGGCAAATTTATAAGATTCATTCTCTTTTTATGAATCACTTTTATACATTTTAAACCAAGTTTCTTTCTTCCTTTGGTAGCTAGTTCCACCTATACCACTATCTTCTTTAGTTTAAAAATTACTCTGTCTTTGAAATAAATAAATATATATATATATACACACATATATATTTGTAAACATCAGAAATAAGTTACAGAATAATAAAGAAAAGTCCACTGCTTACAATTATAGCTTAGGCGGTATGGGGAATTAGATTAGGGAACCTGGGTAGTTTTCTGTTTGAATAATATATTTGTAATGATATTAAATTTAGCCGGATTACACATATAAGATAATTGTTAAATTCATATACAAATTGACTTTAGTTACCTCTCATGGCGTATTGTTACTGGAAACATTCTTATTATATTGTGAATCTCTGTGGCATGTATTCATTAGCTTCTTTTATTACATTATAGAAAACCACAAATGCAATTTATATCAATTTGCTTTCCATACTTCTTAAAGAATTTGAATAAACACAAAAAAGTACTTCTGAGATCCTGTATTCTATGCTGTAATTGGGATATATGCCTATACAGCTCACTTGTTAAATTGTCTAACACTTTCAGGTAATTCAGTATAAAATTCAGTACAAAATTCTGCATGTAAGGCTACCATATCCTGCCAGATTTACAAATTCACATATTCTAGAAGCATTATTTTTGAATATATATTAACACACACACTTCTTATTTTCTTCTCCACAGTTTGGAATTTGGAGGATGAGCTGTGGAGAATAAAAAAAAAAAATGGTGGGAAGAAAACATTTACTTGTCTGTGTTTATTCTCTGCTGGGTCTTAGGCCGCAAAGACTACCTTTATAGTAGGTCCTCTTTTCTTCTTTTTTGTTCTTTCAAACAGAACTTGGAGAGGTTAGCCACTTTGTCCCAGTTTCTATTCTGGTGAAATCAAAATTCAAATCTTTCTGTCATTTTAAATTTTAATATTTTCATGACTATTTTTATCCTCTCTTGGTTGGACTACATTTGGTTTTTGCTTCAACAAATTACTTATTTCAGATTTGGGTACACAATGATTTGTTTGTGAATTGATATCTTAGATAATGTTCTGTTGCCTAATGTATTTCGTTCCCTTTTTTCACTCTCCAGTAAATACATTTATCATATTATGTTAATGAAAGATTGGCTTCTCTCTGTAACTCTTTCTAGGCTGTATGTACACCGAGAGAAAGAACATGATAAGTTGGATAGTAATGGTGTACATGAAAGACACATAATTATTAAAGATTATTAGTAAATGTGCAAAGTCCTATGTCCTTTATAGTATACATTATATATTTGTTTCTTTAATATGCTGCACAAATTTGCTAAAGATATTTATTTTACACCTGTACTTATGTATTTACCTCATAACAGTTACTTAACTTAGGTAAAATATTCAAAAATATAATTTCACTTTAAACACTGCAATGGCCAAGAAGTTGAAGAGATTCAAGAAAAAGGAATACATTGCGCATATTATGAGAGAAAATTTTGAATTAACAATTTGAAGAAAATAATATATTGAATATATATGATATGACTCTATAACTGTAAAATCAAATACTTTTAAAACCAGACTTGATTAACTATCACTCTACTTGGTTAATTGTTCTTGTCCAAAGACATGATTTTATATGGAACTGTATAGACTATTCTTTTCCAAAGGTGGGAATTACTGAAAGGCCAATAGACATCTAAAAGTGATCTTTTGCCTTTGATGCTTCTACATTGAAATTATATGTGCTATTATTAGCAAAGAGGAATTTGGCAAATTATGAGGCTCTTTCAACCCTTGATAATTAATTCCATCCATTTGCCAGATATTTCCATATTACCAAGAAGTTCTTCCAAAGGCCTAATATTAAATTGCTTCTATTGTTGTCTAGGACAATTTTTTCTTAACTATTCTCCAGTTTGTGACAGGTATTATGTTATTAATAGAATATAGCATTTGATTCTAATATTATTCCATATACTATCCACTGATTTACGAAGGAAACCACCAATACAATTCTATTAAAGTCCCTGTCACTTTGTTTGCTATTTAAATTGTTTCTACATTGAATCAAGTTCCTTTTATTAATTAAATATAAATTATATTCAATGGTAATTAAATATTTCAATTATTAATACTTAAATTTGAACTTTTTTCATCTTTTACTTGAGAAAATGACTTGTTTTATAAAATTCAAGTTTTAGCAATTATTTGTACACTGCTGTTAAATATATATTTTAAAAATACTAAATTGTTATTTCTATTTAATTTGAATTTTTGATTTAGTTAAAAACTCTGAGCAATGCTCATTTATTTTGCCATCCTTCCATTGAGCTAAGTTTTTTTTTTTTTTTTCCTTAAAAGATGGATCCTACAAGATAAGACATTTCTTTTTTTTTTTTTTTTTTTTTGAGATGGAGTCTCGCTTTGTCGCCCAGGCTGGAGTACAGTGGCCGGATCTCAGCTCACTGCAAGCTCCGCCTCCCAGATTCACGCCATTCTCCTGCCTCAGCCTCCCGAGTAGCTGGGACTACAGGCGTCCGCCACCTCGCCCGGCTCATTTTTTGTATTTGTTTAGTAGAGACGGGGTTTCACCGTGTTAGCCAGGATGGTCTTGATCTCCTGACCTCGTGATCTGCCCGTCTCGGCCTCCCAAAGTGCTGGGATTACAGGCTTGAGCCACCGTGCCAGGCCAAGATAAGACATTTCTTACATGGCCTAATCTAAAGTAAAAACTGCCAAATTATATATATCACTTTGAGATATTTTATGGGGTTGCTTGTTGCATTGCTAGATAATTAATGCCACTGTTTGATCATGTTAAGTTTATAAAACAAATTATTTAACATAGCTGTTGCCAAAGCTTTATCTATTTTTTTCAGTTCTTCCCTGAAGAAAACCTTATTAATTTAAGAATATGTGAATTCATTAATTTACTTGTTTGCACTTCTCTAGTTCGCATTAACTATATTTCTACTAAGGGCAGGAACCATCCCTTAATTCGTTAAGTAACGTCTGTATCTTATTCAACACAGGTTAGTGTGAACTCAAACCACAAAGTAAAGGGACTGTATAGTATTAATACAGAAGTAGGGAATATCCTCTCAATTTCTTATATATTCTAGCTTTTATAATCTACTGTTGCTTTATCCTTAATTTGCAAATACCCCTAAGTAAATCTCATCTGTAAATCTTATTTCTGGCCCACGTTCCTTTGTATAAAACATTGTGACTCACTGCTTTAAAAAACATCTCTATTTACTGTCTCTTCTAATTCCTCATATTATTCCTTCTATATGGCTAACCTAAGGGCACATTTTCCATTTGTATTAATTGGCCTCTTTTGTGACTGAGAATCCTGACCGCTCTTGCTCCTACAGCACTGTTCTACTCTCAGCTGTGCCTACTTCTCTAGGGAACCACTTTCAATCTTCATCATGGGCTGCTCTTCTATTTCCTTTCTAGTATTCTGGAAGCTTTTCTTGCTGTGGAGATATCATGCAATCCTCCCACGGTCTTAACATGATTTGGTCTGCCTTCTGCCCAGTTCTACAGGTCCTTCAAATTTAACATAATTTTTCCCTCACAACTGCTTCTCTTTGTTATTAATACTTTTGATAAATTGTACCACTTCACATTCAATGAGTCTCCAAGTCCAAATGACAGTCCCTGTGATGCTTGATTTTATGTGTCAACCTGGCTAGGCCATGGTACCAAAATATTTGGTCCAACACTATTCTAGATGTTTCTGTGAAGGTATTTTTTGGATAGCGTTAACATTTATATCAGTAGAATTTTAGTAAAGAGATTTACCTCCATAATGTGGATGGGCCTCATCTAATCAGCTGAAGACCTTAGAAAAAGACAGACCTATCCTGAAAAATACAGAATTCTGCCAAAAGTCTGCCTTCAGACTCTTAACTTCACCATAAACTCTCCCCTAAGTCTCAGCCTGCTTGTCTACACTGTAGATTTTGGACTTGTCAGTCTCCATAATTGAGTGAGCCAGTTTCTCAAAATCAAGAGAGAAAGGAGACAGATAGATAGATAGATAGATAGACAGATAGATAGATAGATAGATAGATGCTAGATAGATAGATGTTCTGTTGGCTTTGTTTCTCTGGAGAACCCTGATTAATATATTTCCTAGATGCCTCTGAACTATGTCCCTCCATTCTATATTGAGCTATTTTTTCCACATTAAATCATATCTCATTTGTTAATTGGAAAAAAATCCTATTATATGAACTTTAAATTTACCAATTAATAAATTTCAATCACAAAATAGTTTGATAAGTTGGTCATTATTGTTTCTATTTTACAGGTGTAGAAACTAAGGCAGAGTTAAGTAACTTAGCAAAGATGGCACAGTTAAAATTCAATGCAGGCAGATCTAGTTTCAGTGTTGGAGCTCTTACTCTGCTAGCATGTCGTTTTCACTGTTTATAGTTCCTCACTCATTTAACCAGAATAAAATAAGAATGTTTTTTGTGGTCTCTAACTTCTGTCAAAATTACTGAATTGATTCAAAAAAATACCTTTTTTACCAAAAATTATAATTTGTACTAAAGCTTTTACTAAAACCTCTAGACTGACAGGCTGCTAAGAAAGCCCATTTTTCACATTATTGGTGGCAATTCTTTATTTCTTTTTCTGTAGTTCAAAATCTGATACTAAAATGTGAACTGAACTTTCTAAAACATAAACTCCTAGCTAGGAAGCATCCAGATTCATTCAATAATATTTATTTTAAAAGAGTATTATTTTATGCAATACTTTTTCAATGTGATTTCAAGTCTAGTATTTCCAACGTTATGATATTTAAAAATATTCAACCTTTTCATGACAATATTGAATACATGGGAATATAAATGAGCAGCATATTTTTTGAGATGTACAATAAATTACATATACACAAATGTGTTAAGTATTTTCTGTTTGTAGTAGTGGTTAAAAGTTGTTATTCTTTTCATTTAACCTAAGATCTTGCAAGATCCTGAAGTATCTCCAAAAACTAGTGATGATTTCTAGATTACTTTGGTCCAGATGTATTGATAAAAGTTTTTTATATGAGTGAGTGTTAATCCTCTTTTTCAAATATTCTGAGTAAACAGATTGTTAATATCTAATGCTGCTGAATTATAAAAATGATAGAGATATTGTTAAGTGTGTTCAGCTCATTTTTTCTCCACTTTTCATTTATATATATTTGGAATAGAGGCAAATCTTACCTACAAATCTAGGTGAAATCCTGAATGAGTTTTTACTCCTCTTTTAAACTGTATTTGTATTTTGATTACAATTCCAAGTTAACCAATCTTTAGAAAGTTATGTGACTGTTACTTTTCTAACTTTGACCATTAGAAAGCATATTGCAAATATTCTAATTTTTTTCACAGATGTGAAAAATCCATATTTTTATGTTAAAAAAGATAAATTTGTCAGTCATAATAAAAACATGAAAAACTCTGTTATATTAAGATTAAGGTTTTAAAATCTCACACACATATGTTAATGCAGATAAAACATTTAAATATTCATATTGGCATTCTTAAATCTAGAAATTCCTAGACTTCAAGAATAAAAATGAAAATAATACTTCATAATTTCCAAGTAAACTTATTTTAAAGTATGAACAGATGCATGGAAATACCTTCTAGAAATTAGAAATGCCCATGCTAATTAAGAACCAGTTGAAGTTAAATAACTCTTTTCAAGTGGAAAAGTTTCTCTAGTGAACAGGTTAAAATTTACATATCCGTTAACAAAGATGATAATAGAATACTATCTTCTTCATCGCTGCTAAGCCCCAGGCATAAGGGAATAACACAACTTGATTGTAAATGAAGCTGCATTCTCTCAGATCTTATTAGTCTTTTGTAGCTAATGTATATCTTTAAAATGAAAATTATCACAGATCAAATATTAAAGACCTACACAACATTTTGCCTAAAGATAAATCACCTCAATATTTTACATATTCTCTAATATATGTGAGTAACTAAGTTAAATGCTGAATGGAATTTTTGATATGAATGCTTAACAGGCAGTTTGTGCAGATATTGTTCCTTTGGGAAGATAAACAATATACCTGGAGCAAAATTCAAACAAATAAATATCTTTTTTTGGTTACCTGATGCGAAGAGTCATTGAGTTACTTGTGGAACCAGGCTGTTGATGTGGGGAGAATACATGCAGACACTCATAAGAAAAATATTTATTATAGAAAAGAGGTTAAAAATGTTGGTTCTGAAACTTGACTGGGTTATCATTATGTCTCACTTAACTGGTATTTGAACTTGGAAAATTTCTTAAGTTCTGTGTACCTCCCTTTTTTTCTAAGAAGAAAAACACACACTATCATATAACACACATATACTACTATAAGTGTGTAGTAGTATACATTTTTATGAACAATGCCTAGCACATAGTAGATGACCCATAAATGTTAGTTATCTATATGATAGGAAATGAGATAAGTGAAGTTAATGTTCAAATATTGATGATTTGTAACTTTTTTCAGTTGCTGTTATTATTAGTTTCATATTTGTATCCTAAAACTTTCCCAATATTCTGAATGATATTTAAGAATTACAACATTGAGTTAATTTTTCCCAAAGAATGTTATAATATTTCTTGAAACAAATGCCCCAGGTTATATTTAGCTCATTATTTGGGTGGTATTCATTATTTCATGTTGTATTACTTGAATAGTACAGAAGGTTGGAGTTGGAAGGAAACTTAGAGGTCATCATTTAACAAAAGAAGAAATCTTAGATTCAGGTGAACATTATGAGCTTCAGAAAATCACCCAGCAGGGAAGTAAAAGATCTGACACTGGAATTCAGGTCTTTTGACATTCAAATCTGTTTTTCTTTTGCTTCCCTGTGCTGCTTCTCTGCTCTGAAATTGTAGTGCTTTTTAAATTTTTTTTAACGTGTGCATATTCTCATACATATGTATGTGTGTGTGTGTGTGTGTGTGTGTGTATACCTCAGAAATGAGAAATGCTATTATAATTTGTCAAGCTAATTTAAATTCAGGCAGTCTTTTCTTAGCTTTCTGATTCTAAATAATCCTTATACTATTGGATAAATGATTAGGCATTTTTCACATCTCAGGATATAAGACCAATATTGCTAAATCTTTAATCATGCCCAGAAGAAATACATCAAAGGAATCAACTATTGTAATGATGATGACTTCAATTAACTATTTTGTAATCCAATAATGCATTTCATTAGAGTATTCTAAGAACTTTCTGGCATCATTACCATAATCTTCAGTGTTCCTACTTGGTATGTATTTCAGGACCTAAACATAATAAATAGAAAGGCACAGTCCCTACCACTAGATAACTTGCATTTGTTAGTAGAACACACTGCAGCATAGTATGTGTTGACAAAAGAGATATTTGCATCCAAATTTTACTACTGTGGATTCATAACAGTTCAGTGTTGGTTATTTACCAGAGAAAAGACGAGAGAAAAACAAATGAGGAATTTTTTTTTTTTTTTTTTTTTTGGCTCTTGTAGCCAGACCATGGCTGTTGGTAAATATTAAGACTGCTGCAATCTTAAATTAAGGTGAAATATTCACTTATTTTACAGAATACATGTAAGTAAGATAACAGTAGTTATAGTAGTTATAGAATTATGGCTTTTAAATCTGTAGAGCTGAGACATGTATTAACAATAGTATAGGGAACTTGGCAATATTCTTACCACTCAAATTAATTCTCTTAAATGTAACCTCCATCTCATTTAACTCAGTATCTCTTTCTAAAAGATAATTTGTCATTTAAACACTTTGCCTTTGCTAGTCTACAACACGTGTTTTCTTTAGCAGTGACTGTATTTACTTAAAAGAGTATCCGTCAATGCCTGGTAAGCTGAGTGAGTAGATGGACATGTGCTCACATCTCATTATTTTACTATCTGGTGGTCTCCCTAACAGATTCTTTAACATGTGAAGAATCAACAAAAATACAACTACATCTGATCTTTGTCTTAGGCGAAAGGATCCGGCTTGTCTTACTCATTATAGGACAAAATATATATAATGTTCATGCTCATTTCCCATTTTTCCATACCATAAGATGAACTCCTATAATGGGAGAAAATAGAACTCATTCAAAAGTTATTGAAGGCAATGCTATGACCACCTGGTGACTAGAATCTCTTTACTCATTTCTATACAAATTGTGACTTGTCTATACACTTATAATGCATCATTCTTTTATATTTTCACAGTTCTGTCTGGAGAGTATTTTGTGTAAAGCATAGCTTTCTCTTAACCACGTAAATGTAAATCAAAATGACAATGGTGTATCCTTTAATTTTAACTAATTATTAGTTGATAGCTATGATTTTGTCCCATTTAACAGCTAGAGACAAAAACGTATACAGAGCTTAAATAACATGCTATTGATAAAACCTCACTTTGGTATACAAATATTTCTTACTTTCTTAATTGTTTTTTTTACCTTGATGTATCACTAATGGAAATGGTTCTGTTAAAATTGTCCACTGTTGGTCAATTTGTCAATTTCTTCCTCTCTTGCATATGTATTTATATGTATATGTGTGTATGAATATATATACATAAATATTATGTATTTTAAGGTAATTTTATTAGAAAATAATTGTTCAGAATTTTTTTTATTTTTGGTGGAATGAATCTTTAATCATTACATATATAGTGTTCATAATCACGTTTTCTTGATGTTATTCTATATAACATTAATACTGTCATATCACTTTTTTTATTGGTATTTTTCTGGTGTATATTTCTTTTTTTTTTTTTCTCGGTGTTACATTTTCCTTATTTTAGGAAGGTCTCGCAAACATCATACCTTAATTTCCAAAAGTCCAATTTGACAATGTCTTTCAAATGAAGAGTTTATCTGAGCTTCTTCATCCACTTAAATCTGCTTCTAGCACTTTTGTTTTCTATTTTTGCGCATTTTCGGTGCTTCCTTCTACTTCCCAGTCTTTAAGAAAAACTATTAGGTATTGTTTGTATATTTATTCCTTTCATTCCATTTCTTCACATTCCTTTAGAAGCTGTATATTTCTTTTCTTATAGAGGTTATAATTTGTAAGCTATACTTAATGTAACATATATATTTTAACATCCCTCCAAAAATATAAGGACTTTACAATGATTTAATTTATATCAATAACTTTGAAAATTCTGCCATTTTTATCCAGAGTTTTGTAAATTCCCCCTAATATTATGAGTATTATTATTTATAAAGACAGATTTGACTAGATTTTTCTCACTACTGGTATTATTTTTCCTATTCCCAAAGTATGTATTTTTAGAACTCTTTTAAATTTAGGTCTACTTTTATTTATTCTCGGTTTTTATTAAAGTTTTTTATTTTGGCCATATTCTTTTACATTTTTTTAAATTCATACAATTCTAGACTTCTGATATGTTAATCGCTCATATTTTAAATATCTCATAAACCCAGGTTAACTTTTTTTTTTTTTTTTTGAGCCTGAGTCTCGCTCTGTCGCCCAGGCTGGAGTGCAGTGGCCGGATCTCAGCTTACTGCAAGCTCCGCCTCCCGGGTTCACGCCATTCTCCTGCCTCAGCCTCCCGAGTAGCTGGGACTACAGGCGCCCGCCACCTCGCCTGGCTAGATTTTTGTGTTTTTTAGTAGAGACGGGGTTTCACCGTGTTAGCCAGGATGGTCTCGATCTCCTGACCTCGTGATCTGCCCCACACGGCCTGCCAAAGTGCTGGGATTACAGGCTTGAGCCACCGTGCCCAGGCGCGGTATATTAAGTACATATTGCATTTCTCGTGCCTGTGGTTTTAGATCTTTCACCCGTTTTTGAATAATTTTATTATTTCTCTAATATTGTTTCTCTTCTCTCAAGGCTCTTCTTCTAAAATATGGATTAATTACATGTATTTAGAATTTCCTACTCTTTTTTTTTTTTTCTTTTTCGGAGTCTCGCTCTGTCGTCCAGGCTATTTTTAACTTTCATTTTTAAAATTAATATACTAGTAGAAGTGTAATGATTGTTCTTTTTAAGGAGTTTTCCTTTTTCTCTATTTTTAAGATACTCTCTTAAAAATATTCATCAATAGATGAATGGAAAAAAGAAAGATGTGAGACATATGTTTGAGCACACATGTGTGTGTGTGTGTGTTTGTGTGAGTGCGCGTATGTGTGTGTGTGCATGAGAGAGAGAGAGAGAGAATATTATTCAGCCTTAAAAAGAAGGAAATCTTGCCATTTGGGACAATACAGATGAACCTGGAGGACATTATCCTAAATGAAACAAGTCAGATACAAAAAGGTAAATACTGCATGATCTCATCTATTTGTGGAATCTAAAATAGTCAAACTCATAAAAGTAGAGAGTAGAATGGTGGCACCAGAAACTAGCGAAAAAAGGAAATGAGTAGTTGTTGGTCAAAGAATACAAATTTTTTTTATGAAGATAAATACTTCTGAAGATCTAATGTACAGCAACAAAGACTATAGTTAACAATACTGCATGCACGGTGCACTTGAAATTTGCTAACAAGATAAATCATATCTTAACACACGCATGCAAAAGGAAAAAATGACAGCCATGTGAGCTGGTGGGTATGTTAATTAGCTTGATTATGGTGATTGTTTTATAATGTGTATATATATATAATCGAAATATCAAGCTGTACATCTTAAACCTATACCATTTTTCTTTGTCAATTATACTTCAATAATGCCAAATGATAATATTGCCTTAGATGTTGGTGTCTCCAATTTGATTTTGATTTATCTGCATGTGGGATTTTTAAATTCATCCTATTGGGTATATATTGCATTTCTCATGCCTGTGGCTTTACATCTTTCACCCGTTTTTGAATAATTTTATTATTTCTCTAATATTGTTTCTCTTCTCTCAAGGCTCTTCTTCTAAAATATGGATTAATTACACGTATTTAGAATTTCCTACTTTTTTTTTTTTTTTTTTTTCCGGAGTCTCTCTCTGTCGTCCAGGCTGGAGTGCAGTGGTGCGATCTGGGCTCATTGCAAGCTCCGCATCGCTAAACCTCTTTTTTATATCGTATTTATCTCTCTGAAGTTCATTTTTAAATTGGGTATCTCAGAATTGTCTTTCAATTGAGTTATTTCTTTTTAGTTATACCTACTGTGTGCTTACTCCATATTTTTAGTGTTTTTCAACTTATAGGTTTAACTTAAAATCTTCCATTAAAATGCCTATTGCTTATTTATGTAATATTCTTTTCTTTTCTTTAAATATCCACTCATAGGAATACATATATACACATTTCAGATAATTTTAATATCTGAATTACTGAGTAGTCTAAACCTGTTTTTTGTTGAATTAATTCTCATTCGTGACATTTGGTTTGAATATTAGCTAATTTTTTATATTGAGTCATATGATTGATCACAAATTCTGGAAACTGTGGAGGCTAAATTGAAGCTGTTTTTCACAGGAGATTTGCTCTTGCCTTTCTGTGATACCAAGTCCAATGAGGATTTCTGATATCTAGCTTCCCATATTGCTACCAGCAATACCCTTAGAGCAACCCTTGCTTTTCTGTTTGCTTACTGCTCACCAGTCTAGTTAAGATCACTTCTTATTGACAACTCCCCATGGAGTTGTCTCTTCGTTGCTGTGAGCCTAAAATTACAATGGCCACTTCCTGCACAACCTGCAACATGAGGATTCCTTACAGTATCTAGCCCCAAATGCTGTATTTTTTACTTTCACAATTTGCTTTTAATCAAGGATTTAATAGATGGAAGTTTTGAAATTTGTTTAAATTCATCTATATAATGTTAATTATTTCATATTTTAATTAGCAAATATGTATGTATATGTTTTCATAAAGTTATATGACCATTTCATTAAATAAGATATAATAGATGTATAGTGATAAAAACCACAGAATAATAGTTATTTCTTCACAGTCATAATATTTCCTAAAATTTAAGTTCTGAATCCATGATGTTAGAAAATTTCTTTTCTTTTACCCCCACTATACGCCTGATTAAAATTTACTATATTTGCTATTTTAATAAAATAAGGCACTACATTTCTAACAAATGCTTTGGAGAGTATTTATATAATAAGCAAGTCTTCTATCATATGCCCATTTGGTGGATGCAAGAAATTTTTTATTGGAGGTCATCAGCATTAGCCAAAAAAATCAATTCAAATCAAATCAAAGTGTAGCTGCTCACATTTCAAAGTTTTAATGTGATTAATATACTTACATTAGGTTTACTCTTAATATATAATTTAAATCTTTAAAGAGTGTCTAGATAAATTTTAATATACAATTTTTACTTATACTTTTATCAAAATTACATATGTTATGGAGCACTTTTATCAGAATTACATATATTAAGGAGCCTGAATATAATTTGCAATGATTCCTTAACATATAATATTGTATATGTTAATTTCCGTACCCTTAGGATTAAGTCTAATATGATGTTTTATAGTGTAGGGGATAGAATGTATTTAAAATCAAGTAGAAACCACATATTTTATCAGATAGCATTGATAGACCCCAACCAAGACTAAACACATTATTTTTATTAATAAACAAATGAATACATAATCAATTATATTCAAAGGCTTTTATATGAGAATACAACTGTCCCTCTATATTCTGTGGGTTTCGCATCTGTGAATTCAAAAATCACAGATTGAAAATATTCCAAAATAATTAAAAAATAAAAACAGCGCTCTGGTTGATTATGGCTGGCTAGAAGCAGCTAGTGAGTGTCTCCCTCACTGACAAGAATCAAAACAGTGAGTAAATATTAACACTTCAAGTAGATCATCTAAGAAAACATATGGAGTTTATCAGAGAAGCAACAGGAATCACAGAAAATAGGAGCATGAAGCCAAGCAGCCCTCTGAGTTCGGCCTGGCATGGAGCTGGGAGAAGAGTTGGGAGAATCTCCCCAATGCAGAAAAGGCATGAGTGAGTGACTTCTGGCGCTCCACACTCCTGCCATGGACCTTTGCAATCCTAGCTATGGAAGAACCCCCTGGATTTCCTGGCCCTTCAGAGTAACACAAGTCGCTGCCCGTATACTGTGCGGAGGCATTGCTTGAACCCATGTGGATTCCTGAAAGGTTTTGATTCCTGAGCAGCTGCTACCACCACACCAGGGAGGGAGCATGGACCCCAGGCACTTAGGTACACCACAAAGATGGATATTACAACTGCTGCCACAGGATGGAGAAATGCGCAGACTGTGGATCAGATGGCTGCCTGATTCCACTGCTCCCGCTAGACAGGGACTGCATTCCTGGGCATCATGTCCACAATACAGCTGCCCTGTCCCCACCTGAGAATTTTGGTTGCGGCCCAGCATTCTAAGAGCCTGGCCTTGAGAGGCTGGTGATCCTCCCTGGGTTTCACCACAGTTGCCACCACTGTCATGATTGCTGCCACCACTATTGCCATCACCAGATCAAGGAAGGCGCGGGGATACCTGGAACCTTTGCATATTCCAACAGTGAAATCTACCACTGCTTCTGTGGGAGGACAGTTTGAGTTTGCCGTGTCCTCCAAAGCTGCCAGGCTTCCCTGCTCCTACTGAAGGGGGACCTAACCTCCTGAGTGATAGGCTCACAGTGTGGTTGCCCTGCTCCTACCTGAACATTTTGGCTATGACCCCGTGCCCTTCTGACAACTCAGCCCCCAGAGGTCTACATTCTCTCCTGGGGCCCCCACTACCATCATTGCCACCACTGACAGGCCAGGGAGGGAGATACTGGGCACCTTCACATACCCCAATGAAGGTTACCATTGCTACTCCTCTTGGAGTAAGGCACCCGTGAGCCATGTACCTCACCAACGTCAACCTCCACTCCTCCCAATGAGCCAGGGGCTGCTTTCCCCAGTGACAGGACCACAACACAGCTGCCCTATTCCCACCTGACAATTTCAGCTGCAGCCCTTCTAAGAGCCCAGCCCCTACAGGCCTGTGATCTACTCTGAAACTCCCACACCCTGAGTGTTCTGCCACCACCTGAGCATTTCGTCTGCCCCTACCTGAGAGTTCTGCCAGTGATCTGAGGTCCAGCCTGGCTCTTCCTATTATCTCAGCCAGCAGCGGAACCCTGAGGACCTGAGGACAAGTTCCCTGACCTAGTCTCAGTATAGTCCCTTCAGGACTCCTGCACCCCATCCAAGGGGCCATCTAAAGGCCTAGGGATTGAGGGATTAACTAGCCCAGTCCACAACTGCTGACACTTGATCACTCCCCTTCTGATCTAAGTTCAGGCAAACAAAACCAGTTCTTGCCATCACAGCTAACAGACATCTGCATGTGCGGATAGGTAAAGCCATTCCCCCACTCAACAAGAAGCAGCAGATTCTCTCTTTAGAGAACAGGCAACCCACAGAGCTGTCTGTATTGAGGTGAGTGGAAAGGTTTTGCCCCAAGGCCACTGCTATGGAGAACAGTGGGATGGCAGTTTTCTGTGGCTCTAAGCTACCCTGTGGCCTGGAGATAGACAAAGTGTTTGTTGGAACTGACAGTCATGAGACTCAGAACGGAGGTGTGAGAGAGAAACAGATGGCGTTCTTGCCTGCCTAGGATGTGTGGTTGGTGCAGGGCTCTCCCTCCCTGCAGAGACTTTGGCACATTTCACCAGGAGCGCCACCAGCCTTATTTGTTAGGGCTTGTCCTGCACTCAACACCGGGGTATTTGTGAGTTGTCCAGTTCTGCCCAGCTTTGTCCCTCCACCTCAGTAAACAAGTATCAATTACCCATTTTCTTCGGCTGCAGCAAACTCTTACCTATAAATGCCACCTACTGGCCTGGAGGATGAATGGCATAACCCATAATGAAACCTGCTGACAGAGCACATAGGGCTATAAAAGCAAACTCAGAAGATCCTATCAAACATATGTTACAGTCACACATCAAAGGGGGTCAAATATGAGAAGTTTCAGCTTCTCCAGATGAGAAGGATGCAGCATAAGAACTCCGGCACCATAGATAAAGCCGTTAAGAGTTGTGACACAGAGGATCACACTAGAACCCTAGCAGTGGATTCTAACCAAAATGAAAATTCTGAAATGATGAAGACTCAAAACATGGATTGCAAAGAAGCTCAACGAGACCCAAGAAAATGTTGCAAACCAATGAAAACATATCAGAAAAACTATTCGTGGTATGAAAGAAGATGTAGATATCTTAAAACAAACAAACAAACAAAAAACAGAAAAATAAACAAAACTTCAGGAAATAACAAATTCACTGAAAGAATTTCAAGATAGAATTGAATATTTTAAAAATAAGATAGACTAAGCAGAAGAATGAATTTCAGAGGTTGAAGCCTCAGTCTTTCAAGTTAACCTGGTCAAACAAAAATAAAGAAAAAATGTTGAAGAACAAAGCCTTTGAGAAATATGGAATTATGTAAATCCTTTAAGTTATAGGCATTCCTGAGGGAGAAGAAGAAAAAGTAAAAAGTTTGGAAAACATATTTGAGTATATAAATTAGGAAAATTTTTCTGATCTTGCTGGAGATGTAGACAGCCAGATATAATAAGTTTAGAGAACCCTTGGTAGATAATAAGACAAAAATCACCAAAACATATGGTCATGAGACTAGGCAAGGTCAACATAAAGCAGCTAAAGAAAAGAGTGAAGTTACCTGTAATGAAATCCCATCAGACTAATGGCAAATTTCTCAACAGAAATCTTATAAGCCAGAAAAAATTGAGGGCCTATATTTAGCCATTTTAAAGAAAAAAAAAAATGTTGCCAACAATTTTATATCCTGCCAAACTAAAGTTTACCAATGAAGCAGAAAGGAAATCTCTTCTAGATAACCAAATGCCAAGGGAATTTATCACCACTAGGCTGGCACTATAAAAAATTCTCAAAGGAGTTCTAAACATGGAGACAAAAGGATGATACTTGCCATCATAAAAGTAGACACGTATAAAATGCTTCAGATCCTATAAAGCAATGACATGATTTAGATTACAAAGCAACTAGCTAACAATATTATGATAAGAATGAAACCTCACAGGTTAATAATAACCTTAAACTAAATGGCCTAAATGCCCCATTTAGAGGATGTATGTTGGCAAATTGTGAAAAAAAAAAAAGATAAAACCATTTGCTGTCTACAAGACACCCACCTGATGGAGAAATATGCCCACAGGCTCAGAGTAAAGGGCCGAAAAAGACATAGCCTGCAAATGGAAAAATAAAACAGACTTTAAATCAACAACAGTTAAAAAAATCATAGGAAAGGACATTATATAATGATAAAGGGTTCAATTCAGCAAGAAGATATAGCCATTCTAAATATATATTCATCCAACAACAGAGTACCTAAATTTATCAAACAAATGCAATAGAAATAAGAACGTAAATAGACAGTAATACAATAATAATGGGGACACTAACACCCCATCCTCCTGCGGCATTACACATAATTGAGGCAGAAAATCAGTAAATAAATTCTAGACTTAAAATGGACTTAAAGTGGACTCTAGACCAAATAGACTTAATAAACATTAACAGAGCATGCTATCTAACAACCACTATATATATAATATAATGGTTATACATAATATAGTGTTTATATAATATATATTACATATAATTTAGTGGTTTTTAATATATAATATGATATATTATATATTATAATTGCATGAACAGTTATCCAAAATAGATCATATACTTGGTCACAAATCATGTTTCACAAACCATGTTTCAATAAATTTTAAAAAATCAAAATCATGTCGAGTATCTTCTAAGACCACAGTGGGATAAAGTTAGAAATCAAAACCAAGTGGAACTCTCAAAACTACACAAATACCTGAAAACTAAACAACTTGCTCCTGAATTATCTTTGGGTATACAACAAAATCAAGTCTGAAATTAAAAAAAAAAAAAAAGTATTTTGAAACAAATGAAAATACAAATGATACATAAAAAAACAAAACAAAACAAAACAAAACAAAACTCTGTGTCACAGCAAAAGCATAGATAACAGGAGAGTTTATAGCATTAAATACCTACATAAAAAAGATAGGAAAGGCCGGGCGCGGTGGCTCAAGCCTGTAATCCCAGCACTTTGGGAGGCCGAGAGGGGCGGATCACGAGGTCAGGAGATCGAGACCATCCTGGCTAACACGGTGAAACCCCGTCTCTACTAAAAAATACAAAAAACTAGCCGGGCGACGTGGCGGGCTCCTGTAGTCCCAGCTACTTGGGAGGCTGAGGCAGGAGAATGGCGTAAATCCAGGAGGCGGGGCTTGCAGTGAGCTGAGATCCGGCCACTGCACTCCAGCCTGGGCGGCAGAGCGAGACTCCGTCTCAAAAAAAAAAAAAAAAAAAAAAAAGATAGGAAAATCTCAACTTACCTAACATTACACCTCAAGAAACTGGAAAATCAAGAACCAGCCCAAATCAAAGCTAGCAGAAAAAATAACAAAGAGCAGAACAAAATGAGATTGAGATTAAGAAAACACAAAAGATAAATAAAACTGATAGACCACAAGTTAGATTAACCAAAAAAGGGAGAAAATTCAAGGAAGCAAAATCAGAAATGATGAAAATGAATTCATAACTGATACCACAGAAATACAAAAGATCATCAGAGACTATTATGAGTACCTCTACATGCACACTCTAGAACACCTAGAGGAGATGAATAAATTTCTTAAACTATAAAACCTCCCAATACCAAACCAGGAGGAAACAGACTACTGAACAGACCAATAACAAGTAGTGAGACTTAATTGGTAATTAAAAAAAAAAAAAATCACCCAACAGCAACAACAACAAAAAGCCCAAGACCAGATGAATTCACAGCTGAATTCTTCAAGAACCATGCAGAAGAATCTGTACCAATCCAAAATATTGCATATAATTGAGAAGTAGGGCTTCCTCTCTAACTCATCATTCTGAAGAACCAGTATTATCCTGATAGCAAAATCATTGAATGGTTTTCTAGTGACTTTCAGAGTAAATATTTGTTCTTACTCATTTAACTTGAAATCTGGGAATAATTGAGGCAAAAGAAAATTAAAAAAAAAAACTCATATCAAAATGTCACATTTTTGTGTTGCAATCTCTCAGGCAGAAATTAGGTGTATACTGAAGCACTATATTATAGAAATAATAGTAAAGCATGTATAAAGTTATTGTATCTAAATGGCAAAAGGGACTTAACAAAACAGAAACATTCTCTTTTCAGTTAGAAGTATAACTGTAATGGTATAAAAATAGTTTTGTAATGTATCTTTTAAGGAGCATTGATATTCAATAAGAATGCATTTTGTTTGTTTAAAAGGGCATTAAAGCTATTTATGATCTAAACTTGCAATTGTAGAATTCTAGATTATAGCTAGAATTTATTGACCACCTACAATGTAATTTTCATATGTTTTATAATTTAACTCTTAAAAAATGCTTCAGAGAAATTCAGAGACATCAGTAAAACAGAAAAAATTCTGTTTTACTTATGAGACAAATGTAGTTCAAGGAATTTGAGTAACAGTCCCACTGTAACAGTAGATATTAGAACCAAGATCCAACTCAGGCCTTTTTTGTTCAAGACTCATTGTACAATGGAGAACTATCTTTCAATATTATTAATTGTCACTTTAAATAGAATTCATTAGCTATTTTAAGATTATTTTATTTACTGAATAATATTTAATTAAAAAGCATATTAGAAAATATTACTTCAGCTTTGTTAGATCTTTCTATTTTTTCTTTTTATAGAGATAATGATATGTGTGCAAGTTATTTTTTAAATAAAGTATAAATAGTATTCTTGTAAAGGATGATGTTTCACAAAGATAGAAGAGTGACAAAGCAGGTAATTCTGAATTCCTGTTGCTTCCTTGAAGACAGATTTATGATGAAGTGATGATAGTTTTCTTAATGCTTCAAAAGAAATTCATGTGAAAGATATCTGGGCATTTTTTGAACAGAGAATGCCAAAATCTGAAGTAGAAGAGAAATGTGAGCAATGTCCTTTGCTATTAGTGTATTAACCAAGTATATCAGAACTTTAAATATCTCATATTTATTTTAAGTGTCATTTCAAAAGGCATAATTCTACTATTTAAACAAAATAAAAATAATACAGTAGTCTCCCCCCAGGCTTAAAGATATGAAAAACTACCCTTTGTCTACCTTTCAGGCTCTTCTGACTTCCTTCTCATATTGTTCTATAGGGAGAATCATTTTCCATCTGCTTAGTTCCTAGGGATTGTTATGCTTCTTTTTAAGAGATGTAAGGTAACCCATCTTAGAGAAAATGAAAAACTGTATCTGCTGCAAAAACTTAAAGACACTGAATTTATGATGCTTGGGAGAAGACTCAAACTAAACAAATTTACATTTATTTGGAGCCAGTCTTTTTCTTTGAGAATTTATAACCCACCACTGCCAAATTCCAGAGAAAGTGAAAAATTATGTTCAATTTATATTTTATGCTTTAAAATTTTGATTAAGTAAAAAATTCATTTTATATTATTTGGTATAAACATGCAAATACATGTTTAAACACAGTTGGCTTAAATGCTATTTCCTAACGAAAAACTGGAGTCAAGTGATTGAGAAAAATAGAAGACACAGAAAAAAGCCATTTGATATAAAATTGCTATAAAATTATAACCAAAAATTTCTTTTAAACCATAAGCAAATTGCAATATTTCAAGTGAGACTTTTTCCATGATCTTATTATCACTACTACTAATAATAATTGTTAACATTTATGGTGTGCTTACCATGTCCATTCTCCTAAACGTTTTATACTAATTTTCTAATTTATTTCTCTATACTCAATTTATTTCATATACAGAAGAAATTGAAAATATTTTCATTTTATAGATAATAAAATTGAGAATTTGCAAATCTAAGTTTCTCACCAAGTTAGACTCAAAATTTGAACACAGTTGTACTACCACCAAAACCTGCATTGTGAACACGGTAGTGTACACCCAGCAAATGGTGCTGAGGCCAATATAGATATACACACATTTCAAGACAAATCCCATTTTATAATTTTTTCCTAACTGTTTCTACTGATTTGCATTTTTCAGTTATTATTTATGAACGCTGACCGGCCTCAGAATAAATAAATGTCTTTGCCTTCATTTGACATCTAATAGCCTCTTGGAATTTTCAATCAGAATTGGAGAAAAGCATAATTTCCCAAACTGCTTGTGAGAGTTTAAACATGTAGTCTAGAGAGGAAAAAAGAAACAATTTTCACTAGTTATATAAAATCTCAAACAGTGATATTTATTATTGATATGTTTAGGGCCACACTGGATATCACTATGCTGTAGCAACAGCAAAGAAATGCAGAGAGTAGTCATCAAAATGATGGAATAAAGCTAATTCTTTCTTTAGAAAAAAATATTTCAAGAGTATTTTATCCTCTGCCTCAAACTGCAGTATAGCCCTACACAATTCTGTTAACTAGAACATTCATAATTGTGTCCTGCAAATATTTTCTTTGGTGATTCAAATTAACACACTCTGACACTAAAGCCAAATATTATTCCTGATATGCATTGACTAACAGAAAACCACTCACAATTTTTGAATCATTGCATTTTGATTGTTTTCATGTGTTTTAGCAGGAAGATAAAGTAAGTTTTATCAAGGGCTGCTTATCATATATTTTAAATTGGAATGCTTATTGAAATCTCTTGACTAAAGCAAAACTGAAAATAAACACATGAAAATAAACTAGCATGTGACACTGCCTCACTAGATATATCTTTATTCTAAGGTACAGATTCCAATTATATGTTGTTTATATATTTTAGAAAAAGCAAAAGAACTCAGAACATTTACTGTTCATTTCATATATGTAGAGAGATGTTTAGTCTTGAAGGATTGTGTCAAAATTACACTTGCAGATTCAAAAATACAGAATACAGATTCTGCAAAATGAAGTTCACCTTAAGAACATATTCAAAATCTATTTCCATGAAGCCAGGTGCTGTCAGTGCAGATGGAATAACCTGACAGCTGGTGGTCATGATATCCTGGTATTCATGATGCTGGTGAAGTTGAATAGATGAACTGTACTTTGAATGGTAAGAGAATGATGTCTCAAGACATTGCATCTCATCCATCATTACTCATTAATTACCTCTGAAATTTTAACTAATTTTTAAATGCAAATAACTAATATAGTTTCTACATTGTTTTCTCACAAATGCTTTTATAATAGGTTTTAAGAGTACATATTTTTAAATGCAAAATTTATGGTCCATGCTCCTAGAAGTGCAGTTATACAGTTATTTACATATTTAAAGCAATCTGATTTCAGAAAACTATTGATGAATAACTTGCTTTATTACCTAAGTAAAATAACAGGTTTGAGGGGTACTCTTTTTTTGTATGTGATTTGCACCCATTTTTTTCTTTGCATTGTAAAACTAGATATGAACCTTTTGCTGTAAAGAGGTACATGAACATATTGGCTTCTACTCAAATTCCTTTGACTCTCTTTCTCTGTCTCTCTCCCTCTCTCTCTCTCTCCCCCCTCTCTCAGAAAGGGGGGGGGGAAGAGAGAGAGAGGGAGAGAGAGACAAAGGGACAATTTGTATGAATTGACTTGCATTCTCTCCCCTCTCTTTCTGAGAGAGAGAGAGAGAGAGAGAGAGAGAGAGAGAGAGAGAGAGAGAGAGAAAGGGACAGAGGCAAAGAAATTTGTATGAATGCAAGTCAATATTTGCACATACCATTTTAAGTGAACTATGTCTCTCTCTCTCTCTCTCTCTCTCTCTCTCTCTCTCTCTCTCGTGTGTGTGTGTGTGTGTGTGTGTGTGTGTAAAAGATGTAGGGAGAGAGAGAGAGAATACATTTTTCAGTGGCATTGCATTTATCAGTGGACTCAATAGAAAGGAACATTATGTATAACTTTGGAGACTACTAATGCTTTATGAAGTGAAAATTAATCTACTCTAATGTTTATTGACCAGAGTTCTCAACATTCTTCCTAAGCAGAGTCTTGTAAACTTCAACACTTTATATGTTTATTATTTAGTAACTGATGATGCAACTTCTGATAGGTCAATTATTCTTCATGCAAGCCCATTAAAACCCTTGCATTTAGAAACATCAGAGCTCTTATAACTTTCTATCATCATGTAAAAATTTTATCTAAATTTCTCAAATTCTTTATCACTTAACACCTTCATTTTTTTAGCAGGCTTTTAGAAGATACATACTATCAACTAAGTAAATATTAGAGTCAGACAAGGTATTAAGAGGCAAACCTATGCTCCAGGAATTTGTAGTCTAGTACACATATAGCATTGAATTTAGGATCAGACACAGTATAATTGCCATCTGTGCTCCAAAACTTACTTAGATATGTGACTTAGAGATGTTCTGAAGAAAAACTAGATAATATTTGTAAAATGCTTTTACACTCTAAAGCACAAGATAAATAGTAAACAAATAGGATTTTAAATGTAATATTCAATAATTTTATTCAAATATAGATATGCTACTAATGGAATGACCTTAAAAATTCTTATGTTTCTTATGAATTCTAAGACAAACATTCTAACCATTGATTTGTCTGTATATATTTTTTATTCAACTTAAAAAATTACAGAGGACAAATGAACAATAATATTTCTTACACCACTAATATTGTCCAGGTTGAATAATTTTGAATTTGTAAACATACTTGTTTACATATATTTGGCTTTGTAAAAAGACATCTCTTTACAAGTTAAAAGATTATACTAAAAAGAGAGGGTTGTTGCATATTTAAGGTTAAATTTCTTTTTTAAGTAAACTTAAAACCAAAAAAAAAAATGAAAAGAAATCAACAAATTTTCATAAAGTAATTCCACATATATAACCAGTACATAGATCAAGGAGAGCAATGTTAGCACTCCAAAGATCTTACACATCCCTTTAAGTCACTCTCTGACAAAGGTAATCACTGTCCTGATTTATTACATGATAGAATAATTCCACCCTGTTTAAACTATGTATAAATGGAATCATGCAGTATATTATCTTTGAACTCTGTGTTCTTTCACTTGACATTATGATTTTAGATTCAGTGATGTTGAACCTATCTAGCAGTAGTTTGTCCATTCTCATGATTGTGCAATATTTCATTACAAGGGTATAGTACAATTTGTTTATCCATTCTAATGTTGATGAACATTTGGTTTCTGGATTTTGATTCTTGTATATTATGCTGCTAAGAACATTCTTGTACCTGTTTTTGCTGGAAGTATGGCTGCATACCTGTTTAGAGCAAGATGCACTCTTTTGTGTTTTGCTTTTTTGTCTCAGTATTATGCTTGTGAGATCCACCCATGCTGCTGTTCATAGACATAATTCATTTGTTCCCTTTACCCTACAGTGTTGGAGCCCTGTATCTTGATATGTGTGTTTCCTTGCTGGTTTTCCTGTGGTTGCACATTTTTCTGATTTAGGTTGAATTTGCTTAGAATGATGTTTGCCCCAGAGAATAACTGTTAATAGCATACTCATTCTCTGCCTTTTTACTGTCATCTTGAAATAGCACTTTATCAGTTTAACACTTGGCAATCAATGCTTAGGGGCTCAGTACAATGAACTATTACTGTTATCATTTGAAAAGGTGAGAAAATATTCACCCTATACAAAGAGTTAAAACTGTTTCAGTATTTTCTAATTTAATAGCCACTGACTTTATAGTTATTTTACTTCATTTTATTTTCTCCTTAAACACTTTAATTTAAACAAAGTCAATGCTTAATACACTAAAACATTTACTTTTCCTTGCTTTTGTACCTCAGGGCATATATTACTTTCTCATGTATTTCTGAAGACATAAAAAGTATAGGGTAGGAAGAAACTTGCTTAGATTTGTTCAAAATGAAAGTAGATGTAAAATTGGAAAAAAAAAAGACTCAGCTACATTTGTCCTGTCGGGTGGCTCCGGGATTCTCGCCAGTAAATTGCACGCTGGATAGTTCTTCAGATATTATTAGTTTTATCTCGATTTTAAACAATCAGCCAGGTCACTTATACTTTATCTCACCTTGGTATGCATGTATGTATGTATGTATGTATGTATGTATTTATTTTTATTAATTTATTTTTGAGACGGAGTCTTGCTCTGTCGCCCAGGCTGGAGTGCAGTGGTGCGATCTCGGCTCACTGCAAGCTCCAGCCATTCTCCCGCCTCAGTCTCCCAAGTAGCTGGGACTACAGTCACCCACCACCATGCCCGGCTAATTTTTTGTATTTTTAGTAAAGACGGGATTTCCCCGTGTTAGCCAGGATGATCTTGATCTTCTGACCTCGTGATCCACCCGCCTTAACCTCCCAAAGTGCTGGGATTACAGATGTGAGCCACCGCGCCCGGTCTCACCTTGAGTATTTATTTACAGGTACTAGGTAAAGTTCTGTCTCTTCTTTGTTGCTTAAGGACACTTCTATTACTAAGAAAAATTCTACTACTGAAGTACTATGTCTGTTTTGCAACCATTTATTTATTTGCATTGTAAAACTAGATATGCACCTTTTGTTGTAAAGAGGTACATGAAAATACTAGCTTCCACTCAAATTCCTTTGACTCTCTTTCTCTGTCTCTCTCTCTCTCACACACACACACACACAGAGACAGAGAGAGAGAGAGAGAAAGGGACAGAATCAAAGAAATTTGTATTAATGGAAGTCAATATTTGCATGTACTGTTTTGCCTTTCTGTTTTTTTTTTTTGTTTGTTTTGTTTTTTTTTTTGCATTTGTATGGCTTTTCTGCTATTAATACGTAGTTTTAACATTCCTTAGAGATCTTTGGTAAAGATCTATTAGTAAAGAGCTAAAAGTGAGACTTTACTGAATAGTTTTTGTAGCATGGGATTCTCAAAAATACATACAAAGGCAGCTTACGTTACCCAGTGATATTTTAGAACAGGTTTTTTTTTTTTTTTAAAAAAACAAATTGTTATCTTTATTTTCCTCAAATTACTATTTTTTTTTTTTTTTTTAAGAAAAGAACTATTGAAGAGGTGGGCTGGACTATTTTAATTCTGGGAGACAAAATAACAAGAAGGACATCTGAGAATAATAAATTAGTATTTAACTGTTCTTTAGGATATTACATGAACTATCAAAGAAAAACTGTGCCAGTCAGAGTTAAACAACCAAAGAAGACTTTACTGAAGACTATTGTAATGTGAATAAAGACTGTGAGAGGTTTAATTTAATTCTGCTGAAACGAAAGATGGGAAGATATTTAAAGGATGGTTGAGCTAATGGAAAAGTACAGGAGGACATTAGGGATACTGGATGGTCAATATGAATAGGCTATCTGTGTTTGCTAATCAGAGCTTATCAAAGGTGGCTCTTACTCTCCCGTAAAGACTGAGAGATAGAAGTACTATCTTAAAATAAGTGGAGGACAAATTTACATTTACAAGTTTTCCAAAGTAAATGCTCTAAGGAAGATCAGGGGATTATAATGAGGAAGAAACCTGTGTAAAGTTTATTCAAGCCGAGAGGAACATTAAGGCCCTTTTGGTCAATACAAAGTATTCACATGATCATTTACAGGAGTATCTTTCTCTTTTTAATCCAATAACTTGCTTCTTGAAAACTAACCAACCAACAAATTTTGTATGTGCTTTTGCTATAAATATCAGAATTGATCTTTACTATGTATTGTTTTTAGGCAGAGTTATAAAAACAAATAGATATTTATTATGATAGATGTAGTAATAATATCCAAAGACATAGTTCCATAGTATTAATATAAAAATAAAAGTTAATAAGTGTAAATTTTTTCAAGAATCCAGTATTCAACCTTAATACCAACTGCTTGCTATAGTTTATATTTTTGAAATAAGTCCATTTATCTGGTTTTCTATAAAGCAGACCTGATAAGTTTAATTTTTTCTGACTATAAAGGAATCCCATAAGCAATGACTTCCTCTGGACCACAGAAAATTTGAAGTTGCTATTAATGTAAGTCAGTGTTCCTGTAAAATAACAATAATAAAAATATTTTAGCTTTTTTGTCTTATGTGCAACTAATATATTTATTCACTAAAACAATGCAATGTTGTAATCAGATGTCCTTCTTATTATTTTATCTCCCAGAATTAAAACGACGGAATTTTATAATCAGAGAAAAAAACATGAAAAAAATCTTAAAATTACCTTTTGCATGTTAATTACCCACTCTTTAGAAGTCTGTTGACACTTAGTGGTTTTGCACCGTCTTATATATATTACCACTTCCTGTTTTGCTCTTACTTATAGATTTCATGTCTCCTACATTTACCGTCCTACATACTTTCCCCATATATCTGTCAAACTGCTACTTTTAAAATTCACATTGTTACATAAAATAAATGATATGAAACACAAATTTCATTAAAATTTATATTTTCATGAAATGACTTCATACTTTGTATCACAAATACATGTAAAAGAAGTAAAGCAGTTTTAAAATCACTTTTCCAGAAGTATATTATTTCAAATATAAAAGTTTTCTTCATTGATAAGTCAAAATAAAATAAAGCCACATATTACTGATTTTTACATTAGTTTGCATACATGATAACTGTTACTGTACTTCTCATTATACAGTGTTTCAAACAATTTCTTTCTATAATTTAATGAAAAATAAATATATTTTGAAAATGAATGCATAAATATATATGAAACTCCTTTGGCTTTCACATGACTTTAATATAAGAGCTGGTTGTAGCTTTGGAACAAAACAAACAAAAAATAAGAGTAAGCTTCTTTGTGGAATTACTTTAAGGGTTTTGTTTTTGTCATTATAAATAACCTTCTGATTTCCATACATACATTTTATATAAACCTATTATAAACACAATGAACCACAGATTTTAAAACAGCTATCTATTATTTAACTTGTACTATTTTGCTCTAGCTTAGATTCTGATCTATCTCACTAAACCACAGAGTAATCATATGAACCAGCGTGAATGAGAGAAGGCTTAAACTTTTTTAAGTGCATAGACTCTGATAAATGAGTAGGTTCAATTTTAAGATCCATTCTATATGTTTTGTGGAATCTGGAAGAGAAAAAAGTAAGAAATAGGAGATTAAAATGTCATCAAAGGAGGAATAACTTGATAAACTGTAAAGAAAAAAATGTTCGGGCAAGTGGTAATAGCATAAATGAGACTATAATTTCTTGTCTTATTTATTACCATAATATTTTCTAGTTTTCTGCTCTCTGCTTCCCAAGAACCTGCAGAGACTGGTCAGTTGTTGGATAATAGCTCTGTTCTCTTCCTCTTTGGCCCTCTGCTAGACATTTCTCAAGCTGTCACTTTGAGACGTGTGACAAAGCTGTGGCCAAAGCAATGTCAGTTTAAGTGATAAATACCTCTTCCAAGCCTGATTCTTATGACAATAAAATTTCTCACATAATGTCTCAAATTATCTTGCCTTCCTCTCTTGCTGGCAAGATGCAAAGGATCTAGTGAATGATTCCAGTTTTCTAAAGAAGCCATATAAAAAAGAGAAGCCTTGATCTTTGAATGATCCTATGAAGTAGAGTCTCCCAAAGATCAACTGCCATTGAACTCCACTGCAAATATGAAATAAACTATGAGAAGTTGGAAAGTTGTTAAAATAGTAATTACTGTGATAATACTTAGCATGAATACCATGGATATATTTTGGTTGTTACTTGTCTATAATTGTCGTTTCACAGTGTTGAAATATGTTGAACATCACAATAGGACAAAGATTTCCATCTGTAAAAAGTATTACTTAAATGTTTCACCTACTCAGTGCACCAGAATCTTGACTAAAATGTGCTCAAAAAGAGATATATGAACCTTATTGGCCTCCAGTGAAACTTGGAGCATATTGTAAAAATTTTTAATCTGGGGATGTAATAGCTGATACAATAGAAATACCTATTTGAATAACAGAATTGAGATCATCACATGACATTACATGTATGTGTATATATGCGTTATACATTTATATAATTTAATGTATAGAAGTATACATATTTTATTTAACTCATACTAACTTTATTATATAATTATAGCAAAGTTTGTAAATTACATGTTATATACCTAATATGTAATTAGTTACAGAAAAAAATCACCGTTAAAAACTTGATATGAATGTTAAGTATTTCATTTGGAATAGATTTAGAGCTATCCTTTGCCAGTGTTGCAAAAAGAAAAGTCTTTGTTCTCTCTCAATTTGTCCTATTATATCGTTCAGTTATAAGAAGGTTCTCTTTTGTTAAATTTTAGTCCAGTGTGTGCTGGGATGTTGTCTTCTTATAAAAGACCTTCATAATTTTGGCAAAGTTGTTGAGTATTTTAAGCACATGCATTTTTTTGTGTGTATTAAGTTTTTCAATATTATATTAAAAAAAACAAAATAGAATTTAATACCACTTTCCTGATAAGAACTATGATGTGTCTGAGATTTTATTCTGGTAGAAAATGAAAGACTACTGGATCAGAAACAAAGGAGTTTATTGCTCACACCAATAACATTAGGCAGACATAGAATGGCAAAATGAAAACTATACAAGACCCAACTACCTCCAGGCTTCAGGACACTCATTTTAGATTTAAGGATACATATATGTTGAAAGTGAAGGGGTAGAAAAAAATACTCCCTGCAACTCGTAACCAAACATTGTAGGGTTGGCTATTCAGTACTTATATCAGAAAAAAAAAAAAAAAAAAACTTGAAGTAAAAAAATTATCACGAGACAAATCAGTACATTATGTAAAGATAAAATTGTCAATTCACTAGAAAGATATAACAATTGCAGATGTATATGCACTCAACATCAGAGCATCTACAAAGCAAACATGCACAGAATTGAAAGGGGGAATAAACAGCAATATAATAGAAGTTACTGACTTCTATTATATTACACTGTTGTAGCAAACTTTCATATCCCACTTACAATACTGGAAATAACATCAAGACAGAAGATCAATAAACAGAGAAGTTGAATAAAACTATAGACCAATGGACCTAATAGACCTATACAGAGCGTTTCATCCAAATAGCAGTAAAATACACATTCTTCTCAAACTCTTGAATATTTCATGAGAATAGGTCATATTTTAGCTCACAAAAATATCACAAAAAATTTAAGAAGACTGAAACTACTGACCATAATAAAGTAAAAATAGAATTGACTAACATAAGAAACACAGGAAAATTCACAAATAGGTGGAAATCAAACAACACACTCTTGGACAACCATGAATCAAAAAAGACATCAAAAGAAAAGTTGGAAAAAAAAACCTCAAGACAAATAAAAATAAAAAACACAATATTCCAGAACTTAAGGGAAGCAGCAAAAGCCACAGTAAAGAGAAAAAAGGTCTCAAATAAACAACCTAACTTTGTACCTCATAAAATAGGGAAAGAACAAATAAACCATAGTCAGCAGTAGAAATAAAATAACAAAGTTTAGAGCAAAAATAAACCAAGTAGAAAATAAAAAAATAAATGAATCTCAGAGTATGTTTTTTTGAAAAGATAAACATAACAAAAACCTTAGCCAGCTTTACTAAGGAAAAAGGAGAGAAGGCAGAAATATAATCAGATATGAAAGAAGAGATATTGTAACTGATACCAGTAATAAGAAAAATCATAAAAAGAGTATAATTATTCATAATTTTAATATATATTATATATAATATGAACAATATGATGTACATTAGACATATATTATTATTGACAATTATATGCTAACAAATTGGATAACCTAGAAGATATGGATAAACTCTAAGAAACATACAACCTACCAAAACCGAATCATGAAGAAATAGAAAATTTGAACAGATCAATAATGAATACAGAGATTGAATCAATAATCCAACATTTTCCAACAGTGAAAAGCCCAGGAGCAGGTGGCCTCACTGGAGAATTTAATTAAACCTTTAAAGAAGAGTTAACAAGCAATCCTTCTTAAAGACTCATAAAAAATGAAGAAAAGGGCACTTTTCCAAACTAATTGTATAGGTCGCAAGGTTTAGCATTACTACCAAAGACAGAAAAAAACTCTAGAACAGTAAAAAACAACAACAACAAAACAACAACAACAACAAAACACTACAGGCCAGCATTCTTGATTAACATAAATACAAAAATCTCGAAAAAATACAAGCAAACTGAGTTTAGCAGCACCTTAAAAAGATCATATACTGTAACCAAGTGGGTTTGATCTATGGGATGCAAAGATGATTCAACATATGCAAACCAATTCATGTGATACACCACATTCACAGAATGAAAGATCATGTGATCGGCCGGGCGCGGTGGCTCAAGCCTGTAATCCCAGCACTTTGGGAGGCCGAGACGGGCGGATCACGAGGTCAGGAGATCGAGACCATCCTGGCTAACACGGTGAAACCCCGTCTCTACTAAAAAATACAGAAAACTAGCCGGGCGAGGTGGCGGGCGCCTGTAGTCCCAGCTACTCGGGAGGCTGAGGCAGGAGAATGGCATAAACCCGGGAGGCGGAGCTTGCCGTGAGCTGAGATCCGGCCACTGCACTCCAGCCTGGGCGACAGAGCGAAACTCCGTCTCAAAAAAAAAAAAAAAAAAAAAAAAAAGAAAGATCATGTGATCATCTCGAAACATTGGAGAATATTAAACACTCTTTTGTAATAAAAACAAAACAAATACTCTCAACTTCTCAAAACACTAGGTACAGACATGCTGTCATAAAATGAAGTTTCAGTCAATAGGCTGCCTATAGGATAGTGGTCCCATAAGTTTATAATACCATATTTTTACTTCTTCTGTGTCTAAATATGTTTAGATATGTGAATACTTACTATGGTGTTATAATTGCACACAGTATTCAGTAGAGTAATAAGCTGTAAAGATTTGTAGCCTAGGGAAAGTAGACTATATCATATAACCCAGTTTTGTATTAGGCTATATTAACTAGGTTTGTGTAAGTTCATTCTATGATATTTACACAATGATGAATGCCTAAGGAGGTATTTGTCAGAACATATCCCTGTGGTTAAGTGACACATGACGGTATAGAAAGAATTTGCCTCAACATAGTGAAGGCCATATGTGACAAACTCACAGCTAACATCACACTTAATAACAAAAAGTTGAAAGCTTTTTTTAAGATCAGGAATAAGGTAGGCATGTCAACGTTCCTCGTTTCTACTCAACAAGGAAGTGTAACTTCTCCCCAGAGTAATTAGGCAGGAAAACAAATAAAAGACACCCAAACTGGAAAAGAAGAAGTAAAATTATCTCTGCAAATGACATGAGCTTATATATAGAAAATCCTAAAGGCTCCATTAAAAAAAAAAAAAAAAAACTGTTAGAACTAATAAACAAATTCAGTAAAGTGGTGGAATACAGAATCAACATTAAAAAATCAGTTGTATTTTTTCACACTAGCAATGAGATATCTCAAAAGAAGAATAGACAAATAATCTAATTTACAATAGGACAAAAAAAAAAAAAAAAAAAACTAAGGCTAAACTTCACCAAGAAGGTGAAAGATTTGTACCCTGAAAACTATAATACATCAATGCAAAGAATTAAATAAAACTTTAAAAGTAGATGAAATACATCCTATGCTCATGATTGGAAAACTTAATATTGTTAAAATTTTCATACTACTCAAAGCAATCTACAGATTTAATGCAACACTTATCAAACTCCCAATAGCATTTTTTACAGGAATGAAAAATTTTTCTAAAATTCATATGGACACGTAAAAGACCTGGAATAGCCAAAGCAATCTTGAACAAGGAGAACAAAGGTGGGACATCACCCTTCCTGACTTTAAAATCTATTATTACAAAACTATAACAATTAATATAGTATTGTACTGACATAAAACAGAGATATATACCTGTTTTATATATATGAAACACAATAGAAGTTGTGAAATAAATGCATACATATATGGTCAACTGATTTTTACCATGGGTGTCAAGAATACGAAATAAGCAAAACACAGTCTGCTCAACTAATAGTGTTGAGAAAGCTGTATATCTGCATGTTAAAGAATATAATTGAATCTTTATCTTAACCATTAACAAAAGTCAACTCAAAGTGTATTAAAAATTTAAATGTAAGACCAGAAATTAGAAAAATCATGGAAGAAAACAGAATAAAAGCTTTATGACTCTATACTTGGAAATGATTTATTGAATATGACAGCAAAAGTACAAGCAATACAGCAAAATTAGACATGTTGGACTATACAAAACTAAAAAGCTTTGTCATAGTGAAGAAAACAATCATCAGTGTAAAAAGGCAGTGTTAAGAATGAGAGAAAATATTTGCAAACCATATAGCAGATAAGGGATTAATATCCGAAATACGTAAGTCATTTCAAATCTCAATAGCAAAAAAACAAGTAAAACAATTAAAATGGACAAAAGAATTCAGTATTTATTTAAAGAAGACATACAAATTATTAGCAAGAATATAAAGAGGTGCTCAACACCTCAACATCACTAATAATCAGGAAAATGCAAATCAAAACCACAAGATATCAATTCACACCTGTAAGGATGTTACTATCAAAATAAAACCCTTAAGATAACAAGAGTCAGAGAGGATATGGAGAAATTGAAACCCTTGCACCACTGTTGGTGATTATTGAAACTAGTATGGAGGTTCCTCGAAAAATAAAAAATAGAAATATTATATGATCTAGCAATCTCATTTTGAGTTATGTACTCGAAAGAATTGAAATAAGGACCTCAAAGAGGTGTTTTCACTCCCATGTCCATTACAGGGTTATTTATAATAATGAAGATGTGGAAACAGCCCAAATGTCCATTAACAGATAAATGGATAAAGAAAACGTGGTATGCACATATGATGAACTATTATTCAGCCTTAGAAATGAAAAAAATCCTGCCACTTGCTACGTGGATGAACCCGAAAGGACATTATCTACATGAAACAAGCTGGATACAATACTGCATAATTCCACTGGCATGAGGTATAAAAAATATTCAAACTTATAGAAGCAGAAAGTAGAATGGTGGTTGTTAAGTGTTATGGGAGAGGAAAATAAGTTTTTCTCGATGGATATAGAGTTTCAGTTACATAAGATCATCAAGTATTAGAGAGCTACTCTAAAACATAGCACCTATAGTTAAAAATATTGTATTGTGCACTTAAAATTTTGTTAAGATGTTAAATCTCATTTTAAGTATTCTTACCACAAAAAACAAGAACACAGGAAAACTACTGGAGGTGATGGATATATCTATTACTGTGATTGTGGCGATGGTTTTATGGGTGAATGCGTGTGGCCAAACTCATCAAATTATATGTATTAAATGTATATAGTTTTATATCTTAATTACACTTTAAAAAGCTGTTAAAAATTCAAATTGTATGATTAAAAATACTCTGTGTGAATGTACCTGGACACATTTTTAAATTTTGATCTTTCCATTACATTGGCATGATACATTATATTAATATGATGTAGTAACAAAAGATTAAAGGTCTGAAATCACAGGCTAATGTTCCTACACACTATGTGTATGCCCTTGAGTGAATCAAACTCTTGGGTCTTCATCCCCCATATGTAGAAGAGATACACTGGGTTTTATAATTTAAAAAGTAATAGCAGTTTTAAAATTCTGCCATTTTATTTAGTCCAAATAAATGGATAGGGAGAGGAATGAAATATTAACTTTGGACATAGGTTATCAGAACTTTGGAAAACCAATGACTATGCTTTACTACACATGGCTACTAAACTTATTTTGTATAGAGTTATATAAAAATGACCGTAAACATTTGTAAATGATATTACATAAAGTATTGTAATAGCATGGAAATCATTTAAAATTATGAGTTCATGTCCATTGTAGGGACATGGATGAAGCTGGAGACCACCATTCTGAGCTAACTATCTCAAGGACAGAAAACCAAACACCGTATATTCTCACTCATAGGTGGAAACTGAACAATGAGAACACTTGGACACAGGGTGAGGAACATCACACACTGGGGCCTGTCAGGGGATGGGGGGTGGAGGGCTGAGGGAGGGATAGCATTAAGAGAAATATCTAATGTAAATGAAGAGTTAACAGGTGCAGCACACCAACATGGTACATGTATACATATTTAACAAACCTGCACATTGTGCACATGTACCCTAGAATTTAAAATATAATTTAAAAAAATTATTAGAAAAAAATTAGGGGGCTTATGTCATGTTTAGATTTGAGGCTTGTAAGGTATATCTTTGTCATGTACCATCAAAAATTCTATTGGACTGTTACATCGAATTCAGAAGTACCTTTTTTTCTTCTTTTCCAAAGAAAACAAGTCAGGTACAATGAAACAAGCAAAATGTAATGGAGAAAAACAATGTATTAAACATGCGGCAGTCTTCCCAGACGCATACGTTAACTTGTCTGGCCAAAGGTATTTGTCAATTCATTTAGCCCTAACCGTTTGTCTTGAAAACTCACAGCTGGTTACAAATCCAATCTTTTACAAAGCTACATACCTGCAGGCAGCTAAAAGAAATATTCAAGGGCAACTTCAACTTCAATGGGAAGTTAATCATTAAGTTAACTTTCTGATTTTCTTGCGCAATTGAGTCAATCATGTTGAAATTTTCCTCTTAACATTTTGCCCCTTTCCATGCCTAAAAGTGATTTGGGCCTAGAAGGAAAGTGAAAAAACAAAACAAACCATTATTGATATAACAACTGGCTACAGGAATAACTGCTCTGGAACCACAGAGCCTATTATTCCATTGTTGATGAGTCACTTTGCTCAATGAACATGAATGTTTTAGGTTTCTGATCTTACCAACATTTCAGATTTCAAAAACAAATATTTTACTTAGTTTCCTTAACTTTTTTGGCAATATAGTTGTCTGCATGCATTCAATATAACTGTTCTGTCTTCCTTCTCTTCCATTTAACTATGATCAATTATATTGCTAGTATATACCAAGTATTATATTTGAGAGTAAATTTGATTGAATCAAAAGTTATAACAACATTAAATAGTCACGGCTGCATTTTACATGTAAAGACAATGTTTAAAAAAATTAAAATTTCCATGAAACTGGACTGGCACCTAACTTAATCCAAAGGGAACTTGATCTTACTTTCTGGCAAGCTAAAAACTTCAGTGTATTCTGGAAACCTTCAGAAGACAAAAATTTACCAAACTCAACAGGTACCGCCAATGAAATAATAGAGGCTTTAAAAAGTCAAAAGTGCTATTATTGAAAGCTCCACATAGAAATTAATTATATGGCTATACTCTACTCAATTATTTGTGCATAAAGAGGCTTACATAGGTAGAACTCTTAGCTGTGTCTATATGAAGATTCAGATGAAAACATGAGACCGGCCTCCTTTTTAATCAAGTGCCTTTGATATTGTGTGTCTTGTAACAATGTGTAAGAACCATTAAGAAAAACTATAAATATTTTGAAAATCAAAAGATACTATGATGGCAGTTTTAAAAACCCCATCCAAGATTTTTTTGTTGTTATTTACTATTTGAAGATTACTAAACCACCTGAGTCCAGATTCCAAAACCTTATATACTCTCTTAACCTTCTCCTCCAAAACTAGTAAAAGTCTGTCAAGTTGTATTCTCTCTTATTAAAAAGTCTAATAAACAACTAATTTTGAACAATGGGTTTAACTCTAAGTAGCTTGTTATAGCCAGATGTTCTATCTGCTGAATCTTTCCTGATCCTGGTATGCTTTGGGACAACTGGTTGTATTTTTACTTTGGATTAAATTGCTGAGGAAAATTCTTGTTCCTGTAATGAATTCTTCACCATCCTTATCCTCTCATTTTGTCTACTTCCTCTCATACCACACTTGCTCTTTCCTATGCCATACAAAACAAGAACTCTTGCCACCTTCTCTCTGAGAACTTGGACTGGGTGGTGGACTGGAGAAATGTTACATTTAAACTCCTGTTATCCTGGGTAATTTTTCAACAGATCCTTACTGTGTTATTTGAAAATTCAATAACTGGCAGCAACTCCTTTCACCTAGATATGTGATGCTAGGCTCTCAATTTTTTTTGCTCTAATATTTATATGTTGAAAGCTTAATTCCCAAGGTAATGGTATTTGGAAATGAGGCCTTTTGGAGTCAGAGCACTCATGATTGGAATTTGTGTCCTTATAAAAGATCCCTGGGAGTTAGCCTATCTCTTTTGCCATGATAAGACCAAGTGAGAAGTTGCTATCTATGAGGAAGTGGGCCCTCCCAAGATACAGAATAATTTAATGTTGGTGCTTGATCTTGGACTTCCCAGCCTCCAGAACTATGAGAAATATATATTTATAGTTTATAAGCAACCCAGTTTATGAAACTTTGATATAGCAATCTGAATGGACTGACATGTGAGTAGATACGTCTTTACCTATATGTCACCTAAACATATCTCTTTCTTCCTTCAGGTCACATGGCCCTTTCAGTGAGGTCTTTGATAAGCATCCCAATTTAAGTCTTTGTTAAAAACAAAAACAAAAAAGCTCTCCATATTCTCTATCTTCATCCCTTCTGTTGCCTTTTTGTTCTTCATTCCACTTATTATCTATCACATAACATTTTTATATAGTTATGCTGTTCATTTTCTGTCTTTCCTAGCTAGACTATAATTCTCATGAGGGCAGTAATTTTTGTGTTTTATTTACTAAAACTATTGCACACAGTAACTTCTTAATAAATATTTCTTAAATGTTATTCAGCAAATACAATTAACTTTAAGGACGGAGTTAAATCCTACATTGTATATATTTTCTTAGTATTATTAAACAGAGATTTAAAGAAATTGAAGTTGAATAAAATTTTGAGATAATAATTAAGTTAGTCTGCTTTTCTTTCTTAATATAGACACATAAAATGTATCTATATTATAAAATCATAATAACAATTAATGGTGTAGAATTCCAATGCTTTCAATTGCAGAATCTGCCTTTTTTAGAAAAAAGGGTATTTTGAAATTTTATAATCACAGCTAAAACATTAAAAACAAATAGCTTACATCAAACACAGGAGTTGAAGAATACACATATTTATAAGCTAATTTCTTCCTGAAGGAAATTCAATTTTTCATAAGCTGCAAGAAATACTACAAAGTAAGAGAGTAGAACTGGAGTTGGGATAATGGCTAGGAGATGAAAAAAAAACTTGTTCCCTCAACCTACAATGGGTAACATATCAGTTTTATGGGAATCTGAGAATGATGGCCCTTGCCTTTTGTTTTCAGGCATTTAAAATCAAGAAGCATCACCTGGAGCAGGGTACTAGCGTGGCATAAGTCCTGGAATCAATATGGGGGAAGAAAACTTGCTGGATTATGCAATGCCCTAGAAAAAATGCCCTGGTTTTGTGAGCCATGAAATTGTATACAACATAACGATAAGGGATATTTACTTTTAATTCCCTAGGAACATTTTACTATGTATATACCATGATAATTAGATCTGTAGTTATGTGTCTATTTAATTATTTTGACACAAGAAGGCCAAATGGTTACACACTGAGCTAGGTCATTAGGTTAAGACACAGGCGTTGGAAACAGAAGAATGTTCGGGTTTAAAAGCCTCAGATATCTGGGATTTACTTGAGCACTGAAAAATCGTATTTACATTTCAAAATGTTAGGCTGAGAACCTAGGTTCCTTTTCATTAATCATAAAGAAGGACATTATTTTTTCTTTCTTTTGAAGGAAAGGAGATAGTTAGCTTCTTGTCTCCTTTATATAAACAGAGTAGACATATTGCTCTTTATCTATTATCGGCAGACTCGCCCAAGGCTGATATCCAGAACAGTATTTCTTAGGTTTCTTCTATGATTTTTATACTAGGAAGTCTTTCATTTTATTCTGTAGCACATCATGAATTAATTGTTGAACATAGTGAATAATAGAGGTCCATTTTCATTCTTCTGCACGTGGCTAGTCAACTATCCCAGCATCATTTATCGAATAAGAAATATTTTACCCATTGCTTATTCTGCTGAATTTTGTTGGAGATCAGACGGTTTTAGGAGTGTAGCTTTATATCTGGGTTCTCTACTCTGTTCCATTGGTCTATATTTCTATTTTTGTACCAGTACCATACTGTTTTAATTAATCTAGACTTGTACTGTAGTTTGAAGTCAGGTCATGTGATGCCTTCGGCTTTGTTCTTTCTGCTGAGAGTCATTTTGACAATTCAAGCTCTTTTTCATTTTCATATGAATTTTAGAATAGTTATTTCTAATTCTGTGAAAAATGATATTGATAGTTTGATAGGAATATCATTGAATCATCTATGATTTCTTTCAGCAGTGTTCTGTAGTTCTCTTTGTAAAGGTCTTTCTTTTTTTTTTTTTTCTTTTTTTTTTCCTTTTTTTTTTTTGAGACGGAGTCTCGCTCTGTCGCCCAGGCTGGAGTGCAGTGGCCGGATCTCAGCTCACTGCAAGCTCCGCCTCCTGGGTTTATGCCATTCTCCTGCCTCAGCCTCCCGAGTAGCTGGGACTACAGGCGCCAGCCACCTTGCCCGGCTAGATTTTTGTATTTTTTAGTAGAGACGGGGTTTCACCGTGTTAGCTAGGATGGTCTTGATCTCCTGATCTCGTGATCCGCCCATCTCGGCCTCCCAAAGTGCTGGGATTACAGGCTTGAGCCACCGCGCCCAACCGTAAATGTCTTTCAACACTTTGGTTAGATATATTTCTAGTTACTTTATTTTTCTGTGACTATTATAAATGGGGTTGTATTCTTGATTTGATTCTCAGCTTCAACAATATTGGTAAACAGAAATGCTATTGATTTTTGCAGATTTATTCTGTATTCTGAAACTTTACTGAAGTGGTTTATTAGGTCTAGGAGCCCTTTGGTTGAGTCTTTAGGATTTTCCATGTATAGGATCATATCACCAGCAAAGAGATATAATTTGACTTATTTTTCTATTTGAATGCCTTTTCTTTCTTTCTCTAATCAGAACAATCAAGCAAGAGTACTTAGGACTTTTAGTACTATATTGAATAGGAGTGGTGAAGGTAATTATCCTTGTCTTGTTCCTGATCTTAAGGGGAATACTTCCAGCTTTTGCCTACTCTTGTGTTGTTAACTATGGGTTTGTCATTGATGGGTCTTATTATTTTGAGGTATGTTCTTTCAGTGCCTAGTTTGTTGAAGGTTTTTTTTTTTTTTTTTTTATCACAGTGGAATGTTGAATTTTATCAAAAGTGTGTGTGTGTGTGTGTCCATGGAGATAATCATGTGGTTTTTGTTTCTAATTCTATTTATGTGGTGAATCACAGTTTTTGATTTGTGTATGTTAAACCAGTGTTGAATCCTAAGAATAAAGCCTACTTGATCATGGTAGATTAATTTATTGATGTGCTGCTGAATTTGGTTTGCTAATATTTTGTTGAGGATTTATGTGTTTATGTTCATCAGAGACTTGGCCTGTAGTTTTCTTTTTTATTGTATCTTTGCCAGGTTTGGTACCAGGATTGATGCTTCCTTTGTAGAATGAGTTAAGGAGGAGTTCTTCCTCCCTGATTTTTTGAAACTGTTTCAGTGAAGTTGGCACCAATTCTTTGCATGTCTGGTAGAACTCAGCTCTGAATCTGTCTGGTCCAGTGCTTTTTTTGGTTGGAGGCTTTTTATTACTAGTTCAATTTTAGAGCTCGATATTGGTGTATTCATGCTTTTGATTTCTTCCTGATTCAATCTTGGGAGATTGTATATTTCCAGGAATTTATCCATTTTCCCTAGATTCTAGTTTATATGCCTAGAGGTGTCCGTGGTAGTGACTGAGGCTCTTACGCGTGTCTGTGTGATCAGATGTAATGTCACATGTCATTTTTGTGATTTGTAATTGTGCTTATTTAGACTGTCTCTTTTTATTTATTAACACAGCTAGTACTCTATCAATATTTTTATTCTTTCAAATTACCAACTTCTTTTCATTGATCCTTTGTATGAATTTTTGTCTCTATTTATTTATTTCCTTTCTGATTTTAGTTATTGCCTTTCTTTTGCTAGCTTTGGATTTGGTTTGTTCTTCTTTTTCTAGTTCCTCTAGGTGCAATGTTAGATTGTTAATTTGGGATCTTCTAACTTCTTGAAATAGGCAGTTAGCACTATAAACTCTCCCCTTAACACTTTTTTTGCTGCTTTCCAGAGATTTTGGCATGTTGTGTTTCTGTTTTCTTTTATCTCAAATAATTTTGTGATTTCTGTTTTAATTTCATTATGTACCCAAAAGTCATTCGGGAACAAGTTGTTGAGTTTCCATGTAATTGTGTAGTTTTGAGAGATTGTCCTGGTATTGATTTCTCTTTTTATTTCACTTTGGCTCAAGAGTATAGTTAGTATGATTTTGATTTTTTAAAATTAATTGAGACTTGCTTTATGGGTGAGCATGTGGTCAATCTCTTTGAGCTTCCTTGCCATCTAGGTTCTGAATTCCATGTCTGTCATTTCAGTTGCCTCAATCTTATTGCGATGTATTACAGAGGAGCTAGTGGGAGCCTCTGAAGGTAAGAAATCATCCTGGGGTTTTGAATTGCTGAAGTTCTTACACTGATTTCTTTTCATCTGAGGGGACTGGTATTTATTTTCATTTCCTTTTTTAAAAATATTGCTGTCATTCGGATGGGGCTTTTTGTTTTTATAGTCTCTTTATGCCTTGAGGATTTGACTGTGGTATATGTTGTATATGGTCAATTGGATCATTCCTGGGTGTTTTCAGAGATCTAAGGCTCTATATGGTTCCTTATTTGAGGAATGTTTCCTGCATTGGGTTTCATACACATTGCATGCTGAAGGCATTTTTGTTTTGTGGTGTAATTCAGGTTGAGATACAAGATGACACTTAAGAGTAAAGGCTGGAAGATACCTCTTGCTCAGCTAAGCACCTGCTTCACCTGCTTTGTATTTTTTTTTTTTAAGTGTTAAACAGCAACAATACACGTGTAATAGTGCATGCTTCCCTAGAATGCATTCAAGACCAGGAGGTGGTCCTGGCATTCATTGATACTGAAGGCTTCTTAGCTTCCTCTGTCTTCAATTGAAATTAGAAAACAATATTGATATTTATTTCAAAAGCATTATATTTTATTTTATTTTATTTATTTGTTTATTTTTTTTGGAGACAGAATCTCGCTCTGTCGCCCAGGCTGGAGTGCAGTGGCCAGATCTCAGCTCACTGCAAGCTCCGCCTCCTGGGTTTATGCCATTCTCCTGCCTCAGCCTCCCGAGTATCTGGGACTACAGGCACCGGCCACCTGGCCCAGCTAGTTTTTTGTATTTTTTAGTAGAGACGGGGTTTCACCATGTTAGCCAGGATGGTCTCAATCTCCTGACCTTGTGATCCACCCGTCTCGGCCTCCCAAAGTGCTAGGATTACAGGCTTGAGCCACCGCGCCTGGCCCCATCATTATATTTTATAAAAAAAAAATTGAGGCTTTCATTTTCTATGCTTTGTATTTAGCATGCTATTTTATCTCTTCTAATCCTTAAAAAATCTGCAGATTTAGCATGTATGCATATATAAAAATCTTTTTCTTGGTTAAGTTTTATTCGACTTTTTTTTTTTTTAACCTGTTAGCTATATTTTATTCAGCAAATATCCACTGAGTGTCTACTAGGAGACATACTTTTCTAGGGATCTGGGAATACAGGAGAATACAAGGAAAAGTTTACATTATATTGGGAGGGAGACAGACAAAAAAACACAATTATATAATATTTTAGGAGGTATTATAATGAAAGGGGCAAATAAAATAGAGGGGCAAAGTGAATATGTACTGTATGGTGAGGCAATTTTAAATAGAAGAGTCACTGAGACAGCGATACCTGAGCAAAGTCTTGGAAGAGGTGAGGAAGTACACTGTGATGGCTCATTTTATATGTATCTTGAATCAGTCAAGAGATGCCCAGATAGCTGGTAAAACGTTATTTCTGTGTGTGTGTGTATGTGTGCACGCGCGCGTGTGTGAGAGTGTGTGTGCATGCACGTGCACGTACGTGTTCATCCATGTGGATGTTTCTAGAAAAGATTAACATTTGAATCTGTAGAGTGGCGAAGATCACCCTCACCAATATAAGTAGCCATAATCCAGTCAGTTGAGGGCCCAAATAAAAACGTGGAGAAAGTGTGAATTTGCTATCTTTTTTGCGCAGGAACATTCATCTTCTCCTGCCCTTGGATATCAGTATTCCTCTTTCTCAAGTCTTTAAAATTAGATTCGGACTTGCACTCTCTGCTCCCTGGTCCTCAAGCTTTTGAACTCAGCCAAAGTCACACTACAGACTTTCATGTTTATCCAACGTGCAGAAGGAAGACTGTTGAACTTCTTGGCCCTCATAACTGTGTAACTGTATGAGTCAATTCCCATAAGAAGTCTTCTCTTATAGGTATATCCTATTGGTTCTCTGAAGAAACCTAACTAATACATATACCTTTTCATGTATAAGACAAATGCTTTTCGGTAGAGACAAAAAGAAGAGCAAATGCCCCAGAACAAATTATGCCTTGTTGATTCCTGGAGCAGACAACATAGTGGGAGAAGAATAACCTTGGGGATGGGAGCGGTGTTGGGGATAAGGTCAAGGAGTTCAGGGTTAGGGAGGTACAGAACATATGGGACATAGTGAGCCATGTTATAGGTGGTTAGCTTTTAATTTGGGTAGTATGTGGGTAAATTATAGGTTTTAATACAGAAAAGTATCATAATCTTGTTTTTATTTTTTAAAAAAGCTTCTGGTCGCTAATTTGAGAACAGCTTGATTCCCAAAAAGCAGAAACAGGGGATCATTATTTTTTAATAGTATTACAACAATCTAGGTGAGAAAATATAATGGTTTAGACCAAAGTAGTAAAATGGCAGTGATAAGAAAGCCTGTATATGTTTTAAATGTCCAGTAAGTAGAATTTGATGCTGGAACAGATTGGCCTGTGAAATAAAAATTAGAGTAAAAGAATTAGACTTAGGAGACTGGAAAGGTGAAGTTAATTGTTGTTTCTCAAAGTCAATGAGTAAAACAAGAAACTACTTAAAGAATTATAAATATTCATACTTTGAGATCATTCATTTTTTTAGAAACACTAAAATGTTATTTTTTCAGTGAAGAAAACAGTAGGAGATTCAATGGAGTGAATTGTTGCTTCTCATCAAGGACTGAGATTCTTTTGGAAACATCAAGATCAGTTTGTGTCTGAACTATTTTGAGAAACATTTTCTTTACATAAATGTCACTATATAAGATTTCTTCAACATTTCTAATATTAAGTCATTTTACACTAAAAATAATGGTGTTTAAGATAATTCTGTCATACAGAATGGACTTTAGATTAAGATTATATAGCAATCTTTCAACATTAACTAATATTTAACTTTTTTGGCTTAACTTTTTTTCTGGGTCAAAATACCGCCACACAATTCAGTATTCTATCATGTAAGTAACCGGAATAAATTGAATTTTAGTTTCCAGTCTTATTTTATAAAAACCATCAATAATCATAGACTTTCACCAGAATTAGTTATATGTAATAAAATTAACTTGTTAGTGTATACCCATCTTGTTTTCTATAGATATTGAAATTTCAATGGTTATAGAAATGAAACACCAAAATAAAAAAAGTATAGAGAAGTCGTTAGCTGGGTATTTAGCTCCTAAATAGTTAATGCTTAGCTGTAAGGTAATTTAAAATAAAATGTGAAAAGTAATATTTACTATGTATTTACTGATCTTAGAAATAGAAATGATGGTAACTTATGCCATTGGAATAGACAATCTTATAGCCCAGTAACCTCCTTTATGAAATTACAAGTTTAAAGGAATTGCTTTTTAAATGATACTTTTCTGAGATAATTTCTAATTGTCCAATCTCAATTAATACTTAATTTTCAAGGCTAGCAAATTCATGACAAATTTATTTTTTGAACAAGGCATCACACCAAGTAATGAAGACAAAACTGATTTTTTTCAAGTGTATTAAGTGTAAGGAAATCCAAATAGCATAGTGATCACTGTACATTTGTATGTTAATGTTGTCAGGTAAACATCTTGAAAGACTGGGAATGATTAACGTGTTTGAGCATAAACCATAGAAAATGTTCAACATTTGATAGAGACAGAAACATTTAGGAAAATGCAAAAACATCTGCCAACGAAACTGTTTTCTAAACATTGAAAACTATAAGCAATTATCCAGAATTTTACCTGCATATATTCATAACTCTGACTTCGTGACAGCTTAACTGGTATTAAGCTTCCATTTTAGCACCAAGATTTTGGGATAATCACCATGTGCCTGTAATTTACACTGCTTCATCTTCCTTCTTTATACATGCAAAAAATATTTCAGCATTATATTTTTAAGAGGGTAATTAGATTGTAGTATAAAACTGATTTCATTTTTTAAAACTAGTGAAAAGAAATTTTGTCTTATTGTGCTTACCTAAAAGTTTGAGAACGTATTTTTTCTCATGTATCATTTCATTCTCTTACAAAATAATAAGACAATCACTTCTTAGAGTGTACATTTTAATTGCACATGTATGAAATAGTTAATAATATGTAGAATAATGTTATAGAAAAAGGATTTGTTGTCAGGTAAATTTGAAATTTAGGTCTTGGGAGAAGATACACCCTAACAGATGTGCTTAATATCCTATATCTGGCAGGGGTTATGTCTCTTAATATGACTTGTATGGTATTTTGTTTTAATATTGCAGAAATACATCTTTAATCTCTAAGTGAAATTATAAAAATGACACAATATCAAATACCTGTTATATCTATGAAGCTTTTTTATTAGTCTATATTTTATTCTGGAGATCTCAGAAAATCCATTCTTCAATTGCTTTCTATATCCCTGAAATAATTAGTTTTCTATTGTATGTTATATTTTGACACATTACAATTCTCAAAATTTAAAAGTATATTTAAAAACCTGTCATTTACTGCATAATTGCACTGACTGCAAATGCTATTTCTGCTGTCAAGACAATTGAATGAAACTTTTGAACAGCAATACAGTTTTTCAACTTCTATAAATATGGAGATAATTTATGGTACAGACAACGTTTAAACAACTGAATAAAGCACCAGCATCATGTTCATGATTATAATCATTGTTGAATAGGTTCTAATGATTTGTAGTGACAGATGCACTATCAGGACAGAAAGATATCAGTTTTATTGATAGGTATATAAAGATACTAATTGCCTGAAAAATGCTGAAACATGTTTTGAATCTAACTGTTAAATAGGAGACAAATTATACGGCTGTGTGTCATCTTAAAACATTTAATTATGTTTAAGTATTTCTCTCCAAACTTTAGATGATAAGCACTTTATACATGATTATGAGAACTAGACTGGACAAGCAAAATAACTAATGTTTCTCATAATGTCTATTTATTGAACTTTTTTTAACTTTGAGAAATTCAGCTAGTTGAAAATTGATGCTTAAGGAGGAATGAGAAATTTGTTGTCCATCCACTTCTCAATGTGTTGGTTATCCTCTTCTAGGGTACAATTAAATAACCAAAAAGCTATACATCTGAAGGATTTTAGCTTTGGGCATCCAAAAGAATTAAATGTAATGTAACTTTCACTGAGTTACACTTTATTAAAATAAAATTCACATTTTTTAAACACAAAGAGACAAGTGACAAGAAAATAGGAATACTATTCAACTTGAATCATGATTTCTTATGATTGATAAGAAATAGGAATACTATTCAACTTGAATCAATTGAATCATAATTTCAATGATTATTATATTTTCATTAAATAAATGTTTTCTAAAGATAAAAATACTCATATATATTTTATAATCCAAGTACAATATACTTATTTTGATATATATTAGGAAAACAGTTACATTTAGTAATCATATCTACTAATGTTTAATGTTTTCTTATTCTATGTGCTATCAAATTGTGTATTTTCAAAGAATTACCCTGAAAGTCAATATTACGAATTAATTGCATATTCAGCAGAAAGAAGACAGACTTTTAGTCTAATGAGTTAAAATTATTTTCATCATTAATTAGAAATCAACTATGGTTGTAAATCTTCTTTACTTTTTCAAGATTTTCCTTTGAACTAGTAATAATCTAAATGACAATATTTGTTCTCCAGTACTCATATATTTGACTTATTTGAAATTTTTTCTTCGGAATGCTCACAATCTTTATACTGAAAAATCATTCGGAAACATTGAGTTGACAAGACAACTCATAACCAGGGCAATTATGTAAACTATCTGCTTTACAAAGGTGCTATCCTAAAAATATTACCTTACTAATGAAACCTAAACCTTTCACAGGCCTTAAATAATAGATTTTGGTGGGAAAATGGTGAGAAGCAGAAAGGTAGTTTCCTAGTTGAATAATACATACTGATCAGAGGGAATAGAAAAAACAATTAAAAACAAAACAAAATATAATATTTTTAGGTGATCTTTGGAGGAAAACTTGCTGGCTGACGAAAGACAATTAACAATTGTCAAGCAAGTAGGAGGGAATGCTGGTTTTATTCATTTTCCTGTGTGAGAAAACAAGTTGATGGATTATGTGGGGAATCTTAAACATCTGAATTTATTTTCAAGGATTTCTTGCATTAGTAAAAGAAAAAAAATGCTGTTTTTGGAATGGATTGTAGAATACAGAGAAAAAAGACAGAAATTCCGCTCAATTATAGTTGCTAGGAGCTACATGTTCAATATCTGAGCCAAAATATCAACCATGAAAATGAACTAGAGTGGGTACATATTTTTTAAAAAATGCTTTAGAACTGATTTGCACTTAGGAATTATGCAATCTAATTTAAAATAATCTAACTCTCCACAATGTTATAAAGAGGTGGACATTCAATGTTGACAAAAACTTCCCTCTCGGCCGGGCGCGGTGGCTCAAGCCTGTAATCCCAGCACTTTGGGAGGTCGAGACGGGCGGATCACGAGGTCAGGAGATCGAGACCATCTTGGCTAACACGGTGAAACCCCGTCTCTACTAAAAATACAAAAACTAGCCGGGCGAGGTGGCGGGCGCCTGTAGTCCCAGCTACTCGGGAGGCTGAGGCAGGGGAATGGCGTAAACCCGGGAGGCGGAGCTTGCAGTGAGCTGAGATCCGCCACTGCGCTCCAGTCCGGGCGACAGAGCAAGACTCCGCCTCAAAAAAAAAAACAAACAAAAAAAAAAAACTTCCCTCTCTAAGAAAAAAAACAAAATAAAACATTGTGTTTCTTATTTACCTCTTCTCAATCTATCTCCTTTTCATTCTGCTTCATACTCTATTCCAAGTAATTCTTGTTTTTGTTTCTAAAAGCTCAACTCATTCTGTTCTTTAGCATCCTTAATTACACTGTCCTCATTATTTATTTTTAAAAGATAAAACAATACACTTTTGAATGTCTTTTTTTTTTTTTTTTTTTTTTTTTGAGACGAAGTCTTGCTGTGACCCTGGCTGGAGTGCAGTGGCACAATCTTGGCTCACTGCAACCTCTGCCTTCCTGGTTCAAGCGATTCTCCTGCCTCAGCCTCCAGAGTAGCTGGGACTACAGATGCGCGGCACCACACCCGGCTAATTTTTGTATTTTTAGTAGAGACGAGGTTTCACCATCTTGGTCAGGCTGGTCTCGAACTCCTGACCTCGTGATCCACCCACCTCAGCCTCCTAAACCGCTGGGATTATAGGCGTGAGCCACCACGCCTGGTACTTGTGTGGCTTTTATAATTCAAGTGTGATGTCTTTATTTTGTTATCTATTACAAAGAGAGTTATATTTAGTAATCATATCTACTAATTGTTAATGTTTTCTTATTTTATGTGTCATCAAATTGTGTATTACCTTGTGTATTGTTGATGTTGCTCTCATTTGATGCAATTTCTGGCATTTGGTTTATTTTTTCTTTTCATATTTTTTAAAGATACAAACCCTCTAATGAGCAACTCCATTTATACACGTATAGCCACATTACTATTAATAGGTATGTCTCCCTAATTTCTGATTAAATTATCAATGTCAACAGTTTATCTTTAATAATCACAATTTTTCTTAAACATTTTTAGGATGATTCTTTTTTTCTTTCTTTTTTCTTTTTCTTTACTTAGGCTTTCTACCAAAGCCTAATTCTATTCAATATTTCTCTTCCTGGCAATTATGATTTAAGGAATAAGTTGAATCCAGATAGATATTTTCTCTGATTCTTTTCTAGTTTACTGAGGGATTATATTATATATTAAGTCACAGGGCCTGATCTTATTAAAATGAAACTTCTTATCTTAGAATTCTGAAAATATTTGAAGCAGATATTATAGGGATGGGTCACTGTCCAGCCTCACCCAAACACCTGTACAGAGGTCTTTCCATCAATGCGTCTATGGGACCTTTGAATCAATGACTCATCCTGTTTCTTGGGTAGGGAAGCTCCTGTCCAAATCCTTGGCTTTTAGCAAAGGAGGTGACCACAGTTAAAGTTAAGTAAGATACTAATCAAAATCTAGTGGCTCAGGAGACTAATTTTCTGCAGGAAGAGCCATAGACAATGGGCAGACAGCTATTCAACATAGTCAATGAGAGCAGTGAACAAGGCTTCTCAGCATGGGCGTTTTAGAGCCCGCCGTCACTTGATTTTGGATAATCCTATGCAGCTGTTGGTTTGACTTCCACCCAGGTTAATTGGCTCTTTCCTGTGGCCATCTCTCGACATTCACTACTAACTTGCTTCTTGCCCCAACATATTCTTTCCTTATTCTTGGTTCAGCCGACCTTATATATGTCTTTAGAGTGAAGAGCAGAATTTTATCTTCTTATTGACACTATTATTGTGTTTATAGTATGAAATTGTTGATTCTCTTCCCTTGGTATATTCCATTTTGATTTTCAAAAGTCTAGTTAGGAAGCAAAAACAAAACAAAATAATGTAATATAAACATTGTATACACTACATTTTGTATAACACTCTCTGTTTTCTTCAAGGCCCTGCAGATTACTCTAAATGACAAGCAAGAGGGCATTTATTTTTAATCTGTTTTACAATGACAACTCCAAGCCATGACAGTTTCTGTTTCATGGCTCACTGTTACTCTCCACAACATTACTTTTATTTTCATACTATTTTCACAAACATGCAGGCAATTTTCTAACATTTTAGCCAATCCTGTCCTAGAATTCTTCTTTAGGATATTATCCTCTACTTCATCTCTGTATCTCACTTCCACAGTCATATTTACAATGTTATTAAAACAAATAACTGAAATATGTCCATAGTTTCATACATCTGACCTTCAACTACTACATCTTACTCTTCCTCAGCTCATTTCCTCTTGTACCATGATCTCGACAATCCTTCAACCTCATGGAGGCCTGAAATTCATTGTTTCTACTGCCTTTTGAATATCAATACTATTGATATTCAAGCATCAGGGACACCATACAACTGGTGTCCCTGATGCTTTCCTTACCTATGTTTAATGATTATAATCACTCTTTGTATATTCCTTCAGTACCATTGTTTTTCTCCTTGCTTTTGTAAACACTTGCAAAAACATGGCCCTGGCTAGATTGATCTCTCTGCCTACTTCACATCTGTATCAATGCAACTGACTATGGCTAGAATAAGAAAAAAAAAATACAACCACATATGACGATCTCATTTTAAATTCATGATTAAAAACCTCAAGTGAGCCATTAATGCTGTAGCCAATCATACTCCAATTCTCCAGTCTATTTACTCTCCGTCTCTTCTACATGCTGATTTTGTAATTTCCCCTTTTTATTTATTTTATTATTTTATTTTTTTATTTTTTTTGAGATGGAGTCTCGCTTTGTCGCACAGGCTGGAGTGTGGTGGCCGGATCTCAGCTCACTGCAAGCTCCGCCGCCCAGGTTTACGCCATTCTCCTGCCTCAGCCTCCCAAGTAGCTGGGACTACAGGCACCCACCACCTTGCCCGGCTAGTTTTTTGTACTTTTTAGTAGAGACGGGGTTTCACCGTATTAGCCAGGATGGTCTCGATCTCCTGACCTCGTGATCTGCCCGTCTCGGCCTCCCAAAGTGCTGGGATTACAGGCTTGAGCCACCGCGCCCGGCCAATTTCCCCTTTTTAAAGACCTTGAAGACTTGCTTTCCCATCCACAAATTTTAGCGAATGGCCACATTTCCTGCATTTCTGACCAAACTAAAGGAGCTAGAAGGGGATTTTCAGGCTCTTCTAACCAATGTCTGCACTCACAGTTTTTTTTTTGTTCTTTTTTGTTTGTTTGTTTGTTTTGTTTTGTTTTGTTTTAGATAGAATCTTACTGTGTCACCCAGGCTGGAGTGCAGTGATGTAATCCTGGCTTGCTGTAGCCTCAAATTTCTGGGCTCAAGTAATCCTTCTGCCTCAGCTTCCCAAGTAGCTAGAACTACAGGCACAAGCCACCATACCAGGCTAATTTTTAAAAAAAATATGTTGGAGTGACAAAGGCTCGCTATGTTGCCCAAGCTAGTCTTCAACTCCTGGGCTCAAGCGATCCTTTTACCTTGGCCTTCAAAAGTGCTGGGATTACAGGCATGAGCCATGTGCCAGATCATATACTGTCATTTTTTTTTTTAATAACACATGTAAACTCTCTATACTTCCTTCAGAAGTCATTTTCTCCATTTGTGCGTCAAATTTTATCTCCTCTTTTCTGCTTAAGGCATTATTTCAGGACTCCACGCTTTTTCTATTATGATTTTTACCTCTCTGGTAGATTGTGCCCACCAAAATTCTCGGTTCTGACCTTACTTGAACTTGTAAGAACAGTTAGTAGAGCTATTAATTCTCCTTGTATTATTTTTTTATCCAACTTGTTTCTAGAATGTATCCTTTTCTTTATTTTTTCCCACCTCTTGCCTTATATCACTGGTTGCTCCTTCTTGGTTCTTATTAATTCTTCCTATTCTTCCTTCCCAACCACTTATTTTGGACTGTGCAGAGCATCACTTTCTTTCCACTTCTTTCAACATTCACTGTCTTAGTGACCTTATCAAGCCCCATGACTTCAAACCCCCTGTCCGTATGAACAGCTTTCAAATTTATTGCTCCATATTGTTAACGTGCTAATCTGCTTCTCCACTTGGGTATAAAAGTATAAATATCTTAACCACAAAATATTCAAAACTAAATTTCTGATCTCCCAAAAGCCTAGACTATTTTCAAGTCCATACTTTCATTTGGTCAGAGCAACAACTTTGGAATCATCTTGAATCAGACTTGCATCATTTTTTTTTTTTCTTTTCCCTCACAGCTTTTACCCAATATGGCAGCCATTCCCATTGGCTTTATTTCATCAATACATCCAAAATAAAAGTACTCGTCATCAATTTTACAGCTACAACATTGGACCAAACCATGATCATTTCTTATGTAGCTCACTAAAATAGTCTCCTCGCTACAGTCTACTCTCAAATCAGAAGATGTGATTCTTTTATAAATGAAAGTTGGATCATATCCCTTATCTCCTGAAAATCCTACAGTGTTTCTACTCCCTGTGTCAGCATAAAAACCAAGGTGTATTCAATGACTTATGAGGTTCTAGATGATATATATTTGTCTCTACTCTCCACTTGTTTTCTGACTTTATCTCCTCCTTGCTTATTTTGCTTTAGCCACATGTCCTGCTCGATTTTTGAACAAGCTAACGTACTTCTTTCAAGATCTTTCTCCTAGTTGTTCCTTCTGCCTGTATTTGTTGGCTCGTGACTGCTTTCTCCATCTTAAAGCCCAGCAGCATAGTATCTTTAAATTTGAATCTCTCTCTCTTTTCCCTTCCCTCTCTCTCCCTCCCACCTCTACTTCTGTGATGTTTGTTTCCTTGACTCTGACCCTAAACCCTTCCTTTTTTATGGACCCTTGTGATTGGACTCACTTGGATAATCTAGAATGATTCTCCCTTTTCAATATCATTAACTACTTATCTAAAATACTTATAGATTCTAGTGATTAGGATGTGGATCTCTTTGGGGTAGGGCACAACTCTTTCTATAATAATCACTCAGCTTTGTTATTAGTCCAGGGCTTATAAATAAGATGATAAAGAGAATAGCCTTGTTGGGGTGATTATGGATCTCTCAAGTGTCTGAATGTACAAAGCAAGACACTGACCACCATTTGTTCTGGAATACTACATTTGTGCTAATTTGTTACAGCAACAATAGGAAACTAACACAGATATATTCACAAGGCAGGAAATACTGTCCACCAGATTGTTGAGAGTTCTTTCTGTGTATGCTGTCTATACTGAATACCTGGCTAAATATGCCAATTTAAAAATGAAGACACACTACTAAAAGGGCATTTTTCTAACCTTGTCATCTAAATCAAGCTCAATAGATACCAATTTATTTTAGCTCATGTCACAGGCCAATGTGAGTTAAAAACTGAGGTTTCTGCTCCAGAGATCCAGGATGACCAATTTAGTGACATCCATTATTTTCACATGTGGTCAGTCTCAAAAATAAGAAAGAGTTGCATATGATGCAGAGGATATTTTATGCAGAGTGTGGAAATGGTGTACATAATTTCTGCTCACACTGCATTACCCAGAATATGGTCACAAAACCCCACCTGTCTGTTAGATGGTTACCTGCAACATATTATTTGTATTTTTATTTTACAGAGGAATATGTGCTGAGAAATACATAACTTATTCTAAGAAAAATAAATAACTTTTCTAAATGTACACTTTATTTAGGGCACCAATTTCTATCCAGATAATATAGAATAAGAGTTGCAAAGGCCTAGTTTGGAAATACTTTCTTTTGTGTTTTATAAGGTAATAACAATTTTAAATATAGTCTACTATATATACTATATACTACAATAGAGTTTATTATATTATATACACTACTAGAATCCAAAATTGTACTAGACTCTTTTGGTAATTTTGTACACCTACTTTGTCAGTCCATGTTTTTGGTCTGAAGAGATCGGTAATGTTATACTGCCCAGGCCTTTTTTGTTTCATCCCTCTTTTAAGCTTGTAAGCAGTGGATCTCAATCGGTATCAGTTATATTCTCTCCCCACGCTTTGTGGGTTGATACTGAGTCCAATAACTGATTATTTTTAACAGCAGAGAACTTCCCAAGTACTTACTGAAGTTTATGCATTCAAATTTACTTATTTGAAAATACAGCATGCTGATGTAAAAGGAAATTCCCATTATTTGCATAATATGTGTAAGCATATTTTTTTCCAAGACAAAATGAATCAACTCAAAACAAAACAATTTCTAAAAGTGACTAACTAAATAGGTAAATACATGCTTTAACAGTTAAATATTCTTAGAAACATATGCAACTCACAAGACCAAAATAAACTATAATTCAGTTATGAGAGGCAGATAATTTTAATTTAGGTGAAAGAAACATCTACTTTCTCTTACAAATTTGAGGGGCTAAAAATGAGAAAGACACTTAAAGGGCACACTGTTATCTGTCCTGATATCCATGTCTGGGTGGAGTATCCTTTCTATGTGGCTTCATAACACCAAGAATTTCTCTTATCTTAACATTTATTATGCGTGATTATAATTTTGTGTTTACTTCTATGTATCCTCCAATTATCTGGTAAACTTCAGCAGGACAGGAATCATGAACCTCCTGTGTATTTCAGTATCTTTAATGTAATAATAACTTACTGATTTATATATTCAACAAATATTTACTGAATAAGTGAACAACTGATTTAATAAAAAATTACCTAGACATCCCTAGGCTTCCTTCAATGCATTTACATTAAAATTAAAGAAAAAAAATTGAAGAGACTATCTCTTTCCTTAAATGCAGTGCAAGCCAGAAGATAGTCATGTTTATTTAGTGCTTAAAATGTGTAAGATGTTCTGCTAGAATGTGATAGCCAATGAAAATATGTATCTTGATAGAGTGAAAATAGTTCTATCAGAAAATAAGGGAAGAATCCAGAATCAGCCATACTACAAAACTCCTTTTGGTAATATTGTGCATTCAACTCATTGTGAGTTGAGATCTGAAACAAGATTATACTTCTCTATTGTCTACACTCAATCTAGAATCCCTATCATTAACTTTTCCTTGGGAAAGTGAACTGAATCTACTGGTGTACATTGTGACCTGTCCAAATTAATTTTTGACCTCTGACCTCTGAATTTCACTTAATTGACTGCATCTAGGATTATGGTGTCCTCTGTTCACTACAGATCTCCTTTATTCTTTCCAAATGACCTGTATCCTCCCATTAATAAAAAGTTAAGTCCTTATAGGAAGTTAATAAAAAGACAGAAAAGCTTGCAATATCTGTCTCATGGGATTTGTGTTCTAGACAAGAGATGATAAAAATACTATGAAAGTATATATGAATAATCATAATTTATGTATGAGATTTGCTATATATTAATGAAGCATGGTAATCAAAAACATGAATAAAGGCAAAGAAGCTATAAGTAAATTGAGTTTTAAAGCAAGGAAAATAATCTTGTTATGGTCTAAATGTCTGTGGCCCCTCAAAATTCATACGTTGAAACCTAACCCTGAATGCCAGAGTATTAAGGGTGAGGACTTAGATTATGGGGACAGAGCCCTCATTAATGAGATTGGGCCCTTATAAAAGAGGCCAAAGAAAGCTTGTTTGTCCCTTCTATCATGTGAAGATACAGTTAGAAGGCTCCATCTATGAGGAACAGACCCTCATCTGACACTGAATCTGCCAGTATCTTGATCTTGGACTTCCCAACCTCCAGAATTGTCTGAAATAAATTTCTATGTTTTTAAAGCTACTCAGTCTGTGGCATTTAGTTATAGCAGCCAAAATGGAGTAAAATAGATATTAAGTGTGGATAAAACATAGCAGGTCAAAGAAAACAATGAAAATATTAAAACTAGCCACATAAGCATGCTTTATAAAATATAATACTAATACATAATCACTATGTAATTGAGAGAAGGAAGAAAGAAAGCTGGGCATTTACTATATCCAACATATTTGACAATAGATTTTTTTTTTTTTTTACTTCTTTCCAACTCTCCAAGAAAAGAAGAACAATTTGGGATTGAGTTAGTTTCTCTGCCTATCTTCAAAAGACATTGTGCATATTTAGGCTACAAAATAATTTTCACTCAGTGATGTAGTTATTCTTTCTGATAAACAACATGGAGTTGCTGAATGTGCCTTGCTTGTTAGAAAATCCACAGGATAAGAGAGTATATGTATGTGCAATTTAATTATCTGAGGAGAAATCTCTTTGAATATTTTTATTCATACTATGACTATAAAGATAACCTCTTACTATTATGAGACATTGTTTTTGCATATCTACTCTAAGAATTATTGAAATAGGATTATGAGAAATAAATGTAGTTTTCTAACTCTGCTCCTTTAACCATATTTAAGGATGTAGAATATTTACTCTTAACTATTGAAAATACATATCTAACTGATTAAAAACATTAAAGAAGCAGAAGAATATAAATCTTAAAATAAGATTTTAAAGTTTTTAACCTGTAAACATTCTCATTGTTTTATTTTTAAAATAACCAAACCTAATAGGGCAGGTATTAGATATGAATGAGTAATGGAAAATTAAATCATCTTATTTAATAAAGTTGTCAAGCTCTATTCTCATCAGCCAGAATTCTGCTTCCGTAAAGTCTGGTGAAAACTTTTTGTGTTCATGACATAAATTTCATAAGATATAAACTTTTTCATTAAGAATTTTTGCTCATTATACCAAAAATTTTGAGAAATAAATGAAAGCATTTAAAGTTGTTCAAAAGTGTATTACCTTTTTGTAAATCAAGTAAATGTAGGAGGATAAAAGTAGTTCCAGGTTTTACTTGAGTCTATAAAATTAATTCTTTTCAATTGATATTTTATGATTTCCTTTGAATCTAGCATTTTGAACATGTGAAATTAAAATGTATGTGTGGTGCTAGAATAGCCTATCATGTTACCTTATCTTTATTATTGTAGTCATCATTTTTGCAGTCAGAGGTATTTATAATTTGTATTTGAAAAATATGGGAGCCAGGGCAAAACGGTATGTGGGCTAAAGTGGCAGGAATGGAATCAAGGTAAATCTATTCTATGAATATTCCAATTAATCAATAAATAGAATTGGCATTAATACTTGTGCCAGGGACTTTGGATGACTAATATTGTTTATTTTTATTAAAGAAATAAAAAAGGGTTTCATTATTTTTCAAATTGTAAATATTATGAAATTAATGCTTCTATTATGCAATTTCTCTAGGATTACATATCAGGTAAATGGCACAGTCAGAAGTGTAATTCAAGGATATCTGATTCTAATGTTCAAGCTCTTACTTATAATAATTCTTACTGCCTTAGTACACAAGCCATATGCACACTAAAAGTTATTTGGAAGGTAAGGAGTAGACTTACTATCTGCCTGCCTGGGCTCAGGAAAGAGATGAAAATAAAATATAATTTTAAATGAAGTAAGTATGTTCTGGTCATGTCTCGTTATATAATACTTAAATCTCATATTTTTGAGGATAACTGGGCTTAGCTAAGCAATTCTCAGTTGGGATCTCCTGGACTTTCAGTCAATTGGTGGCTGGGGCTGATATCATCTCCAAGGTTTCTTCACGTCCATGACTGTCAGTTCATGCTGACTGTCAGGTAGAAATTCAGGTGAGATATTTAGTCAGGACATCTTCACATGTCCTCTGTATGTGTCCTGGGCTTTCTCACAGCATGACAGATTGGTTCCAAAAACACACACCCCAAAAAGAAAGCCAAGTGGAGGTTTTACGACTTAACCTCAGAAGTCATCTGAGTTCAACAACCTATTTGTAAGAAAATGAGACATCAAAGCCAATTGATATTCAATGGGGAAAAATTAGACTTCACTTTTGTCTGAGAGGAGTGCCATATTTTAAAGGCACTTCAGTATACATATTATACATATATTGTAATCTTCTCATTTTTTTTCTTTAATGTCAGCTAGTAGACTAATTTCTTAATTCCTTGCCGGTTGTTAGAGCATCAGGTACACAAATATAGGAATCAGTCTGATCATATTTGACATATCCTGTGGAGCTCTCTAGTGCAATAACTGTTTAACTACCTATTAGAATTGAAACCCTTGAACTAGACGCAATTAGATAATGAGTTGGAATAAAAAGAATACCTTTATAGAAATTAGAAACCTGGGTTCCTGGCTTTATCCCTTATTAACCAATGTATACTTGGGCAAGTCCCTGAAATTCTTGCACTATAGGTTCACCATCTGTGACAATGGAATGCATATATTTGTTTGAGTTTCAAATGAGATAATGGAGAAAATACTGTTATAAAATTATCTCAATATATATGAGGATTTTGAGAAGGGGGAAAATGGCCTACTCATTAAGTTAAGTCAATATGCTGCTTCTGGCCGGGCGCGGTGGCTCAAGCCTGTAATCCCAGCACTTTGGGAGGCCGAGACGGGCGGATCACAAGGTCAGGAGATCGAGACCACCCTGGCTAATACGGTGAAACCCCGTCTCTACTAAAGAATACAAAAAACTAGCCGGGCGACGAGGCGGGCGCCTGTAGTCCCAGCTACTTGGGAGGCTGAGGCAGGAGAATGGCGTAAACCCGGGAGGGGGAGCTTGCAGTGAGCTGAGATCCGGCCACTGCACTCCAGCCTGGGCGACAGAGCCAGACTCCATCTCTCTCAAAAAAAAAAAAAAAAAAAAAATATGCTGCTTCTGATAAGCTTTGAAAGTAGCTACAGAGACTTAAATAAGGACATTGATAAAACGGTTCTTAGAGGAAATCTACCAAACCCTTATTTTACAAGTGAAGAAAATAAGACCAAAGTTTCTACAAGTGAAGAAAATGAGACACATGAAGAAAATGAGACCTTGTACAAGGTCACAGATCACTGGACAGGGGCATAAATTCAGAAGCCCTTGACCACAGCTTGAACTATGATATTCTCATTTAGAATTCTATTTAACTTACAGGCAAGAAACTATATAATTTGTGTAACATTATAATCACCATATTTATACTTTGCTTGATTTTTTAGGCATTAGCTTAATTGACATAGTTTTGCTTCTGTACTGGTAACGGTTTTACATAATCTTTTTGTACATTTCACCATTTGAAGCCTACATTTTATCATTTTGTATGCTTCTAAATTTTTCTTACAGTCTAAAACCAATGCTTTAGTCATAATCATGTCTAAATTCCTTCCCCACCTCCTTGGTCAAGAAATGTACAAAAGGAAGGGAATCTGATTCTTGTGATTTACTGGTGAGATGAAAGCAATATAGTCAGGAAATGCCTAATCAACTGACTCCAGAAACAAAACTACAACTTAGTAATGATCTCTGAAGGCATTATTCTTTTATGTTCTCTTTCTGCCTCTGTCTCGTCTCTGTCTCTGTCTCTGTCTCTGTCTCTCATAGAATATATCCTAGCATTCCATTTACGGCAGTGAAGCTAATTTCAGAAAGAAATAAGCTGGTATTTTGAAGTATATGCAACATATTTTACAGTGTGTTTAAAGAGCTCACCTTAAGTTTTCAACAAGTGTCTTAGAATAAGATGTAGCTTCAAATTGTTTCATTCGTGTATTAGATATCTGTTATTAATTTGAGACTACCCATGGTGCTAAAGACAAAGAGCAGCTAGAGTTTTGTGGATATGTCTGATAACTGTTCGTCATGGTGGCTCATGTTCAGTAACCTGTTACTGGAGGCATAGGAAAGTACATTTGAGGGTTGCTGACAAAGATAAGGGGAATTCAGAGGTCAGTGTTGTGTTAGTGACCTTTCAGATAAATACTTAAGGATTAAGGAAGAGTATTTGTGATAAAGCTTAAAGATTGCCAAAAACAACATTTGACACATACAACAAACAAAACACATGTTCAATTTGGGTGAAATGGCAGCAAAAAATGGTTATTTAAGCAGAAGATAAGTCATGACATTAATTATAAACCACATTCAGTGGTTTTAATTCTATTCCTAGAATCATGAGAAGCCTCAGAATAAAATATTTTTTCTTTTCCAATTATTGGGGTCAGTTTCTCTGCATCTCTTTTTTATAAGTGATTTCTCATGTTCCAAGGCGGCTAGAGTCCGTCCCATTTTTCTTTGCCAATATTTATAAAACAATACTGATTCATGTCAGGATAAATTGGAGAGATATTAATTTGTACTTTGTGCTTTTGTTTAAAATAAAAGAATTATGAAAAATGAGAGCTTTTAAATTTTTATTGGTTTAATTTCACACCTCCAGCTATGCTTTCCATCCTCCATCGTCTTAAAAAGGTAAATAGATACATAATATACTCAAAGTTTTAGGTTTTGAAGTCTTGGGGTTTCTTTTGTTCTAAAAGAAGATTTAAGAGAAGTTTTAAAAATTATGTTTCTACTAATATCTTGAGTTGGACACATAAACTCAGATTTTAACTAGAATAAAGTAAGTAAACTGAATTAGTGAAATTGGTCACGCTTAAGAAATAAATGGGAAATTAAAATAATTAACTGTAAAATATAGTTTGAAGAATAATTGGATATAATTTAAGATAGCTTGAATATTGGATGACGTTAAGGCATTATTGCTATTGTTTAGATGTCTTAATAATATTGTCATTATATAGAAAAAGGCATTTATTTTTTAGAGATGTACATTGAAGTATTTGGAAGTAAGTATCATGATATCTGCATTTTACTTCATAACATTTTGCCAACAATGGGAAACAAGTGTAAAAAAGGAATGAGTAAAGATGGCTAGGCAGTCTGCTTGACTGAAGATAAGTCTTATAAATTGAGAGCCATTACTCAGATTTTCACCCATGAAAAATAAAGGTTCAATGTTGGCCAAATGTTCATTTTTTGAAATATAAGTTCGAACTTCTGATTTATAAAATATAAAATCACCTGGGTTTTATATTTTGGCAATTATTTATCAATTTTTAAATGATTTTTATTTCAAACAGAGCATATTTAAGACCTATAAGTCTTTAGACCATCTTTGGAATCTGTAGCTTCGGTTTATGTACAAATGTGGGAGAACGGACTGTGAGATCTGGAGCATGAGGAGGCAGAAGCAACCGTCTGAGGAGAGTTGTTGGAGGTAGACTTCTAAACTAGGGGGTGGACCTGTAAACTAGGAAGCAGGCATGGTACTCGAAGTGTTCAAGTAGTGCATGCATAGAAGGTGGTGGGATTGAGAGAGCTACATTTCAGAAAGATGTTTATGTAAATCCTTGTTTCAAGAACCACTGGGACTTGAACTCTAATCATATTTTTACAGACAAGTACGAATCTATGAATGTCTGTGAGTTTTTGAGTTCTCACTGGGCACTGCCTAGTAGAGCTGTGAGAAGAGGGCCACCATCCTCCAGATCCCAGAATGGTATATCCACTGACAGCTTGCACTCTTTTCCATGGAAAAGCTTCAGACACTCAATGCCAGTCCATGAAAGCAGCCAGGAGAAGGGCTGTACTCTGCAAAGTCACAGAGGCAGAGCTGCCCAAGACAATGGGAGTCCACCTATTGCATCAATGTGACTTGGATGTAAGACATGGAATCAAAAGAGATCATTTCAGATCTTTAAGATTTAATGAATGCCCCTTTGGGTTTTGAACTTGCGTGGGGCCTGTGATCCCTTTGTTTTGGTCAATTTCTCTTATTTGGAATTGAAGCGTTTATCCAATGGCTGTACCCCCATTGTATTTTGGAAGTAACTAACTTGTTTTTTATTGTATAGGTCCATAGGTAGAAAGGACTTGCCTTGTCTCAGATGAGACTTTGGACTTGGACTTTTGAGTTAATGCTGAAATGAGTTAAGACTGGGGTACTGTTGAAAAGGCATGATTGGTTTTGAAATGTAAAAAGGACATGAAATTTGGGAAGAACCTGGGCAAAATAATATGATTTGGCTATATGTCCCCACCCAAATCTCATCTCAAATTGGAATCCCCATAATGCCCAAGTGTCATGGGAGGTGATTGAATCATGGGGACAGTTTCCCCCACGCTGTTCTCATGATAGTGAGTTCTCATTAGATCTTATGGTTTTGTAATGAAGTCTCTTGCTCTCCCTTTTGCTGTCTCTTGGCTACCACCATGTAAGATATGCTTTGCTTGCCCTTTGCCAACACAATTGTAAGTTTCCTGAGGCCTTCCTAGAACTGTGAGTCAACTAAACCTCTTTCCTTAATAAATTACCCAGTCTTGGGCAGCTCTTTATTGCAGTGTGAAAACTGACTAATACAGCATCTTACCAAATGAGGATAATCAGAGTTAAAGCTAAAGCTAGGAGAAAGATATTCTTTTCTGCTATTCTTGTGAACTATGAGTAGATGATCTTAGGGGAACCTCTGTGTGGAGAATGCAAGATAGCAGTGAAAGAGAATGTAGGAGGCAAATATAGAAAGGTAGAAAAGAAGTAATTAGATATGCCTGCTAGCATTTGAGGTATTGGTTTCACATCTTCTCAAAGCCAATTTTCAAAGAAGTCAATATATCTTCTTGATCTGCTTAAGATAATTCTATAACAATATACATTTTTCTAAAAGTCAGAATATGTAGAGAACTAAGAATATGTAGAGAACAGAGTAATAGCTGCAGGAGTGAAGGGTAGATTAGGGCTTAGAAAATTCTCTCTCTCTATATATGGATATATATATATAATTTATAAATAAATCGGATAAATGAGAGAGTATATGTTTAGGATCTCTCTCTACACACACACACACACACACACACATATAAAACTTAGACTTTAAACACATAAAGGATCCAATAGTGAAAACTTTAGCAAATCAAACTGAAAATATAATTCTTAATTGTATAACCCACAGATAAGGAGTGACTTAGACTGACCTGCAATAATAGTAGTTTACTTTTAATAAGTAGGGTTAAATTACCAAAGTAATTACAAAAGACTACCTTTTAAAAAAATAATAATGTAAGTGTTTAAATGAGGAATTTTAACATGAAGCAGTGTTGAATTTTATTGAAAGATTTTTCTGCATCTATTGAAATGATCATGTGTTTTTTATCTTTAGTTCTGCTTATGTGATGAATCGTGTTTATCGATTTATATATATTAAACCAACCTCACATCTCAGGAATAATACACACTTGATCGTGGTGAATGAGCTTTTTGATGTGCTGCTGAATTTAGTTTGCAAGTATTTTTTTGAGGATTTTTTCCACAGATATTCATAAAGGATATTGGCATGAAGCTTTCTTTAGTTGTGCCTTTGCCAGATTTAGGTATCACGATGATGCTGGCCTCATAGAATGAGTTAGGGAGGAGTCCCTCCTTTTCAAATTTTGGAACAGTCTTGGTATGAATGGTAACAGCTCTTCTTTGTACATCTGGTAGGATTTGGCTGTGAATTCATCGGATCCTGGGCTTTTGTTCATTCATAAGCTATTCATTACTGATTCCATTTTAGAGCTTGTTGTTGATCTATTCAGGAATTCAATTTCTTCCTGGTTCAGTCTTGGGAGGGTGTATGGGCCCAGAAATGTATTAATTTCTACTAGATTTTCTAATTTCTGTGCAGAGAGGTGTTCATAATATTCCATGATGGTGATTTGTGTTTCTGTGTGGTCAGTGGTTATACCCTGTTTGTCATTTCTAATTGTGTTCTTTTGGATATTCTCTCTTTTCTTCTTTATTAGTCTAGCTAGTGGAAACCAAGTATTGAGGAAATACACCTCAAAATAATCAGACCCATCTGTGACAAACCCATAGCCAACATCATACTGAATGGATGGAATCTGGAAGCATTCCCTTTGAAAACCAGCACAAGATAAGCATGTCCTCTATCACCACTTCTATTCGACATAGTATTAGAATTCCTGGCCAGAACAATCAGGCAAGGAAAAGAAATAAAGAGTATCCAAATAGAAAGAGAAGAAGTCAAACTACCCCTGTTTGTAGATGACATGATCCTATATCTAGAAAATCCTATAGTCTCAGGCCAAAAGCTCCTTAAGTTTATAAACAACTATAGCAAATTTTCAGAATACAAATCAATGTAGAAAAATCACTAGCATTCCTGTACACCAACAATACTCAAGCCAAGAGCCAAGCAATTTGATCCATAATAGTAATGAGAAGAATAAAATACCTAGGAATACAGCTAACCAGGGAGGTAAAAGGTCTTTACAATAAGAACTACAAAACACTGCTCAAAGAAATCAGAGATGACATTAAGAAATGGAAACAAATATTTCATGCTCATGAATAGGAAGAATCACTATAATTAAAATGACCATATTGCCCAAAGCAATTTATAGATTCAATGCTATTCCTATCAAACTATTGCAGACATCCTTCACAGACCTAGAAAATAACTGTTTTAAAATTCATATGGAACCAAAAGAAAGCACAAATAGCCAAGGCAATTCCAAACAAAAGAACAAAGCTGGAGGCATTATGCTACCTGACTTTAATCTATGCTACAGGGCTACAGTAACCAAAACTGCATGATACTGGCACAGAAACAGACATATAAACAAATGGATCAGAATAGACAGCCCAGACATAAGTCTATACATCTACAACCATCCGATTTTGACAAAACTAAAAAAAAAAAAAAGCAATGGGGAAAGGATTACCTAGTCAATAAATGGTGCTGGGATACCTGGACAGCCATATGCAGAAGATTGAAAACAGACTCCCTGCTTATGCCATATGCAAAAATTAACTCAAGATAGATTAAATACTTAAATGTAAAACCCAAAGCTCTAAAAACCCTAGAAGACAAGCTAGGCAACACCATTCAAGGCATAGGAACTGGCAAAGATGCTAAAGGTAATCACATGACAAAGATGCTAAAGGTAATTACAACAAAAGAAAAATTTGACAAGTAGGATCTAATTAAATTAAACAGCTTCTGCACAGCAAAATAAACTATCAACAGAGGAAACAGACGATCTACAAAATGGGAGAAAATTTTTGTAAACTATGCATCCTGCATCCGACAAAGGTCTAAAATCCAGCATTTATAAAGTACTTAAACACATTTACAAGAAATAAAAACAAATAGCCCCAATAAAAAGTGGGCAAAGGACATAAACTGACACCTTCCAAAGGATGATATACATTCAGCCAACAAGCATGTGAAGAAAAATCAACATCACTGGTCATTAGAGAAATGCAAATCGAAACCACAATGAAATACCACCTCACACCAGTCAGAATGGGTATTATTAAAAAGTAAAAAAAAAACCAACAACAAATAAACAAACAAACAAACAAAAAAACAGATGATGGCAAGGTTGCAGAGAAAAAGGAAGGCTTATACATTGTCGGTGTGAGTGTAAATTAGTTCATTTATCATGGAAAGCAGGGTGGTGATTCCTCAAAGAGCTGAAAGCAGAACTACCGTTCAACCCAGCAACTCCATTACTGAGTATATCCAAAAGAATATAGATCACTGTATCATAAAGACACATGCACGCAAATGTCCATTGCAGCACTATTCACAATAGAAAGGGCATGGAACCAACCTAAATGCCCATCAATGGTAGACTGGATAAAGAAAATGTGGTACATATACAACACAAAAAACTTTGCAGCCATAAAAAAGAATAAGATTATGTCCTTTGTCAGAATATGGATGTAGCTGGAGGCCATTATCCTTAGCAAACTAATAGAGGAACAGAAAACCAAATCACATGTTCTCAATTATCAGTGGGAGCTAAATGATGAGAACACATGGACATGCAGACGGAAACAACGAACACTAGGGGCTACCTGATGGTGCAGTGTGGGAGGAGGGAGAGGATCAGTAACAATAGCTAATGGCCACTAGGCTTAATAACCAGATGATGAAATAATCTGTAAATCAAACCTCTATGAAACAACTTTCCCTGTATAACAAACTTCACATATACCCATGAACTTAAAGCTAAAAAAAGACAAACCTCAAAATGTATTAAAGACTTTAAACTTAAGGCCTAAAATCATGAGAGTAATATAAGAAAATATAAAGAGAAATCTCTATGATATTGGAATGGACAATAATGTTTTTGGATAGGACCCAAAAAGCCCAGGCAACAAAAGCAAAAATAAACGAATGGGATTATATAAAACTGAAAAGCTTCTTTATAGCAAAATAAGTAATCAGAATGAAGAGACACCTACAGAGTGGGAAAAAAAAATTTGCAAATCATCCATTTGATAAGGGGTTAATATCTAAAATGTAGAAAGAACTCAACCGAATAGCAACAATATAAATAACCTGATTTTAAAAATGGATAAAATACTTGGATAGTCATTTCTCAAGAGAAGATATACAAATAGCAGGCATGTATATGGAAAAACCCTCAATCAACAATAGAGAAATGTGAATTGAAACCACAAGGAGATATCAACTGTTAACTGGGCTGTTATCAAAAAGATGAAGAGAATAATTGTTGGCAAATACACAAAGAAAGGAGAACATTCATATGCTATTGATGGGAATGTAATTAGTATATCTAGTATTGAAAACAGCATGGAGGTTCCTCAAAAAAATTAGAAATAGAGCTTTCATACTATCCAACAATCCTACTACTTGGTATATGTCCAAAGGAAGTGAAATCAATATGTCAAGGAGATCTCTGCACTCCCATGTTAATTGCAGAATTATTCACAACAGTCAAGGTATTAAATCAACCTATGTGTCCATGGAGAAATGAATACGTAAAGAAAATGTGATATATATGTGTGTGTGTGTATATATATATATCTCTCTCACATATAAATATGCTCACATATACACACACACACAAGATGAACAATGAAATACTGTTCATCTTTCAAAAAGAAGGAAATCCTGTCATTATGACAAAATGGATGAACCTGGGGTATATTCTGTTAAGTAAGCCAGACACAGAAAGAAAAATGTCACATAGTCTCACTTATATGTAGAATATTAAAAAAGTTTAATTCATAGAAGTAGAGATTACAATGATGGTTATCAGGGTCTGGGGATGGAATTGGATAGGGAGATGTTGGTCAAAGGATGAAACATTCAGTTATATAAAATAAGTAAGTTCATCAGATCTATTGTACAACATGGTGACTTTATTTAATAACTGTGTTGTATTCTTGAAAATTGCTAAGAGAGTAAATAGTGTCCTCACCACAAAAATTTGTAAATATGTGAGAAAATGCATGTTAACTAACTCAATTTATCCAGTCCAATATATATGCATCTTTCACAACATTATGTTGTACATAACAAATATATATAATTTTTATTCACAAATTTTAAAAAGTAAATAAAATGAATCATTTAAAAATTGTAAGAACAAGTAATATACATATTATATAATAATTTTAGCTTTTGTTATTTTTTTGCCTTGATCCTTAAACTATTTTATGTACTTTGCTTCATGTAAGCAAAGTGACGCTATGCTAAAATTACAAGTAAATTTTAGTGTAATTAGTAATACGCTACATATTAAACAATAAATACCCAGTTATCTCAAAATGTACTTATTAAAATTTGCTTGGGATTTTTGTTTATCTTATCTTGATATTTAAATTAAAAGAAACATGATTGAAACCTTATTTAGCCAGCTCTGTATGTTAACCTGGTAGAAAGAGAAAGTTTTATAGAAACTATACATACCATCATGTACCACATAATGACTTTTTGGTCAGTAATGAACCACATATGTGACGGTGGTCCCATACAGTTATAATGGAGCAGCCCTATACAGTTGTAAAATTTTTTAAATCATTCATAGTGTATTTTTACTATACCTTTCCTATGTTTAGACATGTTTAGGTACTTGAATACTTACTGTTGTATTTCAATTGCTTACAGCAGGGGTCTCCAAACGCTGGGTCACAGACCAGTACTGGTCCATGGCCTATTAGGAAGTAGGCCACATAGCAGGAGGTGAGTGGAAGGCTGTATTTACAGCCACTCCAAATTGCTCACATTAACACCTGAGCTCCACCTCTTCTCTGATCCGTGGTGGCATTAGATTCTCATAGAAATGTGAGCCTTACTGTGAACTGAGCATGCCAGGGATCTAGGTTGTGTATTACTTATGAGAATCTACTGCCTGATGATCTGTCACTGTCTCCCATCATCATCCCCAGATGGGACAGTCAAGTTGCAGGAAAAGAAGCTCAGTGCTCCCACTGATTCTACAATATGGTGAGTTGTATAATTATTTCATTATATATTTTAATGTAATAATAATAAAAATAAAGTGCATAATAAATGTAATCTGCTTGACTCATTCCAAAACCATCTCCTGAAACTCTGGTCTGAGAAAAAATTGTCTTTCGCAAAACTGGTTCCTGGTGACAAAAAGGTTGGGGACTGTTGGCTTACAGTTTTTCATACAGTAGCATACTGTACAGGTGTAAGCCTAAGGGAAATAGGCTATACCATATAGCCTAGGTGTGTAAGTCTATACCATCTAGGTTCTTGTAAGTACACTCGATGATGTTTATACAAGGATGAAACCACCTAATGATACATTTCTCAGAATGTATCCCTGTCATTAGGCAATGCAAGACTCTATGGAAAGAGAATAAAAGCAAATTGTATTTATTATAATCTTGTTTTCTCTATCCACTTTCACTGGAAAAGTCATCTTTCTTATTAATTTAATTAAAAAGCCTTATATTCTTTTAAGAGTAGCTAAGTAGATGCTCACACTTAATTCTTTTAAAGGTGTTATAAACAACCTTGTATTATGCTGATTAAATATATTGGATGCTACTTTTAATTTAAAAGAAATTCAAGTACTTCTAATGTGTATGGTGGCCAATTTGCATTTATGATCTCCATGATGAGATTCTTCCAGGAAATGAGAGGTGCATTATAATATAAATGGAGTTGTAGATTTGGTTGATTTTAATTTGTGACCTAGAGGTCAATAGTTATTGGGTGTAATAACCCTCTGGTAATGGGGAAATTCAAGGCACATTTGTATAATGAGAAATCATAACTAGTTATGGTTCAAGATGATGAATCTTCTTTTTGCCATTCTGATCTGCTGGGACTCTGACTTAATTTTATAGACTTCATACTTCAAGCATTTAAGATATAATTTTACTAGACAAAGTTATAAAGTTAGTCTTTGGTTTATAATAAAATTTATAATATCCACTATATTCAATGCAGTGCTGTTTTATATGCTTGGTGTTTTAAATGCATGTTTTTATTGTCTTTCTGATAACTCCTGTATTGGTATTTGCTTGATACATTTTTATTTTCCTCAGGATTGTCTTTCATACAATCATGTTTTCCTAGATTTATTTATTTGTTTATCCTACTAAATTAAAATGCACATTAAAATAGAAGAGATTCAGAGCAGTGCTGTCCTTGTATAAAACTTTATTACATTTCAAAACTAAAATTTATTGCAGGTTTAGAAACTAGAATTTCAAAGTTAAATGGAAATTACATAGAGAAAAATAACATAAAGTCTGATCTTTATTCATCATTACCAGATCAGAACTTAATCTTCAACTTAAAATAATTCAAGTCACAATATACTCAAAACTTTTTTTAAATGATTGAAAAATATTTTACTATATAGAAGTGCTTTACTCATGAATAAAGATAAAATAATAAGGATAAAGATGATACCTTTTTGAGCAATTACACTATGTGACAGAAACTTGTTAGGTGCTTAACATGAATTCTTTAGTTAATCTTTATAACTACCAGATGAGATAAGTACTGTCTTTATATCCACTTAAAAAATGTTAAATCGGAGACTTAAAAAGATTAAAAAGCTATATCGACATCATATTCCTATTAAGTGGATTTAGGTTTTTGTGGTTTAAAATCCTGTGCTCTCTGAACCACTCTTAGAAGTGTTGTCTTTGACCATCCACTCAGACCTACTAAGAGTTTTTGGCTGTGTCACTTAAGAATCTGCACCTTAGCACCTGCACTGGAATTCATGTTTCTCACATAGGAAAACCTGAAAAAGAAAAAAAGCAAATAATTAATGATGACTAAAATTTACTTCAAACAATATAATAATGGACAGGATTGTAGACAGTTCAACAGTAGAATGGGATAAACTGCTCATTTTAGCAGAGAGCTGCCTGTTTTCAGTCATATATAAAGCAGTAAAGCCTTTTGACCGTGCTTTCACTGGACATGTACCTCTTCTGTTTCTGAACCAGTTCTCCATATTTTTCAATATGTATCGGAGCCCTGGTACTTTTTTCTCTGTCAGCAATCTGAGTCAAATGAGACGTTGAAAGAAACAATAGCTGATGCTGTGAAAATCCATTTCATTCTCTGTTACATTGAACATTGACTTGGTTTGCTTTAAGGAGCTTTATAGAAATCTTGCTTTTCAATGAATACATAATAAAGAGTTTGTAGTTATAATTAGAATTTCTCTAATATCAGCTTTTCTTTCCTAAGGTTTAAACAGTTATTACAGGTGAAACAAATATGTTTATTTAAGGTCTTTTATATTTAAATGAAAGAATTTTATTCACCGTTTGGCATGAAAAACACATTCAGAAAACTGATCTACTGGGAGAAAATTAAAAAAAATTAAAATCTAAGACCATCCAAGTAGAATTAAATATTGAATGTTTGAAATATGGATGAAATAAACATTGAATGTGTCCAGGTTTTAAAATAGTTTCAGTGAAATTGTTGAATTTTGGATTATTGGAATTCTGAGGAAACATATATATTATAAAGTAACATTGAGCAATTTATAGTAGGTGCAATATAAGTGACTTTTTTAAAAAAGGTACATATCACACTTTAAAAACAATACAGAATTAAAAACCAAGTATGAGGTAAAAATAATAATTATCTTGGTCATGTGATTCACACCTAAAACAATGGGTTTACTTCTTACCTACCAACCTATGGCAACAACCAAGAGACCACTTCTTATTGACTAGAAAAGCTTTATCAAAAATAAATGAAATTTTAAGATAAAACTAATTCCCTCAGATCCTCAAGAGGCTTTCAGAATGGTCCAGCATTAAAACAAACAACAAACAAACACATTTTTACTTTATAAGAATAAGGAAGATGTTCATTATAAAATATAAATTAAAATATAAGCAAAGAGATGATAAATAAAAGCTACCAATAGCCCACCAAACAGAAGTGAATATCATTGTTTGGGATGTATTTATTCTCAATCTCTTTGTTTCCCCACCACTCTTCCAGGATTGGAGTCATAGTGGTATAATGTTTAGTAAATTTGTTCTTTGAATGTACATAATTTCCATCCATATATAACTTCCCATATCATAAAATAATACTTTATAACTCTGCCTTCAAGGGCAATATTCTATTTGCCTATGATGATTTCAAAGACATAATAATGAAACAGGTTATCCTTGGATATAACAACCAACAATGTAGGGAATAAAATGCAAGCCGTGGAAACTGACTGCATGAACTCGAAATATGATTCAGCCTCTTGCAAGCTGAATGACCTGTACTGTGTTATCTAATATCTCTGTACCTCCAATTCCTTAACTGAAATGTAGATAAAGATATTTGTTGCCTCATGAAATTGTTGCGACTGAGACTTGGATGAGTTAATATAATACCAGTGACTGAAATATAAAACTGCTAAAATAAATAGTAGATGTTATGAAAGCAATAATAACTATGTGATACATTCTTAGTAGAATTTTGAAGTTAAAAATGCTGCATAAGTTTTCAAATATTTGATGCCTATTGAGAAATTGCCCAGATATACCCAATGGGATACTCAGAGATATTTCTGTCTATGTATCTAAGTATCTACTATCTATCTATCTATCTATCTATCTATCTATCTATCTATCTCTATCTATCATCTATCTAATAAAATCAGTTCTCTTTCTAGAGAGGGTCTCTTTCTAGAGAGTTGAGGGTGAAATTTGACATGCAAATTGTCAAAACTTATCTCTGAAGTTGTTAAACTAATATCCCAGGCACCAAATCCAGCTACGTTTCTGATGTACTCTTTCATGCATTACTTGTAACTTGTCTGTAGCTACCATAGCTTTATTATGATTAGCAACACATCCTATTTCAGTCCCTGGATAGTCATTTCTCCTCCTCACACCTGTGCTAAGTAGCACATATAAGTATAAGTTTATTAAGTTTATCCCAATTTGAAATGTACAATTAGCATATAGGTATTGTCTTAATTTGAATATTTAATATATTTATAAGGTAAACACTTTTACTTGGAACTATTTAGTTTTTGAGATGGTTCTACTAGATGCTTGCTTCTATTTGTTACTAATATTTTCAGTCTTTCTCCAAAAGACATTTTACATCTTTTTTTCATACTTCGTTAGTCTATTGGTCTTGACTTTTTTCTCTTTCATTTCTTTCTCATGGGAGTTGTGTATGGTATAAATGTGTGCTTTTTGTATGTTTATATTTGTGTGTGTAGTCAAATCTATTGGTCTGTAAATTTATAAGCCTTTCTGACCTACAGTTGATATAAGATGAATGATTCTTTTTATAATTAGGCATGTATAAATCATTAATGGGATTTTGAGATCCAAAACGATTAATATCTTCTGACACAATTCTTTGACCTGCAGCCTTCTAAAGAAACCCCATAATTTCCACAGTAGCTACATAATCAATACCTATCACACACCAAATAAATGACATCCATTCTGCTAAATAATTTGCATGCATTCTTTAACTTATTCTTATAAGGAATTAGGTATTGCAGTATTTCATGTTTCCCAAATTAGAAAATTATATATACATTTTAAGTAGTGGTCCAGTTCTATAATAGATTTAGAAATGGCAGGGCTGAGTCTTTCTGCCTTCTTAACCACTGTAGTCGATGACCTCTTCTATATTACAGCACATTGACATGTTGGAACACTGACAAAGAGGTAGTTAATGAAGCTTAAAGGGTGTACACATCAGAGCTGTATTGCTGGAAGAAATCTTTGAGATTATATGCCCAAGTGCTATACTTTTTCTATTGGTAGACTTACGTGAGAGCCAAAGTGGTTAAATATTTTGTCTAACATATCAGCTAGGTAATTTCAAGAAATTAAATGAAACTCATTTTATGTAGGACATGTTTGATTTATGTCTTTGTATCTGGAATTAAAGCATCAGAATCCATTCAAATCATTTGTGTTTAGAATGACAATATATAGTTTTATTCTTTATATATACATACATTTTAAGAAATTAATATTCTCTTAATATTTTTCAGAACTCTTAAGTATGGGCTCCTTTAAGATAAAAACAAACTATCAATATCTAAAATGATGTTAGCTTTACTAAACATAAGAAAATATAAAGAAATTTAGGTTGTTATTTTTAGTTAGTTATGCCTATACTATATACCACACAAAATATTTGCACTCTTTTTTTTCCCTCTGGCATTAGATTTGAAAATAATGCAAAGATTTTCCTCAGAGAAACCCTATTCCAGATAGCTTAGTACATGCACACATATCTGCAGGCTTCCATTTCCTCCGTGGAAATTGATGCCATGGCTGTCAGCAGACCTACTGGAGACTCGAATAATAATCGCTTTTCAAAGCTGAAGGCAGAAAGAAAATTTCAGGAAGATATTCACTATAACTTCAAGATATAACTTGAAGTTAAAATTTTTGTATACATTTGGCTCTCATATTAAGTGAATATATTTATAAGTAAACCAAAACTATGTGTTCTGTAGCGTAGGGCAGAAAAACAATTAAATAACCCATAAGTAGAGGCCAGGCACGGTGGCTCACACCTGTAATCCCAGCACTTTGGGAGGTCGCAGCGGGCGGATCACAAGGTCAGGAGATCCAGACCATCCTGGCTAACATGGTGAAACCCCGTCTCTACTAAAAATACAAAAAAAATAGCTGGGCGTGGTGGCTGGCACCTGTAGTCCCAGCTACTCGGGAGGCTGAGGAAGGAGAATGGCGTGAACCCGGGAGGCGGAGCTTGCAGTGAGCCTAGATCGCGCCACTGCACTCCAGTGCCGCCCACTGCCTGGGCGACAGAGCGAGACACCGTACCCTCCCCGCCCCCCCCAAAAAAAACCATAAGTAGAGTGCAACATTTTTTCCTGGCCTAGATGGAAAACAGCCTTCACTTTCCACCACTTTCAGCTTTTCTCTAGTTACTTCTCACTCTACCTAGCATGCCATCTCAGGTTTTATTTTTCTAGTGTTTGCATTGTGCAATGATAAAGAGAAAGTAATCAGCTAGAGAAACAAAGATTTACTTCTTTATACAAAAATACCCTTCAACTCTGAAGGAAATTATAAATCTAAATACTACAATGTAATTGATCTCTTCAAATATATTTTTAATTTAATTTGATGTTTCTTGAGTAAACACGAACTTGGGAGTAAGAATGATATATGAAAAAAATAAGTGTCAGAATAATTAGCCTCACATTTATGATCCCCATGAGTTTAATTCTCATAGGATCTCTTATTGTATTAATGAGCATGAACAGTATTTTTTTTTTCAGTTTTGGAGAAAACTCAAAACATAGATTAGCCAGTTTATTTTGATACACTATCTTCCTCATTTTTGGTTTGATCTCTTTGACTACAAATTTCACTCTTGTTTTGCTCATTCTCTTCACAACATCTCCAGTCTCATCCCCACAAATCTATATGTTGGCTTGATCACTTTTTTTCTATTGTTCACTTACTGAAACTTTACTTGTGAAAACTGTTGTTCTTTTATATGCCTGGGGTAGTGTGCATTTGTAGTATCCAGGCAAATCTATGTTAATTCTTATTTACTATCACTTATTGAATGTTTAGCTCTACATTAAGCACTGTGCTATGTGTTAGAAAATTAAGCCGAATAGACACTGTCTCTGCCTTTAGGACCCCAATCTCCTTGGTGCTTTTTAGTTACCTTTCTTAACATGTAAGAAGAATGAGAAGTCATAGAGGCTCTTCACAGGAGATAGATATTTCTACAGAAAAAGTTAAGCTTTAACATTGTACAGGCAAAGTCAAAAGAAAGAAGAAAAGAAGAAGAAAGAGGAGGAGGAGGAGGAAGAGGAGGAGGAGGAGGAGAAAGAAAGAAGGAAGAAGAAGGAAGGAAGAAGCAGCATACAGGAGCACCAAATACTGTGAGGGGAAGCTCTGTGCTCTATATACATCTGCAATCCAGTGACTAGAGGTGTTTCTGACAAGAGTAGGTGCTCAAAAAGTATTATGTTGTGTTGACTGTGCCAATAGTACCGATTCAGAGTGTATTAGAACTCAGAACAAATAGAAAACATTGGCTGAGCATGGTGGCTAATGCTTGTAACCCCAACACTTTGAAAGGCCAAGGCAGGAACATTGTTAGGCCAAGAGTTTGACACCAGCCTGGGAAAAATGGCAAGACCTCATCTCTATGAAAAACAAAAAAAAAGTAGCCAGGCATGGTGGTGTGTGTCTCTGGTCCCAGCTACTGGAGAGGCTAAGGCAGGAATATTTCTTCAGCCCAGGAAATCAAGGCTGCAGTGAACTGTGTTTGCATTGCTACACTATGGCTGGGGCAAAAGAGTGAGACTCTGGCTCACAGGATCAGTCAAAAAAGACATATTTGAGGCTATTTTATTTAAAATGAAGGTAGAGCACATAGATAAGCTGAGGTGGGCAAAAGGACATTTAATGAAGAATTTAGAGTTTATTATAAATGCAAATGGGAGTTGACTCAGGATAACCTAAGTGCTTTAACCATTTTATCATTATACTTACTTAAAGACAATAAAAACATGCATTTACCTGTATGAAAAGCATTCTAGTGTAAATTATGTTATCATATTAACTCAGCCCATAGAAGAAGGACTCAAGCTTGTATGAAGCTAGGAGGAAATGTAAAAGTACACTCTACTAAAGGAAGGCAAAAGTTACAGGTATTTTTAAAAATGTAAATAGTTTTTTATTTTTATGCCAATTCTTCATCAAGAACACTTTTACTCCAAGCCAAGAGTAGGTATAGAAAAATATTCAGAGAGTCACAGAAATTCCTTTTCTCTTCCTTGTTTTTAAGCGAATGTATAAGGAGAAAATTTGAGAGGGAATTCAAGGAGTTAATATGCCAATCTGATAAATGGCATTATGCCAAAACAGCACTTTGTGTGAACAACTGAAAAAGAACCTGTAAATGCAAACAATGGGAACAGCTGAAGGCAAAGGAAGGTAGGAATTTTATTATAACCATGACATTGTTATTGGAGACGCAATAGCCGTAGCTGATTATGCCTTTGTGCAATCAGTAGATGTGGTGGTTTAATTTGGAGTAAAAGCACAAAGTCAGCCTGAGGTTAGTTGAGTGGGTTTTAGGCTCCCTCCCAAGCTCTAATACTAAGAATAAATGGTGTGTGCTGACTAAGTGGGAGAGGCAGCAATGATCACGTCTTTAAATAGACATGAAAAATATGTTTTTGAGATCACCTTCCCGTGGAGAAAACAGTTATTATGAGGGAGTGTCAATCTAAAATTACAATTCAGGATTGCTTTTATGCAAAAACTATGAAAAAGGGGAAATTTATTTTCAAAGTTTCCAGCCTCCTCTTTACAATTCTATTTGCCCCTTGGTGCTATACCCTTACATGAAAAATAACATTTTATCACAAACAATTTGTTACAGTCAATATGAGGTACCTGTTAGATGAAAAGAATGACTCCAGATTGAATAAAGCAAGTAAAAACTCAGGAGATATCCAGATCCCACCTTGAGCTTGTGCCTCATCCCATATCTCAGCTTCTTCCTCTTCCATCCTTCTGAGGAGAGACCACAGTGTGAGAATGGTTTCTACTTTTTGCATTATTTTTACAAACCTGCAAATATAAGTGTTTATAAAAATCCTTAGGGGATATGTGCAAGTGACTATTTTTATTATTTTAATCAAGAAAAAAACCCCTCACATTTGAAGATCTTTCACACTGGCTAGACATCTGAGAAGAAATGAATAGCAACATTTAACTATTGTAATCTCTTCTTTAAAAAAAATAGATGAATAGAAACAAATGCCCAAAGCATTTGTTGTATATATTGGAGGGCTTCTATATCTTGTATAACAAAAGTGCTTATAACTTAGCAGAAAAATCAGGAACCCAATAGAAAAGAGAGATCAAATATGCACACTTTATTTTTTTAAAAATAGAGATAAGTGAAGCCTTTTGTGCAATAAAAATACAACACTCAAAGTCAAGCAAAATTTTAAACATAAGATTATTTTAATATTAGATTGTCAGTTATAGAAAAATCTTCAATATTCAAGATATATTATTCATTTAAAAATGATCTTCATAGGAAAATATGAGCAGTTCTCACTTGAATATGAATAGATGTCAGTTATGGAAGCTCACACAGTTGTGAGTATGCATGTCGTAAATACAAACATATTCATCTATCTATCATTTATCTTTATATTGGTCAGGATGGATATACATTAAACAGTTTAAATCAAGATATTTCTGGGAATGTGAGTGGGGATGTAAGGGGGTTAAGAAGAATTTCTCTTCAAAGTTTATTAGCAGAATTGGACACATGTTTAAATCAAAACTCAGTTTCTGCATGAAATTAGTTCTGTCATGAGAGATGGGACCAGCTTGTTCATGGCTTGAAACAGTTCATGAAAACAAATTGTGGGCAACAATTTCTAACTCCATATTCAGTGGCAGCATGTTAATAGCTCCACGATGGGAGACTTTACACCAAAACAATCAGCAAACAAATAAGAGTCCTACGAACCAGTTTATTTTTAATCTTTCTATCTCTGTCTTTGTATCTATCTTTTAATCTGTAGAGATGATTGTTAAACATTTATAAGCATACCGCTGGATGGGACCATTGTAATTGGCTTGGACATATCAGGATTTACCTTTCAGCAGTGAGTTATATGTGAAGGGTACTGTTAGTAAACTCAGAGTTCTGAGCAATTTCAAATGATGAGTGAATATTAGGTAGTAATAGTATCTGATATTGTGATATAGAGGTCAAGAATGGTGATCATTTCCATGCATTTTGGACCAGGCTAGAACATTTATATTACCATATTCAATTCTGGATAATCATTTTAAGTATAGCACTGATAAGCTAGGGAATTCTGACGAAGCAAAGCAAAGGTGCCATGTCTAGAAAGCATGGCACATAAATGACTATGCAATGCTATGGGAATGCTTAGACTGAAAGAGGCAAGTATCATGGAGGATATTGTATCATTCACTGAAGGTCCATTATCTGGAAGAGTGCTCTGACTCCTTCTCCAGTATAGGGCTGGAATGTGCATATACACACTGACAAGGAAGCCAAACTACTCTTGACAACTCAGGTATGATTAAATGCATAATTTTTATGGACTTGATTGGTTTTAACTCATTTGAAATATTTTTTGTCTTTGCACCTACATATATAATTTTAAAAATGTCATGTCTTATTACATTTTTGTACTCATAAACTGTCTTTAAATTAAATCAGAAAAAAGTATAATTTAATCTCATAAATTTTCTTCTTTATAATCTGATTCTCTTTAATTCCTATGATTATTTACAATATGTAAAATTAATTCTTACGCTACTATAAAAACACATTAGTCTTTATACTTTCTTGTGCAACCTAGTTCTGTGTAGACTATGAATATTTTGTATATTAATACAAAATATTATTGAAGATTAAAGGGAGCAGACATATTTTTATGCAGTATTCCTGTCAGAATGGTGAGAGAAACAAAAAAGGTTTAATATGCTTGTTACCACACATGGGAAACCAATGCCACATTCAGGACCAGAAGGCTGTTCTTTACCCCAGGACTAGAAGGTTTTTCATTACCTTTTCCTTTGCATTCATATCATAACAGGAATAGCAAGTGCTGTATCATTCATCCTTATGCTTTTGGGGGTTGACATCTCACTTTTGTGACTAAGTGAGATAAATGAAAAGTAGAACCCATGAACATACTGTCATACTTCTCAATAAAATGACAATATCCTATTTTTCACTTAATATTCACATTGTGCCATACAAATTGTTCACATTTTGACTAGGCAAACATAGAGTTCCATTTTTTGTTTGTTTGTTTTAATCACAAGCAAAAAGGCTGAATCTAGGTGATTTATGGAGGGGTGGTCAAAGCTTCCATTTCAATTAGGGAGTTTGGCATCTAAATAAGATTTCACTTGCTAATACTCTTCTTTCTCTGTTAGTATATGTAAAGAAGAAAACAACAAAACATATATTTCTTCTCCTTTTCCTTTTAAACTAACTAACAGTATTCAAGTATTTATTGATCACCAACTCAGGACCAAATATTGGGTAGGGGACTGCAGAATAAAAGAACTATAAACCATGCTATTTGTTCACAGTGGGCAAATGTGAAAAAAATCTACTTTATATTCCTGGAAATTTTTCCTTTTTCTTTTTGAAGAGGAAACTCTGTATAGTTAAATAATAAACACATCTATACTCTAACTCAACATGTACGTTAAAAAAATGAGTTAAAAATGAAAAGATCTAGAATCAAGTTAGAGTCTACAGAAGTGTGTGAGGAAATCACACAAAATTCACATCTGTACTTTCAGAATGAAGAATATAGCCATCTTTCTAATAAAGTTTGAACATCAAATAAGATACATACAAGGCTAGCTTAAAAACATATATATGTGATATATAAAGTCCTGTCATGTATGTATTTTCCATACACATATAGACTGTTTATCATGTCCTCAATGTAATGTAGTATGTGAACTTTGGTTCAATTAATAATTATTGAAGGTTTCCCAAGTACTTAGGTACTGTTCCAACTCATTATCCTGTTATTTAACCCTCTGATTCTCTAAACAAGCATTGGAGAACATATTCCCTTATTACAGACAAGGAAACTGTAGATCAGAGATGTAAAATTATTTGTCAAAAGCTAATAATAGCTGAAACTAAATAATGTTAGCAGATTATCAATCCAGTACACTTTATGTACACACACTGCCCAAGTATTTGCTCACATACATATGAGCAAATATATAACACAACTTTTACTTTAAAAGAGCTTGAATTCTACTTAAAAAGGAAATGTATTTTTAAAAAATGAAAAGTTTAAAACAAGAATCCAAGGCATTTTGCCACTTTTTTTTTTTTTTTTTGTCTTTTTTCTGAAGAAGAAATAAAAGATGCAGAAGTTCTAAGGAAAAAGAGATTTCTGGGGGCTTAAGAGGTCAGAGAAAACAGTAAAAGCTGCAATCCAAAAGTTTAATAGTATTTTTAATAGCAAGATGGGGGATAAGAAAAAACAGCTGAAGCAGAGGTAATGGCGAGAATAAGGATTCCTAAGGACCGTGAGAGGAGGAAATTGTTAATAGATAACGTTAGTATAAAATGCAATTACTCTTTCACATGCTTCGTCAAGTATAACAATGGAAAAGAGATGGCAAAAGTGCACTTTAAAACTACTGTCATGTGGAAAAACTCCAGTTACAATGAATTTCCAAAGTGTATACTTCATAAAATTGGAATAAAAGAAAAATATTATGTTGGTTGCAAAGGAATTGCGGTTTTGCCATTGGAAGTGATGACAACAACCTTACAGTCATTCACTTTTCCTATTTGCTTTTACATGTGATACACACACATTGAAATATTTCAAGAGACATGTTCTCAATAAATTCAGAATTATAATTAAAGAAAACATTTATTGTTGCCACCGCATTATTTTCTCACTTCCAGTCAGCCGGTTTGAACATTTATTCTATTCCAAAGATGCTCCAAATACAGGACTGGCATTCAATAATGCTATGGGCCATGCAGACTGACATGCTATATGTAACAGCTAAATACATATCTTGTGTTGTATTCATTATTACAAGTCAATAACAGGAAACAACAGAGGACATAGTCATTGGGGGAAGGGTTAAAAATAATTGATTTTTATCATTATTTAAATTCTAAGCATACATTGAGATTAATAATTAGGTCAATTTCAGAATATTTACTCATCAAATTTTCTTGAAACTTTTAATTTCTCTCTATTTTTTTGTCTAGAATTTATAGCTTTAAAAATCAGAAACCCATCACTTCCTATGAATTAGGATTCATATAGATGTTTAACAGTTACACTAAAGCCTAGTTTACTCATCTGTCCAATGTGTTGGTATTATTCAACTTGTATCTCACACGTTATCCTCAGGCACTGCTAATTAATGCTAATAATATGCCTTGAGATTCAAAGGTAGAAGGTGTTATGTAGAGATACATAAAAATCCTAATTTGAGAATTTTAGTTTTCTGTATTCTTAACTAAACAAAAAATAACAATAAAAAATAACATAGACAAGTTTACCAGGAAAGTGTTGTCAGCCCAAATGGCCTGGATTTCTGGCCAATACATCAAAGTACTTTGATAGATATAGATATAGATATAGATATAGATATACATAGATATAGAGAGATGTATATGTATATATAACATAGCATATGCAATTATATATATGTAATATAGAATACAATTTATTTAAGATTGAGTGAATGGGGAATGTGAACTTGGGAATATTTATGTTTTTATTCACTCTGCTTTTTCTTTACTTTCGTATTTCTTTTTTAAGAATTAGGGATTCCATTCTTAGTAAAACACTGAAAAGATGCTTATCCCAAGTTTCAAAAAATGCAATCCTGTAGAGAGTTTAATGTGAATATGAAAATAACATTAAAACGATTTTCATCATAAATGAATAAAGATGTGAGTCTTGAAATTTAGCTGTTAAAAAGACTTTGTGTTACAAATAATTCAATTATGTATATCTGTTTAAAAAATATGATCCTTAAAATAAAATTAAGATCTATTTTAGTTTTGTTAGGCTACTCTGACCACCGAAATCATACTATTTAAAATATTACTACTAGTTTTGAGACAGAGCAATATATAAGAGTACATGTAGAAAAGTGATCATATTTGAAGCAAAACAAAAATGAAGTTCATATTTTGAAATTTGATTTCTAAATAAAGTGGTATGTTCAATTTCATATAAAGGATCAAATAATGATGATACAGTGATTTAAGGCATCCTTAAATACATGAATATGTATGACCTATTCACTCTCAAACATTGCTGTTTGTGTGTACTCAAGAGGATTTCAATCTTGATATGAAAAAAATAGTATAGCTTTTATATTATTTTTGTTTTACTCTGTTATTTTTCATTATTATTTAGATGTAATATGTATGTCATATATTAGCATAATAATACAAGTACATAACTTATAAATAAATAATTGAACATTTATTGAGATACAAGTTAATTTTTTTGCTGGTAAAGTGATAAAATTAAGAGAGTCTTACTCTAGAAAATCTCTCTTACACATCACCCAGGACACAGCAAATTTAAGGAAATTCTAAAAATTTTTTTGTTATATAGGAGTTAAATCAAATTTAATAAATATGATAGATGCACCATTTACCCCTATAGAGAAAAAAGAAGAGATCCACATTTCATTAATTTTAATTTTAAAAATGGAATCATAAATGTCTTAATATAGATATATGCAGAAATATCCTAGTAGCCAGGACAAAGTTAATTAAAAATATGATAGATTTCTCTGATTATTTTTCTTTCTTTTTCTAAAATAAAAGTTTGAAAAATATAAAACTTAAATTAAAAAAATTAAAATTAGACCAATCTCATCTTTTATAAATGACTTACTTATGATAATACTAGGCCTAATGATAGAAGAAAAAGCAGGATAATGTTTAAAATACCTTTATACATTTTAAAATCTTTTTAAATTTTAAAATTATGAGAAAAATATTCTTATTCTTTATCTGTTATTCTTAGTCCTCTTGACTGATTTTAAAATTCATTTTCCTGTGTGTATGTTTTTTTGAGACAGAGCAGTATAGTTCTCTTTTTTTAAAACTTTTATTGAAGTTCAGGGGTACAAGTCAAGGTTTGTTACACAGGTAAACTTGTGTCATGGGGTTTGTTGTACAGATTATTTGCTTACCCGTGTATTAAGCTTAGTGCCCGTTAGTCATTTTTTCTGATCCTCATCATCCTCCCACCTTCCACTCTCTGATAGGCCCAAGTGTCTGTCATTCCCCTCTGTGTGTGGATGTGTTCTCATCATTTAGCTTCCACTTATAAGTGAGAACATGCAGTATTTGGTTTTCTGTTCCTGTGTTAGTTTGCTGAGGATGATGGACTCCAGCTCCATCCATGTCCCTGTATTTGTAAATTAATTTTGCCAAGGTTCTCACACTTGAAAAAAAAAAAAAAAACTACTTTCCAGCACATATACTAGAAAATAGTTCAGTCTGACTCCTGAAAAAAGTCATAAACAGATTTGCTATGATTGAATTAAAATTTTCCTGACTCATTTCCTGATCAGATTCGATATATTATCTTAGTATCTCTTCTGTAAATGTTATTATTTTCTTTTTTTGTGTACATTTTGTGAACTGTTATTTATTAGATAAATATTTTAAGCAAATGCTTTATATTAAGCATTAGGATTAACCACCCTATTTTACTGTTGGGAAAATGGCTCTGTAATCACACAAAAAAAATATTGCTGACATAGTCAATGGTATGGTCTTTATTACCTGAAAATATTTAAAGGATAGACTGTCTAGAAAAGACTGGAAATTTTTGGATATATTTTATTTCATAAATATATTACATTTGGGGTAAATAAAAGACTACTCAAATGAAATTTACTTTTTCTGAAATAGAATAAAATTGCAGAAATTATTGTAGAGTTAAAGCATGATTTTATATTATAGGATGCACTTTCTGTTGAAATCTGTGCATTTTATTCATTGACCTAACCATGACTTCGAGGCAGGAGATCGTCTGCCAGTGGACACTGAAAAGTAAAGTTCTCTCATTGTCACTAGGATTGCATTTATTCTTCTCTTCCTTTTAAGGAAAAAAAAAAATTCTTAAGTTTTGTAAAAAACCTAAGAAATACCATTTCCGGATGATTTACATTCTCTAAAAATAGTGACAATTCAGTATAAAAGCAGATTATGATCAGGATGATAAATATATTTTGTACATTATCCTATTTTTTCCCCATGTGATAAGTATCAGAATACAAATTAACTAGCTTTTTGAAGAGCTATAAAACTGTGTGACATTCAATATAGAGTTTAATGTCAGGGTTAGATTACTGCTCAGAGTTCACAGTTTAGCCTAATTTTAGATAAGAAACTAGAATTGCCCTCCGTGCAGTATGTTCAGCAGGGTTACAGTAATCGCTTATACTTCTAAGATATCCTCAAAGAAACTGCCTTAAAGATCAGTCTGCAATACATCATATAAATAGGTAGATCTTGGCTCCTAGAGTTAGCATTTCCCATTATCAGCATTGTAACAGTCAATGTTTTGCCACTTAGTTCTAGCCTATAATGCTTCCTTAGCCCAATTAGCAGCAACCCTTTTCAACAACAAGCTTATTTATAGGTCTCACTTTGGTTCTTTTGAAAAACCTACGAATATAGATCCTTCCAATATATCCAAAAACTGCTCTCTTTTTCTGAATTCAGCAAAGTTTCTAGTTTTTATTGTGCCATTTTTCATTAGTTTCTAGTTTTTGTCGATTGTGCCAGTTCAGTTTCATACTCACAAACAAGAATTAGAAGTACACCACCTAATCCATTAGTTTGAAACGACAGAAGAGGAAAGATACCATAAGCATTTTTCACTTCCACCTTCTATTTCTCACACAGTTGTGTTCTTTTTTTTTTTTTTTTTTTTTCGATGGAGTCTTACTCTGTTGCCTAGGCTGGAGTGCAGTGGCACAATCTTGGCTTACTGCAACCTCTGCCTCCTGCCACCTGCCTCATCCCCTCTAGTAGCTGGGATTACAGGCACGCACTACCATGCCCGGCTAATTTTTAGTAGAGACAGGGTTTCGCCATGTTGGCCAGGCTGGTCTGGAACTCCTGATCTCAGGTGATCCACCTTGGCCAGCCTTCCAAAGTGCTGGGATTACAGGCGTGAGCCACTGCGCCCAACTGTGTTCTTTATTTGAAAGCAAATATACACACAAATCTGAAGTTCTTACCTCATGTCTCTTTGTCATAAGGGTGTTTTAATTCTGCCTGGTTGTATTTATGATTATATTTTGTTCATTCATTATTGCCTGTGTTATAATCAATATTGATGGTTTCATTGTTTTTTCATAAAACAAAAAATATATAAAGGAAGGCTAGAGGCTAAACTTTTGAGTTAAAAATACTATATCATATTTTTCCACTGTAACTGGATAAATATTTATCACACCTAAATTAAAGCTTAGAAACACTTTGTAACATATGCTGTGATAGTCACTTGAAGATATTTAATTTTTTATTTTCAATTAATATATGAAACTGGATCCGTTCCTTACACCTTATACAAAAATTAATTCGAGATGGATTAAGGACTTAAATGTCAGACCTAAAACCATAAAAACCCTAGATGAAAACCTAGGCAGTATCATTCAGGACATAGGCATGGGCAAGGACTTCATGTCTAAAACGCCAAAAGCAATGGCAACAAAAGCCAAAATTGACAAATGGGATCTAATTAAACTGAAGAGCGTCTGAACAGCAAAAGAAACTACCATCAGAGTGAACGGGCAACCTACAGAACGGGAGAAAATTTTTGCAATGTATCCATCTGACAAAGGGCTAGTATCCAGAATCTACAAAGAACTTAAACAAATTTACAAGAAAAAATCATACAACCCCATCAAAAAGTGGGCAAAGGATATGAACAGACACTTCTCAAAAGAAGACATTTATGCAGCCAACAGACACATGAAAAAATGCTCATCATCACTGGCCATCAGAGAAATACAAATGAAAACCACAATGAGATACCATCTCACACCAGTTAAAATGGCGATCATTAAAAAGTCAGGAAACAGGTGCTGGAGAGGATGTGGAGAAATAGGAACACTTTTACACTGTTGGTGGGACTGTATACTAGTTCAACCATTGCATAAGACAGTGTGGTGATTCCTCAAGTATCTAGAACTAGAAATACCATTTGACCCAGCCATCCCATTACTGGGTATATACCCAAAGGATTATAAATCTCATTGGATAAAGACACATGCACATGTATGGTTATTGCGGCACTATTCATGATAGCAAAGACTTGGAACCAACTCAAATGTCCATCAGTGATAGACTGGATTAAGAAAATGTGGCACATAAACAGCATGGAGTACTACGCAGCCATAAAAAAGGATGAGTTCATGTCCTTTGGAAGGACGTGGATGAAGCTGGAAACCATCATTCTGAGCAAAACCAAACACCACATGTTCTCATTCATAGGTGGGAATTGAACAATGAGAACACTTGGACACAGGGTGGGGAATATCACACACCGGGGCCTGTCGTGGGGTTGGGGGAAGGAGGAGGGATAGCATTAGGAGATATACCTAATGTAAATGACAAGTTAATGGGTGCAGCACACCAACATGGCACATGTATACATATGTAACAAACCCGCACGCTGTGCACATGTACCCTAGAACTTAAAGTATAATAATAAAAAAAAGAAACACTTTGTACAATATGCTGTGATAGTTACTTGAAGATATTTGGTTTCTTATTTTCAATTTAATGTAAAAGACATCTACAATTATATATTAAAATATTCTCATTCTAAAAATTAGAAAACATTATTATGTAAAAAATAAACATATTTATCTGTTGATAATACTTTTTAAATGTGTTTGCTCCCTGATAAAAGAAAAATTTGGTAAGTTAACTTGCTTTAGTGTGAGTCCTAATCTATTTAGGACTCAAAGTAAATTGCTAATCATTTATATATTCAGTTGTTGTTTTAATGCTTAGATCATTATAGAAGTATTTCTTAATTTACACCCTTAATTTTCAAGCACCGAGTTTATATGCTTATAAGATTAATTTATTTTGTTGTAGGAGTATATCATATAATCACTTTTATTAAGTCTGCAGATTGCTAGTATCATATACAACAAATGTTAAATTTTCAAATGTAAGTGTTTAAACTTTTATTTTATAAATTAAATTTATACTTTCCTAAGCTTTTGCTCAGACATGGCCTGTAATAGCCCTGAGGGACTAAATTTCACCAATGAAAGGTAAGAAAATAAAGATATTCTAAAACAAAACAAAACAAAACAAAACAAAAAAAGAATTCTTTCAGCACCTACTCTGTACATTACATTGCACAAGACCAAGGGAAACATAGAATATCCTAGTAACAGATAACCTCACTGGCAACCATTTAAAATATCTAGTTAAGAGTTAAGACATACATGAATAAACAATTTGTAATCTATGATAATTTGTATTTCAAGTATCTGATCAGAAATGTAATCTCTATATATATAAAATTCAAGTATTTTAATAGCTGAAGGAGCTGTGAAGAATATCCCATAAAAAGTTTCAACATCATTTATCCCATTTATTGTATGATTTTAGATATTCAATAAATGTTTATTAATTAGAATTTAATCCCTGCTGCCTTAATTGTCTAGGGATTGCAGAGTACCATATTTTCTTCCATTGTGTTTCAGGAATACAGGGCAAATTACATATGCCTGGCAATTGACTATGCTGAAAACAGCTTTGCTAATCAGATATGGCCATAGTCCAACCACATTCACTTGACATTTACCCTGCAGTTCTATAACTTTCAGCTTTCCCAGGTGAGTAACATTCAGGATATAATTGGTCATTGAATTTTCTGAGCTCATATTATTGTAAAATGTGGCTATATAAAAAGAATAACACAGAAATAAATCTATTTTGCAAGTTCCATTTTAAGTGGTATTAGATGAATATATAAATACAAATGTCGTATTTGCAGGACAACCTAACCTTTCCATTTCTATACTTAAATCTGCAAATGAGGACTGTTTGAAACTCTATAGTATCCTTCTTTCCATTAGAAATGTGCCCAAAGGCTGCCAAGTGATAGAAACATCCAATATACCTAATAAATAATAGATGTTCCTATTGACTATGGTTAATGTAGACTTAGTTCTCCTTCAGGATATGGAAAAACATTCAATTATTAATTTTTAAATGACATTCAAGAAATAAACTGTTTTAGGTTTAACCAGTGACTCTTAAAAGACCTTTTGTTAAAGATTATATTATTTTCTAATACATGTTTCAAATAACTTGTGATACCCTCCTACCTCTACATTTGGGATCTCCCAAAGGCTAGTACTAGCCATCTCAGGGACTACATCTTCCATGTCCCTTGTAATGATATCATCCTGTGAATTTTGGACTTTAGATATTGTAAGCATTTTGGTGTAATATGTATATTTTGATATTAGGCATCTTTGCATTTTGTATTGTCTGAAAATTGAATTCCTTACTTCTCTAGAGATTTTAATATTAATAAAAAGTTTCTAATTTGCTCCTCTGTGATTCCAGTTTGAATTGTAAGGTATCCTATATTTTAGATATTTTTATGTATTTACAAGTAAGAAGCAATTCATATTATGCTTAAATGGGACTGGAAAATCATTTATTTTGTAATTACCACACATTTAAGAGATGCTGTTAAAGGCCTTATGAAAATCACAACAAACAGCACACAATTCCTAGACTTAAGAACGTTCACTGCATTTCCATTGAACACCCAATAGATTCATTGTGATTTTCAGTATCTTCTCTGCATTTTGTTTGCTCTGGGCTCTTTATTATTAGCTTTTTGCACCTTACCCCAGAGAAAACAACAACGACTCTTGTTTTTCCCACTGACCTACCTTTTAGCCCTTTCTCCATTCTCCACATGCCAAAACACATTTCAGTTCTATTTCATAATAAAATTTTGCCCCTTACTCTGTTCCAGGCACTGTTCTATATTCTTTGTCTATAAGTCATTTATGTCCTCAGATAAATTGATGAAATAATGATTATTCCCACCTTCATTTCATGGATGAAGAAACTGAAGCACAGTGAGGTTAAGTAATAGCTGGCGGTCATCCAACTAGTTAGTGGCAGAACTACTATTTGGATTCAAACAATAATCTTCTAGGATCTACACTCTTAGCTACTATACCACTTGTAACTACCAGCTCCGAGGAATAGTCATCTTACAAAGTATCCTAAACCCTGTAGACAAAAGTGACTTTACACTAGATTGTTTGTATGCTTCCGGTTTCTATGTTTGCTTTTGTTACAATTGAAATTATGTTGTAATAATTAGCTTATGGGAAATAAACTAGTGAAATGGTATTCGTCTATTTCATAATCAGGCATTAAAGCAACAGTGAAAATTTGAAAGTCCCCCTTAGGACTCTTCCCACTCCTTGCTCACCCACAAATATTCACTCTTTTAGCAACTTTTTTTCTAAATAGAAAAAAACCACGGAAGTTCCTTAAACAAAAGAAGATATAGAATAAAAACAGGTGAAAGAGTGCTTAGAAAGCATTATTCAGTAAAAAGATTCAAAACTGTACAGTTTTGTCCTTTTATTAATGAGGAAGTTAATTATAGAAAAGTCACAAAATGAAGACTGAAATACTCCTTTGATGTTGATCAATGTTACAGTTTTGGCCATATTCACATGTAAATATCTTCTTTGTTCATTTATCCAGTACCTTTGCTTATATTTTGTACATCTTAGGTACAAAAGGTTTAGCATCTATTTACCAAATTCTTTCTGAATTCTGGGAAATACTGTAAAGTACCTCTCCCGATTTACCCTAAATTCACTGAATGCTTATTTTTCTTTCTTCAAACTTGCATTTTTTTAAAACCAAAGCTGACTAGTAGAGGTTTAGATATCAGAGTGCTTGCTGACTGTAGGCAGAAGATTTTAAAAAAGTAATAATATGTTATTGACTATCTGGTTCAGTTAGGGCTGAGAACAGTGAAAATTCAGAAAGTATTAAAGAATAGAATTTGGAAGCATGTGGCACACAGTAATAAAACAACTAATTAAATAGTAACTTACGGTCACCTAGAATTGAAGGGCACAATTCAAGACTGAAAATCAAGTGGCCATTGATTAAAACTAATAAAAAATCCTTCATTTAAAACAATAAAAAACCACAACTGTTTGTTTGAAGAAGATGAGGAAATAAGAATTGGAGGCAGATTGGATATCTCGAATAATTACAGAGAACCAGAAAAAAAGAGAATGATAAACCAAAACGTCTACAATCTACTCTCAAGATGCAGACTGAATCACAGGAACTTTCTATAACTCTGATGAAAGAGTTTCTTAATTCATGAAACCGTAAAGTTAAGGTAAGTAAAATCTACATGCAAAGTCTCAATTGGTTGCTTGCCAAGTTGCAGTGTTACTAGGATTTTCAATTTCACAAGATTTAAAAACAAAATTGAGGATATTTAAGAATATATAGAGAGAAGCTAAGAATTAAAATGAGACTCCTGGTAATTCATCTCCCGATCCCCAGAGGGGACTGCCACCTGAACAGCTGGTTATTATTCAGGAATGATTTCTTGCATTAGGTGCAGTTTGTGCAGTTACTTAATGTTAGTGAACTACGTGTGAGGGAAAGCTAATTCTCCTTCCAGAAATCATTCTTTCTAACCTTTCTTTCCACCACTGCTCATTGCTTCTATACATACAACTAGAATCAGGACCTCTATATTCTGATGGGCAAATTAAAGTAAACAGCAAAAGAGGAAGGTTGACCTCACAAAAGTATTTGAAGACTTTTCTCTTTTATATAAGCAAAATTTAAGAAAACATATGTGGGAGTGGAGTTTGGAAGTACAGACAAAGAACAAAGAAGATAATTGTAGATGGAGGTAAATTTATAGAAATGGTTGAATTTACCTGTCATTCTATATTTAAATGTACTAACATTATTATTATGTGAGTAATAGTGACCGTTATAGCTCACATTTGTTGAACATTTCTCCAAGGCACTGTTTTATTTTTAAATTTATGCTCTGAAATTACTATTTTTACATATAGTAAAATTCACTTTTGCTGTATAGGTCATTGAACTACAACTAATGCATAGAATCATGTAACCATCCCACAATAAAAGCATAAATCAGTTTGAACATTCACCCCCCCAAATCCCTCATAATCCCCTTTGGCAGTCAGTCCATCCTCTCACCTCTGGCCCACGGCAACCACCCATCAATTGTATGATTTTGCCTTTTCTGAAATGCCATATAAGTGAAATCATGGAATAATAGGCCTTTTTAGTCTGACTTCTTTTTTTTTTTTTTTTTTTTTTGAGGCGGAGTCTCGCTCTGTCGCCCGGACTGGAGTGCAGTGGCCGATCTCAGCTCACTGCAAGCTCCGCCTCCTGGGTTTACGCCATTCTCCTGCCTCAGCCTCCCTAGTAGCTGGGACTACAGGCGCCTGCCACCTCGCCCGGCTAGTTTTTTTTGTATTTTTAGTAGAGACGGGGTTTCACCATGTTAGCCAGGATGGTCTCGATCTCCTGACCTCGTGATCCACCCGTCTCGGCCTCCCAAAGTGCTGGGATTACAGGCTTGAGCCACCGCGCCCGGCCTAGTCTGACTTCTTCCACTTAGCATAATCAACTATGCTTTTGCATCTGTAAATATTTATTTCTTTTTATTCTCTGTAGAATCCTATTCTATGAATTATCAGAGCGCCTGTAGTCCCAGCTACTCCGGAGGCTGAGGCAGGAGAATGGCGTAAACCCGGGAGGGGGAGCTTGCAGTGAGCTGAGATCTGGCCACTGCACTCCAGTCCGGGCGACAGAGCGAGACTCCGTCTCAAAAAAAAAAAAAAAAAATCACCAGTTGAAAGATATTTGAATTGCTTCCAGTTTTTAGAAATTAGTATGAATAAAACTGCTAAGAACAGTTGCATACAGGTTTTATGAAGATAGTTTTTATTTATCTCAGTTAAACACTGAGGAGTAGGATTTCTAAGTCATATTGTAAATATATATGCATAACTTGTATTTACTTATAAAGTTTCATAACTTTACAGCTAAGAAACTGTAGAACTCCTTTCCATTTAATGTGATTGTTGACACAATTTGATGTAGGTCTACCATTTTGTTAGTCATTTTTCTCCTTATTTTTTTGTTCCTCTGCTCCACTTCCGTACCATATTTAGATTATTTAAACATTTCTAGTATCCATTTTAATTGATCTACTGGATTCAGACCATATCTTTGTATTTTTTGTGATCATTATATTTAACCTTCCACTGTCTACCTAAAATTTTTATTTATCCCTGCAAATAAAATATATAAACTTTAAAACTGTATAAGTCCCTTTAGCCTCTCCACGTAATATTACAGTTGTCATATGCATGACATCTACATATACTGATAATTCCCCAAGACAATTTTATAATTTTTGCTTTTAACAATAATATATATTTAAAAAAATAAAAGCATAAGAACAAATATATAATATTTCGTATTTACCTAGATATTTGCCATTTCTGTTGCTGTTTGCTCTTGGAGTTCCAAATTCTCTCTGATTATTCCCCATTGGCCTAAATAACTTGGGTTAGTATTTCTTTCAGAGCAAGTCAGCTGTTGAGAAATTATCCAAGATTTCATATTTGAGAAAATATCCACATCATAGCTAAAAGGTAAAGAATTTTTGGTTGCTGGTTCTTTTCTTTCAACTGGTGAATTACTTCATTGTTTCCGATAGAAAACTGCAGTTATTCTAATAATTGTTCTTGTATATATATTGTGCCATTTGTTTTCTTGCCGCTTTTATTATTTTTAATCTTTGACTTCTTAGTAGTTTGTTTGTGGTGTATCCGGGTGTAGTTCTACTTGAGTTTATTCTGTTTGAGGTTTTCTGAGCTTCTTGAGTATATATTTTATCTATTTTTCCAAATTTAAGAAATTTTGAGCCATTACTTCCTCAAATATTTTTCTGCACCAATTTCCTTCTTCTCTCCTCCGGGCACTCAAATAATAAAAATATTAAATCTTTTGATATTGTCCAATAATTTAGTTCTGATAATATATTTTTATTCTTTTTTTGTTTTTCCAACTTTTTCTGTCTCTTCTTGAGAGTGGATAATTTATATTCATCTGTTTTCAAGTATACTGATGTTTTTCTCTGCTATCTCCATTCTGTTATTGAGACTATCTAGTGAATGTATTGTTTTGGATTATATATTATATATAATATATATTATATTTATATGTAATATATTATTATATATATTATATTTATCTCATGTTGATTGGTTACAATAGGCACTTTGAAGTCTTTGTCTGTGAATGTTTGACATTTGTTTATTTCATTTTCCTTTGAGAATTGTCAGGAGCTGAGCTGCAGAGAACTGAGCTCCCAGGTATTTAGGTGATCAGTTAAAGCAACAGCCAAAATGAAAGTAACAGGGAAGCTTTTAGTCACTCATTGATATAGCAAAAGCAAGAGGCTAAACAGGAAAAAGCACTGGGACCTCCAGATTTCTTTTTTTTTTTTGAGATGGATTTTCAATCTGTCGCCCAGACTGGAGTGCAGTGGCGAGATCTTGGCTCACTGCAAGCTCCACCTCTCCGGTTCAAGCAATTCTCCTGCCTCAGCCTCCTGAGTAGCTGGGTTAACAGGCGCACGCCACCTATTTTTAGTAGAGATGGGGTTTCACCATGTTGGTCAGCATGGTCTCGAACTCCTGACCTCGTGATTCGCCTGCCTCGGCCTCCCAGAGTCCAGTTTTTCATTTTTCCCCACAGAATGGTATTGAGTAAGGGTTAGGTCTGTCAGCATAAAAGTGGGGATTATCTCACTGCTGAGGGAGAGGCCTCTGATGGAAATCACCTGAGTTAGACTGCAACTCTTTTTCAGGGACTGAAGTCTACTGATTGTGCACCAAGTTTTTTATGGGAGAGCAGTTTTCCCCCATGAGACTGTCTAGGTAAAGATTTTGTAATTGCCTGGATCTGGGCCTGAAAGATCAGACCCAGGAGACTTTTAGGATTTTGGCCTGGAGCCAAACTTGTCAAGCATTTGTCTTGTTTTCCTATGTGCATGGTTTATTTTTTTAATGTTGGGTAATTTTGATTTTTTATCTGGGACATAGTTAATATTATGTTGCAAGCCTCGGATACTATTATAATCTTCTAAAGGCTGTAAGCCTCTGATACTATTATAATTGCCCAACGGCTGTTAATCTTTTGTTCTGTGTTTGTTTTGCAGGGTTTTCAGGTATAAAACATGTATTTCATTACATAAGTGTTAGTGGAGAGTAGTGCCCTAGAGCTTATTTGCTTTAATGGTTGACTCAAACCCTGATTCAACAATGACAAAATAGTGAAGAAACTGAAGTTTCAGATATTACTTGGCATAATATAGAGGAATAAATATAAGATGCAAGAAAATATGGGCTTTGGAATAAATTTAATACGTATGGTCTTTTTGCCAGAACTTCCAATTTATTAGAGTATGTCTGTTCATCAGTAAAAAAGAAGTTCCAGCTCAGACGGGTTCTCTAGTGAATTCTAAATTTAAAGAATATATTATACCAATTCTTTATAATCACTTCCAGAAGACAGAAGCAGAAGGAATACTTACCAACACAATTTATTAGGACAGCATTACCCTAACACTGAAACCAGACAGAATGGTTTTAAGAAAACAAAACTATAGACCAATATCTGTCATGAATATAAATACAAAATTTTCAAGAAAATAACAAACCAAATCCCAACATGTATAAAAATAATTATTCAACATAATCAAATGGGATTTATTACAGATATACAAGGTAGGTTCAACATTCAAAAATCAATTGATGAAGTTCATTACATCAACTAGCTAAAGGAAGAAAAACCACATGATCGTATTCATAGATGAAGATAAAGTATTTGATAATATCCAAAATCCATTCATAATAAAACACAAAACCAGCCATATACAACAGACCCACAGCTAGTATCATATGGAATGGGGAAAACCATTCCAGGGAGTGTCCCCTGATTTCCCCTTGTGGAGAAGACCTGGCCTAAGAAAATTATCTGCATTTAATTATCAACTACTATCTTTTCATTGGTTAGATGATCACAGACTTTAAAAAAGCAACATTTTGTAACTGGTGTCACGATTGTTTGGGAAAGAGGCACTTGAATTATCTGTAGCACAAAAGTATAGGTGCTCTACGAATTACCATTGAGATGTCTAATTATTGAATAGATTCTTAGAAATTAGCCAGACAAATTGACAGATTATTAATTCAGCCACCTTTCCTGTCTTCTGCCATGTTTGTTCATTCACATAACCAATGTTAGTATTATTTAAGGGTTTTAATGTATCATGCACTATTTTAAGCACAGGAGATACAGAAAACAAGCAGGCAAAATATTGGGCTTACAATTTAGCTAATTAAATAGATAATACAAAGAGTAGACAATATTATTTCAGAAAACGGTATGTGCTACATCAGAGTGAGAGCATAAAGGAAGATAAGTGATGTTTTAGATTAAGCAGAAGGGAGAACTCTGAGTACAGTCTCTATACTTTGCAAATTTAATGTCAGGATACAAGCCATACAGGACCTCAAAAACATGTTATTCTCTTCACATGATGTGGCTACTTTTTCTTTAGTAGAAATTAGTCATGATATCAATACAACACTATAATTCAGGGGAACAGCATGTTCTCTACAGCAGTTGATTACAGTGAAACCTTTTCTGTTCTGGAGTAGCCAGTGATATTTCTCATGAAAATACACATTTCATCTGAATTTGTTTTTGCTTGTCATGCTTACTTTTTTTCTGAAGAATTATTGAAGGGCTCTTTGGACTTATTAAATGGCTTTAATTATGAAATAATATTCCACCCACATTGTTTCACATTCAAGAACTTATTTTGGAGTAAATAAAGTTATTTTTCAAGAGATTTTCTGATGTTATTATACTTATATCCTCTCACCCAAAGGTACTGTCCTTAAAAAAAAAAAAATAGGAGTTCTCTAAGCATTCAAACTATGCTCATATTAGTGACCCATATATGAAGCATTTTTTCCAAAGCCAAAATACACATATCTTGTTGCTAAGATATTAAAGTGGGAAAGGTCATTTGATTACTATAATTAGTAATTCATTTGCAAGAACAACATGAGTTTTTATGTTTACTGGAGGACAAAAAAAGAGGGTTACTACTACCTAAGGGGGGAGGAAAGAGTGGGGAGGAGAACCTAGAGTGTTTATTTTATTAACAAGCACACTGTGCTAGTGTTAAGGAAATTTTAACTACCTATGTTGGGCCATCTGGGTACTCTCTGTATAGTTTAAGGCCACAGGCATAACTCTAAGAGCAAGTCACCCGCAGCTGGGAGCCCATAGAAACAAAAAAGTAATGGATAACAGAGAAGAGAAAACATGCCATTCATGCCCAGTTACCACTTACAGAAGTGAAGTGACAATTATATCTCATATTAGCATCTCTTCACTGTTGTGTTATATATAGACATACCTCTACCATACAGACAGATGTAATACATGTATAGATTGATGTAATATATAAATATATTCTATATCTGTCCATATTTTATAATACATACTATCTGTTTTATATATTTATATTTTATATGTGTGTATATGTATGTTATATTTATCTATGTTCAGATTTTTTTTTCTTTGCTTTGCTTTCTCTTTGAATATAGGAAATGAGAAAATGAGAGAAAGAATGACCGTTACCCAAAGATTTGGGGCTTGGAGATGGAGAATTAATGGGCCTTGAGGTGTACTTCGTATTGATTGAGGATAATTGAATTGTTACTGGAATTATAGTCAAGGGTAGTGAAACTATATGAAGAAAGGTTTGTATTGACACTGTAAAGCCAAAGTCTGGATTACTCAGGACATTTTTGTCTTTTTGGTTTCCTAGCATATAAGTCATTTTTGGAGGATGGGAGAATTCTTACCATGTAAATGAATAGAGTTTACCTCCAATTGAAGAAGTCATCCCTTTTAACTAGGACACCCACAAATTACTTAGCCTCAGAGGCCCTTGCCTGTGACTTGTCTTCAGGATTTATGATGCAAGAAAAGCAAAAACTACGTAAAATGCACTTAGAACTAAAAGCTGTCATTAATTGAAGATTTTCCCATGAAAACTAGATTTTCATGGGAAACAGTAGCATTCAATGTCCATTTCAGTATCCATGGTGCAAGCCATCTGGTGTTGAGGTCTAACAGCTGGTATTTTCACTCAACTAGTTTGGTGTGTGATATGGGCAATATCTCTGGCTGGTTAGCTTTCTTTTTCTTCAGCCAATTTTCTGACCCTGTTTCTCCCTCATCCTAGAGATTCAGTGAACTATCCAAATTAAGATCAATAAGTTATTTATTCCTTATTTAAATAAGAGGTCACATTGCTTACAAATAAGCATCAAACGTGACTAGTACATAAGTTGACTTTTGTTATATTTTAATCATTGCATATGGTATATTTTATTTGAGTCATGAACACATGTTGCCCATATCATGATACTGTATTGTTTCCTTTTAATTTTAATCAACATTTCTTTCTTCTTATTTGAATGGCTTTGTGATTTGTCTATATAATCTGTAATACTTTCTCAGGTCTTTTATATTACACATTTTATTTGTCATAATATTTTTATTCTGTTCCTGACAGATGGTATTAACAGTTCTATTGAGATTTTGGATATTGAGGAAATGGACTTAACCATTTCTATGTTATTTAATCCACTAAAGGTTACTTGTGATGTTCTAATATTATTTTCAGAAGCCAGTGAAAGCAAATTGAATTATTCTCGTGTCATTAGACTTTTAACTTTGTATACAACCCTCTGCTGTGTAATGGGTTTTTCCATTTCCTCCTTCTCAGTTTTTTGATATCTGAATTTGCTGTATAAAGAAGTGTAATTACCAGCACACAACGCCTGGTATTTCAAGAATCTTATTAACATAATATCATGGACTAAATTTACTTTTGGAGATTATGACTTCCAGAATTCAAAAACACATTTCCCTGTTATTATGTTTTGGGGGAAATTATAAAATCACCCAGTTACAGCAAATGATGTAAACAAGTAGAGAGGTTAGAAATTGGAAGGAATACTTAGTTAACCTCACAAAGCAATCCACTTGCTAAGGCCTGTATAATGGAAATATGGAAAGAGAAGCTGGAGAGATTCAGTATTCCTCAACTGATTTTAGTTTCGCAAAACAAATAGAACAATATTTGGTGCTGGTAGAGTTTCCTTATCCTAGCTCTATTGGTCTTATAATTAGTACCAATTTCACCCGCATTCTGCTTCTGTTAAATCATTCTTAAAAATAGAAACAATATTGTGACTTTTCTCTAAATAACTGGTTCTCATGGATCTGAGAGCATTTAATAGTGTAAATTTGGCAATAGTGACTCGAAATATACATCAGATCAATGGAATATTCCCTGAACAAATTAAAATATGTTATTTATGTTAGGACCAATAATGTTAAAATTGCACATATAAAATTCTTTCGATATTACATTAAAAGGTTTATTAATACTCACACAGCACTTCAGATAAGGATTCATTAGGCAAATGGATCTTTTATGAAAATCAGCTAGCTATATTGCCTGCATGTGAATTATACATTTAAGGAGACACTAAGTGTCTATTGCAAAAATCCAACAATGTGCTATTATTATTATTTGTAAAATAATACGTTTATCTATGATGCCTATTCTGAAAGAGAAAAAGTACCCAGAATGAAGTAAAGCATTATTGCAGAGTTAGGAGACTGATGGTTAGATATTTTGATTACTTTTATTATTTCCTTACCATTGCTCATTTACTTACTTTTTTTCTGACTGGCTTAGTTTGGGAAAACACCAAAATGTTGGTAATTCGAAGAACCAATAATACAGTGGCTGAAAAACAAAAATGAGTTTCTTTTTTATCTGTCACTCCTGGCAGTGGTATAGCTTTGCTCAGTGTGTTCCTTCAGGGACCCAGGCTGCCTCTATCCTGTTGTTCCTCCATTTCCCAGGGCAGGGGTCTGGAAACGTATGCCTGTAAAAGAACAGAGTGTACATACTTCAGGCTTCCCAGAAGTACTGTCTTTGTTGTAGCTCTTCAAAATAGCCACTGTGATGGGAAAGTAGCCTCAGACTCCACGTCATGAGTGAGCATGGCTGCATTCCAATAAGTTTTAACAACAGGCAGAGGGAAGGATTTAGCCTGTGGCCTGCAGTTTTCCAACTACTGCATTAGGACACTGTTACTATAAGCATGGTTGAAGCTAGGTCACTGCCATGTTTGCTTCCCCTGGTAGAAAAGAGAAAGAAAGTGTGAAATTGACACATCAATTTCCTACTATCCAACAATGGAAATGGCAGATACCACTTTGGCTGGCATTCAAATTTTAAAAAAGTCCACCATTTCTAATGATATGGAAGACTGGACCAGATAGTTTGGCTGGACAATAGTGTGCCTAGTTACAATTTGTTCTTTTTTTCTTTTGTACAGAAGATGCGATAAAACAATTTGGGTAAAAAACAATTTCTGCCACATTGACAGGATTGGTGAGAAAAAAAGTGGAAAATTAATACAGCAATATTCCAGTATGATTTAGCCAGGCAACAAAAGGAATAGAGAAAGGTAATCAACCTCCTAAATAAATAAATGTATGTAAAATAAAATTAGATTTATTAAGATTTTATGTATCATGAAGCTATTCCTCATCATTATAATCTTTTAGATACTGAATAAATTAGCTGTGAGTTGCAATACTTAACAAATATTACACACATCATGAAATTAGTATTTTAAAGCTCTCAGCTCATTTTTTCTTTTTGTTTGCATGCCTAACACATTCCTTTTTTTGTTTGTTTTGTTTTTTTTGAGACGGAGTCTTGCTCTGTTGCCCAGGGTGGAGGGCAGTGGCACTATCTCCGCTCACTGCAGCCTTCGCCTCCCAGGTTCATGCCATTCTCCTGCCTCAGCCTCCCGAGTAGGTGGGACTACAGGCGTGTGCCACCATGCCCGGCTAATTTTTTGTATTTTTAGTAGAGACAGGGTTTCACCATGTTAGCCAAGATAGTCTCGATCTCCTGACCTCTTGATCTGCCCACCTTGGCCTTCCAAAGTGCTGGGATTACAGGCATGAGCCACCGCACCCGTCCGCCTAACACATTCTTAAACAGAATCTATAATTCAGAGCCTGCAGAAGTTGATAAATGTGTCTATGCAGTTTTTTGCAGAATATATGCCATTTGAAACAGCTGAATGAAAATTAGGTTGATGATGCTCTCTCACTAGAGAATATCAGACTGGCTGCAAATATGTCAATATTTTATTAAATACTTCTATGAAATGCGTATATACTAATTTTATTTCCACACTTTTTTATCTAAAAGATAACTTTCAGAAAGAATGCATTGAAATTACCGGAAGTTAGCTAACCATATCTATTTAATCTCATACACAAGATTAAAACACCAAGGCTATAATCATATAGAAATAAAATATGCTATTTGTGTTTTTATTCTTTATGCATGGCCTACAGTGTAAGTGGTTTTGAGTGATCACTGGTTCCAAGACGATATGCTCCAGTTACTTTACACAGGTTCATTCATATAATATTCATTAATTTAAAATGCTAACAATAACAGTTACAGTTCTCAAGTGACCTTCTGTAAGGACACAGATTTTGTAGTAGTGAACATTTTATTTGGGTTCACACAGATTTTCATTCTTACTTTCTGTTTTACGTCAGATTTTCCCTCCTTCAGTTATCCATGCACTGATTGACATCTTATAGCTTTTCTCACATTTTAATCTCTTTGTTAGTAAAACTCAACTTTCTGTTGAGATATTTGTTGAACTATTACTACATTTTGATACTCTGTCACTATAATATTCAAACTTAATTTTTTGACCCGTAAAATTGTTTATATATTGTTATGACCTGTCGGTACATGATGGGTTTTAAATTAATTTTTGCTTATCAGTCTTGACTCTACTACAATGACGACATTCCCTAGAGCAATAAACGTAACTAAGACAATGAGCTATTAAATAAAATGAGTCTTTGTGGGTAGGAGTAAAATCTTGTTCTTATGTATATTTAAAAGGGATAATTTAAGTAATCATGCACCTGAAATTGTGTAATGACACACTTTTGTGAAAGGTCCTAACATATCTCCTATATTCCTTTTTACTATGTGTATTAAGTTCTAAATTAACATGTCAGAAGTTAAGTAGTTCCTGATTTAATTACTCTCATTTCTTAATCCCAGTACCCTTGAGCACAACAAAACTGTTAGCAATAATACCATAGAGAAATAGTAAGAATATGCAATAAGCCAATTAAGCGGTGAATTTTACCAGTGAAAGTGATGAAGGATTTGAACTGGTAAACAATGCTTATAGATATATGTGTACTTTTTCTGTTTAAAACCCTTAGTATTGCATCTGAAGTAGAAATAATAAGATTTTTGTCTTAGCTACATTTTTCCCCTCCATTAAGATGAAAATTTTGAGAAAATAGTTAAAAATGTGACACTGCCCCTACTCTATGGAAGAGTCTTTTGAGTAGCCAATGCATCATCATTTTATAAGCTTCTTTCAAACCTCTTTCTTTTATATATCTTATAAAATTTTTTTGTGACTTTCTCATACATCCAAGTACTACAGTTCTAAGACTAACCCATTTTATCACTGAAGAGAATTTGACAAATATCTTATGCAGGTTATGTGGAGAACTCTTATCTTAGGAGGTGCCATCAAAGAGCACAGAATGTGGTTGGGATAGAAGGGTTAAGGAAGCCTTGGCTGAAGAGTAGACCTTTGCATTTTCCTGCGTGTTTACCAAGAAAAAACTCAGATTTTTCAGATAGTATGCTTTAAGTTGAAAAACAATGTAGGCAGGTGAAAACCCTCTTATTCTAGTGAATTGCATTACTGATTCTTTACCAGAAACAACAGAATCTAAAGAATGGAGTGGAAGATTTTGGCAACATCTAAAATGAAGCAATGGATACGAATAAGCATTACATCAATGTCCAATGAGAAACAAACACAGTTATTTCCCTACAATTAATAATTAGTAAATAAAAATAATTTTGGTGTTTGAAAGAAAATATTACAATGAAGACTAAAATGGAAAACACACATTAAAAAATTTAAAAAATACATATATGTGTATATTTTACATATATAATCTATTTTATGTTCCCATGTAGGACATAAAAAGTATGGCCTCTACAAAACAAGGCTAGGATATAATAAGTAAATAATAGAATATGTCCAACTGAGAAGGGAAGCAAAAAGAAAAGTATCTGGGAAAATAAATTGTTGCAGGAAACAAAAAAAACAAAATAATATCCACATAGAAGCAAGATAAAACAGATTAACACTGCAAAAATTTTAATCAAATGTATAGGGATGTATTCGGGATATATTTCCAAATGTAGAATGTAAGAGCAAATGAATAACTAAAATGAAAATGATAGATAATGGAAAACAGAAAATTATTTCAATCTATTAATTTAAGAATGTTCAACATCTTGAAGAATATCAAATAAAATACAAACAATAAATAAAAATTAATAATATGATAGAAGATGTCCTTTACCAAAATAGAAATACTTTATTAGACCAAAATAGTTGAAAATTTCCTCTGCAAAAATAATAAAGAGATTTATATACATTTAAAGCTATAATTATGAAAACTTTTCCTAATAAACATGCAGATGTAAAAGGGTTTAGAAATGAAGACCAAGAAATTATGCTGTCAGGTATGCAATAGAGAGAGTCTATCGGGAGGGCGCGGTGGCTCAAGCCTGTAATCCCAGCACTTTGGGAGGCCGAGACAGGCGGATCACGAGGTCAGGAGATCGAGACCATCCTGGCTAACATGGTGAAACCCTGTCTCTACTAAAAATACAAAAAACTAGCCGGGCGACGTGGCGGGCACCTGTAGTCCCAGCTACTCGGGAGGCTGAGGCAGGAGAATGGCGTGAACCCGGGAGGCAGAGCTTGCAGTGAGCTGAGATCTGGCCACTGCACTCCAGCCTGGGTGGCAGAGCGAAACTCCGTCTCAAAAAAAAAAAAAAAAAAAAAAAAGAGAGTCTATCTAAAAATAAACAAGCAATAACAAGAAACAGGTAAGATATAGACTTCCAAAATTAAACTCCAGAAGGCAATGGCCCAATAACTGTAAAGATTACAAGATAAAAGCGAATAACCCAAGAAAGTTCTGTGGAGTTTTTTTTCATTTTAAAGGCAGCATATGTAAGTTATACAGCTAAAGGCTCAGAAACATGCAATTAAATAATTTTTCTTGATGAAATGTAACTACCAAAGAAATAAGTTTTTGTGACTGGCTTATTTTATTAGCATAATGTCCACATGAATCATCCATGTTGTAGCATGTGTCAGAATTTCCTTCCTTGTTTTTTAATTTTTTAAATTATATTTTAAGTTCTGGCATACATGTGCAGAACGTGCAGGTTTGTTACATAGTTATACACGTACCATGGTGGTTTGCTGCACCCATCAACCTATGATCTTCATTAGATTTTTCTCCTAATGCTATCCCTCCCCTAGCCCTCCACCCCCCGACAGACTCCAGTATGTGATATTCCCCTCCAAGTGTCCATGTGTTCTCACTGTTCAACTACCACTTATGAGTGAGAACATGTGGTGTTTGGTTTTCTTTTCTTGTGTAAGTTTGATAAGAATGATGGTTTTCAGCTTCATTCACATCCCTGAAAAGGACATGAACTCATACTTTTTTATGGCTGCATAGTATTTCCATGGTATATATGTGCCACATTTAGTTTATCAAGTCTATCATTGATGGGCATTTGGGTTGGTTCCAAGTCTTTGCTATTGTGAACAGTGTTGCAATAAACATAAGTGTGCATGTGTCTTTATAGTAGAAGGATTTATAATTTTTAGGGTATTTACCCAGTAATGGGATTGCTGGGTCAAATGGTATTTCTGGTTCTCAATCCTTGAGGAATTGCCACATTGTCTTCCACAATAATTGAATTAATTTAGGCTCCCACCAACTGTGTAAAAGTGTTCCTATTTCTCCACATCCTCTCCAGCATCTCTTGTTTCCTGACTTTTTAATGATTGCCATTCTGACTGGCATGAGATGGTATCTCATTGTGGTTTTGATTTACATTTCTCTAATGATCAGTGATGATGTGTTTGTTGACTGCAAAAATGTCTTCTTTTGAGAAGTGTCTGTTCATATACTTCACCCACTTTTTGATGGAGTTGTTTTTTTCTTGTAAATTTGTTTAAGTTCTCTGTAGATTCTGGATATTAGCCCTTTGTCAGATGGACAGATTGCAAAAATTTTTTCCCATTCTGTAAAATGCTTGTCCACTCTGATGATAGTTTCTTTTGCTGTGCACAAGCTCTTTAGTTTAATTATATCCCGTTTGTCAATTTTGGGTTTTGTTGCCATTGCTTTTGGTATTTTAGTAATGAACTCTTTGCTCATGCCTATGTCCTGAATGGTATTACCTCGGTTTTCTTCTAGGGTTTTTATTATTTTAGGTCTTATTTTTTAAGTCTTTAATCCATCTTGAGTTAATTTTTGTACAAGGTTTATGGAAGGTGTCCAGTTTCACTTTTCTGCATATGTTTAGCCAGTTTTCCCAATACCATTTATTAAATAGGGAATCTTTTCCCCATTGCTTGTTTTTGTCAGGTTTGTCAAAGATCAGATGGTTGTAGATGTGTGGTGTTATTTCCAAGGCATCTGGTCTGTTCCATTGGTGTATACATCTGTTTTGGTACCAGTACCATGCTGTTTTGGTTACTGTAGCCTTGTAGTATAGTTTGAAGTCAGTTAGTGTGATGCCTCCAGCTTTGTTCTTATTGCTTAGGATTGTCTTGGCTATGCAGGCTCTTTTTTGGTTCTATATGAAATTTAAAGTAGTTTTTTTCTAATTCTGTGAAGAAAGTCAGTGGTAACTTTGTGGGGATAGCATTGAATCTATAAATTACTTTGGGCAGTATGGACATTTTCACGATATTGATTCTTTCTATCCATGAGCATGATTTTTTTAATTTGTTTGTGTCCTCTCTTATTTCTTTGAGCAGTGGTTTGTTGTTCTCCTTGAAGAGTTCCTTCACATTCCTTGTAAGTTGTATTCCTAGGTATTTTATTCTCTTTGTAACAATTGTGAATGGAAGATCATTCATGATTTGGCTCTCTGTTTGTCTGTTCTTGGTGTATAGGAATGCTTGTGATTTTTGCACATTAATGTTGTATCCTGAGACCTTGCTTAAGTTGCTTATCAATGTAAGGAGTTTTTAAGCTGAAACAATGGGGTTTTGAAAATACACAATCATGTCATCTGCAAACAGAGACAATTTGACTTCTTCTCTTCCTATTTGAATTCCCTTTATTTCCTTCTCTTGCCTGATTGCCCTGGCCAGAACTTTCAATACTATGTTGAATAGGAATGGTGAGAGAAGTCATCCTTGTCTTGTGCAAATTTTCAAAGGGAATGCTTCCAGATTCTGCCCATTCAGTATTACATTGGTTGTGGGTTTGTCATAAATAGCTCTTACTATTTTGAGGTATGTTATATCAATACGTAGTTTATTGAGTGTTTTTAGCATGAAGGGGTGTTGAATTTTATCAACACCTTCTCTGCATCTATTGAGATAATCATGTGGTTTTTGTCATTGGTTCTGTTTATGTGATGAATTATGTTTATTAATTTGTTTTATGTTGAATCAGCCTTGTGTTCCAGGAATGAAGTTGAGTTTTTCATGATGGATAAACTTTCTGATATGCTGCTGGATTCTGTTTGCCTGTATTTTATTGAGGATTTTAGCATTGATGTTCATCAGGGATATTGGCCTGAATTTTTCTTTTTTATTGTTGTGTCTCTGCTAGGTTTTGGTATAAGGATGATGCTGGCCTCCTAAAATGAGGTAGGGAAGATTCTCTCTTTTTCTATTGTTTGGGATAGCTTCAGAAGGGGTGGTATCAGCTCCTCTTTGTATCTCTGGTAGAACTAGGCTGTGAATCCACCTGGTCCTGGACTTGTTTTGGTTGGTAGGCTATTAGTTACTGCCTCGATTTCAGAAATTGTTATTGGTCTATTCAGGGATTTGACTTTTTCCTGGTTTATACTTGGGAGGGTGTATGTGTCCAGGAATTTATCCATTTCTTCTAGATTTTCTAATTTATTTGTGTAGAGCTTTTTATAATATTCTCTGATGATAGTTTGTATTTCTGTGGGATCAGTGGTGATATCACTTTTATAATTTTTTATTGAGTCTATTTGAGTCTTCTCTCTTTTATTGTTTATTAGTCTGGCTAGTGGTCTATCTATTTTGTTGATCTTTAAAAAACTGGCTCCTGGATTCATTGATTTTTTTAAGAGTTTTTCGTGTCTATATCTCCTTCAGTCCTGCTCTGATCTTAGTTATTTCTTGTTTTCTGTTAGCTTCCAAATCTGTTTGCTCTTTCTTCTCTTGTTTTTTTAATTGTGATGTTAGGCTGTTGATTTTAGATCTTTCCTGCTTTCTCTTGTGAGTATTTAGTGCTATAAATTTCCCTCTAAACACTGCTTTAACTGTGGCCCACAGATTCTGGTATCTTGTATCTTTGTTCTCACTGATTTCAAAGAACTTAAATTATTTATTTACCCAGTAGTCATTCATGAGCAGGTTGTTCAGTTTCCATGTAGTTATGTGGTTTTGAGTGAATTTCTTAATCCTAAATTCTAATCTCATTGCACTGTGGTCTTAGAGGCTGGTTGTTATTATTTTCTTTTGCATTTGCTGAGAAGTGTTTTAATTCCAATTATGTGATTGATTTTAGAGTATATGTCATGTGGCACTGAGAAAAATGTATATTCTGTTCTTTTCATTGAAGAGTTCTGTAGATGTTTATCAGGTTCATTTGATACAGTGCTGAGTTCAGGTATGGAATACCTTTGTTAATTTTCTCTCTTGATGATCTGTCTAATATTGTCAGTGGGGTATTAATGTCTTTCACTATTATTTTGTGGGAATGTATTTCTCTGTGAAGGTCTCTAAGAACTTCTTTATAAATCTGGGTGCTCTTTTCTTGGGTGCATATATATGTAGGATAGTTCAATTTTTTATTGAGTTGGACTCTTTATCATTATATAATTGTTTTTTGTCCTTTTTTTATCATTATTGTTTAAAGTCTGTTTTGGTCAGAAAATTGGATTGAAAACCCTACTTTTTTCTGTTTTCCATTTTCTTGGTAGATTTTTCTCTGTTTCTTTATTTCAAGCCTATGTGTGTCGTTACATGTGAGAATGGTCTCTTGCAGACAGCATTCCACTGGGTTTGGGTTCTTTATACAGCTTGCCACTGTGTGTATTTTAATTTGATATTTAACCCATTTACATTTATGGTTAGTATTGATATATGTGGATTTAATTCTGTCATCATGATACTGCCTGGCTATTTTGCAGACCTGTTTATGTGGTTACTTTATAGTGTCACTGGTCTGTGTACTTCAGTGAGCTTTTGTAGTTGTTGATAACAATCTTTCCCTTCCATATTTAGTGCTTCTTAAAGGAGCTCTTGTAAGGCAGGTCTGGTGATTACAAATTCCCTCAACATTTGCTTGTTGGAAAATAACCTTATTTCCCCTTTGCTTATGAAGCTTAGTTTGGCTGGATATGAAATTCTGGGTTGGAATTTTTTTTTTCTTTAAGAATGTTGAATATTGACCCTCAATCTCTTCTGGCCTGTAGGGTTTCATCTGAGAGTTCCACTGTTAGCCTAATGGGCTTCCCTTTGTAAGTAATCTGACCTTTCTCTCTAGCTGCCTTTACCATTATTTTTCTTTCAATTTTATGTGGGAGAATCTGATCATTATGTGGCTTGCAGACGATATTCTTGTGAGTTATCTTACTGGGGTTCTCTGTATTTCCTGAATTTGTATGTTGGCCTAAGTTGAGGAAGTCTCATAAATAAGATCCTGAAATATGTTTTTCAGATTGGTTCCATTTTTCCCATCTCTTTCAGGGAAAGCAGTCAGCATTTATATTTCATCTGTTTACATAATCATATATTCTCAAAGGTTTGATTCATTTCTATTCAATCTTTCCTGACAAATTTCAGAAAGCCAGTCTTCAAGCTCTGAGATTCTTTCCTCCATTTGGTCTATTTTTCTATTAATACTTGTGATTACACTATTAAATCCTCTCAGTGTGCTTTTCACCTCTATCCGGTCAGTTACATTCTTCTTTGTACTGTTTCTCAGCTCCTGACGTTTTTTTTTATCATGATTTTTAGCTTCCTTGTATTGGGTTACAACATACTCCTGTAGCTCGATGAGCTTCATTGCTATCCATATTCTGAATTCTATTTCTGTCATTATAGCAAGCTGCCTCTACAGCTGCTGGCTCCACAGGATACCACAATGAGCATCTCCCACAGTCAAGAGACCTGCTATAGCCAAGAGGCACCATCTCTGCTGCTGTCTGCAGAATCAGCCTACATTAGCTAGAAATGGATGATGATTACCGGTAAACATATCCATGGCAGTTCTATGAAAGAAACAATCCGAAGCTGATTGAGATAGAGAGTTACAGAATGAGGCTAGAGGTATGGGCTTGAATGAAAACAACTTGCAGGATGGATGAGAAAATATTTTCTGAGAATAAGATATTGTATTTAAAATCTGAGAATGTGAGAAGAAATGTAAAACATTATTTTTAAAACTCAGAGAGAACTGAATCTGCAGAGCCAAAGGAATGAAAAAAATACCAGGGGGAATAAAGAATAGATAATCATTTCCTATGGTTTAAATATCTGTCCCCATAAAAACACATGTGGAAATTTAATTCCCATTGTAATCATTAAGAGGTGATTAGGTTATGAGCCATCCACCCTCGTGGATGGAACTGGTGACTTTATAATAGTAAAGGTCCCCTGTGGCCCTCTCTTTGCTTTGTCATCTTCTGCCATGTGATTACACAGCAAGAAGGACCTTACTGGATTCTGGTCTCAGACTCCCCAATACCTATAACTGCGAGAAAATAAATTTCTGTTCGTTATAAATTACTCAGTCTGTGGTAGTCTATTGTAGCAGCACAAAATGGACAAAGATATAATTTAAAGATATACTGATGGAGATTGTTAATTGTAGGAATTTTTTTAAGAACATAGAGTTTCTAAAGAGATATAGGTGGTAAAAATATAGATGCATATAAAGAATAACATGTATGGTATATTTAATGGCAAAGAAAAATATATAATCAACCAATGCATTGCTTCCTATATTGAGACAGATTTGATATCCCTCTCCAAAAATAAAAATATATATGTTCTATAAGTAAACACATATTTATTATGTTGTATATGTATATATAATATTTTATATATAGTCAACAGAACACAACAGTATGTTCATTGACATAGGCAATTTACATTCTGGCTTAAAATTTATGTATCTTCACAAATTAAAAACAGTTCACAGGCTGGCATTCTGAGTAAAACTATCATTGTCTTTATAATCAAAAACAAGGATGCTCACTTTCACTATTGTTATAGAACATAGTACTCAACATCCTAGCTAGAGCAATTAGACAAGATAAAGAAATAAAGGGCATCCAAATTGGAAAGGAAGAAGTCAATTTATCCCTCTTTGCAGATGATATAATCTTATATTTAGAAAAACATCAAGATTCCACCAAAAATAAATAAGTACATAAATACCAGAACTGACAAATTCAGTAAATGTGCAGGATACAAAATCAGCACACAAAAATCAGTAACATTTCTATATTCCAACATTGAACAATCTGAAAAAGAAATAATAAAATAATCCCATTTACAATAGCCAAAAATAAAATTAAGTACCTAGGAATTAACCGGAAGTGAAAGATTGCTACAATGAAAACTCTAAAGCACTGATAAAAGAAATTGAAGAAGACACTGAAATATGGAAATATATTTCAGATTCAATACAATCTCTATGAAAATACCAATAACATTCTTCACATAAATAAAAAAAAATTCTAAAGTTTATGTGGAACCACAAAAGAACCAGATTAGTCAAAGCTATCCTGAGCAAAAGAACAAAAGTGGGCGGATCACATTATCTGACTTCAAATTATGCTACAGAGCTATGGTAACCAAAGCACCATAATTTTTAGTTAGTTTGTTTGTTTTTGGTGAAAAGTATTAGATTTTAAACTTCCTGCTTTGGCCTTTACTAGTTTTTTGTTTGTGCTACATAAGTGACATTGTGAATTTATCTGAACCATGATCCAGGGATTCAGAATGTTTTCTTTTTACATTCTCATATGTTGTATTCTACTTATCCTAACACAGCTCTCCTTGTCTTTGTGCACCTTATTCTTATATAGCAAGACTTCCATGAATTTCTTGAGACAATGCTTATGAGAGGCAATTTTTAAGGCTTTATGAAGGTATTGAAGGAAATAGTTTTGTAAAATGTTCAGAAGCTTGTTTTTGTGCCTGTTAAGTTTATGATGCATATTCGATATTCCATTGGATATATTGAGTAGGTAATGGCTTATTCAATTCTAGAATGCAGAGGAAATGTTTGAGTTATAGTTAATATATGGGTGACATTTGTATATTTAATTATAGCCTTATGACTGGACAAAATGATAAGGACATGAGTTAAGAAAAATAAAGATAATAAATCTACTGTCTAAATGAGGCATTTTGACATGAAGAATGGGAAAGATAGAAACAAGCAAAAAAAAATTTGTAAAATATTAACCAGTATGGAAAATAGAGAGAATTGTATGCACTGAAAACCAGAGTTCAAAAGGAAGCAATTATTTGTAGATTATTATTTTTAGCAATAAAATGACTTCTTCTAGATCTATGGAGTACAGTTAAATTCACACTTGAAAACTCTCTGTTCATTCAAAACAGCAAAAGTAAAGGTTAAAAAAATCCATTCTCAAACAAAATACCTGTATCTTAGTAGAATAGATACAGATAAATAAACAGAAAACAAAGTCTGAAGCCATGGGCTTGCTCAGTTTAGATCCTGAAACGGGCAGAGGTTATAAAATGCGTTTAAAATGTTTGTAGAAAAGGAGACAAAGTGTACTGGCACAGAACTGGGAGCCATTAGATGACTCACTGCTTAAAGACAACGGTCTTCTGAACTCATTAGATAGAGCCTTAAAAAGACTGTTGAACTGCTCATTGGAATCTAAAAAAGTCATGGAAAGACAACAGTCTGGCTTCTACGGGCCAATTGAACTTCTGTGTGAGATAGAGCCTGTCATATTTTACACCTACAAATGCTAAAGAGAAAAAGATGAGTAGAGTAAAAATAAAGAGTTTTTTTAAAAAAAACAACAAGGTTTGCGTTGCAAAATATTAAAATACAGAAATCAATGGTAGCCAACAAATTAAAAAATCAGAGATACCATGTTTTCAAACAAAATTTCTAAATTATATTCCTTCAAAGATTTTATAATAAACATATGGGAAATGTTCCATTATTATAAAATTTAACAGCATAGCATGTATTTTTTAAAAGATCATAAAATAAAAACAGGGAAAAATCAAATAATATCTGATACATGTGTGAAAAAGAGGTGGTACTGGCTTTGGAAATAAAGTGTATAGTCATAAAATAAAAAATGCAAGCGATAAAAGGAACTCTACACTTTACACATAAAACAACAAAATAATCAGTTAGAAGAAGCTCAGCCAGATGCATGTATATAAAAATATGAACATCCACATAAAAGGCATGAAGTTGACTAATTCAATATTCTTTAATTGGAAGTTTCAAATGAATAAACTGTAGGAGATGGGATAACAGCAATACCTGAAAATATACTTGCAAAGAATTTTCTAGAATCAAATCAAGAAATCAGTCTCAGGTTGAGCAAGATAAAAAATAATAAATGTCATGCCAAACAAATTTTATTAAAACTACAGAATGTCCAAGATAAAGAAAACAATTTAAAAGCTGTCCAAAAAGAACAGATTATATACAAATAATGAAGGAATAATGATTCCTTCTCAGCAGCCATTGAGGTAGACAAAAGACATGGTAGTAATATCTTCAAAGGGTTGTGGAATTCTTATACACAGCCAAATTAATGTTCAAGATAGGAGCAAAATAAAGATACCTTCAGACATACTAAAGACCAACAATGATTATAAATCCCAGATTTTTATTAAAATTTATATTAAATGGTGTTATTATTAAATAAAAATATGAACACAGAGAGAATACATAATATACAAGAAACACAGTGACCTCATAATTTGATGAAGTTGAGAAACGTAATTGCCTATTGATATAATTTGCCTACATATTTTTAAAGGAATATGATTAGCACAAATGATCAAGATGAAATATTAAAAGATAATGAAAAAAGTAAATGGACAGTGTATCCAAATGATATTTTAAGATCGTGAAATTTCTCAAGATGACTGAGAAGATGATTTGAAATGCTAACTGGCACTTCAGTGAAAGTTTTCAACATAAGGCTAAAGAAAAAATTATCTAACTAGAAAAATATTCACCAAAAATAACATCAACAGCCAATTTTTGAAAAACTGTGGTAACAATATTGGCATAAGTGAAAAAGATTTTAAGGTAAAAATGAATAATTAGAAGTTTAAAAAAGGAACATAATACAATAATTAAAGAGAAGCCCCTAAAAATGCTATAGTGATCATATATTGGTATGTTCCTGATGGTATCATTTCAAAATACAAAAAGTGAAAAATTAGAATTTTCAGAAGTTGACAAATGGATAAACATAATAAAAAATCTATAGTAATAGTCTAATTTAATTGATAAAGCAAAAGCAATAATTTAGAAATAGGTGCTTTTAATACAAACCTTAGTTAACAATTTAAAAGATTCATAATGTGTGATCCCTAGTGTATACATGTATACACACACACATACATATGTGTATATATAGCCCCTATATTTAGTGGCTGTATATTATCACTTGTTAAATTGTTAGTTAAATTTGATATTTGTGATGTTATGTATAAATGCATAAAGATATATTTATACACAAACATACATGCATAAACTTATGAATATATCGTTACAAACATATACATAATGGGCTTACATATGATATACATTGTGTATACATTGTATATGCATACAGAAAATACTTGAGATTTACATTAAATTATGTATTGGATGAATATTGGTTCATTTTAAGAAGATTGTGACTCCTATTAAAGAAATATTTGCCAATGAATGAATATAAGTGGCCAACCTTTTGTTTACAAATTATTTTGAAGAATTGCAATAGATTTATTGTTGAATCAGTCTTGAAAAAGAATTTAAAATTCTTTGCTTCTATTATTATAAAATCACACCCATTTCCTTTCACATTTCTGCACAATCTGTCTCACTGTATGACATATCTTCGGTCTGACCAAGCTATTCATTTATCTTTCAAATATGTTATTCTATAAATCAGTATCATTGCTGAGTCTGTAAGGTCCTCATTTCATTTCCAGCTCCTTCCCCATCATTTTACTTCCACTACTTCTTTAAGTCCTGGATCCGAATCCCTTACCTGAAGAAAACTCCTCCAATGACCTAATTTGCATTAACAAGCCTTTTCAGATCACCTGTAACACTTAGTTGATTAAATGCTGCGGTTTATTAGTATATATACTTATTGAAAAATTCCAAGTGAAAGTATACAGTGTTGAATTATACAGTGTTGAAAGCCTCTATGTGGTAACTACATATTACTTGTATACTTCGAACCCATGTATACATTTGTATTCAGTGCAGGCACACAGAATGGTGTTTCTTAAGGCCCAAGGAACCCAAGCCAATGTATTAATAAGATTCTTTTTTATTGGTAAATTTTGAAATGTAACACATTGAATATATACCTTTCGTTGAAATATAAAGGTTAAAATAAATGTTTTTTTTTTCAATTTTTTTGTTCTAAGTCATAATGTTAATGTGAATATAATTGTGCCTATGCTTTTCAGGAATTCTAATTCACATTAATGTGAATTTAACTCACAATAATTTTCTTAAACACTGGAATTAATAAGTTATCAAAAATGTTTAGCAAATATCTCAAAATACTTAGTTATCAAGACCAATAATTATAGGGACATTCTTGGTTGAATGAATATGGACCACTTATGACTCAGTACATGTATTTAGTAATCCCGAATATATTATTAAGGTTTTACATCCTTAGTATATCTTATTTTCTGATAACTCAATTTCTAAGAGATGTTAAGTAACATATTTTAGTAAACCACGTAACTAATAATTGATAGAACAAGAGTGTGAATCCCAGAAATCTAGCCCAATAGATCCCCTTTTAATCCTTACTGTATATTGAGCTGAAAAATTGTGTTTCTTAATTGATATCATGTTTCTTTTTTATTTATATAAATGTATGGGATAGAAGCATGTTTTGTTATATACATAGATTATGTAGTGATCAAGTATTTTTCTTAATATTAAAATTGTCTTTCCAAATAGGCAAAATTATTTCAAACAAATATATGACTAATCATAATGGAAAGGTTGGCCAATGATCACTTTATGTATTTAGCTTTAAGGATTTGAATTATGAATCTTACAGTAGAAAATGACCTTGAAAATTATTTTGTCTAATACTCCTACCAAAATGATGAGGAAATTTGGGTCCCAAATAAGTAACTTCCAAATTTCATCCAAATGTTTTCTGAATTGTTAAAAATAGTCTGGCATTTCTTTGCTTCTTTCTAGCACTTGTAATATCTGTTTGATACATGACTAGGGCAAAATACATATCCTTTTGTGTGTGTGTTCTACAAACCAAGTAAATATGCTGTCTAATACATATTAGATAATAGACCCATTGGAGATAAAATAATTATACAAAAATCAAGTCATTACGAGTGTACATTTATTTTCTATTATCTTTTTATAATAAACTTTAACTAGAACTTTACCTGGACATATTCATTTGCCTTCTACTTAGGTTGAAGTGATCATTACATGTTTGGATTAATGCCTATTTAATATGAAAGTTCAAAATATTTGTATGAGATTATATTTTACAAATATCAAATTTTCCTAAGTACATAATTTACAATATAAAATCTGATATTAGCTATTGACATGGGTTTCTCTTGCAAGATAATTCTCCTGACTTTTGAGAAGATTCTAAAATTCCTGGAATTAAGTCCCCCAATAACCTTGGTTACTTCATATAAAAGACAGTTGAACCAGCAGACAATAGCAAGTAGAGGATTTAATTCTATAATAAATATAGAATTATATATATGTAGGAATTTTATATAATAAAAGTCTAATATATATCAGAATTATATATAATAAAATATATGTAGAATTAAACCAACTATATTTTTGTTAAATTTTAGCATTAAATATGGTTTAACTAAATGTTCATCCTTAAATTAAAAAGGAAGTTTTAAAACAAATAAAAAAATGTAGATAGAAAACAAACTTGGGAAGCAAATTGCTCCTGTATCATTATTCTGTACATTGCCCTGTGGCTGGGATTTCTGCCATAAAGCATTTTCTCCAAAATATAATTTCCATTAAATATTCTATCAATATTTCTATCAAATTAAAATACCCATTTAAGCCTTACATCATCAATTTGACAAAACAAGTAAATCAACAGAGTTAATAGAATTTTATAAAAGTGCATCTTAGTCCAGAAAATGACACTATTGTATTTGAAAATATGAGAAAAGACAAAGCTCAATCACCAACTGATGGCAGTGGCAGCCCATCTGGAGTGGTCACTGCCAAGTTACTGGCTGTAGCAGGGGAGATGTGGCTGGGGCTGCTCACTCCACAGAGCCAGTGGGAGCTGGGAACAGGTGGGAAACCCATGCGTTTCTGGGTTGGAGAGCCTGGGTCAGTCAGGGATGACCTGGAGCAGAAGCCAAGTTGCCAGTTCCCTGAATGGAGTAAGAACTTATGGTGCTTTTCCTGGTCCACCCATGGCCTACTGTGGACCAATCAGCATGCACTCCCTCCCCTCTGAAGCTCATAAAAACCCCAGGCTCAGCTAGACTTCTTCAGATGACAGGATGACCTGCCTGTGAGTAGGAACTACACACTCCAGGTCTCCTCTTTGCTGAGAGCTGCACTCATCAGGAAACCTGCCTGCAGAAAGGAGCTGCCTATTTTGGGATCTCCTGAGAGCTGTACTATTGCTCAATAAAGCACCTCTTCTCCTTGCTCACCCTCCAGTTGTCCAGGTGCCTCACTCTTCCTGGACGTGGGACAAGACCTGCCAAATGGTGGAAGTGAAAGAGCTTTACCACAAACAGGGCTGTAACACATGCCCCCACTAGCCATGTTACTGGTGAAGAGAAGGAGAGAAGAGCTGTGACCCTTCGAAGATCCCAGACCTGGGAACTTCCTGAGCCAGGGCTGTGACACACTCTTTGGGGCACTGCAGTTCCTGGCATCTCTAAGCTTCCAGGTGCCACTGCATCCCCCAGAGCCCTCAGTGGAACCCACTTGAAATATTTCTAGTCTGGCTGCAGCCTTGCAGAGAGCCAATGCCTTTGCTGGCACCTGGAGCTGCCTACCCTTCCACAGCTGGCATGCTGGACTGTGTGTAGAGGCTAGACCCTAGGTTCACTCGCTCATGCACCCGATGCTGCTGCACGCCTGCTCACCCATGGCAGGTGTCAGATCCTGGCTGATAGTGGAAGCTGAGCACAGTTTGCCAGGCCAAGTGGGTGGAATGAGCCCAGTGGGCCCGAGTAAAACTTGGGCAAATGTGCCACTGGCCACGGAGATTTCCTGCTGGTGAAGTGACACCCCAAGGATCCCATGACACAAATAAAGTTTTATTTGTTGGGATGTGATAAAAGATGGGGTGGCAAAAAAAGTAAAAATAGTAAATTATGAAAACATTGCAATGTCTTCCACATTAAGATAGTAAGATGACTTTCAATATCTATTTAAAGATTTTACTGTGTGTAACACAGCCTGAAGTGTACTGTGCCTTGTAGAGTTGATTCAGGATTCTGGACAGTCATTCTTCAAAGCCAGTATTCTCTATGCTACTTTCTCATGTACCATAAGAACCCCAGAGAACATACTCTAGTCCTAACAGAGGCAGAACATGCCATTACTGAAAAGAACACTGATTCCATAAAGTTTCATGAGTGTTTTAATTTTGACATATTTTATCCTTAAAGTTCAAGCTGTTCCTTCTTTCAGGTTGCTTTGATGATGCTTCATGATTTAATTCTACATAACACTGTGTTTAAAGTGCTTAGCTCAGTGTCTGATCAACAGTTCAATAAAAGCTTAACAATACTTTGTCTTAATTGTAGTATCATCATTTTATTTAGTGTATTTCTGTGGACTTAACATTCAAAACTATAATTAATTTTCAAATAATTTCAGCATATATTTTATATATATATGCATTTGATATATATTTATTTAAATCCATTCCATTATACTATATATTTTATAAGTTCATAGTGGTCCAAAATATAAATTAATTAATAATTAACATTATATTTTCATCTTTTTAAAAATTGCTTACAAAATAATCATGATGGGTATTATAGGAGTTTTGATAAACAATAATTTATATTCTGATTTCAAAGTCACAATGGTCAAATATCTCAGGACAAAAATTATCTAATCCAGGAAAGAATGATGTTGACAACTACGCTTGCCTAATTAACCATAACATTGCTACACAAAACATACTAAATAGAGGAAAATATATTGTATAACTTCATGTGAGAATGAACATAGATCTTAATGTGTTTTATGAATATGTATAGTTATACTGGTTATTGCTTTTCTATTTCTCTTAGACATACCCACTTATCATGCCATGGAAATATTGTTTGAATATTATTAAAAAATAAAAGTTGCATATACATGTGATTAAAAAGTTAATCAAAACAAAACAATATAATCCTTAGCATAAAGTTATCCTCTTTTAAATGGCTCCTGCATCTACCTCTGGAAAGATAAACCACATCTTCCTATTATCTGTTTGCTTGTTTCTAATTTTCTCCTATTAACTTTTCCTTGTTTTATGAAATAGATATATGTTTTCTATATTTTAGCTTTTAATTGTAACCATAAATCTTAAGAATATTCCATATCAGCACATGCAGATATAACTCATTAGGTATACTCCTTTAGATTATCAATTACTCAGTTTATTTATTAACATTTTAGATATAAACAGATTTTTGTTATTTCAAGTTGAGCTAAATCATAGTACATCTTGGTTAACTTTTATGATTACATTCATGAAAGGTAGTATCTTCACAACAGAGTTGCTGTGTCAACCGTTAAACATGTGTTAAAATTTTACATTTTAGTAGATAATACCAAATTGCTTTCCAGAAAGTTTGTAACAAGGTATACTCACAACTAATTGTATTTTACCATACCAGTTTCCCCATATTTAAGTATAATATAAATATTTTAATTTAAATTTTAGTTTACTGAATGAAAGCAGTAGTATGGTGCTTGGAGACCAAAGGGTTCATACAACTAATCTGTATGGTTGTGAATCATATCTACCACAATAAAATATATTCTCACAAGAAATTCTTTTTTTCTTTCGTGTGCAATAAGCTATTACTCTGATATCTCCTGTTATTTGTGAGGGTAAGATAATAAGTAAGGCTTATGAATCTGACAAAGCTTTGGTTAAAATCTATATTGCTACAAAGCTCATTCACTTTGTATTTGCTTAAAAATACTCTGACTTCATTTGAGTGTGTTACCTGCGTAAGGTTCACTTGAATTCTACTTGTCATCCACCCCCTTGATTGTCACAGAATTGCTTCTATCAAGAATATTGGAAAATATCTAGAAGCTAGAAGCTTTCCCAAGGCTGCTTTATACTTGAATGCAAGGTAGTGATTGATATGAGACACTATCATTCGCAGAAACTCTGCAAAATAAAGATTAGTTTCTCCATCAAAATCAGCATAACTTTCACCAAGGGAGCACTCAGGCAAGTTTCAATAACTTCACATTTTTCCTCAGATTTTATTAGGAGCAACTGAGTTATGCAACTATTGGAATGTTGTTGCACTAACCCACCTCTGTAACTTAAAAATGTCATAAACAGCAAAAGACAAAACAAAACAAGATACATTTTTTGAATTTTATATTGCAGCTATAAGCTAGATGGCTCATATATAGATATGAAAACTTTAAAAGTCCCAGTATTTTGGAATGAAATGACATGAGCACCTGTTTTCAGAAATAACTTTTTGATTATATGACATATTTCCCATTGACTAACTTAAAATGTGAGTAATGAGTTCTAAATTAGATATTGGTACCCTTCAGGCTAGTAGTTTTTCTAAGCATAAAATTCTATTGATCCTGTGTCTGGCTTATTGTACATGAGAATAGAGTGCAATCCATTATCAGGGAAGGCAAAGCCATTAGACTCCTCATGCATTCAATTAGGTTATTACTTTATCTATCTTAATTGGTACTGCTAATAGTATCATATATAATTGCTCTACATAGAAGAAAACATGCTTGTTAATGAGTCTTGGCTAATTCAAAGAATGACATTTAAATACTATTAGTAAAACTGTACATAGGTCCAAAATCAATGTGTGACCCCTCCTGAGTCTTACAGTAGGTGGTGGAAAACAATAATTTTAATTGGTTGGTGATAATTTAAAATGAATTCCAGTGTATTCCAGTTTCTTTTCAGGTCAATAAGATTTTTTGTTTGTTTTGTTTTGTTTTTCTTTTTATTTTCAGGAATTACACAGATATATAAATTTGATTTGTATATATGTATATATCAATGACCAAATAGTCCTAAAATTGAAATCACTGTTTTATATAAACCTCTGTACTTATGTTACAAGAAATAAGCTCAAAGAAAATTTCAGATCTTAACAAATGTAAACAAGTCAAAACAACCAGAAATATTAATACTCTCCAAACTCTTTGAACTTAAAAAATCTACTGTGTGTAGAAAAAAAAAAACTGTAGAAATATGAAGACTAGAGACTATGTTTTAAATACATGACATCTAAAAATATTGGTCTTCATTTAATACAAGTTGCCTCATGAGTGTAAATCAAGCATTTTTTTCTAGCTTTTTAACTCTTTTCATCAATAAAATGCTATTTAACCCAGCTTTACAAAATACAATAGTTTCTTTCAAATAAATAAGTTATGAAGTGCAAAAATATCTCAGTGGCATGCAACACAGAATGTAGTTTTGAAGTCCATTGTTCTGATACTAAGAGTGAAATATTTTCTGAATCTGGAGAAGAGAACTCCCCAATCCTCTGCAGTAGGTGATAGTAGAGGGGGAGAGTGGGTCCTGGGGAGAGAACAAAGGGCCATAGGATATTTTTGTTTGAAAGATATACTCTCCTACTCCTTAGAATTGCCTGGTAAAATGTTTATTAAATTTTGTTTTATTAAGTCATAGCACTGTTGTAACTGAAAAGAAATTCAGCTGTGAAGAAATTTAGGTCTTAGAAAGATCATTTGATTTGTCCAAGGCCTTATCTACCAGTTATTCCTTAAAACAGAATTAGATTCCATATTCCTGAGAACATATTTTAATTTTTGGTAGGGTACTTAGATCACTGAACCATGAACTTAATTTAGAAAAATTTGCATAATATTGTGCTTTTTCAATCAATTTAAGTAACGCATTTGACATGTTTTCAATCTGGAGAGAGCATATTTACAGTCACTTTGCAAAAGCAGTTTTAAAAATGCTTCATTTCTGACACTAAGCGCCCTCACTTCAGACCTTTATAAATTTTATCAACTATTTCTACTAGTTCTTCCCAATGGAAACCATGAACAGCCTACAGTATTTTTACTGACTTTCATTCTCTGAACAGTTATTTTGCTACTAGACTGGAAAATGAGTGAAGAACAAATTGGCAAAAAAGGGCATATCTCTATTTTCCAGCTCAGTAAGATTCTCTAAATGTTACATAAATTCTAAATGGTATAGCATATAATATTTGAACAGTGCTTTGGACTTAAACACTAGATATGTCTGTTTCTTCTTACAGATTAAAAAAAAATGAAAACCTAGAGGACATTTCAAACTTTATTGCAAAATCTCAAGTATGTAATTATCCTGCAGCTATTCTTTGTTTTCCTCAGAACAGATTGATAATTGAATAATACAAACTCATTATGAGAAAAATCTCAGTTTTTCCTTATGGGTAATCACCTCTATTTCTGATTCTCTGAACATGGTTTTGACTGGAATTTAGTTGTTTATTTTTGAGGAAGGAGACAAAATATCTATACCATGTACAAGATATAGTATGGACTGATGTTTTAATTATTTTTCCTTTTATCACAGAACTATCACAGGCAGTTTTAAATACCTAAAACTCCAGTATATGTGCTGAGATCAACTACTGAAGTGCTTATCGGAAGTGTACTTACAGTTAACTTAGGTTACACAAAACCAGGAAAGTTTCAGAAGGTAATATTCTTCCCAGTATAGATCCCAGGTTAAAATACACCAGAAAAAGAACTCATTCATACAGGTGGGTAAGCATAGCTCTAGAGAAAGAAATGTATGATGTCTTAACATACTGCTTTTGGATCCTCCTCCATTCTTTTGAGTGTTTGCTCAGTCTCTTCAATATAAACCACATCTGTCTGATATGTGGTAGAACTGTTCCTAAAATTTTAATAAAAATATCTTACATCAACTACAGTACTTTTATACCCTCATGACATTCTCAGTTAAGTCTACAGATGTATAATAAAAGCACCAAAATAAATAATACATAAAAACTAAATTTAAATAGTTCAAGTTTGAAAGAAATATTTTATGCTTTTAATCTATAGATGTATTGATAAAAGCATATTTGGAAAATCTAGGTGACCTTGGGTTTGGCAATGACTTCTTGGTACAATACCAAAACATAATTCATGAAAGAAAAAAAGTAATAGATTGAAATTCATTGAAATTGAAAACTTCTGCACTGCAAAAAAAGTGTTAAGAATAATAAAACAAGTCATAAATTGGGAAATAGAATTTGCAAAACATACATCCGATGAAGGACTGGTATTCAAACTACACAAATAACTCTCAAAACTCAACAGTAAGAAACCAAGCAACATATTTTCAAAAACATGGGTGAAATATCTGAACAGTTACTAAAGAAATACAGATGGCAAAAATGCTCAATATCATATGCCATTAGGATATTACAAATTAAAACCACAATTAGATACCACTACACACTTATTAAAATGATCAAAATTTAAAACAGACAACACCAAATTCTGGTGAGAATGTGGAGGAACAGCAAGTCACATTTGTTGCTAGTGGGAATGCAAAATGGTATAGCCTTTTGGAAAGACAGTTTGGTGGTTTCTTATGAAACTATACATACTCTTATCCTTTGATCCAGCAATTGTTCTCTTCGGTATTTAGCTAAATGAGTTGAAAACCTTTGTCCATATAAAAATCTGACCACACGTGTTTATAACAGTCTTATTTGTAATCGTTAAACATGGGGAGAAAACCAAGATATTCGTCAACAGGTTAATAGATAAACAAATTGATGTATCTGTACAATAGAATATCATTCAGTGATAAAAAGAAAAGAATGAGTTATCAGACCATGAAAACAAATGGAAAAAACCTTAAATACTTATTGTTAAGTGAAAGAATCCTATCTGAAAGGAGTACATACTGTGTAATTCCAACTATTTGACATCTGGAAAAGGGAAAACCATGAAACAGAGAAAAGATAAGTGGGTTACCATGGGTTCTGCCAGGGGAAGGAGGAATTCATAGGTTGAGCCCAGAGGATTTTTAGGGCAGTGAAACTGCCTATGTGATACGGCAATGGTGGATATGTGTCATTGTATGCTGTGCATTTTTCAAAATCTGTAAAATGTACAACACAAAGAGTCAAACTTAAAGTACAGATTTTAATTAGTAATGTATCAGTATTATCTCATCAATTATAACAAATGTACTGCACTAATGTGGGAAGTTAATAGTGGAAACATAGGGCAGGAAGGTATAATGAGGTATGTAGGAACCCTTGGAACTATCTGCTCATTTTTTGTGTTAATTTAAAACTGCCACCAAAAATAATGTCTACACAAAAATGTGTATTTGAATCACAATTACACTACCTATTAACGATGTGATCTGTTGCATTATAATTTAATCCTCTAAGTCTTGTGTTTTTAGTTCATAGCTTTCAAAATAAAAAAAGTAAAATTTACACATTGTTTTTATGAAAATTAAATTAAAATGCGTTTAAAAATATGATGCCATGTCTAATATATACTAAGTGCCCAATAAATGATAGCTAGTTTTATTATTATGAATAATTTTCTTGATTGATTTTTAATACCATAAAAGCAAATTCTGTCTTAGGGTTGATTATGTCACAACCACATATGCATTTCAAAAATTAGGAAAAACTGTGCTAACACACTCTCCATCCTCTGTTGTTTTTCTGTTGCAAGCAAAATATTCTCTAAATTAATGAGGAATATTCTTGCCAGGCAGAGATAGATAGAGGATAGATAGAAAGATAGATAGATAGATTAGATAGATAGATAGATAGATAGATAGATAGATAGATAGATAGATAGATAGGCAGAACTAATCCTGCTGTTGATAGCTAGCTAGACAGGGGAGAGTGAATCGGCCCCTTATCTGATTACAGGCTGACAAGTTGCTTTCCACCTACCTTTTTTTTTGTATCTTGTTCTCTGTGTTACTTCTATTGATGTAAGATTGTGGGACTGTACAATGTACCTACTCTTTTTTATTGGTTTGATCCATGTTCTGAAGCATGATACCCTAATTGGTCCTTTCTTGCCTGGACCCAAGGTATTTGAGCACCAAGTATGAAATTTTAAATTCAAGAAAATTCTAAAGTCTAACCTGTCAGCTCAAATAACTTTACCTTAACCAAATATTTGTCTCATTTCAATGTCATACTCTAAAAACATATTTCTGTGATGAAAGAAAATTTGTATGTTAAGTATTATAACATTTCTAAAGCAGGGAATGTATACTATGATTTGATTTCAGCCTATTTTATGCTGATTTCTGTGTAACTCTTGATGACAATAATTTCTAGGAAGTGGGGTACAAATCTTTTTTTTTCTCAAAAGTTCAAATTTTAAATGTCACCACAACTTCTCATGGGTGTGATGAGATAAATGATATATACTCAAGTTAAATTTTGACTTTCTCCGTACTTTAAAATAAAAACAAAAAAGAAAATTAGAAAAAAATATATACACATAAGTACGTGTATGTCATATATGTGTGTGTGTGTATATATATACACATATATATGTGTGTGTATATATATATCATTCATGAAATAGACAACAGTATTCTCCCCTTATCCATGGTTTCACTTTCCAAAATTTCAGTTACCCAGCATCAATTGCAGTCTGAAACTGCTAAATAGACAATTCCAAAATTAAACAATTCATAAGTTTTAAATTGCCCCATTATGAGTAGCGTGATGATATCTCATGCTGTTTCATTCCATCCCACCTGAGACATGAATCCTCCCTTTGTCCACTGTATCCATACTATACACGCCACCCTCTTATTAGTCACTTAGTAGCTCTCTAGCTTATCATATCTATTGTTGTGTTGTTATAGTGCTGGTGTTCAATTAACACTTATTTTACTTAATAGTGACTCCAAAGTGTAACAATATTGATGTTGATATATTGTTATAATTGTTCTATGTTATTAGTTATTATTAATCACTTAGTGTGCCTAATTTATAAATTAAACTTTATCATAAGTTAGGTATGTATGTATAGGAACAAACACAATATATATAGAGTTCAGTACTACGGTTTCAGGCATCCCCCGGGTGTCTTGGAACATATTCCCCAGAGACAAAGAAGGAGTACAGTATCCTCTGCCCTACTAAGGATTCTGCACATAATGAAAGAAGAAATCTTACATCCTACAAGTTAGTTAGAGAAAAATAATAATTTTTCAATGGTAGAGTCAAGGTGAGAAATTATATTATTTGACATCTTATTGAATCCTGAAAGAACTATATGATTCATTTTTCCTAAAACAAAATAATTGATATGTCCCTCTGGTATGGACTGAATGTTTGAGTCGCTGTAACACTCATTGTGAAGGTATCTGGAGAACAGGTCTTTGGAGGGTAATTAGGGTTAGATGGGGTCATGAGGAAGGGCTCCTTATGATTAGGTTAGCATTCTTAAAAGAGGAGACACAGGAGGGCTTGGTCTCTCTCCCTCTGCAAACATAAGCACATACAGAGGGAGCTTACAGTGAGATCATAAGAACATGCATGAGAAGACCATCTACAAGCTAAGAGAAGATGCCTCAGAATGAAACCCTCTTCACTAGCACCTTCCAAGCCCCTAGAGTTGTGAAAAATACATTTCTGTTGTTTAAGACACTCAGCCTGTGATACTTTGTTATGGCAGCCCAAGCAGACTAATACAGTCTCACATTACCTGACACATTTTATGAATAAAGTTATCTCCATAACACTTATAATTCACTCTCTAACAGCACATTATATGTGATATCAGCACATCTAGAAGTTAATCTTCTAGGGATTTGTCTCATTTATGCCTATATATCTAGTAATTAGAACACGGGCTATTGTGGGTATCAAATAGTTTTGAAATAAATCAGTAAAAATCAAGAGGCCAAAGCCATCTTCTGCAGGATTCAATTTTTAGCTTAACTTTTTGTGATCATTTCTTGTTCTCTTTTGTCATTGAAATATATTCTGAGAACACATTTACCAATGAAAAAATCTTAAGATTCTTTAACAAGCATATCTGTACCTCCTTGCTTCAATATAATGATGAAGAGGACGGCAGCGGAGAAAGAGAGAGGGAGAATACTGTGTTATTAAAGATTGAATAATACCTTATAAGACTACTAAATTGAACCTTTGTGAACCCTCCATCAATGTAAGAATTAAAACATCGCTAACAATCTTGAAGTGCAGCATATGCTCCTCTGCGACCCTATATCCCATTTTCCTGGCTATCCTTCATATGACTAAGCTCACATTCATATTTTCATTACCCTGTCTCTCAGTCCTCTATTCCAATGTATTTATTTACATCTACCTTCCAATTAATGATTCTGTTTTTGCTTGCTGACTTTAACTTCATCATCATCGTCTTCTTTTTTTTTAGATGGAGTCTTACTCTGTCGCCCAGGCTGGAAAACAGTGACGTGATCTCGACTCACTGCCACCTCCATCTCCTGGGCTCAAGTGATTCTTCTGCCTCAGCCTCCTGAGTAGCTGGGATTACAGGCTCCCGCCACTACGCCCAGCTAATTTTTGTATTTTCAGTAAAGATAGGGTTTCATCATGTTGGTCAGGCTGGTCTCAAACTCCTGACTTCAGGTGATCTGCCCGCCTTGACCTCCCAAACTACATACATCATAGGCATGAGCCAATGCACTTGGCCTTCATCTTCATTTTTAAATGTGTCAGCCTTAGATGTTTTATATTCTTGTAATATAATTCTTTATGTATTATTTAAATAATCTAAAGCTACAGTTTCTGCTGAAGCTCATTGTAAGACATATTCTTTCTATCATTGATGGACATTTGGGTTGGTTCCAAGTCTTTGCTATTGTGAATAGTGCTGCAATAACATGGAACATGTATACATACATATGTAACAAACCTACACATTGTGCACATGTACCCTATAACTTAAAGTAAAATAAACAAAAAAACAAATAAATAAATAAGACATATTCTTTCGTGGTTGATTATTCTCTTTCTACTGGTCCAACATATTAGATTGTACCCAATTTGTGATAATACTAAAAGACTAAATTAGAGATTCTTTCTCCCAAGAATTTAGGTTTGCTTTTGTCCAGGAGTCAATGGGCACTGATGCAACCATGTGGCATGCTGTGGGGGCCCTAGTTTAATGTAAGCATCTGAGTACTGGCTGCTACACATTGTTGCTGGCCACAGCCTTAGTCTCTTAATCCCAAAGCAAGTATCTGTAGCTTCAACACTGGTTTTGTGTTTCCTTATTGCTCATAATTCAGATCTTTGCCTTTGATTTGTTTATGTTTATTGCAAACCCAGCAATGTTTTAAACATTAGAAATAGAATTTTTTTTTTTTTAATTTTAAAAATCTTGTTAAAGTTAACTTTCATTTTTCTACATTGCAGAGCTCTAACTTCTGTGCATATCTAGTTAGGCCCGCATCCTTGAAAATGTGTGCCCCGGATCCAGGAGAGAATGTGGGACCGTATATATATGGACACTCATGCACACACATCTTGCAAAACTTCATTTATTTCTTCCAGGGGTTTCCTGAAGCCCTACTCTAAGGGAACCCTTGGCTACCTTTTTGTGACAATCGAGAGACTTTCTCTTACTATCTTCTGAGAATATTTTCCCTCAAAAACGTTTCTTCTTGGCAATAGATCATTATCAATAGCCCTTTCTCAGTTGTGCTGCTATTAGCAATCACAGACTGTGGTAGTAATAGATGCACAGGCATCAAACTTGCTTCCCTGGAGCTGGGCGAATGGAATGCATTTGCTCCCCCTCCTCTGGTCCACCTTTTCCCTCAGCCCACAGGACTAACTGTGCAAGGCTTTATCTAAAGGAAATAAATTAATTCTCTGTAGGAATGATAGTTTAATATCTAAGTATCTGAGAATTTCACCTAGATATCTCTGGGGAGTAACCCCCTTTTAAATACTTAGAGTTTCACAATAAAGAATACTCTGTGGACATTTCTTGCTTCTATTCCTGACTTGACTTTTATGCCCAATTGATGGCATTTTCTTCAATTCTCTTAGACCACCAGTCCTACTACCATTCCTTGAAAATATTCAGTCTCTTCTATAGGAGGACACCATGTTCTTTAAGCAGTCTTGTTTCTCCTTTTTCCTTAATAAAGTTTTGTTCTTTTTCATGTGGCCTCCATTAAAACTAATTACTGTGACTTTTTTTCACTTCTTGTTAGAGAGGTTAGGTGTTGGAATGAGGAGAGGCAGAGGATGAGGAGAGGACGTTTTATGCCTCAGTGCCGTGGGCTATGATTCATGTGTCCCTCACTTTGCTATTTCCCACTTTCCGCCAGTCCTCCAGGTTAAATTATTAAAGCCACATTCACTTTTTCCTAGATAAAAATTTGATAAATTAAGGAAAACAGATACTGCCTATTGATGATACTCTTTACTTACCCAAAGAAAAATGTATTTATTTTACTGAGAGATGCTTCACTCCTTTCTGTGCTTTTTTTGAGATTACATGAACACAAATGAGCTTCTTGAATTGCCATGGTGACATTCTTTGTTAAATAATGACACTGTCAATTAATTTCTTTTGATTCCTTTTTAAATAGAAGACTGGAAGGAGTTATTCAATTCTCAAGCAGTACTCATTCCTAGATAACAATATTCCCAATCTAAGGCCACCTGATCACGTTCTCCAGCTCCTCTTCTCTCAGTTCCTTGCTTTGCACCTTCCTCCACCTGATATGTATTTTCTTGCTGTATCTGAAGATTCTCCCGTTCTCAGTCATTGGATATTCAAGCATTGAAACCCCAACTGGCATGATCAAAAACTTTCTCATAGTTATGTATGGCCTTAAAAGCAGTCCTTGAAGACAGTCATGCATTAGTTTGATTTGCCTCACAAGTACATCTTAAACTATTTCTAAGCATTTATCATGAACATTTTTGTTATAGCAAATAATATCCACATTGATTTTAAAATAAAAAGTCTCCATTATGAAAAAAAATCTTTATTAACTTTTGTAAATCTGTTAATAGTCTACTTCTTTTCATACCGTCTTGAATTAAAGGCTACCCTATTCAAGATGATAGCTTGAATTCTACATGTACTTCCTGAGTCTTCTCCTTTCACAGACTTTTGGAAGTGGCATTTATATGGACTGTATATATAATAATAATTGTAGTCAGAGAAAAACTAATAGAAAATGATGTAGCTTTATACATGAAACAATCCCTTTGTGTTCTTTTTTTATCATTATATTTTTCTATTTCAGAATATATGGATTTTGTTGTTTTCACCAGTCTATACACCATATCATTAGATTTCCATCAGAAACCTTCTATAGAATTAGTTTCTAAAAATATCACGGAATGTTCCTGAAAGGATACATTTCTAGAGTTAGAGAATAGGCCTAAAGGTGTACATTTAGATGAGGTTTAATATTAAGTATGATTACATAATATGTAAAACATCTGAAAGTATATAAACTATTTTTTAAATAATCTTAACTATATATTCTATGCTGAATAAGGCTTATCTTTCTATTTGATATATTATATAATTTACAATGTTTTTTTAGCAGTGGTTCTCAAAGTAGAGTCCCCAAAACAGGAGCATCAATATCATTAGGGAACATTTTAGAAAGGCAAATTTTCCAGCCCCACCTGAAACTCAGAATAAAATGGGAAACAAAAGGCTAGGGGCTCAATAACGTGTGCCTTAATAAGCCCTCCAGGTTACTCTGATGTACAAAATTTGGGAACTATTGATTTAGTGCAACTATGCCTAAATTAGCAAAGCTTTCCTTCAATGAAGACAATCACTGATCTCCCTTTAGTTGCTTTTTCTATCCTCCAAAGCCGTGTCTAACAGAAAGCAGTCTCTTTTATGAGAGGTAGCTTTGAAAAGTTATTGCATAAACATGAGTCTAAAGCATTAGAAGCCCAAGACAATTAAAATATACCTGAAAACAGGTGTAATTTAAAAATACACTATTTTATGCTTTCACTTCTATCAAACACTCAATTTACTCAATATAAGCGACAATATTTCATAATTTTAAAAGTTTTGTTTTATCTTATCCCTAGGCTTTTTATTGTAAAGTCCATTGGTATAGTTTCTATTTTGGAAAAAATTGTAATTGCAAGAGAATTTGTGGTTTCAATAGGAGGAAAGGTGAAAATGAATCTAGGCAATCTAAATCAACTGTCTACTTTCCTTCCTAAAACCCCATTTATTGAATATATGTTTTATACATCTATAAAATCACATTTTAAGTTATATATTAATATTTTATCTATGTCCTTCCATGTAACATTATATAACAAATACCATTTATATGCATAAACAATTATATAATTATATACATATAATAAGTTTGTGTTCATGTGTGCACATGCATATGTGTTTCATAAAAGTTTTGAGAAGACAAGAATAGTTACAGGGAGACTGAGCATGCCAATATATAAGACATAAAGAATGAAAACTGGTGCGACTTAAAGCCCAGTATGAAACCCAAAAGATTTTCTATGAAATGACACCTGAAAGTTTTAAATCCAGAAGTCATCAAATAAAAAGAGCAAGAGGAAATTCTGAAATGTAAACAGTATGTCAGCCAAATCTTTCTTTTTCCTCTATCAATCCTGAGAAGATGCAGCAAGGACATTTGCCCCCAGAGTAAAAACCAAACCAGATTGTCAAACTAACTAGGAAGTGTTATAATATAACTTTGGTAGCTCAATAAAATTGAAGAGCACAGTTTGACGTAGTTTTCTTCACCCTCATCCATACAGGAAGAACAAGTGGAGGTAGAAGTATGGCACTCTAGTTCTGTGAAGAGGCTGTATGACAAACAAGACATTAGGGCAGACATTCAAGTAGCTTCTGAGGACTGTGACTGTCAGTGAAGCAAGCTTATTGAACCTACTTCTTAACTTTCCCCCACAATGACAGGAAGCAGGCTACTGCTGTCAGTTGTGGTTATTAAACTTTTCAGTCTGAAACTTAAATCCAACCATTAATACTGTGCTTTGGGATTTTGGGGACTGGCACTCGGCAAATGGCATTGTTCCTTTTTCAGCCAGCTTTCCCATGGGATTTGCCAGTGTGAGGTTCTGGAAAGACATCGTGATGCTAGAGAGACACAAGACCTGCAATTTCTTTTAAGATTTCTGTATTTATCACCCCAAAATTTCCTTCATTCTTTCAGCATCATAATATTCTTTCAGAAATACCAAGCCACCTAGGCAAAATTTTCTCAGTAATCTGAGTCCCACCAACATGGAGATCTTCTTCCAACTCTACCCTTAGGAGAATGGATTAAAAATTGTAGTAAATATGTACAGCAGAACACTGCTCAGCAACCAAAAAAAAAAAAGAACAACCGCTACATGGATAAACCTTACAGAAATGTTATGGAGTAAAAGAAGCCAGACATGAAACAATATATATGTAATGATTGAATCTGTATATAAGTTCACAAATAACACTGATTTATGCTGACAAAAGTCAAAATGATGTTTTCCTCTGCAGGGAATGTCAAGCAAAGAGCATATGAAAAACTTCTGGATTTCTGAAAATATACTCTATGTATCAATCTGAGAGATTGTTGTACAGATATCTGCATATATGAAATCTATAAAGCTCTGTGTTTATAATTGATACATTTTATGCAATTAATATACTTTATACACTTACTATATGTTATATCACAAAAGCAAGACAAATTAAAATGACAATAAGTCATATGGTTTTTGTTTTCACATTGGATTATTACTGACATCAATATTTGGGGAAAGTCAATACCATTAATACTTGGTTCTAAACTCAAAATTTCAGCAGCAATAACAAAAACAATATTGAAAAAATAAAACAAATAAATCACTGCAGAATAGAAAAGATAAAATACAAATTTAATAAACATTACCGAAGAAAATCTACAAATAATTATTAATTGATTCAGACATACTGAAGTAATTACATATTTATATTTACTTTCTGTTATTCTTGAGTGCTAGTTCATAATGCATTTAGAATTCTTGTTTTGAAGCCAAATCAACTTAGCATGTTTAAAGGAATATGCATTTGAAACAAAAGATGAAAACGTGTTTTATAAATGTAGTAGAAAGCAAATATCATAAAAAATAGTTAAGAATACCAGTTCCATCATATATCAAATACTAAAAACAATAAGGTCTTACTATTTATGACAATGAAAGTGGTGGTGAACTGGAAGAAATAGAGTGAAAGGATGCTGTAGTGTGTTGCTATTAATTCAAAATATTTATAGAAAATATGAGCTTAAATATATTTTAAATGTATAATAGCTCAAATAATAGAAATAGATATAAACATATTTTAAGAGGGAGAGAAAAAGATAGACATCTTGAACAATTCCAAGATAAACATGGTAAGAAGTTAAAGGATAATATGAAAAAGAAAAATAAGATGTTAAAAATATTTTTAGAAATATTATGCGTGAAATGATTGTATTTCATATTATATTCTAAGACTTAAAAAATTTAAAATAAAACAAAAATAACTAAAGAAATCACATCAATATACAATGTATGCTATATATAAGGAATATCAAATAAACAAAATGACCAGAAATGATAAAAATATAGAACCATAAAATATACACCAAGCAAGTATTAACAAATAGATAACAGGTGTGTAAATATAAATATTAGACAAAGTAGAAGCCAAGGCAAAATCTTAGAAAGGTCAAATAAGTATTTTATGTTGAGAATGGGTTAATCTATTAAGATAACAAATTATGAGACTGTATTGATATATGAAATTAACTTTGAAATAAATTACAATCACAGAAAATAGAACATGAAACTGGCAAACGTAATCTTAGTAAAAAGTTCAAATAATGTTAAATTAGCTCAAGAAAAACAAAAGTATTTACAAGCTTAGAAATATTTCAGTAACATAATTTATTCACACAAAATCATATATGCACATATGATTTTATGCTACATAGATTTTCACATTCATATTTATATTTAAATTCAGTTGCTAAGAATAATGGTCTCGGTATGGTGTCAGTCTGTGGCCCGGGGTTGGGGACTCCTTTATAAGCTCATTTAATGCTATTAGAAACTTCAGGAGGCAAGTTTTAGTTTTTTCTTTTCCAATCTATATAGTTTTTCTTTCTGTCTCTCTCTCTCTCTTCATCTCTCCCTCCCTTTCTTCCTTTCTTCTTTCTATCTGTTCTTCCTTTCTGTCAGTCTGTCTCAATGTACTGGCCAGGACATCTAGCACGATGTCGAATAGGAATGAAAATCTTTGTATCTTGCCTTATTCCTGATCTTAGAATAAAATAATTAAAATTGCTGTCTTATCTATAATGATGTTATTACCTGTAGGTTTTTTGTAAATGTTATTTATATTTTGTAAATGTTATTTATCATTTCAGGAAATTTTGCCTATTTATTGTTTGTTGAGTGTTTACATAGTAAATAAGTAATGAATTGGATCAAAAGACATTCCTCAATAATATGCTCATATAATTTTACTTCTTTAGCCAGTTGACACTATTAATTTAAATGATTAACATTTAAGTGATAAAGCATTCTTACATACCTAGAAAATATCCTATTTGTCTTGGTGTGTAATTCTTTCTAACATCGCTGGAAGCAATTTATGAATACTTTTAAGGATCTTTGTGTCTGTACTCAACGATAGTTATTTGTCTGTAGTTTTCATTCTTGTAGTCTCTCTTTGAATTTTAGTATTAGAGTGGTGCTGGCTTCATAGAATAATATAGGTAGTATTCCCTGTGTTTCTATTTTCTACCTCAAGAGACTATGGAGAATTTGTGTTATTTACTCCTTTAAGTGTTTGAAAGGTCATCCTTTCAAATAATCCTTTGATTTATTCCTTTAGTTGTTTGAAAGCATGGTTTCATCTGCACTGGTGCTTTCTTTTTGAAGGTTTTTAAAATTATTTGACCAATTTCTCTAATACATATATGCCTATTAAAATTATTTTATTTTTGTATGAGTTTGATAGTTTGCATCTTTCAAGGTACTGGTTTGTTTCATTTAAGTTATAAGTCTGTAGATACTGCATTTTTTTTAGGTAGCATCCTTTTAGTATGCATGGAATAAGTTGCAATAACAACTTTTTCCTTTCTGATCTTGGCAATTGGTGTCTTGTATCTTTTTTTTCTTTGTTAGTCTGGTACCCAACAGTTGTTTTATCTGCTCCTCCCACCCTTCACCATCAACTAGACCTGGGTGTGTGTTGTTCTCCACTTTGTGTTCATGAGTTCTCGTCATTTAAGTTCCAGTTATCAGTGAGAACATGAGGTATTTAGTTTTCTGTTCCTGTTAGTTTGCAAAGGATTACAAACTCCAGCTCCAACCATGTTCCCACAAAAGACCTGATCTCATTCTTTTCTATGTCTGCATAGTACTCCGTGGTGTATATATACCACACTTTATTTGTCCAGTCTAACATTATGAGCATTTAAGTTGATTCCATGTCTTTGCTATTGTGAATAGTGCCACATGTGTCTTTATGATGGAATGAATTATATTCCTTTCAGTATATACCAGTAATAAGATTGCTGGATCAAATAGTAGTTCTGTATTTAGCACTATGAAGAACCATCATACTGTTTTCCACTGCGATTGAATTAATTTACACTCCCATCAGCAATGTATGTGTTTCCTTTTTTCTGCAACCTAACCAGCCTCTGTTTTTTTTTTTTTTTTTTTTTTGACACTTTAGTAATGGCTATTCTGTTATGAGATAGTATCTCATTGTGGTTTTGATTTGCATTTATCTAATGATCAGTGATGTTGAGCTTTTTTCGTATGATTGTTGGACACATGTATGTCCTCTTTTGAAAAAAGTCTGTTTATATCATTTGTCCACATTTTGATGCAGTTGTTTTTTCTTCTTAATATTGAATTTCCTTACAGATACTGAATATTAGACCTTTGTTGGATGCATAGTTTGCAAGTATTTTCTCTCATTCTGCAGGTTGTCTGTTTACTCTGTTGAAAGTTTCTTTTACTTTGCAGAAGATCTTAAGTTTAATTAGATCCCATTTGCCAACTTTTGCTTTTGTTGCTATTGCTTTTGATGTCTTTGTCATGAAATCTTTGCCTGTTTCTGTGTCCAACATGGTATTGCCTAAGTTGTCTTCCAGAGTTTTTATAGTTTTAGGTTTTAGATTTAAGTCTTTAGTCCATCTTGAGTTGAATTTTGGATATGGTGTAAGGAAGGGGTCCAATTTTAAATTTCCACATACGGCTAACCAGGTATCCTTGCATTATTTATTAAACGGGGAGTCTTTCTACATTGTTTTCATCAGCTTTGCTGAAGATCAGATGATCATAAGTGTGCAGCCTTACTTCTGGGCTTTCCATTTTGTTTCATTGGTCTATGTGTCTATTTTTGTACTACTGCCATGCTATTTTGGTTACTATAGTCCTGTAGTATATGGTGAAGTCAGAAGATGTGATGCCTCCAACTTTGTCTTTTGTTATTTTGTTGTTGTTTTGTTTCTTTTTTGCTTGTGATTGCCTTGGCCATTTGGGCTGTTTTTTGATTCCATATGATATTTAAAATAGTGTTTGATAGTACTTTGAGAAATGTTATTGGTAGTTTGATAGAAATAGTATTGAATCTGTACATTGCTTTGGTCAGTATGACCATTTTAATGATACTGATTCTTCCTATCCATGAGCATGGGATGTTTTTTCATTTGTTTGTATCTTTTCTGATTCCTTCATGCAGTATTTTGTAGTTCTCCTTGTAGAAGTCTTTCACCTCCCTAGTTAGATTTAATCCTAGGTGTTTTATTGTTTTTCGGGCAATTGTGAAAGAAAATGCCTTTCTGATTTGGCTCTTGGCTTGGCTGTTTTTGGTGTATAGGAATTCTATAATTTTTGTACACTAATTTTGTGTTCTGAAACTTTGCTGACATTGTTTATCAGCTGAAGGAACTTTTGGGCCAGGACTATGAGGTTTTGTTGGTAAAGAATCATGTCATCAGGAAACAGAGATAGTTTGACTTCCTCTCTTTCTATTTAGATGTGCTTTATTTATTTTTGTTGCTTGTTGTCCCGGCCAAGACTTCCAATACTACGTTGAATAGAAGTGGTGAGAACGGGCATCCTTGTCTTGTACTGGCTTTCAAGGGGATTGCCTCCAGGTTTTGCCCATTCAGTATGATGTTGGTTGTGGGTTTGACGTAGATGGCTCTAATTATTTTGAGGTATGTTTATTCAATACCCAGTATATTGAGACTTTTTAATATTAAGGAATATTAAATTTTATCAAAAGCTTTTCTGCATATATTGAGATAATAATGTGTTTTTTGTCTTTAGTTCTGTTTGTGTGATGAGTTACCTCTGTTTATTTGTGTATGTTGAACCAATCTCCCATCCCAGGATGAAACCTACTTGATGGTGGTGGATTAGATTTTTATGTGCTGCTGGATTTTTTGCATGTATTTTATTGAGGAATTTTGCATCAATGTTCATCAATGATACTGGTCTGATGTTTCCTTTTTTTGTTGTGTCTCTGCCAGGTTGTGGTATCAGAATGATGCTGGCCTCATAAATGAGTTGAGGAGGAGTCCCTCTGTCTCACATTTTTGGAAAAGTTTCAGTAGGAATGGTACCAGTGCTTCTTTTTACATCTAGTAGAATTCAGCTGTGAATTCATCTGGTCCTGGACTTTTTCTTGTTACTAGGCTACTTATTACTGATTCAATTTTGGGGGTTATTATTGCTCTATTCAGAGAATGAATTTCTTCCTGGTTTAGTCTTGGGAGGTTGTATGTGTCCAGGAATTTATTCCATATCTTCTAGGTTTTCTAATTTCTATGCACAGAGGTGTTCATAATAGTTTCTGATGATTATTTTTATTTCTGTGGGATCAATGGTAACCTCCTTCATCATTTCTAATTTTGTTTTTTGGATTACCTCTTATTCCTTATTAGTTTAGCTAACTGCTAATCTGTCTTATGAATTTCTTCATAAAACCAGCTTCTGGAGAGGGCTGGCAAGATGGCTGAATAGGAACAGCTTTAGTCTGCACCTCCCAGCAAGACCAAAGCAGAAGGTGGGTGATTTCTGCATTTCCAACTGAGGTACCCAGTTCTTCTCATTGGGACTGATTAGACAGTAGGTGCAGCCCATGGAGGGGGAGCAGAAGAAGGGTGGGGCATCACCTCATCTGGGAAGCACAAATGGTGAGGGAACTCTCTCCCTTAGCCAAGGGAAGCCATGAGGGACTGTACCATGAGGGATGGTGCTATCCAGCCTAGATACAATGCTGTTCCCATGGTTTTTGCAACCTGCATACCAGAATATTCCCTCGTGTGCCTACACCACCAGGGCCCTGGATTTCAAGCACAAAACTGGGTGGCCATTTGGACAGACACCCAGCTAGCTGCAGGAGTTATTTTTCATACCCATGTGATGCCTAGAATGCCAGAGAGACAGAACTGTTCACTCCCCTGGACATGGGGCTGAAGCCAGGGAGCCAAGTGGTCTTGTTCAACAGATCCCACCCCCACAGAGCCCAGCAAGCTAAGATCCACTGCCTTGAAATTCTCGCTGCCAACAGAGCAGTCTGAAGTTGACCTGGGACACTAGAGTTTGGTGGGAGTAGGGGCATCCACTATTACTGAGGCTTGAGTAGGCGCTTTTCCCCTCATAGTGTAAACAAAGCTGCCTAGAAGTTCAAACTGGTCAGAGCCCACCACAGCTTGGCAAAGTCTTTGTAGCCAGACTGCCTCTCTAGATTCCTTCTCTCTGGACCAGGCATCTCAGAAAGAAAGGCAGCAGCCCCAGTCAGGGGCTCACAGACAAAATTCCCATCTCCCTGGGACAGAGCGCCTGGGGGTGGGGGTGGCTGTGGTTGCAGCTACACAGACTTAAATAGACCTGCTTGCTGGCTCTGAAGAGAACATCTGATCTCCCACACAACGCTTGAGCTCTGCTAAGAGACTGACTGTCTCTGCAAGTGGGTCCCTGACCCCCATGCCTCCTGACTGGAAGATACCTCCCAGCAGGAGTTGACAGACACCTTATACAAAAGAGCTCTGGCTGGCATCTGGTGGGTGCCCCTGCCGGTTGAAGCTTCCAAAGGGAGGGGCAGGGAGCAACCTTTGCTGTCCTGCAGCCCCCACTGGTGATACCCAGGAAAACAAGGTCTGGAGTTGACCTCCAACAAGCTCCATGAGACTGGCAGAAGAGAGGCCTGACTATGAGAAGGAAAATTAATAAAGAGAAAGCAATAACATCAACATCAACAAAAAGGACCACCCAAACAAAAACCCAATTTGAAGGTCACCACCATCAAAGATCAAGGGTAGATAAGTTCATGAAGAAGAGAAAAAAACAGTGCAAAAATGCTGAAAATTCCAAAAATCAGAATGCCTCTTCTCCTCTAATGGATCACAACTCCTTGCAGCAAAGAAACAAAACTGGATGGAGAATGAGTTTGATGAATTGACAGAAGTAGGCTTTAGAAAGTAGTTAATAACATGCTACACTGAGCTAAAAAAAAACACGTTCTAACTCAATGCAAGGAAGCTAAGAACCTTTATAAAAGGTTGCATGAACTGCTAACTAAAATAACCAGTTTAGAGAAGAACATAAATGACCTGATGGAGCTGAAAAACATAGCATGAAAACGTTGTGAAGCATACACAAGTATCAATAGTTGAATTGATCAAGCGGAAGAAAGGATATCAGAGAGAGAAGATCAATTTAATGGAATAAAGCTTGAAGACAAGATTAGAGAAAACAGAATGAAAATGAATAAACAAATCCTACAAGAAATGTGGGACTATATGAAAAGGCCAAACCTACATTTGATTGGTATACCTGGAAGCAGCAGGGAGAGTGGGACCAAGCTGGAAAACACACTTCAGGATATTATCCAGGAGAACTTCCCCAACCGAGCAAAACAGGCCAATATTAAAATTCAGGAAATACAGAAAACAGTACAAAGATATTCCTCAAGAAGAGCAATCCCAAGACACATAATCATCAGATTCACCAAGGCCAAAATGAAGGAAAAAATGTTAAGGGCAGCCAGAGAGAAAGGTCAGGATACCTACAAAGGGAATCCCATCAGAGTAACAGTGGATCTCTCTGCAGAAACTCTACAAGCCAGAATTGAGTGGGGGACAATATACAACGTTTTTAAAGAAAAGAATTTTCAACCCAGAATTTCACATCCAGCCAAACTAAGCTTCATAAGTGAAGGAGAAATAAAATCCTTTACATACAAGCAAACGCCGAGGGATTTTGTTACCGCCATGCCTGCCTTACAAGAGCTCATGAAGGAAGCACTAAATATGGAAAGGAAAAACAGGTACCAGCCACTGCAAAAACATATCCAAATGTAAAGATCATCAACACTATGAAGAAACTACATAAACTAATGTGCAAAATAACCAGCTAGCATCATAATGACAGGGTCAAATTCACACATAACAATATTAACCTTTAATGTAAATAGGCTAAATGTCCCAGTTAAAAGACACAGACTGGCAAATTGGATAAGGAGTCAAGACCCATCGGTGTGCTGTATTCAGGAGACCCATTTCACCTCCAAAGACACACATAGGCTCAAAATAAAGGAATGAAGAATATTTACCAAGCAAATAGAAAGAAGAAAAAAGTGGGGGTTGCAATCCTAGCCTCTGATGACACAGGCTTTAAACCAATAAAGATAAAAAAAGACAAAGAAGGGCGTTACATAATGGTAATTGGATCAATTCAACAAGAAGAGATAACTATCTTAAATATATATGCACCCAATACAGGAGCACTCAGATTCATAAAGCAAGTTCTTAAGAGACTTAAAGAAAAGACTTAGACTCCCACACAATAATAGTGGGAGACTTTAACACTCTACTGTCAATATTAGACAGACCGACAAGACAGAAAAATGAACAAGAATATTCAGGACTTGAACTCAGCTCTGGACCAAGCAGACATAATAGACATCTACAGAAGTCTCCACCCCAAATCAACAAGATAGACATTCTTCTCAGCACCACATAGCACTTATTCTAAAATTGACCACATAATTGGAAGTAAAATACTCCTCAGCAAATGCAAAAGAACAAAAATCATAACAAACAGTCTCTCAGACCACAGTGCAATCAAATTAGAACTCAGGATTAAGAAACTCACCCAAAACTGCACAACTACATTGAAACTGCACAACCTGCTCCTGAATGACTACTGGTTAAATAACGAAATTAAGGCAAAAATAAGTTATTTGAAGCCAATGAGAACAAAAACACAATGTACCAGAATCTCTGGCAGACAGCTTAGGTAAGTGTTTAGATAGAAATTTATAGCACTAAATGCCAACATGAGAAAGTGGGAAAGATCTATAATTGATACCCTAACATCATAATGAAAAGAACTAGAGAAGCAAGAGCAAACAAATTCAAAAGCTAGCAAAAGACAAGAAATAACAAAGATCAAAGAAGAACTGAAGGAGATAGAGACATGAAAAGCCCTTCAAAAAATCAATGAATCTAGGAACTGGTTTTTTGAAAAAAAAAATTAATAAAATAGACCACTAGCCAAACTAATAAAGAAGAAAAGAGAGAAAAATCAAATGGACACAATAAAAAATAATAGAGGGGATATCACCACTGTTCCCACAGAAATACAAATTACCATCAGAGAATACTATAAACACCTCTATGCATATAAACTAGAAAATCTAGAAGAAATGGATAAATTCCTGGACACTTACACCCTCCCAAGACTAAACCAGAAAGAAGTCAAATTCCTGAGAAGACTAATAACAAGTTCGGAAATTGATGCAGTAATTGATAGCCTACAAACCAAAAAAAGCCCAGGATCAGACAGATTCACAGCCAAATTCTACCAGAGGAACAACAAGGAGCTGGTACTGTTCCTTATGAAACTATTTCAAACAATAGAAAAAGAGGGACTTTTCCCTAACTCACTTTGTGAGGCCAGCATCATCTTGATACCAAAACCTGGCAGAGACACAATTAAAAAAAAAAAAAAAAATTCAGGCCAACATCTCTGATGAATATCAATGCGAAAATCCTCAATAAAATACTGGCAAACCAAATCCAGCAGCACATCTAAAATCTTATCCACCATGATCAAGTGGGCTTGATCCCTGGGATGCATGGCTGGTTCAACATATGCAAATCAATACACATAATCCACCACACAAACAGAACCAATGACAAAAACCATGTGATTATCTCAATAGATGCAGTAATGGCCTTTGATAAAATTCAACGCCCATTCAGGCTAAAAATACTCAATAAACTAGATGTTGATGGTACGTATCTCAAAATAATAAGAGGTATTTCTGACAAACTCACAGCCAATATCATACTGAATGGGCAAAAGCTAGATGCATTCCTTTGAAAACATGCACAAGACAAGGATGCCTTATCTCACCATTCCTATTCAATGTAGTATTGAAAGTTCTGGCCAGGACAATCAGGCAAGAAAAGGAAATAAAGGGTATTCAAATAGGAAGAGAGGAAGTCAAATTGTCTCTGTTTGCAGATGACATGATTGTATATTTACAAAACCCCATCGTTTCAGACTAAAATCTCCTTATGCTGATAAGCAACTTCAGCAAAGTCTCAGGATACAAAACCAATGTGCAAAGATTCACATGCATACCTATATAACAATAATAGACAAACAGAGAGCCAAATCATGAGTGAACTCACATTCACAATTGCTACAAAGAGAATAAAATACCTATGAATACAACTTACAAGGGATGTGAAGGAACTCTTTAAGGAGAACCTCAAACCACTGCTCAAGGAAATAAGAGAGGACACAAACAAATAGAAAATCATTCCATGCTCATTGACTTTCTTCATGGAATTAGAAAAATCTACTTTAAATTTCATATGAAACCAAGAAAGCTTATATATCCAAGACAATCCTATGCAAAAAGAACAAATCTGGAGGCATTATGCTACCTGACTTCAAACAATACTACAAGGCTACTGTAACTGAAACAGCATAGTACTGGTACCAAAACAGATATATAGACCAATGAAACAGAACAGAGGCCTCAGACATAACACCACACATCTATAACCATCAGATCTTTGACAAAACTGACAAAAGAAAGCAATGGGGAAAGGATTTCCTATTTAATAAATGGTGTTGGGAAAAACTAGCTACCAATATGCAGAAAACTGAAACTGGAACCATTCCTTACCTCTTTTACAAAAATTAATTTGACATAGATTAAAGAATTAAATGTAAGACCTAAAACCATAAAAACTCTAGAAGAGAACCTAGGCAATACCATTCAGGACATAGGCATGTGCAAACTTTATGAAAAACACACCAAAAGCAATTGCAACAAAAGCCAAAATTGACAAATGTGATCTAATTAAATTAAAGAGTTTCTGCAAAGCAAAAGAAACTATCATCAGAGTGAACAGGCAACATACAGAATGGGAAAACATTTTTGCAATCTATCCATCTGACAAAGGGCTAATATGCAGAATATACAAGGAACATAAACACATTTACAAGAAAAAAACAACCCCATCAAAAAGTGGGTGAAGGATATTAACAGACACTTCTCAAAAGAAGACATTTATGTGGCCAATAAATATATGAAAAAAATCTCATCATCACTGGTCATTTGAGAAATGCAGATCAAAACCACAATATGATACCATATCACACCAGTTAGAAAAGTGCTCATTAAAAAGTCGGGAAACAACAGATGCTAGAGAGGACGTGCAGAAATAAGAACATTTTTACACTATTGGTGAGAGTGTAAATTAGTTCAACTATTGTGGAAGAATGTGGCCATTCTTCAAGGATCTAGAACCAGAAATACCAATTTTCCCAGCAATCTCATTACTGGGTATATACCCAAAGGCTTATAAATCATTCTACTATAAAGACACATGCACATATATGTATATTGCACCGCTATTCATAATAGCAAAGACTTGGAACCAACCCAAATGCCCATCAATGATACACTGGATAAAGAAAATGTGGCACATAAATAACATGGAATACTATGCAGCCATAAAAAAATGAATTCATGTCCTTTGCAGGAAAATGGATGAAGCTGGAAACCATCATTCTCAGTAAACTAACACAGGAATAGAAAACCAAACACTGCATGTTCTTACTCATAAGTGAGAGTTGAACAATGAGAACACATGGACACAGGCAGGAGAACATCTCACACCAGGGCCTGTCAGGGGATGGGCGGCCAGGGGAGGGATAGCATTAGGATAAATATCTAATTTAGATGACGGGTTGATGGGTGCAGCAAACCAGCATGGCATATGTATACCTATGTAATAAACCTGCACATTCACCACATGAATCCCAGAACTTAAACTATAATTAAAAAAAAACAAAAACAAACAAAAGAATCTTCTGGACTTCTTGATCTTTTGAATAGATTTTTGTGTCTCAATTGCCTTCAGTTCAGCTCTGATTTTGGTTATTTCTTGTCTTCTGTTAGTGTTGGGGTTGATGTTGCTTCTCTAATTCTCTGAGTTGTTGTATTAGCTTGTTAATTTGAGATCTTTCTAACTTTTGGATGTAGGCATTAAATGCTATGAATTTCCCTCTTATGACTGCCTTACCTGTTTCCCAGATTCTGGCATGTTTTATCTTTGTTCTCATTAATTCCAAAGAACTTCTTGATTTCTGCCTTAATTTTATGATCTATCCAAAAGTCATTCAGGAGTTTTTTTTTTTTTTTTTTAATTTTCATGGAATTGCCCGGTTTTGAGCAATTTTTTGATATTAACTTCCATTTTTACCACAGTGTGGTCCAAGAATGTGTTTAGTATGATTTCAGTTATTTTCCATTTGTTGAGGTTTGTTTTTTGTGCAATTATGTGGTTAGTGTTAGAGCATGGAGTATGTGTCATGTGGTATTGAAGAGAATGTATATTCTGTTGGGTTTGGGTTGAGATTTCTGCAGTGTCAACAGATCCATTTGGTTCAATATTGAGTTCAGATCCTGAATACCTTTGTTAATTTTCAGCCTTGACAATCTATCTAATGTTGTCAGTGTAGTGTTGAAGTCTGCCACAATTGTTGTGTAGGCATCTATGTCTGCAGGTCTCTAAGGATTTGCTTTATGAATCTAGGTGTTCCTGTGTTGAGTGCACATAGATTTATGATAGTTAGTTACTTTTGAACTGAACCCATTACCATTATTTCATGCTCCTCTTTTTCTTTTTTGATCTTTATTGGTTTAAAGTCTGTTTTGTCTGAAGTTAGGATTGCAACTCCTGCTTTTTCTATTTTCCATTGTCTTGGTAGATTTTCCCCCATCCCCTTATTTTAAGTCTATATGCAACATTATGTGTCAGATGGGTCTCCAGAAGACAGCGTACTATTAGGTCTTTATTTCTCATCCAGCTTGCCACTCTGTGCCTTTTAAGTGGGGCATTTAGCCTATTTACATTCAAGGTTAGTATTGATATGTGTGGATTTAATCCTGTAACTATATTGTTAGCTGGTTATTATGCTGGCTTGTTTGGGTGCTTGCTTTATAGTGTCACTGATCTGTGTATTCAAGTATGTTTTTTATTAGCTGGTAGCAATCTCTTTTGTGTATTTAATGCTTCCTTTAGGAGCTGCTGTAAGGAAGGTCTGATGGTAATGAACTCCCTCAATATTTGCTTTTCTTACAAGGACCTTATTTCTCCTTTACTTAGTTTGGCTGAATATAAAATTCTTTGTTGAATTTTTTTTCTTTAAGAATGTTGATATAGCCCCCCAAATGTTTTCTGGTTTGTGTTTCAGCTGAGAGGTCTGCTGTTAACCTGAAGGGATTTCCTTTGCAGGTGACCTGCCCTTTCTCTCTGGCTACCTTTAACATTTTTTTCTTTCATTTCAACCTTAGAGAATCTGAAGATTATGTGTCTTGGGGATAATCTACTTGTGTAGTATCTTGCAGGGTTTCTTTGTATTTCCTGGATTTGACTGTTGGCCTTTCTAGCAAAGTTTGGGAATTTTTTATGGATGATATCTAAAATATGTTTTCCAAGTTGCTTGTCTTCTCCCCTCCTCCTCAGGGATGCCAGTGATTCATAGATTTGGCTTCTGTACATAATCCCATATTTCTTGGAGATGTTGTTTATTTATTTTTATTCTTTTTTCTTATTTTTTGTCTTACTGTCTTATTTTAGACAGACTTCAAGTTCTGGGATTCTTTTCTCAGCTTGGTCTATTCTGCAGTTAAAACTTGTGATTGTATTGTGAAATTGTTGTATTGTGTTTCTCAGCTCTGTCAGAACTGTTAGGTTATTTTTTATACCAGCTATTTTATCTTTTGGCTCCTATGTCATTTTATTGTGATTCTCAATTTTTTGGATTGGCTTTTGCCATTCTCCTGAATCTCAATTATCTTCATTCCTAACTATATTTTCAATTCTATCTCTGTCATTTCAGATAGCTCAGCCTAGTTAAGAACTCTTGGCCAGGCGCGGTGGCTCAAGCCTGTAATCCTAGCACTTTGGGAGGCCGAGGCGGGCGGATCACGAGGTCAGGAGATCGAGACCATCCTGGCTAATACGGTGAAACCCCGTCTCTACTAAAAAAAAAAATACAAAAAACTAGCCGGGCGAGGTGGCAGGCGCCTGTAGTCCCATAGTCCCAGCTACTCCGGAGGCTGAGGCAGGAGAATGGCGTGAACCCGGGAGGCGGAGCTTGCAGTGAGCTGAGATCTGGCCACTGCACTCCAGCCTGGGCGGCAGAGCGAGACTCCGTCTCAAAAAAAAAAAAAAAAAGAACTCTTGTTTGAGAACCGTTCTGATCATTTGGAGGACATACAAAAGTCTGGTTATTTGTGTTATTAAAGTTCTTGAGTTGGTTCTTTCTCATCTCTGTGTTTGAGTATTTTTTTAACTGCTTTGTAGATTGAGTACACTCATAAACTTCTTTATTGGATGTTTTCACAGTACCCAAATCTTTGTGCCAGGTCTTTATTTGGAGCTGACATCTTGTCTTTGGTTTCACAGAGGATATATTAGTGAGGTATTTTTGGTGTTGAAGCTTTGGGGTGTGATTCAGTAGGTGGCGTTTAAGCATATTGGTCAGTTGGTAGACTCATGCTGGGTTGTGTGGCTCTCCTAAGTTTCCTCACAGTTGCAGCTGTTTCCTGTCAATGATCTGAACATGTGGGCTCCTTTCCCCCTTGAGTTCTAGCTATAGACTGTGACTTGGCACCCCTGAACTACTCGCTGCAGCTCTGGGACAATCTCCATGTTTATGTTTCTTTCCCAACTTGGAGGCAACAGAGTCAGGGACCTTAGTGGTTGTGGCTGAGGGTCTTTTGCTTGTCTCCTGGGTGCTCCACCCCAGTGAGATGCAGGTCAGTAATCTTTCAGTGAAATTAGTCCAGGATGGAGGGTCTGTGCTTTTGGCCCAAGTCAGGGTTTCCCTTTCTGGTAATGAGTGCTGTGGGTGGATGGAACCCATAGGAGTTGGACCGGTCTTTTCTCTTTGGGTTGACTGCAGCTTGTTAAAGGTGTGGATAAGGCACTTAGGGCCTTTAGTTTTTTTGTTAGTCTGAGGGTAACAAGGGCAGTTCCACTGCAGAGGACGGGGCAGAGAGGCTTTCAGCTGCCCCTGGGGGCTCTGTCTAGGGAGTTGCAGAGCTGCTACTTGCTCAATAACCTTAGCAGGGGTGGATGGAGGCCCAGGCCTGGAGGATCTGCCCAGTGAGCGCCATCTCAGAGAGATATAATGCTGCTGCTGGTGGCTGGCTGGAATTCCAAGTCAATGGGTCTTGTCCTGTGCAGTGCCATGGAAGTGGGACCTACAGACTGCCACCGCTAAGCTCTCTGGATTCAGCCCCTTTCCTAGGGGGTATACATAGGGGTCTAACCTCCTTCTTTGCTAAACTTGCAGCTGCTTTTGCTGGGAAGCCTGGAAAGTCTAGGTATCTAAGGCTCCCCATGTGTGCCTGAGTGGCTGCTCTACTGAGACTCCATGTAACTGTGTGTCAGACTGAAAGCCCTGATGAAGTGGGCTCATGAGGAAATCTCCCTACCTGAAGGTTGCAAAGATTTATGGGAGAAGCACAGGTCCCCAGGGTTACTTGTTTGCTCACCACTCCTCTGAGTGGTTTAGGTTCCCCTGGCTCTGTGTCACTCCGAGGTGGGCTATTGTCTTACCTTGCTTTTCTTCATTCTCTTCGAGTTGAGTTATTTACTTGATTAGTCCCCATGAATGTACCTTGATGTTTCAGTTGAAGGTGCTGTATTTACTCACCCCTTCTGTTCTTCTCCATGAGAGTCACATACTAGCTGCTTCTAGTCAGCCATCTTGGCCACCCCCATTTTTTATTTATATTACTTCCTTTTGATTATTTATATGAGTTTCATTCTCTTTGCCTACAATAAATCCAAACTGGAATGTTATGTGCTTTTATATTTGGACCATTAACTTATGATACATAGTTATTTTAAGTGCCCTAAATACCTTGCCAAATAATTACATCTATATCACAACAAATTTGATTCTACTGATTGCTTCATTTCATTAGATATTCATATTTTTGCATTTTGATATGCCTTGTGATTTTTTGTTTGTGTTGATTAGTAGACAATGAGGTACATAGATCATTATTGTGCAAATCTATGTTATTCTGGATCTAATTGGGCTATGTTTGATGTTTGTTTTAACCGTAGGGTCCAAGAGCTGTAACTTCCCTTTGTGTCCTCTTGACTTTAAGCTTCTCAAAAGACTCTCCTTCAGTGACTGTCTCTTTCATCTCTTCAGCTGTAATCCACTGTTAGTTTAATGGAACTCAGTAACTTTGGTAATATGGTGTGGGGTAGGCACAGTGTTCCACATCTGTTATCAGTCTTTTTGATGAATTGTGTATCAGGTTTGTGAGCTTCACTAGTTTGTTTCCCTTTACTTCCCCCAATTGTAGCTTTCTTCCTACCCCTCTCACCCCCCACCAAACCCTACTATTTTCCCTGACTGTAGTGTTCTCAATCCATTATTTTAAAAACCTTCTGGAAAAACAGGAAGGCTGGGGACAGCTTGAGTGCAAAGCAATTCCCTTTCCTCACATGAAATAAAGTTTTGAATTGCACTCTGACAAAGTTATTTTCCTTGGAGAATAGGACTCTGTTACTGAGAAGAATTTGGCAGCATATCACATAGTTACTGCTAGAGCCTTGAGGGAATCTTTCTAGTATCCTCACCGTAAAAGCCCAACGCAGGGTAGGGGTGGTTTCCTGGTGTGAAAACCCATGAAAATGTGGTGTCCTCCAGGGGTTTATCACTCAGCCTCTACCAATTAATGAAAATAACAATTTAATGTTGCTATCAGTTTATTGTTCCAGCCACTTCCGCTGCAAGTAAACAGATCTTAGTTGGTACATCTCTCTGGCTGCACCTATCTCTCCAGCTGTTGGAATGATGGGTTGTTCTATACGACTCAAATTTTCTAATGGTTACAGGAAAAGTCACTAATTTTGTTTGTGTAATTTTTTATTGGCATATAAATGGGAGTGAAGACTTCTCAGTTCCTTTTATGTTGGAGCTGAAATGAGAAGTCCTACTCAGTCTCTTTTAAAGGTAAACTCACTGTAAGTGGTTTAATTTAAAAGTAAAATAAAATGGATATTCATGTGTTGACTCTTTTGCCAAATATCTTAATGCAAAAGTCTGGATTATCTAAAATAATCTAGTTAAGATACCCGAAAGTCAGTTAAATAGAAATCCCTGAAATGTAATAAACTTTTACTTAAAAAATAAAAGCATTTATGGAATAAAGAATTTGAAGAATAGTAGGAGTACAAAGTGCTCTGAAAAATGGTATTAGAATAGATGGCAAGGTATCGATGTCAATACTTTACCAATTTTAATTATCCCTGCATTTTCTTAGCAAACATTACAATATTTATCTATTTTCAATAAAGACATATGACTGCAAAAGTTATAGTTTAATTTATTTTTTGCTGTTTTGATTGATTGATTTAAATACTGTCCCAGAGAGGCTTGCACAACTTTTGAAAAACATGGCCAGAGTTAATAATAATCCATAGATTTCTCAATTAGTAGCAACAATAGTTTGTGATAAACTTTTGTTTTCTAGGAAATACCAAAATATGAAGATTTTGGCAGATTTAAGTGAATATTAATTCAATCACAGGAGATTTTCAGGGCTTTATTAAATGTTACTAATATTGATACTCCTTTCCAAGATAAGCAAAGTAGAATCACATAGTATACATTTGCAGATATGAGTAAAAATGATTATCTAGTGAAAGAAAAGTGTGTGATTTTTTTTTGCAAACATATCTTTTTATATTAACTCCAGACAATTTCAACTAAATTAGCAACACAGAAAAATACAAAGTCAAGAAATGTTACATGTTGCCATTTTGAGTATAAGCAATTTTATAAACAATTTCTAATGAAAGAAATTATAATTTGGTAATATTGTGTATCATAATAACACACTATTAATTTATATATTGCCAAATTTTACTTCAAATGGGTATTTATTGATCTCAAAAAGGCAAGTTCTCTTTTTCTAAACATAGACATATATTTTTGTCTAAAATAAATGTTTTTTAATTTGATTGTATTGGGAAGTTACTGTTAACATTACGACAGATGTATTTTATTTCATGCTTTTAAATCTTTTGATGAGACATATAGATTAAAATTCTAAAGAAACATGAAAAAATAAAAATAGTAAATCAAGGCTGGGCGCAATGACTCACGCCTGTAATCCCAGCCCTTTGGGAGGCTGAGGCGAGCGGATCACGAGGTCTGGAGTTCAAGACCAGCCTGGTCAGAATGGTGAAACCTCATCTCTACTAAAAATACAAAAATGAGCCTGTCATGGTGGCACATACCTATAGTCCCAGGTACTCGGGAGGCTGAGGCAGGAGAATCACTTGACCATGGGAGGCGGGGTTTGCAGTGAGCTGAGATGATGCCACTGCACTCCAGCCTGGGTGACAGAGTGAGACTCCATCTCCAAAAAAAAGAAAAAAGTAAATCATAAATAATAATAATATGTTTAATGGGTTTAATAAACAAGAATTAGTGCTATCTTTTTTAAAAATCAGAAAACATTAATTTTATTTCTTTTTACTTCATTTTTAAAATTATATTTAGTTTTATCTTAGTGCTGACTAATTACATAGAAAATAATAAGCACAGTCAGGTGCGGATGAAGCCACTGACTCTAGCCTGGGTGACAGAGCAAGAGTCCATATCAAAAAAAAAAAAAAAAAAGAAGAAGAAGGCAATAAGCACATAAAATACTAATATTTAAAATGAATACATAAATACTAATGTTATAATCTTATGTTTATAATTTTATCATAAAGTTTGATTATATAAATTACCCAAAAAAGCACTTAAAATATGTGTTTTTTAATATATTTTAAGTAATTTCATTATATTATCAGCTTAATGTAATTTATAAAAGTCTTAATTAGGCCAACAATTATTCTACTTGTAGAAGAATGTGTGTGACATTACCTGTTACCAAATGGACTGTTAATTTATGTATTCAATTTTTTTTCTTCTTATGTAAGATAATATCTCAGGATCCTCACAGAAACATCTCCTTACATCAGTTTGCATGTATAGGAACTCAGGTGCAGATGTTTGCAATAATCCTAATTTTATACTATTCTATATTATGTGCTAAAACTTTTAAAAAAATACATTTTTACTTTGTTTCTAACTTTCTACTCCTAACCTACAATCATACCTCTTATATTTTGTTTGCTATGCCTTTAAATCTGTACATAAATTTTTAAGCTATATGTTTTTGCTTCATGTTTCTAGGTTTTAAAGTTATGTAAATAAGATATGCTTCAAATTTTACTTCTCTCATAATGTTTTCACTTAACAATTTTTGAATATGTGCATCTAGCCTGTTCTTTTTAAATGTTGCATAACATCAGTGGTATAAAATCTAAAATATTTTACATAATCATTCTTCAAAAAGTAGTCAGCTAGGTTGCCCCCAAATCTATATTGTTAAAAGAGAGCAATCTTTCTACTACTTACAGATGTAAGTAATTTGCATGAATTTGTCAGGGATGTAAGTTCATGATGAATTTGCGGTGTTGTAAAGTGCAGGAGATTTCTCCAGGTGGCCTTGAACTAACCTAATTTTCCTTCTTTCTCACTTATAATTCTCAAGAATAACTGTGGAATGTGCTGGGAATGTAATATCCTCCATTAAGCGGAAACTAGCCGGAAGAGTTAAGGCTCTGCTCTAGTCCTCTAGGTCCTCAACCCCGCTCCCCAGAAACAGATGTCTTAGCCCAGCACTTCCCAACATCCTGTGTAAGTGAATGCAGGTCTGGATGCTCTCCACTCAGAGTCCACTTAGGAGCAAGTTCTGGGAGAAAGAAAGTGACTTTACTACCCAAAAGTAGTAATGGGGAAATGTCCAATTCCCATCCAAAGCAACCGCTTCAATTTTGGGGAAGAAAGCAGGGATCTGAAAAGAGAACACTTGATAAGGAATGCATGCAGGGATTGTTGTGAGTACAGCGTCTGTGTGTCTTGCACTGTGGCTATCGTGGTAACAGTCCACCTGGATCTCGGACTGCTGTCATCTCAGAAATGTCGGAGTTGTTGACTACTTTCTTGAAGTAAACTCTGGAATTTTGCCACTGGATCTCCAGTCTTGATTTTTGTGTATCAGTATTAGCTCCTGGAACTTCTAAGAAAGTACAAGTTTAGAAAATAGCCTACAGTTAGATACATGTGAATAGAGTGTGTATACATATATATATATATATATATAGTGAGAAAAGGCGGGACATGGAGTCTATTTTAAAGTGGAGAAAAAAAGTCTTCTGCAGTTTGCTTCAAGGTTATTTCTTGAAACCGAAGGGAAAGGAAAAAAAAAAAAGTTTAAAGTGCATTTTGACGTTAAGTTGCCCAGTTACCCTTGGGGTACATAATTCAGAGCGAGCTGCTTTCTGGGTTCTCTCAGCTGGGGTGCAAATGGGGCATGTGCAGTTGAGACTGTCTGTATATGCCCCACACAGATTTTCTGAGCCTTGGAGGACCACTGATCATGAATCCTAGGTTTCTGTTGTCGCTTGTCACCTCTCTGTTAGTAGCAGATGCACTTCATGTAACTTGTGGAGGGCAGAGAGTGAGTTGTTAACCCATGCACATAGACAGGCTGCTTCACATAAGACCTGTGACTTTTTCATTTGTCAGTCAGAAATATTGAATTTATATTTAGAATGGTTCTACCAAACTAATCCTTCAGTAGCATTTCACATCTCCAGATATTTTGTCATTTCAGTTGATGTACAGCGGTAATATGAATGACCTATGAAACCTGTTTTGTCTATTAGGTGAAACTTTACATTTCTCCTTATGAAAATTGATGATTCACATCTTGTGCCTATTTTACAAATTTACTATTTTTTTCTGGTAAATTAACAGGTGCTTCTTACATATTCTACAGAAGAATCTCTAACTTATTTTACTTTGACTTTGCTTTTGCCACATTTGTTTATTTCTTTGACTAAATGATTCTTCAATGAAGAGAAATCGTAATTTTGTTGACAAATTCATTTATTTCATGCCTTATGATACTTAGACTGAAGATATCTTTTTCCACAAATATATGTATAATATATATTTGGTATATTCAATACCAAAAATTTGTCAATTGTTTATACTGCTATCTTTATTATATGGGAAATTTTGATAGTAATAAAGGTGTTTCTTGTGTTGTTATTCTGTTTCACTGATCTGTTTGCTTCAACACAAATTAATTTAATTAATTTGCAGTTGTTTTTAGTGACTCAGAAACTTTTATTTATATTTACATTTAAAATTAATTTAAAGAAGTTTAGCAGATAGAAAAGTGTACAGTCCTAAAGGTAGAGAATAATTACAAAATGAACACACATGTCTAACCACCGTTGAGGTGAAAGAAATGATACATTACCCTCTGAAGGACATTCGAGGTCTTCCTTGATTTCCTACACAGTCATTACCTAACTGTGCTCACTATATATTAATTTGTTTGTTTTAAACTTTATGCAAATAAAATTATGCAAAATGAATTTTTAATCTTGCTTTTTTCACTCAAAATTATGTTTGTGAAATTTATTCATGCTGAATGTAGATGTAGTGTCTTCATTAAAAAGTCGTATTCCACAATAGAAATAAGCTAAACTTTTTTTATTATAATGTAGCTAGTATTTTCAATTTGGGTCTATTTGAAAAAGGGCTGCCATGAATATGCTTGTCTTCATCCTTTGACACACATATTAATAAATGTTTCCCAGAGATACACCTACAAAGGATAATTGTTGTATTCTAGTGTATGCCATAAAATACAAGGAATTCCTCAAAGTGATTTTACCAAACTACCCTCCTTTTGCTCAATATCTTTGTTAATGCTTGGTGTAATCACATTTTAATTTTAGAAATTATGGTTTTGTAGAGTGGCATCTCATTTTGGCTTTAATTTTAATTTATCTGACAATAAATGATCTTGAGCATCTTTTCAAATGTTGACTGTGCATTAGAATATACAAATTGTCTGATTTTTTAATTTTTGCTGTATCACTTTCATTTTTATATTGTTTTATGGGGAGAATATATATTTGGGGTGATGTAGATATATAATACATAAAATATTGAAACTAGTGTATAAATTATATATATTTCAGTTTCATGTGCTGAAAATGTTTTCTCCGTGTCATAGTTTGCATTTTTACTCTATTAATGGCATTCTTTAGTAGAACACAGTATTTTTTTCTTTATAATTTGTGTTTTTGTGTTATGATTAAGGAATCTAATTCAAAGTCTACAATGTTATCTTTCAGAAACTTTTTTGCTTACACCTTTACATTTGTATCTGAATCTGGTAAGGATTGATTTTTGTGTATGGTCAAGTTTTTCTGTTTTGTTCTCATAAGACTTCCTAATTGATCCAGGTCTTCCTTTCCATTTCTCTGGAGAGTTATCTTGGCCAGGTGATATAAATCAAGTGACTATAAAAGTGTGGGTCATTTTCTGGACTCTTTGTTAATGCCTCCAGCAGGCAAATAGGCCCCAGTAGGCCCACTTTTCTGGGATTTTATTTTTCCTTTCTTGAAAGTTATCAATACTTTGATAATTCTCTAAGACCTTCAGAAAGGTTTTATGTTTTCTATTATTTTTTCCTTCTAGGTATTTTCAGTGACCACGTAGTTCTGAAATAAACTTCTCTGCCACATAAAGAAAAAGAACTGAACATTTAGTTTTGCTTTTAATTAAAAATAATTGATTTATACTATTGGACACTGTTTCTAAGTATATTAAATTCATATATTTTTCCTTTAGTCCATTTTGTAGACTAAATGGATAAAACAAATCATTCCTATTTGCACAGGACTGTCCCCATTTTAACGCTGTAAGTCCAGCATCTTAGGGAGCTCCTTGGGCCCAGGCAACCTGAGACATTTGTTTACCATCTTAATATTGGCCCATATATTGATAGATATTCTAATTTTATGTTTTTCATTTATTGTTGGGATAAACTCTACAGTATACTCAAACTTTAACCTTAATTGTATTCTAGTACTAAGTAATTTTTAAAAAAAGTTTTATATTAGTTTAGGTTAGGTTTCACTACACTTAACAGATGAACCTAAATAATGGTGGATAAAAAAATTATTTTTATTTGTTTCTCATGTTTTGAAATTTGAAAACTGGTAGGCTTCAAGTTGGTATGGTCTATTCTCCATGAAGTCAAATTCCCAATTCTCTCTTACATTATCTCTTCCTCATAAATGGCCTTCATTCCAAACCACTACTCATGGTCCAGCATGTCTGCTAGAGTTACGACCAGTAAGCCATTAAGCAGAAAGTGTGAGAAGGCCTCCAATTTTCCATTTATAAGAACATTTCCTATAAGCTGTGCAAACCACTTCTACTTATATCTTTTTAGCCAGAATATAATCACATGGTCGTATCTATATGAAACAGATGTTTAATATTTTCTTGGACTTTTTTGTTCATTGTGTGTTTACTATTGAAGAAGAATGGCTATTTAATAAAAATTAAGTATTTGCAACAGATATTTTAGAATAAAATGAGTTTATATTCTTATGTTCTTTTATTTTGATATCTGATTTGGGGACCTAGAATACATAAGCATCACAGAATTATGGAAATAGCTCTTTCTTCTTTTTCTCTTTTCTGGAAAAACTGGTCTCTTAAAGTCTGTTAGAAGTTATAATAGTGTTTGGCCAGACTTGGTGTCTTACGCCTGTAAGCCTAACACACTGTGGGAAGCCACGGCAGGAAGATCACTTGAGCTCAGGAGTTCAAGACCAACCTGGGCAACATAACAAGACTTTGTTACTATTAAAAAAAAAAAAAAAAAATAGCTGAGCATGGTGGTGCACACCTGTAGTCTCCACTCCTCAGGAGGCTGAGACAGAAGGATCCCTTTAACTCAAGAAATTGAGGTTGCAGTGAGCTATGATTGTGCTACCACACTCTAGACTGGTGACAGAGCAAGAACGTGTCTAAAAAACTAAAAAAGAAAATATTAAAGAAATTCTTACAGTGTTTGCACCTTCAACCTTTTAGCAAAAAAAAAAAATATATATATATATATTCATCTAATCAAATGTTCTTTTCAATTTTTTGTGATAATAGCTAAATTGTATACTTCCTCAGAAGTTTTATTAGTTTATTAGCTTATCAACTTTATTTACAAAATTTTTAGTCATATTATTGTTTTATAGTAGCCTCCAAATTTACATCCTGAGTTTATTTTCACTCTTCCCCAACTTCCCCAACTTCCTTTCTTTCTCGTGATGAGTCTTACCTGAGGTTTGAAGAGCTTGTGTTTTGTTTTCCTAATTTTTCTAATTTCAACTCCTATTTCATAGAATATTTTCATTGTTTGCTTTTTTTCATGAGGTCCAGCTTTCCATTTTACCTTAATATTTATTATTTCAGAATCTTAAATTTAGTGTGAAATAGCTAGATTATCCATTTGCTCTTTTAATCTGAAGATTGCATCTTTAATTTTATAAATTAGTTTGCATATTACCCTCAAACTTTCTCAGTTCTATTTATTTTATCTCTGTGTGAATCTTCAAGTGATTCATGTCCTTTAGATTATCCAACAGTGTTTTTGTTTTCCAGTACTTTCTATCTCCTTATCAACTTCTGATGCTTCATTGGAGAGTTCATCTACCTATGATTCCTTGTTATCTACTAGTATATTTATCCTGTTTCCCAAGCAATTATTAAAGTCTATATTTCAATGATTGAACTTTTCACACCTATTCCTTTTCAGTTGGTGTTTTTTTATATCTGCTTTCTCATGTGCAGGTTTTCAAAATCTTTCCTTATATTCCTGAAGATATTTATTATGCTCATGTGAAATCTCATTTCCATGTGATCTTTAATTCAGGTTCTTTTAAAATAAGATTTTCAAGTTTTTAAAATTTATTTTATGCTTTTTTAACTTTCCTGAAATATCATTATATTCCACGTGACTCCTATTTTTCTAGAGTTTAAGCTGTTTTTGATGGAAGTCTATAATTAGTGAGATAAAAATTCTAGGCCCTGACTTCTGTTTCTTCTAGTGAGTTTAATGAAAAATGGGCATGTCATAGTTTGGAAAGCTCCTATTCCTACAGTCTTGACTTTATAACCTATTTGCAAAACCAAGCAAACTTGTCTCTTGAATCAAACACTACTTTTCCTCAAGAGTTTCCCTCATCTTGAATGTGTTAATGTCTGTGAGAGTTTGCAAAATGATACAGAGAAAATACTAGAAAAAAGGTATGATTTCAATAAAAATCTACTACTACAACCTCTCAACCTAACTAGGGTCTGGTGACATCCAGATGTGGTAAGGAAAGAGCACAAGTTGAAAGTTCTACTTTAATTGATCTAAATATATGTGGGGTCTGGCTATACTCTACTATGGGCTGTTTCCTCCTCAAACTACATTACTGCATTTTTCAGTCCTTTTATGTTTACCACAGTTTTTACACTTGATTTTTAGGTCTTGCTACGTCTGTTGGAAGAATGATATACTCAAGTTTGGGTACAATGGAAAGAGTAAACATAAATTTCAATCCTATTTTACAAAAGGAAAACCAGCCTTTTATAGAATACATTTTATTTACAGTTATGGATATTTTTGTATTTAATACAAATATTCTGTCATAATGATTATTTGTTAATAGAACCAATATACTAAATCCAGCTGAAAATAAATTAAAGGAAAACATACAATGCATATACCACACACAATTATATAACATTTATTTATTTTTACATAACAATATACATGCTTCTTGTGTTATATTCCTTAGTATTCTTTAGCTATTTTAAAACCTTAGCTATTTGTATCCTTGTTTTGTTATGATGAACCCAAACCCAGGGTTATCCCAGCTAATTTGCAATAGAAACAGCCTATGAAGGGCATTCTGTTAGCTCTGAGTCTATGAGTGACAAGAGATGTATAAAATCCTTGACTTTTGTCAAGAAAAGGCTATCATAAAGTCTAATTATTATCAGAAAAAGTGTACCTTAGTGGATTTCCTTATTGAATTAATTTTGCAAGTACTTCCTTTAGTTTTGCACTTCATCTTTCTGAATAGGCTCATAAAAACTAATTTTCAGATTATCAAATATTTTATTCCTCATAGATTTTCTGAAACATGCTTATTGCACATAGTAGAGGACATATATTTGGGATTTTGCTGGATAACACTGTAATTTTCTCTAAAATCTTGATTATTACTGATAATCACCCTACACACATATCTGATGTTCTTTTTAATTTTAACAAAGAACCACTCTCACTTGTTTTAATCAGTTACCCACTGTGAATGATATGTTCAAATAGAACCAAATTCTATCATGTGTATGGTAGTGTCTTACCAGTTGATAGAAAAGTATACGATAAATGTTTGAACTAATTTTAGTAACTAATTTTTATTACTAATTTTATTACTATGTATCATTTATTCATACTGATCTATTTTAAAACTACAAATTAGTTCATTTTTTGAAATTATTTATTATCAACAGATTTCATATGTATTAGAAAAATATCTAAATGTCCTTTTGCCTGTGTAGTATCGTAGTAGAAACAATATGCTTTAGCTTTCTTATAGACCCTATCTGCCATTTTAGTCAAGTTTTAAAAATTATATTTGCTTACTATAAAGGATACACTTAAAAAGTTGTATTATTTTGGTCTCTGTATTGTTTGCATGTGGCAAATGGTGTAACAATGCTCTTAAGGAATAACTTTCAGAATAAGACACTCATGCTATTTGTTAATGGTGGGGTTAGTATCAATTTTTTACCATGTTATAGAATTTATTATGGATTTATTATGAACCATATTCATCTCATCTTTCTAATGATACATCTTTTTTAATGACATGAAACTCAAAATATACAAAAGTATGTGAAATCTCCAAGATTAAAATATTCTTACAAATGTATCTAGCTTCATTTCATAAAATATGTGAAAACCTTCCCAACAATGCTATTCCTATCTTTAGCTAGAAAATGTATAAAGATAGGAAACTCTTGAAATCTTATGGCAAATCATTCCATTTTTGACAGGTCTTCCCTATTAGTTGTTTCTGCTACAAGTCAGTCCTAAATATATTTTCCATTTCTCCAAGTTCTATTTTTTACATTCTTACTATAGAAATCTGCCTGCTTTCTAAAATTGTAATTCTCTAGATATTTCTTTTATAGAGATCATCTTCCCTTACAAATTTCCCAAGTTATATCTTTCTAATTGATATAGAAATTATCACTGTTTCCAGATGGGTTCCACTTTTCTTAAGCCAGTGAAAATTTATGAGCTACATTAAATTTACCTAGCAGAAAATGAATATATCATGTTTCTTTCACTGTTGATGATATATTATTAAATGTAGTCTAAGGTCATATATGTTCTTTGAACAAGAATGTAATATTTTATCTTCTCTTAATTAACTCATTTTTGACTATGTGACTAGAAAGTCTTTTTTAAAGCATTGAATTATATTCCAAATGTAGACTGCTTTAGTATTTCGCATTTTTTAAAGGACTGGGGAAAGCTAAAGGCAACAGTGCAAGCAAGGCCTTACTTATGATAAATGTGTGTGTATTTTTCAAAAATATATTTAATTCAATAATCTAAATTATCACATGTTCAATTCTTTGGAGTTCATTTGAATAAACTTTATGGCATCCAAAAGCTGAAAGATAGATATTGAAGAGGAGACATCAATCAAAATTTAGAGTATTCTGTGTATGCCTCTAAGATGGAGAGCAGGCATGATTTGGAAGCACTGGGTGACATTTTCATGCTATTGGTAATGTTCTTATTCTTAAAGTGGGTAACCCTATTAAGTGTTCATTATTTTTTTCAAAACCAGCATAAATATTATACATATTATTTAATGTGTACCTAATTATACTTATGAAAGTATAATTTTTCAAAAAAAGCTAAAATCATAACTAATGCTAATATAAAATAAAAATACATCAAATATTTTAATTTAATTATTATAGTAGATATTAGTAAAAGAGAGATTCAGAAAAACATTTAGACCGATTCAAAGAGCAGTTGAAAACTGTGTGATTAAAGGCAACTTGATAAAGAAATGTCATTACAAGATTATGGGATCAGATACATCCCTAATTAATATCCTGTAAAAAAATGAAATGTGTCTTTAGCCCACATGATATTGTCACGATGTGCAACTCATATATTTGCCTTGTTCCCAAGTTTTTCGGGTATTTTTTAAAAATAAGTTTACAAACTTAAAAAGAATCAAACTAAAATTAATAAATTAAAAAATGTATATTTATACAAAAAAGATTTGCTTCACTTAAAATTATTAAATAATGTTAATAACCCACATCTCATTAGATATTAAGACATTTTCTTATATTTTCTTAAATTGTCTCTTTTATCAATGTTTAAAATAGAAATGAAGATAGGAATATTAAATAAAAAATTAATTAGTAGTATCTTAAGAATGTTTCTTTTTCTGCATGACTCATCTATTTCACAGCTGTTTGTTGTGTTCGATAGTGTATCTTATACATGTTGAGTGTCGCTCTGAGAATCTGGGAATATGAAGGAAATAAGATATAATAATTATTTCCTCTTGTTGCATTTACATTTTAGTGGCAGGCAGTAGATAACACTTAACTAAAACCAATAACAGAACTTCAGATAGTGATACATGCAATGTAAAAAAATATATAAACTAATAAATAAAATTTGGATAATAGGAGAGAAATATGGGGAATGCATTAAAGTAGACTGTTTGTTTAGGTCAGTGAAGCCTTAATGAGAAAAGCTAGTTGTGCTAAGATCATTTGAAAACACAAGTCACCTTATGATATGTGCTTCTGAATGGAATAAGTGATAAAAATTACATCTTGCAATTAAAAAAAATATAGGTAACTAATATACATCTCTCAGATAAATTGATCTTATCTAATACACTGTTCCATCAAATTTCCAAATAGAAAAGGCTGGTGTTTCTATCCTGATATTCTGTTTCAAAGCCATTTTTCAAAATGTAAAACAAAATATGAATTATCTTTGGGGTTGTGGGAATGCCATGGATTATAGTACTAGATTAAGTTTAACAAGATTGCTGAATCATATTGCAAAACAAACCATGATTGCTGCTTAATCTTAAAATGTGGTGGAAGTGTTTATATTATCTTTATCTCTATTGCTATATTTTCCATTAATCTTTAGGGCTTGAAATGAATAGCTTCTTTTTTTATTATAAAAGTGATACATGTACCGGGGAGTAAAATTTTAAACCATATAGATGGGTATATTATTGAAAGTAAAATTTCCTTCCCTGCCATTCTTCAAATTCTTACTCACATTTGTCATTTTCTGTTTTTGGTTCATCTGACATGTTATGTTCAGTAGATTTGATTAAGCTTTCCCAGATTCAGATATAATTCTATATTATATATACTTTATTTTCTCTAAATGAAATACTATGATTGAATCATAGAGAAAGAAATATGTGTATGTTACTGAGCTTATGCTACTTGGTTCAAATTTCAAGATCAGATGGAATATATCTTCTTTTTCAACTGACTGGAATGTTTTATCTCATTTTTGAATTTTCAGTTTCTTGTTCATCTTCTTCCCCCAATCCCTCTTACATTTGAATTTCTAATATTTTCTATTATTTTGTTATTATACAAGAAATTTTACATAATAAACCACTAACATGTTTATTTAATCAAACAATAACTAATATACTTCCTTCTTTTTAGATGCATTATATGGCTGCTGTCCTGGAATTTTTTTAAGTTGCAAATTTGGCTACTCTTTAATTCTAATATCTTTCACTTTCTTGACTCTTTTTTTTTTTTTCAGTCATATTACAGCACTCCAGAAACATATTGGATGCTTGCATGTTATAAATTATTTTCACTTTATCCTTTTACTAATTGATAATACATGGCATTTTATGTGGAAAATAATTTTTCCCGAGAACTGTGCAGACATTGTTGTTTGTAAATTCACTAATGACCACTTCCTCCCCCAGCATTTTTTTCCCCTTAGTTTGGGTTTTCCCAAAGGAGCCTTTTAAGCAAGAATTTTATTTCAAATAGTTGATTTTGGAGACGAATCTAAAAATATTTGCAGTGTAGATGGGAAATCTCAGAGAAAAGGGAAGGCAACCAATAAAAGGTTTGTTATCAAGTGAATTATCACAGTGGGTATCTGAAACCTTATCCCACAGAGGATCCTTGAGAATCAGCGTAACTGTTGTGCCTCAATGTAACTCCCCCTGAGGAGTGAGAAATTAGGGATATTTACTCCCCAGCTTTTATCATGCATTGAACGGGGCATTGGATTCCCTGGCATGGGTTCTGATGAGCTGAGAATCTTAGACAAAGAAACTCAGGTGCTGGCAGTTGGACTTTGAGTGAGGAGTTGGAGCTCTGACTGCATATACTTTCTTGTTTATTTCTACATAGTCTGTCATCTTGTATCTGTTTTCCTACTCTAGAAGAATTTATGAAATTATCTTTATTCTTTGAATTTCAAAATTTCAGAAGAATCAATCTATGTATATGAGGATCATTTAGTCTAACATTTGGTAGTCTAAAGTCTTTCTTTAGCTCTGTGAAAAGTTATTCTGTTATTATTTTGGTTATGTCCTTCATCCCACTATCATTCTTTTTTTCTTTCAGAAGCCACTATTAGACAGATGTTGGTAGATTTCCTAGACTTTATTTTCTCACACAAGTATTGATTTTTCCCTAAACAATTGTGTTTTATGTTCTGTGACCTCTATCTTCCTTGCTGCTTTTTTTCACAGCAAGCTGTTAGGTTTTATATATTCTTTTTTATCTTTTTATAGAAGGAATGTATTCTGAGGATCTTTTAGCAGCATTCTCTGATTGTCTTGAGCCCATCTATGGCCTTATTCTCAAATTAGTCAAGGTATTACTGAATAGATGCTTTATTATTGTGACAACTCTTTCCAGAGAAAACTTCTGATGCAGGATGCAGAGAGTGGTTTTTCAACTCTCAGCAGCCACTCTTATTTTTTGATATATGTCAGGTATATTTGGTACTTGTCAGGTATATTTTATTATAGATTTCTCTTAGTTTTGATGTTAAATATTCCTCCCTCCTTTTATATTATTTAAAATTTTAGTTGATTTAGCTAGAAGGATATGGAGTATTTTACTAATTTTATCTCAGGTTAACTCACCTTAAAGTTAATTCATATAAATAGAATCTAAAAAATAGACTTTTTTTTTGTAAGTAGCTTTTTTTTTTTTGTATGTAGCTTTCTTTCTTTTTTGTAAAGTAATTTCTTAGTTATTAATATTTTTACTTAGTTTCAAAATGAAGTGTTTTCATCTTTTATTTATTTTGTTGTGAGATAGGGTGGGTCTCCCTTCATCACTCAGGCTGGAGTTTAGTCATGTGATCATAGCTCACTGCAGCCTTGACCTCCTTGGCTTAAGCGATCGTCCCACCTCAGCCTCTTAAGTTGCTGAGACTACAGGCAGACACCACCATGGCAGGCTAATTTTTTAATGTTTTGTAGATACGGATCTTGCTATGGTGCCAGGACTAATCTCAAACTCCTGGGCTCAAGTAATCCTTCTGCCTCAGCCTCCAAAAGTGCTGAGTCACTGTGCCTGGCAAAATGATATTTTTCTAATTATACAAGTGCTATAAGTTCACCACAGAACTATTTTAAATACATGAATATATATAAAAAGTAATGCCAGAATATCTATTACAACAGCTCAGATGTCACTTAATCTTAGGTAGTATTCTACATATATATTTTCACTAGTGCATTCTATTAAAAAATATTTTAATGTGCATATTTTCATTATTATAATTTATGGTAAAGAGATTAACACATAAGTTTTTTAATAAGATCTATGTTTTTAGTACTATGTGAGGATTCCCCAGAGGAACAAAACTAATAGATGACATGTATATATCCTATTTGATTATGGATTTTTTTGTTGCTCCTATAACCCTAATTATTTAGTAAATGTGTATGTATGTATATACATATATATACACACACATATACACACACAAATACATATATTTCAGGTTGTAAATTATAGAAAAGGGCATGTGTATATATACATACATAATTTATACATACATATGTGTGTATATATGTACCGTTTTCCATAATTTTTGATCTGAAATATTGTGTCTATTGTGGACCTAATTCTAAAAATGAGACTAATAAGTCAAGACCATGGCTTATACCCATTAAACCATTCCAAGAAATATTACAAAGGCACCAAGTAACAGAGAAACTGGTTGTAATGAATTCTGGATTTGAGCCAAATGTCCAGCTCATTTAGTCTGACTTTAAATATATATTCTAAAAATCAGCTGGGCACGGGGTCTGTAATCTCAGCACTTTTTGGGAAGCCAAGGCAGGAGTATTGCCTGAGTCCAGGAGTTTAAGACCAGCCTGGGCAACACAGCAATACCTATCTCTACAAAAAAATAAAAAATTAGCTGGGCATGGTGGTGCATGCCTGTGGTCCCAGCTACTCAGGAGACTGAGGTGGGAGGAATGTTTGAGCCCAGGAAGCTGAGGTTGTAGTGAGCCATGATTGTACCACTGCAGTCCAGCTTGGGTAACAGCAGGACTCTTTCTCAAAATAAATAAATAAATAAATAAAGAGAGAGAGAGAGAGAGAGGTAGAATTAGGTCTAAAACAGACACAATATTTAAGGATAAAAACTGCGGAAAAGATATGTACATACATATGTAATATGGCTTAGGGCACATATATACATACATATAATATGGCTTATATATATGTATGTTTATATGTATGTATATATGTGCCCTTTTCCATAATTTTTAACCTGAAATATATAGAGGAACAAAGCTAATAGGTAGTTATATGTATATATCCTATTCATTTATGGATACTTTTTCATTATATAATATAGTTATATATGTAATTGCCTATTTGAAACCTTCAGAAAAAAATCGATTGAATTAAACATAGTTTTGACAAGTCTTACTTGCATTTTAAGAAAAGGAATTACAAAGTAGATTAAGCTAGAATGAGGTAAAGATTACTGTGAATTCTGTATTTATTTGTTTTATTTGTATTAAGGGAGTAACAATTAGCTTAATTTAAAATTTGAATATTTTTCATCTGCAAATCATTTCCTAAGACCTTAACATGCTTTCTAGTTTCTAGTTTATTTTATTTTAAATTAAAAATCTCATCTGCTATTTGACACTAATATTATCCTGATTTTTAATAATAATTTTTTAAATAATGATATTTATCATGGTAATGACAGAGGCTAAAAACACGAAATAAGAAAAAGATTTGGAGTCTGTGTGCTTATGTTGAATAGAGGTGAAATAACCAATGTCAAGAAGTGTGAAGCAGGTAAATGGTGTTCCCTCTAAAAGAAATTGCTTATTAGGAAAGAAATGCTATTTGTTATCAAAGGCAATTCAAGTGTAGAGAGAAGAAAATGTGATTATTCATACACATGTTCAATTTGAGATTTTTTTCTTCTATGCTTTCAAGTGGTAACATAGGATCCTAGTTTAAATGAGACGTTTGCATTGAACTTGTAGACATTGTATGTCTCTTCTATATTAAGACTCTGTTCAATTAGGAAAATTACAGAATAATCTACAATTAAAACAATAACAACAAAAAGTGGTCCACACATGGGAACTGATTGAAAGATACAAAAGAGGTCATAATGTTAGAATGAATTGGGAAATATGTTTTTCAAATAAATATGTAAAGAAGGCTGATAAGAAGTCTTCTTAGATGTAAAAGAACCAAAAGATTGCTTTGATATGGACACCAAAGGGGAAAAAAAAATTTAAAAAATGCTAAAGTATGAAATATGACTAAAAGGAGAAAAGAGGAGATTTGAATCCTAATAAATAACGTTTTCGTGTTGTTTTGATTGTTAGGCAAGCTTTTACTCTGTCATCCAGACTGGAGGGCAGTGGTGCAATCACGGCTGACTGCAGCCTGGACCTGCTGGGCTCAGGTGATTCTCCCAACTCAGCATGCTCCACCATGCATGCCCAACTATTTCATGTGTGTGTGTGTATGTAGAGACAGGGTTTTTTCATGCTGCCCAGGCTGGTCTCAAACTCCTGGAGTCAAGCCATTCACATGCCTCAGCCTCCTGAAGTGCTAGGATTACAGCCATGAGCCATCACACCCAGACTAAATAATGTTTTAACAAAAGGTGTACTATTGTTGACTTAATTAAATTTTAATCAAGTAATAAAAGATACATTACCTAGGACCAAAATAAAACTATAAGAAGACAATGCAAGAAGCAAGAGATCCAATTCTCACTGGAAAGTATAGAAAGGCTATAACAAGCAATAAGTATGTAGAAGGTAATCATAAACAAACAAACAAAAAGAAAAAAAATATTTGATAGACTGGGTGCTGTTGCTCAAGACTGTAATCCCAAGACTTTGGGTGGGTGAGGAGGGTAGATGTCTGGAGCCCAGAAGTTCAAGAGCAGCCTGGGTAACTGGAGAAACCACATCTCCATAAAAAAAATAAATAAATAAAAAGCCAGGAGTGGTGGCACATGCCTGTGGTCCCATCTACTCAAGAGGCTAAGATGGGAATATCACCTGAGCCTGGGGAGATTGAGGCTGCAATTAGCCATTATTGTGCCACTGCACTCCAGCCTGGGTGACAGAGTGAAACCTTGTCTCAAAGCAACAACAACAAAAAAGGAGTGGTAATTACAGTCTTAATTCAAACCTGAAAATAGTATTATATTAGTCAGAAAAAAGTAAATAACAAAAATAATAATTCTTGACATTCATTTCATATGCAAAATATTTCACAGAATATTTTTTACAAATTATTTTCACAGAAACTGTCACTTACATTACACTGTAAAATTTTCCACATCATACATCATATATGTGGGCTTTGACTTGTCAATTGGATGCACATATGCAATGATTAGAGTTAACAAAAGACCACTGGTTTCTCCAGAGGAAAAAGGAAAACTTAATTTTCTAAAAGCAGTCTGCAGACTAGGGGCACACTACCTCAACAACTTCAGGGCAGAAGAAAAGTGCACTCTGATGGGGGACATTGGAGAGTTAGAGATTATAAAGTTAAAAAATCTCAGGTCAAGAGAGGAGAGAAGAGAGTGAAGTATAGAGTCTTGACAGAATGATCTTTTAGCCCCATATCATCATTCTTTCTTAATTGACTAATTCCAGGTAGTTGGTGGGATGGCACCAGCTTGTCTGTTGGTGGTCATTTGGGGACTTTCTAGCTAGAGTTGTTTTTGATATGTTTTCAGTAATTGCTCTCTGACTAGGTTGCAGATAAACAGGTTTTGCAATACTCTACAAGGACACACGGAGCATGACTGCTCCCTCACCCTACCATGGCCTCTTGGTTCTACTTTTCACTGTTGAGACGAGTTCATATTTTCATCTTGTCTGTCAATTGAAGGCATGATTTGACATTAACAAGGCCTTATGAATGCATGCCTAGTGTCATTTCAAAAGGATTTTGGAGTAGGTAATTATAAATGGAGTTACGTCATAGAAAAATGTGTGATCTAAGTAGGTTTAACAGGATTACAAGAGCCCACCTGGATAGTCAGCACAGTTTATATATGTTGGGAATTGATTCTCTGTCAACTTTTCTTAAATCTGAACTGAAGTTGTGAGTGCTGGATATAATATCATCATTAGTACTGCTTCAACTTTAGTAGCATTTTAGCTTCCTCAGAACTCAAGGTTGGAAGAGTTGATTTCATGAACTGTCATGAGATGGTAAACTGGAGTTCTTCAAACTTAAAATTTTTTCTGACATTATTTCGATCATTTCATGTGCCATAACAGTTAAAAATGGTCAAAGTATACATGGTTAGATAATCAGCTATCACCCTGCTTATTTGACTAATTAGCTAGTGATTACTTCCATCAGATAAAGGTTCTCTGGCATGCCATTAAAACATATAAAGACAATAGAAGGAATTCTCAGTTATTCTGTAACACTCAATACAAATCCTTGCTTGCCATAGCTTATTTGTAAGAAAATCACAAAGCTGTACTCTTTCTGGCACATAGCGGGTAGTATGCTATTCTACCTCCTTGTTATGACTGGTTGTTACATTTAAGCAACTTGCTTTCAATGGAGCTACCACCACATTTCTTTGAAGGACCTGTGTTTTATCAAATTAAAGTAGTTTTGACAAATCTTTGACTCCAAAACATATTAGTCCGCTAGAGGAGAATGTTCCTAGTTATTCTGAGCTAGTCTTTTCCAAATGTATCTACGGAAAAGGAGAAAGGAAGATTTAATTATATATAGCAAGTATGTGAATGAAATTCATATACTGTTGACTAGGAAAAGAAAAAATGGCTTTCATAGATTATTTCAATAATCTGTTTTATTAATCAGCACTTTAAAAATATCTGAAATGAGTAAGACTTTTTTTTTTTTAAGTTTCAACATTTCAACTGGCTTTATTCAGGATTCTGCAATTGGGCATTTCATTTAATAAAATAGAATAAGTGTTCAAATGAGCTGAGCAAAAGAAGTTAGATTTATAGACAGACAAGGACTGAAGAAAGCAGAAGCAAGGAACAAAGAGTGTATTAGTCTTTTCAAAGCTATTTTTTTTTGTAAGGCAGAGATAGGAAGACAAAACAATAAAATAATGACTGATAGCTCATATCAGGTTACTTCAGCCTTCTTTTGTGTAGGCATTAAAGCAGAGGGAACTTCATTACAATGCCCATTGAAGATTTAAACTGGCCTGTTTGGGTAATTGGCTGTTATTTCTCCTGATTTTTTGGAAGGTCAGGTAATAGCTGAGTTTATTTGGATTTGGTGATGTTGAAGCTTAGCATGGGTGACTCCATTTTGATTTTTAGTCTAGTATGTTGGGGCCTAGACTTTTAAAAGTCCTTTTCATGAGGAACTTTTGAGATATAATTGTATAATTTACTTTTTTAACACTTACACAGGCAACATGCTAGATTACCTTTAAGAGAGGGTGAAATTGTTTGATTTACTGTGTTTTCAATCCGAGTGTATGTGCTCTTGTGTCATGTTTTGGAACAATGTATGTTTCAAATTAAAAAAAAATGTAACTAATTGCATTATGTAATGTAACTAAATCCAAAAAATATATATACAATCCATCCACAAAACTTCAAGGCATTTCGTTATGCAATAATGGTGTTCAATTACTACATATAAAAAATTAAAAGCACATTTCAAAAATCAATCATTTTTAAAAAGTTCTAAGATGTTAAAAATCTTATGTTCTAATACTTTTTCCTGGGCAATGTTTTCTATGCCATAAAACATCTATATGGATAATTTTCTGAAGAGAAATTAATGGAGGAAAAAAATTATTGTATTTAATTTATATACATATGTGTATATACAATATGTAATAAATATACTCTTATACTTACACACTCATGTAAGCAGATATACATACATATAATATAAAGGACAACAAAGTGCAATTTTAGAGGAGATTTATCTTAACAGTTAAAGAATAGAAGGAATTTCTGACAAAAAAGGCAATATTTTAAAATATTATGTGTTTACTTTTACATTCTAATAATAGTACTGACAGCTAAATTACTCTATTCATTGAAACAGAATGAGGAAAGGTCATTACTGTTTTTCACTCAGCACTTTTAAATGTTCACGCACAAACACCACACACACACACACACACAGGTTGGGGCAGGGTTTTTTAGTTCTAAAAGGTGTTTCAGTGTTTATCATTTATTTCATCTGGTTTCTTCTAAAATTGTTTATGCCTACAGCTTGGGAAATTATAGTTTAAGTAAGAATAGTTATTTCTTTGTGCCACACTTTTAGAGCAAAATTGGAAATCACAGTTTGAATCCCTTCTTTCTCTGATTCTTAAATGCAAAATCTACTAGTCATAAATGTCAGTTTTACACTGAAACAAATCTACTTAAAAATACAGTACGTACAAAATTGAAAGTGTCTTCTTTGTTCTTTCCTACAACTTGAATAATGTTGAGTCAAAGGCATTTTGTTGTTTCTTTTAATACTATTAAACTTTAGCCTTATATGTGTTATCAAATAAGCCTACATTTCAAGTTTAAAATCTTTTTAAAACATGCCTTTTCCTTCCTACTGTTCTTTTAATTTTGCACATTATAAGCCTAATTCTCCAATCCACAGGTTTACACAGGGGGTGGGGAAAATTGCAATTCTCACCCCATAGGAGCTTTGCCTTTCTCTGTAAGTCTGTTCTACCCCTAAGACCCAGGAGATGTTGAGGAAGCATTATGAGTCCCCTGGCAGAGTGATCTACTCCTAGTCTGTGCTACATCACATCTTAGTGTGTCATCTGTGTGTGTGTGTGTATGTGTAATATTGTGGTATTGTGCCATCATACAATGGCTCAATAACTTGACACCTGGAGGCAGGTGGAATTTATTGCTTTTAACAGGGAACTAAAAATGGTTTTGATGTGGAGATAAGTTTTTCCCCCCCTATAGTTAAGGTGGAACCCCATGGAGATGATAAGAAAAATAAAACTGTAAATGGAGTATGATCTTTTTTTGTTTTGCAGTCTTATTATGTTGCATAATCTTCTAAATATGTTATACAACATAAGAAAAATTTTACTTGCCTTAAACATTGCATTATATTGAGAATCATAGTGCAAAAAAACAGGGTTAAATATCTCAACAAGCAGTGAAACCAAGTACTCCAAATATTGTGTAAATTAAGAACATCTCTATAAAGTATTTTAGGACACTATGTCTGGGACGAGTACTTTTCCTAAAATTAATTCTAATGACTGAACCTTAATTAGACATATTGCATGACAGAATTTAATAATAGTTAATAAAGAAAACCATGCATTAGGATCTGCAGATTTTGAGTGAGACAAAATAGGAGTGCCTTAATGACTAATAAAAATAGAAAAAATAAAAAGAAAACCGATATGTAAACCTACTACCAGATTTCTGTATCTTATTTCAACATGTAATGGGGAGATGAAGGAGAACATAGATGGATTATTTCCCCTAAAATATTCGTATCTCTGTTTCAAGTTAGTTCAAGTGTCCAAAAAAATAAAATGGAGAGGGAAATGATAAGCTTCATTAATGAGAAGAACTAGAACACTTAATTAGTATTTTTTAAAAAAGCATTTCCTCACATATTGCAGTCGTTTGTGTTAGTGTGGTAAACACATCTGTGGAGTATACAAGCATCTGTGAAGTGCTATAATTGTTTTTGGTAATAGGTTCTTCAGAGCTAACATCTCATGCTCTGCAATTCCAGAATATGTGATGCCTCTATCTAGATGAAGAACTCACATTATAGACCCATATCCGTGTCTCTCCCTATGCTCACCATCACTATTGGTTTGAAACATTTAAAAAATCTAAATGCATACCAAATGTGTCACATAGATTTGCCTTCTCTAGACTCCTTAAAAATTCTACCTGTCTCCAAGACCTCTGGTGGCCTTTGAATCTGTATTTTAATGTTTCAAATATCTATACAATTAGTTGACAAAGAATTGTTTCAGATCAGATTTATTGTGATGAATTTATACTTAATACTTGGAAAAACTATGATGTCATGTTCATGCATACTGGCTGTATAAAGGAATGTCTAATACCAGTGAAGCAACGGAGGGATTGAGGACCAACTGAGTATTTCACGTTACTAGTCTAAGCATTTAACAAAATCAATTCTTATTCCTAATGTTGTTGAAAGAGCACAGGCCTTACGATGGGATACATTTGCTTTGGAATACTTATCATTGTCTTTAAATGTGATTTTGACTCAGTTTTCATTAATTTCCTTAAGCCACTTTTTCTTTATCATGAGAATGATTATTTATGAATGCAAAAACTGTGCCAATGTTAGTTGTTCAGTTCCCTGCCACTTTTCCTTTTCAGTGCCAGCTGAAGTATCAAAATATGAGAATACAAATGATATGTTTATATAATTGTAACATTATCAACATATTTTTAAAAAGCATTTTGAAATATGGCTCTATTGTCAGAACTCAATAGTGAATAGGAAAAATTATAATTTTCTAATTTGTTATTAATAATTCATGTCTAAGACATTTATAAAAAGATGAGTAAATGAATTAGTTCTGTGTTTTCTTATGACATTGCAAATTATCTCACTTTGGAAATGTTACTACTTTTCCGGCGTTTTGATTCTGAATGAAAACTACTTAAATCATTGCAATTGACAGTATCCAAATTTATTAAAAGTAAAATACCACTGATAGAGGCAGGAGACAGCCAAGTGGCTAGGCAGATAGGGGAGGGTCCCCCAAGAACCTCCAAACCACCCAGGTCATTGTGCACAAGGGGCTTGCCTAAACACACCCACAGTGAAAAATTCCACCCCTTAACACATGCACAGTAAGGGAAATAAATCAATGCGGAGTGACTCAGACTAAGGGCCTGCATGTGCACTGGATGGATGGGATGCAGCCACCAAGAATTCAGGTCTTAGGCATGGAAGGAGCCTGGCCTCTTCAGCTCCTGTGTGGAAGTCCTGGTACTCCGTTGTGAAGGGAAAATCTGCTTGGAGAACCCCTTTCTTTCTTTGCAGACAGCTTTCCTTTCACTTAGTAATTCCAACCTCCTCACCCTTCAATGTGTTCATATGCCTAATTTTTCCCTGTCCTGAGAAAAGAACCTGCATTTAGCTGAACTAAGGAACAAAAATCCAGAATCATTTTGGTGGTCTGTATGGGGACACATCAGAAGGGTGAGTAAAATGCAGACACAAAAATCACTTTTACTTTTGTTTCTGAGCTTTCTCATCCTCAGACTTTTTCTGAGGGCAGGGACACTGTCCACTCCTACCGTTGTTCTCAGGGGTTGGGAATGTTGGCCTTGGTCCAACCCAGACGTTTCTTTGGCATTTTCCTTTTTTTTTTTTTTCCATCTTTTCTTTTATAATACTGGGGGTGTTCCACCCCCTACCTCAATGGCCACGGGCTCACATGCATTACGGACGGGCAAGTGGTGGCTCCCGCCTCCCGCCCCTCCTCCCCAAGGACCCTCCGTGTACTGCTGGCCAGCATTTCCGCTGGCCATCCCCTCTTGCCAGATGCCAACGGAATGTTTTCCACTCTGGATGACTTAGGAAGAAGGAGACAGCAAAAGTTTCTCTCCTTCTTGGAGAAAGCATTTGCATTAGAATAGGAGGTTCTTCCCCCACGCATCTCCCCCGCCCACCATTCAGACTGTTCTTTTTCCTTTTCTCCGCCCTGTCAGCAGTGAACACAGCCCTACACTGACGCTGATTATTTCTTTATTTGTTTATTTATTTATTTAATTTTCTCTACCAGGAGTTGATAGGTTGTCATGAAGGTAGTTTTTCTTTTCTTTCTTTCTTTTTTTTTTTTTTTGTCATCAGAATGGTAGGTATGGCAATTGCATTTGCACCAACCTAATAACATAGCCCTTTGAGTACAGGGGGCTTCTCTATGCCAGAGGAATTTTTTTTTTTTTTCTTGAAAGGTGTTTTACTAGGTTAGGACCTCAATTCACAAGATACCTTCCTCTCCCTTGTTTGAGGAGGCAGCAAAGGAGCAACACTGCTGACTGATGGCTGCAGTCTGGCGAGGGACCCCTGACACTTAATGAGTCCGTGAAACCCCCTGAGGCAGTTCTTTTGTCCCAAACTCAATTCCAAGCTTTGGGTTGAAGCCCTAGGAAATAAAACTGGATTGGAGGGATCCAAGAAGCAGATGATGACAGAGGTTAAAAGGCATAGTGCAGGTAAGCATGACTAATTCCTGCTGATTAAGGCAAGCCTCCCATTTCATGCATGGAGGTCATGCCAATATCCATGGAATAAAAGAGGTCTAGGGAACTTAAAGGTTATGACAGCTGGGGGGCGGGGGGTGGGGGTGGGGGAGTATATGGGTAAGAGTAGATAATCCCATCCCCTAGATCCCCTGTTAACATGAGTGAAAACTGCATTGACACCCATGGTGGCACCCTGTTGAAGTCACCAGGACTCGGAGATATAAGGATGGAAAAAAGAGAATGGATGCCTCCTCTCTTTCCCTCACATACTCTGGGTATTCACTGGGAAGAGAAAGGCATGAGGAGCGCCTTGTCCCCTCTTCCCCGATTAGTAACCATTCATCTTCATATTCAGTCTATAATTCTCTCAAATCCCTCCTGAGCCCCTGGGACTTTGAAACAAAAAACAAACAAACAAAAAGCCTTCCTTTTCTTTTTTTCTCCTCTGTCCTCTCTTCACAGATGGGTGATTGTGTCCCCATACTACAGGACACTTCCCTTGGATGCATACTCCAAACCAGGAAAAGTTAAATTTCCCAAACCTTAAACTAGTTGGCTTAGAATTGAGCTTGGGGAAAGGGAACTCAGAAGCCCAACATGCTAGCAAAAAGGTAAAAGTTTTTTTTTTTTTTTTTTAACCACTCAGACTTTTGGCCTCTCTCTCCATGTGCAGACTGGTAAAAGGAATGGTAAGGATCACACTGTGTATATTATCTTAAAGTTTTGATTAATGAAAAAGGATTTATGACATTAGTTTTAAGCTGTAGCCAATCTGACATGCTTGTCATGTCTTTCTATATGGTTCTATTAGAAGGAAGGATACCCTAAGATAAGATGAAGACCTAGGACCCCCATAAACCTGGTGTTCAAGTCAGTCCAGCAAACTGGTCAGTAACAAACTTTGCAGCAGGCCTCCATCTTGTTTTACATCCTTGGGAACATGACCTGTAACCACGTGGCAGTACTTTCTTTAGGCCTCTACCATTTTACATTAGTGACCCAGGTTCAATCCTGGCTTGGGGGATGAGTACTTTCAGGTTAATAGCTGTGTGAGTTTTGTCACTTGTTAATTCTCTTCCCCTCTATGAACAACTTCTAGCTTCCTTTCTTAAATCTTCCTTTTTCTGAGTTACCCTTAAAGATTCTAGATGTTGTAAAAACTGTTTACCTCCATTTGAAAATATTTTGCACGCTCACGATTAAGTCAGAACCTTAATTAAGGCTTGTTGGTTTTACCTGTGAGGTTACTTCTGGTAAAGCACAAAAGCCAGAAATATAGGTCAATTGATATGGCTAAGATCAGGTAACAGGGGATTTAAAAGAATTTTCTTAAAAAGCTCTCAGCTTAATTAAAAGTGGACATCCAAGCTATAGGTGTATTTAAAAAGCCTTTATGCTTTTATTTTCTTTGATCTTGTCTTAGTGGAAAAGGCTTTTTTCTTCTCAGTCGACTGAATTACTTTTCTCCACTTTGTCTTGCTACAATTAATGTATGTGTGAGTGGCCCTAATATAATTCCTGATGGTCTGTGACTCTTTGGAAAAATTGGAAAATGTGCCATGGATTCCATTTTAGTAGAAACCTGTGTTTCCCTCATAGGACTCCAGGAATTAGAGGCAGATAGATTTCTCTCAAAATCTGTTTTTGTCTTCTGACTATTTCTGTTTATTAGACCCTAGAAACTGCATGCTTTCCTAGACTTACTCTTAAAGGGCTCCACCCAGAGGCCAATAAGTCAATTAGGAGATTGGCAAATGAAATATCTTATAACTACTGGCTCTTCTTCTACGTGTAGTTACATGTGTGTTGTGTGTTTTGCCTATAAAAAGAGCTTTAATTAATTGGCTTAAAAATAGACATTTAGATCAAATATACTTTTAAGAAAAGGTAAAAGCCATAATACCTTTTAGTTCACGTGACTTTAATCTTTGAGAAATAAAAACAGTCTTAAAGATAAATGGTAAAATGCAAATGTTGTTAAAATGTAAATAGGTGGTCTAAATTGTGCAAGTCAGATACCAGGTTTACTAAATGTTTTAAGGTTATAAACTGCTTCTTTGGCCTTTGAGACCTGTTTGACTTGCCTGCTTTACATCTTGGTAAGGTCTCAGGACATACAGAATTAACCTTAACTATGCTGGAAGGAGTCAAATTATATCAGCATCTAGTGCATACTTAAAACAACTTAACAGATTTTTTATTAAAGTTAAAATTGCTAAGTGTTACCATTATAACATGTAATTGAGACCACTGAAAACAGATTTACCTACAAGATACGTAACAACAATATAATGTGTTTTTATTAAAATAATTTAAGAAGGCATGGAAATGTACATTTTTGCCTAGGGTTAAAGAACTGTTTTAAATTAGGTAAAATAAAACTAAAGGTTTAAACAAGTGTGGAGATTTCTAAAAATGAACCTCACAAAAGAAATTCTGTGCATAAACATACTGACTAAATTCAAAAGGGTATTATATGATTTTTCCATAAATTGTGCATTGAAATAAAAGCACTACAAGATTCTCTTAAGGCACTAATATGCTCTTTAGTAAAATTTTTAAAGGGTTATACAAAGCTTATAAGAATCTAACCTCATGGGCAAACTGGTTAAGAATGGATACAATTGTCTATTAGATTTCATTAGGAAATTGAGGTTTGGTTGGAGATGATGGTTCACTCCTACAATCCCAGCATTTTTGGAGGCCAAGGCAGACAGATCACTTGAGATCAGGAGTTAGAGACCAGCCTGACCAACATGGTGAATCCTTATCTCTACTGAGAACACAAAAAATTAGCTGGATGTGGTGGTGGGTGCCTTTAATCCCAGTTACTCTGGAGGCTGAGGCAGGAGAATCACTTGAACTCAGGAGGCAAAGGTACAGTGAGCTGAGATTGCACCACTGCACTCCAGTCTGGGCAACAAAATGGAATTCTGTCTCAAAAAAAAAAAGGAAAAAGAAAATTCAGGTTGATATTAGTGGTAAACTAAAGTAAGGGTAAAATTTGACTTTCTCTCCCTTGTACAAATTTTCATGTACTAGTAAAGGATAATGAAAGATTTTCTTTTTTTTTTTTTTTTTTTTTTTTTTTGGATGGAGTCTCGCTCTTTCTCCCGAGCTGGAGTGCAGTGGCCGGATCTCAGCTCACTGCAAGCTCCGCCTTTCAGGTTCACGCCATTCTCCTGCCTCAGCCTCCCAAGTAGCTGGGATTACAGGCGCCCGCCACCTTGCCCGGCTAGTTTTTTTTTTGTATTTTTTAGTAGAGACGGGGTTTCACCATGTTAGCCAGGATGGTCTCCATCTCCTGACCTCGTGATCCACCCGTCTCGGCCTCCCAAAGTGCTGGGATTACAGGCTTGAGCCACCGCGCCCGGACAAGATTTTCATTTGCCTTGCAAATAGATTGCCAAAGAAAAGAAAGTGAAGACAAGAGACAAACTGGAAAGCTAAGTCTTCCCTCTTACTGAGTAAAAGTTTTTGCTTTGTTTAAAAAATTTTCTGAGTCATTATTTTGGCTAAATAAATAGCTTATAGTAACCTGGAATTGTAGTTCATTATATCAAGTGTTTTAAACTTCTAACATATTTAACAGCCTTCCCAAAATCAAATTGCAGTTTCAAGGTTATCTTTTCTGACACCTAGTTTTTGGATGCTACAAAGGGACCCTGGAGCATCGAAAAGAGAGGTAAACAGGATTATTTGAAATTTTGGGGTATGGGGGATTGTCAAAATGATGCTTAATCTTCTTCACATTATATTTCAGTGAATAACATTAATATACATTCCAAAATTGTATGGGATTTCTAAAGTTCTAATGTCTGAGTATATGCTATCAATCCTAATTAACGTTATTATGTTAAGTTACTGTAAACCACAGAGATAAGCAAATTTCTTTATCAATCATGTTTTTAACTGTAAAAACGCTGGACGTTTTGTTATTCACAGAGAGTTGTCTTGTTTTGATCCTCTTCAAAAGGTAGTTTATGATAAGCTATAGAACTTTGACATGTGCTCTCAAAAGCAGATTTCTGATAACTTTGGAGATTGTGACATTGGAATAGAGGAAAAAAGTACAGGACTCATGAAGACCTGAAATGATTATGAATATTAAGCAGAACAGGAACTAACAGAATGGACTGAACTAATAGAAAACATAAGTAATCTTTTTTTACCTTTTGCTTAAAACATTGTTGATCCTTGTTTTGCTTTTCAGAGTCAAGGAAACTTATTTTGAACTATTTACAGCTTTTAAAAATTGAGTAAGGTATACTCTTGTGAACATAATTTGGAGTATATTTCTTTATTTCTACCTGGTTTCTTCAGAATTTAGAAACTAGTGTGAGTATTCTTAACTTATGGCAATATAACTATTTGCATTAGTGTAATAAGAATCCATTTTCTTTTGCAAAGGAACACAGTTTCAGAAACTGGTCGTTTTACCAAGAGTTTTACTGAAAGAGTGTACTTCCCTTTAAGGAATCAAGTATAATTGCAAAGCCAATAAAAGCCTTTAAGGAAAACTGGCCTCATACCTTGTCTACTTAGTCCCTGTGCAGGTTTCCTAACCTGTGGTGAGTAAAGAATGTCATGTCACTTTCTAACAGGGCTAGGAAACCCATGTACTTGGGAACTCATGAAGAGAGGAGTTTACCCAACTCATGGGCATTTGATGACACAAATCCACAGCTTGGCTCAGGTTTAAAAGGTTTTATCTGAGGTTCCTTGTGGAAGAGAGTCCCATCAAAACCAATTTAAAAGGCCTATGTAAAGATAATTATTCTTACTGCACTTTACGCAGATAATCAAGCCAAGTATAAGGCTAAAGTTTATTTTGCAAACAATATGGTCCTATCATGATTTGTTTATAATGAAAATGAGGACTGGAGAGAGAACAATTATGTTTCAAAAGCTATCATGCATTTGTCACTAAATTCTAATCTCATTAGTTGTTTTTAAGTTCTTTGTCTACATTTTAGACTAACCCTGCTTATCTTGTGAACCAACCCGTTATCTCTGGCTACAACTCAGAAGACACAAAAAGGAATCAGCATTATAAAAATCTGGATCAATATTCTAGTTCTGGGCAATTATCCTGCAAATCCTGCCTGGTGATAAGAATAAATAGGGTGCCCATAACCCAGATATTTCCTTTGAGAAAATAAGACCACTGTAGCTAAGCAAAGCTAAGCCCCATGCACCCAAATCTTAGTAGGCATAACTATAGTCAGTTACCTGGGTGTGGCAGCAGCCTTGGGATTTTTGAGCTGTCCTTACCCTACCCTATGTTTCATTTTGATACATGTCTTCTAATAACCCAGTTTGTATAAGCAGTTTGTCTCTTCTCACTTTTAGGCCATGAAACTCCAAATGATCATGCAACCAGAGCCTCAGACAATACCCGTTTAACTGGGGACCCTTAGATTGGCCCCTGAGGGAGATGTAAGTGCCATTTTCCCAAAACAGCACCCCCTGTCAGAAGGAAGCAGTTAATATTGGTCATTGTCCTTATCCTCCAACCCACCTAGGTCATTGTGCACAAGGGGCTTGCGTAAATATACCCATGGTGAAAAATTCCATCCCTTAGCACGTGTGCAGTAAGGGAACTAAATCAATGTGGCCTGGCTCAGACTAAGGGCCTGTATGCACACTGGAAGGACAGGGTGGAGCTACCAGGAATTCTCACCTTATACAAGAGAGGAGCCTGACCTTTTCAGCTTATGTGTGGAAGTCCTGGCACTCCATTGTGAGGAGGAAACCCGCTTGGAGAACCCCCCTCTTTGCAGAGAGCTTTCCTTTCACTTAGTCCTCCTCACCTTTCAATGTGCCAAATATTTCCTGGTTGTGAAACCAGAACCCAGCTTTAGCTGAACTAAGGAGTAAAATCCTACATCACCGTTAAGAAAGCACTGTAAACTTCTTTGAAATATATTTTTATGAAAATAGAAATTATAATAATTACTAGAATTGTGCCAAATTACATACATATCCATACCAAAAAAAAAAAAGAAAAAAGAAAATGCAAGTTATGACAATTTGCTTCTCAACTGTAACTTTGTTCCATACTTTACTTTTTCTTTAATGGAGTAGTTTCTAGGTGAAGACACACAATATTTATCATATAGAGAAAAATGTGGCTTCATTACAACTGATTTGCCAAAACTATAATTTCATCAGTCTGAATTTGAATCCATTATTTCATTTTGGTCAATTTAGCTTCAGTCTCAATTTTTGACATAGACTTGCATTTCATGCCCTTCTTGTAGGAGTTAGGGGTATTTTAAAATCAAGATGTGGCTTCACATTTTACATTTTGATATTAGAACTCCACTTCTATCAATTGTATATATTAAAAATGCTCATTTGAAGAAGCTTTCTATAGATTTTGTAAAACTAATTTGAGAATTCTATTCAAAATTGTTAAATATCACTTATATAGTAACTACAACCAAATGATTCTTAGGGTTAAGCATTTTACTTATTCTGCTAAAAACGGACTTGCGCTTCTTAGACTGTGAAAGCCAATTATTCACTGTATTTTCACTTTTAATTTGTTTAAAGCAAGTGCATAAATAAAGTTTTATTAAAATTCAATAGTTATATGTATCCTAATTTTTGGCACAAATAAACACTCTTTCTCATTCATTAGTTGAATCTTATTATTTTATTTGTTGTCAGAGTTCTAGTGCTTGTGGGGTGTGTGTGTGTGTGTGTGTGTCTTTGGTAAATTATCTATGAGATTTATGGAGGTCCTTAAATTAAAGATTAAAAACAAAATAAATTTATATTTGCAAACAGGATCCTCAATACTATATTTTATTCTGAATGAGAAAAGTAAGGTTACTAAGTGTAGCAATAGATTCTAATTTTGCATGGATGATTAAAATGGGTAAGATCGTGGGATTTTTTAATGCTTCAGAGCAGATTACTGAGGAAAGTTGAGAAATCTTTTAAAAAACCGTAGAGGAGGTAACAACACTCTGAAATTCCTGCCTATTCACTGTAATTATTTTTGGAAAAAAACATGATTTAACATGAAAGAACTTTCATCCTTTGAACAGTGTTTGAAAGAATCTACCTGAAACACAAATGATCGAAAACTAACAGTTGTATAGTAATGGTATGTAGAAACTTCACAGAAGATAGCGAACCTGTTTCTCTAACTTTATGTATGAAGAAATAAATATGAATCAATTTTTACTTAAAATGTGTTAAAATATCATACCCTTAAGAAACAGAATAAAGCCTTTTATTCTTTAAAAATTAACAGAAGATAATTTCTACTTTTTAAACTTTATTTCTGGCAATAAAGTATAACACTGTATTTGTTGCCTTTCTCCAAGTAACACACTATTCCATAACTTCCTTCCAAGAAGCATTATGCGTATGCCTTTTACTAAAGTACCAGCTACAGAAGTTACGCATTTCTCAGAATTTTACCTGAAAACTACCATTATATTCTTTCCCTCTTTCATTTAGGCATTTAAATGAGATGGGTACTTTACAAACACTCATTAGTGGATCTGATTCTTTCTCTAGCAGTCACCTTCACAGGAGGAAATAGAACTAGCATCATGAATACATTCAAATTCTAAAATTGTATTCTTTTGAGAGAATAAAAAAATTATCTTCTCTTTTTTCTCAGTTTTAATTCATATTCTCTTTTGGCTCACAAAGGGGGACAATTAGGTGAGGTGTCGTGGGGAAGAGGCCAGGGAGACAAAAGGGAAAGACATTCTCATTAATTGAAATTGTATTTCCTACTTGTTAATTATCTGGATGCTGAGCTACCTGACTTGAGAAAAGTAACTTTTTAAAATGTTGCCATGTCTTTGTAACAGATTATTAACATAAAGTTTAAATTTTAATTGGATTTTTGGTAAGTGACCTTTATTACTCCTGGAAGGGACATGATATACAATAACTAAATAATCCCACTGGAGTCAAAAGAATTCTAAATGTCAGGATGGCATTGAAAGTGGGACGGGCTATGCTTCTAATTTTCAAAATCAAAATAGCAAAACAAACCATGTACAGTAAACTCATTGAGACAATGAAAATAAGACTACTGCCCACCAACGCATTACCCATACATATTTAGAAATATGTAAAAATAAAATCCAGAGCCTTTCATACTTAACCACAGTAATGAATAGGACCTACTATGCATCTGAATTAAGTGTGATTAGATGTTCTTGGGGATGAGAAAAGTATTGAATTTAATATAGGCAATATTATATATATATTATTATGTAAAAAATATATTATGTCACAATGCTACATGGGAGTAGGTTTGATGGAGTCATTGACACTGGAATTTACTCTGCAAAAATTTGACTACTGCAACTCCCCTAAATTTGTGATGAGGAAGCATTGAGTGACAGTATGAGATTGTTCAGAAAGTAATACAATGTGTACCTTCCCAAGAAGGAGGAAGTATGTCTGTGACAGGATAAACACTGTTTGGGGATTTTAATACTGTATTTTCTTCTTCCTAAAACGTCAGTTTCCTCTGATCATATTTAAGAGGTTAGCCAGCCTTATATTTCATTTCCTCAGGTTATGTCTAAGGCAGAGCAAAAAGTAAAGGAAGCAAGTCAGTCTAGTTTTTGCTTACTGAATGTTTAAGCTCTTGAAAGATCTTAGTAAGTTTAAGGAATAAGTAAAAATAACAAAGAGCCTGGTGCAGATGTCAAAATAGGTTCCAATCTTGCAACTGACTAAAGTATTTTATCAAAGAGAGACAAGCTGATAAGGAAGACAAATTGTTTTCGCTACCATTACCACTTATGAGGAGACCCGTGACAGGGCAAAGTATTCAGATTTATCATTTGACCTGAGAATTAAAAGCTCGAGGCTATTTAGTAATATATTTAGCATATATTTTAGTAAGAATAGTGTACAGGAGAAAGGTAAGCCTGTCATTCTGTTGCTAAATATACTCAGTAGAACCTTCAGTTTTATCTGTGCTCTCGAGGGTTCTGGCTTTGAAGACTTTTTCTCTGACTGAAGAGATATGATCCATTGATTTCTCCCTTTCACAATTGTAAACACAATTTTACAGGCCATAAACTATTTCTTCATACTATGATCACTGTTAGCAAATTATTACTCTTACTTCAGCTTACAACTGGACCCAATTTGTATATAGACTTACTTCCATCAAAACATCTGCTTTGCTTCAGCATTTCCTTAAATCAAAATCTACTGTTGGATTCTATGTTAATATAGCACATATGTATTGGGTAATATACAAATGTATATGTAGAGTATAATTATGCAAAGTTATAAAAGTATATACATATGTATCACATATATACAAATTATGAATTATTAGGTAAACCACTTAAAGAAAATTTAGTATATACTTCTGATGTTTAGTATTAAGTGTCAACTTGATTGGATTGAAGGATGCAAAGCACTGTATAGAGAAGATTAACATTTCAGTCAGTGAACTGGGAAAGGCAGATCCACCCTTAATCTGGGTGTGTACTATCTCCTCAGCTGCTGGCACAGCTAGAAAATGCAGGCAGAAGGTGAAATGAGCAGACTTGCTGAGCCTTCCAGCTTTCATCTTTCTCCTGTGCTGGATGCTTCCTGCCCTCAAACATCAGACTCCAAGTTCTTTGGTTTTTGCATTCTTGGACTTTCACTAGTGGTTTTCCCTGGGCTATTGGGCCTGTGACCACAGACTAAAGGCTGCACTGTTGGCTTCCTTACTTTTGAAGTTTTAGGACTCAGACTGAACCACTACTGGCTTCCTTGGTTCTCAACTTGCAGATGGCGTATCGTGGGACTTTACTCTGTGACTGTGTGAGTTAATTCTCCTTTATAAGCTCCCTTTCATATATACATATATCCTGTTATTTCTGTCCCTTTACAGAACCCTGACTAATACAATACTTTATTTCCATTTTCAAATGGGAGGCATTAGCCAGTTTAGTTGACCATTGATTCAAATTTGAGGAGCATTATTTTTAACATGCGCTAGTCAAGGCTTCACTAGGCACTTTTTAATTTGCCCCAAAAATAAGCAACATCTTATTATTTATAAATTGTATTTTATTCCATAGCATTCATAAACAAAGGGTTTTATCTTTGTTAAAATGCTTAATCATAAACAGTTCACCCATAATTTTCTTTATTTTTTATATTGGTACATAAAATATGTCTAATTATGTACTGTGCTTTTCATTATGTATATATATTCTGTATGTGTACTATATATAATACTATTCTAAATGTTTTATATAAATTATAAATATATATCTGTATTGTGCATATTATATATATTCTAAAATATATAATATATAAATGCATATGTATATATATGTAAAATAATCTTAAAATCAAGATAGCCATTACTTTTGGGAAAAAGAAGAGAATGTTAATTGGCAGCTGAGAGGGTACAGGTTGGCAACTTTTGCGTTTCCAGTGATAATTTAATTCTAAAACTGGTGGTGTGGCCGGGGGCGGTGGCTCAAGCCTGTAATCCCAGCACTTTGGGAGGCCGAGACGGGCGAATCACGAGGTCAGGAGATCGAGACCATCCTGGCGAACACGGTGAAATCCCGTCTCTACTAAAAAATACAAAAAACTAGCCGGGCAAGGTGGCGGGCGCCTGTAGTCCCAGCTACTCGGGAGGCTGAGGCAGGAGAATGGCGTGAACCCGGGAGGCGGAGCTTGCAGTGAGCTGAGATCTGGCCACTGCACTCCAGCCTGGGCGGCAGAGGGAGACTCCGTCTCAAAAAAAAAAAAAAAAAAAAAAAAAAAACCTGGTGGTGTTTAGGATAATTTATTGTGCTCTGCATGTATTATGTATCTTGTATCTTTTATCTCAGGTGAGCGACATCTTAAGTGAAATTTTAAAAAAATAACTAAAAAGAAAGCTTAATTTATGTAAATAAAGTATGGACAGAATCTTGGGGGTAAGGTAGGAGGGTTGTAGGAGTTGGCAAAAGACTGCAAAAACATGAGCTCAGACTGGATCCCAGATTGACAGAAATGATGGAGGAAATTGTTTGCAATGGCAAGTCATCTTTACACCCAGGTTAGTGTGGAATGGTTGAAAGTATCCTTTTGAGTCCTCTCTAAAGAAAGCAGAGTAGGTGATTAGTTCCATCGGTCAGCACTTGCTGTTCCTTAATTTGATTAACACAAAACAAAACAAAATAAGCAATACAAAAGTAAATCACAATAATCCTCTCTCCAAAATCCCTTTCCTCTTGCAGGAGAGATAGATGTGCAAACAGATGACTTTTTGACTAGAAGATTCTCAGTCTTCTCTAGTTCTGGAAGGGATCTATGGTGCAGAAAGCTGACCTTTTTTTGTCATTTAGATTGCTGCAACATAGGGATGACTTTTCATAATTCAGTGACATTTTAGAGTTGCATCTGTAACTATTGTAGTAGTTTCAATATTTGTAATTTCACTTATGACTATAATTAATTGTTATATGTAATTATTTAGAAATGCCTAGCTTTTAAAACAAAATTTTGAATCAACTACTGCTGCTGCTGCTATTACCAATACTACAACAAATATAATTATGACTATAGCTGGACAGTATTTATTGAAAATTTATTCTTTTCCTTCCTAATCACATTGTAAATAATAAGCTTTTACTAAGCCCTTATTTTGTGTCTTTCACTATTTTAAGTGTTTTGTATGTATAAACTATTTTAATATTATTTTAGTCCTTTAAGCTTCAAAACATATTAATGAAGCAGCTACATTTAGTTACCTACTTTAGAAATGAGGAAACAAAAGAACAGAGAAACCCATAAAACTATTATGTTGCATAAAACTAACATAACATTTTATAATATGCCATTAAAATAATTTGCATTGGAAGTGGGTGTTTTTAAAAAAATATTGTTCTTTGAAGCTTAGAATATTGAGTAATAAATCACTTGAATAAAGTAACAGGCAATTCTTTATACATACATATTTTTGGGGGGGATGGTAGTTCACTTACCCTTAAATAATTTTGTTATGCAAGTCTTCTATACCTCAATAGAAAAAAAAAGCGAACTCTTTGGTACTGAATTCCTTAGTGTTGTCCAGAAGTCCAGCATTTTGCTACTAGAAGGAATCAATTAGGGGTATAGTATCTACCTTACTTAAATGTTATATGAAAATGCCCTTGAATATGGTTTTTGTCTATTTTAGATTGCATATAAATTTACAATTACAATTTACACTTCATTCTTTTTTTATTTGAATATGTAAGTTTTAGCAGGAAAACACTTACATTGAAAAAATTCTCCTATGAGGTAGTAATCTGCCTCCAATTACTGTTCTCTCCTAGAATTCATCAGTTTTCTCTATTGACTTTTTCTTGTATTTTAATTGTAAAAATAGCACTTTTGGAAGAAACCTATTGCATTAGTCATTAAAATGTTTGGAAGAAAAGCTTCAGCAATCACATCATGTTTCACCTTACAGTTCTAGAAGACAAAAACCATAATTGTGTTACCAATGTGCCCTCCTATAGCATAGTTCCTAAATGATTCATCTTTATAAAAGCTGTTTTTTAAGACGGATAAGAAAGATTTAAAAGAGAAGAAACATGATCTCATCTTCTTTTCTACAATCCATAAGCCAGTACAGAACAGGAGAGTGTTTTAAGCAATGCTATTTCATGCTGAACTTGAACAACACAGAGAAGATTATTTTTCCTATAGAAAGGAAAGTCAAATGGCCAAAAGCTTATTACTTACTACATGGTCCAAGACACAAATATGAGTAGTAGGTATTTTCCAAATGAAAGTGCCACATAAAGGCAGCAGTACAGTCAAATATGAAAATTTTTCAAATAATCTGATATATAAACACAAATACTGAAGGAAAATAGTTTCTATAATCTTTTGCTATTTGTGATATTTGGAATTAAATGAAGCCATTCCATTTAACTTTCTACAGGCAAAGAAGATTATCCTGTGTTTCCCTTAAAAGATAAATGAAAACTTATTTAAAAAAAGCATTGCTTGTAACCCACATAACCTACAGCCACAGCACAGTCATATTAAGCCTGTTTTGAACACATGGGTACAGATCATGACTTGGGAACATTTTTCATTATCTAGGCAGATGACATCACAACAAGTCAGTTTAACACTCTGGTCAAGAAAAATCTCACTACTTGATCACACTGTGATAAAAATAAGTTTATAGTTGACATTGTTCTGAAAAGAGAAGCTTCTATCATACAGTCACTTGTATCTTACATTTAAATGTTTTATATTTCTTTCACTTCAACTTTCATGCTTTCTAAACACAAAGAAGCCAGGTAATGAATATTAAAAATGAATAATATTTGAAAGAAAGGTATCTGTGTATTTACTAACACAAATACATAAAAGACATTTTTCCAGCCAGGCGTGATGGCTCATGCCTTTAATCCCAGCACTTTGGGAGGCTGAGGTGAGCAGATCACCTGAAGTCAGGAGTTTGAGACCAGCCTGGCCAATATGGTGAAATCCTGTCTCTACTAAAAATACAAAAATTAGCCAGGTGTGGTGGCAGGCACCTGTAATCCCAGCTACTCAGGAGGCTGAGGCAAGGAGAATCACTTGAACCAGGGAGGTGGAGGTTGCAGTGAGCCGAGATCACGCCATTGTACTCCAAGGGGATACAATGAGTACCTGGGGGACAAGAGTGAAACTTCGTCCTCTCCATCCCCCCCAAAAAAGACACTTTCCCAACAAGTGTGATTTTTTATGAACCTCTCATACAAATATAATATTTATATATTTTAATTTTTATAACAAATAGATGAACCATTCAATGCTATATATGTTAGATCTCATGAAATTACAGCACCCGAAGAATTTGCTCATTCTTCAGTTGCTATATAACTAGTTTATTCCAAAATGTCTCAATGTCTTCCCTAGTCATTAGGTTTGAGTGATCTCAAAAGTAATGTGAAGTTTTTATTTTTCCCCTTTATCTGTCAACACAAATTGGTATTTTCTAAAACACCAATTGAGGCCAAAGTTTATAATAATATAATTCATATATTCAAAACATATTGCATATGTATTGCTATCATTACTCTTAACCTTTGAATAATATTTTAAGCATAGAAAATTATTTTTTTCATTATCTATTAGATATTTCTGTTTCTCTGAGCAACCCTGTGAAATATATAACATTGGGATTTTATAGTTTTTAATAAATGAGGACCTAATGCTCATTGAAAGGAAAAATGAGTTGCCCACTGTTGGAAAGCCATTCTCCGTGGATATCTTGCATTTCTGCCTATCCTTTGAGCATTTTGATTACAGACTATGAAATTTTGATTACAGACTATGTTTTCAAGAATATTTGTATAGTAAATAGCCTGGGATAAGATTTTAGTACATTCTCACTAGAATGAATCATATTGTAAAGACTGACAGTACCAAGCGTTGGTAAAGAGATGGAGCAATGCTAACTTTTATTTTAACACTGAAAGCATGCTGAGACTGGGCATTTCATCTTTTGTGGTTCTATGATTCTTAAAATCAAAGCATAGGTTTGATTTTCACCATAATCTGACCACAATTGCAGATATTTTGGGTATCTCTTTATTTCCATAAAGGCTTGCTGGCTGTCCTGGTATGCCTCAAGTTGATCATTGTTTGACCTGAACCTGTTATTCTCTTTCTTTAAATTTTCTAGGACCCTAGGCAAAATCCAGGCAACTCCAAAATCTTTAACGCTATTGCTCCATTAAAACTCAAGTGCTAGAACTATTGCAATGAACAATATTTCAGTTTTCTTCTTTCTCTGACCCAACATTGTTGTATCTTTGGTGCCAAGGTAATATTTTAGCTAGCAGATAGCATAAGTTTTAGACAATTCATAGTTCTTGACAATTTTGGTGACAAAGCTTACATGCTAAAAGAGAAATGATTTTCTCAAACTGAAAATATAAAGACTATCTATGCGATAGAAGATACAAAACCCACCCTGGGATATGGTAGTGAATGCTCTTTCCGAAGTTATGGACAAGGAAGACTGAAATAGGATCCCTCCATTGTCCTATCTGTTAATGAGTATTGAAACAAGGTGTCCAAATGATTCTTTGGGTGTTAATCACTTTCCTCTTAGCAGGATAAAAAAAGGTTGAGGAGTTCCTAAAAGTGAAATAAGTCATATCAGCAATGAGGAGGTAGAGCCTTTTCTGGGCCAAAACCATAACTTTGTTTAGTTAAGTCCAGGCAGATGATATGATGCACAAAATGGGGAGCAAATGCAAAATATTGCTTGCTGCAACAAGGTCACTCTCTCACTCTATACATTTTTAAATTTACCCTTCTCTCAGTCCCAGCATCAGTCACTTTAAGAAGAAAGATGATTAAAAGTGGGGCCAAGTTCTCCTTGTGTCCAAGTAGGAGTAAAGGGCATACGTTCCTAGGTTTCAACTTCTATGGCTTTGCTCAGTCAATGGCATTCAATTGATTAACTTACTTAGCACCATTGGGTATGAAGGTAAATGGTTTCAACAAAGTGAGTTTTGGAAGGGTTTACAGTGAGAAAGAGAACTAACATATCTCCGAGGGTTATTTATGTTATTTTGCTTCTTCAGTGTTCTCTTGCTGTTACTTCTGAGTCTGAGTGTGTAGTAGAAATTATGTGGCTTAATATGCTTGTACTTCCTTATCCTATAAGTGCCAAAGACAATTATCTCTACCAGGGAAGAGCTGCAGGTATAGAAGAGCTAGTAAGACAAACTTCCTGCCATTTGCCACCAGCAAGTGAATCAGGATCTAGTGCAAGCACTTCTACTCTATGATTTGCAAAGTTTTTATCGTATAAATGACATTATTTTGATTAACAAGTTAGAAACCGCAGTTGCAATGTCCCTGATTGTGGAGTTACCACAGCTCTCTCAGAAGGGATGCTTAAATAACTTTGAAAAAATTCAGGGACCTGAATGCCAAGTAGTTTCCAAGGCTTACGCAGGTTGATTCACAACACTCTACCTGTTTAGCAGTGGCATTAGTACTGCCACCACTTCAATGTCAAGAGCCAGAAAGGTGACCCAACTCTCGTTGTACTGTTTGGGTATTGAAATCAGTCCAAGTCTGTGTTTTAGTTTTTCCATCTGGAGCCTCCAGCAGCAGTGGCCTCTCCCTTGTAGAGAAATTACCTGTTGTTCTGCACTTGCAACCTCACTGACATGACTACTTTTTTAAAAAGCAACTTGCTACTGAGAGTTTATTGAAATGGGACACCTAACCTATAGAGACCCTATGATTCTCTGCCCTGGTATTTTCATATTGGGATGGGTCAACTTATACTGAATAATTAAAATAGGGGAGATTCCTAAAGCCTTGCTATATGTGTCAGTTATCAATGTATTGTCTCTAAACTTTAAACTCATCTTTCAATATGGTGAAATAATAAACCAAATTCCTTGAACCATCTCTCCTTTACAAAGTATATCATGTTTTCTGGATAAAAGGTATGGGAGAAAGTGTTTCCAACCTTCTCCATACCCACACCAATAGTTCCTGTTCGGTGGAATGAATGTGAGGACAAATGGTGGCACTTTCCCCAAGCCACAGGTCCAGAACCCATGGTCCCTTGGCAGCCTTGCAGTATTGACTTGACCTGGCAATAACCTTCCTATGGCTTTCTAAAGATAGAATCCAGTATCCTGGGAGTCTCTTCATACACCAGCACCACCATTCTCTCAGCAGATGGAGTCCCAGAGGCTCACCACCAGGCCCTCACTGTTACTACTGAACAGCTACCCTTCACCACACACTCCTGAAGGCTTATACGTGGTGTGATTCCATCCCAGAGAGTTTCCACTTAAATGCAAATCCTTCTGCAGATTTGTACATACACTGATTTTTTTTTTCTCTGCAGATCAGGAGGCACTCACTTGCACCCTTAAACCACGCTTTTCTGCATAACGACACCATTAGTTCCTGGTTATCTGAACGCCTTGCATGTACACTGAAGGAAAAGAAGAAAAGTGAATCCATGAAACCATCACTGTAGCTATGCCAACAGACATAAAAACCAGGCACTTTTTGTGAAATATCTTTCTATCACATATTAAAAATGCAGTTTTTATGGGTGGATGATTGTTATAAGAAAGTCATTACTATAGACTCTAATGTCATTTGAGGAAATGAAAAGTCATAGTATGATAACTTAAAGCAAAAGGAAGATAAAATTTTTAAAGCTGGATAATTTAATGCAAGCCAAAGATAATTCAATAATTGTAGAAAGTGGTTTGGCTTAAAAAAAAACCTCAAGGTTACAGTAGAAGCATATTCTCCTAAGCAAGATGCAACACACAAGTTCCCAAATGTCATTAAGAAAATTATTGAGAAAAAAGGCTATCTACCTGAACAGGTTTTTAATGCAGAAGAAATGGCCTTATCCTGGGGGGGGGGGGGGGGGGGTGGGGAGGAAAGGCACAGAGAACATTTATTAGTGAGAAAGAGAAACAAGTACCAGAGTTTAAAGAAAGATCAGCCAGAACTCTACTGTTCTGTCCAAATACATTCTTCTTTATGGTAAGTGCTATAATAGCACTAATTTACAAAGCTGCTACTGCCTACGACTTGAAGGGAAAAGATAAACCCAAGCTTCCAGTTTTGGTGTTGCACCAGAAGAAAACATGTATAATGAGAAGGCTTTTTATGGATTGGTTCCACTGATGTACCTGAAGTCAGGATGTACCTTGCCAGTAAGGTACTGTCTTTTACAGTTCTTTTGATATTGGACAATGCCTCTGGCCAACCAGAAATCCATTAGTTCAATACTAAAGATGTCAAAGAGGTCTACATGCTCTTAAGTGCACTATCTCTAAATCAGCTTCTAGATCAGGGAGTCATGAGGGCCTTTAAGGTTCATGACACATGGTACTCTATAGAAAGGATTGTCAACACTATAGAGGAAAATCCTGATAGACAGAACATCATGAAAGTTAGTGGAAAGATTTCACCACTGAGGATGCCATTGTTGTAACAGAAAAAGCTGTGAAATCCATCAAGGGCAAAACAATAAATCCCTGCTGGAGAGAACTGTATTCAGATGTTGTGCACGACTTCACAGGATATATGACATAGCAAATCAAGAAAACCATGAAGGAGACTGTGGATGTGGCAACAAAAGTGAGGGGTAAAAGGTTTGAAGATATGGATCTTGGAGAAATTCAAGAACTAACAGATACCACACCAGAGGAATTAAAGGAATACTGCTTGATGGAGATGAGTGCTTCCAAACCAGTGCTAGATGATGAGGAAAAAGACAGAAGAAGCAGCACCAGAAAACTAACTGACATTTGACACAGTGACAGAGGGATCTGATTATTCAAGACTGCTTGTGGTTTCTTTTATGACATAGACCCTTCTATGATACCAACACTGAAACTAAAGCAAATGGTAGAAGAAAGATTTGTACTGCATAAAAATATTTTTAGAAAAGCCAATGTCAGATAGAAATTATTATGTATTACTGTAGCTCACATCAAGTGTCCCTGCATTTCCTGCCTCCATTTCAACCTCACTTACCTGTTCCACCTCTGAGATAGTAAGACTATGACCTCCTTTCTCTCCTCCTCTACAGCCTGCTCAATGGGAAGACAATGAGGATGAAGTTCTTTAAAATGATCCACTTCCACTTAATAAATAGTTACTATATTTTCTCTTCCTTATAATTTTCTTATTAATATTTTCTTTCCCTGGCTTACTTTGTTGAAAGAAAACAGCATATCATATATATAACATACAAAATATGTGTTACTCTGCTGTTTTGTTATTGCTGAGGCTTCCAGTTGATGGTAAACTATTAATAGTTAAGTTTTGGGAAAATTAAAAGTCATACATGGATATTTGACTATGTGGAAGGTCAGTGTTCCTAATTCTTGTGTCATTCAGAAGTCAACTGTACTTACTTGGCTGCTAGGTATGCCATCCCTAACATACAATTCTGACCATCATTTGATTGTCTTTCCTCTTAAGCTTACATGGAAGACAATCAGAAACTACAGAAATGGTCCCAGTTTAAAGCAGTTGTAATTGTTTTCTATTCTCCATCATTCCTATGGGTGGATGAATGCAACCTGGCTGCTGGCATGAAAAAACAGGACAGGTGGCACTGACTGATCTCAGGTATTTATTTAATAAAAGGACTAGACTCAATTCTTCTAAATGAACTGGGAATTCTAACTCCTATCTGCCTGTTGGGTGACCATATAGGAAGTATTTCACCTTTGCCTCCCTATTAATGCAGGTCCTACCTGGAAAGCCCAAACAGGTGGTGAATATTGTTTTCTTTCCAGGGGCACTATGTGTACCTTTGGGACTCTACTTTCTGTGTGTAAATTAGCCATTAATTTGCCTCTCGACTTGACACAGTGACTTGAATCTTGGGCAGGTCATACATGACCTTCAAGAATTTAAAGAAATATCACCTCAGTCTTGGAAGGCATTCAGTTCAACTTTAACTCACTAGCTAGAGTGGTTATGGATAGCAGAAGTGCCCTCAACTTCCCCTTTGCAGGCCAAGGTGGAATGTGTGCAATCTTGCTGTACCTAGATTAATGCCTCAGGACAAATGGAAATGTCAGTAAGTAACTTGGCTTTATATGGTAGATATTGATGGTTTAGCCAATTTTCTCAGCCAGGACCTGGAGGGCATGGCTGAAGTCAATACTGCAGATCGACCTCATCCTTTTGCTTGGAGTCCTGTTGATAACCTTACTCAATGCTGTACAAGAAAAAAAATGATCAGATTAGGTTTCAGCTCCTATTGAACAGATTAATCAGACAAGTTGAATGAAGTGCTGATGAAAAAATTCATCTGAAGCCAAGTAGGCATAAAAACAAAGAGTTGTTAATGTTAGAAGAAAATCCTCAGTGGGTCCCTTATGTTTCTTCTATTCTTCTGGAGAAAGACTTTCTTCTGGACTATCTTCTCAAAGATGTCTGTATAACATATATTTTAGTAGTGGACTGGACCGTGTCTTCCTCCAAACAGAGGCTAGATTTCTTTTCTGATCAAATCAATAAAGATGTCTCCCTGATGGGCACAGATTGGCAGGTTTACCACCAGCTCATCTATAACAATTGGGGTTTCCTAAGCCTGGAGATACAGAGCTGGGATGTAAATTTATTGCATGGACAGCCTCCACCTGGGCCACTCCGCATTGCTCTTGTGTGACTTGGGATCAAGTGGAAAGCAATACAAACATACAACTCATACTACGTGGTGTTTTGTGAGTAAAAGTCATTGTTAGAGCAAAGAATTCTATGTTTTCTTCCAGTATCCATTAACATATGCAACCACGTTGTTAGCTGCAGGAAGCGTAAAACCTCAGACCCTTCACTGGTCTTGCTACGCACATTCACTCCTCTGTCATGCAAAGGAAATAAGACTAGAATATAGATCTCATATTTCTCAGTAACATGATTTTAACATACAATAATGATATTTGTTATTACTCCTAAACTATCCACTGGGAATATACACTCTAAATATATTTTGACATAATAAAAAATATTCCATGTGTCCCTATTTCTAATATTTAAGAATACATTTCTTGCAATAAACAGCAACATCCAGAAGTTTATTGAAATCATGTTTTCTTATAAGAAGAGTTCACCACAGTTATGTTGATTTTAAACTTGGGAAGCTGATTTTTTTTATTTCATATTGAAACTGAGAGAGTCATCAAAAACAACAGGGCTGTAGGGGAAAACAGCATGCTGAAGTAAAAGCAGTTTTTGTTCTTTGAATTATAGAGATTTGCTTTGTTACAAGATTTATGTGCAACCAAAAGCAATGCACATTAAAAAATACATCCTGGGTGATTAATCTGCAGTCTTTGCAAAAAACAACACAAACTTGAAATTTTTTGATAAAAATGTTAAAATAGTGTGATTCGGGAGTTATATGTCATAACTCTTAGATAATCCAAGATATAACAATTCTCATAAACGCTATAATAGAAAAGTTAATGTTTATAATTTATAACACTATATATAATACATTAATTTGAACATTTGATTTTATGACATAAGATTGTTATTACATATTTATAACCATCATGTAAATATAATGAATTTCTACCAGCAGATTATTCTTGAAGTATGTTTATCACAAATTGTGTAGAACCTTGTTTCTTCAAAAAGTGTAAGCTAGTTCTGAGAATAATTAACTGAGGATAACCTTAATAAAACGCAATGAAATACATTTTATTTATTTTGATAGGAATTCAGTCTGAATCAACGGTGTCTAAATTATAAAATAAATTTAATCCGGCTACAAAAGAGCCTTTATATATTTATATTAATAAAATACATAAATAATATATAGTATGTTTAAGTCTACTTAAATTAATTCATGAATGTATTGCTTCAAAAAAATCTTTGGATTCCTAGTGCTAGTTTCAATATGAAGGAAAAAAGTTTTTAAGAGTAGTGTATCCTGTCCAAGGGAACTGTGACAGTTTCTGAATAAGTACATCTTGTTATATGGAAAAGATATATATTTAATTCATCCTTCTCAAATTCTTGTGTTTTTACCAAGCTATATAATTTTAAAACATGAAGAATTCTCCATGTAATAAATATTTTAAAGTTATTGTTTCAGCCTAAATATCTTTCTCAACATTTCAGGCACAAGTAAATCTATGACATTTTGCTATTGTTCATTTCTTTTTTCTCCATTTTAAAAAATTCTCTATTTCATTTTGAATTATGCCTACCATTGTAGGTTTAATTATTTCTCCACAAAAGATATGTCAAAGTGTTAAACCTTATTGCTTATAAATGTGACCTAATATGAAAAGAGAGTCTTTTTTTTGTTGTTGTTGTTGTTTTTAATTTTTTTTTTTTTTTTTTTAATTTTTTTTATTTTTTATTTTTATTTTTTATTATACTTTAAGTTCTAGGGTACATGTGCATGACGTTTATATCATGTATACTCCCCAATGCAATCCCTCCCTCCTCCCCCTCCCCATGATAGGCCCCAGTGTGTGATGTTCCCCTTCCCGAGTCCAAGTGATCTCATTGTTCAGTTCCCACCTATGAGTGAGAACATGCGGTGTTTGGTTTTCTCTTCTTGTGATAGTTTGCTAAGAATCATGGTTTCCAGCTGCATCCATGTCCCTACAAAGGATGCAAACTCATCTTTTTTATGGCTGCATAGTATTCCATGGTGTATATGTGCCACATTTTCTTAATCCAGTCTGTCACAGATGGACATTTGGGTTGATTCCAAGTCTTTGCTATTGTGAATAGTGCCGCAATAAACATACGTGTGCATGTGTCTTTGTAGTAGAGTATTTATAATCCTTTGGGTATATACCCAGTAGTGGGATGGCTGGGTCATATGGTACATCTAGTTCTAGATCCTTGAGAATCGCCATACTGTTTTCCATAATGGTTGAACTAGTTTACAATCCCACCAACATGTAAAAGTGTTCCTATTTCTCCACATCCTCTCCACACCTGTTGTTTCCTGACTTCTTAATGATTGCCATTCTAACTGGTGTGAGATGGTATCTCATTGTAGTTTTGATTTGCATTTCGAAAAGAGAGTCTTTATAGATGTCATTACGTAGGAAGTCATACTGAATTAGGGTAAACCTTAAATCCATATAACCTTTACAGAGATGCTCTGCTAGGAGCTTGATTTCAGACTTCTACAACTGTGAAGGAATAAATTTCTTTGGTTTTAAGTCACCCAATTTGCAATCCTCTGTACATAAATTAGGAAACTAAGTCACCTACATACTCAGTATATTCCATTCAGTCAAAAGTATTGTAGAGAGATATTTATATAATAATCACTATTCTATCTAAAAATAATGACCCCAGAAAAACTTTTAATTCTATACAACTTGGAATAATATTAACATGTTAAACTAGATAGATTTGATCAATTCACTGAAAATTATTTAAAATATATATAACAGAGTCAAGAACTGAAGAAACAAGTTTCATTTATAAACACAAAAGCATATAAAGACAGATACTTATGGTGTACTCTTACTAACTTCAATCAGGAATGAAAACAGAAAAGTCTAAGTAAAATCTGTAATTCCAAAGTAAAAGATGTTTCCTTACATTTAAGAAGAAAGTAAAATAATTGTCATGCATATATTTTTGCACAGTTGTTATTTTTTCTTGCACTTTTCACTCATTAAATTTTTCAGGCCTTGGATTATTAATATTTTCTAGTCAAGAAAAAGGTCTTCAGCATTATGATTGATCAACATGTATTCAGTTTCACTAAAATTCATTTGTATCTTGTGGGAATTGTATTGAAAACTGTTCAATTCCTGAAGTATCAATTCAGTTTATGATCCTGAAAAATGATTAAAAAATAAAGTGTGCTAGATCCTTGGTCTAATTACCAGCAGAATTGGCATCATCAGGGGAAAGCTTACGAAATTTAAAGGCTTGGGATTAAATCTTGAACAATTTTTTTAAGAAAGAATCTTCATTTTTTTTTATTCAAAGGGTACATATGCAGGGTTGTACATGGGTATATTGTATGATGCTGAGGTTTCAAATACCAATGGTCTCATCACAAATGTAGAGAACATATACCCAATAAGTGGTTTTTCAGTGTCCATATCCTTCTCCCTCCGTCTCTCACTCCCCAGTAGACCCCAGTGTCCGTTGTTCCCATCTTTTTGTTAATGTTTATTCAGTGTTTAGCTCCCACTCCTGAGTAAGAACATGTGGTATTTGATTTTCTGTTCCTGTGTTAATTCACTTAGGATAGTGGCCTTCGTATGTATCTGTGTTGCTACTAAGGACGTGATTTTGTTCTGCTTTATGGCTGTATACAATTCAATGGTGTATATGTATCATCTTTACTTGATCTAGTCCACCACTGATTAGTATGTACGTTGATGTCTTTGCTTTTGTGAATAGTGCTGTAATAACACATGAGTGCATGTGTCACTTTGGTAGATCTATTTATTTTCATTTGGGCCTATACCTAGTAATGGGATTGCTGGGTTGAATAATAGCTATTTCCAATTCTTTGACAAAGCTTCAAACTGATTTATACAGTGGCTGAACAAATTTTCATTCCCTCCAACAGTGTATTAAGTGGTCCCTTTTCTCTGCAGCCTGGATAGCATCTATTATTTTTTTTAAGATTCTAATAATTGCAATGTTGACTGGTAAAATAAATCTTGGCAAATTATAGTTTTGATTTGCATTTCTCCAATCATTGGTGATGTTGAGCATTTTTTCATATGTTTTTTGGCCTCTGGTACATCTACTTTTGAGAAGTGTTGTCCATGATTTAACTGGATTATTTGTTTTTTGCTTGTTGATTTATTTAAATTCTTTGTAGATTCTGGGTATTAGGCCTCTGTTGGATGCATAGTTTGAAAAAAATTTTTTCCCATTCTGTAGGCTATCTGTTGACTCTGTTGACAATTTCTTCTGCTATGCATGAGTTCTTTAGTTTAATTAAGTACCGCTTTCCAATGTTTGCTTCTGCTGCAGTTGCTTATGGGGACTTAGACATAAATTCTTTGCCAAAACTCATGTTGAGAAAGTATTTCCTGGGTTTTTATCTAGGATTCTTAATTTGAGATCTTACATTTAAATCTTGAATCCAACTTACGTTAATTTTTGTATGTGGTAAAATGCAAGGGACCACTTTCATTCATCTGCATATGGCTAGTCAATTATCCCAGTGCTAGTTACGGAATAGGGAGTGTCCTTTTCCCATTGCTTATTTTTTGTCAATTTTATTTAAGATTAGATGCTTGTAGTTGTATGGTTTTATTTCTGGGTTGTCGACCCTGTTCCATTGTCTTTGTGTCTATTTTTGTAACCACTGTTTTGGTTACAGTAGCTTTATAGTATAATTTGAAGTCAGGTAATGTAATGCCTTTAGCTCTTTTCTTTTTGCTTAGGATTGCTTTGCCTATTTGAGCTCTTTTTGGTTCCACACAATTTTTTTTTTTTCTAAATCTGTGAAAAATGACATTGGTAGTTTGATAGAAAAAGTACTGAATCTGTAGATTGCTTTGGGCATGATAACCATTTTAACAATACTTATTATTTTAATCCAAGAGTATTGAATATTTACCCATTTATTATTGTCATCTCTGATTTCTTTTAGCAGTGTTTTATAGTTCTCCTTGTAAGGATCTTTTACCTCCTTGGTTAGCTGTATTACTAGATATTTCATTGTATTTGTGGCTGTTGTAAGTGGGATTGTGTTCTTAATCTGGCTCTCAGCTAGGATATTATTGGTGCATAAAAATGTTACTAATTTTTGTACATTAATTTGTATCTTGAAACTTTACTGAAGTCATTTATTAGTTCCAGGAGACTTTTGATGGAGTCTTTATGGTTTACTATGATTGGAATCATAAAGTCAGCAGAGATAAAGTTTCACTTCTTCTTTCTCTATTTGGATGTCTTTTACCTTTTTCTCTTGCCTGATTGCTATGGCTAGGACTTCTAGCACTATGTTGAATAGGAGTGGTGAGAGTAGGCTTCCTTTTCCTCTTCCTTTTCTTAAAGAAAGTGTGTCCAGCTATTGATCATTCAGTATGATGTTAGCTTTGGGTTTACATAGACAGCTGTTACTATTCTGAGGTATGTTCCTTCACTGTCTAACATTTTGAGGGTGTTTATTATGAAAGAATATTGAATTTTATTGAAAGCTTTGTCTGTGTCTCTTGAGGTGATCATATGGTTTTTGTTTTTGATTGTGTTTATGTGGTGAATCAAATATATTGATTTGCATATGTTGAACTGACCTTGCATCCCGTGAATAAAACCTATTTGATCATGGTGAACTAATTTCTTGTTGTACATCTGGATTCAGCTTGCTATTATTCTACTGAGAATTTTTGTATCTGTCCTCATCAGGGATATTGTCTTAAATTTCTGGCAGGTTTTGGTATCTGGATGATTTTGGCTTTGTAGAATCAGTTAAGAAAGAACCTCCCTCCCTTGATTTTTTGGAATGGTTTCAGTAAGGTTGGTAATAGTTCTTCTTTGTACATCTCATAGAATTTGTGAATTCATATGGTCCAGGACTTTTTTTTAGTTGGTAGGTTTTTGATTACTGATTCAATTTTGTAACTTGTTATTGGTCTGTTCAAATTTTCACTTTCTTTCCAGTTCAATCACAGGATGTTGTGTTTTCAGGAATCTGGAAGATCAGGTCACTTATAGCAAGAGCCCCATCAGGCTAGCAGCAGATCTTTCAGCATAAACTTTACAACAACCAGAAGATGTTGGGGGCCTATTGACAATATCATAAAAAAAAAATACATTAAAACCAATAATTTTACATCTCATCAAATTAAGATTCATAAGTGAAGTGAAGGAGAAATAAAATTTTTCTCAGACAAACAGACTTAAGGAAATTTGTTACAAACAAGCCAGCCTTCAAGAGGTCCTTAAGGAAATGCTAAACACAGAAACAAAAGATCAATTCCTGCTACCACAAAAATAGGCTACAGAACATAGACCTCAGACAATATAAAGCAATTGCACAGTCAAGTCTACAAAACAGACAGCTAAAAACATGACAGGATCAAAATCTCATATATCTTTCCTAACCTGGACTGTAAATGATGGAAATCCCTTATTTAAAAGTCATAGAGTGGTGACTCCACTGCCTGCTGTCTTCAAGAGACCCATCTCACATATAATAACAACCACTAGCTCAAAGGAAAGGAATAGAGAAAGATCTACCACGTAAACAGATAACAAAAAGGATGAGGAGTCAGTTTTCTTTTATCAAATAAAACAAAATTTAAACCAACAACAATCAAGAAGGACAAAGAAGGGCATTACATAATGATAGAAGTTTCAGTTCAACAATAAGACTTATTTATTCTAAACATATACCCACCAATGATGGAGCACCCAGATTTATAAAACAAGTTCTACTTCACGTACAAAAAGGCATATATAGTTACAAAACAATAGTTGCGTACTTCAACACCCCACTGACTGTGTTTAACATATTATTGAAATAAAAAACTTTTTTTTATTATTATTATACTTTAAGTTCTAGGGTACATGTGCATAACGTGCAGGTTTGTTACATATATATATCTGTGCCATGTTGGTGTGCTGCACCTATCAACTCGTCAGCACCCATCAACTCATCATTTACATCAGGTATAACTCCCAATGCAATCCCTCCCCCCACCCCCTCCCCATGATAGGCCCCGATGTGTGATGTTCCCCTTCCCGAGTCCAAGTGATCTCATTGTTCAGTTCCCACCTATGAGTGAGAACATGCGGTGTTTGGTTTTCTGTTCTTGTGATAGTTTGCTGAGAATGATGGTTTCCAGCTGCATTCATGTCCTGAAAAAGGACACAAACTCATCCTTTTTTATGGCTGCATAATATTCCATGGTGTATATGTGCCACATTTTCCCAATCCAGTCCGTCACTGATGGACATTTGGGTTGATTCTAAGTCTTTGCTACTGTGAATAGTGCCACAATAAACATACGTGTGCATGTGTATTTATAGCAGCATGATTTATAATCCTTTGGGTATATACCCAGTAATGGGATGGCTGGGTCATATGGTACTTCTAGTTCTAGATCCCTGAGGAATCGCCATACTGTTTTCCATAATGGTTGAACTAGTTTACAATCCCACCAACAGTGTAAAAGTGTCCCTATTTCTCCACATCCTCTCCAGCACCTGTTGTTTCCTGACTTTTTAATGATTAACATTCTAACTGGTGTGAGATGATATCTCATTGTGGTTTTGATTTGCATTTCTCTGATGGCCAGAGATGATGAGCATTTTTTCATGTGTCTGTTGGCTGTAGGAATGTCTTCTTTTGAGAAATGTCTGTTCATATCCTTTGCCCACTTTTTGATGGGGTTGTTTGTTTTTTTCTTGTAAATTGGTTTGAGTTCTTTGCAGGTTCTGGATATTAGCCCTTTGTCAGATGAGTAGATTGCAAAAATTTTCTCCCATTCTGTAGGTTGCCTGTTCACTCTGATGGTAGTTTCTTTTGCTGTGCAGAAGCTCTTTAGTTTAATGAGATCCCATTTGTCAATTTTGGCTTTTGTTGCCGTTGCTTTTGGTGTTTTAGACATGAAGTCCTTGCCCATGCCTATGTCCTGTATGGTATTACCTAGGTTTTCTTCTAGGGTTTTTATGGTATTAGGTCTAACATTTAAGTCTCTAATCCATCTTGAATTAATTTTCGTATAAGGAGTAAGGGAAGGATCCAGTTTCAGCTTTCTACTTATGCCTAGCCAATTTTCCCAGCACCATTTATTCAATAGGGAATCCTTTCCCCATTTCTTGTTTCTCTCAGGTTTGTCAAAGATCAGATGGCTGTAGATGTGTGGTATTATTTCTGAGGACTCTGTTCTGTTCCATTGGTCTATATCTCTGTTGTGGTACCAGTACCATGCTGTTTTGGTTACTGTAGCCTTGTAGTATAGTTTGAAGTCAGGTAACGTGAGGCCTCCAGCTTTGTTCTTTTGACTTAGGATTGTCTTGGCAATGCGGGCTCTATTTTGGTTCCATATGAACTTTAAAGCAGTTTTTTCCAATTCTGTGAAGAAAGTCATTGGTAGCTTGATGGGGATGGCATTGAATCCATAAATTACCTTGGGCATTATGGCCATTTTCACGATATTGATTCTTCCTATCCATGAGCATGGTATGCTCTTCCATTTGTTTGTGTCCTCTTTTATTTCACTGAGCAGTGGTTTGTAGTTCTCCTTGAAGAAGTCCTTTACATCCCTTGTAAGTTGGATTCCTAGGTATTTTATTCTCTTTGAAGCAATTGTGAATGGAAGTTCATTCCCGATTTGGCTCTCTGTTTGTCTGTTACTGGTGTATAAGAATGCTTGTGATTTTTGCACATTAATTTTGTATCCTGAGACTTTGCTGAAGTTGCTTAAGGAGATTTTGTGCTGAGACGATGGGGTTTTCTAAATATACAATCATGTCATCTGCAAACAGGGACAATTTGACTTCTTCTTTTCCTAACTGAATACCTTTATTTCTTTCTCTTGCCTGATTGCCCTGGCCAGAACTTCCAACACTATGTTGAATAGGAGTGGTGAGAGAGGGCATTCCTGTCTTGTGCCAGTTTTCAAAGGGAATTTTTCCAGTTTTTGCCCATTCAGTATGATATTGGCTGTGGGTTTGTCATAAATAGCTCTTATTATTTTGAGATATGTTCCATCAATACCAAATTTATTGAGCGCTTTTAGCATGAAGGGCTGTTGAATTTTGTCAAAGGCCTTTTCTGCATCTACTGAGATAATCATGTGGTTTTTGTCTTTGGTTCTGTTTATATGCTGGATTATGTTTATTGATTTGTGTATGTTGAACCAGCCTTGCATCCCAGGGATGAAGCCCATTTGCTAGGGCTCTGCAAAAAATTTCTGTAAAGAGTCAGATAGTAATTAATTTAAGTTTTGCAGCTTAATTGTAAATTAATAAATTTCTTTGATTCTTACATTTTCGTTGGCAAGGTAGTCATTTTAAGCATATTCAGTGCACAAATACCAATACATAATCAGTGCACCATATTTGCTTAGGTGAGTGACTAAGCAAATTATTCTTGCTGGTTTCCAGAGCTTAACAAGTTAGAATCCTGTAATACTAAATTTTTAATTCTCCAAATTTATTGAAAACATTTACATTTTGAATACCTTCTTTCTGCGAGTAAATTAAAGACACGAGAACATTATACTATTATTAGAGTGCTGTGCAGAAATGCTGATAGCATCAAATACATAATTCTCAGGGGAGAATTTCAAAGATATAGCAAGTGATTCCAGTGGCATTAGTGGCGAGCAAATGAAAATTTAATCTCAACTGAACAGCAGGATGTAAGGAAATTGTGGTGAATATAAAAATATTTGGCATATTTTTACAATGTTTTATTTGGTTAATGAATGCTTATTTTAAATGTGGTAATTATAACAATAATAACATTAAATTAATGTACCCAGCTATTTCTAATATCCTAAAAGTGTCTTCTAAAATCATTTTCTGCAAGTATTATTTATAGAAAAGCACATGAAATAACTGTAAACAAAACCTCTGTGAAGCAAGTTTACCTGTATAACAAACCTGCACATGTATCCTAGAACCTAAAATAAAGTTAAAACAGGTTAAAAAAATGGCTTTAGTTTTCTGATTGTCAGTTATGGAGGAGCAGATAGAGATTTATTGTGATTTTCAAGATAATGATGCTTTTGTTGAATAAATGCTTATAATCTAAGAGTATCAACCAAAATTAATATTTACCTTCACACATAAGACAAAACACACAGAATATTAAGCCATAAATAATATATTATAAATTCTTATCTTGACATTAAGAGTTTGTTTCCGTCATTCAGCTTTAAGAGAGAACAGTGTGAGTTTATCTTTCCATTTCAGGTGCTTCTCGTCTTTCACAGTTTTAATTCGGCTTAACCTGCTGATTCCTGTAAGTCATGTGTGACAGGGACCAAAAAATATGAATAGAGATGAGTTTAATATGGTACTACAGCTCATCATGTAAAGGCATGGCTTCCAGAGTTAGACTTCAAAGGTAAACCATATCACTTATAATGGGTCTTTTGGCAAAGTATTTAACTTTTACTAGTCTGAGTTTCCTCATTTCTAAAATAGAAGTGATAATTATATACACCTCTTTAGGTTATTGTGTGATTAATAAGTTGACGAATGCAAAATGTTTAGAAGAGAACTTGGTGAGTACATTTGATCATAACCTCTGCCTGTGCTCATATGCTCAGTAGAATAATATTGCTTACTTATCTTTCAAATCTCCTTAAACACTTCGACCTCCAAACTTCAAATATGAATGGCACGTTGTTTTATTTCTTCAGGGCCTCATTACCTCATTACATAGATTGAAGTAATGAGTGAGAGGTGGCCTGGATCAACTGAGAGGCTGAAGGAATTTGCACTGGAAAATGTAAAGGAAGGAAATGACAAACAGAGAGAGGCAAGAAGGAACTGGACTAGTTGGAGTGATTAGTGGCAGAAGTTTGGAATTAGGGTAAATACGATTTTTTGGAAGCAACCACATTGTGTGTGAGAGATATTGCCAGAGTAGGAGAGATGAGTCAGAGGGATAATTAAATAAATGTTACTGAATTGTAAAAAATGACCTATTATTTAGGTATTTCTTTTTAATGTCAAAACATGTTTAAATTACTTTTACTAATTTTTTGTTAATTACATATTCTTTTAATAAAATACCCACTCAAGGCAAGAGGAAGCTACTCTCACTCTACGCAGATTACATATGCATGTGTGTAACACATACACCAGTATTTCTGCCTAAGAAATTTCCTACTTCGAACATAAACTAGAGAAAATTATACAATTAGAAGGCACACCTATACTTCAAGTAAACAGTTTTCTATTTGGTCCTGTAAATCTTAGCAATGCTGTAATATTAAGAAATGTACTTCACTCTACCATAAATACTTGATAAAACGATTCTACTTTGCTGGGGAAAAAAGTGCCTTTACGCTACACTTTGCTCTGTAGTGGAGCTAGCAGTTTAGGGACCACTCTGTATTTTTTAAGAAAGAAAACACATTAATTCAATAAATGTTTACTTTTTTTCTCACTTAACCGATTGTCTTAACTATGTGTTTATTATCTGTGTGGCATAGCAAGTATCCCCATTGGCTCCAGCATGAATGTGTTTATGCTTAAAAGTTATGTTGGATTGTAGCTAAAATGAAAGCATTATTTGGAATCCAGATTACTTAATACTTACTGCTTTATTTGTCATTGTTGCACGTTCTTATCTAGAACTCTCTTTCACAGTGAAAACAGTATAAGCTTACGTAAGAAATGTTTCTGGATGTTATAGTTCCTATTTCAAAACAAAGGAGTTAAAGAGACACATTGCTTAAGGAAAGAAAATTTCTTGATTTTTTCCTCACTAGTCAGTATTAAAAGTGTAATTTGGCCGGGCGCGGTAGCTCAAGCCTGTAATCCCAGCACTTTGGGAGGCCGAGACGGGCGGATCACGAGGTCAGGAGATCGAGACCATCCTGGCTAACACGGTGAAACCCCGTCTCGACTTAAAAAAATACGAAAAACTAGCCGAGAGAGGTGGTGGGCCCCTGTAGTCCCAGCTACTCGGGAGACTGAGGCAGGAGAATGGCATAAACCCAGGAGGCGGAGCTTGCAGTGAGCTGAGATCTAGCCACTGCACTCCAGCCTGGGCGACAGAGCAAGACTCCGTCTCAAAAAAATAAATAAATAAAAAATAAAAAATAAAAGTGTAATTTGCAGAAAATGCACGTACTGTGGGACAAAAGAGAACAAATCACATTGTTGAAGTATACAGAATTCATAATTGGGGCCATTAGAAGCATTAGTTGGTTTTTCACATGTATTTTGACAGTGTTTTCAAATATGTGTAGACAACATAAATAAACACCCTTTCTTGTGTTTTTACCAAGCTATATAATTTTAAAACATGAAGAATTCTCCATGTAATAAATATTTTAAAGTTTTTGTTTCAGCCTAAATATCTTTCTCAACATTTCAGGCACAAGTAAATCTATGACATTAGAGCAATTATTAAGCCTAAAGGCATTTGTATATTTCCTAGACCTTTAAAACTAGAGGGAAAAGTTGTATATAATAAAATAGTTATTTTAAAAAATTATAGTGATTTCATGTAGATTGAGTAAACATTAGGCTTGAAACCAGAATTACAGAATTATAGAACTATCCCAGAATTCTTAGTACATTTTTCATACTATATGCTAACTAATCAATTTGCTTTGTGATTGGATATCGTGTAACATTTATTTATGTGAGTCTCTGCTAATATTGCCAATATTAGTCTCTACTAATATTGCCAAATAATAGGCACTGACCGCACTGGCAGTGAATAATAGAAATATGTGCAGGATTCTCTCAGTTGTTATGCTATGGTCAGTATATATGACCTAGCTGCTTTAAACATACACACACACATACACACACACACATGAACTTACTAACCTATTGTTTAATTTGTGGTTTCTATTATGTTCTATTACTGGCATGATGGTCTGCAGCACTTAAATTAAGTACAGACATTTTATCACTGCAACTGAGAGTAAGAAAACGGAAGCAATAACAATGAAATGTAGTTCAATTATAAAAACTCAATAGATTCTAAAATATATGTGCCCCCCAAAAATCACTGAGGAGAATAATTTGAAAATGATAACTGAATGTTATACATATTATCTGACAAGCCACAATAAATATTAAAATGATATAACATTTAATGTTTGCAAGAAATTAGCCAAATACTATATTATAAATTATACAATATAATACTTATCTTAATAATTATTATAAACAAAATTATTAAAAATATTTTTAAATAAACAAAGCTAGAGATGTCTGACTTAGATTAAGTACATCTGAGGTTTTCCAGACAAGTTGAGATTATAAATTCATTCAGCACAGTCCATCATACTAAGTTTTCAAAAGTAGAAGAAAACTACAGTTGTGCTAGATTTCAAACACGGCCATAACTTTTTTCAATTTGTAACCCCCTTGCCTTGTGTACTGACCTCTGACACTGAATCTAGGCCTGGCCTTGTGATTTGCTTTCAACAATGCCATATTAGCTAATAGGATGTAAGCAGAGGCCTGAATTGCGCTTGCAGAGGGCTTGTCCTCCCTTGCAGCTCTGGGTCTTCTGCCATTGCTGCTCTGAGAAGCCCAGGTTAGCTTATCAGATGATGGCAGACACATGACCTAGTCACCCCATCAACCTGGCTGACAGTTTACAAACCATGCATGTGAGGGAGACCATGTTGAAACATCCAACCACCAGTCCATCTACTTGCCAACCTGAATGCAAGAACAAGCTTTAGAGAGACGAGCTGAGCTCGCCCAATTCAAAATAGTTGACCAGATAAACCATTAAAATATTGATGTAATGAAATGGTAGCTGCTTTAAGTCACTTTGTTTGGGAGTAGTTTATTAAAGAGTAAAAGACATAAACATATATATGGCGCAAACTACATATCTTTGTTAAAGATTGTTTGTATTATGTAACATACATAAAATGAAAGGTTATACAGCAGTTTTAACAGGTGTAGTTATAGATTTATATTTAGGAAATCAGGTTATAATAATAAAATTTAAGAATCATTGTCATTTAAAGTGTACTTAATGCAGTTTCACTTACTTTACATGTAATAACACATTGTATTCCCACATCAACCCAATGGAGCAACACTATTTTTATTCCTCTTTTTGTATAGGAGGAAAAAGAGGCCAGATTTGATAAGTAAGGCAGATCATTGATTTGAACTCAGGCAGTCTGGCTCCAGAAGCTGTACTTTTATTCATTATATTATTGCTTCTTGTGATGGATATTCACAATAGATTGTAAGGTAAATAAAACAGGAAACAATATTGTGTAAACTACAACCCAACCTTTTTTTTTAAATCAACATTTTGTACAGAGACAAGAAGAAAAAGATGAGGAAATGCCATGTCTATTTGTTTCCTATTGCTACTGTACCAAACTACAAAATGGTTTTAAACATGCATTTTTTTAGTTTGCAGTTCTCTGTCATGAGTTTCACTGGACTAAAATCAACCTATTGGTAGGCCGTGTCTCTTTTGTGAGGCTCTAGGGGAGAATATGGTTCCAGCTTTTCTGGGTTGTTGGCAGAATTCAATTTTTTGAGGTTGATGGACTGGTGTCCTTGTTTTCCTGCTGGCTGTAAACTGAGAGTTGTTCCCAGCTTCTAGATGCTGCTGCATTCTTTGGCCCGTGGCCTTTTTCTCTATCTTTGAAGATAGCAATTGCAGGTTGAATCATTCTCATCTTGAATTTCTCTGATGTCCTCATCTTCTGTAGATTTCTAATTGGTTTGCCTGGACGATCCAGAATTATTTCTGTATATCAAGTACTCAACCTTAATCACATCTACAAAAATCTCTTTTTTCATACAAGGTAACATATTCACAGATTTCAAGGACATAGGCATTTTAGGGGTGCCCTTATTCTGCCTACAACAAGTTATAATGATATATAACCCAAAATGAGCAATTGTTATTTCTGAATAATGACTTTATTATGGGTGAGTTTTGTTTCCTTTCTTTGTTTTAAGTAGTTCTTTGATAACTCCTTAAAGATAGTGTATTATGAATCTGATATAAAAATATTTTATATATTACTTTAGGCATATTATTCAGATATCTAAATTTTTGCATCCTTTAAAGATGAATACTATATTGATTAATAGAACTTGTTTCCCAGGCATGTTTATTATTTTATTGCTGCATTCAAGATAATTTTGTGATATAACATAAAACTGAACCTGTTTTCACTTCTACAGTAATTCAAGTTGGCATTTGTTTTTCTAGTCATTAAGGTGGTAGAAACAGGATTTTTAAGCTATTCTGACCTCCTTTAATAACTTATTTTGGTATTATCATTTATTAATTTCTCATGGAAAAAGTTAATAATCCTTCTTAAATATCTCATTTTCTTCCACAACCAAGTGTTCAATTTATTAGTTATTCACTCTTAAGTATTATAGATGTTCATCAGAAAACTGGCATTTTCAAAGATATTTTAAGTAATGTGGTGCCTATTAATTAAAATGTGCTTGTTACACTGTTATTTTTGAAGCTCTCATTACCTCATTTTTTTCTCTCTCTACTTCTCTCACTGTCTACCTCCTCTCTTTCCTCTTTTCCAGACCCTGTAATTGAAATGCTATCTTTTCCATTAATATCTTAGTTCATTTGAATTTGTGTTTTCAACTCCATTTCCTTTTTTTAAATTTTTGGGCCTTAGGAGACATATTGTCTAATTGAAATCCCACGGTATTTGCATTGCGTACTCATGGGACATGAAAAATGCTCTATGTGAATGGGACAGCACAGAGCATTGGACATACATATTGCACACATCTCTTAGGCTCATGTACATGCTTCATTGTTCCATATAGTTCACTCACAGAACACAAGTTTAGAGATAAATTATTAAGAATTTCAATATGGTGAAAGCAGTGTATTAAGCTAAGGGTGATGTCCTTCTGAGCATTGGCCCTGTGTGATCGCACAGTTTGCATACCCATTAAGCAGCCCTGTTTCTTCACTTCCTATCTCACTTGGGCTTCCTGTAATAACCTTTCAGATGAATGACTTCAGTCCCAAACCTTTACTCATTGTTTTATTTTAAGAAAATCTATACCGTGAAGGTAATGGCAGTGGTCATCATGATGAAATACTAGTCAGAAGGTACCAAGTACCCCACTGATGGTGGGAAATGGGCTGGTGATAATGTATTCAGAACTGAAGCATCACAATTATTTAGATCTTCATTTGTGGAGAATAAAATTAGATACAAGTACAAAGGAAAAACAACAATTTATGAATACCTCTAGCACTTGAACATATTGGAGTGATAGGAACTATAAAGATACTAAAGTTGGCTACATCTCATTTACAGACCTAAAGACCTTGAAGAAAGAGAATTTGAGGTGCAGGTCAGTTACGTATCAATTCAAGGCACACTTTGCAAGCCACAAATCCTTCCTGGCAGAATTTGAAGAGTTTCAATGCTGTCAGCAGCCAAAAGTCAGACTGGGCTGAAACCCATGTTTTGATTTTAAGAGCTGCAGAATCACCAAAACTATTAAATTCACAGCCCCAGCATATCTTCTCTGAAAAATATTAAGCCCTTGATAGAGAGTACTGGGAACTGGAGACCAAGGAAAGAATATTGCATAGATCAACTTGAGAACTTTGAAATTCAGAGGCTTTTGAGTCCTTTAAACTTGTAGAAATGATCCCCTAGCTCTTGCTATAAGAGAGAAAATGTACACTGCCTGGAGATCAAGCATGGCCTTATCTAAGACAGTGTTTAGAAAAAAAACAAACAGTTTTACTTCTGCTCTCATATCACAACAAGCATAGATAAATACACACAGACTTCTGTAACCCTCAAAATACGTGGGGATTTTTCCCTTCCAACAAACAGTCAATCTGTTGTACAGCAGACACTGGCTGAATGTCGTCCAATTCAATTCTGACACTATCTACCTGAAGATGGCATCAGATCTCACAAGTTGAAGGCTCAGTTTCCAGGATTGCCCCCTTCAGACACCTTTTGCAAATCCAGGTCTCTATAACTTCTGACCCAGTGGCTTCAAATGAGTTCCCATGGCCCCCTTTCTGGGTTTCATTAATTTGCTGGAGTGGCTCCAAGGATTCAGAGAAACATGTTTACTGGCTTATTGTAGAGGCTATTACAAAGGATACAGTTGACAAGATGCATAGGGTGAGGTATGGGAAAGGATGCAGAGATTCCAGCCCTCCCTAAGTGCATCACCTTCTAGGAACCTCCACATGTTCAGCTCTCTAGAAGCTCCCTGAACCTTGTCCTATTGGACCTTTTATAAAGGTTTCGTTGGATAGGCATGATTAATAACTGTGTAGAAGTGTAAATGGACAAAAAAGTTATGATCTAAACCCAACAAGGCCTGTCTGCTCAAATTCTTTTCAGCCTCTCTGTGCAACATTCCTTCCTGCAAGGTATCAGCCAGGACTCCCTCTGGAATGAGGTTCTCCTGATCCACAGTCAGATTAGAGTTCTGCCTTTGTCATCTGGAAGGAGGGCAGGAAACCATCAGAGAGAGCTGGTCTGTTTACTATAACCAGGGTTATGGGAGTTATGACCCAGGAACTGTGGAGAGAAACATATATACGTATGTCTCATGATATCACAGGTGGATAGTATATTGATTTGGTTTGACTCTGTGTCCCCACTCAAATCTCATCTCGAATTGTAATCCCCATATGTCAGTGAGAGGACCTGTAATCCCCAAGTGTCGAGGAGGGGAGTGATTAGATCATGGAGGCAGTTTCCCTCATGCAGTTCTCATGATAGTGAATGAGTTCTCATAAGATCTGATGGGTTTTTTTTAATGTTTGGAAGTTCCTCCTTCACCCTTCTCTTCCTCCTGCCACCTTGTGACGAAGGTGCCTGCTTCCCCTTCTGCCATGACTGTAAGTTTTCTGAGACCTCCCTAGCCATGCCAAGAACTGCGAGTCAATTAAATGTATTTCCTTTATACATTACCCAATCTCAGGGAAGTTCTTTATACCAGTATAAAATAGACTAATGCATACATTAATGCTGCTTTTCCTCACAGATTTTTCCTCTTGCCTCTATGACCTCTAAATCAATAACTAACCTAAAACCTTAGCGTGTATCATGTAGGTAGTATGCTTTATATTATATTGAAAAAGGAAACATTTCTTCCAAGAACTGCAGAAGCTGGTCAACATGTAACGCAGAAACATGGAGAACATGTATGGGAGTGAAACTTGATTGCATTTCCCAGAGAAAGAGGAGGAAGACTACAACGCTGGTTAGCATGAGAGTTTACTAATACAGCTATGATTTCTCGTAAGTCAGGATTGATAAATATACCTCTATCCAGTTCTAATTCACTACTGACACAGACCTGTACTAATTTTCTATTGCCATAATAATTCTGTATAACAAAATCACCACATTTATTCACCAGCCAGTGAGGCAGCTAGATTTTTTTTTTTCTATTCCAGGTTGGCCCTATATGTGTCAAATACATTTTCTCAGGCATATGCTATTAGCAGATAAGTGGTCTGAATGTAGTTGGTCTGGCATCTCCTTGGCTGATTCCTGCAGTCTCATTCTCCAAGAGATTAACTCACACTCACTTATGATGAGTGAGCAGAGGTTCAAGAGCAAAAATAAAAGTGTGAAAATCTTTTTAAGCTTATGCTAGATACAGGCACACTATCACTTCCGCTATACTCTATTAGTCAATAAGTCAAAGATGCAGGTGAGATTGATGGAGTAAAGTAATACACTCTGCCTCTTATTGGGAGGAGCTGCAAAGTCATATTGCAAAGAAGTAGGTATAGAAAGGAGTAGATAATTGAGCCATTTTTCAAATAATCAATCTCCCTCAAAGCTTGGAAAAAGATATAATCATTGCTGCCTTGAAAAAGAATTGCAAAAGTAGTCAGTAACTCAGAGAAGTGGGCATGATAACATGCATTTATTACATGAGAATTGGGAGCCTATCTGTGAATACATTCCCTGATAGGGTCGAAGGGGCTTCCCTTTGTTGAAGCTGTAAGCAATGCACCAGTGGAAGGATTGGGGTTGGCAGCATCCTTGAGAAGCTCTTAGTTGTAAGCATAAAAAAAATTGCCAAAAACCAGGCATCAAATTGATGACACAAACTATGTTATTTCAGAATAACAGAGACAGTGGCATTTAACCATTTGAGGCAAAGCAGATATGATTACCATAGTGGTCAGCAAGGCAATAATAGAAACCAGGAAGATTTTGTCTTGCAAGAAATTGTGTCAATGACAAAGTATCAATGTGTTTCTTGGTTCCAGCTCTTTGCTATTGTAAATAGTGCTGCAATAAGCATACATGTGCCTGTGTCTTTATAGTAGAATGATTTATAATGCTTTGGGTATATACCCAATAATGGGATTGCTGGGTCAAATGGTATTTCTGGTTCTAGATCATTGAGGAATTGCCACACTGTCTTCCACAATGATTGAACTAATTTACACTCCCACCAACAATGTAAAAGTGTTCCTATTTCTCCACAGCCTCACCAGCACCTATGATTTCCGGACTTTTAATAATCGTCATTCTGGCTGGCATGAGATGGTATCTCATTGTGGTTTTCATTTGCATTTGTCTAATGATCAGTGATGCTGAGCTTATTTTCATTATGTGTACCTGTGTAACAAACCTGCACATTCTGCGGACATATCCTGGAACTTAAAGTAAAATAAAAAAGTAAATAAATAAAAATAAAAAATAAAAAAGATAAAAATAAACAAAGAAAATAATGATTTCTCACCAAGTTCCCATATTTGGCCTATTTCTCAGACACAGATCTTATCACTTATTAGAGTTTTAGTCTCTTAAGGAAGGACCTTGCGAAGATACCACAAGTATATAAAATAAATATTACCTCAACATTTCTCTGAGAGATACTTAATACATTTACCACTGTAACTATATAGTAGACAAAAAAATGACTTCAACAATAAATATATGTGAGATGTATGCCATAATGATTTTTCATTTGAATGAATGAATTAGTAAGTCCAAGTTAGATATATGGAGACTTGGCCTAAGTGTTTCATAGTGGGTCCAATAGGCTAGCAGACCTATTTCAGACCTGAAGTCATTCCTTCAGTTCCTTGACCACGTAAAATAAATAGGATTTACTTTGATCTTGTTAAGTTCTTTCTAGTCAGGGTCCCTGACCTGGAGAGTAATCAAATTTATCATAGAAATTAGATCAACCCTAGAAAACTTCAAGGATACAGTAGTAGTAGTAGTTCCCATTATATCCCCTTTCCATTTTTTTGTATAATCTCTGAAAAAAAAAAGTCATGATGCAAATGGTGAGCTATATAAATGTGATCGAGTAATAGGCCTGACATAGTGTCGTTACTCTGTTCTATCCACATGGCCTCTAACAGTTGATGTGCCGCTATTAATATGGCAAATGTGTTCTAATTTCTCACACACACACACACACACGCGCACACACACACACACAAAGACCTCTTGCATGTACCACTCTTGTTCTGAGATTCTATCAAATCTGAGAAGGATTAAAGAGCTGCCTATTTTGGATGGGGCCCAGAGAAAGAGATGAATCTGCAACAGTTTCAGGTTTCTATATGGGGAGTGGAGAGCAACTACAAAAGGCGGCTACAGTGCAGACCACTAGGGTTCTGGAGCAAAGACATACCTTCTGCAGTAGAAAATTATTAGTAAATAATAATTACCATTACTCTTTAAAAGTAGTCTTTAGCTTTTTGCTAGGCACTAGATGAGACTAAGCACCTAAAAATGATGCATCAAGTAACTATGAAACTGGTTCTGTTCTTCCTAAGCTATATTGTCAGATAGATAAATTTGTAAGTTTAGATGAGTACAGTGATGGCAGCAGTGGCCTGTTTGGGTTATCTGCTGTGGTGGTGCCAGCTGCAGTGGGGGAGGCATGACTGGGGCTGCATGCTCTGTGGAGCCTGCAGGAGTCCCGCCTCCCACCAAACTGATGGCAGCTGCAGCTGCCCAGTCATGGCTTCGGACCTGGGCATCCCCGTGCTCTCAGAGACACAGGAAGCCTCCCTGCCCCCATAGACTCAGAAGTTCCTACTCCCCACTCCTGGCCTCTGCCTACCTCTGGCCTCTCCTCACTCTTGGTGCCTTCTCCAATTTTAGAGCAAAGTTGAAGCCAAGCCCAGACGCTATTGTGACCCAGATAGATGCACAGGCACTGAGGGTGGGGGTGGTGTTGACACTCTAGCCCCACCACCATCTCCGCCCCCTCTGAAACTTTGGGCAACCACGAGCTTAGGGAGAGAAGCAGAGTGGAGGGACGGGATGGCACTGAGAGTGGCTCAGCATAGGCCTGATGGTGCCCCTTGGTCTCTGCAGCCTGGATGCCATGGGTGGCACGTTGATGGCAGCAGAAGGTAGACAGGTTCGTAGGAGGGAAGGGACATGTCCTCAGTGAAACCTTGCCTTCAAACTAGGAGTGGCCTGAAGCCTGGGTCCCAGGCCGCCAGTTCCAGGTGGAGTCTACAACTCAGAGTGAGAACTTATGGTGCTTTTTCCAGTCCGTAGTCACAAATGGATCAATCAGCACTCCCTTCCTCCCTTCTAAGCCCATAAAAATTCTGGACTCAGCCATACTCGTACACTTGTCGGGATGACTTGCCTGCAGAAAGGAGCTACCCATTATCTGTTTCTGGTCTCCTCTCGACTGACAGCTGGACACTCATTGTGATGATCTGCCTGCAGAAAGAAGCTGCTCACTTTGGGGCTTCTGAGTGCTGTTCTGTCATGCAATGAAGCTCCTCTCCACCTTGCTCAACCTCCAGTTGTCCGCTTACCTCATTCTTCATGGACTCGCGGCAAGAACTTGGGACTCACTGAATGGTGGAACTGAAAAAGATGTAACATAAACAGTGCTGAAACATGCCCCACTAGTCATGTTGTGGGGGACAAGAAGGAGAGAAGAGTCACGACCATTCTGGAAGCACTGACTTCAGGGCTCTCCAAGTCAAGACTGTGACATGCCATAACACCCTTTATGAGCCTCTGCAGTTCCTGACATCTCCAAGTTTTCAGGCCCCATTGCATTTCCCTTGTCTAGACACTGGTGCCCACAGTGGAAGCTGCTTGTGATACATCTGGCCCAGACACAGCCTCGCATGGAGCCAGCAATGGCACCTGGAACTGACCACTCTACCCTAGCTGGCGTGTCTAACTGTGCGCAGTGGCTGGACCCTGCGCTTGCTGGCTTACACACCCCGCACTTGCTGGCTTACACACCCCTCGCAGATCTGCACCTCATTTACCCTTGGCAGGCATGGGATTTGGGTTGGTAATGTGAGTGAGGGCAGCCTACTGGGCTGCGTGGGCAGAAGGAGCCCATCAGGCACAAGCAAAATGCAACCTGAGGCATTGCTGGCCACAGAGGTTTCTGGCTGCTGAAGGGACAACCTAAGGATCCTGTGACGACACTAACTATCTCTCATATGATGGACATTATTCCAGCCCATGTGATTCGGCCATAGTAGGTATAGGGAGCTTAAGTAAACTACATAAAAAGAACTCAACATCAGCTACATTTCTTGCATCAATACCTTTCCCTCAGCTAAGCCTGGTTTATAAATTAGCTCATGGAGGAGGAATATACTGAGGACTAGCTCACAGAAGAGTCAGTGAACTATATACGTGAGCTGAAAATGGGCTGCAACCACATAAGGTATAGAATTAAAATATAATATTGAGGGGAAATACCCTACTGGATGGAATTCCAAGCAGTATACTTGGTTAGCAACTTTTCATGAAGGAAGACAAAGTTTGAGGTAGTGATAGTTATTAAATTTAAGGCAATGATAAACATATTGACTAGTTGGTCAGGTACCTGGAAGGAAAAATATTGAAATATTGTGAACAAATAAATGTGAAGAAGAAACTTTTCAATAAACCTATAGGGGCAAACACAAAATACTCTGATGTTGATTAAAAGAAAAAATGATACAGGGCAGGTGCAATGGCTCACACCTGTAATCCCAGCACTTCGGGAGGCTGAGGCGAGCAGATCATTTGAGGTCAGGAGTTCAAGACCAGCCTGGTCAACATGATGAAACCCCGTGTCAATTAAAAATACAAAAAATTTAGCCAGGTGTGGTGGTGTGTGCCTGGGGGTTTGAGGCAGGAGAATCGGAGAATCGCTTGAACCTAGAAGGCGGAGGTTGTAGTGAGCTGAGATCCCACCACTACACTCCAGTCTAGGAGAGAGAGTCTTACTTTATCTCAAAAAGAAAAAAAAAAAAAAAAAAAAGGTACACAGCCATTTACCAGAAAGAATACAGACTTACTGATACGTCAGCATACCATTCAGCGTGATATTGTCTCCTACCAATGGGAACACTTTTAAGGTGAAGAAAGTGAGACAGTGTGCAGATTGTCATGGAATCGTTTAGTTATATTATATTTTCATTTCACTCAGAAGCTTCCAGCATTACAGATATTGGAATAATCTCTAAAGTCTTAGCTAGATCATCCAGCTAAGAGATGACACTCTGTGAAGCTGGGAATAGTCCTACAGAATGTGGTATATATGCTTTTCCAAATGTCATAATGTATCATGAAATTTCTCTTTGCTAAAATATATATTACGTTTGTGCAAAAGTCACCACGGTTTTTGCTGTTACTTTCAATGGCAAAAACTACAATGACTTTTGTGCCAAACTGATGCATCAAGAAGGAGGGTGTGAACTTAAGATGGGCCCCCTCACTATGATCCACTTGAGGAACTTGTGCTTCTTGTTTCTGCAGCTTTAACCTATAAGGGATTTAGGTGCTGATTCTTGGATTGGTTTGCTGAGGGAAGCTCATTCACTTTTAGCAGAGGACACAGGGTTCCTCTCAACCTAAAATTGCAATGGCCACCTTGTCATGTTGACTCCTTCTACTGATATGCCACTAAACCAGTAAAACTGATAAATCAGAATATATGGGATACCATTTGTTGCATTCATATATAGTAATTACAGTAAGTGGGTGAATGTATTAAATATTGCTTGAGGAAAGCACGGTAACCAGTGGCTTAGACTTCTCAGGGATAAAGGCCTGTGTCACCTCACTTGGAAAATAATGTGACTAAAAGTGAAGGGAATCTTGAATGGGTGGTAGAGGAAGAAGAGGATAAAAACCAATTCTGTCCTTAGACCCAGGAAAATCTGTAGAATATGTGATTCTTCTGTTAGTCCTAACATAAGATATTTTTTTTTTCAAAATTGTGGTTATGAAAAATATGAGATTCTACCTTATTGAAAAACTAATAAAACTGACAGTGAAGAAGATATGTGAGTCCTCTGTTAGAAGCAAAAGGCATTTTTTAACATTTTTATTAAATATTATCATTATTATTTTAGAGATGGGGTCTCACTCTGTCGTCCAGACTGGAGTGTGGTGATATGATCATATCTCAATGCAGCCTGGAACTCCTGGGCTCAAATGACCCTTCTTGGCCTCCCAAAGTGCTGGAATAACTGATGTGAGCCACTGTGCCCAGCTTAAGATAAAGAGCATTATTATTCACAGCACAACAAGCAGCATGAGCTTCATATTTATATTGATTCCTCTTGCTTTCCAAATTCATGGAGGCATTGCAGAGAGGGCAACTTGGATGCTGCACAGACAATGGGTCTGTGTTATAGCTGAGAAACCCCAAAGTTAAAGCACTTTAATATTTTTAAAGGGACCAGTAAGATTTGCTGCCCCGTCTTTGCCCTGAAAGAAACATTACCTGTGTCATTGAAAGTCCTTTACTATACAAACCTTTCTTAAAAAGATAGTCGGGAACAAATGTCATGAGAGTATAGAAATGCAGTGAACACTCTGCTTACCCAACAATGATTGGTTATCAGCCTGAAGAGTTACACAGTAGGCTCATTGTGGGCCATAAGTGAATTTCAAGAGTGCAAGAGGTAGACTGTATCAGCTATTATAAATGTCTTGCCATCTATGCTCATCTCTGAGTTTACCAGCAACCATACATACTGATAGCTTCTCAGTTCCAGTGCCTGCTTCCTATGTTCCTCTGACTGAAGGATTTAGCCACTGGAATCTGCTCAACCCACATTCAGTGAAGCCTATGTGTGCCAGGGATTTGGTGTCTACAGGGGAGTTCACAGCAAATGAAAAACAGGAGTTAGTGGATAGATTCCACACTTCTCAATTCCTTGGTGTAACTTTGGTGTAACCTCGGCGTAAGCACGTTCCATGTGCTTCCTAAGAACTGTTGACAGGATCAAGCACCAGTCCCCCATAGCAGTCACCTACTCATTTAGACATACTTAATTGGACTGTCTCCCTTTCATGGCTCACTCTCCACACCCCCTCACTTGTACTTCCCTCTCACTATTGTGATTACTTCCCACAACTACCTGCAACGAGACCTTGTTTTAGGACCTGGTACAAAGGGAATCAAAATATTGACAATTACCATATTCATATTCTTCATCTTTTATTTCATTATCTCTCAGGAGTTTGAATTTCTCTTCACATTTATTCTAGTCTTAAGCATTTATCTTCTTATGAATTTTTCTTTATTTTTAAATTTCTTATCTCTTCTTGCTGATTTATAAGAATTCCATGCATATTCTTGGTATCATATTCTTGTCTCTTTTGGACATTCCAAATATATTCTTTTAATATATCACTATCTATTAGATTCTTCAATGATACCTTTCACAGATATGAATCCTTAATTTTGATGTAATCATATTCATCTTTTTTTAACTTTTTAAAACCTTAGTTGGACGATCCCTCTTTTAAAAATTTATTTTTCTGGTTAGCAGGTTAGCTCATCTGTTAGTGGATATTTGCTTCTCTGTATAAATTTTGGAGTAAATTGATCAAGTTTCTTAAACAAATAATTGCAATGTTGGTAGAGTTTATGTTGATATTTAGGCTGTTTCATGGATATAGTTTATCTAAGTACATGGACTATATATGCGTTTATTCAGGTCACCTTTGTGTTCTTAATGGCTAGTTTATATTCTAAAATGATATTTTTATTTTAATGCTTTCAAATGATTACTCCCTAGTACTTTTTCTATAATTTAAATGTATAGTGGCATCCACAGTTGTTGTCTAAAGATCTTATATCCATCTGATAAGAGTGTTTTTTTAAAAAGATGATGTTCTCTGTTTCTCAAAAGCTTTGAGAATTTTCTTTATATGCTTCATATTTATAAATAAACTGTTATGTGTCTTAGGTGTGGAATTTTTTCTATCTTGCTTACTTGTCATGCAATGAATCTTTTGAATTTGCCAATTTTTATCTTCCTCTAGGTCTGAGAATTTTATTCTCTATTCTTCAATACTTTCTTCTCTTCATTGATGTTTCATTGGGTATGTCTACATTCTGATGCTGGAACTCAAAGTACAAGCCTTCTGGATCATGAACAATAATATTTTCACTTAATATTATTACAGTTGTCAATATGGATGAAGATATTGAACTAAATGCTGATTTCACATTTTTATTGAAGAATTGCTGCTTTAACATCTTAATAGATATAATTAGTCAACAGAGTTTTATCATCCCAAAATATGCAGCATATAATTTTTCTATTAAATTAAATTCAATATAGTTATAATATAGAAAGTATTTAAGTCAGTGGCAGATAGAGTACTGACAATCTTTCTTAGCAACGTTGTATCAAGATTTCGTCACCGTTTTAAAATTTTTTTTTTATAGTTTAAGATCTAGGTTACATGTGCACAACATGCAGGTTTGTTACATAGTTATACATGTGCCATGTTGGTTTGATGAACCCATCAACTCATCATTTACATTAGGTATTTTACCCTAATGCTATCCTTACCCCAGCCCCCCACCACCTGACAGGCCTCAGGTGTGTGATGTTCTCCACCCTGTGTCTAGTGTTCTCATTGTTCAATTCCCACCTGTGAATGAGAACATGTGGTGTTTGGTTTTCTGTCCTTGTGACAGTTTGCTGAGGATGACGGTTTCTGGCTTCATCCATGTCCCTGCAAAGGACATGAACTCATCCTTTTGTATGGCAGCATAGTATTCCATGGTGTATATGTGCCACATTCTCTTAATCCAGTCTTTCAGTGGTGGACATTTGGGTTGGTTCCAAGTCTTTGCTATTGTGAATAGTGCCACAATAAACATATGTACGCATGCGTCTTTATAGTATCATGATTTTTAATCCTTTGGGTATATACCCAGTAATGGGATCTCTGAGTCACATGGTATTTCTAGTTCTAGATTCTTGAGGAATCGCCACACTGTCATCCACAGTGGTTAAAATAATTTACACTCTCACCAACAGTGTAAAAGCGTTCCTATTTCTCCACCTCCTCTCCAGCATCTGTTGTTAATTTTTAATGATCTCCATTCTAACTGGTGTGAGATGGTATCTCATTGTGGTTTTGATTTGCATTTCTCTGATGACCAGTGATGAGCATTTTTTCATGTGTCTGTAGGCTGCATAAATGTCTTCTTTTGAGAAGTGACTGTTCATATCCTTTGTCCACTTTTTGATAGGGTTGTTTTTTCTTGTAAATTTGTTTAAGTTCTTTATAGATTCTGGGTATTAGCCCTTTGTCAGATGGGGAGATTGTAATAATTTTCTCCCATTCAGTAGGTTGCCTGTTCAATCTGATGGTAGTTTCTTTTGCTCCGCAGAAGCTCTTTAGTTTAATTAGATCCCGTTTGTCTAATCTGATTAGATCTAATTAGATCCGGTTTGTCATTGCTTTTGTGTTTTAGTCATGAAGTCCTTGCCCATGCCTATGTCCTGAACGGTATTGCCTAGGTTTTCTTCTAGGATTTTTATGGTTTTAGGTCTAACATTTAAGTCTTCAATCCATCTTGAATTAATTTTTGTATAAGGTGTAAAAAAGGGATCCAGTTTCAGTTTTCTACATATGGCTAGCCAGTTTTCCCAGCACCATTTATTAAATAGGGAATCTTTTCCCCATTTCTTGTTTTCATCAGGTTTGCTAAAGATCAGATGGTTTTAGATGTGTGCTGTTATTTCTGAGGCCTCTGTCTGTTCCATTGGTCTATACATTTGTTTTGGTACAGTATCATGCTGTTTTGGTTACTATAGCCATGTAGTAGAGTTTAAAGTCAGCTAGCGTGGTGCCTCCAGCTTTGTTCTTTTTGCTTAAGATTGTCTTGGCAATGCGGGTTCTTTTTTGGTTCCATATGAACTTTAAAGTAGTTTTTTCCAATTCTGTGAAGAAAGTCATTGGTAGCTTGATGGGGATGGCATCGAATCTATGGGCAGTATGGCCATTTTCATGATATTGATTCTTCTTATCCATAAGCATGGAATGTTCTTCCATTTGTTTCTGTCTGCTTTTATTTCATTGAGCAGTGGTTTGTAGTTCTCCTTGAAGAGCTCCTTCACATCTGCTGTAAGTTGAATTCCTAGATATTTTATTCTCTTTGAAGCAATTGTGAATGTGAGTTCACTTATGACTTGGCTCTCTGTTTGTCTGTTATTGTTGTATAGGAATGCTTGTGATTTTTGTACATTGATTTTGTATCCTGAGACTTTGCTGAAGTTGCTTGTCAGTTTAAGCAGATTTTGGGCTGAGACAATGGGGTTTTCTAAATATACAATAATGTCATCTGCAAATAGGGACAATTTGACTTCCTCTTTTCCTAATTGAATACACTTTATTTCTTTCTCTTGCCTGATTGCCCTGGCCAGAACTTCCAACGCTATGTTGAATAGGAATGCTAAGAGAGAGCATCCTTGTCTTGTTCTGGTTTTCAAAGGAAATGCTTCCAGTTTTTTCCCACTCAGTATGATATTGGTTGTGTGTTTGTCACAAATAGCTCTTATTATTTTGAGGTACGGTCCATCAATACCTAGTTTATTGAGAGTTTTTATTATGAAGGGCTGTTGAATTTTGTCAAGGGTCTTTTCTGCATCTATTGAGATAATCATGTGGTTTTCGTCTTTGGTTCTGTTTATGTGATGGATTACATTTATTGATTTGCATATGTTGAACCAGCCTTGCATCTCAGGGATGAAGCCAACTTGATTGTGGTGGATAAGCTTTTTGATGTGCTGCTGGATTCAGTTTGCCAGTATTTTATTGAGAATTTTTGCAACAAAGTTCATCAGGAATATTGGTCTAAAATTCTCTTCTTCTTCTTTTTTTTTTTTTTTTTTTTTTTTTTGTTGTGTCTCTGCAAGGCTTTGGTATCAGGATGATGCTGGCCTCATAAAATGAATTAGGGAGGATTCCTCTTTTTCTGTTGATTGAAATAGTTTCAAAAGGAATATTACCAGTTCCTCTCTGTACCTCTGATAGAATTCAGCTGTGAATCCCTCTTGTCCGGGACTTTTTTTGGTTGGTAGGCTATTAATCATGGCCTCAATTTCAGATCCTGTTATTGGTCTATTCAGAGATTCAACTTCTTTCTAGTTTAGTCTTGCGGGGTGGGGGGGCGCTTATGTGTCCAGGAATTTATCCATTTCTTCTAGATTTTCTAGTTTATTTGCATAGAGGTATTTCTAGTATTCTCTGATGATAGTTTGTATTTTTGTGGGATTGGTGCTGATAGCCCCTTTATCATTTTTTATTGCATCTATCTGATTCTCCTCTCTTTTCTTCTTTATTAGTCTGGTTAGTGCTCTATCAATGTTGTTGATCTTTTCAAAAAGCTGGCTCCTAGATTCATTGATTTTTTGAAGAGTTTTTTTTGTGTCTCTATCTCCTTCAGTTCTGGTCTGATCTTAGTTATTTCTTACCTTCCGCTAGCTTTTGAATTTGTTTGCTCTTGCCTCTCTAGTTCTTTTAATTGTGACGTTAGAGTGTCAATTTTAGAACTTGCCTGCTTTCTCTTGTGGGCATTTAGTGCTATAAATTTCCCTCTACACACTGCTCTAAATGTGTCCCAGAGATTCTGGTACATTGTGTCTTTATTCTCATTGGTTTCAAAGAATATCTTTATTTCTGCCTTCATTTCGTGTGTACCCAGTAGTCATTCAGGAGCAGGTTGTTCAGCTTACATGTAGTTGAGTGATTTTGAGTGAACTTCTTAATCTTGAATTCTAGTTTGACTGCACTGTGGTCTGAGAGACAGTTTATTGTGATTTCTGTTCTTTTACATTTGCTGAGGAGTGCTTTACTTCCAATTATGTGATCAATTTTATAATAAGTGCAATGTGGTGCTGAGAGAAATGTATATTCTGTTGATCTGGGGTGGAGAGTTCTGTAGATTTCTATTAGTTCTGCTTGGTGTAGAGCAGAGAATAAGTCCTGGATATCCTTGTTAACCTTCTGTCTCATTGATCTGTCTAATTTTGACAGTGGGGTGGTCAAGTCACCCATTTTTATTGTGTGAGAGTCTAAGTCTCTTTGTAGGTCTCTAAGGACTTGCTTTATGAACCTGAGTGCTCCTGTATTGGATGCATATATATTTAGAATAATTAGCTCTTCTTGTTGAATGGATCCCTTTCCTATTATATAATGGCCTTCTTTGTCTCTTTTGATCTTTGTTGGTTTAAAGTCTGTTTTATCAGAGAGTAGGATGGCAACCCCTGCTTTTTTTTTGCTTTCAATTTGCTCGGTAGATCTTCCTCCATCCCTTTATTTTGAGCCTCTGTGTGAGCACCTGAGGTGGGTCTCTTGAATACAGCTCACTGATGGGTCTTGACTCCATATCCAGTTTGCCAGTCTGTGTCTTTTAGTTGGGGCATTTAGCCCATTTACATTTAAGGCTAATATTGTTATGTGTGAATTTGATCCTGTCATTATGATGTTAGCTGGTTATTTTGCCTGTTAATTGATGCAGTTACTTCATAGAATCAATGGTCTTTACAATTTGGCATGTTTTTTCAGTGGCTGGTACCAGTTGTTCCTTTCCATGTTTAGTGTTTCCTGCAGGAGCTCTTGTAAGGCAGGCCTGGTGGTGACAAAAATCTCTCAGAATTTGTCTGTACAGGATTTTATTTATCCTTCACTTCTGAAGGTTAGTTTGGCTGAATATAAAATTCTGGGTTGAAAAATCTTTCCTTTAAGAATGTTGAATATTGGCCCCCACTGTCTTCTGGCTTGTAGGGTTTCTGCTGAGAGATCTGCTGTTAGTCTGATGAACTTCCCTTTGTGGGTAACTTGACCTTTCTCTCTGGCTGCCCTTAACATTTTTTCCTTCACTTCAACCTTGGTGAATCTGATGATTATGTTTGTCTTGGGGTTGCTCTTCTCAAGGAGTATTTTCGTGGTGTTCTCTGTATTTCCTGAATTTGAATTTTGGCCTGCCTTGTTAGGTTGGAGAAGCTCTCCTGGATAATATCCTGAAAAGTGTTTTCCAACTTGATTACATTCTCCCCGTCACTTTTATTTACACCAATCAAACGTAGATTTGATCTTTTCACATATTCCCGTATTTCTTGGAGGCTTTGTTCATTTCTTTTTACTTTTTTTTCTCTAACCTTGTCTTCTCGCTTTATTTCATTAATTTGACCTTCAGTCACTGACACCCTTTCTTCCACTTAATCAAATTGGCTATTGAAGTTTGTGCATGCATCACAAGTTCTCATGCCATGGTTTTCAGCTCCATCGGGTCATTTAAGGTCTTCTCTATACTGTTTATTCCAGTTAGCCATTCATCTAACCTTTTTTTCAAGGTTTTTAGCTTCCTTACTATAAGTTTGAACTTGCTCCTTTAGCTCAGAGAAGTTTGTTATTATTGACCTTCTGAAGCCTACTTCTGTGAACTTGTCAAACTCATTCTCCGTCCAGCTTCATTCCATTGCTGGCGAGGAGCTGTGAGCCTTAGGAGGCAAAGAGGTGCTCTGGTTTTTAGAATTTTTAGCTTTTCTGCTCTGATTGCTCCCAATCTTTGTGGTTTTATCTATCTTTGCTCTTTGATGTTGGTGACCTACAGATGGGGTTTTGGTGTAGATGTCCTTTCTGTTGATATTGATGCTATTCCTTTCTGTTTGTTAGTTTTCCTTGTAACGGTCAGGGCCCTCAGCTGCAGGTCTGTTGGAGTGAGCTGGAGGTCCACTCCAGACCCTGTTTGCTTGGATATCACCAGCAGAGGCTGCAGAATAGCAAATATTACAGAACAGTAAATATTGCTTCCTGATCCTTCCTCTGGAAGCTTTGTCCCAGAGGGGCACCCACCTGTATGAGGTGTCTGTCGGACCCTACTGGGAGGTGTTTCCCAGTTAGGCTACACGGTGATCAGGGACCTACTTGAGGAGGCAGTCTGTCCATTCTCAGAGCTCAAACACCATGCTGGGAGAACCACTGCTCTCTTCAGAGTTGTCAGACAGGGACTTTTAAGTCTGCAGAAGTTTCTGCTGCCTTTTCTTCAGCTATGCCCTGCCCACAGAGGTGTAGTCTATCGAGGCAATAGGCCTTGCTGTGCTGCGGTGGGCTCTGCCCAGTTCGAGGTTCCAGGCCACTTTGTTTGCCTACTCAAGCCTCAGCAATGGCGGACGCTCCTCCTCCCGCCAGGCTGCAGTCTGGCAGGTTGATCTCAGACTGCTGAGCTAGCAGCAAGCAAGGCTCCGTGGGTGTGGGACCCACCGAGCCAGGCAAGGGAGAAAATCTCCTGATCTGCTGGTTGCTAAGATTGTGGGAAAAGCATAGTACTTGGGCAGAAGTGTACGGTTTTTCCAGGTACAGTCTGTCACAGCTTCCCTTGGCTAGGAAAGGAAAATACCCTGATCCCTTGGGCTTCCTGGATGAAGCAATGCCCTGTCCTGCTTTGGCTTGCCCTCTGTAGGCTGCACCCAGTGTCCAACCAGTCCCAGTGAAATGAACCAGGTACCTCAGTTGGAAATGCAGAAATACCCATCTTCTGCGTCGATCATGCTGGGAGCTACAAACCAGAGCTGTTCCTATTCAGCCATCTTGGAATGGGCTCATCACCTCTTTTACACTGGTTATGAATATGTAACTATCAAAAGAAAAATCAGCAATATTTGTACCAAAGTATCTCCTCAGGGAAACAAATTGTTTATTTCCTCTAGTAATCTAGCAAAATTTACCATACGTTTGACAGAAACTTAGATTGTGTTTAATTTTCAAATTCCTGATATAATAGTTTTATTGCCTAGGGGGTGGTTGATAGTATTAATTTCTATTTCAACATCAATTGTACTTTCTTCTCCTTTATCTTTTTTGGCATGTTTATTGATTATTCTGTCTACTGATTGAAGGTCTTATTATTCCTTTGCTATTTTTAAAAGTTGATTAAAAATAGATAATTTCATAGTCTACTCTTTCCTAAACTCTCTGTTTTACTTGTGAATTCTGTTGAGACCACCACAATTTTTAGTTGGTATTTCTATTTGGTATGTCAAAATTTGTACATTTTGTATTTTTGCTCATTTTAGCTATGAGGCAAATAGAATCGGAAATCAAAGCCCTATAATTTCATCTTCATACCTACTTGATGCTCTGTAGTCTGATATATTTGATAGTGTTAAATTATTTGGTTAGTTTTGTTGTATAAGATACATTCACTTAAAATATTTTTGATGTGCAATCACAAGTCCATATAAGCAATTTCTTTTGCAAATTCTCAGTAGAAGTGATGTAATATGCTAAATTTATTCTGACATTCTCCATAAACATTAGCAATAGCATTTTTAGTGTTGCAAGTATGGGCAAAGTTCATTTTGCTTACTTAAGGCAGTGATATCACTGTGTCAATTGTCTCCATAACTGAAGAGTTGCTCATTTTAACCCTGGCTATATATAGCAAATGCCCAAGTTTATCATCTTGGATAATTGCCCAGCATTAAAAATAATGTTGAATCTTCTGCCCCTTCTTTTTTATACCAGCCGTGTTTCTACTTGTCTTTAATAATCTTTCTGAGAACATATTCAAGCTCTTTCTTTCCTTAACTCAGTGGAAATATTGCTGTATCTTTGGGAACATTGAGATCCAATAGTATTGATATAAAACCAGAAAATCTATTAACAGTACAGAAAGTAACTGTGAAATCCTAGTAAAATGGCAATACAGAGCGTTGCTACTAACTTTGCTTCCCAATTCCATGCCAATTAGTAATGTCTCTATAATTAAACAGCTTCTTATGGTCAGTAAGTTAGGGTAAAAATTGAGGTCTAGGGAAAACAGAAAAGTTACAAGATGTTTTTCCCCTAGAGCAAATGATTGCTGATATACCATAGGTGGAATGTCTCAGTATATGCATTCGTAAACAAAGATTCTGGAGACTCTCTGCCTTGAGCAGATCTATGAAGTATAGGTAAGAAGGGTGGCATTCTCTTTGTTCCCCAGGGAGTTGAAAAACAGTAAATCAGATAGGCTGAAGACTCTCTTACCCTAAAGCTGGGAATGCTCTAATTTTGCAGCTGACATTATAAGGAAAAAACACTGCTTAGTGCCTGGACAAAGGAACCAACAAGTTTTAAGCTGGTTTAGCTCTGGCACACACAGAGGAAGATTTAATTCCTACCACTCTTAGGAACAACATCAGTGAATAACTGAAGCCAAATTCCAAGGGGTAGTTAAAATATTCTGACAATGTACTTAATATGTTCCAGCAGACAGAAAATAAACAAAAAAAGAACTAGCAGTAAAGTAGGGTTACTGGAAGAAATAGGTGGCAATTTGAACAATGGGGGGAGAGAGAGAAATGGAGAGAGAAAAAGCAAAAGATTCATTTTAGGGAGGTCAAATAAAAATCAAATCCAAAACTAGTATGGAAATATTTTATTTGCAAAGATTATTGCAAGTGGGGGAAAAAGTACTATTGTAACAGCATCTGCCCTGTTTGGCTATTGTGACTGGAAGAGCATTCTGAATAAAAAATATGCAAATAACCCAAGGGATAGAAGAAAAAGAATTTTTTCATCATAAAGAAGAGTGAACAAGGTTAAAAAGAATGAGCTATGGGCATGTGGGACAAATGAAAGAGTCATGACTGGACAGTAGATCAGAGAATGTTTTACCTGGAGACCAGCCTACTCTAAGGAGAGACTGATAAGGAGGGGTTGAATGCTAGTTAAGGCTGAAAATGAGGGAAAGTTCAATAACCCTGAAGGGAGGAAATATTCTTTACCAAAATTTGGTCAATATAAATTTTATTCTGAATGATCAGCTAATTATTTATGAGGTAAAAATGGAAATATGAAAAGTCTTTATCTGGTCTTGTCATAAGTGCACATGGTGGCATCTGAAGTTTTATCTAAGTTCATATGGGGAAGGGAGCTTCTTAGCAGTAAGTTGTTTCCCAGAACAAGAAAGAAAGGCTGTGTAGGGATAGGGTGAAGGTGGGAGAGGGGGAGAGAGTGGGTAGTGAGGTGTGTGTGCAATCTCTTAACTTTCACATTTTATTAGGATTACAGGGCTCAAATAAGATTAAATGTCAGGGAGATGTTTTTATTGCACAATAACATTTTGTAAGACTTACATTTTGTAAGACTTATGTTTTTTGTATTGCAAACAATCAGGGGTAAAAAGAAAGAGTAGTTACTATTGGATAACTAAGTTCTTAACTGAAAGACCACATGTTAGAAATATCATAAAACTTAGAACTCAAGCCTGTAATCCCAGCACTTTGGGAGGCCGAGACGGGTGGATCACTAGGTCAGGAGATAGAGACGGTCCTGGCTAACACGGTGAAACCCCGTCTCTACTAAAAAATACAAAAAACTAGCTGGGCGAGGTGGCGGGCGTCTGTAGTTCCAGCTAAGAATGGCGTGAACCTGGAAGGCAGAGCTTGCAGTGAGCTGAGATCCGGCCACTGCACTCCAGCCTGGGCGACAGAGCGAGACTCCATCTCAAAAAAAAAAAAAAAAAAAAAAACTTAGACCAAACTTTCAGGAAAGTAAAAGCAATGAGCAAAGAGGTAAAAGAATTAGAGTACAAATAGTGACTCCTAATGTGGAAAAAAATTTAAAATAGTTATGAAGCATCTTTTAAAATGATACAATTGAGAGACAAATATGTAAGAAGCTATAAATAAAACTTCTTGATATGAAATTTTACAGTTTGTTTACCCGAGTTCAAGGCAAGATTTAAAAAAACATGTACACAAGCAAACACCCCATAAGCAGATATTAGTAAAAAAAAAATTTGGAGGGGCAACAGAAAATATTACAAGCCTCCAATTAGATAAAATAATTGATTTGTAGAAGTAGAAATAATGAAACTGATACTAGGTTTCCCAGCTGCAGGACTGAAAGCTAGAAGACTACAGAATAGCATCTACATAATAATACAAATACGCCTGAAACTCAGTGTTCATATATACAACTAAAAATATATCATTCATCAGTCAAGATAATAGATATTTGCCAAGTTCAAGAATCCAGAGATTATATCACTCATGCCCTATACCAGAAAAAAAAGTTTAGTAAAAAAAATCAAAATAATACATTAATCAAAATAATGCATTAACCCAGACTAAAACTTGAAATAGAGGAAGGTGAAGAAGGAAAGGTTGTGGTGAGTAATCAGCCTTTTTGCATACATATCTATCTATCTATCTATCTAATCTGTCTATCTGTTGAAATCTAAATTAAATCTTATTAATGGAGTGCCTCAGATTGTAATATTTATGCTGAACAGGATCCTTGAAACAAAATAGACATAATATTTAGTTTAGTGCAAAAGTAATTGTGGGTGTTGCCATTACTTTATATACCTTAACAAGAATAATAGAAACTGCCAAACCTCAGAGCCAGACAGATGGAAGGTGGGAAGTGATATATTTCAAAGGTAACACCAGAGTGGGTGGAGAGTACAAAAGTCCCTTTAGTTTAATACTTAACTCTTATACACTTATCTCTAGAAGGAGGAAAGCAGTGAAAGAATAGATTTGTACAGGGAAACTACCAAATTAACTCGTGGAAAAGATGATAATGAATAGTAATATGGTTCACACTGGCCAAAGTAAAAAGTTTTGGGAGAAAAATTAAACAAGATAATTCAAGTATGATTAAAAGTAAATCTAATATGTATACTGTTAAATTAAATGTAAGTGAGTCATTGAATATCACAGATTATCCTACTGAATTAGGGAGAATAAACAGTTATATGATGCTTGAAATGACACAAACCAGGTGCAAAGATGCACAATAGACAACCACATAAAAGAAATATTAAATGGCACCATTAATAGCAGATATGGGCAAGTTAATGGTAAGATTATTAAATAAGATAAATATGCACACTGTATATTGATTAGAAGCATAATTAATGAATTAGAGATACTAGATTGATCCACATACTTACATGCACACCCCAAAATGTTAATTAAATATACAAAGTCAAAACTATGAAAAATTCAGAGTAAAGAGAAATAAAGCTTGGAAAGCAAAAATTTAGTGTGTATTGATTTGTTTTATGCGACCACCAGAGCCGGGGCCAGAGGAAAAGGCAAGTAGGCAAGATAAAAAAGGAAACTTTATTACGTAGCCAATGTATAGAAAGAGGAAGCGAGGTTCACCGGTCTCCGGCGGCGGAGGCCGAGGAAGTCGCTCTGGCGTTCTCGGGGAGGTTCCTGGGTCCCCATGTGAAGGGGGCCCAGGAAGTTCCCGCCGCGCGCTTGCAGGGAGCGGCTTTTGTGTCTTGGGCCTGGGAGTGGGAGGGCGGTAGGCAGGATGCTGGTGGGTCGAGGGCCGTGCGGTGGGCGCGGCCAGGTACCTTTCGGTTTTCCTCAGTCGGACGTTCATGCTGTGCCTGCGCAGTTGACCTGTGCCCTTCCCTGGCACCGGAAAGTTGGTGATGAAGAACCCGGAAGTGCACCATCTTAGTCACCTTTGTTCTTTGTTTCCCTCTCCCTCCGTCCAGACGTGTATTATTTTAATAAGTAGACAATTTAATATTCCAAAGTTACTAATTGTATATTCAAAATAAAGTTATTGATGGCATTAATATACAGAAATTTTTGTATTCAATATTTAAATGGAGAATATAGAGAATATTCATTTTTTGTGTTTTCATGGAACATTTTCATGCATAGTCTTTGAGAAAAGTTTAGCAAAATTCTCTTATCAGTGAACTCCAAAAGAAAAATACATATAAAAACGTACCATATATTATTATTTTCAAACGAAGACACAAATTTCTGAATTACCTTACAAAGAAGAAGAGTTGAACCCTAAAAGTCAATCTATCTGAAAATCAATGAAAAGGAGAGAATACTTTAAACTAAATGCTAAGCCTGAGAATTTTGAGGAATGGTGTCATTATTGTAAACATAATTAGGTGGTGGTCTCAATTTTAGCCAGGGCAAACTAACAAAGTCTCTGAAACTTGGTGTGGAGTTACTGACTTGGAAAATGTGGTTTTTACCATTATGATTGGCAAAGACAATTCAGAGAGTGAGGGATGAGAAGAAGAGAGACATCACCTTCTCTGCATTGCATTGTAGCTCATAGCAGCTACATTTCCTCATGGCTCCACCTCTTGCTTGACTGGCCAACCTGTCAGGCAAACTGGCCTCTTCTTTTACTAGAAGAGTAAAAGAAGTTAACAAAATACCACAGATGGAGTAACTTAGCAGAATTTTAGCATTATTCTAGCATTATTTTCTGCTAGAAGCCTATGATCAAGGTGTCAGTCTATCTGGTTAAGGAGCCTATTCTTGGTATGCAGATGGCCACTTTAGTGCTATGGCTTCACAAGGTCCTTTATCGGTGTATACAAGCATTTCTTAGTATCTCTTTATGTGTCTGACTTTCATTTTCTTATAAGGACCCAAGTCAGATTTGATTAGGGGCTACCTTAATGGCCTCATGATAATTTAACCACCCCTTTAAAGGCTCTATATCCAAACACTCACATTCTGGGGCACTGAAAGTTAGTGCTTTAACACATGAACTTGAGAGGAATACAATATTGTTCATACTACTCTTTTATTTGCTCTTCAGCCTAGGAGTGGTAGTGGTGTCTGGTTGTGGTTAATCACTCATAATTTTGTGTTAGCATTGTTGCTTTTTGATCACCTTTGCTTTTTACTTTTAGAAATATTTTGGAATTATACTTCACTTCATTATTAATTTTGATACTTTAAGAATAAAAACCTGTACAGCATTACATCTCATTTCATCTAAAACTCATATTTCTGTTGGTGAAGGTATTAGTCCATTTTGACACTGCTGACAAAAACATACCTGAGATTGGGCAATTTACAAAAGAGGGAGATTTAATTGAACTTAAAGTTCCACCTGGCTGGGGAGACCTCACAATTATGATGGACACAAAGGGAAGCAAGTCACATCTTAGATGGATAGTGGCAGGCAAAGAGAGCTTGTGCAGAGAAACTCCCATTTTATGAAAGATCAGATCTTGTGAGACCCATTCACTATTACAAGAACAGCACAGCAAAGACCTGTCCCCATGAGTCAATCATCTCCCACCAGATCCCTCCCACAGCACATGGGAATTATGGGAAATACAAGATGAGATTTGGGTAAGGACAGAGAGCCAAACCATTTCATTCTGCCCCAGCCTCTCCCAAATCTTTTATCTTCACATTTCCAAATAAATCATGCCTTCCCAACAGTCCTCCAAAATCTCAACTTATTTCAGCATTAACTCAAAAGTCCAGAGTCCAAACTGTCATCCAAGACAAGGCAAGTCCTTCCACCTATGAGTCTGTAAAATCGGAAGCAAGTTAGTTGCTTCCTAGATACAATGGTTGTACAGGCACTGAGTAAATACAGCCATTCCAAATGAGAGAAATTGGCCAAAATGAAGAGACTACAGACCCCATTCAAGTCCATAATACGAGGGGCAGTCAAATCTTAAAGGTCCAAAATGACCTCCTTTGACTCCATGTCTCACATCTAGAGCATGTTGATGCAAGAGGTGGGTTCCCAATGTCTTGGGCAGCTCTACCCCTGTGACTGTGAAGGGTACAGGCTCCCTCCCAGCTGCTTTCATAGGCTGATATTGAGTGTCTGCAGCTTTTCAAGAAAAACAGTGCAAGCTGTCAGCGGATCCACTATTCTAACGTCTGGAGGATAGTGACCCTCTTCTCACACCTCCACTAGGAGGTACCCCAGTGCGGATTCTGTGGGAGCTCTCACTACACATTTCCCTTCTGCACTGCCCTAGTAGAGGTTCTCCATGAGGGCACCACCCCTGTAGCACAACTCTGCCTGGACATCCAGTCATTTCCATAAATTTTGTGAAATCTAGGTGGAGGTTCCCAAACCCTAATTCTTGGCTTCTTTGTATCTGCAGGCTCAACACCACATGTAAGCTGCCAGGGTTTGGGGCTTTCACTGTCTGAAGCCATGGCCTGAGCTCTATGTTGGTCCTTTTAGTCGTAGCTGGAGCCCCTGGGATGTAGGGCATTAAGTCTCTAGGCTGCACACAGCACAGGTACTCTAGACCTGGCCCATGAAACCATTTTTTCTCCTAAGCCTCTGGGCCTATGATGGGAGGGACTGCCATGAAAACCTCTGACATGCCCTGGAGACATTCTTCTAATTGTTTTGGGGATTAACATTGGGCTCCTCATTACTTATGAAAATTTCTGCTTGAATTTTTCTCAGAAAATGAGATTTTCTTTTCTATCACATTGGCAGGATGCAAATTTTGGGAACTTTTATGCTCTGCTTCCCTTATAAAACTGAATGCTTTTAACAGCACCCAAATCACTTCTTGAATGCTTTGCTGCTTAGAAATGTCTTCAGGCAGATACCTTAAATCATCTTTCTGAAGTTCAAAGTTTCACAAATCTCTAGGGCAGGACAAAATGCCACCAGTCTTTTTGCTGAAACATAATGAGAGTCACCTTTGCTCGAGTTTCTAACAATTTCCTCATCTCCATCTGATACCACCTCAGCCTGGACCCAATTGTTCATATCACCATCAGCATTTTTGTCAGTCATTCAACAAGTCTCTAGGAAGTTCCAAACTTTCTCACATTTTCCTGTCTTCTTCTGAGCCCTCCAAACTGTTCTAACCTCTGCCCGTTACTCAATTCTAAAGTTGCTTTCACATTTTCAGGTATCTTTTCAGAAATGCTCCACTCTACTGGTACCAATTTACTGTATTAGTTCATTTTCATGAAACTGACAAAGATATATCTGAGACTCAGCAATTTGCAAAACAAAGAGGTTTATTGCACTTACAGTTCTACTGGCTGGGGAGGCCTCACAATCATTGCAGAAGGTGTAAGACACGTCTCACATGGCAGCAGAGGAGAGAAGAGTTTGCACAGGAAAACTCTCATTTTTAAAACCGTCAGATCTTGTGAGAGTCATTAACTGTGACCAGAACAGTTCAGGAAAGACCTGCCCCTATACTTCAGTCACCACTGGGTTCCTCCCACAACACATGGGAATTGTGGGAGTTATAATTCAAGATGAAATTTGGGTGGGGACACAGTCAAACCATATCAGCCAGTAATATAATTTTAATACTATCACTATCCTGACCAAGCCCTCAGAATAGACCTGCCTCAAATATAATGGAACATTTTTTCCTGTTTTAAAAATTAAATGCTAACATATAGAAGTTTTCTATTACATAACAACATGAACTACCAAAAATTAGAGTTCAAGACTAGTATTGATTTTGTGGTTTCTCAATATGATTCCAGGATGACATTTATCATGAAACTCTCACGGGAATTTAACAACGATGAATTAAAAACTGTTAAGATATCTTAACATAAAAACATGACTCTGGCAGTGAAAGGTTTTAGTCAAAGTAAATCATATCATGAACCTCAACTCTAGAGTCAAGGAAGTACACTCTTCATCTAGTGAAACAAACAAACAAACACAAATTTATAACAGAAGGGAAGTGAATAGAGTGAGAGATGATTTAGGAGCAATGCTTTTTATTTTTGCAGAGGTTACTTAGTATAAACAGGGTTTTACAGTTTTTAGAGAGTTTTAAGTAAATTATCTCAGTCTCCCTCAACATTATTCTGAGAATGTTGCAATTAACATTACATTATAGATGTAATAACTGAAGCTCAAGGATCTGATTATTACAGTTTTTACCACATTGTTTTTGTATGTGCACATTTTAAGTATCACGGGTTAACCATGTACGGAATCCTCCTCTCATCCTTTCTATATATCCACATCACTGCTTATTGATGACATTTTAAAGTGGAATAAGTTGACTGACCAGCCACTTCTTACAGATTATAAAATAAAAACTTAATAAAAGATGAACTTCAGTATGCTGGCTACTAAGTTAATTTATTATATTAGGATATATTTATTATTTTATACCAAAACAGATGTCAGGATATAAACTTTTATTGCTTGAAATTCTTCACAATGAAGTCTTAAATTATTCCTCAAAATACTTATAAGAGGGATAACAAATGGATTCTCCTTGGAAATAAATGTATGTCTTACAGATTGCCTATGAAGAGAATGTTCAGGTTGTATGAGCTTTTAATACTTTACTCCTGAAAAAAAAAAAAAAACGGATACATCTATGCACTTTTTAAAACTTCATTGATTGCTTTATACTATAAAATTTTTTAAAAAAAGATTAGTCATTTAGTTTCATAGTACTAGTGGACCTGAGATGGGGAAAAAAAAAAAAAAATTCTAATTGCCTGTAAGGAAATAAAAAATAAAATATCTGGTAATATATTCAGTAATAGCTTGGTAGCATTCAGTAAAAACAGTTTTGAGTTTTATTTCTGAGTCAAAATTTCCAACATACAAAATATCGTGATGATTGTATAAATTATTGTTTAAAGAAAATCCAAGTAAATTTACTATTCTCAAATATAACATTTAAAGTGAAATATAAAACCTTTGACATATGTTTACATATATGCTAAAAATAACTATTCGGAGAATAATAGGCAGCAAATCATGTTGAAGTTTGTTTTGTAACTTAATTTAATTAATTGTTTAAAAAATTGCTTCAGAAAATTTTAGAAAACTGTTGGATTAGTCAGTGTTCTCCAGAGGGACATAACTAATATATATATTATATATATACACATATATTATACACACACACACACACATATATATATATATATATATGAGATTTTATTAAGTATTAACTCATATGATCACACTGGAGGATCACAATGACATTTTGGATGCCCTAGAATCAACATCAGCTCAGAGCCAGTGTCCAGGAGTCCCTGAAAAGTCTGATCATTTCCCTTTCCCCCATGCACAGTTATCCTAGTAAAAGGCTGGTGGTCTTTTTGGGGAAGGATGGGAGAAAGATTCACTTTCTGAAAGATTCAATTCACATAAATTGTCAGTAATGTAGTGGTGTCCTTCCTCAAGGGAACTGGGCCTTCCCTCCATTCAAAGGGTTCTGGGTCTGTAAACCTGGCTCAAGTCTAGAAATTGATTGAGGAGTTGTGATTCTCTTTTGTCCGTTCAACCTAGAAGTTTTCTGCTTGTATAAATTAAGTAGAGATGGAGTAGGCTTCCTATCAATTTCACTTCTAGGAGCACTGTGATTAGTTAGCCAATGCAAGAGCTCTACACTAGTCAGACTATTCTGATTCCTGCTTTGCCTCTGCTATCCATTATGGTAGCTACACCCACCTTGCCTTTAATGGTTGAGAGCCACCACTTGGCTTCCTCCACCTCGGGATCCAGTTATTCCTATTGTATTTAAATATTGTAGTTGAGTGACTGCAGTTCCCACTATTAGATCTGATATATAGGGAAGAACAAATGCAGGGCTCTTCAAACATGCAGGTGCTGCCCTCACAAATCTATTTTGAAAGACATTGGTCAAGGGTATATCTTCTGGACCTTCCCCACTGGGATGAGTAGGTGCAAAGTGACTAATCCACTCCAGCATTCCAATCTCCTTAAACCTTTGGATAACTTCCTCTACATTAAACCAAGGGAGATAAGGCATTTCTGGCTCACTCAGTGGGCCATCTTTTAATCTGCATTTCAGCTAACCAAACAAATAAACTATTAGAACTTATTTTTAAACTCCCCAAGCTGCAACATTAAATGCAGAGTCCCTGTTTAGTAAGCCCAAATCAATACATTCAGCCTGATCCAGCTGTATGTTCCTTTCACCATTATCCCACACCCTTAATATCTATTCCCATACTTGTTCTTTAGATTTCTGTTTATAGAAATTAGAATACTCAAGTAGGTTTTTTTTTTTTTTTTTTTGGAGTCTCTCTCAGCTCACTGCAACCTCCACCTCCCAGGTTCAAGCAATTCTCATGCCTCAGCCTCCTGAGTAGCTGGGATTACAGGCACATTCCACCTCGTCAGGCTAATTTTTTGTAGTTTTTTTAGTAGAGACCTTTAGCAGGTCAGTCACTCACATGATAAAAGCTTGTGACTGTTTCTCCACAATTTCAGCTCTTTCTCTGCAGGAGATAAGCCACTCACTCAGGGCAATCTTAGCAGATTTGAGGCTCAATATCTGCTTCTGAAGCTGGGAGATAGAATCCCTGAGTTCATCATTTTCTTTCATCACTTTGTCCACTGAACTTAGGAGCAAATAACCAGCTTCATTATGTTCCTTGGTTCTCCACATATGGTCAAAGGTATTATGTACAGAGTCACTAAACTCCTTGCCTCTCATAAGCAATAAATCAGGAGTGTCAAATGCATTTATTCTGCTTATCTAAACAGTTCATGCCAAGGACTATCAGTATTCTCTGTGCAATTAGAAGTAGAGTCCTCAGCAATTTGGGGTCTAATCATATTAAGCAGTCAACTCCAGAAACCCCAAAACCAATGAAAGAACTCCATCCTTAATATTCTTGTCCTCTAGAACCACTCCTGGTACCAAAATCTGTATTAGTCAGGGTTCTCTAGAGGGACAGAACTAATATATATGGGAGTGTATATATATACACACACACATATATAATAAAAACATATATTTATATATATATAAAGTCCCATATATATTTTTATATATATATATAATATATATATATATATATATCAGAGTTTATTAAGCACTAACTCACACTATTACAAAGTCTCACAATAGGCCGTCTATAGGCTGAGGGGCAAGGAGAGTCAGTCTAATTTCCAAAACTGAAGAACTTGGAGTTCGATGTTCAAGGGCAGGAGCATGCAACATGGGAGAAAGATGTAGGCTGGGAGGCTAGGCAATCTCTCTTTTCACATTTTTCTGCCTGCTTTTTATTCTAGTCATGCTGGCAGGTGATTAGATTGTGCTCACCCAGATTAAGGGTATGTCTGCCTTCCCCAGCCCACTGACTCAAATGTTAATCTCCTTTGGCAACACCCTCACAGACACACTCAGGATCAATACTTTGTATCCTTCAGTACAGTCAAGTTGGCACTTAGTATTAACCATCACAATTGTTTTAGAAAATTTGCCTATAAATGCACTTCACCCACAACAGTGGCACAATGTATTTTGAGTAATGCATGGATGGGCAGAGGCAAAAGAGACAAAGAAAAAAAAAAATGAAAACATTGAAACCTTTAAAGACCCCTCACTGACAACATCCCAATTTTCTTCAATTATCATATTTTATCTTCTACTGAGTCTCTTATTCATTGACTTTCCCCAAATCGGCACATCTACACCATCTTTGAGAGAAATCCTTCAAGTTCTGTGGCCAATAATCTTGCATTAAACAGCATACCCTTGATTCTTTGTAATTTTATTTATTTATTTGTTTATTTATTTTAACAAGATGTGAGATAACTGTGTTGTGTTTTTCTTTCTTTCTTTTTTTCTTTACTTGGTTGTTTTGTTTTGTTTTGTTTTGTTTTGACATGGAGTCTCGCTCTGTCTCCCAGGCTGGAGTGCAGTGGCACAATCTCGGCTCACTGCAACCTCCTCCTGCCAGGTTCAAGCGATTCTCCTGCCTCAGTCTCCTGAGTAGCTGGCACTACAGGCACGTGCCACCACCCCCTGGCTAATTTTTTGCATCTTTAGTAGAGATGGGGTTTCACAGTGTTAGCCAGGATGGTCTCGATTTCCTGACCTCGTGATCCACCCACCTCGGCCTCCCAAAGTGCTGGGATTTCAGGGGTGAGATACTGCGCCCGGACCCTGTGTTGTGCTTTTCATACCACGGAATACTATGAAGCAGTGGCATTGAAGGGACCAGCATGAACTCATATCACAAATATAATAATAGTGAGCCAAGAAAGCAAATTGAAACATATAGAGGATATGATTCATTTATATAAAGCTAGGATCAGGCAAAAGTAAACAATATTTTAAAGGCATAAAAACATATAAAATTATGAAGAACAGCAAATGGATAATAAATTCAAAAATTTGTGGTGGTGATTCCCTTTGGGGTAAAGGAAGGGGTTCACAAAAGGATTCAAAGTTCTTGCAGTGTTCCATTTTAAGCTAACTAGTGTATGTAGTTGTTCTTTTATTTTCACCTAACACATGTGTTATGTTGTTTAATATATATATGATTTAGTAAAAATTTTAAAATCAAACAGAAAGTTAAATTTTTCTTGGGCCCTATCAATTATATTTCATCTTTTTTCTTCTTTTTTATTCTCTGAAGGGAAATGGAAAACTACATTTAACAAATGTTCATTCATGTATTTATTTATTTTTATTGTATTTTCCATTTTTTTTTTTTGACTTTTAAATTTATGGGAACATGTGCAGGTTTGCACTGTAGGTAAACTTGTAACACTGGGGCCTATTGTAAGGTGGAGGGTGGGAGGAGGCAGAAGATCAGGATAAATAATGAGTGAGTATTAGGGTTAATACCTGGGTGATGAAACAATCTGTACAGCAGACACCCATGATGCAAGTTTACCTATCTAACAAACCTGCACATGTACTCCTGAACTTAAAAGTTAAACAAAAAATAGAGAAAGTTTTTTTTAAGTATTTTGTCTTAAGAGTACCTTACGTCTTTATACTACAAAGATTTTATACATAGGTTTGTTGAATATCGAATTTGTATTATATAGATTTATATCTTTCATGACTTAGATGATTTTGCAGTTTTAAAGGTAATGTGTAGTCTAAAGTACAGCTATTAATAGTGTATTTAGGTTTCATGAACCATGACATTATCAGAGGAACATCTTTAAGACAAATTTTTTCATTTTATCAAGGAAGTGTCTCAGAGCCCTGAATTTTATGTTAAAACAAAATTTCAAACAGAGTAATATCAAAACAGGATCAAACAAAATGAACTAAATTTAACATTGTAATTGTCTATTTTTAATTGCTACATGTACACAAAATTACATCTTTACATATGTTTGCTACATATACATAGAATTATATATCTATATAATGGATTCTTAAAGTCTTCACTAAAAATTTTGGGGCAGCAATAATTTACACAGAAAAATTAAAGTTAAATTATTAATACAAAAGTAAATATTACCTAAGTAATTATAACATTAGCAATATAGTGATAGGACTGCAATAGCACAGTATATTAGCTTACCAGGACAGCTGTAACAAGGAATCACAAACTGATAGCTTAAAAAAACAAAAATTTATTGTCTCACAGTTCTGGAGGCTAAAAGTCCAAATTCAAGATAGCAGCAAGGTTGATACCTTCTGAGTGCTGCAAAGCAAAAATCAGTTTCATGTTTCTCCTCTTGTCTTGCAGATAGCTTCTCTTCATGTCTCTTTACAGCGTTTTACCTATACATATGCCTATCTCTATGTCCAATTTACTGTTTTTATAAGGATACCAATCATATTGTATTAGGGTCCACCAAATGACAATTCAAGGAATAAAAATATGTCTTAGGCCTTCTCCAAGATTCATACTTAAAATATGATGTAAGTATTTTTTAATACGTAACTATATGGAAACATTTACAGTAGTATGAAAAAATTATTTTAAAAAAAGTCTAAGATAAAACTTTCTAATCTTTCATTCAGATCTCTAGCTTCCCCTTTCTGAGTTGTGGGAGTATTTCCCTAAATATATGTACTGATGGTAGTGTTTTAATTTATTTGTCCCAATGAGGTCAAGCATATTTTCTTTGAAATATGCTGAGATAAATGGCATATTTGGTAAATGCTGAACCCTGTTTTCATGAAGAGGTACATTTTAAAAATGTGAAGTTTAGCTTGATCATGGAACATGTTATCCCATGTATTATCACTCCTTTAATTTGGACACTTAGTAAGTAGAAATGATAATATTTGACATATTTTACAATTGCCTGCAAGTGGCAATTTTATGTGATTTAACTTGGTGAGGATGAAAAACAAAGAAGATAATGTTTCACAAGCCTCATCTCCCAAAGGAGAGTCCCGAGAGAAGATGGAGCAGTTTAAGATATTACATAGATCAAAACTGCTTCTTTTCCCTTGTTGCCACATCTTAAAAAAAAATAAAATACTAAAATAAGTCTAGGAAGGATTCAAGGACCGATGCAGACAGCATGAACCATAATGCAATGTTGTGTAATAAAGAATTAACTTTACCTAAAGAGCAGTCTGGCTTCTCTCCCAACACTTAGGAGGTGACCTTTTAAACCTTTGAAATTTTCCAAGGGAGAAGATTGCCTTTGCTATTGATTGTAGGCCCCTCAGACCACAACTTTATATTTTATGCTAAGAAGGTGACTCTTGGTGGGCACCTAGATATTTTGTGCTAACACGATGAGTATGGCTCGTGGCCATGTCAGACACATGAATTATGTGGTTTTCCCAACTGGAGCTCGAAATCATGTGCTATCAGTTCAAACTCTGGGAAGATGAGGGGGCTGGAGATTAAGTTCAACCACAGAGGCAATGACTCAATCAATTACACCTTTGTAAAGGATGAGCTTCCCTGGAGGGCCACACTCTTTGAGCAGTGTCACACCTCGATGTGGAAAGGGATTTTTCAGATGGGATCTTGAGAATGATAAAAGCTTCCCATTTCACATTCAATTCTTTGAGTCTTCACCTTCTATGTACTTCTTTGGCTGATTCTCATTTTTCCCCTTTTGCTATAATAAACCCGTAATTGTATGTATAGCACTCTTCTGAGTTCTGTGAGTCATCGTAGCAAATTATCAAACCTGAAGGAGTCTGTGTTTGCAGTCCGTTGGTCTAAAATGAGAGTCATGCTAGAAATCCCTGAACTTGTGACTGATAACAGAAGTATTGGACAGACTCAGCAGTCTGGAAGACTATGTTATTATTATTATCACTATTTAGTTCTGAGACAGGATCTCACTCTATCGCCCAGGCTGATTGGAGCGCAGTGGCACAAACAAGACTGACAGCAGCCTTGACCTTCTGGTGTCAAGTGATGCTCCCGCCTCAGCCTTCTGAGTAGCTGGGACCATAGGTATATGCCACCACACCTGGCTAATTTTTCAAATATTTTATAGAGGTAGAACCTTGCTACATTGCTCACACTGATCTGAAACTCCTGGACTCAAGTGATACTCCCACTTAACCTCCCAAAGTGTTGGGTTTAGAGGTGTGAGCCATTACTCCAAGCCTGAAGGACTGTATTCTTTACTTCTAGCTTGACCTAACTTTATATAATCACAAATTAAGTAAACCAAAGAAAATTTTAGCAGTAGATGTGTAGAACCAGTTAGAGATTGGAAAAACAGAGAAGCTGAAAAGTTAGAGTAAGGAATTGCTTTAACTAATAGACATAAGCTTGTATATGGACTATGTTTACGGTTTAGTTTTTATGAGATATTACTTTCATTTATTTGAATTGACTGGCTCCTTTTAAAGGAGTGGGGATGCATCAGATTTCATTTAAATTCCAAGCCTTGCTGTAATCTTATCTTTTATTATTATTATACTTTAAGTTCTAGGATACATGTGCACAACGTGCAGGTTTGTCACATATGTATACATGTGTGGTGTTGGTTTGCTGCACCCATTAACTCATCATTTATATTAGGTATTTCTCATAATGCTATCCCTCCCCCTTTTCCACACCCCACAACAGGCCCCAGTGTGTGATGTTCCCCACCCTGTGTCTAAGTGTTCTCATTGTTCATTTCCCACCTACGAGTGAGAACATGTGGTATTCGGTTTTATGCCCTTGCAGTAGTTTGCTCAGAATGATGGTTTCCAGCTTCATCCAGGTTCCTACAAAGGACATGAACTCATCCTTTTTTATGGCTGCATAGTATTCTATGGTATATATGTGCCACATTTTCTTAATCCAGTCTATCATTGATGGACATTTGGGTTGGTTCCAAGTATTTGCTATTGTGAATAGTGCCACAATAAACATATCTGTGCATCTGTCTTTATAGTAGCATGATTTATATAAATTATGCAATCTTACCTTATTCAGTCTCTGCTGAACCATAAAATACAAATACCTTTGATAGTTTCTTTAAATGGGAGGTGTTTCCCATTGTGATCATTCTAAACTACCTTTCTTATGAATCCTCATTGTCTCATTGTACTCAATAGAACAAAATCTAGTTCATTTGCAGATAAGTCTTCAACTTGTTTACCTTCAACTGTTGTGGAACTCATATATAAAAACTTGTCATTTATTGTACAGGAAATAGGGAAATGCTGAGCAATAAATTACGAAAAGGCATCACATCATTCATTTATTCAGTTATACTGGCATCATACTGTCAGAAGTTTATAAAAAGATTGGTCTTTTTAAACACCTGCAATAAAGAAAGCAATAAATAAAATGGTTACCCGCCTCAGGCTAGGTACCATTATGTACATGGTTCTTTAACACATCAAATGTGTTTCCTTTATACAGATTTCTTTAATAAAGTAGATCTAAAAACTTGTCTAAGCATTGCCTGGAGTCTTGTGATGGAGGTTCCTTGTGAAAGATTCCCCTTTCTTATGTCCTTGTAGAGTAAAAGACACTTGGGAACACTCAATTAGGGAGAGTAAAATGCGCCTTCAAGCTTTATACTTTGAGGAGGATTTTTTTTAGATAGATGCTCAAAATAAAATAATGGAAAGGATCACAGTATTTTACACATAAAATGTTTAATATTTTTTATAAAGAATCATACACTTTGTCCAGGAAAGTCAGGGTTGTTACAGCTTTCTCAACAAATACAGTGCAGGTAATTTGTTTCTTCATAAGCATTTTCCAGACTTATTGAAATGCTTATGTGTAGAATTGTCTTCTTATTGCTTGCCTTAATTCATCATTAGTGATTATCATGTTCCAGACTTCCCATCATGACTTCCACTTTCAATTCAAAAGCCATTCATTTGGGAGTGAATATCCTTATCTCCTTGATGCAATACCATTTTCATCTTTCAATTTATTTTGTTCAAATTAGTAGCAACAGAAACAATACGCAGCAAATTAAACCACAAAATATATGAAAAATACATTGCAGTGGACTAAATGTATTTCCCCCAAATTCATTTGTTAAAATCTGACTCCCAATGTGATGGTATGAGAATGGGATTAGTGACCAGATGTGCTCATGCCTATAAATCCTTTACTTTGGACTGAGGCAGGCAGATCACTTGAGCCCAGGAACTTGAGACCACTCTAGACAATGCGGTAAAATTCAATCTCTACAAAATATATAAAAATTAGCTGGTGAGATGGTGGTCACCTTTAGTCCCAGCTACTTGGGAGGAATCAATTGAGCCCAGTGAGCTGTGATTGCACTGCTGCACTCCATCCTGGGTGACAGAGCAAGACTCTCTCTCAAAAAAGAAAAAAAAAAAAAAATGTATCAATGTCTGTTGTGGTTTGAATGCTTATCCCTTCCAAAACTCATGTTGAAATTTAATTCTAAATTAAATTTTGGAAAGTAGTATTGACAGATGGTCATTTAAAAGGTGATTGGTTCATGAGGGCTCTGCTCCCTTGAATGCATTAATCCACTCATAAATTAATAGATTAATAGATTATAAGTTATCATGGCAGTGGAACTGGTGGCTTCATAAGAAGAGAAAAAGAGATCTGAGCTACCAGGCCCAGTTCACTCACCATGTGATGCCCTGCACCTCCCCAGGTTCTTCAGAGTTCTCATCAGCAAGAAGGCCCTCACCAGATGGGGCACCCCAACCTTGAACTTCTCAACCTCCATAGATATAATAAATAAATTCATTTTCTTTATAAACTATGTGGTTTCAAATATTCTGCTATAAGCAACAGTAAACGAACCATGAAAGGAAATAGATCCTGAGAGCTGAATGTTTGGGCAATGAATACCTTAAAAAGTGGAAATATCTTTGGAATTAGGTGACAAGTGGAGACTAGAAGAATTTCGAGAAGTAGGCTATAAAAAGCTTAGATTCTAGCCTAAATCCTTGTCTACAAGACAAACAGATTAGGGAATGTTTCAAACTCCTTAGAGATTAGTGAAGTGGTTTTGACAAGAATATGAACAGTAAAGGTCATTCTGATGAGGTTTCAGATGGAACTGAGGAAAAAGGTATTGGAAACTAGAGTAAAGGCTATTCTTGTAATAGTAGGCAAAGAACGTTGCTAACCTCTGTCCATACCTGAGGGCTTTGTGTAAGGCTTAATATGGGAGTGATGAAGTAGGGTATCCGGCCGAAGAAATGTCTAAGAAAAATATGGAGACAGTTGCAGGGTTCCTTCCTTTCGGCTGCTTACCCTGAGATCCTAGAGAAAAGAAATAATTTAAAAACAGAATTTATAATTAAAACTGAAGCAGAACAGAAAGATTTGAGAAACTCTCCGTCTGGCCACCCAATGAGTGAAAAAGGATGTTCAGGAGAGGAAACCAAGGATATAACTCAGGGACTATTTGCTAAAAAATGATTAGCATATGTACAAGGGAGCCAGGTATTATTCCTGAAAAGAATGAAAGAAAAACTCCAAAGGAATGTTAGAGATCTTCAAGGCTGCTTTCCCACCGTAGGCCCAGAGGCCTAAGAGGGCAGAATGATTTCAATGGACAGGCCTAGGGTATTCTCGACAAACTTACTTCCAGGGGCTGCCTCAGGACTCTGCTCCCCATACTTCAGTGCAACACTCTGGGGCTGCCCCAGCCATGGCTCCTGCTGCAGCTCTAGAAGTTACGAGTTGTAAACCTTGACGCTGTCCATGCGATGCTAGTTTGCAGAAAGCAAGAGCTGTGGAGGGTCAGCAGCCTCTACTGAGATTTCAAATGTCATATTGAAAAGCCCAGGGGCCCAGGCAGAGATTTGCCACAAGGCCTACCATAGACAGCACTCACTAGAGCAATGCTGAGTGGAAATGTGGGATTGTAACTGCCACAAAGATTACCAACCAGGGCAATGCATAATGGAGCCATGCAAGCAGGACAAATACTGGGACTCCATAACTGTGAAGTCACCAGCAGCATGCATTGCCCACCTAGGAAAGCTACAGGCACCAGAGTCCAACCAGTATGAGCAGCCATGTAGACCCTACCCAGCAAAGCCATAGGGCTAGGGCTTCCTGAGATGTCGAGGGCCCAACCTCCACCTCAGTGTGTCCATGAGATGGCCCATAAAAGGTTTTTCTCCAGCTTTAAGATTTAATGTCTACCCTGCTGGGTTTCAGGCTCACTTGGGGGCTATTATTCCTTTTTTTTCTTCCTATTTTTATCTTTTGGAAAGGAAATGTGTATTTTGTACCTGCACCACTGTATCTTGAAAATGCAAAACTTATTTTGATTACACAGGTTCACATATGAGACTCTGGACTTCGGACTTCTGAGTGGGTGCTGAGACAAGTTAAAGCTTTGGACTATGGGGAGAGAACAAATATATTTGTATGTTAGAAGGACATGAGTTTGAGGGATCCATGAGTAGAATGCTATGTTTTACATGTTTGTCCCCTCCAAAACCCATGTTGAAACTTCATCCCCAATGTGATAGTATTGAGAAAGGGAGTCCTTAAAAGGTAATTGAGTTATAGGACCTCTGCCATTATGAATGGACTGATCCATTCATAAATTAATGAATTAATATGTTAATTAATTCATGGGTTATTACAAGCATCAGACTGGTGGCTTTATAAGGAGAGGAAGGCAGATCTGAGCTAGCATACTCATCTGTCTTAGCATGAGATACCCCCTGCCACCTCCGGATGCTGCAGAGTCCACACCAACACAAAGGCCCTCATTAGATGCAGCTCCTTGACCTCAGGCTTCTCCACTTCCATAATTGTAAAAATGATTTTTAAATTTAAATTATCCAGATTCAGGTATTGTTTTATAGGCAACAGAAAATGAACTAAGACAGTGCCCTTAAAAAAATAATCCCAGAGAGTTCTCTAATTCTCTTCCTGCCATGTAAGGATAAAATAAGTCATACGAAGTCAGCAGTCTACAACCCAAAAGAGGATCCTCACCAGAACCTGACCATGCTGACATCCTGATCTCAAATTTTCAGCCTCCAAATCTGTGAGAAATAAGTTACTGTTATAAGCTACCCAATCTGTGATACATTATTATAACTGTTCAAACTAAGATATACATACATAAAAAAGTGAACAAAGATAAAGTTAAGATAATCTTAAAATATATCTTTGGCACAAATAATATCATAAAAAAAGTTTCAGTTTGTTTTCATTCAAATTATATAAGAAAGTCTATAAAAATCTGATAATAATTTCTGTTTCTGCTTTTCTAACCAGTATTTCCCTCCAATTAAATATCCCTAAGGATGAGAAAAATGACCTAAGTTTATGTTACTAGGAGTTTTGCTATTGAGATTTTTGCAGAGTGATGTCTTGGGAGAAAATATACTTTAATAAATCTCTTTTTGCTCTTGCTTCAGTTTTGTTTGAGTCATGTTAATAATTAATGCCCAATGGGAAAGCATTCCAGTTAGTAGGCCTACTTTCTATGTATCATATTTCTAGATTTTAAAAAAATCAGTCCCATTAATCTGTTATTTGGAAATGTTATGAAATGTATGAATAACATTAGTATTAATTCATAAGATATGTTGAAAAAAGTTACAATATCCTATTTTGCACAATTATGATATAAACATTTATTTTTTTCTTTAGATATTGAAAAAGGCATCTCCTTTTTAATTATGAACATTTCCTTTCTTTCTTACCCTTCAATGTATTGCTTGAAGTATTTTCTTTTCTTTCTTTTTCTTTCTTTTTTTTTTTTTTTTGAGATAAAGTTTCACTCTTGTTGCCTAAGCTGGAGTGCAATGGTATGATCTCGGCTCACTACAACCTCTGCCTCCTGGGTTCAAGTGATTCACCTGCCTCAGCCTCCCAAGTAGCTGGGATTACAGGCACCTGCCACCACACTCAGCTAATTTTTGTATTTTCAGTAGAGACAGGGTTTCACCATGTTGGTCTGGCTGGTCTCGAACTCCTGATCTCAGGTGATCTGCCTGCCTAGGCCTCTCAAAATGCTGGGATTACAGGCATGAGCCACCATGCCCTGCCTTCTGGAAATATTTTCATAATAGTAATCTTAAAATAATTTTCTTTAACATCAATATACCTTGGAAAAATTTCTGTATTATTACACTTTCACACCATGAGAATACCAAACTCTTTTCTAGTTTTGTTATATTTAATGTAAATTTAAGTAGTGGGGAAAATGACAAAAGAGTCTTAATGTTATAGTACTGTATCTACTTTTGAAGTTAGTTTTTGTAGTGTCAAACTATATTTTTGTTTAAAATTTTTATAGCATATAAACTTATACAATAATCAAATTTATTACTGAAATTGCTTCAGTAATTAGAAGATATTAGTGACTATACAGAGAGCTATTTCAGCTAAAGGTCTTTATTAAAAGACACTGAATTAAATAGTTTTAAAGTTATCTGTTCAGAATTAAGCTGCCAGTAAATAAAAAGCTAAGTTCATTACAGCCATATCTTCTATTTACTGACCATTCTAATGATTTTCCATTAAAAATGCATCATCATCATTATTATTTTGTCTTGATAAATTGCATGATACTATATTTTATTTGATGGTAATATTATAGAATTAAAATCATATGGTATAGCATAATCTTCTACTTTTATGTTATTAATTTAAAATACTATATTTGTATACTAATTTAGGTTATATTGATTATAATTTTATTCAGAATGAATTTGTTCTATGGATCAGATATATTTTGTTAACCATTTCTTTCTCTGGCCTTTTTTTAAAAACTAAATCACTTTAACAAGACTTCACTGGTCAGTTATTATCATTACGATGTATACAACTCTAAGATACTCCTGAATCGATAACAGCAAATTATCTCTACTTAATATGTCATATAAATCTTTTTCACAATATATTGGAGGAGTCAATGATAATAATAAAAAAGAATTCTCATTACTTATAACCCCTGCCAATCAAGTACATGGTTTTCCTTGAAATGTAATATATTAGGTAAAACAAAAAGTTAAACTGTTTTATCATTAAAATAGAGTGCAAAATAATGATTACTTTTTATGAAAAACTCAATGCTCAACTTTCAACATAATGTTGAATACGAAATTTAGTGAACTGGAATACGGGGAAACTGCATAGTGTACTGAAACATTAAAACAGGATCCTGAACATCTTTACTTAAATATTACCTACTCACAAAGTCACTCCATGGCAAATTATATTTCCCATACATATTTTCTCCTTCTGCTCCTAGCATTTATTTAGCACCCTGGAATTTATGAATATCTAAAATATTTATTATATCTGTTAATCTTTTTTTTTTTTTTTTTTTTTTTTTTACAGCCAGTCTCTTCCCATTGAAATATCTGAGAATGGTTCTTTACTACTGTGTTCCCTGATGTATTCTTGGTGCCTCAAACTATTTATTACATAATGGAAGCTTTATTAATTAAGATTCACTAACTTATACTGCTGTTAACAACCTAAACAAATCTGAGTAAATTAAGAGTTGACTCTCCATATTCCACATCCTTATTCCACAGAATAGCTTCAGTTGATAAAAGTTCCAGTGTTCCCTGGCTATGCCATCTGGAACATGTCTCCATGTTCTCTCCAGCAAGGGATGAGAGCACTAAAAGACTTGACTGATAACTAGATACTTTGGCCCAGAAGTGATACCCACCACTTTTTTCCAGAAGCAAACACATGTTCTGCTTAACTTCCAGAGGAAATAAAGTGCAACTCTCTAGTATTCCTGGAAAAGAGGGAGAACCATATGTATGTAAACAACAACAGTTTTTTTCCAATACAAATTTCTACCATAAAGACCAATAAATAAATATATGCACTAATCACAGAATAAATTGTGATTGATCACATCCCTTTGATTTAAGAGACTACTAGTGTAGTGTACGTGCTGTGTGAGGGTTCAGCTCCAGGCCAAAATGCTGCTTGCGATATTTTAGGCTTGATATTGGTAAGAATACATGGTATTCTTAGGGATCATTAAATTGACATACAAATAAATAACTACCGTTAGAGAGAGACAAAGAAAATATTTACCTGAGAAGTTGATATAGTTTGGCTCTGTGTCCCCATTCAAATTTCATCTCAAATTGCAATCCTAATTGTAATCCTCACGTGTCTAGGGAGGAAAGTGGTGGGAGGTGATTGGATCCTGGGGGCAGTTTCCCCATGCTTTTCTCATAATAGAGGTCTCATAAAATCTGATTGTTTGATTAGTGTGTGGCTCTTCCGTCCTCTCTCTCTTTCCTGTTTCATTGTGAAGGAGGTGCTTTCTTGTCCTTTACTTTCTGCCATGATTGTAAGTTTCCTGACACCTCCCCAGCCATGTGGAACTATGAGTCAATTATATCTCTTTCCTTTATAAATTATACAGTTTTGGATAGTTCTTTGTAGCAATGTGAAAACTGACTAATACAGAAGATTTTAGTCAGTACTTTGGAGAAAGGGGATTTTGGGTAAATACAAGGTTAGTCTTATGTAATAATGTAACAGTAAATATTACTGCATTTAGCTAATGCCAAACCAAAGCCCAGTTTATGGGAACTCAAAGCCACTGGATTCAACAGTAAGGTTTTTAGATATTTTTCCTTTTTGATGTTTTTTTTTTTTTTAATTTTGGAAAAAAGCCATCATTTTAGCTTTCAAAGTTTTAATATTTCTTCCAAAATCTTTGATAAACTCCAATTATGCATTCTGTTTTTGGAACATGAAGGAAGTATAAAGAGTTTTCTCTACTAAAACCATTTTTTTCTAATTAATTACACTCTTTTGAAAATTAACCTAATCTCATATAAGGCATGTGCAAATTATTCTTGAATTTTTATATTGAGCATTTTCTTATCTCCCAGTAGTTAAATGATACCAGAGTTAGAAAATATTTCTTTCTAAATCCAAAATAGTCTATAGATATGGATTACATATTTTAAAATAAATACTAAATAACAAAATTGCATACAACTAAGTTATATTATTAGTTATTAAACTTTATTATTTTAATTAATTATTAAAACGTATTACATGATTTTCAGTTGCCAGCCAGTATTTATAATCTAATTGTGCTAAGATGATTGGAAGCCTCTGAAGATCCATTGTCTATTACTTTTCTGGTAACAGAATTATAGCTGGGATAGAATGACTAGCTGTGAATTCTCTAGCCTATGAAATAGATTTGAATTAATTCTCTTGGACATAAAATGAGAAAAGATGTGTGCCACTTCTATACTTGGTCTGGAGAAAACCTTTCTGTTTCGTTCCTTTACAGTCTTTCTCATTTCCGCAAACTAGAACGTGGAAATGCCAGAAAAATCTTTGCATACTTTCCAATGAAACAGCCTAGAGGGGGCCAAAAAAATCACAATGCATAAAATCTCTATCTATAAATGATAGTGTGGACCAGAGTCACTTGTCGTTTGGAATTGTTACATGTGAGAGAAACAAACATCCATTTTTAAATTAAGCTACTAGATTATTATTCTCTGATTCCTATAGATGAATTATATAAAACCAAATGTATGTACAATTAATGTCATATAGTATAAATAGAAAATGGAAAAAAAACAAATTTAAAGAATTAACTCAATACAGTTGATCCCCTGATTTTTCACTATCTCACAAAATGATATCTTAAGTTGAGTATAGATGGACAAAAAGTCTACCACATCATCTTTCTACTCCTATTAAAAAATAAACACCTTTACATTTTTGGTCAATCTTTTTATTTAAATGGTAATAAGAATGAACACTTCTTTTTTCCTTCCTCACCCTCCTAATTACCCTCAAACACTATGTTTTGCTGCAATAATTTAATCTATATTTTTATGTTGTTTATCTTATATCATGTCTATTGGAAGATAATTTCTTATGGTTTCTTGCATCCCTGCAAGTTCTAGGCCTTTTGAGTTAATTACTCAGAACAACGCTGTCTGAACAACAAATATACCTTAGAAGCTAGGTATAGTGTCTCCGTAAAGATAGAGACTCCCAGAGACATTCTACGGTAGTCAAGTCTTCTTCCTCTCTTTAAGACACTGCTTCTTACCTTCGAAGCTAGTAATGGCAGACAATTTCTCCTCCCCTCTCCAAAGAAGATTTATTTGTGTCTTTCCAAAAGAATGATTGACAGATTTGTGAGACTTCCAGTATAAGCTTTTAGTCTTTTAATTTGGATGTTCCATTCCTGTGGTGCAACCTACTATTTGCAAAAATACATCTCACTTCATATCACTCTGTCAGAATAGTGTCATACAGAACTAACTTCAGGTGTTGCTTTGGCTGCTATGGTTGCTGTGTTGTTTACCCAGGGTCTTGTATCCTGTCTGTTTATATATATAAAATTGTGGCAATCATTTTATATAAGCTGGCTTGAATTCAGAGTAATGTCAGACCCTTTACAGTTTCTGACTCAACAATACCTATCTTCTGACTTAATAAGACCTATCTTCTTTTTATTATTTATTTATTTATTTTCATTATTAATTTTTATTATACCTTAAGTTCTGGGGTACATGTGCAGAATGTGCAGTTTTGTTACATAGGTATATGTGTGCCATGGTGGTTTGCTAAACCCATCAATCCGTCACCTACAGTAGGCATTTCTCCTAATGTTATCCCTCCCTCAGTCCTCACCCCCTGTCAGGCCCGGGTGTGTGATGTTCCCCTGCCTGTGTCCATGTGTTCCTATTGTTCAATTCCCATTCATGAGTGAGAACATGCAGTGTTTTGTTTTCTGTTCTTGTGATAGTTTGCTGAGAATTAAGGTTTCCAGCTTCATCCATGTGCTTACAAAGGACATGAACTCCTCGTTTGTATGTCTATATAGTATTCTCTGGTGTATATGTACCACATTTTCTTCTTTTTAAAAAATTCCAAAAGCTCTATGATGATGACATATTGTATTGATTCAGCTTCTCTACTGTATGTTGTCCTGTGTTTAACTATCATCTCTAGTTCAGTAATTGTTGTGTCAGAATGTATTATTTTGTGTTATCCCCATGTAGAATGCATAAGTAGCATATCAAATGAAACTTTGCATTTTGAAAATCACATCCACTGTTTCTGAGAGATGAGGTTATAAAGAGTTCTTTGGTCATACCCACTTGCCTACCACCCAAGATATTACTATTTTTGTCTAATGCCAATCCTATTCTTCTTAACTTCATATGCGTGTTTGTACATTTTTGTTTAAAAAGAGAGCACATATTGTTTAAGAAAAAAATGAAAAGCTTAAATGGCTAAATAAATGTTTTCACTTTAAAATAAGCAGACTTCCACATTTTGGGGAAATCTAGTACACCTCTCATTTCAAGTGTCATTTGATCATGAAGATCATGATGTCATCAGCATTCCAATTCCATTTCCCAGAAATGAAGTCATCTTGATATTAATAGTGTGCTTCAGTTTTGGGTTAGTTTTATCAGTGAATTCAGACATCTTAACTGATTTAAAAAAAGACAATGTACACACTACATTTGTTGTCTTAAAACTATTTCCTACAGAAGAGCAAAATCACATTTTTAAAATTACACGTTTTTCAAAACTTCTCATGTTTCATGTGCTCAAGGTAACATAATAAGAAGAGAAAGGTAATCCTCCTCCCCCAAGCCCCCCACCCCCATACACAGTAAAAGTATGCCTAAGAGAACAGAGGCAACAGGTGGTTAAGGACAATCTCCTAGTGTCCACTAAAGCAGGCATAAATAGCACACGAAATCAGTTCTTTCTGACGGAAAGCATTTTATAAAATGTTAGGATATTGTCGATATTGTCAATGTGAGATCAGAGATGACACACACAAATGAAAAAACATTCTATGCTCACGGATAGAAAAAACAGTATTATTAAAATTACCCAAATAAATTTACAAATTTAATGCTATTTTCCTCAAACTACCAATGACATTCTTTACATAATTAACAAAAATTTAAAACTCATTTTGAACCAAATAGTAGCCTGCATAACCAAAACAATCTTAAGCAAAAAGAACAATGCTGAAGGCATCATGTTACTTTACTTCAAACTATACTACAGAGATATAGTAATCAAAGCAGCATTATACTGATACAAAAACAGACAAGACAAATGAAACAGAATTAGAGACCCCAGACATAAGGCTGTACCCCTAAAACCATCTGATCTTTGACAAAGCTGACAAAAGCAAGCAATGGAAAAAGGACTCCCTATTCAATAAATGGTGCTGGTGTACCTGGCTAGCTATATGAACCTGGAACTCTTTCTTTCACCATATACAAAAATCAACTCAAGTGGACTAAAGACTTAAATATAAAACCCAAAACTGTAAAAACCCCCAAAGACAACCTAGGCAATACCATTGTGGACATAGTTGCTGGCAAATATTTCATGATGAAATGCCAAAAGCAACTGCAACAAAAGCAAAACTTGACAAATGTGATCTAATTAAACTTAAGACCTCTGTACAGCAAAGAAAACTTTCAACAGAGTAAACAGACAAACTATACAATGAGAGAAAATATTTGCAAATGTTCCATCATACAAAGGTCTAATATTAAACATCTATAAGAAACTTAAGCAAATTTACAAGAAAAAGCAAGCAGTTGCCTTAAAAAGTAGACAAAGTACACGAACAGACACTTTTCACAAGACCTACATGCAACCAACAAACATATGAAAAAATACTCAATATTACTGATCATTAGAGAAATGTAAATCAAAACCACAGTGAGATACCATCTTACACCAGTCAGAATGGCTATTATTAAAAAGTCAAAGAGAGACAAAAGCTAGTGAGATTGCAGAGAAAGGGAATGCTTATACACTGTTGGTGGGAGTGTAAATTAGTTCAACCATTGTGGAAGACGGTATGATGCTTCTTCAAAGAGCTAAAACCAGAATTACCATTTGATCCAGCCACTCCATTACTGGGTACATACCCAAAGGAATATAAATTTTTCTACCATAAAGACACATGAATGTGTATGTTCATTGCAGTACTATTCACAATAGCAAAGACGTGGAATCAGCTTAAATGTCCATCAATGGCAGATTGGATAATGAAAATGTGGTACATATACACCATGAAATACTATGCAGCCAAAAGAAAGAATGAGATCATGTCCTTTGCAGGAACATGGGTGAAACTAGAGGCCATTATGTTTAACAAACTAATGCAGAAAGAGAAAACCTAAAACCACATGTTCTCACTAGTAAGTGGGAGCTAAATGATGAGAACACATGGACACAATGAGGGGAACAGCAGACACTGGGGCCTACTTGAGAGTGAAGCATGGGAAGAGGGAGAGGATCAGAAAAAAACACTATTGAGTAGTAGGCTTAGGACCTGTATAGCAGACCCTCATGACACAAGTTTACCCATACAACAAAACTGTGGATGTACCATTGAACCTAAAAGAAACTTTAAAAAATGAATACAATTAAATTTTTAACAAGAAATATTCGAATTTCACTGTGTCTTTCTAGGACTTTGTCTTTAAAATATAAAGTATAAAATACATTGTATATATAATATATATATATTATATAATATAAAATTATAATTTTAACTGATTTTTTTTTTTTTTGAGATGGAGTTTCTCTCTTGTTGTCCAGGCTGGAGTGCAATAGCGTGATCTCAGCTCATTGCAACCTCCGACTCCCAGGTTCAAGTGATTCTCCTACCTCAGCCTCCCAAGTAGCTGGGATTACAGGCGCCCGCCACTACTCCTGGCTAGTTTCTGTATTTTTAGGAGAGATGGGGTTTCGTCATGTTGGCCAGGTTGGTCTCCAGCTCTTAACCTCAGGTGATCCACCCGCCTCGGCCTCCCACAGTGCTGGGATTACAGGCGTGAGCCACTGCGCTCTGCCTTAACTGATATTTTGAAGCATTTAAGAAAAACATTTTGAAGCACAGGGTAAACGTTAAATTGTACCAATACAAAAGGTTTCTTTTTTCATAATTTTGTCATTTTGCTACCTATTCCCCTGCCAACAAAAAGGTATAAAATGTACTCAAGCTACATGTGGCAAAATTAGAAAAAAATATTTTCGATTACTACTTATTTTTATAGCAATTATTAATATTACATACTAGAAGTTGTGGTAAATTATCCTGGCACTTAGTACTGTGAAATAAAATAAAATGTAAAAATTCCAGATTTTTTAATTAGATTAAAAATTCCAGATAAAATATATTAGATATATAATAAAACACATATTTGAAAAGATCTATTAGGAAGAAAGGGTGTTATTAGAAAGCACAGTACACAGATAAAAATTTGTATTTCATATATCCAATTGATGTATTGGCTAAATAAAAGGATAATAATATTAAGAATTATGCCAATCACAGATAATTTTCCAAAATAAAATTGTATCTGCTAATCATATATTTATTAAAATAAACATGTAATAGCATTTTAGCAAAGAATGTAAGAGAGTCTAAAGCTCATACAACTCACTGCACAACAGTTAAAAATTGAGAGACCAGGTGTTGGGACAAGGAAAGCAACTTTATTTCAGAGATCCAGCAAACCCAGAGGTTGGTGGACCAGTGTCTTAAAGAACCATCTTAAATTAATATAATTTGAGGTTCTTTTTATGTTAGAGGAAGAGGAAAGAAGGAGGGGCTTGAGATCAAGAGCTGACGAATAATCACAGACATCTGAGTGGCAGCAAGGGTCGGGGCAGGGGAACCTTGTAAAGATTATTTGCTGTTGGTCAGGTCACAATGCTCCTATAAATCTTTAACATAATATTGTTATTACAACTTGTGTATTCACCTTCCTTATTTGGGGGAGGGAGCTATTATCATCCTTGCTTTAAATTATAAGCTAAATTCCTGCTATAGTTAGCTCAGCCTACTTGTAGAGAGAAACAAGAGGATTTAATGGAAAGTATATCACTGCACAGTAGGGAGGGTTAGGAGCAAAATGGAACTAGTCATGTTAGGCCTCCTTTTGACTGCTACCAGTTGATTTCCATGTATGAACAGAAGAACAAATGGTTTCTTGATTTATAATGAAATAAAAATAATTCAGAAATGGTGGATAACATCAAAATTAAAAGACCTGTTAAAGTAAATGAACTTTTCTGTTCTTTTCTGTTTTTGATCTTAAGGGTAAGATGTTTACCATTTAATATTTTATCATTATTTCAACTTGTTGGTATTTGCCTTGTAACTGTAAAGTGAAAAAAAGTAAGATGCTACGGAAAATATATAACTATCGTCAAGATTTTAGTAATCAGTGTGGGATGGTTTAAAAGTTTTGGAGGGATGAGTCCATAGACAAAAAAACAGAAACATCTGTGCAGTTATAAAGTGCGAAAACAGACAACTACACAAGAAAACAGTAGCTTATCACTTTAGCCTTGTGTTTTTTAATTCATATTGTATTAAAAATAAAATGAATTGGGCCATTTTTCTATGAAATTTGTATCCAAATACAAACAGAAATTTGTGTTATGTGGATAAATTTGTATCTAAATAATACAATTGATCACAGGTTATAAAGCATACAAAATTGCAAATCATCTTTATTCTACCTCTAAATGATTTCCTTAATCATTAAACATTCTTGGGAAACAGAAGATTTACATCACACAGATGGCAAATTAATCACATTCATCACCATTTTAAGCATCGTATTTTGGCAGATGTCAAACATATAATTGCATATATATGCATATTAATATTTTTTAGGTAATGTTATTGTGATAATATTTAACATTTCAGTATTAAATTTAAATCAAGATAAATTTTAATATATAAATTATTGTTTCCTTACTCTCAAAATTCCAGTAGTTGGTTATAATCTTTAATTTAATTTTCATATTAAAAAGTCATGAGTTTAATAAGCTTACCCAGAAGTATAAAAAACTAGGAACTCGGCAGTGTGAGATCTCTGTATCATTGCTTTCCCTGGTGCAGTTTTGTTGCAGTCTCTTCCTCAGAGAAATCTTGTGCTCTTCAGAGAATCAAGTTCTTATTAGATGAATAATTGGGACAAATTTTAGTTGAAATTATATTTTCTTTGACACAGCATAACATGTGTATTTCCAGTATCTGAGTATTACATGACTATTTATTATAAGACCATACACTAAAGTCATCTCTAATGTATTTTTTTGATATAATCTACTTATAAATTTTTTAGCTATATACAGATATGCTTACAAAAACTTCATAATCGGCTAGGGGTGGTGGCTCACGTCTGAAATCCTAGCACTTTTGGGAGGTTGAGGAAGGCAGATCACCTGAAGTCAGGAGTTCAAGACCAGCCTGGCCAACATGGTGAAACCCCGTCTTTACTAAAAATACAAAAAACTAGCCGGGTGAGGTGGCGGGCACCTGTAGTCCCAGCTACTCGGGAGGCTGAGGCAGGAGAATCGCATAAACCCGGGAGGCGGAGCTTGCAGTGAGCTGAGATCCGGCCACTGCACTTCAGCCAGGGTGGCAGAGCAAGACTCCGTCTCAAAAAAAAAAAAAAAAAAAAAAGAGTGTGCAGAACCTTCCCCCTTGCTCTCTTGCTCCTGATGTGAGATGAGTCAGTTTTCCACCTTCCCCCATGATTCTAAGTTCCCTGAGGCCTCTCCAGGATGCAGCCATGTTTCCTCTACAAACTACAGAACTGTGAGCCAATTAAATATCTTTTCTTTATAAATCACCTAGTCTCAGATATTTCTTTTTCTTTTCCTTTCTTTTATTTTTTCCTTTCTTTCTTTCTTTTTTTTTTTTTTGATACAGAGTCTCGCATTGTTGCCAGAGGTTGGAGTGCAATGGCACAGTCTTGTCTCACTGCAAACTCGGCCCTCCTGGTTCAAGCGATTCTTCTGCCTCAGCCTCCGGAGTAGCTGGGATTACAGGTGCCCACCACTACACCTGGCTAATTTTTTGTATTTTTTGTATTTAGTAGAGACGGGGTTTCACTATGTTGGTCAGGCTTGTCTTGAACTCCTGACTTTGTGATCCACCCATCTCAACCTCCCAAAGTGCTGGTATTACAGATGAGCCACCATGCCCAGCCATCAGGTATTTCTTTATGGCAATATGAGAATGGACTAATAGAAATGCCAAAATGTTCTTTTTAATGTTGCAACTCAATTTAACATGTAATTTTAAATTGATTAATCATTATTGCATACTTTTGTACTTTGTTTTAAAGTTGTTTAAAATGCATAATTAATTAAAGGTAATATTCAACTCAAAAGTTTGTGAAAATCAAAGAAACCATCAAAAATATAATGAATACTTTTTTGAGGCCAGCCTTTCCATTTATTCCATACTAGTTAGAGAAAAGATCTAATTGGTACAGAATGATTTTCAAAATTACTCTGCATTTAATTGATGTTTAAAATCATTTGAGGATTATTAGGTAAGCAAAATATCCAAAAGGATATATTACTAGACTCTAGCAGTCTGGTATATTTCAATATGATATAAAATATTTCTACATTAATAATCATATTCTCTGAGATATAACTTTTTACCTTATTGTAAAGGAAAAGGTATGCAAAGAAGTTACATAATTTGCTTGGAATTAGATAGGTGGAGACTGAGTTCAGCTACACAATGAGTTTATATCACAGAAATAAGACTTAATGATTAGCATAACTTTAGAAATATGTTTTCCCCTCTTTATGGAAACTTCATTACAAGAAGGAAGATCATCAAAACATGCTATCAGGAAGAAACTTACGGGCAATCAATATTTGACATTTATGAGAAACAAATATATGAGTTGATAAGATGACAAAAATTTTTATTATTTTATATGCATTTCATCCTATATTTCTGCAAAGTAAAAGATGTAGTGATAAATTTCCCTGTTCAATAAAAAATTATCTACTAGGTAACATTTTCTCACAAAAACTCAATTTAGAAGTTTTATATATTATCCATTAATGTCATTAATTTAAATATTGCATTAACTCAGGAAACTGGCAGTTTCTCTTCCAAACCTGTTATAGCTCATTGAGTGGTAAATGGGGCAAGGGTGTCTCTTAATTAAATTCCTATGTGGTATCTCTTTGCTAAACTTGCAACAGATGATGGGATTCAAGATTTTTTCTTCATTTCTTAAAGATCTTCAATGATTTTCTCTATTATTTATCTTATGAAAGTTACTATAATAAACTATACACTATAGAACCCATTTCAAAAGAAAGTCCATAGACAGAGATCCATCAGGGATCAAAGTACAAATTCTGCATAATAGTTTTACATATTAAAGGACTTATTATAGTCACCTCATTCCCAATCTCTTCTTTTCATTATGGCAATAATTACAAGGTAATTTTGCTTACATACATTTATATTAAAATGAACAAGAAAATACTGAAGTTTCAAAACTACTGAAATAGACATTCTTTTAATTTATTTCACAAAACAGCATTAACTTTTAATATTTCATAAAGTTAACAAATTATAAAAGAAAGTATATTGTGACATGAGAAATAAACTGCTCGTTTTATTTAGAAGCTGAATCTAGTTATCTATTAGTCTTCTGCATATATTTAAATTACTACCAGAGTATTTTGTGTTCAACTGTCTTCAGTTTTGCTATGTGTGACAATAATTCAGAAGAATTTTATATTATTTATGGAATAATATATTCACAAAATTTAATCTTTATTTCTTTAGAAATTATTAATAATATGAAGTCCATCAGAGCAGATAGTATTTTATTCTTTTTTTTTTAATCTAAGGCTTAGAATGAAGTCTCATAAGTAACTGGTATTTAATAAGTGTTTTCTGAATCAGTACACCAGAAACAAACAATGCCATTTTTTATACTTCTTTATGCAAAACAATTTCTTCAGTGATTGAGGAAAGAACAGTAAAAAAAATACATAAAATTCTCTGTCATGATTATTGTATTCTAAAAAAGACAACAAATTTCATATTGACATTCACGTAATACACATATTACTGAAAGATTCATACTATCATGTAATTAAGACAGATTATAAGGACAATGAGAAGAAATGAGTTTCCATAGTAAATAAGGTAAAGTTTCATAAAATATATTAATTAGGCTATCAGTCCCCAAGAGAAAAATTATGTAATAATTGCTCCGGTTTGAATGTTTTACCGCCTTCCACAATTCTTGTACTAGAAACTTAATTCCCAATGTGTCAGTGTTGAAAGGTGGTGCTACTGGGAAGTGTTTGGGAATCGGTGAATACTTGTATAAAAAGGGCTTCCAGGAATAAATTCTTTCTCTACAATTTTTCTGCCATGTGAAACAGTATTCCTTGCCTCTAGAAGATGTAATGCTCAAGGCCCATCTTGGAACAGAATACTGGGTCCTAACCAGACACCAAACCCACCAGTTTCTTGATCTTGAAATTTTAAGCCATCAGAAGTGTGAAAAATAAATTTCTGCTCTTTATAAATTACCCAGTCTCAGGTGTTCTGTTATACCAGCACAAAACAAAGTAATATTTATCACAGATTTTTTTTTTTTTGAGACAGAGTCTCACTCTTGTTGCCCAAGGTGGAGTGTAATGGCACGATCTTGGCTCACCACAACTTCCTCCTCCTGAGTTCAAGCAGTTCTCCTACCTCAGCCTCCAGAGGAGCTAGGATTAGAAGCACGCACCACCACACCCAGCTAATTTTGTATTTTTAGTTAGAGACGGGTTTTCTCCATGTTGGTCAGGCTGGTCTTGAACTCCCGACCTCAGGTGATCCACCCACCTCGGCCTTCTCCCAAACTGCTGGGATTAAAGGCATGAGCCAACGTGCCCAGCCTAGCCTATCACAGATATTTTTTATCTTACCCTTGGAATATCTTTTGTAAATAGTGTTTCATAGACTACATATTAGATAGACATAGTCAGTCATTTTTATTTATTCTACTCTGTGAAAGATATTTCCTTAAAAGCTAGCACAGTAAATAAGTCCTGCAATATTATTAAAGTGATTAACTAAAAATGATTTATTAAATGTTGTTTATTAATTAATGCCTGTACAAGTAAATTTATCAGGCACTGTACTAAATGCAGGTGATGTGAAATTAAATAGCACATACCCTCATTCCTAGAAGCGTTTATTTTTATTATTAATATTTTCTTCTTGAATCAATAAAGTACTTAATTTTCTCAGAAGATTAATAAAGTCTATTATTACTATGTTGAAGTCAATCTGGTTGACAATAAAGTACAATTTGTATATATTTCAACAGGAAAAAAGTACATTTCTAGTAATGACTCAATAAGTTCATGTAGGACTAAAACGACTATAAATTATAGACATTATTTAAAATTATCTGGTGGAAATAGAAAGTGAAACAAAGTAGGCAAATTCTTGTTGAGTATATATGTGTGCAGGAACAGGCTTATATGCAATGAGTGCTCATTTTCACAACGTTGTCAACAACACTCCAGTGTGATCTCTGGGCTGTTGGTTGTTTTGGTGAAAATTAAAATCAGTCATTCTTGCCTAAGGAGCCAGAACCCTAAATACAAGGAAATTTTCTGTTAAATAAGTGGGTAGATGACCTTATCTATAAAAAAAGCCAAGAGAAGATCCCAAATTCTGTCTACCCATGTTTGGCTAATACCTGAAAGATGCATATGCTAAACAGACTCAAAAATCTCATTTGAAAGTATCAAATGTAAGACTGAAACATTTCCTGAAGAAACAGAGTTTGCAGTTCAAGTCCAATTAAGGAATTACCTGCTAAAGCAAAAGAAACAACACATTAGAAAAAAAACCAGCAATATATATAACTTTTATTACTTACAATTCAAAATTCATTGATACATTAAGTCTCCCCAGATGAAATTCATTCTCAAAATAAAAGAAAATTAATTGACTGATTACAACTCTGAAATTACTCAGTTCTTGGAACTTGAGGCAAAAATTGTTAAGTGGCTCTTTTATGCTACTTTGAGTAATATAAAAAAATGCTTGGAATAAATGAAAAGATACATTTAAGCTACTGTGAATGATGTTTCTATGAACATATGCTAACATGTATCTTTATAATAGAATGAATTATATTCCTTTGGGTATATACACAGTAATGGGATTACTGGGTAGAATGACATCATGTCCCTCACAGGGACATAGATGGAGCTGGAGGCCATTATCCTTAGCTAACTAACACAGGAACAGAAAACCAAATACTACATGTTCTCACTTATAAAAGGGAGTGAAATCATGAGAACACATGACAAGTAGAGGGGAATCACACGTAATGGGGCCTATCAGAGGGTGCAGAGTTAGAGGAGAGGATCAGGAAAAATAATGAATGGATACTAAGCTTAATACTGGGGTGATAAAATAATCTGTCCAACAAACCCCCATGACACAAGTTTACCTACGTAACAAACCTGAATCTGTACACCTGAACATAAAATAAAAGGCAAAAAAAAAAAAAGAAAACAAAATAAATATAAATTTAAGTGAAAAATGGAATGATAAAAAATAAGTGATTCTGTAATGGAAGGAAACATTATCTTATATAAACAAGTTTAACAGTAAAATGGACATAAGAGAAGAAAAATAAGTGAAATTGAAAATTGATCGATAGAAACTATGTAATGTGAAGAATAGAGATAAAAAATTGAAACAGAAATTGAACAGTTACTTGAAGACTATTAGATAATATGAATGTGATTAACACATCATTTAATTAGAATCACAGTGTGAAAGTAGAGAAATAAATGTGACTGAAAAAATTTTGAAGAAATAATCATAGAAAATTTGCCAAAGTTGATGGAAGACATAAATGTATTGATTAAGATACTCAATAAACACCAAGAAGGACCAACATGAAGATGGTCACACTGTTAAACATAAAAGGCATACTACTAAAAACCAAAGGTGAATCTTGGAAGCAGTAAGAGAAATTATGCTAATTATGTTCAGGAAAATGATTCAATGGTTAACTTTTTAATAGAAACTAAGAAAAGAAATATTTAAAGTTTTTGCCTCTAATTGTGTATTTATTAAAAATGTCTCTCAAGAATAAAATAGATTTTTAGATCCAAAAAAATTAACACAATTTCTTTTTTTTTTTATTTCTTTTTTTTTGAGACAGAGTCTCACTCCATTGCCCAGGCTGGAGTATAATGGCATGATCTCGGCTCACTGCAACTTTCACCTCCTGAGTTCAAGAGATTCTCCTCCCTCAGCCTCTCGAGTAGCTGGGATTACAGGTGCTCACCACCATGCTCGGCTAATCTTTATATTTTAGTAGAGACGGGATTTCACCATGTTGGCCAGGCTGGTCTTGAATTCCTGACCTTGTGATCCACCTGCCTCAACCTCCCAAAGTGCTGGGATTACAGGCGTGAGCCACCGTGCCGGGCCAGAAAACTTCTTATCAGTATTTCTATATTACAAGAAATGCTAAAAGAAGTTGTTCATGATAAAGGCAAATAATTTCAGGTAGATAGTCACATACTCAGAAAGGAGGACTAAGCACTAGAAATGGTAAACATCTTAATCATACAAAAGACCCTTTAACAAATACCTCTTAATTTTTTACTAGACATCAGATGGTTTAAAACAAAGCCATAACATTGTCATATGGATTTATAAAGGATGTAGATACAAAACATATAATAATGACAGTGGTCCATTGACCTACACAATTGCACATTTTTAACTGTATACCTAAAGTTGTACAGCAGTAACTGGGACTAGAATGAAAAGAGTTAGATATACTTATAATATCTTTAAGGTTTGACAGGCATATGAGAGTGTATGTGCATGTATTTATGTGTATAGAGTGATCTCTATCGCATGCATTGAAATGTATAATATAGTCAAAACCATTAGAAAATTAAAATCATATTAAAATAATATAAATTAAATCAGAAAAATAATAGAGAAAACAAAGCAAACAATAAAAATGGAAAACAAATAATGAAATACACCCAAATCCAAACATAAACATAACTTCATTGAATATTATTAACTGAGAACTCCAACTTAAAGATAGAAATTATCAAATGGGTCAAAAGTATAATTCAATGAGTGAAAAAAAATGGTGGCTAGCAGGCAGGACTGACTTGCAGCTCCCATCCGGATGGACAGAGCATTGTGTGGAGACTCATATTGTGAATTTTTGCTCCAATAACTACTGCAGGAACAGATCAGGAAAGCAAAGAGAATCCACAAACCCTTTGATGGTCGTGGCTTGCTGCTGCAGGCTCTGTAAGACAGCTGAAAAACTCTGAGCGCCCAAAGGGTTGGGCAGGGAACGTCTGCCCTTGAACACGTATCCTCATTTGAGAACCTGAAGGTCGAGATGATGGGAGTAGACTTTGACCTTACCTGGAGCTGAAACAAATTTAGAGAGCCAGATGAAATACAGTGGAAGAGGAAGCAATGGGAAGAGCCCTGTAGGCACTTTTGGTTCCCAGGGAAGCCATTCCTGACTTTTTCTTGCAGAGGTCCTTGGGTAGGGCTGCCGGTGAAATTGGGGAAAAATGATAGGGAGGAAAAGAAAACTTCCAGCAGAACTTTGTAACAATTTTGGCCAAATAAGAAGCTTCCTGGACAGAATCTAGGGGAGGTGGCAAACGGGAAGTGCAAATATGAGCACAAAAACTGTGACAGGTGGGTAGGTGCAAAACCTGAAAGCCCTGCTTACTCTTTCAGTGGGGAGGCTTGTAACCTGGGTCAAGCTCCAAGCGCTGCTCACTGACTGCCTAGAAATAAACTCAGTGCTCTTGGTGGGGTACGGTGGAAGTGAAGCTGGCCTTTCAGGCTGCACTAAAGCTGGATGAGGTCTGTCACTGCCAGCTTTCCCCAACTTCCCTGGCAACCTGTATAATGCAGCAGAGGCAGCCATAAACTCTCAGGGAACATAACCCCCTCAGACAGAGAATGACACCTCCATCCCCCATAGCAGCTGCGGCAGACCCTACCAAGAAAAGTCTGAGCTTATATTCACCTAGCACAACCCTGGCCCCACTGGATGGTCTTTTTTTACCCTCCCTGAGAGCTAAAGACAAAGGACATAATCTCTTGGGAGCTCTGCAGCCCTGCCCACGGCCTGAGAAACCCAAAGCTTATTCAGGCAATCCTAAGGCAAGCTTATATTCTCCCTGACCACAACTGATGCTCTCTTGAAAGTGCCAACTACTAGCTGGAGGTCAATCACACAAAATCAGCACGCTAAAAAAAACTACAACCAAGAACTCTCAAAGAGTTCACTTCACTCCCCTGTTACATCCATTGGAGCAGGTGCTGGTATCCACGGCTGAGAGGCCTGAAGACAGATCACATCACAGGACTCTGCACACACTCTTCAGTACCAGCCCAGAGCCTGGCAGCTCCACTGGGTGGCTAGACCCAGAAGAGAAATAATAATCATAACAGGGAAGCCCCATCCCTGGGGAAGGGGGAAAGCACAACATCAAGGGAGCACCCAATGGGATAAAAGAATCTGAACCACAGCCCTTGAACCCCAGATCTTCCCTCTGACATAGTCTACCCAAATGAGCAGCAACCAGAAAAATAATTTTCATAATATGACACAACAAGTTGTTTTAACAACTCAGAAGATTACACTAGCTCCCCAGCAATGGATCTAAATCAAGGAGAAATCTCTGAACTGCCAATAAAAGAATTCAGAAGGCCGATTATTAAGCTAATCAAGGAGGCACCGGAGAAAGGTGAATACCAAATTAAAGAAATAAAAAAATATATAGTATATGGATAGAAAAATCTCCAAAGAAATAAATAGCATAAGTAAAAACAATCACATCTGAAAATGAAAAACACACTTAGAGAAATGCAAAATATACTGAGTAGCCTCAACAATAGAATCAGGCAAGCAGAAGAAAAAACTTTAGAGTTCAACAACAGGACATTTGAATTAACCCAATCTGACAAAGACAAAGAAAAAAGAATGCCAAAAAATGAGCAAAGTCTCCAAAAGTTTGAAATTATGTAAATGACTAAACCTAAGAATAGTTGGTGTTCCTGAGGAAGAAAGTAAATCTTTAAGTTTGGTAAACATATTTGAGGAAATAATTGAGGAAAAGTTCCCTGACCTTGCTGGAGATCTAGATCTTCATATACAAGAAGCTCAAAGAACGCCTGAGAAATTCATCAAAAAAGATCATCACCTAGGCACATAGTCATCAGGTTATCTAAAGTCAAGATGATGGAAAAAAAAATTAAGAGTTGTGAGGCAAAACCTATCAGATTAACAGCAGATTTCTTAGAAGAAGCCCTACAAGCTAGAAGGGAGTGGGGTCCTGTCTTTAGGGTTTTCAAACAAAGCAATTATGAGCCAAAAATTTTGTTTTTAGTGAAATTAAACTTCATAAATGAAGAAAATATACAGCATTTTTTTTTCAGACAAATGGATGCTGAGAGAATTTGCCACTACCGAACCAGCACTATAAGAACTACTTAAAGAGGCTCTAAATCTTGAAACAAATCATCAGAACACACAAAAATTAAACCTCCTTAACGCTTAAATCTTACAGGACCTATAGAATAAAAACATAATAGAAAATATTTGGTCAATAAATATGATGATGAATAGAACAGTACCTCACTTCTCAATACTAATCTTGAATGTAAATGGCCTAAACGCTCCACTTAAAAGATACAGAATGACAGAATGGGTAAGAATTAACCAACCAAGTATCTGCTGACTTCAAGAGACTCACCTAGTACACAAGAACTCATATAAACTTAAGATAAAGGGGTGGAAAAAGATGTCCCATGCAAATTGACACCAAAAGTGAGCAGGAATACCTATTCTTATATCAGACAAAACAAACTTTAAAGCAACAGCAGTTCAAAAAGATAAAAGAGGGACATAATAAGATGATTAAAGGACTAGTTCAACAAGAAAATATCAAAATCCAAATCTATACACACCTAACACAGAGCTTCCAAGTTTATAAAACTATTACTACTAGACTTAAAAAATGAGATAGCAACACAATAATAGTGGGGACTTCAATACTCCACCGACAGCACTAGACAGGTCACCAAGACAGAAAGTCAACAAAGAAATAATGGACTTAAACTATACTCTAGAACAAATAAAATTAACAGGTATTTACAGAACATTTGACTTAACAACTGCAGAATATACGTTCTATTCATCAGTACCTGAACCATTTAAGATAAACCATATGATAGGACACAAAACAAGTCTCCAAAAATTTAAGAAAACTAAAATCACATCAATTACTCTCTCAGACCACAGTGGCATAAAATTGGAAATCAAAGCCAAAAGGAACCCTCAAATCCATGCAAATACATGAAAACTAAATAACCTGCTGCTGAATGATCATTGAGTCAACAATGAAATCAAGATGGAAATTTAAAAATTCTTTCAATTGAATAATAATAGTGAGACTACTTATCAAAACCTGTGGGATATAGCAAAAGCCACTCAAGGCTTTCACAATTTTACCAAATATTAGGACAGCAGATAATATTGGAGCTTGATTTTAGTTCTTCCCCTAAAAACACAGACATAAAAAGTTATTAATAAAATTTTGGAAAATTATAAAAATAATGTATTAAAATATATAATTATATATATATATAAAAACCCAGTCTGATCTGGTTCAATTTATTCCAGCAATGTAAGGCTGGATTACCACCAGCATTACTTTGATTTAGAAATGAATCAAAGTAATTTACCATTTTAATGAAATAAACTGGAAAAATACATCATAATTCTAATGGATGTCAAAAAATTTATTTGAAACAATTGTAGAAACTTTTAGGAATGTCAGCAAAAATGATGGAATAAGTATCTACAAGTGATTTTTACTTCACTGAAACAGCAAAATTATGAGAAAAATACCGTCAAAATCCATCTAGTTAAAATTCTAGAAAATAGTCAAAAGTTTACGGCAAACAATCAAACACAGTATCAAGATAGAAGCAAAATGATAGGTGAATTTGAAGCATTTTTACTCTTGCCCTTGTCTTACCTCCCTCCCTGGTTTGACAGCATTCTTTTTTTTTTTTTTTTTTTTTTTGACAGAGATGAAAACCATGACACGAGAAATACGTGACAAATGCACAAGCTTCAGTAACCGACTCGATCAACTGGAAGAAAGAGTATCAGCGATTGAGGATCAAATGAATGAAATGAAGTGAGAAGAGAAACCAAAAGAAAAAAGAAGAAAAAGAAATGAACAAAGCCTGCAAGAAGTATGGGAGTATGTAAAAAGACCAAATCTACGTCTGATTGGGGTGCCTGAAAGTGAGGGGGAAAATGGAACCAAGTTGGAAAACACTCTTCAGGATATCATCCAGAAGAACTTCCCCAACCTAGTAGGGCAGGCCAACATTCAAATTCAGGAAATACAGAGAACGCCACAAAGATACTCCTCCAGAAGAGCAACTCCAAGACACATAATTGCCAGATTCACCAAAGTTGAAATGGAGGAAAAAATCTTAAGGGCAGCCAGAGAGAAAGGTCAGGTTACCCACAAAGGGAAGCCCATCAGACTAACAGCAGATCTCTCGGCAGAAACTCTACAAGCCAGAAGAGAGTGGGGGCCAATATTCAACGTTCTTAAAGAACAGAATTTTAAACCCAGAATTTCATATCCAGCCAAACTAAGTTTCATAAGTGAAGGAGAAATAAAATCCTTTACAGATAAGCAAATGCTTAGAGATTTTGTCACCACCAGGCCTGCCTTACAAGAGACCCTGAAGGAAGCACTAAACATGGAAAAGAACAACCGGTACCAGCCATTGCAAAAACATGCCAAAATGTAAAGACCATCGAGGCTAGGAAGAAACTGCATCAACTAACGAGCAAAATAGCCAGTTAATATCATAATGGCAGGATCAAGTTCACACATAACAATATTAACCTTAAATGTCAATGGACTAAATGCTCCAATTAAAAGACACAGACTGGCAAACTGGATAAAGAGTCAAGACCCATCAGTCTGCTGTATTCAGGAGACCCATCTCACATGCAGAGACATACATAGGCTCAAAATAAAGGGATGGAGGAAGATCTACCAAGCAAATGGAGAACAAAAAAAAGCAGGGGTTGCAATACTAGTCTCTGATAAAACAGACTTTAAACCATCAAAGATCAAAAGAGACAAAGAAGGCCATTACATAATGGTAAAGGGATCAATTCAACAGGAAGAGCTAACTATCCTAAATATATATGCACCCAATACAGGAGCACCCAGATTCATAAAGCAAGTCCTTAGAGACTTTTTTTTTTTTTTTTTTGAGACGGAGTTTCACTCTTGTTGACCTGGCTGGAGTGCAATGACATGATCTTGGCTCACTGCAACCCCCGCCTCCCGAGTTCAAGTGATTCTCCTGCCTCAGCCTCCCAAGCAGCTGGGATTACAGGCATGTCAGCATGCCTGGCTAATTTTTTGTATTTTTAGTAGAGACGGGGTTTCACCGTGTTGGCCAGGCTGGTCTCAAGCTCTCCACCTCAGGTGATCCACCTGCCTCGGCCTCCCAAAGTGTTGAAATTACAGGTGTGAGCTGCCGCGCCTGGCCTGACAGCATTCTCAAAGACAATAACATGCCTTCCCTGTGTGGAACCCTAATTTGTGATTCTGGAATGAGCAAAGCAGACCTTCTTCTCCACAACCGTGTTTGTCTGTTTTGACCTGTCTAAAGGCTAACTAAAAAGCTAAGGTAAGGCACTTACCTTTCTTTTGCCTAACTTGAAAATCTCTCGTGGTGGAAAAGTGGCATACTTCATAAATATTGAAAGGCAAATGGCCAAACCACTGCCTCTAGAAACAAAAGACTGCGATTGAGACAAACAGTAGACACACAGAAACGCTGGCAGAAAATTCTTGATGGAATTAGAGTATTGAAAAACACCACGAAAGCTGGGTATTTTAGAAAGCTACATGATTGCCCAGGGCATGATGTATGCTCAAAAAATGATATAATAGAATCTAAGCGTCTAACTCTGCTTTTTAGGATCTTTGCAGGCAGAATGTGAAAGCAGAGAAGGTTGTAAACTGCCTGGCTAAGTAATGAAGAAGTGCCTGACACCTAGCTAATCTGCAAATACAAGAAGAGTTGTTTTTCTTTCTCTTGTTTTTTCTTCTACAAGTATTCAAAAAGAAAACTGCAGTCAAAACACAAAATAGTAGCTGACCACAAACTTTAGGAACAAACTTTAGACATCACACATGAAAATACAGTCTTTACAAAAATGGTTTAGAGAAGTCACTGAGCAAACAACTACAACACATAGCAAACAACAAAGATAAACCTTAAAAAGGAAAAATATCTTATGTCCAGAGTTATCACATTATATTATTTGAATGTTTACGTTTTGACAAGAGATTACAAAGCATGAAAAAAAGTATGTATGACCTATTTGCAAGATAACCAAAACTGTCTCTTGAAGCACAGAAAATAAAGAAAAATTCTCAGTCTAAAAATTACAATATTTGAAGCAAAAAATTGACTAGAGAGTTTCAACACATTTGAACTGGAGAAGAAAGACTTAGTGAACTGAATATTGGTTAATGGAAGTTATCCAGTCTTAGGAGCAGAAAGTAAAGTGAACAATTAAAATGATGAAAGTCTAACCAGTGGGATGCCATTGAATGAACTAACGTACATAATGTGGGTTCTAGTAGGTCAGTATAGAAAGAAATGAACATAAGATGTGTTAAGAAATAATGGCTGAATTGTTTTTCAACTTTAATACAACACATGAATGTACACATCTATGGAGTTCAGCAAACTCCAACTAGGATAAACATGAAAGAATCTGGTAGATTATAATCAAACTATCAAAATTTAAGGACAAATAGGGAATCCAGAAAGCAGCAAGAGAGAAGTGACTTCTAAAGCAAAGTAGTTTCCTCTTATCTGTGGTTTTGCTTACTGCAATTTTAGTTACCAACTGTTACTCATGGGTCAAAAATATTAATTGAAAAATTCTGGCCAGGCGCGGTGGCTCAAGCCTGTAATCCCAGCACTTTGGGAGGCCGAGACGGGCGGATCACGAGGTCAGGAGATCGAGACCATCCTGGCTAACATGGTGAAACCCCGTCTCTACTAAAAATACAAAAAACTAGCCGGGCGAGGTGGCGGGCGCCTGTAGTCCCAGCTACTCGGGAGGCTGAGGCAGGAGAATGGCGTGAACCCGGGAGGCGGAGCTTGCAGTGAGCCGAGATTGCGCCACTGCACTCCAGTCTGGGCGACAGAGCGAGACTCTGCCTCAAAAAAAAAAAAAAAAAAAAAAAAAAAAAAAAAAAAAAAGAAAAATTCTACAAACAATTTATAAGTTTTAAATTATGTAACATTCTGAGTGCCATGATAAAAAATCTCACTTTGGCCTGTTCTGTTTAGCGCAGGATGTGAATAATCCCTTTTCCCAACATAGTATACACTTCCTACCCTTTAGTTGCTTACTAGTCATCTCAGTTATCTTGTCAAAAATATGATGCAGGTATCTCTGGATAAGGAAAGACTACTGTACAAGAATCTTCAAGATTAACAGCATATTTCTGATACAAATCTATGGAAGCCAGACATGATTGCAATGACCGTTTTGTAGTGTTGAAAGAAACTATAGTACCTAGGTTAATATAAAAGTATTAATGAATTTTGGTTTATATCTCCTGTGTTTTCTTATATGATTTAAAAAATGAATGGATAAAAAATAGTGACAATTATGTGAACGTGAACACAATTTATAAAGATGTAATCTGTGACAATAACAGCTTAAAGGAGAGGGATAGAGCTGTATAAGAGCAGGATTTGTATGGTAAAACTGAGATGCTATTAGTTCAGGGTGACTGCTAAGAAAATAACAAAATACGGAAAAAAGGAAAAAGGAATTAAACTGATAAACCATAAAAAGTCACTTAAACACAAAAGAAGGTAGTCATGACAGAAGGGAAGGAGTAAAAAATATATGTGATACAGAAAACAAATATTTTGTAACATATTGTAGCAATATAATATTTTGCTATTCTGATAACTTATTAGTTATTTTACATGTAAATAACTATTTACGTTTAAGTAGATTAACTCTCCAATTAGAAAACATACATTGTAATAACTAGTCAAAAAACATCATCAACTATGCTATCAATAAGAGCTCACTTTATACCAAGGACATAAAGATTGAAAATAAAAAGATTAAAAATAATATGGCATGCAAATGCTAATCCAGAGGCAGTTCGTATGGCTATAGTAATATCAGAAAAAAATAAGATTAAGAATGGGGTATGCCAGCTTAGTAGGGAGATTTCTTTTGTGATGATGAAAATGCTTTGGAACTTGGTAGAGGTGGTGGTTGTACAATATTGTAAGGGTAGTATACATTTTAAAATGATTAGTTTCATGTTATGTGGGTTTTGTTTTAATACAATGAAAAAAATTTTTAAAAACCTGTAAAACTTTGGAAGAGAGACAACGTCCTCAATCTGATTAAGCAAATAAAACATAAAACTATAACCAACATACTACTGAGTGCAGAAATGCTCAGTGCTTTTTTTGTAAAATAAATGAAAAGATTTCCACTTTTTTTTTTTTTTTTTTTTTTTTTTTGAGATGGAGCCTTGCTCTGTCACCCAGGTTGGAGTGCAGCGGTGCTATCGCAGCTCACTGCAAGCTCCTCCTCCCAGGTTCACGCCATTCTCCTGCCTCAGCCTCCCAAGTAGCTGGGATTACAGGCGCACACCACCATGCCTGGCTAATTTTTTTGTTTTTAGTAGAGACGGGGTTTCACCGTGTTAGCTAGGATGGTCTCGATCTCCTGACCTTATGATCTGCCCGTCTCGGCCTCCCAAAGTGCTGTGATTACAGGTGTGAGCTACCGCACCTGGCCAAGATTTCCACTCTTACCACTTCCATCCAACATTGTATTCATGATCTTAGTACATGAATAAAGATAAGAAAACAGAGTTAAAGACACACCAATTTGAAATAAGAAAGTAAAACTTTTTTTTTTTTTTACAGATGAAATAATTATGTAGATTTCTACAGAGTCTAAAAAGACATTCTAGAGGTAATAAGTGAATTTGCAAGTATATATGCAATTTTATTTCTATATGCAAGCAGCAGAGAAGTATATAATAAAACTCTACTAATAGCTTTTATAACACAGCAAAAAAGGAATAGATTTAACAAAAGAAATGCAATGCTTTTACATTAAAAACTACAAAATATTATATATGCTATTTATATTCAACCTAAAGATATACATTATTCATAGGCTGGAAATCCTAACATTAATCAGATGAAGTTTCACACAAACTATTCCAAGAATTTCAATAGAAATCTTAGCAGGCATTTTTGATGAAATAGGCATGTGGATCATAAAACCTATAAGGTAACAGCAGAGTTCCTAGAATAGCAAAGAAATTTGTATTAAAATTAAATGAGATTGGAAAACTTTTATTACCTCAAATTTCAGCTCTACCATAAAGCTTCAGTTATCACAATAGTGTGATATTGGTATAAAGATAGAAATATTACAAAATGAAGCATAATAGAAAACCAAGAAATAGATCTACACTTTTATAGTCAATATTTGACAAAGGCTCAAAAGTAATTCAATGGAAAGAAAGATATACTCAACAAACTATGCTGGAGGAGTAGAATATTTACGTGAAATTAGTAAACTATCATTATCTCATGCCATGCACGCAAATTAATTTTAAAAATTATAAAAATGTAAACGTGTTGAAAGTATACAACATTTATGATAAAACTAGGAGAAAATCTTGGTGATATTGGGTTAGGCAAAGATTTATTAAAATACAAAAAGCATAAAGTATTTAAAAAACACTTAAAATGGAATTTCTCAAAAATAGAACCTTATGCTCTTTACATAAAGTGATTTTGAAAATTCAAGTTTCATACTAGTAGAAAATATTTTCAAAACATATAGTTGACAAAGTTTTTGTATGAGAATATAAAAGAGGACTTAGAATTCAATAAGAAGACCATTAACTTTACAAAAAAAAGGGCAAAATATGTGAACAGCCTCTCCATAAAAGAAAATGCATGAATAGCCAATAAAAACATGAAAAGATCATGTAATCAAGATTGATAGTCATCAAGGTAATAGAAATGAAAGCCACAATAATATACTACTAAATTGTCACTAGAATGGCTAAAAGTAAATAGGTTGCATATACAGTTCCTTTGGAAAACAGTATGGCTGTTTCTTATAAAGTAGGAGATCCCCAACGGCTGGTACCTGTTTGTAGTCTGTTAGGAACCAGACTGCCCAGCAAGAGGTGAGCGGCAGGTGAACCAGTAGAGCTTCATCTGTATTAATAGTGGCTCCCCATCAATTACATTACTGCCTGAATGAGCCCTCCACTCAGATCAGTTGCCTCATTAGGTTCTTATAGGAACACAAACCCTATTGTGAACTGTGAATGTGAGGGATGTAGGTTACATGTTCCTTATGAGAATCTAATGACTGATGATCTGTAACTGTCTCCCATCATTCCCACATGAGACCAACTAGTTGCAAGAGAATAAGCTCAGGGCTCACACTGATTCTACATTATGGTCTGCTGTATATTATAAATACAATGTGATCATAATAGAAATAAAGTGCACAATAAATATAATGCACCTAAATCATCACTAAACCATCTCCTCATGCCTGTGGAAAAATTGTCTTCCACAAAACTGGTCCCTAGGCCAGGTGCGGTGACTCACGCCTGTAATCCCAACACTTCGGAGGCTGAGGTGGATGGATCACAAGGTCAGGAGTTTAAGACCAACCTGACCAAGATGGTGAAACCCCATCTATACTAAAAATACAAAAACTAGCCAGGCGCAATGGTGGGTGCCTGTAATCCCAGCCACTCTTGAGGCTGAGGCAGGAGAATCGCTTGAACCCAGGAGGCAGAGGTTCCAGTGAGCTGAGATCGGGCCACTGCACTCTATCCTGGGTGACAGAGCAAGATTCCGTCTCAAAACAAACAAACAAAAAAAACCCACAAAACAAACAAACAAAAAACCTGGTCCCTTATGCCAAAAAGGTAGTGGGCTGCTGTTATAAAGTTAAAAAGTTAAATACATGCTTATCTTATTGCCTAGCAATCTCAGAGTTGATCCAAGAGAAATAAAGATCTGTTTCCAGAGAAAAATCTGTAAAAAAGAATATGTATCATAGTATTTTTCTTAATACCACAAATTTGAGAAAACTCAAAAGTCCATAAATTGATGAATTAAAAAATAGTATATCTATACTATGTTTTTCTGCTTTGTTAAATTGCCAAGTACTACACTAGTGCTTAGCAATTATAAACAGAGTATAGATAAATAATTATTGATAAAAGAGATAAATTTGATTATGTGTTTTGTTTTTATTAATATCCTACTTTGTAGTGCATTGCTAAAGCACTATTAGTGCTTAGAAATTTAAGAGTATATTATTGTAAGTGGAACCCATACTTTTTAATATTATATTTTAAAGTTTTAATATTAATAAAATTAAAATGTTAAGTGGAACACAAAATACTACATATAGTATCATTTGATGCATATAAAAATCTAGAAAAAGAAAAATTCAGTGATAACACTGAATAGTAGATTGCACTTGCCACATTCAGAAGTCAAGGACTGGTCTCAACTTAAAAGCATATGATTGTATTTCTAAAAGTTGATTGAAGGGTTCTAAATTTTCATTGTGATGGTGGCTACATTACTGTACAAGCTTATCAAATTGTGCATTTAAATTGGTGAATATCTTAATGTAAACTTCACATCAGTAAAGCTGGGGGAAAACATAACCAGCTATTCACCCAAATGTAAGCACAATGTAGACAAGAAATAGGTCTAATTTAAATCTGAATTCCTCCATTGTGCCTGGCACATATTAGGTAATTAATAGATATTAGCTAAATATTGAAAAAATAACCATGAGTTGCATTACTGCCCATTCATATAAAACATATACACTTAATTTAGTTTACTTGTTTTACATGTATACTTTATTTTATATCTGTAATTTAATTTATAGGTATACTTTTGTGGACTTTTGAAGTCTATTTGAGATCATATATTTCAGATCAAGTAAGATTTTATATTCCATAAAAAAGTATGTAAAATTTGTTATATAGTTTAATAATACTTGATTTTTTGCAGTTTTTCATTTTAATATTTTGCATATGATTATTCTAAAATCCATGGCTTACTGATTTGCCAGTGAAAGACAGGAAACAAAAACCGGTCACTGAAATCATGGTGGGGAAACACTGATATAAACAGCAATCAACCTTTTTTTTTTCCTGTGCTTATGCTTTCCCTCTTCTGCATGTTTCTTGATTTTTTCAGGAATATTTCTTTTCCGCAACCATAGTAAATTACAAACAAATATTCAAAGAAAACATAAACATAAGCATAATAGAAAAGCTAGCTTGCAAAGACAATATTTCACCATTAAGTGCCTGAAATAGGAGAGGAAAGAGAGAAGCAAAGTGATCGGATATACTGGTCGAAGAGGAGTGTTGGTATAAGGGAAGAGGTCATCACATAGGGCTTTGGAGCAAGGTGAAATGGACTCTGAGGATAAACTACCATTGAGCATGCATGCACTTTTCTATGGTCTTAATGTGTGTTTCTCCAAAATGCACATACTGAAATCCTATCCTGCAAGGGATGGTATCAGACAGTAAGGCCTTTGGGAGGTAACTGGTCATGACTGGCAAAGTCCTCATGAATGGGATTTGTGTCCTTATGAAGACATCCAAGAGAGACCCCCTTCCTCCTTCCACCATGTGAGGATACAGTGAGAAGACACCATCTATAAAAAAGTGGACCGTCACCTGGGGCCTTGATCATGGACTTCCAAGCCTCTAGAACTATGAGAAATAAATTTCTGCTGCTTATAAGTCATATACTTTATGGTGTTTTGTTATGGCATCCTGAAAAGACACCCTTCTTGCTTTTACCTCTGGTCAGCCTGAGCTTTAACAGCACAAGATATTTATAAGCATTACCCCTTCCCTGACACAAACCAATGGAAAACAGGGGCTTTGGACACTGTTTGGAGTGGCAGCCTGAAGGGAAACTCTTATCCACTGACAAGGGAGGAATTCAACATAACTGGGGAGGAATTTCTCACCAACATGGACAGTATATGCTGTTATTCTTCTTAGATGAAAGGAGAAGAGCCTCTCCAGCCTAATCAGATCCACTTAATGTCATTTTCCAGAAAGAATGAGAATCCTCCTCAAGGAAGCAAGAAGAAATAGTCTGCTTGACATCCAGATGCCTCATTACAATGAATCAACACTAGTCATTCTGTAACTTTATCAGGAGAAAAAAAATATCTTTCCCATTGTATCCATATGGAACTTTTTTTGAACATTTCAGTTTTTTCAGTGGTAATTTGGCAGAGTTAGCAACCCCTGCTAAGTCATTGATCAAAAAGAACAGTTCATCTCTGTTGGGTTGTGCATCATTTTGGTCTGTTTGCCACTCTTGTTTCTCTGCTTTCCACTTTTATGCCTTAGAATTCAGCTGTGTGTTGGTGCATCCTGATAGTATTTCTTTTGCTTTCATTTAAAATGAAAAGCACCAGCTGTTCAGATGTCTTATTGTACATCTGTCTTCTCTAAATTCACAGTTCTATCAACATCATTACTATTCTTTCCACTTACCCAGGGTCACAAATTTAGCATTAGTTTGACTTCTATCACTGTTTTATCTCCTATCAGTCACCTTGTTTATCAACTTTTCTCTGTTAATTAAATTTCAGGTTCATCTTTTCTATTTGTCTACCACAGAACATTCTCCAATCTCTCTTTTTTTGCATTTATCGGACAGATTAATACTCTCCAAACATTGCTTTTAGCATTTTATTCTCTTGGTTAAAACCTCTTGCTGCTTCTGTATTGCCTAGCATATCAAATCCAAATGACTCAAATTCTCACCTAAGGCTTCCGGTGTGTATCTAAATGTGTAGTCCTTTTTAGACTCTGTGAAGTCTTATCCAGGAGAAATGAGTCAACTAATCATAAGCATATTTAAGCCACACATTTTTTTTCATAAAGACATACAGTCAATTCTCATTATTTGCAGTAGTCATGTTCTATAAAGTTGCTGTGAATGTTGAATTACTGATTACTTCATTCTTGCTCCTAGGGGAAATTATATATCTATACATTCATCTACCTATATCTATGTCTGTGTCTATACACCGAAACACCTGTACAAATCACCTACAGAATATAATCTTAATTTCTAGAAAAAAAAAAAACTCATCCTGGTAGATTCTGTATTCTTTATAAAAAAGAAAATTAGAATCAAAAGTATTAAGTGACTTGTCTGAAGTACCCCACTGTAGGTGTCAGAGTTGAGATTCAAATCCTGTTCAGTTGTCTTCAGAGCTGGAGCTTCTTGCACTACTTTGCACTGCTCCCTACCATCTCCATCTTCTGGTAACCTTTGTATGAGATCTTAGACAAACTGCTTTGTTTGATGTAACTGCTAACATGCTCCTAGGCTCACTTAAACTTTGTTACTCCATGAATGTCTGCAAATGACCATGAAAGCACTGTATTGATTTGAGGATTACAAAAAAGCTTTATACAGTAAGAACCCACTAATAACAAAGATCCACTGTAAACTGTATATACCTCTTCTGTGAGCTCGTAATTTAATATCTGCATCAGCAGCAAAAAAATTATGCATTTTCAGTAATTTCATTGTGCTTCATGTGGCAATTTACTATGTGAACAATGTAAGTGTGTGGGTACAGATGAGGGTACAACATATGTCTTTATGAAACAGTTACTACATAGCCAGCTAGATTGCTGTAGAAGTTTCACGCAATGCTCATTCAGCAGACATCAATATGAAATATACATACAAATGTTTGTATAGAATATGTAAGACTATTTTTAGTCTTATAACTCAATATTTAGAATTCTGGGGATGTTTTTGTTTAAAGCCTTTGTAGAAGATGAATATTATATTTGTGCTGGTAATTATAATGACCTCTAATGTTTACTGAATATCTACCACACTATAGGTCCTATGCTCAAACTAGCTTTCTTAGGATTTACATCAATATGCCCTATGTTCTCTCATTTTTCACATGTCAAACAACTTGGCAGTGGCAAAGCAAGAATTATAATCAGATTTTTCTGATTATAGAATTTGAGCTTACAATCTCCTTGTATGTGGAAGCTCCACATTCTTAGCCAATAATTTCTCTAAGATTGGAGAATATTCTGTTAAATTATTTTTCTTAATATGAAGAAGACATTCCAAATCTTAAAAAAAAATTAGTATTTGTTGAACAAAACAACACTGAAAGCCTCAGAAAGGACACAGGACTTTAGCTTACAGATGAGAGCTAGAAAGAGTATTGTTCCACACAACAAGGAGAAAGAAATACAACCCTCGCATCATGTCATCAGAGACCTGAGGTCACCAGACAAAAATAACATGAAATCTGGAGGGATACATTTTCCTATCTGGAGAAAAATCTGCTTTTCTTCAGGAACTCAAAGCAGATCATGGAAATACCGACGAGAATCTTAAAAATAAAACAAAACAAACTCAATTTTCTCAATGTTGCTGGGTCAAGGAATAATAGGCACTGCCAAAATCAGCCCAGATTCTCTCCCGTATGAAACAGTAGCTTTTATGTGTAGAAAGAAGCCCAAGAAAATAAAATAATCCTGAGGGCACTGGTAAGCTATTCACTGGAGTTGGGGAGCAGGAGAGCAGCCCCCACAGCAAATTTCTTTTCTCTGTTATCTACTCAGTGAAACAGTAGTCTCACATTGTGGGGTGAATGGAAACTAGACTATAACCTGAAGGTACTGGGGAAACCATGAAAACCCACTGCTGATGGAAGAAGAGGCACAGCAAATGAAAGAGAGACATACCTCATACTTGGAAAAGGACAGATATACCTGCTAGGCCAAGGATTACTTTTAGAGAATGGCAGGAACACTTGTGAAGGCCAAACCCTAAGACCTGTGTTCACAGGGCCTACTTCAGACTAAGATTTATCAGAACATCAAAGAATGACCTCCCTAGCTCACTCCTGAAAACATACAAACATGAAGTAAAAATGCAGTCAAAATGTATTTGGGAAAGTTGCAAGTGCCAGTGGCTTGGTGTGAATCACAAAAGGAAGACCTAGAGTTTAATTTGAAGACCCAAAGGCAATGAGAAAACAACACTCAAAACTATCTCAACCTGTGACCACATAAACATGAAAGCTCACACTAAAAGCCTATTAGAAGGAATGACATACTCATCTCTGTGCAGAAAGCAATAGGTATCTCAGTTTTTATCTTATACAACATTTCTAGCTTTCAGCCCAAGTTACAAGGCATACAAAAAAGCAAGAAAATTCCAGTCAGAAAAGACAGAGGGATAATTAAACTCAGGCTCAGATATTTTGTAGATATTTTAACTGTCAGGTAGGAAATATAAATTAAGTAGAATTAATATGTAAAGTTTACACTAAACAAGGTAGATAACACACAATACCAGATATCTAATTTCAGGAAACAGATGGAAACCAATAGAAAGCCTCAAGCAGAAATACTGGAAATCAAAACTACAGTAATGGAGGCGAAGAATGCCTTTAATGAGCTTATCAGTGGACTCAACACACAAAGAAAAAAATGAGTAAGTTTGAAAATAGGTCACTAGAAACTACTTAGATTAAAATACAAAGAGAAAAAAGAAAGAAGGTAAGGGGGTTAGGGAAGATACAGAGCATGCAATAACTGTATGACCATAGCAAGAGTTTTAATGTACGCATAATTAAAATATCTTCTCAGAAAGGAAAAAAAGAGCAATGAAAAAATTTTGAAGAAATAATAAATGACAAGATTTTAGTGGCAAGCAGCAATTTACAGAATCAGAAAGTTCAGAGACTATCAAGGGGAAAAAAAATACCAAAAAGAAAAAAAAAAAAATCCCAAAAGGCAAATCAAAGCATTTATTCAAATTGTTAAAGAAAATTTATGACAGAAAAAAGAGAAGGCAGCTGGATTATAAACACATATTACCTAAAAAGTAATAAAGATAATAGCTACAATAGGTTCTTTGTTAGAAACTATACAACCAAGACAAATATTTGGTTTTGTTCTATAACCAAGACAAACTCTACAACCAAGACACGTTTAAAGTGCTGAAAGAAAAGTAAAAAGACTGTCAAATGAGACTTCTATGCTGAATGAAAATATTTCTCAAACTAGAGTTTTTGAAGACCTGATTTATAGGAAGTATTAAAAAAGTATTCAGGCAGAAAGAACACAGCCATTAGAAACACTGACCTGAACAAACTATTGAAGAGTATCATATACGGGATAAATGACGATTAAGAAATTTTTTTTTATAATTTTAAATTCCTCTAACATATAAATGATTGCTTCAAGCAATAAGTGTAACAATGTAGTATGTGTTTATAACTTATATAAGAGTGAAATATATGAATATAATGACAGAAAGGACAGGAGGTATTAACTGAAAATTTGTATTATAAAGTTTTTAATATTACACAAGAAACAATATTAAATAATAAAGTATTCAAATTGTTTTTTCAATACGTTGAAAACTGGGGTAACCACAAAATATTAAGAAAAACAGATACACATAATAAATTAACAGATGAGGTAAACAAAATCATAAATATATTCAGTTAAACTGATGGAGGGTGGAAAAAAGGGAAAAACAGAAAAAATAGAGCAAAATGAAAAACAACTAGCTGGATGGCATATTTAATCCAACACTATCAATACTTCAAATTCAATAGTTTAAACCTACCGAGAACTTATTGGACATATGAGAAAAAAAAAAAAAACTATATTTTTTCTACAAGAACCTGTCTTTGAATGTGAAAACACATAGGTAAAAATTAAAAGGTTTAAAAATATGTTACATGAAAACATTAAGCAAAAGAAAGCTAAAAGATATATATTTATCTTAAGCCAAGTCAAGAACAAAGAATGGTAGTAGGAATAAATAGAGACATTCCGCAGTGAAAAAGGAATCAGTCCTCCAAGAAGAAATAATCCTAAATGCATCTTCATCTAACAAAAAATGTTAGGCAAATAATGGTGGATATAAAAGGAGAAACAGATAATTCCACAACTGTATTTGGAGACTTCAACTCTCCTCTTTCATTAGTTAAGAGAATAAGTAGTCAGAAAATCAGGAATGATATGGATGGCCTGAAAGCTTTTCTCTAATTTGATGTAATGGATATTAAAAACAGTGTCCATAGTAGAACATTTATAAACTTTATATCTTAGCAAATGGAAAGAGAAATTTTATAAAGCATTTTGTTGAAACATCAAAGTATTAAATTAGAAATTAATTACAAGAAGATATCAGAAAAACTCCCCAAATATTTAGAAATTTAACAACATATTTCTATATATTCCTTGAGCCAAAATGTTTCAAAAGACACTGAAAAGTAGTTTTAATTTCATAAAAAGAGAAATACAACGTATTAGAAATACAACATATTAAAATATGTTGGTTGAAGCAAAAGCAGTGCTGAAAGGAAATGCGTAATCAATATATATATTAGAAAAGTTCTAAAGCCACTATCTCAAACTTCTATCAGAAGACTCTAGAACAAAAATAAAATTAAACAACAACAACCAAGAAAACCCATGAAGATGGAAGAAGACATACATGTTAGAGAAGAAAATAATAAAATTGAAAAGATAAAAATGGTGAAAACTAATGAAACCAATACTGATTAATAAAATTCATAAACTTCTAGCCAAACTGACCATGAAAAAACAAGACACAAATTACTAGTATCAGGAATGAAATAAGAGTCATTATCCTTGATCTCAGAGACTATAAAAGCATAACAAATAAGTATATGACAAACAACTATATAACCATAAATTCAACAACTTAGCTGAAATAGATGTATTATTTGAACAACATAAACTATTATCCAAGAAAAAAATATGTATCTGCATAGTCCTCTATCTTAAATAAATTGATACTTGAAAGTTTTCCAAATTTCTGGTGCAGTTGGCTATGTCAGCAAATTTTACTAAACATATAAAAACAATATGTTATCAATTTACACATTCCATTTCAGTATATAGAGGAAGAGACATCACATGCAAGCTTATTTTATAAGGTTTGTATTGCTCTCATAGCAAAAATAATGCAAAAAAAAAAAAAAACTGGAGACCAACATCACACATATAAAAGTCCTTAATAAAATACTAGCAATTTGAGTCCAACAATACATTAAAAGGTAGTATGTTATGACTAAATGGAGTTTATCCACAGAATGAAAAACTGATTCAATATTTGAAAAATTAGTCACTGTATTTTCACCACATCAACAGGTTAAATAAGAAACTTATTAAATGTTATATCAGGTAATGCAGAAATAGCATTCAACAAAATTCTAGACTTATTTATGCTAAAAACTTACAGCAAATTAGAAGGCAAATCCTATAACGTACTAAAAAATATCTGCAAGAAAACAATAATGACATCATAAAGAATGATGAAAGAATGAAAGCTTTCTCCCTAAGATGAAGAAAAGGGCAGGGGTGTCCTGTATCATCACTTCAATTCAACATTTTGCTGGAAGTTCTAGCAATTTTGCTAAAGCAAGAAGAAGAAATAAAATGCCCTCTTGCAGAGAGATGAATAAAGCTTTCTGTTTTCACTAAAAATATTGTCTACATTGAAATACCAAAAATCTACATATTTGTATAGCCACACAGTATATTTCCTATAATATTTATCAATAACTGCAGTGATTTTAATATATGCTCTCAGATACTTGACACTTTTTTCTACAGGACATATAGCATAACTAGACATTGGCTTAGGCAAAGACTTCATGACCAAGAGCCCAAAGCAAATGGAACAAAACAAAGATAAGTAGATGAGACTTAATTAAACTACAAAGCTTCTTCACAAAAAAATAATCAGTACAGTTGACAGACAACCCTCAGAGTGGGAGAAAATCTTTACAATCTATACATCCAACAAAGGACTAATATCAAGAATCTACAAAGGACTCAAATCAGCAAGAAAAAAACAAACAATCCCATCAAAAACTGGGCTAAGGACATGAAAAGGCAGTTCTCGAAAGAAGATATACAAATGGCCAACAAGCATATGGAGAAATGTTCAACATCACTAATGATCAGGGAAATGAAAATCAAAACCACAGTATGATACCACTTTACTTCTTCAAGAATGGCCATAATCGAAAAATAAAAAAATAATAGATGTTGGTGTGGATGTGGTGAAAGGGAACACTTTTACACGATTGGTGGGAATGTAAGCTTGTATAATCACTCTATAAACAGTATGAAGATTCCTTAAAGAACTAAAAGTAGATCTATCATTCGATCCAGCAATCCCACCACTAGGTATCTACCCAGAGGATAAAAGTTATTAAACAAAAAATATACTTGTACACAAAGCTTATAGCAGCACAATTTGCAGTTTCAAAAATATGGTACCAGCCCAAATATCCATCAATCAAAGAGTGGATAAAGAAAATGTAATATACATATACCATGAAATACTACTCAGCCATAAAAAGGAATGAAATAATGCCATTCACAGCAACCTGGATGGAACTGGAGATGATTATTGTAACTGAAGTATCTCAGGAATGGAAAACCAAATATAATAAGTTCTCACTCATGAGTGGGAACTAAGCTATGAGGACACAACAGCATAAGAATGATACGATGGACTTTGGAGACTCAGAGGAAATGGTGGGAGGGGAGTGTTGGATAAAAGATTACACAATGGGTATAGTGTATGCTGCTTGGGTGGTGGGTACACCAAAATCTCAGAAATAACACTAAAGAAAGTATTCATGTAACCAAATACCAACTGTTCCTTCAAAACCTATTGAAATACAAAATTAATTTATATTTTAAAAAATGAACTTTTTGATATTAAGGACCAGAAATCAAGGTAGGATCACAATATGCCTCTTTATAACACAACAGATACTTAGACAGCAAAAAATAATTAAATTATAATAGTAAAATCAAAATAATTTTAATGAATACTACAAGGTTTTAAGTTTTTAAAATTATTTCTTACATAAAAATTGCTCAATGTTAATACAACTAAACAATATTCACCTTGTAATTATAATACTGGAATAAATTTTACAATTACCTAAATGTCTTAATTGTAATAAAACTCTTTGAAATTCTCCTTGGCCTGAGAAACAATAATTTCTTGATTAAAGTTCTCACAAAATATTTTTTCTTCTTCTTATTTACAGGATCTCCCTTAAAGACATTACAAGTTAGTAATTCAGATCACAAATTGCTTCAAACAGACTACTTTAGATCCAAATTTCTTCAAATAGAAGTTACATAAACTTGAACATGTTATTAAGCATCCCTTGAATACATTTTCCTCATTTTGAAATTGAAATTGTGATTAATGATGATGATGATGCCATTTAGTCCCACAGATTTAAAAGATTAAGTAATAATAATACCAGCAAATTAAATGTGAGTGGCATGTATTGCTGCATAAAAGTTAGTTGTCATCATTAAATTACGTTCCCAAATGATATGAACTAAATTGTGCTCCCTCCCAAATTAGTATGTTGAAGACTTAATTCTCTTAACTGTTTTTGGAGATAGGTTCTTGAAGGAGTTATTCAAACTTAAGGGTAGTTATGAAAGTGAGACATTGATGAGATGGGGTTAGCGTCCTTATAAGAAAAAACACTGGACTGACATGGTGGCTCACGCTTGTAATCCCAGTACTTTGGGAGACTGAGGCGGGTGGATCATCTGAGGTCAGGAGGTCGAGACCAACCTGGCCAACATGGTGAAACCTTGTCTGTACTGAAAAAAAAAAAAAAAGTAGCCTGGTGTGGTGGCACATGCCTGTAATCCCAGTTACTCAGGAGGCTGAGGGAAGAGACTCACTTGAATCGGAAGGCAGAGGTTGCAGTGAGCCAAGATCACACCACTGCACTCCAGCCTGGGCAACAAAACTTCATCTCAAAAAAAAAAAGAAAAGAAAAAAACACCAGTTCTCTCTTCTCTCTCTCTCTCTCTCTCTCTCTCTCTCTCTCTCTCTCTCTGTGTGTGTGTGTGTGTGTGTGTGTGTTTGTGTGTGTGTGGTGTCTATCTCTGTCTCTCTCCATGTACATGCACCAAGGAATGTTCATGTTAGGACATAGGCAGAAGGCAGCAGTTTGTAAGCCAGGAAGAGAACTTTCATCAGAAACACAACCTTGTTAGAACCTTAATCTGAAACTTTACAGCCTTCAGTCCTGTGGGAAGATAAATTTGTGTTTTTTAAACTACATAGTCTGTGATTTGTTATGGCAGTCCGAATAAACTAATATAGATTTTGTTACCAAGAGTGGTAGAAGAGGAATGTAATTTAAAGATGAGTTTCCTGAGTTGACTTCAAGATTTCTGGCATTGGATCTCTAATATGATTAAAATTAAAGACACTAATGACTCTGTTTGCAGTATAAGGAGAATATTAATAGTTCATTCTGTGATCTGGCAATAGAGACATGCAAAATCTCACCAGTGGAGACTTCTAATCAATCATTTAAAGGAAGCAGAGATTTTGGTGATTTTTTAAACGTGTTTGGCAAACTAATGAATACACAGGAATAACTCATTTTATTGCACTTCACTTTATTGTGCTTCTTAAATATTGCATTTTTTACAAACTAACAGTATGTGAATATACTGGTTGAGCCAGTCTACCCATTCCATTTTTCCAACAGCATGTGTTTATTTTGTGTCTCTATATCACATTTTGGCAATACTTACAATATTTCAAACTGTTTCATTATTATCATATCTGTTATGATGATTGCTGATCAGTGGTTTTTGAGGCTATGGCTTCATTTGTTTTGACAAATTGCACCCATATAAGATGGCAAACCTAATTGATAAATGTTGTCTGTGTTCTGGTTGCTCCACTGACTGGCTGTGGACTCATCTCTTTACCTCTCTTTGGGTCTTTCTATTCTCTAAGACACAACAATATTGAAATTTGAATTTAGACCGATTAATTACTCTACAATCACCTCTAAGTGTTCCAGTGAAAGGAAGAGTTGCTCATCTCTCATTTTAAATCAAAAGCTAGAAGTAATTAAGTTCTGTGAGGAAGGCATGTCAAAAGCTGAAATAGGTCAAAAGGTAATTCTCTTGCACCAAATATCAAGTTGTGAATGCAAAGGAAAAGTTAGTGAAGGAAATTTAAAGTGTTACTTGAGTGAACACAAGAATTAAAAGAAAGTGAAGCCAACTTTCTACTAATAGAAAGTATGATTGGTAAAGATAAAAGATCAAACCAGCCACAACATTATCTTAAATTAAAGCCTAATTAAACCCTAAGAGCAATGACCAATACCTTCAATTCTAAGGATGCCGAGAGAAGTAAAGATGCTGAAGAAGAAAAGTTGGTAAGTAGCAGAGAATGGTTCATTAGGTTAAGGAAAGAAACGGTTTCCAAAACATAGAAGTGTGAGGTGCAGATACAGAAGCTTGAAGATCTAGCTAAGATAATTGTGAAATTAACTACACTAAACAGCACATTTTCAATGTAGACTAAACAACTCTTTATTGGAAGAAGATGCCATCTAGATCTTTCATAGTTGAAGAGGAAAACTCAATGCCTAGCTTCAAAGACATGGTGACACTCTTGTTAGGGGCTAATGCAGCTGATAATTTTAATTTAAGCCAATAACCATTTGAAATTGTAAATGTCCCAGGGCCCTTAAGAATTATCTTAAATTTATTCTGTTTGTGCTCTATAAATAGAAGAAGACTGGCTGAGAGCACGTCTGTTTACGGCATAATTTACTAAATACTTTAGGCTCACTTTTGAGACCTTGTGCTCCGGGAAAAAGATACTTATTTTTTATATTTTTAGAATGTTAGTGCTCAGTGGATATGCACTTGGTCACCCAAGAACTCTGATGGACATGTACAAGAAGATTAATGTTGTTTTCATGTCTGCTGACACAACATTGATTATGCAGCCCATGGATCAAAATGTAAATTTGATTTTCCAGTTTTATTCTTTAAGAGATATATTCCATATTTTATAAGGCTATAACTGCCATAAAGAGTAATTTCTCTGAGGTACCTGAGCAAAGTAAATTGAAAACCTTCTGGAAAGTGTTTACCATTCTAGATGCCACTAAGGAAATTCATAATTCATAAGAGGAGGTTACAATATCAACATTCATAAGAGTTTGGAAGAACTATATTACAATCCTCATGGTTCAGTGAGAGGTTTAGGGCTTCAATGGGAGAAATAACTGCAGATGTAGTGGAAACGGCATCATAAGCAAATTAAAATTAGAAGTGAAGTCTAAAGATGGGACTGAATTGCTGCAGTCTCATTACAGAACTTTAAAGGATAAGGAGTTGTTTCCTATAGGTGGGTAAATAAAGCAATTTCTTAATTGGCAATCTACTCCTGGTGAAGATGTGAACATTGTTTAAATGAAAACAAAGAATCCTAGATATTACATAAACGTAGTGGATAAAACAATGTCAACGTTTGAGAGGACTGACTCCATTCTTGAAGAAGTTCTATTGTTGGTAAAATGCTATCAAACAGTATTGCATGCTGTAGAGAAAAAATCTGTGAAAGGAAGAGTACATCGAGATAGCAAACTTCATTGTTGTCTTATTTTTAAAAGTTGTCATAGCCACCTCAGCCTTTAACAATCACCATCTTGATCTGTTGGTAGCCATCATTATCAAGGCAAGAGCTTCTGCCAGCCATAAAAATTACAACTTGCTACAGATCAGGTGATAATTAGCATTTTTTTAGAGAAAAAGTATATTTAAGGTATGTAGTTTGTGTTTTAGATATAATGCTATTTACACTTATTAAGTAATAGAATAGTGTAAATACAACATTTATATGCACTGAGACACCAAAAACATGGTGTAAATTACTTTGTTGTAATATTTGCTTTATTGCAGTGGTCTGGACCATAGGTGCAATATATTTAAGTTATGACTATAATGAGACTTACTGGTTGTTCATCATGTAATTGAACAAAGTGGGGAAAAATAAGGGTGAGTTCATGCTTTTGAATTACCAGTTCAAATATCTCATAAGTGCTCTGAAAACTTCTATATATGCCTTGAAGAAGACAGTTATTTCCTGGATCCTTAAAGCTGAGGTTGCTGAAAATTAAACCCATAATCTCATGGTGTGATTGACTGAATTAAAATGCAAACTGAACTTCAAGTCTTGTAGGGTGTTTACTTTTCAAGTGAAGACATGGATTGTGTAGGAATGAGATCCTTAATGTTGTATGTGAATTAGTGGAAAAAATCTTATGAAGCTGGGAACATTGTGTTCCACTGTTCTAATGGTCTTCTTTGCCAATTGAAAAGACCTCCCCATCCTCGCTGAGAGTAGCATCTCCACCCACAATGGAACTGGAAGACAGAACATCAAATCAAACAGGATTATTTTGTGTGTGTTTTTTTAAATCTTAATATCAAGTGAAATATTATTTTCTGGGTTCTAGACTTGCTTGGGACCCCTTGTACCTTTTCTTTATTTATACTGTCCTCACTGGAATGGAAATATCTATCCTATGAATGTTCCACCATTATATTTTGGAAGCACATAACTTGTCTGGTTTCACAGGGTCACAGCTAGAGAAAATATTTGCCACAGGATGAATTGTACCTCGTGTGTCACCTATATCTGATTTACTTATGTAGATAAGAACTTGAACTTTAAAATTTAAATTTGATATTAGAATGAATTAAAGGTGTGGGGGACATTGGAGTGGGGCAAAGGTATTTCGAATATAAATAGATCAAAATTTGGTGGGGAGGTGATGTGAAAAATGTTATTTCCTCAGTTATGCCGCCACAAACTTATGTATTCAAACCCTAATGGACAATGTGACTATGTTTAGGGAGAGGCTCTATAAGGAGGTAATTAAGGTTAAGTGAGTTTATAAAGTGGGGTCTTGATCCAAATGGATTAGTGTCCTTAAAAAATAGATATCACAGAGCTCACATTATTTCTCTCTCCACATTCACACTCTAAAGAAAGGCTGTAAGAGTACACAGTGAGAAACTGGTCACCTGTAACTCAGGAAGAGAACCTGTGAACTCTGCTAAAATTTTGATCATGAACATTCTAGCCTTCAGGTATATGAGAAAACAAATTTATATTATTTAAGTTATACAGTCTGTGGTATTTTGCTATGGCATTCTAGAAAGAAAAATACAATAAAGATAGTAGTAAGTTCCTAAAGAGTACTTCTGAACATTATTACACTGTTCATATTATACCTTTATTTTTATCCCACATTTGATGAGTGTGTCAATAGAAAAAGTATAATGTTGAAGTGCAGTAATGAACAACATTTAGTCCTATATTATCAGTAAAAAATGGGCATTCTTTGGCTTCTGTATTATCATCACCTTATACTGTACCATTTCTGCAGTGCTCATGACAATTTATCCTTTCCTTACATGTGTGCATGAAGAGCAGATTCAATCACCTGTGATAATTTATCCTCTCAATTCCAAAAGAAGTTTTGCGCCGAGACGGGCGGATCACGAGGTCAAGAGATCGAGACCATCCTGGCTAACACAGTGAAACCCCGTCTCTACTAAAAATACAAAAACTAGCCAGGCGAGGTGGCGGGCGCCTGTAGTCCCAGCTACCCGGGAGGCTGAGGCAGGAGAATGGCGTAAACCCGGAGGCGGAGCTTGCAGTGAGATCCGGCCACTGCACTCCAGCCCGGGTGACAGAGCGAGACTCTGCCTCAAAAAAAAAAAAAAAAAAGTTTTGCTTTCTACATGTGCCTTCAGTAAAATTTTCAAATTAATATGCCATTTATCTTTTGAATTTAGTATTATTTTAGTAATTTTAGAAATTCTGACTAGAGCATAGCAGGATAAAACCACTCAGTAATAGATATGTGCAACATACTTAAAAGATGGAACAGTTTTGCTTTTTTTACTTGATACATGAATCAGCCATGTTACAATTTCAATCACACACAATTTCATATTGGTTTTACATTTTTTAATTTCACTAATAGATGTATAATAAAATATTGCCATTAATAAGTGACCTTTAAATAATTATAAATCAAAATTATTAAAAAAGTAAGACATTTAAATTTAACTATGATTAAGAATTAAAATCAGTATTAACATGATTCTTCCTAATCTTATTTTCAACACTATTTTATTATTAATAGAAGTTTTTAAAAAATATTCAAAATATCATGTTTAAAAAATATTTTAAAATGTTTGGTGGTTTTGGCTTGGGCTGTTCCTTATGTTATGAATGTGGAAATTGAAAGCACTAAGGATAAAGAACAATTATACATTTAAAGTCTCACTAACAGAATATTAACTGTGTTCTGCACACTTAAATATCTAATTTTTTTTCTGTAGTTCTTCAAGCAAAAGCAATGAAGTGTTTGTTTCACAAGATATTTTTTATTGGGAGATTAGAAATAAAATTAGAAGTGTATTTATCAACTCAATATTAAAGCCGAATCATATATTATTATTTTTGCAATGTATGCCTAAAATGAATACAATATTCCACACCCAAGCAATTTCCTTCTTCATAAATTCTGAACTTTAAGTCTAGAATTTGATCTATGTTTTTCTCATAAATATGTCTGGTATTACTCATGTAGAATGTAAATCAAACTTAATTTATTCAACATATTGGTGACTTAAATCACTCTCATATTTGCATCATTTAGGCAATGCTGAAGGAACACAGATTACACAAGATATTTATTCATTTTATCAACAGCTTTTTATTGAGAACTTTATATGTATTCTGTCTTTTTTGGTCGTAGAAACACAGCAGTTAGCTAAGCAAAGTTTCTACTCTAATTGATCCTGTGCTTAACATTAACAAAGTTTATATATACAGACCTTCTTAGAGTATTTCTGTTTATTATGGAGGCATAATAGATTTATGTAAGATAGCAGAAATTAATTTTCAATTAAATGTGACATGAAAATTACATTTTAAAATGATAAGTTGAGAGAAAATCCTAAGCATCAATAAAATCTACATAGGTATCCAATGATACAATCTGTTTTTGTCTCATTAGAATGACTCATGCTATTATTTTTACATCTCCTCCAAAACTAAAGTTGAAATTTAATTGTCATTGTAACAGTGTTGAGAGGCAGGGTCTTTACAAGATGATTAGATTGTGAGCGCAATGGATTATTGCCATTATCCCAGGAGTGGGTTAGTTCTGTCTAGCATATTGCTTATTCTTACACTTTCCTGCTTTGGAATATAATCTAGCACAAAAGCCTTGTCAGATGCCAGAGCCCTGCACTTGAACTCCTGACCTCCATAATTGTGATTTGAATAAATTTCTATATTCTATAAATTACTCAGTCTGTGGCATTTTGTTATAGCAGTAGGAAATGGACTAAAACTTACTAGAACTGTAACATGAATTTTTAGGAGCTAAAAATCAAACAGTGGTACTTAATACACTTATCTGTGGTATTTAATAGAGGTCCATTAATGTTTTATATTTCCTCTACCTTTTCAATTATCAGCATCATTATTTTGCGTCATTATTATTGACTTTACCATTGTCTTCATCTTTTTTTATCAATGCTTGTATCTTATTGTTTTCACCAGATATTTATTGAGTACTTGCTGTGTTGTTAAGGTATTAGGTGTTATGCGTACCACACTAAGTTCACAATTCATCTCAGTAAATAGCTCCACAATTTGTCCTACTGATCAAAGCAAGCATTTTGAATATGTTTTAGACTCCTCATTGCTATTGCACCTTGCATTAAAGCAAATGCTGTATCTTTTGTCATTAAGATATATCCTAAATCTTACTCCTTCTTACTTTAGCCTATTCCATTCTATTTCAAGACATCATCATCTCTCACTACTTGTTAAGAAGCTATTGAAATACTTATCCAAGTGGTTTTTCTGCTTCCATCCTTGTTTTCTACAATGTACTCTCCGCATCGCAGCTAAATGGCTTTCTTAAAACATAAATCAGATGAGGGCATTCTCTTTTCTGAACTCACCAAAGGCATCTTTACCGTGTTGTATTAGTTTCATATTGCTGCTGATGCCAATTACCATACACTTAGTGACTTAAAACAACACAAATTTATTATATAAATTCTGGAGGTCAGAAGTCAAAAACGGGTTTCACTGGGCTGAAATAAAGATGTCGTTGGTGCTATGTTCCTTGTGGAAGCTCTAGGAAAGAATCTGTTTCTCTGACCCTTCCAACTATTCACACCGTTTGCCTCATAACCTTTCTTCATCTTCAAAGAAAGCAAGAGTCACTGTTTTTCATGCCACATCACCATGACACTGACTATTCTGCCTCTCCTTTTCACATTTAAAGACCTTTGTGACTACATTAGCACTATTCAGATAATCCAGCATAATCTTTTTATTCTAAGGTCACCTAATTAACTACCTCAATTTCATATGCAATTTTAAATTCCCATGCCATATACTATAAGATATTTACAAATAGTGTGTATTAAAATTTGGACCACTGAGAACCACTGTTCTGCTAACTCTGCATATTTATGGTAATTTCACATAATCTGCTACAAGTCATCTTTCCAATTTTACTTTTTACCACTCTATCTAATTCAATGCATCTAAGACATGATCAACTCCTTCTTCCTCAAAAATGTAAATTTTATTCAAATGGTAGGGCCTTTCTTTTCTCTCCTCCTTACATAGTCTTCTCAAAGATACATGCTTCAACCCTAAATCTGCTTCATTTTACTTGTTTAAACTATCTTTTTTCAAAAAAGAGTCCTTCACTAACAAACCTACCTAATATAATATCCTCTTTCACTATCCTTTTACCCTGCCTTTATTTATTTATAATATGTATGTAGCTTTTTTTTATTATTGTCAGTATCTCTCACAAGAATTTAAGTACTGTGATGGTTAATTTTAGAAGTTAACTGTAAAGGTTACCTAGATAGTTGGTAAATCATTATTTCTAGTATGTCTGTGAGGGTGTTTAGGGAAGCGATTGGCATTTGAATCAGTAGAATGAGTAAAGATTTGCCCTCAGTATGGACAGGCATAATCCAGTAGGCTGAGAGCCTCAACAAAACAAAAGGCCAGAGAAAAGGCAAACTTACTCTCTCACTCTCAGAGGGAGTTGGCACACCCTCAGAGCTGGGACACCCTTCTTCTCTTGCCCTTGGACATCAGAATAGCAGGATCTCTAGGGTATCAGAATATCAGATTCTCTAGGCTTCAGACTCTGGAATTTGCTCTAGTGGACTCAGGATTTACTCCTGAGAACCCAGGATTTCCAGATTTATGACCTCCGACTGAGAGTTGTATCATTGGCTTTACTGATTCTGAAGCTTTTGGTCTTAGACTGAACTTGCTACAGTCATCTCTGGGTCACCAGTTTGCAGATGGTCTCTCCTGAGGCTTCTCAGCCTCCATAACCACGTGAGTCAGTTTCCCTAATATGTTTTCTATCTATCTATCTATCTATCATCATTTATCTATCTATATAATCAACATTTATATCCTATTGGTTCTGTCTTTTTGGAGAATCCTAATACAAGCACTATGAGAACTGAGACAGTATGTTTTGTGTTCACCTTGCTGTTCTTAGTATCTACAAAAGTGACTGTTGGAGACTAGGCAATTAAATATTTGTTGTATCAATGAAGGAATGTGCAAAAGCTTTATTTTTATGCCAAAGTCTATAGCAGGCACTTCACATTTTAAATCTTATTTAATCTTCACAATTTTCCAATGAGGTCATTTATTTCCTGTATTTCATAGCCAAGAAAACTATGTTTCATAGAAATTAACTTATTTGAGACTACACAGTAGCCAAACTTGGATACAGACTCAGCTACGTCTGGCTTTATATTTCATATTGTTCGACATCGAAATCTATATGTCCACAAGACTATGCTACCTTACAGAGATAAGTAATGCTAGTCCATGCCTTAAAAGCAACTGTCATCTTATTGTAAATGTAAGATATTTAATTTAAAGGGTGTAAATTAGGGTTCAGAAAAAAATTAGGGTATGGAAAATATAACACAGTACTTGCTACATAATTTACTCTCATAAAAACTTATTGAATATTTGTTGAAAATAAAGTTCTTTAAGATCAGACCAGTGAAAAAGTCACTGAAAGTTGCAGCCATCTGTGAAACCATCACAGAAGCAGTGAATTGGAGTAGCATGAGAACAAAAATTTCATAGATTTTGCCCTACTACTAATTTTAGAATTCTTTGATGATTTACTTGGCAGATGAATTTGCCTATGTCAAATAGAGAGAACAGGGAAACCTTGGTTATGACACAGTTAGGATATTTTATAGAACAGTAGTTCTCTATCCTGGTGTAACATTATAATCACCTGGGAATCCTTACAAATAATGTCCATGAGTAATTCCCCCCAAAGATAGAGATTCAGCTGGCATCAGAAGCTTTGAGAGTTTCCCAGGTGATTCTAATGTTCAATGTCTAGAACCACTACATTAGTATATGTGTTGGTGAGAATATTTAATGAAGGCCAGGGGCTGCATCAGGCATGTAAATACTTTGACTTATTAAATTAATGGTTACTTTAAACTGTGCTTTGGTAAAGAAAGAACATTTAAATAGAACCTTTGTACTGTCTTCAGTGTAATTTCTGTACGTAATAAACATATAAGTGATACATTTATTTATCCAATAATTCAGTTATGATAAACTTATACATATCTTCTCATTAATAATGATATAAATTAATATATGTAGTCAAAATTATCTCTGTGCACTCAAAATGAGACATGACTTACTTCAAAAATCTCAGAAGTAATGATTTCTTTCCTTTTCTCTAGGTAGAAGGTTTTTCCATATGGTTCTCATAGAGTAGCAATTTCATTTAAAATCACAGATGGCATATCAATGTAGCATCTGAACAACTGAGCACAAGCATTACTAAAACGTCTTAGGTTATTCTGCTTGTATCACTTATTTTCTTTGAAAGAGACTGCTTCTTCTAAAATGTATGTATGTAAGTGCTTTAGGAGTAATGGGGAAACCACAGTCTATTGTGGCATAGGTCTGGCCAAGGCTGACCAAGATAGATGTGAAGTCCCTCTATGGAGCAGCTGCTTAACCTCAGCTTGGTGACAAATGGCTCAATTGTCATTGCTGCCAGAGTTGTTTGAAATATTCAGTAGAAAGTTACTCCTTGAAATCAAGACACCCCAACTCAGATGACCCTTAAATAGAAGTCCTCTTTTATGTGTACAGTTGCTGTTGCTACAGAGGACCGAGGATAAAGAATTGTTTGACACATCTGGTCACTCTGCTTAGCTTGACAATCTGTAAGGAAAAAAAAAAAAAAAAAAAGCTCTTAAACTTTCACATTGTGGTTGTGTAATTGAAGCCATGCTTGTAATCTGACTCTCGAATAGGAGAACCCACCCTGAAGGAACCCAGTCAAGTAGATAACCTGCTTGGGATCTTCCCTTTGGGTGTCTTCTGGCTGCTGGGAGCCATAACTACAGCTATGGTAATAGAGAAACCAGTGTTTCATATGAAACAGAAGAGCGAATGCAAGCTCCTTTCAATAGGAAAGGTGTTTCTATTGTTTTTTTTTTTTAAACATAATTTCCCTAAAGCCAGATACACTGAATGACAGAATACAACCTAACTTTATTTTAACATGATTATACATTAATAATTGCAAATGCCAATGCAATTATTCTTCCTCCAGCCAAGAAGAAACCTAAGAATCTAAGAAAAAGGAATAAAAAGAAAATGACGATTTTATAGAGCAGGTTAAAGGCTATATAATAAAAAGTTATCATACTCTCCTAATGGAATATCACTGAATATCTGAATCTGCAATTGAATATCTAAATCTGGTCAGCTATGCATATATCACATAAAATATCAAATAGCACCAAATCAGTACAAATTTTTGTTCTCTGGTTAAATTTACAAGTAAAACACTCCTTAAATCTGTGATTTTCTTAAGAAATATTTTTGTCCTTTTAGATTTTCATACATTTGCTCTTTATATTGTATTGAAAATTTTCATGTGTATGTTCTTTCTGTATTCCTCAGCTGAGTGATCTGCAATGTGCAATGAATGGGTCTGTGTTCAGGCAGAATTACAATTGAATGCATAATCAAAAACCATGATGAAAAATTTCATTCAAAATGAAGAGCAAAGAGAGACAGCACTACAATATGATAAATTTCTCAGCTTTTATAATCATAGATTCTCCATGAACTTTTCAGTTTAGTTTTCTGTAAGTGACTTATTTTTAAGCAGCAGACTTTTTACACATTACATCTTTACTGAAAAGGCAGTCATGAGAATACGTCTGAAATTATCTGCTAAAGTTAAAATCAAATGACAATAGCCATGACTGAGAAGTGAGAAAAAGCAAGAGGAAAAAAAAAAAAAAAGGTAGAACTGTGGATTTGGGGATGTGACTAACCAGTTATCAAGATAGCAGAATGCTTTGTTGCTATAGCAAAGGGACAGCAAAATGGACATTTTGACATTAACTCAGCAAGTGCAGAAACCAGTCAATGCCTTCAAGCAGCTGCTCTGTACATGTTATTGAGAATTAATGTTGACTTCAAAAACACACCTTAGAGAGGGACTGAGCCAAGTGAATGAATATTCAGCCTCTTAGTTATTTAATTGCTTGTTTTCTTCCTTTGCCTCTTTATGTATTAACCAACTACCTATGGCTGCATTTGAGGCTGCATTGTTAATTCTCTATTTTCAGCTGTGGCCTCATAAGGTACTTGACTTACTTTTGCAATGGCTGTGATATTATTATTAAAACATATAAAAAGGATTCTGACATTGTTTTCTTTTTTGGATTTTATTTTCCAACAATGAAAGTTAAATTGTGGCTCATTACCAAGTTCCTTTATCTTAAGGATATAATAAAAACTTAATTTCATAGATTAATTAGAATTGAGATGCAGATGAAATCAGTATATTTTACTTGAAACTTTTATATTTTTTTCTTTTTCTCTTTTTTCCCTTTAATTCTACTACTAGTCTTCTTTTATCAGTTGTCTTTTTCTTTATCAGTTCCTGTTTTCTCAAACATTCAGACCTCTTGTTTTCTAGCAGTGTTGTGGCCGTAGGAAATATGACTGGGTCTTGGATGGGGCCAGGGGATGACCAGGGGAGTAAGGTGGTTAACCATGGTTGCCGATGTCATCTTTGTGTATATCATTGTCTGCTAGAGACATTAGACATGTTGAAAGTACTGACTTGAATTTTTTAATGTTTTAAAAGGGAGTGTTATTGTTTAAAATGAGAAAGTTTTAATAGAATCACAAAGAATAGAAAATAAAAGCATTATGATAATGAAGTTTTTATTAATAAGTTCTATGAAATACACAACATATCTAAATTAGCACAACTGTACTAAATATATGTGATTTAACTATATATCTTTGGCCTAGTTCACCAATTTTAGACATAAAAAAATAAGAAAATAAATACCATTATAGCAATTTATATAATTACACTCTATTTTAGACACAAAAAAATTCTTTCCATATTACTTTCTTGGCAACAACATAAACCCAGATACTAAAAGCTAAATATAGCATTTCCTTGTAAGGGGTAGAAATGCAATTATTTTCCTGAAATTATTATTGATTACATAAAATCATTTTATAAAAGGTCATTTCAAATTGGTCATGCTTATTATTCAAGGACCTATTATTCTGAGTTGAATTGAAATGCACATTTCTTATTATCACATATATAGAACAATAAATTATGTATTATTAAAATCTCAACTTTTGCTTTCAATAAAAATTGCAAAAATTAGCATGAGCGAGTTGAAATAGAAAATTTAAAATATATTAATGAATTGACATGTTACTTCCCAAACTTTTTAGTTAAATTTTATTCATGGGTATTTGGAACTTTCTGTGGGAAATGTGCTAAAAATTGTTAATTATCTATTGAAAATTCAGTCTCTCTTTTTGTGTCAGTTTATGAGCAGACACAGGAATATATTCAGCTATTTACATTCGCTTCCTTTGGCAAATGTAAGTGTTCAAACATATCTTACAAAGTCATTGGCTAGGTCTTTGATAAAGAAAGTTTACTTAGCTGGAATATTCTTTCACTTTCCCCTTCTCTTCTTCCTGGGTAGGCTTAGGAAGCATACCTCACCATTTATGATATGCCAACGCTTGTCTCTTATTCTTGCCCTTACCAACTATGTCTTATAAGGGTTTCATGTGGTTGACATAAACAAAAAGATGTGACTGTTCCAGTCACAGGGAGTAAAAGCTTTGGGAGTTAAAGCCTTGATATTTACTGATTTGAATGTGAAATTAAAGTATGTATTAATGAGTAGAAAGTTTAACATGCAGGCATATAATCACATTAAGGCAAACACAATTTTTAAAGTTTTGAAGGACTATTTATTTCGATGTTTTCTCACTTAAAAAAATAAACGTATTAGTACTCATTGTCTACTGTGAGTTTTTTCTGTAAAAGTTCAATATGCATTTCTCTATCATGTTAATTTCTTTTTAAAATTTTATTATACTTTATTATAAATTTTATTATAAAATTATATTATTCAGGTATGTGCAGAACGTGCAGGTTTATTACATAGGTGTACATGAGCCACGGTGGTTTGCTGCACCCATCAAACCATCATCTAGGTTTTTAGCCCCACGTGCATTAGGTATTTGTCTTAATGCCCTAATGTTATCCCTCCCTTTGTCCCCCACCCCCTGACAGGCCCCAGTGCATAATGTTTCCCTCCCTGTGCCCGTGTGTTCTCATTGATCAACTCCCACTTATGAGTGAGAATACGTAGTGTTTGTTTTTTCTGTTCCTGTGTTAGTTTGCTGAGAATGATGGTTTGCATCTTCATCCATGTCTGTGCAAAGGGCATGATTTTATTCATTTTTATGGCTGCATAGTATTCCATGGTGTATATGTGCCACATTTTCTTTATGCAGTCTACCATTAGGGCACTAAGTTGCTTCCAAGTCTTTGCTATCGTGAATAGTGCTGCAAAAATCATATGTGTGCATGTGTCTTTATAGTAGAATGATTTATAATCCTTGGGGTATATGCCAGGAATGAGATTGCCATGTCAAATGGTATTTTTGGTTCTACATCCATCAGGAATCACCACATTGTCTTCCACGATGCTTGAACTAATTTACACTTCCACCAACAGTGTAAAAGCATTCCTATTTCTCCATATCCTCTCATCATCAGTTGTTTCCTGGCTTCTTAATAATCATCATTCTAACTGGCATGAGATGGTATCTCATTGTGGTTTTGATTTGCATTTCTCTAATCACCAGTGATGAGATGAGCTTTTTTTCATATGTTTGTTAGCCACATAAATGTCTTCTTTTGAGAATTGTCTGTTTACATCCTTTGCCCACTTTCTGATTATTTTTTGCTTTTGTCTTGTAAATTTGTTTGTTTAAGTTCTTTGTAGATTCTGGATATTAGCCCTTTGTCAGATGGATAGATTGAAGAAATTTTCTCCCATTCTGTAGATTGCCTGTTCACTCTGATGATAGTTTGTTTTGCTGTGCACAAGCTCTTTAGTTTAATTAGATCCCATTTGTCAGTTTTGGCTTTTATTGCAATTGCTTTTGGTGTTTTAGTCATGAAGACTTTTCCTATGCCTGTGTCCTGAATGGTATTGCCTAGGTTTAGTTCTAGGGTTTTATAATTGTAGGTCTTACATTTAAGCCTTTAATCCATCTTGAATTAATTTTTGTATAAAGTGTAAGGAAAAGGTCCAGTCTCAGTTTTCTGCATATGGCTAGCCAGTTTTCCCAGTACCATTTATTAAATAGGGAATACTTTCCCCATTGCTTGTTTTTGTAAGGTTTGCCAAAGATGGTTGTAGATGTGTCGTGTTATTTTTGTTCTGTTTCCTTGTTCTATACATATATGTTTTGGTACCAGTACCATGCTGTTTTGGTTACTGTAGCCTAGTAGTATAGTTTGAATCCAGGTAGCCTGATGCCTCCAGCTTTGTTCTTTTTGCTTAGGATTATCTTGGCTATACAGGCTCTTTTTTGATTCCATATGAAATTTAATGTAGTTTTTTCTAATTCTGTGAAGAAAGTCAGTGGTAGTCTGATGGAAATAGCATTGAATCTATAAATTGCATGTGCCAAGATGGCTATTTTCACAATACTGATTCTTCCTATTCATAAACATGAAATATTTGTCATTTGTTTGGTCCTCTCTTATTTCCTTGAGCAGTGGTTTGTAGTTATCCTTCAAGAGGTTCTTCATGTCCCTTGTAAGTTGTATTCCTAGGTATTTCATTCTCTTTGTAGCACTTCTGAATGGGAGTTCACCCATGATTTGGCTATTTGTCTATTATTGGTGTATAGGAATGCTTGTAATTTTTGCAAACTGATTTCAAATCCTGAGACTTTGCTGAAGTTGCTTGTCAGTTTAAGAAGATGTGGGGCTGAGACGATGGGGTTTTCTAAATATACATGTCATCTGCAAACAGAGACAATTTGACTTCCTCTCTTCCTGTTTGAATACTCTTTATTTCTTTCTCTTGCCTGATTGCCCTGGCTAGAACGTCCAATACTATGTTGAATAGGAGTGGTAATAGACAGCATCCTTGTCTTGTACCAGTTTTCAGAGGGAGTGCTTCCAGCTTTTGCCTATTCAGTATGATATTCGCTGTGGGTTTGTCATAAACAGCTCTTATTATTTTGAGATATGTTCCATCAATATGTAGTTTATTGAGAGTTTTTAGTATGAAGGGCTGTTGAATTTTGTCAAAGGCCTTTTCTGCATCTATTGAGGTAAGCATGTGGTTTTGGTCGTTGGTTCTGTTTATGTGATGGATTATGCTTATTCATTTGCATATGTTGAACCAGGCTTGCATCCCAGGGATGAAGTTGACTTGATCATAGTGGATAAGCTTTTTGATGTGCTGCTGGATTTGGTTTACCAGGATTTTATTGAGGATTTTTGTATCAATGTTCATCAGGAATATTGGTCTGAACTTTTCTTTCTTTTGTTATGTCTCTTCTAGGTTTTGGTATCAGGATGATGCTGGCCTCATAAATTGAGTTAGGAAGGAGTTCCTCTTTTTCTATTGTTTGGAATAGTTTCAGAAGAAATGGTACCAACTCCTCTTTGTACCCTCTGGTAGAATTCGGCTGTGAATCCACCTGGTCCTGGACTTTTTTTGGTTGGTAGGGTATTAATTACTGCCTCTATTTCAGAACTTGTTATTGGTCTATTCAGGGATTCTACTTCTTCCTGGTTTAGTCTTGGAGGGGGAGTATGTGTCCAGGAACTTATCCATTTCTTCTCGATTTTCTCATTTATTTGAGTAGAGGTGTTTATATTATTCTCTGATGGTAGTTTGTACTTCTGTGGGATCAGTGGTGATATCTCCTTTATCATTTTAAATGTTTCTGTTTGATTCTCCTCTCTTTTCTTCTTTATTAGTCTGACTAGTGGTCTATCTGTTTTGTTATTCTTTTCAACAAACCAGATCCTGGATTATTATTCTTTTGAAGGGTTTTTTCATGTGTCTATCTCCTTCTGCTCTGATCTTAGTTATATTTTGTCTTCTGTTAGTGTTTGAATTTGTTTGCTCTTGCTATCAGTTCTTTTATGTGATGTTAGGGTGTGGATTTCAGATCTTTCCCACTTTCTGATGTGGGTTTTGAGTGCTATAAATTTCCCTCTAAACACTGCTTTAGCTGTGTCCCAGAGATTCTGGTATGTTGCCTCTTTTTTCTCATTGGTTTCAAGCAATTTATTTATTTCTGACTTAATTTCGTTATTTTCCTGGTAGTTATTCAGGAGCAGATTGTTCTGTTTCCATGTAATTGTGCAGTTTTGAGTGAGTTTCTTTATCCTGAGTTCTAATTTGATTGCATTCTGGTTTTGGAGACTGTTTGCTATGATTTACATTCTTTTGCATTTGTTGAGGAGTGTTTTATTTCCAATTACGTGGTTGATTTTAGAATAATTGCTGTGTCGTGCTGAGAAGAATGTATATTCTGTTGTTTTGGAGTGGAGACTTCTGTAGATGTCTATTACATCTGCTTGGTCCGGAGCTCAGCTCAAGTCCTGAATATCCTTGTTAATTTTCTATGTCATTGATCTGTCTAATATTGACAGTGGGATCTTAAAATCTACCACTATTATTGTGTGAGAGTCTAAGTCTCTTTGTAGGGCTCTAAGAACTTGTTTTATGAAACTGTGTGCTCCTGTATGGGTCCTATATCTTTAAGATCACTCTTCTTGTTGCACTGATCCTTTTGCCATTATATAATGCCCTTCTTTGTCTTTTTTGATCTTTGTTGGTTTAAAGTTGGCTTTATCAGAGACTAGGATTGCAACTCCTGCTTTCTTTCCTTTCCATTTGCTTGGTAAATGTTCCTCCATCCCTTTATTTTGAGCCTATGTGTGTCTTTGCACGTGAGATGGGTCTCCTGAATACAGCATACCGATGGGTCTTGATTCTTTATCCAATTTGTCAGTCTGTGTCTTTTAATTGGGGCATTTAGCCCATTTGTATTTAAGGTGAATACTGTTATGTGTGAATTTGATCCTGTCATCATGATGCTAGTTGGTTATTTTGCACATTTAGTTGATGTAGTTTCTTCATAGTGTTGTTAGTCTTTATATTTTGTTATGTTTTTGCAGTGGCTTGTATTGGCTTTCTTTTCCATATTTAGTGCTTCCTTCAGGAGCTGTTGTAAGGCAGGCCCGATGTTGACAAAATCCCTCAGCAATGGCTTTTCTGTACAGGATTTTATGTCTTCTTCACTTTTGAAGCTTAGTTTGGCTGTATATGATATTCTGGGTTGAAAATTTTTGTCTTTAAGAATGTTGAGGTCAGGCATGGTGTCTCATACCTGTAATCCCAGCACTTTGGGAGGCCAAGGTGGGCAGATCACAAGGTCAGGAGATCGAGACTAACCTGGCTAAAATGGTGAAACCCTGTCTCTACTAAAAAATATGAAAAAAATTAGCTGGGCATGGTGGTGGGCACTTGTAGTCCCAGCTACTCAGGAGGCTGAGGCAGGAGAATGGCATGAACCCAGGAGGCAGAGCTTGCTGTGATCCAATATCATGCCACTGTACTCCAACCTGGGTGACAGAGCAAGACTCTGTCTCAAAAAAAAAAAAAAATGTTGAATATTGGTCCCCACTCTCTTCTGGCTTGTAGGGTTTCTGCAGAAAGATATGCTGTTAGTCTGATGGGCTTCCCTTTGTAAGTAACCTGACCTTTCTCTCTGGCTGCCTTTAATATTTTTTCCTTCGTTTCAACCTTGGGAGATTCTGGCAATTATGTGTCTTGAGGTTGTCCTTCTGAAGAAATATCTTAGTAGTGTTCTCTGTATTTCCTGAATTTGAATGTTGGCCTGTCTTGCTAGGTTGGAGAAGTTCTCCTGGATAATATCCTGAAGTGTGCTTTCCAACTTGGTTCCACTCTCCCCATCACTCTCAGGCACAAATCAATAGTAGATTTGGTCTTTTCACATAGTTCCATATTTCTTGGAGGCTTTGTTTGTTCCTTTTTTTCTTTTTTCTCTAATCTTCATGCTTTATTTTCTTAAGTTGATCTTCAATCTCTGATATCCTTTCTTTGGCTTGATTTAACTATTGATCAATTTAACTATTGATATGCGTCACAAAGTTCTCATGCTGTGCTTTTCGGCTTCATCAGGTCATTTATGTTCTTCTCTAAACTGGTTATTCTAGTTAGCAGTTCCTGTAACATTTTATCAAGGTTCTTAGCTTCCTTGCATTTGGTTAGAACTGTTCCTTTAGCTCAGAGGAGTTTGTTATTACTCACCTTCTGAAAACCTACTTCTGTTAATTTATCAAAATCATTCTCCATACAGTTTTGTGCCCTTGCTGGGGAGGAGTTGCAATCATTTGGAGAAAAGACCTTCTGGTTTTAGGAATTTTCAGCATTTTTATGCTGGTTTTTTCTCATCTTTGTGGATTCATCTAACTTTGAACTTTGATGCTGATGACCTTTGGATGGTTTTTTTTTTTTTTTTTTTTTTTGTGGCATCCTTTTTGTTGATGTTGATGTTATTGCTTTCTCTTTGTTAGTTTTCCTTCTAACAGTCAGGTCCATCTTCTGCATGTCTGCTGGAGTTTGCTGGAGATCCATTCGAGGTCCGACTCTGTTTGCCTGGGTATCACCAGTGGAGGCTGCAGAACAGCAAAGATTACTGCCTCCTCATTCCTCTGGAAGCTTCATGCCAAAAGGGCACCTACCTGATGCTAGCCAAAGCTCTCCTGTATGAGGTGTCTGTTGACCATTCCTGGGAGGTGTCTGCCAGTCAGGAGGCACGGGAATCAGGGACCCACTTGGGGAGGCAGTCTGTCCCTTAGCAAAGCTTGAGTGCTGTGATGGGAGACCTGCTGGTCTCTTCAGAGCCAGCAGGCAGGGACATTTAAGTCTGCTGAAACTGTGTCCACAGCTGCCCCTTCCCTTAAGTGCTCTGTCCCAGAGATATGGGAGTTTTATCTATAAGCTCCTGACTGAGACTGCTTTCTTTCAGAGATGCCCTGCCCAGTGAGGAGGATTCTAGAGAAGCTATCTGGCCACAGCAGCTTTGCCATGCTGAGGTGAGTTCCACCCAGTTCAAACTTCTCAGCGGCTTCCTTAACACTGTCAGGGGAAGACTGCCTACTCAAGTCTCAGTAATGGTGGATGGCCCTCCCGCTACAAAGTTTGATCATCCTAGGTCAACTAGACTGATGTGCTGGCAGCAAGAATTTCAAGTCAGTTGTGCTTAGCTTGCTGGGCGCTGTAGGAGTGGAACCCACTGAATGAGATCACTTGGCTCCCCAGCTTCAACCCCCTTTCCAGGACAGTGAATGGTTCTGTCTCACTGGGGTGTCAGGGGCCACTGGGGTGAGAAAAAAAAAAAAAAACTCCAGCAGCTAGCTTGGTATTTGTCCAAACAGACACCCAATTTTGTGCTTGAAACCCAGGGCTCTGATGGTGTAGACACATGAAGGAATCTCCTGCTCTGCGGGTTGCAAAAAACCGTGAGAAAAGGATAGTATCTGGGCCAGATAGCACAGTCCCTTGGGGCTTCCCTTGGCTTGGGGAGGAAGGTTCCTGGCCTCTGACATTTTCCAAGTGAAGCAACGCCCCACCCTGCTTCTACTCGCTCTCTGTGGGCTGTACCTACTGTCTAACCCAAAGAGATGAACAGGTACCTAAGTTGGAAATGCAGAAGTCACCCACCTTCTGCATTGGTCTGACTGGGAGCTGCAGGCTGCAGCTATTCTAATTTGGCCATCTTGCCAGATCCCCCTATTATGTTAATTTCTTAAGAAAAATATTATAGCTGTAGTTTGGCAATCGTAACTTACTTTTTGGCTTGAGGATACCTATTTACGGAACAAACACTGGTATTTACATGCTGTACACACAGAAAAACAGAAATGAGAATTAAGTGAGAAACATGCATGCATCTGAGAACAGACTATTACTCTATGTATATCTTTGTGTTAAATCTATTTTGGTCTGTTTTGAGATTACCTTATCTAAAACATAATTTTAGATATTTAGAAAAAATAAGTAAAAGTATTATATTCATACATGTGCTACATATTTCTCACATTATAATAGTCATGAAATATTCAATTCAGATACAATATTCAAATCTGGGTTGGAAAATATGACCTGGTTCAATTCATTCTTATTCATAAATCCTATGGAAGACTTTCAACTTTCTAATTACATGATTGGCCAATCTTAGTTTATACACATTCAAAATAAAAAATCTGATTTATTCACAGGCACAAATAACTGATGAAAGTTACAGTAGGGTCATTGGTCTAGGTCCTAACGTGCTGTCTGGAGACAACAGAAGTACATACTTCTCCCTCCAACCAACATATTATCTGATATTTTATGAGTTAACATTTAACTTAAACTCTATGTCATTTCTCTTTAAATTACTTGCATTGAAAGTATTTTCAAACATCATTTCTATTACTGTTATTTGATATTTATAATAATAAAAATGTTTGTAAAGAAATGAGCATACTTTAAATAAATGAATTTAGATATATATAAATAAAATTATCCAATGAGTGATAACTTGCTTTCAAGTTCTGAGGAATAAATAAAACAACAATGACAAAATCCTAATAATTGCTTAATCTGAGTGATGGCCTTATGATGTATTATTGAACTGTTATATTTTTAATATGTTAGAAAAATATTTTCTATTTATTTAAAGACAGATTGCATTGGAAAGAATGATACATTCCAAATATTACCATGTCATTAAAGATAAATTTTCTAAAATTGGAAAATAAATAAATAAATTTTCTAAAATTGGATAAATTTTCTAAAATTATCAAAATATCATAATTTGAGTACTACAAAATGTTAACATTTTTCTTACTATAGGACTCAGAAAATCAGACACAATATTTCAGATGTGTAAGTGATTTATGGGTGAGGCAGGTCATTTCTGCATTTCCAACTGAGGTACCCGATTCAACTCACTGGGACTAGTTAGACAATGGGTACAGCTAACAGAGAGTGAGCAGAAGCAGGGTGGGGCATCACCTCACCTGGGAAGTATAAGGGGCCAGGGATCTCCCTCTCCTAGCCAAGAGAAGCCGTGAGGGACTATGCTATGCCGCCCAGTACTATGCTTTTCCCATGGTTTGTCCAACCTGACCAGTCAAATGGGCCTGACTAGAGACATGTTACTATTAGTTCCCTGTTCTTTATCTGTATTCTTATTAAAAGAGTCTAAACCTATCATAGCAGTTTTTGATACATTCTTCATGCTGGTAGTTCATGTTAAACACAGAACAATCATTTTTTCTAAAATGACAGTTAGATAGATAGATAGATAGATAGATAACCAATATACAGTCTGTTGGTAAACTCCTTAGTTTTCTTTTCCGCAGAGAACATTTAATTAAATAATGATGCTTTCTTTGTGTAAGGTAGTTGTTTCTCTCTAAATCCCATATGTTTTCTTTTTGCTACAGTCTACTTCTCCAGCCTATAAAGATCACTTTAGATATTAATGCTCTCATCAAAATATTGCTGTTCCTGGTTTCTTTTGATCTGAAAATCTGGTGTATATTACTTCTGTGGTTACACAGAAGTTTTGTATATGGAAGTATAAAGTTTGCTAAATTCTATTTAAATTTAATTCATTACTGTTACTGGTAGGCTTAATTTTAAAAATAAAATAAAAATAATAAAATCACTGTAAACAGAGACCTAGTCAAGGCAAAAATTGTTGTCTAAATTGCAATGGCTTATTAAACATTATTCCTTCAAAATATAGCGAACTATTTTTGACATAAGCAATTATAAATAACTGCACATAAAGCACCCAGACTCTCACTACACGTGTGATGTAATATAATGTTGTTAACATATTGTAATTACATTCAAAACTTTTCTTTGTGTTTTCTATACTCTGCACCACATTTGGTTCCTATAATTTTTTTGAATTTATTTGTGGTTTTACTACCCATTATTGTGTACATATGTTTACATACACACATATATACATACATATATGTATGTATATGAGTACTTTTTCATGTTTTAGTGTTCATGCTTATTTATAATCTGTATGTTTTCCTCCAGCTTGTTTTTTGAAAATATTATTATTCAAGTATTTCCTATGTGTATTATTAAATATAATGACAATGGTCCCCTCTTGCCAAGAAGATTGACTACTATTCTTACTGAGCCTCTGTTCTATAGGCAAAAAAACCAATGTCCCACCATGTTTCTTTAAGAAGATCAAGCAATGGCTTAGTAGAAAATTGATAATTGTGTCTTTTCCACCCTGGAAATAACATTTCATCTTAATTGTGTTTAGCATGTGTTCCAGTTATAAATTAGACATTACTGCTCACAGTGTTTCACCCAGCATCACTATCAGAGGCTTTCAGAAATCTCATTTACAGAGGTGAACTCCTGATAATATGCTTAAGTTGTAATGATCTACTTTATGGCAAATGTAATGTTGCAGTGGGTACTCTATCATGGGTTGAGCTGGTTCAAGTACATACTGTAGCATTCGGTAGTTTGTTTCCTGAAAGAACATTGGGATAGCCTCTTGAAAATGAAGCAGAAGCACAAGTTTAGAGACTGTATTCAGTGAGACTGGAGCACTCTCCTTCATGACCTAATATATCCCTTAAATGAATGGACATAGTATAATTCTATGATCCCAAACAGATAGAGTAGGTGGGCCTGGGAATAAGAGATTGAAGTAAGAGCGACTCTGATTACAGAAAGTGAATCAATCCAAGCCACCTACTTGAAAAATTAGTTTCCACGATCTTAGTTCATGTGAATGTAAAATTCCTGCTTTTCACAGGTTGGAGTGTTAGAAGAAGAACTGGAAGAAAGACCAGAAAGAAGAGTCCTATTCCAGACAGAGAGAATAGCAAGTGTAAAGTCGTGATGTGTCCAGAGCAGTATAAGCAGGACAGAGAATATCAATAGTTCATTGCATTATTCTCACAGGTGCAAACACACAATGCAAAAGACAAAATTTTTATTTTCTTCCTGACTGCTATAAAAGTAATCATTTTTTTCTTGTTTTCTTCTAAACTCCTGTGATTATGTTCTCCAAATCAACTCTTCATCTTTACAGTTTTTACCAATAAGGTTTCTAAGACTCACTGTAGTCATATTATTTGCAATAAAAGCAGTGACTGTATGCCATGTCTAAACTATTTGAATTACACAGAGTTATATACTGTGAATCATCCACTCCTTGAAATTCTTCTTTAGCTTCAGTGATAGAATGGTTTAATTATTCTCCTTCTACACAATGAAAGGAGCAATGTGGTTAGGAAGAAATAGCACTGGGCAGACTTATCACTGTACAACTGACCAGTCTCATTGCTGTGAGTTTTGGTTCTATCATGCATATTAACCATTCACTGAATGGTTTATCTTAACCACATGCTGATCTAAGTTTGCACATAATCTTGTCTAATATGACCTTTAACTTTCCTCCCAAAAGTAACTATCCTTCGCCAATTAAACATTTCTCCTCTTGTAATAGGTTTTTTAATATTTTTGAGTGAATTCACGATTATTAGCTATAGTATTCCCTGTTATCATTTCAGCCTGAAGTCTACAGACTTAAATAACTTTTATAAATCATTGATTTCTTCTGATTTTTCTCTTATGTATAAAATTTTACCCTATTATTTAATTTATTAAAGCCAGTCATCGCTTCTGGCCTTCATAATCTAGTATAGTATGATTTTACTATATTTCAGCAATGCTATTTTCCAGTATTCCTCAGGCACGTAAAAAAAGCTTCAGTTAGATTCGTTTTCACCAAGAGTAATCCCAAGATTGTATTCATTCTTTTCAGAGTTTCTGTTTTTGATTGACAGCCAATGTTTTTCTATTCCAAAAGCCTTTTTCACTTAGTAAAAGTCATTCATTTTTCTTCTCTGAAGTATGTCATATTTAAAAATCATGTTATTTTATTTTTATAGGACTTATTACTTTCTTGCCATCTAATCTCTAAGTCAATATTCATATGTATACATGTGTTTCTGCATGTATGTCTGTACATATATACATGTGTGTCTGCATGGCTGTGTTTTCTTCTTTTGCGTCTGTCACAAACCTTAGAAATGCTGAGTGCACAATACATACTTAGACAAAGGAAATGTTTTTTCACTCTAGACCTCCCTTAGTTGAAAGGGATAGAAATAATTGGTTTTATGTATTCATTCTTCAGGCTCACAATAGAAAATATTTATTGTGGGGGTATTTGTACTAATGATCACATGCTATGGCATCACAAAGCCTGGTTTGGAACCCTTGTTTGTGGCTTATTAACTGGGTGACCTTAAACAAGTTACCTTTTCTGAGTCTTCATTATCTTATCCTTATTATACAACTCATAGACCTTAGAGGGGAATAATAATGATGATGGTGATCATCATTACCATCATCAATACTAGAAATAATGATTGCACTAACTGTGTGCCAGAAACAGTACTAAGAATGTTCCAAGATAAGGAACATATACATGAATTTTAATAAACTCAATAATCTATAGAAGCCTAAAATTTGGAATAACATAATAAGAAATTTATAAAGCTATGCTTTTAGCTCACAATTGGTATTCCATCAGAATTCTTAGAAAATTAGTAGATCAAAAAATATTTATAATATGCAGAATCTGGCCAGGCGGGGTGGCTTACGCTTGCAATCCCAGCACTTTGGGAAGCCAAGGCGGGCGGGTCATGAGGTCAGGAGATTGAGATCATCCTGGCTAACTAACACGGTTAAACTCCGTTTCTACTAAAACTACAAAAAATTAGCCAAGTGTGGTGGCGGGTGCCTGTAGTCCCAGCTACTCCGGAGGCTGAGGCAGGAGAATGGTATGAACCAGGTAGGCAGAGCTTGCAGTGAGCCAAGATTAGGCCACTGCACTCCAGCCTGGGAAAAAGTGCGAGACTACGTCTCAAAAAAAAAAAAAAAAAAAAAAAAAAAATGCAGAGTCCATTCCTTGTTAAGAACTAGAGAAGTGGATCAGAAATAATACATTGGACAGTGAAACTGGGTACTCATAATGCATAATTCTAATAATCTAATAAAGGATATTATAGAACAATACAATAAAGATCTTATTATATGTAGAAAACTAGATAGAGGATTTTTTTTCAGTAAGAATTTATAAAGTACATTTATTTCCCAGGCTTCGAAATAATTCCTGAAAAAGAATGTGCAAATTTATTTGAAGATATTATGTTTATAAGAAGTTGACTATAGGACTTTAATAACAAAGTAAGCCAATAAGAAAGCATAAAACAGTGTGCTTACAATTAATGGTTAAATACAGAATATGCAGTAGCAATTCACTCTGAATCACTATTCAGATGCTGAATATCTTCTTAAACTGGATATGCCTTTGGTACCCCACTTAGAGCATGTTCATTGCTTCATCACTTTTCATCCCTCAGGATGACATGGAACATGAGGAAAAAAGAAAAAAACAAAATTATCTAGTGATGCCTGAAGGTTTTTGATGGAAAAACATTTGAAAAATAATTTTACAGTAAGCAGCAAGTTGCTATAAATTTGTATGTCACAGATAATTTTGAAAATTTATAAATATTGAGAAAGTCTGGCCTTCTAGATACTTTAGGAGGAGTATATTGGCCAGACCTTTTTATTAAGTACATTGGTCAGAAATTCTAGATTTGCAATATTTAAAATTGCCAGCAACAACGTATAAATTCATGGCAACTCCAAGAATAAAAATAAAGCTATCTAATTAAGAATTTACCTACTGTGTTTTATATAGTCTTAAAAATATATATTCAAGTCCTTTACAGGGAAAACTACAAACTACTATTGAAGAAAAGCTATATGGTGAAGTATATACATATTGCAATGATGCCAATAATCTTCAAACTGTTTATTGATTCACTTAAGTTCAGGTCAAAATCTCAGCATACTTTTGGCAAATTGAAGTGATTATATTATGGAAAGGTGAAGAGTCAAGGTTAATCAAGAAAAAGAAGAAAATGAATGTGAAGTTCTCAAATTATTATTTATTTGATGTAATTATAAAACTACAGTAACTTGGTCAATGTTGCATCAGCCATAACATTGAAAACCCAAAAATAAACCCCTCACCATTTTATGTAAGATCCAAAGGTACAGACATATATCATTCATTATTTGTAACTATCTAAATAGATAAACATCAGTATCAATATAATTTTAGGTAGTTAAAGAAGGTATAAAATGTCTTGTCAAAGAAAAGAACAGTGAATCAGAATTAAAATATTGAACAGTGAAACTAAACACTGTTGTTGTATGAGTTCAATAGTCTAGCATTGGTCTTTACAGAATGTTAAAAAAAAAAAGTCTTATTGTTCAAACAAACTTGCACCTCAATATTTTTAATGGTACTGTTTAGAATATCCCAAATGTCCATCAACAGATAAGCAAATAAACAAAATATGGTATAGATACATATTTATTTATTTGAACAGTGAACTATTATTAAGCAATAAAAAATAAAATACGGATACATGATACAACATGAATGAGTTTTGAAAACATGTTAAAGTGAAAGAAATATCACAAAAGACCATATACCATATGATTCCTTTCATATTAAAGATCAGACTAGGGCAATTCATAGAGACAGACAATAAATTAGTGGTTGGTTGTGACTGGTAGTGAATGAGGGTGAAATATTGGATTGATAAGTAAAGAATACTTGGTGGTTTAAGTAATTTAACTGCTTAAACTAATAAGACAGTTGTGTGTGTGAACATGCTAAAAACTAATGAATTGTAGAATTTAAATAAATGAATTTTATGGTATTTGAAATATATTTCAATAAAGCTGCTTTAAATTGGCAGATGTTATTCACATAGAAAAGCTGCATACATAGTTACTAAAAATAGAATATTCGTGCCATATATGCATATTTAATAAAAGTTTATCAAATTTATGTTATTCTCCAAAATATAAAATTTCAGAAAAAAAGACATTAGAATTCATAGTAGAACAAAGAATTACTTCCATTGTTGCCTTGATTAATTGCTAGATTTTAACAAGTAGTTTTTGACATAGTATATTTTTCTTTTATTCATTCTACAATGGTAAAATGAAAGGTAGAGATTATTTCTATCTTGGGAAAAGTTTAATAAGTAGTCAATTACAATCAAAGCATTGTATGTTTAAATGGGAGAAGTGAGTAATAAAAGAAAAGTAATAAAATGAAAGACATTAACATTACAACATCAAATCTTGAACATAAGATTTGGTATTTTATAACCGAAATTTCAGGCAATTACAAACTCTGATTTTTTTGTGTGTGAAAATTAATAACAAATACTCTTAGTTCAGGATGTTATTAAAGTTCCACCTAAATAACACGTTTCTTTTCTGCATTAAAGTTTGTAATCATGATAACAATCACAACAACAATAATAATTTAAATATTGATATTTTACAAGTGAAAAATAAATTTACTATTTTCTTGGGATATACTAGTTAGCAGATCAGGATTTTGCATTAGATTTTTTTTTTTTTTTTTAAACAAAGTTCCACTTTTTTTGCCCAGGTTGGAATGCAATGGTGCAATCTCCACTCACTGCAACCTAGACCTCCCGTGTTCAAGCGATTTTCCTGCCTCAGCCTCCTGAGTAGCTGGGATTATAAGTGCATGCCACCACGTATGACTAGTTTTTGGTTTTTAGTAGAGACAGGGTTTCACCATGTTGGCCAGTCTGGTCTCGAACTCCTGACCTCAGATGATCCACCCACCTCGGCCTCCCAAAGTGCTGGGATTACAGGCGTGAACCACACCACATCTGGCCAGCTTTAGAATTTAGAATTTGGTTCAATCCGATTGAATTATGTGTCTCTGCTCATAAGGAAGGTAGGAGCTATATATGCAGATGTGATGCTTAAAACCTTGAATTAACTAAAATACCTAAACATTTCCTGGAAAATAATGAAAAGAAATAAGAAAAGACCAGCACCTTGTCTATTTCTTAGACTTGTTGAGCAGAAGAGTCTGTATAGGTGACAGAAAGAGGACTTTAAAAAAATGTATAAAATAAACTTGAAGAGTGTGATAATATGCAATGAAACTTATAATAAAGGAACATAGAAATAAAAAGTAGTCAAAAATTGAGAAGATATTTTAACCTTGATGTCCTTACCCTTAGAGTAAGATATCTTTCATTATACCTATCTAATCTATTTACTGGCTTATCTATTTACCTATGTATATATACACATTCATAAACTTTTTCAGTTGTATCATGTAAGTTCATATGGTCTTTCTGAAATAAAAAGGCAAAACCAACAGTAGAACATAATAAATGACTTTATGCTGTTTTTCTCTGAATGATGATATATGTAAATGACAAAATGTTGACTTATTTGTGCCACAAAATATGAACAGAAATGTAACAAATAATTCACATGTTAAATAAAGAGAAAAACTAATGTAATATACCTAATTATTTACAAATTTTAAAATAGCTAAAGTGTTTCATTTGTTTCATAACATTATTATAGTTCTTTTTAATTTTCACAATTATAGTGTGTGTTGTATTTATTTTTAATTTGCATTTTTCTGATGATTAATAATAGTAATTATATTTCCATGTGCTTTTCGGCCATTTAGGTGTATGTGAAGTGTATGTGTGAAGTGTGTAAATATTCTATGTGTATGAGAACTGTGCAAATATTTCATTACTATTTAAGATCATGTGGCTTTTCTTATGATTGGCATGCGATAGTATAGGAAGGATAGCTAGCAGAAAGATGTGAGGAAGCTTTTAAGAAGATAGAAATGTTGTGTAATTTCAATTGAATGCTTTATAAACAGTTTATCCTTTATTGATTGCATATTAACAAATTGGGTAAAATACAAAAATTAGGTAAAGCTTTAAGCATTAAAATTGCAGTATTTAGGGCAGTTGATACAGAAATAACATATCTTTATAATAGTAATTAACATCTCATTTTAACCTGAGCAGTACAATTATTTTAATATATACTGAATGGAAAAAGAAAATAAAGCATCTATATTGTTAAGCAACTTTTTGAGTCTGACTTACAATCAATGCAATTGGTTATTATATCCGATTATTCAACTAAATAACTTAATGCACTTTTGTTTTTGTTCCTCCCTTTAGTTTTGTCCATAGCATGTATACGCAGTGTCTTTGACTGTTTGAACCCCCTTATTAAATGTAGAAGAGTATCGAGAACTGGTATTTTAATATTCCTTTCATTAATCAGACTCATAAACAGGAATTTATATTTGAAAAGAGAGTAAAGCAATATCTAACAGATCAAAATATTTTAGTAGTGTGATTTATGAATATATGCTTTGATATCAGAAGGTTCCACTCATAAATTCTTTGTCTACTTCTTATTATCATCTTTATGACTTTAGATTGTTTACATTCTCTCAGTTTCAGGTGTTTTTATCTGATAAATGGGATCAAACATTTATATTAATATAACAGTTATGAAGGTTGACATCAATTCAGTGCTCTAAAATGTGTTATATGTCTCTGTATCTAGGAAATACTCCATAAACTGGCATTTTTAACATAATATATTAGCATTTTGTTCGCATTAAATTCAGAACAAAACAAAAATATAGCAAATATCCAACTAACACCCAGGAATCTACCACCAACAACAAACATTGCAAGTTTACCAGAAAAGTAAGGTGAATTTTGCTTTGAAAAGAAGTTTACCTTTCAACGAAAATCTTCAAAGCCTTTTTCAGCTTTCTTAAAACTGAGGTACATCCATGACCAACTGAAATGTAGATGTTAAGAAATAAGCTTGAAAATTTTTACTTTATAGTCAAAAGGTAATGTTAAAGGACAGAGGTTAGTAAGATTTTTATAAAACTATAAAGGATATTAAAATATTTGCGAGGCGTATATGAAAGTGTGTTCTAAACATTTACATGCCCACATGCGCAAACCTCCTGTAATTTATAATGTGGAAGAATAATGTGACTGTTTCAAGAAGCTTCCAAAACCAATTTAAATATTTATCTGAAATGAATCTAAATACCTCTTGAGATCAGCCTAATTCAGATTCTATTGTCTTGTAGATAAAAATGAAGACACTATAAACTTGGTTTATAAGTAATATAATAATCAACTATAACCTTTGGTTTTCTATGTTATAGTAATAAAGATGTGAAGAATTTAGAATTTTCTAGAACAGAGAGAAAGACTGAGGAGGTGATAGTTTCCTTCAGTTAGAAATCATTATGTTTTTGCTGTAGAAATCGTTCTTAAGTTCTTTGTAGTTAGAATGTGTGTAGTTCCTGTCATTTATCTACTCCTTTATTATTAACATCCATTTTTATTGAGGCAAAATAAAATAATTCTTTCTGAGATAAATCAATTAGAAAATTAGATTCTTTTCATTTTGGTTACTTCTGTAGGCCTTTATTTTGCAAACAGTGACCAAGTAACTAATAGGGCACACATTATTTTCATTGCTTAGAATAGCTGTAGATTTTGTATCTTATTATAGCATATTCACCTGGTATTTCAGTTTCAATTTTTTGTATTTGTGCCCCAAAGATAAATGTGCTATGGTTTTATAGCAGACACATATCAGTTACCACCCCAAAATATAAATATATATGTCATATATATGTGTGTGGATAAAATTTAGTAACAACGTTACTCATGTTGCATGTTAACTCATTATTAAGTGTGACTTCTTTCACTAAATTTACTCTTTTTTGCCTGATTTAGCAGAATAGTTTTATTTTTTAAATCTCATATACACTTTCATTGCTTAAATGGTATTTATTCAATATATATTTTCTCCTTTTCTGTTTTATAAAGAATTGCTCAGACATAAATATTTTCAAAAAATTCTTCGTGCCAACAGGTTAAAATATTTACAACTTGATATTTCTGGCAGTTTTATAAAATGTTAAAAATTGGTATGTTTTTTGTACTGAATAATTCATCAGCTAAATGTGTCCTTTCATGATTCCCAACTAAATCAAACTCCAAGGAGTTTTATCATTTGGAAATTTAAGACGAAGAGATCTTTAGAGGTAACTATCAAAAGAGAAAACTTTTTAAAAAATAATATTATTAATGTAAAATATATTTGAAAGTTTACTAATTGCCAAGAACTGTTTAAGCACTTTATGTGTATATCGTATTTAAATTCTAATGCAACTTTACAACCCTATGACAAAGTAAGTTTAACAAATTATATTTAAACAGAGAAAGAGAGACAGAGAATAAGAGGTGGCAAGAGATTTACTTAAATTGCCCAGTGCTACACAGCTACTAAGATGGCAGAACAAGAACTCAAAATCATGCGTTTTGATACCAGAGTTTGAGCTCACATTACTGAATTTACCTACTGCTCAAGACAAAAACAAATGAAAAGGAATTATATATTATTGACAATACTAATGGAGCTTGGAAATTTTTTGCCCTTAATCAGACATTGGATCTATTTTTTTTTTATTTATTTTTATTTTATTTATTTTTTTTTTTTTGAGACGGAGTCTCACTCTGTCGCCCAGGCTGGCGTGCAGTGGCTGGATCTCAGCTCACTGCAAGCTCCGCCTCCCGGGTTCACGCCATTCTCCTGCCTCAGCCTCCCGAGTAGCTGGGACTACAGGCGCCCGCCACCTCGCCCGGCTAGTTTTTTGTATTTTTTAGTAGAGACAGGGTTTCACCGTGTTAGCCAGGATGATCTCGATCTCCTGACCTCGTCATCCTCCAGTCTCGGTCTCCCAAAGTGCTGGGATTACAGGCGTGAGCCACCGCGCCCGGCTGGATCTGTCTTTAAAGTTACAAAACTAACTAAAATATGTAGGACTAAGTTTCAGGATGGAAATTTAAACCACATATCAGGAACATACTTTACTGGGAGAGAGTATATGCTGTTTTCTCTTGTTATGTGAAACATCCACTTGATAATCTGTAAGCAACCATTTTTAAGAAGCTCAGAAATGCATATAAATTTGTAAAATAAGCATAAACTGTTAGAATTATTACTGCTGTGTTATATCTGAAGTCAAAAATAAGTATTCCTGGTCAGTGCCCAATAGAACCTCAAAATGTACGTATTGTCTTTATCATTTTAATCAATACTTGCAATGGTATTTTTCTGCCTTTAGAAATAGAATAATCGTATGCACTTATTAATAAAGGGATTTTAAAGTTGAGTCTTTTGGTGCCACCTTCTGGCATAAATTATTGCATAAAGTATTTTAAATTATAAAAAAGGTCTATTGGTTAAATAAGTTAAATTAGATGGTTTTATGCCTAAGAAAAGAAATTTCTACTTTGAGGTAATTTACTTGCACTGAAGTCAATATAGAGAAGGAAGATTTGAAACTGACTTGAACCATGCAAAGACAATATTCAAAAACCAGTATAATTTTTAGTATGTAATAACTGTAAATAGAAAAAAAGAAGAAACAAATAGGAAACGGTAGTGACATTAAACAAACTTTATTAATCTATTAATTTTATTAACTGGATATTGGCAGGAACGTTAACTGTTTTTTTTGGTTTTGTTTTTGTTTTTTTTTCCTGAGCAACTAAATATGGAACTCAACACCTTTAATTGTTATTTGAACCAATTGTATTTGATTCACAACTTTAGTTTTTACAAACTATTTCATATTCAGCGTATTTTGATTCATTGGTATTTTATTTATTGCAAGGTTTAATATTGTGCTATTGTATTTACCATACATTGAACTGATAAAAATAGAAAAACAGTTTCTAGAAGTAAAGGTGGGGTAAGAAAATTCTATATAATCATGATGACCTATTTTTTCAGTAATCCATTAAATATTGAAATATGTATTAACCTGTCAATCAAATTCTATCTAATTTCACTGAGATTATATTTCAAAATTATTTAAAGTCTCCCTTTTCTTCCTTCAGAAGAAACAAAGTGTGTAAATACATACACACACATGTATATGTGTAAAAACTCTCAATTATCTGCATATATATGTTCCTGACCTAATAAACCATGTTTTGCCAGAGTTGCCAGGAGTGATTTGAAAGTTGCTGAAATGTTAATTTGGTTGATACCAATTGAACAGAACTTAAATGTAGACTATGTTCTATTCCACTTTAAAACAAGTAAAACAAACAAAGCAAGAGAGAATACAAAATTTTGTAAATTACTTTGAAGTTTAGTTTCCATGAACTCAACATATCCTGAAAATGAACTTTGACATACCACCTGAAAATGAATTTTGACATACCACAATCACACAGTTTTTTCCATAACAAGCTATTTAAATAAGGAAACACCTTATTATTAGACTTTACCCTGACTTAATCTCTAATTACTTAATTATGTGAAATATATCCAACTGTTTTGAACAGTTTATGTAATAATATGCTACAAACATAAATGACTGGATATTTTTTAAAAAAGCATTTCACTAAGAGATTTCTGGAATTAACTTATTGTGAGACCTTCAGAAGTCCTTTAACTATTTTGAGGCTTTGTTTCTTCATCTATGAAATAAGGGGATTGGAGTCAATAACTCTTTTCAGTCTTATCAGCTCTTGATATTCTCTGAGCATATGCTTCTGCTAGCTAGGGGAATATCAACGTAATGGGACACTGTATTGTATTAATTTCTTTGTTCTGGTGGCTGAAGGAGAATCTCAGGAAAAACAAATAAGTAGAATGGACAAACTTGTTTTGTGTTGTTTGGGCCTCATTTGTCTTAAGGTGTACTAATGGATTTTATGTTTCAGAGTCTCAAAGAAGTTAACGGCACTCCTGAAGATTATCCTCAACCAAGCTTGTATATAGTAAAAGCCATTGGCTCATTGACAATAATTCATCAAAGTATAGAGGAGGAAAAGATGTATTGAGAAGTACTGATGCTTTGAGTTTAATGAATAAGTTCCCCAAGATGAAGAGAGATGAAATTTGAGAGTGGGGATGAATTTCCTGATTGGCAGGGACCTGCTCAGTTGCAGTACCTATGGTAGGTTAGTAAAATGTGTGTACGTGTGTATGTGCGTGTGTGTGTGTGTGTGCACTTGAAGACAGGCGTGCTTGCATGTTGGAAGAAGAGGAAGAGATTGAAATGCTCACTAATGAGAATCTAGAGAAAATAAAAATACTCCTGCTGAATGCTGATACAGAAGAGTAGAGCTGTTCATCTTTCGGTGCTTACACAGACCGTGGTCAGTTGGGAGTACCAAAAGTAGCCATCATAATAGTCAGCTATAGAAAAAAACAGAAGCCATATCTTTGTTGTTAGCCTTCTACCTAAAGGGAAGATACTTTAATAAAGGCTTCTTTTTTCAATTCCTTTACTCTAGTTATTGGAGGCTCATAATCAGATTTAAATTTAAGAAATCCCACACTTGTCTGTGGAATGTTTAGGTAAATGGGCTTTGGACAGTGCTTCACATTCAACAGTGTTTTGTAGAACAATGACAATTTCTTTTATTCCTCTAACGGTAAGTTGTTTTAATTATATCTGACTTATTTCAAGATATGTTCTTTTCTGGTTTTCTGCAATTTAAATACGATACAACTAGATGTAGAGGGTTTGGCATTAATTCTACTTGGTGTTCTCTGAGCTTCCTGGATATGTAGTTTGATTTCTATAATTAATTATTGATAATTATCATTATTGTTCAAATAGATTTTTTGCTTCTTTTTCTTTCTGCTTCTGGTATTCTAATTATGCAAATGTTACACACTCATAATTTTTCTGTCTTTGATATTGTATTTTTTTTCATTTCAGTTTAGGAAATAGAAAGAGTTAAGTTTCTATTGACATGTCTTTTCTTGGCCATATTATGTCAACTGGTAAGTACATCAAAGGGATTCTTAAGTTCTGCTTCAGTGTTTGTGATTTCCAGCATTTGCTTTTGATTCTGTCTTAGATATTCCATCTTTCTGCTTATATTGTCTATCTATTCTGGCTTATTATTTGACTCTTCCATTTAGACTTTTGACAGGAGTCAATATTTTTACCTATCTTGTCTGTTAATTACAGCATCTGTGTCATGTATGAGGTTAGTTACAATTAGTTCTTTGTCTTTTCAGAGGGTTTTTTTTTTGTTTTTTTGCCTTTTGGCATTTAATAAAATGTTTTTTGAAAACCAAACATGGCAAATGAGCAAATGGAAGCAGGGTAAATACGTCTTTATTATGAGGATTCATGTTAATCTGGATAGGATTTGTTCTGTAATTAACATTTATTTTGGTTACAGGTATTGGAGGCTTCAACGTCATTTAGAATCCTTGTTTATGCCTTCACTCCTGACTTTGGGATTCCTTATATATGCTTATGAAAGGTGGAATGTGTCTTGCAGCTATTTCAAATATAATCCACCATTATTACAGAGGCAGCATTCTATGATTTTATGATTAAATCTACATCTGTTAGTGGGCCAGTTTCCCTGGGTTGTAACCTGCACAAGTACTCCTTAGCCTTTTTTTTTTTTTTTTTTTTCTGTAGGTGAGACAGAAAACGTAGAGAATGGTGGAGTGTTATTTCTGGTGGGATAAAGCTCCAGAACAATTTCAGAAGGTACCATGAACTTAAGTAAATATATGCCTGAAGTCGTAAAATAGGATAGCTTTGGATGATCCTGAGGTTTTTATATCCACAAATTTATACCTTATTTGTCATATCTGGATCTGTATTGACAGTTATATTCATAACTGTACCTAAATATCCATATGTATATCCACATAGACACATATAAATAATGAATGCCATTGTTCTTAACTTTTAATTTTACATAAAATTGTAAGAGCTTGGTTTTGAATTCTCTGTTATGGCTGATCAAAATTGTCTATGTTCAGTAGTTTTAAAATTAGACTAGAGATGTAATAATTTGTGCAGATACATTAAACAAGATATAATTGTAACAATCAATTTGAAAATAATTGGCATCTTTGCAATATTGATCTCTAATCATGAGAATTTTTCATTTATATAGCTTTTCTTCAGTAGCGATTTGTAGTTTTCTATGTAAAGGACTTGCATGTATAATATGCTTAAGACTATTTTAAATAGTGTCATGTCTAAAGTAGATTTTTGTCTATTTTATTTTTATTCAGCAAAATAATTTTTACATTTATTTTTATAACAAAGTGGTATGCTATATGATTACCAATTTTCATGTTACATATTTTATGGTAAATTTAATGTAAAATTTTCATGTTATTGACTTAGAATATGCCCCTGAACATTGGATACACTAGATAGATAAATAGATAGATAGATAGATAGATAGATAGATAGATAGAACATAATTCTTTCTTATTCTACTAATACCCTGAACATTATATATATTATTGTTGATCAGTCCTATTCTATCAACTATAGAGGAAACAATGCAATATATTTTCCACATCAAATTAGAATAAATTTTGACTATTTGGTTCAAAGTTTTAACTTGGGTATATATTTAATTTTCTAAGTTTCAATTTTATGTTAGGCTTAAGAATGACTATATCCTTTGTAAGAACATTTTGAAAACTAGAGACAAATATATTGAAGGAACGTAGAAGTTATGTTACTCAACAAATAGTAGTTATATTGTACAGAAAATAGGTATCATTGGTCTTTAATTTCTTGGATCAGTGCTGTCCAATAAAATGTTCTGTATCCTTCTATATTCCTTCATAGTGTTTCTCAAACTTAATTAATGATGATATTACTGTAATGTTAGTCAATCGACCTGGCTGTAAATTCCACAGGAATGAGGGCCATCACCTCTGTGTTGTTCACCTCTGACCCTGCAGAGCTTGATATCTAGTAAGTGCTGAATTAATATTTATTAAATAAATAAATGAACTGTATCAGAGTACTCATCATACTATATGTAATCACAAAAAAGAAAAAGTGTAATTCTAAGAAGATTTTATTTTAAAATATAAAATAATTTTCAATAATTTTATTTAATTTATGTATTAATATTGGAACCACTACAATGTTATTATTGGATCAGAGATCACCTGAGAGCTAAGATGTTTATGGAGAATTTAACAATGAATTTTTAGGATAAGATTGTTAAGTTAGATATAAAACTGTCAGTGTTCAATAGGTCATGTATTTTGGGGGCTATTTCTTTTACTGGGCTTCAGAAACTATTTGTATTAGCTAAGAGCAAAAGTTATAAAATTTCTTTACAAATTAATCTGCAACTTCTGAGATCTTTAGTCAATCGTTAACAAAGAAAGGACTAACTACTTTCTTCTAAACTATTCCTGGGAAGCCTTTGTCCCATGGGATACTGTAAAGGTGTTCTGTACATATTTTTGTTTCTTTCCTAATTTTCAAATACATTTTTCCTCATAAGAATATTTGATCACATTAATATTGCTTTCATTCTAAACATTTAATGATTAATATATAACATTATATCTCTGGCTACAAGCTGAGTCTCAAGAGCCATATAGGCCTGGGTACGAGACTGAGCAAATTAGGAAAAATGACTAACCTACTTATGCCTTAATGTTGTCATATGTAAGAGTAATGTGTTCTACATCCTAGAAATCCATCAAGGTTGGATGCATATAAAACTTTTAATAAATGGTAGCTACCATGTGTTCTTCAAATATTTATACTTAAAAATAATATATAATAAAATTAATTGAGATTCCATGAATATTAACATCTGATAAAGCAATAGCACTAGGAAGAACATAGTTACATTTCGTATTTTTATAACATATGCTTTATAGGTTTAAATGGCTTATACTATTGATTCCAAACTTCCTATACTACTAGAACTAGCAACACTATCATCACCAGCACCACACAAACACTCACACACGCATGCACACACACATCTCTAAAATCCAACTTTCACTTTGAAAGTAAAAATAGGGCCTGCAGATTAAACTTTTCAAAAATATTTTAATCAAAACCTTAGATGTGGTTAATGTGCCTCTTTATTACATGTTAATTGTATTGTGTCTACAACTTACTAAACATATTTTAAAATCAAGTGTTAAGTGCTTTTAAAATCCAACATGTGAATTATTTTGTGGATGGGAAAGAGTAAACAGATGAAACTATAGAAATAAACTTTCTTCATGTTGGCTTACAAAAGAAGATTGTTTCTGTTTGATTACATTACTAAAATTCTAAATATAGCTTTGTTATTTCTTTTTACCTTTTTAATGGCCTAAATAGTTCTTAGTATGCTTTTTCTTCTAGTAGAAGAGTGAAACATATTATGAATATAAAATGCATTATATTCTAATATTTTTCCTCACATTTTTTCAAATTCTAGTAATGAATTTTGAATAAATAACTCATGGATATTAAACTGATTTCAATTTATGGTGTGTAATAGTTATCTTTGCACTTTCTTTCAAGGAATTAGAAGAGAGGTATAATATAAATTAAATGAACCAGAGAAAATGCTTCTATGAAAAAGTAACTGGTATAGGATAGGTTTTCTCAAGGTTTGTTGTGACAACAACTTGAAAAGGGTTGCCTGTGATGCTTGTTAACAATGCACATCCTGGCTCTCGATGAGTCAGACATTGTCTCTGGGATGTTAGCAGCTCCCCCAGGTAATACTTAGGCTGACTAAAAAATTTTAAGTAACACTAGACAAGTAGGCATCTGTTTTAATAAAATAAAATATCTTTTTAATTTAACACAGAAATAGGAAACCTACTTTTCCATTTATTGAGTCTTCAACAGATATTCATCTTAACTCTTACAAAAGTGAGTTAAGTGTGTGAACCCCGAAAATATGAGAGAGATCTCAGTTAATTTACCAAACGTCAAGTTTGAGGACATGTGTCCATCACACAACCTCAGGAGGTCCTGATGACATATGTCCAAGGTGTTCAGAACACAGTTTGGTTTTATGCAATCTAGGGAGACATGCGACATAATCAACACATGCAAGATGAACATTGGTTTGGACAACACGAAGGAAAGGTAGGAAGACTAGAAGTGGGGAGGGGTCTTTAAGATTACAGACAAACAGTTGCATTCTGTTGAGTTTCTGATTAGCCTCTCCAAAGAAGGCAATCAGATATACATTTATCTCAGTGAGGAGAGGGGTGAGTTTGAATAGAATGGGTGGCAGGTCGGCCCTAAGCAGCTCCCAGCTTGACTTTTCCCCTTAGTTTAGTGATTTGAGAGCCCCAAGTTTTATTTTTCTTTCACATTCCCCTCCTTTTCTTTATTAAAAGTCTTTTGGAGAAAGCATTTTAAAAGAAAATGAGTCTTTGATTTCAGGTTTTGTCTGATCTGTCATGGCTAGGATGGTTTATTCCCAGACAGGTAAGTCCTATGTTATTAAGAAAGCTCATTTCTAGAAGGTTGTGAAGTCTCATGTCTTGTGAAGAGAAAATAGGGGGAGGAAGAGGGAAAACCAACAATAAACAAAAGAATAATCCTGAAAAATTGATATAGGCCACGTTACTCTGAAGTCCATACATCAATAGGCAAGTATGAATGTGACTTATATATGTAAATAGATTGCTGCTATTTTATTCTGAAGTTGTCTAGCTTCAGTTCCCAGGGCTTTATGAAAGCACAGCTTAGTTTTCAGTGACTCCAGATTTTTTAAAAATGGGAAAAAAGAAGGAAAAAAATTGAAAACATTATTTTGTAGGTATTTTGCCAAGAAAAATTAGAATTTGGTTCAAGCTGTAGAAAATAATAAGAACTGAAAAACATCAGGCAAAATTAAAATCTAGCAACAGGTATATTATAGTTTTTGAAGCATAATTTTTCTCTCTCCAGTATCCCATTTTTACTACAGAAAAATTCTGGTAGGACTGATTTGCCTTATTATACTTGGCCTGATTATTTGTATACAGTGCAGCAAGAATAATTTTTTATTTTACATAGGCTTTCAAATTGGCTTTGATGGAAATTTGTTCCAGAGAAGGAATCTCAGATGAGACTTTTTTAAAGTCCAGCCCAGCCATGGATTTGTACCATTAAATACCAATGAGTTGGGTGAATTCCTCTCCCCTCTTGAGAGGAATTCTCAAGATAAAACTGGGCTCCTGGGCCTGTCAGACAGTGACATTATTTACTTACCACAGGTCAGGAAGCCTGTACAGGAACTCTGTAGATAAGTATATGAGGCTACTTTTTCCAAGGGGCTTTATTGGCCTCATAAGTCAAGTTTGATTCCTTAAAGGAAAGCACACCATTCCGGTTAAAGTCTAGGTAAAATAACCAGTTTCTCCAGTTGTGTCCTATTACAAATAAAAACAGATTCTTATTGCACTTATGCAAATAACTGTACTGTCATAAGTTAAAAATACTCATAAATATTTTCCAAATTCTGTAGAAATAAGGTAGAGATAAGAAAGCTCCAAATTCTGTTCAGAGGAGTATATTTCATTCAGTTGTTAACAGCTGTAAATAGCTTAAAAGAAAAGTTTTTCTAACTCTAAAAAAAAAAAAACCAAATGATCAGCAACGTTTTAAGCAAAAAGTTAAAAAGATTACTTCAGACTTCTGTGAATTTAGTTTATATAGCTAATTTCTGTTCTGCTTGATATTCTTGAACATTTCAGATATCCGTGAGTCCTGAAAAGTTTTCCGCTATTCTGATGTCACAACTTCCAAAGTTATCAGAAACCTGCCTTCAAGAGCATCTGTTAGAATTGTATAGCTGATTATGAAACCACCTTCTAAAGAGGATCAAAACAAGACAACAATTATTCAAGGATGACAGAAGTTTTAGGGCTGCCACAGTCAAAGACACAATTGATAAGAAAAGTTGTTACCTCTGTGGCACGAAATAATTTAACATAACAATTAGAATTATTACTGATAACGTACACTGAGTCATATTAAATTTATGGAACACATACCAATAACATGTTTATACAAATATAGCCCAAAGAAAATCAAACACCATTTCATATTTGACAATGCTTCCTGTATAATTTTTATACCAAATATGTCATTTTTGGACTTTAGGGAACCTTTTTTTTTTTTTTTTTGGAGACAGAGTCTTGCTCTGTCACCCAGGCTGGTGTGCAGTGGCACGATCTCGGCTTATTGCAATCTCTGCCTCCCAGGTTCAAGCAATTCTCCTGCCTCAGCCTCCCAAGTAGCTGGGACTACAGGCGCACACCACCACACCCAGCTAATTTTGTGTATTTTAGTAGAGATGGGGTTTCACCATGTTGCCCAGGCTGGTCTCGAGCTCCTGAGCTCAGGCAATCTGCCTGCCTCAGCCTCCCAAAGTGCTAAGATTACAGGCATGAACCACTGCACCCAGCCAGGAACCTCTTAATAATATCTTAAAGGATTAATTATATCCGAAAAAAGCATAATTTATAATTTTATTTTGGAAAGTTTCTCAAATATCAAAGTTTGAAACACTTGATATCACAAAATAGGATTATAGGTCATTGTAAAATAAGTCATTCATTCACAAAACTCATAATTCAAGGATTTCAAGCAAAGGCAAAACATTCATTCTTTGAGGGAGATTTATTTTTTCCAAACAATATGTCCTAATAAAAAACAGCATGAAGGCAGTTAAATTTGTTTTTCAAGTTTTATAAACAATCTATGAAATTTAATCTTGATCATAAGATACACCTTTCATAAGCATTTTATAACCTTTAATAAGGAGTTGGTTAATGGTTCAAGAAAAATGTGTTAATCTGACACAGGGGCCCATATGCTGGACTTGCATCGGTGTGCCTTTGCCATTAATGGTTAATTTATAGATAAATTGAACTTATTTTCTCTCTTAAAACTGACCCTTAAAATCTTACATGCCCATCTCTTCTGCAATAGTCCCTGGGCCTTGAAGAGTTGAATGGTTTTAATTTCTGGCCCTGTGTCTCAGGAATGCAGTTCATTTGATTGGCATCTTCTATGGACCCTGAAGATGAGGCTTTAATTGCTATCAGTGTTTAAGATTTAGTAGGACTTGGTGTCCTTTTAAGACCCAGGAGTCAAAGCTCCATAACTTTATGTCACAAGTATTTTGAAAGCACATACAAAAAGATAAACAGACGTAATAAACTTAATTAAAAAATTTTTTATCTCAGTTTTTTTTTCCTAAGCAAACCAAAGCTTAATAATAATGGCATAGTAATTTTTTCAATAAAACATAAAATCTGTTGGGTCAGTTACCAAAAGGCAAAACAAAACAAAACAAAAAAAGACATTCTGCAGTATACAAAATATTATCTTGGAAGAACACATTTTCTTTAGATCTTTAAGAAAAATGTTATTAGAATCAGGCCACAACAAGCAGAACTTAAGGAAAAAACTTATATAACCTGAAACTGAGTTGAAGGACAGCATTATTATTTATCACCTTTTAAAAGGGGAGAGAAAACTAAAAATGGTGAGATGCAATAAAAGTTGAACTTTCGGGTAAAAAATTAAAATATCTTATAATTTATTAAGAGTAAATTAATCTCTTAAGGAAATGTTATTATTCTAATTAATTGTTTAGTGTATAAGTGATTTTTTACATTAAATCCAATCTCTAGAAAGGCCATTATAATTTCCCTTTAATTATAAATAACTTGATCATATAGAAGTTTGTGTTTTTAAAAAAATCTATTGTGAATTAGACCATTTATGATATGCTTGGACTCTCTAGCTTGTCCTGAACATCCCTCTTTCTTAAACAACCATTCATTTTACTCTAGGTCTGTTGCAATAGCTGTTAATGAAGAAAACATAATTCAGCCAACTGAGAAAAAAAAAATTTTGCTTTGAAAAAAAAAAGACAAAGTTTTAGGAAAGACAAAAGCAAAAACAAAAACAAAAACATGAAGGCTTGCTAAATACAGACACACACACACACAAACACATAACACACACACATCTTGAATGCTTGAATGTTAGCTTTTAATTAAATGGGCTTTTAATCATCGAGTTCCTTTAAAATAAATATTTTTAAATCTCATTACCATATTTCAGCTGGACAAATTGCTGCTATTTCATCAGTACCAAGTATCAAACCAGAAAGGGCTTGAATTAGGAACCAAACTCAGGCTGTCATGGTGGGAAAAAAAGAAGGCAGAATCTTAGCTATGAAACTGAAGTGTGGGGTGACAGTCACTGCTTTCTGTTTGGCCTGGCTAGCAAAAAAAAAGTGGCCTTGTTATGTAAATAAAGCTCCTTTAATAATTAATCCTTTTTCTGGCCATTTGTCTCTCCCGCCACAGCTCCTCCTCCTCCTCCTCCTCCTTCTTCTTCCTCTTCCTCTTCCTCCTCCTCTGCTGCTTCCTCTTCCTCTCTTTCTCCTTCTCCTTCTTCTTCTTTTTCTTTTGTGGGAATTCAACCACTTCAGCAAACTTGTTCTCTAAAAAAGGCTTAGATATTGCAATAGTTTGTGGTCTTCCCAAGCTGAAACCTACTGGGCAATATAAACATATCCCATATCTGTGACATTAAAATTTTATGGGGATGGGGTTAGGACAAAGTATCTAGAAATCTTCTGGGAGATAATAAAGAAAAATTGGTCATAAAACACTATTTCAAAGCCATTTTTTATCCTAAATTCTAAATGTATGTCACTTCCGTAAATACTGATATTCTAGAATGTGATCCTTGTTCCGTATATATCTTTAATATAAACTAAGAAAAGTATCACCAAGCAGTGAGAATTAAGCTGATTATTCATTTAGATAGCCATTCCATATTTAGGTGATCTTTGAAAAAAGAATTAAGTTGTACACTTAACTCAAAACATAAATCAGTGAAATTTCAGAAAGATTAAATGTTACATGCTTATATATTAGCAGGGTTAGTTTTTGGGAGACTGAGTGAGTTGAGAACTGACAAAATCCAAAGATGTTTACTCTTACTTCAAAATCTATGCTGGTAGACTGAGTTTTCCCCATGAATTTGATGTTGCTTCTTTTTTAAAAAACAGTTATAGATTCCCACCCCGTCTCCCCACCAATCTCAGATAAAATAGTGGACTTTCTGCACGAAAGTGAAAAAAAGTGCTAAGACATTTAAAAATTTTATCTCCTTTTATTTAACCTCCTCGTTCTGTTTAAGAACAACAGAACCTCATCTGGTTTCATGGGGCAGATGGTTCCCAAAACTCTATATAGGGTATTGCATTCTGTAGTCTCGTTACAACTTCTTTACTTCTTTACTTTTTTTTTTTTAAGTTGGAATTCACCCCTTTAAAAGCTATTTGCTACAAATTTATTGAATTTCACTATCAAACACACTCTTCTTTAACTTTTAATTCTTAATTCCTTTGATTTTTAAACTACTTTTCTAATTTTGCTAGTGTCTCAGATGAGGGAAGACAAATCTTTTTTTTTTTTTTTTCTGTCTTCCATCTTGAACTTCTCATGAACTACTGTTAAAAAATCATTTTGTTAAAATTTGCATTCCATTCAAGGATTCTGCATTTCCACTAATAATTACTACATCTTGGCAAGTCCCAAATTTCTTGTAAGGGAAGAGATTCAACTTCTGGACCCATGAATAAGGAGAGCATAGGGGGAAAAGGATGTACTTACAATCCTATTAATTGCCTGTGAGCCACAAGTTCCTTATCAGTTAGTCTTCAGTTGTCCTTATCATAATTTTACATGGTTTTACTAAATTAGAAATACATAATAATTCATTTTATGAAATATATGTGCCTTTAAAACCTTGGCTGGAAATTTTTTAACATTTAAAAAAATGGAATTAAAAATTAATACATTTATATAGTACAATATTATCTTTATTTACCTAGGGTTCATGATAATATGTCAAATTTCAAAAAAAATTTAGAACTCTCAAAACAAACTTGCATTTTTTATATAAAAATACATTCAACATTTAGTAAAAATTGTTTATATTAATGTCAATATTTTTGGCAAAGTAAAATTAAATGTAGAAATTTTATATTTAAATGTTATTTTAGTTTTTAAATTTTGTGTATTATTCTGTATGAGATGTTTAATTGAAGGTATTAACAAGAATGCCTTATATAAATTAAATCTGTTTATGGATGTAAAATATAGCACTTCTAACATTCAATGAAGTAAAAACAACTTCAGTGTAAGAGCAAATTATGCAGTAAACTGGTTTTTCGAAGGAAAATTTGAAAATGTTCCTTGTACTATATAACATTAAAATAAGTTACAAAAGTGTTTTGAAATATCATTTATGTATTATTGAAAATAGTAAGGAGGAACAATGTTCTCAACACCTCATTTGCATGGATGCCTGTTTTATGGCTTCATTAATAATGTATTAATTTAACAATGTACATTTATTGAGAGAGCTGACTTTTTCTTGTATGTACAAATTATTCTATTTACATTTGAATTTAAACTAATAACTAAAAATATACATATTGTTTAAATGAAATACAGAGAACTAACATTTTTTTTCTGGATGCTACCATGAAAGCATAAAAAACACCAATTTTAACAGAGGAAATTATTTTTTATTTATTTACTAAAAGGTGTGCATTGTCAGTGGCTCCCAAATATAGAATATGAATAGTTTATGGTTAGTCTTTTTGTAACATTAAGCAGAACACTATACATACTCTGTAGCACTAATGAAAATGACAGTATCACAACATTCTCTTTATAGAGGATAAGTGTTGGACTCTAAGAAGTTGTGTTAAAAAAGCTGAAGAACAACTTATTCACAGGTCAGTTTTACCTAAGAAGAAATCCTATAATGTGAAACACAATGACAGTACTTTAACTATAAATAGATATTATTATTTACAGTAGAAAAACTCTACATGTGTCTCTTTTCATGATAAAATTGGGTGGAATTATTCTAAAGAAATTCTCTTAAAGTAATTCTCAAGTTAAAACAGTTATTATTTTAACTTCAGAAATGTCTGGTTCTTCAAACAAAGCATCTCCTTGGACTTCACATCGCTATGATTGCTCCCTTAATAAGAGTAATTATTATCAACTTTAAGGAATATTTCAATCTTACAATAGGCTGTTTATCTTCAGTTTGGACTTTTCCCATGAATATCAGATTATAAATCTACCTCTATGTTTAACACCTTCACTTGGATGCCCAACAAGCAACCCAAGCTTCAAAATGTCCAAAACTGAACTCCAAGTCTTTTCTCATCAAACTTGTTCTATTGAGATCCTCTCTCATATCAGTTATTGCCAAGCTCCTCCTTTCTGTTTTTCAACTCTAGAATATTGGAACTATTCTTGACTTTATTTTTTCGTAGACTATTTAATTCATCAAAAAATTATTTGGCTTTTACCACTTCCCATCATCTCCATTGTTATCATTCTGATTCAAACTAATGTCATCTTTAGACCCTATTTTTATGTTTGTTTTTCCGCTTTCCTTCTGTAGTTCCTTCAATACAGCTAAACAGAGTTCTCCTTTGGTGTTATAAATCATATCCACTGCTCAAAACCATTCAAGTTACAAATTGCACCATACTGCTTGTCTCTGTTATTAAATATCTTACTTCTCTGACTTTATTTCTTTCTACATTTCTTTTGTTACTTTGCTCTAAGTACCTACTTGTTCTCATCCTCATTTGTACCAAAAATATCTCCATCAAGCAAATTTTGCATTTGCTTTTCTCTCTTATCTTATTCAGTCCAGGCTGTCATAACCAAATACCAAAGACTGAGTGGCTTAAACAACATTTATTTCTCATTGCTCAGGAGACTAGGAAGTCCAAGATTAAGCCTTAGGCAGACCCAGTTTCTAATTAGGGCTCTTTGTGGTTTGCAAAAGATGGTCTTCTGCTTGTATCCTCACCTGACAAAGAGCAAGCTCTAGTTTCTTTCTCTTTTCATAAGGGCACTAATCCCATCATGAGGACTCTACCCTCATCATTTCATGTAAACCCAATAACCTCCCAAACATCCTACTCCCAAATACCATACTATTGGGGGTTAGTGGTTCCTCATGTGAATTTTGGGGGAACACACATATACCATCCAATACATGCCACACCCCAGTCCCCCAAAACTCATTCCTTGCTCATATGAAAAATGCATTCATTCCATCTCAACAGCCCACAGACTCTTAACTCATCCCAGCATGAAGTCTAAAGTCTAAAACCCAAAGTCGCATCTAAATCTCATCTCAAATAGATATGGGTGAGACTCAAGGTACAATTATCCTGAGGCAGAATTTCTTTTCAGCTGTGTTCCTGTGAAATCAAACACATTACATACTTCCAAAATAAAGTGGTGGGACAAACATAGGATATACATTCTTTTTTCAAAAGGAGAAATAGTAAAGAAGAAAGGATTTATAGGTCCCAAGCAATTTCAAACTCTGCATTTCCTAACCCCTGCTCTGCTTTGTTCATCAGGTTCATCTCATTAGGATGTAAGTTTCAAAAGAACAGATTTTCCCTCCATTCCTATTTACTGAAGAAACTTTGTATATAGAAGATGATGAATATTGAATATACCATTGACTAAATGAAGATAGGTACACCAAAAATGACATATTTTTGACTTTTAAAATAATTTAATAAAGATAAATAATTTCAGGATTTAAGAAAATTATATCATCAATATGACTATAGCAATAAGAAATAAGGAGATTAAACTCAAACAACAAATGTTTTGATCATACAGTGTTTAAAGACCACACAGAAGAAAGCATTTAAAGAAAAAAGGTTTAAACTGTCAGTTTATCAAAAAATAGATTATCTTGATTTTGGGATTTAAGATTGGTAATCTTAATTGATTAAAGTTTATCCGACTCAGAGTCATCACCAATAATTGACTCTTGAGCTAGGCATGGGGCACTCTGACTCGTGTCCCCTCTTAATTGAATTTGAAACAAAAACAAAATAACTTGGGTAATCCTTAGCCACTTATTTGAGAATAAAACATGAAAAGAAATTCATTTAGGCTAAAAGGACAACTGAATAAAATACTTCTACAGGTTTGCAGGTGGTAACCATGCATAGTTTCCTTCTGTAAGTTAGTGATGTGATCAATCTGGGAGACTATATATGTGTCTATATATGAGACTCTCTCTCTCTCTCTAAATAAATATATATATATATATACTCTAAATATATTCTGCTGTTGCATAAAGGGAGAGAGTTTTAAAAATCATTCTATTATCAGTGTGAAGAAAAAAAATGGTGAAGAATTCCCCAGATGTCCTCAATCTTATTAGAAGTGGTAAAGGGTAAAACTACATGTTAACAGTAGACTCACCTTTTGTCCAACAAGGGTCAAGAGTTAACCATTGCCCTAGATCTAAAGATAATGCTTTCTTAAGCCTTCTATCTCCTTCTTCAGGGATAAAGAGGAAGCCTGAGTCTTAGTGTAAAGCTCTTATCTTCAGAAGTCTCAACCCATCAAAAATTCACAAGGCAAAACCCATAAACCAGGTTTACATAGGCTTATTTTTCTCTTGAAATGTGTCAAGGTGAACCCACACTCCTAGTATAAAACACATCTCCTCCAGGGTTTATTTCTGCCAACAAAAACCAGAGGGGCTCTCATTATGGAACTAAATTAGAGCTTTTCCACACTCCTTGGCTCCACTGACACCTTGACTTTTACACCCACTATCTATCTTGAATCTATTACAACTATTTTCATTCTCCCTTTTCTATGTCTTTGTTACTTACCTCAAGAAAGCCTCTTACTCCCAGGTCACTCCTTATTACTGTATTCTACATCTCATGAAGCTCTGCACAGTCACAAATTATCACCTTCTACCTTTTCCATTCTACTGTTGATGGATACTGGGCCATTTTCAGGTTCTGGTTATTATTGATGATGTTAGGAACATTGCTATACATTTATCTTTGTGCACATGTGCAGGCATTTCTGTGACATATACATAAGGTTTCCACATAAAACACAGATATCCAGTTAAATATCTACATTTCAGATACACTTATACTAAAGATAACTTGTTAGTGTAAGTATCATTAAGTATCCACTCCTTCCAACTCTCACTTGGCACTCTGGAACTCACAGTCCATCAACAAGAAAATTGCTTGCCTCCTCAACTTCACTGAATTGTCTCTTCACGTTCTCATTCTGACAAAAACCTGTGCTTGTCTGAAGACACTGGATTACTGGCAGACCTCTCATATATTACTGTTTCTTTTTCTCCTAGAGTCCTCATGCCTCTGGGACTGGAGGTTGATAGGAATTGTTCTTGTTCTTTGTTGCTAATTTTCAACCATTCTTCCTCTTTCATTCTTTAAGCCTGTCAGTTTTGAAACATGTCATCAGATTGTATGATCCAGAACTACTCATTACTGTTCCATCAACCCTTTTGTACACTCTTTGGATTTCTCTGTGAATTTAATTATTGGTTACTTACTATTTTCTCCAACAGTGAACCTATTTTAATATTTAGAGATTTTAATTAATAATATATTGAAGATCCCTTCAATATCCTGGCCTCTCCTGTCCTTGAAATGCTCTCTTCCGAAAATCTTAGCAAACCATTCCTATGATCATGCTCTAGATCTGCTTATCAATCATAATTGAAGTGCTGTTGGTTTTCATCATGTCTCATGGATTATTACAACTCAGGATATTTTTCTGGTTCCTTCTGGTCTCTCCTCTTCTTCCAGACATGAATATTATGACCCCCACTCTTGCAGTCTCCCTCTTTGTCATTTATAGCAACTACTTTCTTCCAATTACTAAGGCAAAAACTTACCTTTCATTTTGTTTTCTTTCACAACTTACATCTATTTCAGCAAGAAATCCTCCTATCTCTACCATCAAGGTAGATTCGGAATCTGACCACTTCTCACCATCTCAGCTGCTATGGTTCTGGTTCCATCCTCTATCACTTGCATTGTAAGAATAGTCTATCAATAAGTTATCCTAAATCTACCTTTGCCCTTTCAAAGTCTAACCTCTAAACTCCAGCTGAGGAATACTTTTCAAATGTATTTTAGGTGAAGCTGTTTTTCTGCTTAAAATTCTTAAATGGCTGTCCTTTAATTCAGCCTATAATCACAATCCTTACAATGTCTTCCAATTCCTTAGACTCTCTAGCCTTTTATAACCTCCTTGACTTTATTTACACTCTCTCTTGAGTCACTTTCCTCTTGGCACACTGACCTCTTTGCCAGTCCATGAACCACTGGGCTTATGTCCCCACCTTAAGCTTTTGCAATGGATTTTCCCTTTGCCTGGTGTACTCCTTCCCTAGTTATATGCAGACCTATTTCCTTATATTCTTTATGTCTGTTCTCAATGGATATACTCTCAGTGACTTATCAACCTATCTAAATTGCACAAATCTCTCTTATGCGTGCAAATCCTCCACACCCTACTCAATTTATTTTTAAATTTTATATGTCACCATTTAATATAGGCTGTTTGTGGTTTATTCACTGTTTCCCTCTTTGGAATATATGCCTAACCAGAGATAAGGTTGGATATCTGGCACCTAGTCAGTACTCAACACATATTTGCTGCATTCATTGAGTAAACCAATTTTTTTAAGTGGAACGATTTTGTAAGTATTTGCTTTTCTTTAGGCAATATGAATCTTGTCTATAGCTATTCAACATCATTTTCTTATGGTAAATAAACTTTATAACTCGCTCTCCTTCACTGACATGTAGAGGTTAACAGTTTTATTCATAAACCCAGGTTCAGAAACAAATTGAGCACACAAATAATGCTAGTGTATATATACATATATGTATATTTTTTTCCAGGGGGGTTTCTTAGCAACATTTCTCTTGTTCTTCCTTATGCCATCTTCACATAGCTAATTTCTACTTCAAATTTAATGTTTTGTTATAAGAAAAGATGTTGTTTAATATTAATTTGATTGTGAACTACTACACATTACCTCACTTAAATAATACTTTCTACAGTTGTAATTAGATAATTGCTTCACTCCATATTTAACTTTTCCCAATAAAATAATAAGCAATTTTATTATAAACTACTATACATAAACTCACTTAAATAATACTTTCTACAATTATACTTAGAGAATTGCTTCAATCCATATTTATCTTTTCCCAATAAAGAGTTTCATTAATATGGGAATTGGTCACATTACATTTCTCTAGCATCTATTTATAATTTGCATAGCAATCCCCAATAACTATTGAAATATTCCAAAAGTAATGGTAATTATGTGTTGAATGAATTATATACAAGGAGACCGATGGCTTTATAAACACAACTGTATTTTCTGACATTCAATTCATATTATTTTTTGCTAATGACTATTACAAAACATTCTCATTAACAATGATTATCAACAATAATGTTAGGTATCATTAAAACACTTCAATTTGCATTTGGCAAAATTTACAATATATTTAATATATTTATAGACATTTGTACAAGCATAAACATTACATTTCTTAAATGTTCAACGAATAGCATACCTCAAGTTCTTAAATGATTGATTTTGTTTAACAGGAACATTAAAATTATCTATTCTAATTTCACTTACAAAGTATCATGGATGTGATCTATTTAAATACTGAAGCTGAGTGGCCCAGAGAATCCCTATAACTTTCAAAGTTCACCTCAGTCACATTTACTTATTTAATTTCAAAAAGTAACATTTTTGTCTGCTATAATGTCATTTTAAAAGTCATAGTTTTTGATATACAGTATACTATTTTAAGCATTAAATTATCTAATGAATAACACTGTCATCCAAAATAAGTTGTTTTATTGGATTACATACTAAAAAAAAAGTGCCCTGGGATTTCTCAAAGCATTTGGAGCATAGGAAAAATGTTTAAAATGAATTAGACTTTATGAACTAGTTTAGCTCCTGAAAAAAAGATACTAAAAATATATGACTTTATAGCCTTAGAAAGGAATGAAACTATATATCAAAACCACACTGTTACTGCAATTGATATATTTAATCATTAACTATGGAATATGGCAGTCCTCCATATAGGAATACTTACTTTTATCAATCAATAATATTAAACGAAAATGACTTTTCATCAATCTCACCAAGAGCAGTCATGCTTTTCTAGTTTGAAACCTGCTGTAAAATATGTCTTTGGCTATCAAATCTCTGTGGCAAACAGAGCTGAAAATGCTAGCTCAAATTAGTTTGTGAGAGAGCAAATAGCTCTATTTGGTCTTGACTGAGTTTTAAAAGATTTACTTAGGTTAGAAAATTGGATAAAAGCTTACTGTAACTAAATGCTACATTTAAGAATCTTCTTAAAATTTATGGTGAAATAAACAGTTGTATAAATTTCAACCAATGTTTCATCAGAATTGAGTTTCAATTGTTAATTTGTAAATATTAATGGCACATTAAATATAATTCCAAAGTAAACGAAAAGAGAATCTTTAAAATTTAGCATAATGATGTATTCTCTATAAATAAATAAAAATGAAAAATTTTAGCCCAGATTTATTTTTATGGAATATTATTTTAACAACATTTTAAGTTATTTTCTTATATTACTATAAGATAAAATATTTTATTATTTTTATTTATATTTTTATAAAGAAGTGTTGCAAACATAAAACATCATATCATAAGTAACACATTTTGTAGTCTGAGGTAACCAACCAATTTAATGATTTTGGAATATTCTGCTTAAAAAATTTGATTTTCTGATGTGCATTGATCAAAGTGCATGATATATAATAAAAATATAAAATAGGGTGTCTGTCATTCAGAACCCAGACTCGCATAAAATATATTGGTCATATATTATAAATTGTAGTTTTTATGCTTACTATCACTTTCATTTGATTTTTAAGCTGCCATGTTAGTTTATATTATGAATAAAATATTATAATTAATATTGATCTATTTTTTAATTTGGTTTCAAAAATAGAGTAGAAAGTTTTAACAATGCTAAGAAATACAAAGATAGACAAATAAATGATCTACTGAAATATGAATAAGATCTAGAGCCTGAGTGTTTCTTGTATATATAAGAAGATGTTACACAATAACTTTTGATATTGCATATTCATATAAAAGTATGAGGAAATTATGTGGCCCAATTTCTGAACAGAATACTAACATAAGCCATAAAAAACCCCAATAACGGTCTTAGGTCTTACCAGCAAGATACATAGCAGCAAAAATGGACCAGTGACCACGTTGCTAACATCCAGAATTTACTTGTACAATGTAGTGTTAATTTTATGTAAGAAATATAATAGATATGAATTACAAATAACATGAATTATTAAACCACTATGAAGAAATTCTTCTGTCATCCACTTAGTCATACTGACCTCCTGACTATTCTTCAAATATACTAAACAGGCTACCAGCACAAGCTATGGTTCCTATTGTTCCTTATACTCTTAATACTTTCTACCAAGGAGGTTCTTGATTCACTCCCATGCAGCATGACCTTGTCCTTATCTCAATACCTTTCTTTTCCCTTCTTTTATACCTCCTTTCATTATTTATTTATATATTTATCTTTTTTTTTCTATATGTAGCCCCTAACTACAATTTAATCTCCTGAAGAACAGATACTTTCTCCACTTAGTTTACTACTGAATCCTTCCTGTCTTTACTAATTCTGGGCAAGTAGTAGATACTCTGCAAATATCTGTAGAATGAATAAACATCTCTAACCTGTCCCTCTCTCCAAAAGTTGAAATTTAAATATGCAAGTTGCAACGCATATTGTAACCGTAAAAGAATCTTCGACACAGCAAAAGCAGGAAACTGCAAGAGGAAGAAGCCATTTCTAGAACTAGAGGTAGCACGCAATACCTGGAGGAAGCAACTTGAAAAGAGACATGACTATAGTTTGGAGATGTCAGCCCTTGGCAACTCCAGAAAAAGGGATCCTGAAAAGTAAGACCTTGACCTAATTGCCTACCCTACCTCCAATCTCTTGCTGGGACTCACAGTGGCAGAAGTAATATAAATCCAAAGACCAAGGGAGCCCATTGAAACTGATCATTTAGGTCAGCTTCCCATATAGGTCCGGGCAAACACAGAGATGAAAATAGACTTGGAAGGAGAAACAAAAACAAATTAGCACAATAATATTTTCAAACACTTTTACAGTTATTTCTGATTCACAAAGCACTCTATGTGGCTAAGATCCCATATATTGAACACTTCTTGGATATAAAATTGGTATAATAAAAGTAAATTTCTTATATGATTTATATAAATATTCAGTAGGTTAACTCTGTTACAGTGCTTAGTGAGTGACTGCCATGTAGATAATACTCAATAAACACTAGCCATTATTATTTTACTTTTATTGCTGGGTTGTTGAGTTTCAGTAATTATACATTTTTTTTCAGTAATCTTAAAAAAAAATTTTTGCAGAAATCTTCGAAAGAGTTTCTATTTTTCAGAATTAATCATTTGCATAGTGGTCTTATAGGGACAAACTACTAAAAAGGTAAATTTTATGTTACATATGTTTATATCACTACATTGAAACTTGGTAAAGATTTTTATTCTCAAAAAAAAAAAGATTTTTATTCTCAGAGCAATAATTGAGGAGACTTATCACCCTCACTTGTTGAAAGAGCATTCAAAAGATTTTCATTTTTGTTAGTTTAACAGATAAAAATCCTACCAGATTATTTTTTATTTAAAGTATCTCACTCGATTTTATATGTTTACTAGACACATTTAAAATATGTGTGATGGGAAAGATGTTATCGAAAACCAAGACTTACAGGTCACTTCTGTTTTTGTTCTTTGTTTTTTGTTTTGTTTTGTTTTGTTTTTTGAAATGGAATCTCGCTTTTTCTCCAGGCTGGAGAGTGCAGTGGCATGATCTCGGCTCCCTGTAACCTCCACCTCCCGGATTCAAGCAATTCTTCTGCCTCAGCCTCCCAAATAGCTGGGACTACAGGTGCGCACCACCACATCCAGCTAATTTTTGTATTTTAGTAGAGACAGGGTTTCACTATGTTGGCCAGCATGGTCTCCATCGCTTGACCTTGTGACCCGCCCACCTCAGCCACCCAAAGTACTAGGACTACAGGCATGAATCACTGCGCCCAGCCCACTTCTGTTTTCTCAAGGTTAGAAATCTACTTTTTGTGAATGGTGAAAAGAGTTTTTAAATTATCTTATTCTTAGAGACTTTAAGGGGAAGGAATAAAATACCGAAATTTTTAAGTTTTTAAAATGTTTCAAATTTCAAATGTTTACTCAACTATGAAAAGCTGGAGTCTTCAGCCCATTTGAATGTTAGTTAAATGTCAGTTTGCTTTAGTTGGTGAAATATAGAGGAGATCCAGAAAGACTTGCGATCTAAATTTTACTTGGAAGAATTCACATTTAAAGGACATTTGAAGAGAGAAGATCTACAAAGAGAGGTAGAAGGAAGATGTCCGTTGTCAGATACGTGATTTTCAAATATACTGGCTCTGTCTGTGATTTGCATATTCATTTTCTTAACGATGCTTTTTGATGGCAAGAATATTTTAAATTTAATGAAGTCCAACTTAGCACACTTTTATTTATGTTTACTAGTTTTCTGTGATCTCTGTAAGAAATATCAATGAAATATCTTGCTATGTGTTCTTTTAGTCTTTACAATTTAAGGATTTTTTTTTATTTTGATCTATGATGAATAATTTTTGTATATAGTATGAAACAGGCATTGACATATTTTTTTCCTACATAGATATTCATTTTTTCCAGTACTACTGTTAAAGGTTTTATTTTTCTCATTGATGGCACTAGCACTCTTTTTAAAAATCATTTAACATAAAAGCTTATTGTTTCACAAATTTCACTCTTATGAACACTGTAGTTTTGACAAAATTTTAAAGTCAACAGACTCAAACATTAAAAATTTTATTGTTGTTCCTTAAAGAAAAGGTTTTGGTTAGTCTGGGTGTTCTGTATTTTAATGCATATATATTTTAGAACCAGTTGGTAATTATGTTTGGAATTTTGTCTGGGCTTGCATTGAATCTATACATCAATGTGGGTAGAATTCTTACTTTAACAGTACATATTCTTTCAAGTTATAAATTTGCGCTATCTCTTCATTTATTTAGGTGTTCTTTAATTGCTCTCAGCAGATAATTTTATTTGGCAATAGACTTTTTTTCTTAAATTTAGTCCTAAATATATTGTGACTGTGGATGCTATTGCTGATGTTAATCTTTTAAAAAATTATATTCCAATTGCCTATGTTAATGTACAGATTTTAATATATTTATTATGTGATATTACTAAATTCATTTGTTAAGGTTAGCCTTTTTGCAGTTTTCTTACAATTTTCTGTGCATTTTCTAGTTCTCTGAGACTAAAAGCAGCTTTACTTCTCACTATTGCTACAATTTTTTAAACGTTTTACACGACGTGTTCCATTTTCAAGAGATAGATAAAGTAGTGTTTAGAGAAAGAAAAATTGACTTAAACACATGTTCATTTAAGAAAAAGAGTTAGAAAAATGAATCATCAATAGACAGGCAATAGACCATAAGTAAGGAAAACTTAAAGAGGGTTTATACAATTGATGTCAAAATTTATCAAAGAGCTGTAGAAACCTTGACTGTGTGGAATGGACACTCTAACAGAAAAACAGACCAATAGAGCAAGAAAACATGTTTAGAAGTAGTCCCGCACATGCTCAGTGCTTGACAATTGAAATTGACACTTTAGTATATTTGAATGAGGATAATCTTCACAATAGATTTTGCTGGGTCAATTGGTTATTATGTAGGAGAAAATGAATATGGATTTACATGACATGTCATATACATATAAATTCCAGATTCACTATAGGTCTCTGTGAAAAATAAAATAGTAAGGTTATTACAACACAATATAGAAAATAACTATGAACACTAACATTGTCAGAAGTTTCATGAGGAAAAATTTAATAAATAATAATACCATAAGATACTATGTACTATGTAAAATATTTAAAAAGTCGTTTATTCAAAGATATCACAAAGGAGTGAAAAGGTAGGTTGTTGATTGAAAAATGATTTCCCTCATGTATTTCCCACAAAATATGAATATAGAGGATACCAATAAATCATCTAAATTAATGGAATAAAATTTAAAATTTAAAAGTTAGCAAGAGACTTGAACAGATAATTTACAAAAGAAACCCAAATAGATAAGAAACCTATTAGAAGCTCATCAATCTTTTAATTATCATTACAATCTTCATTAAAACCACAATGTGAAATACTGCATACTACTAGAACGGCTAAAATGGAAAAGATAGAATGTGTTTTTGCTAATGAGAAAATAGAATAATCAGAAATGTTATACAATGGTAGATTGTACAAACTTTGAAAAACCATTTGGCAGTACCTACTCAATTTGATAGTCTATGGCTAAAACATATATCCCAATGGATTTGCTAACTAAAGTGCCTATGTGTCTTCACAAAGCCATCTACAACAAGGCTCTGAGTAGCAGTATTGTGACAAGCAGGATGGTGTTTCCCTACTCTGGCCCCATAAGATACCCATTCTTTATTCTAAAAAGCTGTAATTATCTTGTGATAATTATCTTGTGATAAAGAGGCTTTGCAGATATCATCAACGTTAAAGACTTTAAAGTAAAGAGATCATCTTAGATTATCTGGGTGGGCTAATCTAATCACATAAATCCTTAAAAGCAGAGAACTTTCTCCAGCTGAAGAGAAAAAATGTGGCATAAATGAAAGAGCAGTTAAAAGCGTAACAAGAACTTAATGTGCTCCCGCTGGTTTGAAGCTGGAAGTGACAACCTGACAAAAACGTGGATTATCTCAAGGAGATGAGAGAAGCCTCAGGCTGAAAGCCTGCAAGGAAAAAGGAACTCAGCCCCACAAGCAAGGGACTGAATTCTGCCCACAAACTGAATTTGTCTAGAGGCAGCTTCTTCCGCAGGACCACCAGATATTGCCCAGCTGGCTGACATCTTGAATTCAGTCTTATAAGACTTGGGACAAAGGAACCGAATAAGCCAACCTGAATTTCTGACTTACAGAACTGTGAGATAACTGATTTGTTCTTCAATCCACTAAATTTGTTAGTTTGTTCTGGAAGTGAAGAAAAATAGCACGCCTATTCATTACAGCTTCAGACTAAAAAGAAACAACTCTAATTCTCCTCTAAAATAGAATGAATGCAAACATTCCAGCATAAACATATGATGCAATAAAATACAGCAGTGAAAACGAACTGAATGCCACTTTATGCTATAGCATAACAAATCTCACACACCAAAAATGTCGAATAAAAGAAGCCAAAGATAGACAAGTACATACTATATGATTTTATCCAAGTGCCTCTAGATGTCAGGATACTGTGAAATTTTGGGCAGGAATCCTAATTGGAAAGATGAATGAGGGAGTTTCTGAGATTTGCGTAATGTCTGTTTTACATATTGCTAGTTACTAATTTGTGTTCATTCTGAGAACATTTATCAAGCTGCATCCTAATAATTGTTCCCATAAAATATTAGGTGAACATACTACTAAATATCAACAATTGTTAGATAACTAAAATGAATAATCCATTGGAAGAGTCAGTCCAATGGATACAACAGAAATTCCAGAAACATATTCATACAAATATGATTATGTGATTTATGACAAAGAGGACTCTATCATGCAACAGAGAAATAAATGGTTTTCAATAAATGGTGTTAGTTTAATAGGATATCCATATTAAAAATGAATTTTGAACTCCAACTCACACTATATAAAAAAAATAATTTCAGATGGATTGTAGATCTAAAAAGGAAAGAAAAAACAATGAAGCTTTTTATATGAGAACTTATATGGGATAGGCAAATATTTACTAAATGACAAAAAAGCACTAACCATTAAAGAAAAAACATTATAATCCAGACTATATTAAAAATGACAATTTCTGGAAATCAGGAAAGATAAATCTTAAAGAGTAAAAATAAAATATTTATGGTGAGAAAAGATCTTTTCAATATATAAGAGAAAAAATTTATACAATAATACTGTTTATTAGTGGGGCATATGTTTGAAGATCCCTGGTGAATGCCTGAAACTGAGTAGTACTGAATCTAGCATGTACTATTTTTTTCTATACATACATACTTATGATAAAATTTGACTTACGAAGTAGGCACAGTAAGAGATTAAAAACAGTAACTCATTAATAAAATAGAACAGTTATAATAATATATTGGAAAGTAAAATAAGGTTTACTTGAATGCAAGCACTGTGATACTCTGACAGCTAATCCAACAACCAAGAAGGCTAAGTGATTAATAGAGAGGTAGACAGTAGACAGACAGGTACAGTAGAAGATTTCATCACAATATGCAGAACAGGAGTGCAATTTACAATTTATTAATTGATTATTTCCGAGATTTTTATCTAATATTTTGGTCTGTGTTGATTACAGGTAACACAATTAATCAATTGTATGTTTACCCCTGCAAAGTAAATAAGAATAATTCAAGTAAACCAACAGAAAAATAATGTGCAAAATATTTCACAGGCACAGAAAAGAAGAGGTTAAAATGACTAAAGCATTAGAAAGTTTGCTCAACTTCATTAACTTTCAGGGAAATGCAAATTAAAATCACTATGTTAGACCACTATACATCAAGTAAATGAGTAAAGGCAGAAATGAACAAAACTCCAAATCATACAGGTGTTGAGGCTGAAAAGAAATTTGAACTCACATACACAATGAAAATCTAGAATTCCACTTCTGTATTTATAATCAATTTTCACGTTCCTTGGGTTTTTCATTTATCAGGCGTTTGTGTCTAATTTGTACTCATTTTTGTGATTATTTTCTTATTTAAGAATGAATATACATAATTATATATAGTTGGATATATATAGTTGGATATATATACATATATGTGTAGTTGGAGATATATATATAGTTGGATATATATGTGTATATATATCCAAGAAGGTAAGTCTGGCTGTATTTTAAACTATCTACGGATCACTGTTGAATTTAATTTGTAAAAATCTGACAAGGGTATAGCACAGAGGATTTTTAGGGCAGTAAAACTACTCTATATGATACTATAATGGTGGAAACATGTCATCATTGAAAGCCATAGAATGCACAACACCAAGATTGAACTCTATTATGAACTATGGGCTTTGGTTGATGATGTATCAATGTTGGCTCATCAGTTATAACAAATGTACCACTCTGGGATGACATGTTGCTAATGGGAAATACTAAGCATGTGTTGGGGCAGGAGGTATACGGTATATGTCTATACCTTTTTCTCAATTTTGTTATGAGCCTAAAAATGTTCTAAAAAGGCCTATAAAAAAAGCATGCACACACACACACACACACTCACACGCACACACTACACACACACACGTCAATGTATTAAGTCTCAACAGTCACCTTTCCTTAATTTTTTCATACATTTTAACCATTACTATTGGTATATTTAATTGCTTTCATATTGAATACATAATTCAGATGATTATATCTGCACTTGGGAGAATATGTTTTCAAATAGTCCATGTTGATGTTTACAACTATAACTTCTTTTAAAATACTTTAATGCTAACGTGTGTCACTTATTTTTTATGCTTTATAATTGACAAAAATAAGTTGCTAATCTTTTTATTATTAGTCTTTCACGTCATCTTGTTTTATTTTGGGAGTGCTTGTTTTTATGTTGGAGTAATAGCAGTTTCAGGTAAGTAAATTACCTCAGGAAACAACACTTGTAGTATATTTTAGAGTGTTAGAGTACTTAAGACAGTGTTTCTGAAAGTTTATTTAGACAATTTATTTTGACTTACTATAAAAGCTGAAAAATAATTTCTAGAATAATAATTGCATCTCTAAATAGCATCCAAACATAATTTTTGAAGAAGTTTTTCAGACTTCCTATGTCTCACATTATCATTGATTCAATGTTTAAATAATATAACTTACTTAAAATTAATTTCATATAAACAAAATACGCTCTGTAGTTGAAAAAAATAGATCTCTGCTTCTATGATGGCAGAGTATTTCACTTCTAAACACCTGCTGTAACTTGATATTAGTCTCTTAGTAATATTAAATAAAATGTTAACTGATTTTAGAGTATAATAGAATACTACAATATCTTTTGTTTTATTTTTTCTAATACATTGAAAAATGAATGGATTAATCTTTTCTTTATTGATGGAATGACCCTTTTTATTTCTGCACTTTTTACATGTTATATTTATCTTTTTAGTGTGCTGCAACAAATATTTTATCTTTGCCCTACTGTTTGAATTCTCTTATATTGATACCAGATTGAAAAAGATGCAAACACTATACAGCTCATTATTTTCACACTATTGAGAAACCGAAGAGTTGCTTATTTGTAAGTCATCAAATCTAAACTTTCCTATTTTTCAGTAGAGATTTCTTTCAACTATATATTTTTTTCTCTAAATCCCTAGAGAAAATCTTAATGTGAAATAGCTTCAGATTTTAAATTTCTTCATTTTTAATTAGTAATTCCCAGAATACACAATCATATGCTGAGGAAAATACAAAAATATTTAAACGTCTAAAACTTCTTTTGTTTTTTATATACATTATCTCTATTGCATCTTCTAACTTTCCCCAATGCCTCGACTTGACCTAGACTGAGTACTACTGAGATACGTTTTTCTATTAGCTTGCTTGTTACAGGGATACAGATACCTTTTTGTTTTTGTTTTTGTTTTTAACTGAAACAGAGTCTCACTCTGTCACCCAGACTGGAGTGCAGTGGCATGACCTCAGCTCACCGCAACCTCCACCTCCTGAGTTTAAGCAATTCTCTGCCACAGCCTCCCAAGTAGCTGGGATTAAAGGTGGGTGCCACCACACTCAGCTAATTTTTTTTGTATTTTTAGTAGAGACGAGGTTTCACCATCTTGGCCAGGCTGGTCTTCAACTCCTGACCTCGTGATCCACCCACCTTAGCCTCCCAAAGTGCTGGGATTACAGGCGTGAGTCACCACGCCCGGCCACAGACACCTTTATAAGTGCCTCTAATACAGAATAGGGCCAAGAAATCAACACCACCTTGATGCGTCACTGGGCCTATGACAATTAAATTGCACTGAATCAGTGAATGTAGCTTTAGGTAATACCAACTTCGAATAATTTGTTGATGTAGGCTCTTTGGCCTAGGAGAAGATAATAGTAGAGAATGTTGCATTTGCATTTGAAAATAGTGTATTATTATTTAATAGGATGTGTATACATCTCTTAAGTCAATAGCGTGTCTTCTATAAACATTCTATAACCACTGAAAACAGTATGTTAAAGAGTCCTAATAGTATTTTGCATTTGTTCATTTTTTTGCAATTTTTTTTCTATATTTAATATATATTTTGAAGGAATATTATTAGGTACTTGAAAGTCATTACTATCATTTTCATTTTCAATGGATTTTTTTAAATTTTGTCAGTATGAAATATCTTTCCCTCTAACATTTTTGTCCTTAAAATTTTTAACTACATAAATATTTTTTGCATTTAATTTATCTCTGATTATATAATTTTTTTTTTACTGTTTCATCTCCTGACTCTTGTGAATAGAATATAAATATGCTTCATTTCTAATTATTTATTGCACTAATCATAATTTATATCACCTCAAAAATTTAGAATATTAATGTATATTTATTTGCCGTCACTCCTTTTCTTCCACAAAGCTCAAACTTCCTGAATAGCCTGGCAATCAAATTGCAAGTTTTCCATTTACCATAGAGCACAAATTGTGACATTTTCACCTTTTCTTCTTCCTTTCCTCCAATAGCCTCCTTCTCAGAGGTTACCTACCAATACGATTGTATTCTCCTGACCTTTTTTCTATACATTTATGCATTTGCGTATTAAAATATACATATGCTAAATGTTTGCATATACACTTTGCTTTACTTGTTATTTTATGTGCTGTTTTATACAAAGAGCACTATTCTGCATGTATTATTCTGAAACATTTTTCTTATATGAACCTATTTCAGAAATATTTCTACACAAGTAAATCCTGGAGTCACTTGCCTTGTCATAACCAGGATAGTATTTTACAGTTAGTGTGAAACATGAAGTAACTAATCCTACACTGAAGGATATTTTATTAGTCATGGTTCTCCAGAGAGAAAGCCAATGGCATAATTAAATTTGAATTTAAAGACCAAAGAAACAGGGGAACTGATGGTGTAAATCCCGGTCTGAGGGCAGGAGAAGATGAGGTAAGGAGTCCTAGCTCCAAAAGTAAGGCTGAAAATTTCTGCTTTCTCTGTTTTGTTTGTTTGTTATTATTCCATTGAGGCCCTCAATGGACTGAATAATGCCCAGCTATGTTGGGTAAGACCCTCTGCTTTCTGAGTTCACCATTTGAATGCTAATATCATCCAAACACCCTCACAGAAACACTCAGAAATTGTGTTCAATCCAAGCACCTGTGGCCCACTGAAGTTGACCAGGAAAATTTAAGCATCACGGACAGTTAAAGTCAATCCTCTCCATGGGGTTGCAAACAAAAATTGTGAGAAAATACTTCTTATTTGTGTGTGTGTGTGTGTGTGTTTTTAATTATATGTATATATGTATTTATTTATTTAACCAGAGCATGGATTTAAATAAGAATATTTTAAATTCTATTACACACTTTCAACTTGTTCTAAGGAAATGCCTATGCAAGTTTATATTATGACAAAAAATACAAAAACATACTTATTTTTATATCCTTACACACTCTGGAAATTATTCAATTTCTTGATATTTCTCAGGAGGATGATTAAAGAATACTATTAAATTGCGGTTCCTTTTGTATTTCCATTATTAATGATGAGAGTAAGAATATTGTCGGTATCTTTACGGATGATTCACGTTTCCACTATCACTGATTTTCACATATGCCACAAATATTTATATTGAATTATTAGACTTTTTCATATCAATTTATTGGAGTTCTTATTTCAAATATTATTCCTTTGTGACATATATTCATGTAGAATCATGGGTCAGTTATTTGCCTGTAAATTTACTTATGGTATTTCTGCTAATCAGAAATATTTAATCAAGAAGTATAAATTATATTCATCTTTATCTTTGTGCTCTTGATGTTCATGTTTTATTTTAAAAGATGTGTTTAAAATTGTAAAACATATTATCTTACATTTTAGAGTGATAGATTAATTTTAATGATACATATTTTTATGAATGCTCTAAGAATGACACTTATTTTTTTGAAAAATTGTCTCAGCTCTATTTGAATTATTTCTCAGTCTCCGTTACCTGAAAATCAGCCATTATCCTGTAACAACATCTTTTACATACTTGAGTAAATTTTCAAATGTTCATTTTGATACAATTGATATATTTATTTAATCTTGTGCAAATATATCCTGATATATTTCCCTAAATCCTTTTCCAAATTGACTTGCTTCATTTTGGGCATTTATTCTTTAATATTCACTTTAGAATCTGCTTTTCAAATTACTTGACTAATAATGTTGACATTGTAATACAGATTTTGTTTTCTAATGTGTATATTAACTAGAGAAGAACCAAAGTGCTATATCATTGAGTTTTTCTAGGCATGAACATGTTTGTATTCATTTTTGTGTTCACTAAAAGCTCTTGTGGCATTCTACACAAACATAGTAAATATTTATACTTGGGGATATTTTGTGGACAATTCATTGTTCACATAGCTATTGTTAGATGGTTTAGTGTAGTTATGGCTTGTGTAAAACACATTATTGATTTTTGTTTATTGAGACTATTGTAAATTTAGGTTTCCTGTGGTCACAACAATAATGCAGAATGAATAACCACAAAGTATCAGCAGCATACAGTGATCTGTATAAGCATTTATTTAGATCATGAGGCTACATTTTGGCCTGAGGTCAGTTGACCTAGACTGAATCCAGCCAGATACTTCTGTTGGTCTTGTCTAGTCTCACTCACACATCTGAACCTGGCTGGAAGTCAGCTAAAGCAGAATTGACTTCTCTAGGAATGCATCTTCTCCTTCCCATCCTCAGCCTTTCATAGTCAACTCGCTTAGGAGAGTTTCTTCTCATTGATATGGCAGAAATGAGTGCAGGGAGAACATGCCCAATATTACAAATGTTTTTCAAGCCCCTGCTTGAGTAAATTCTGATAATGTTCCGTTATGCAAAGTAACTCGCATGGCTAAAACCAAACAGAAGTGCAATAACATACTCTACCTTAAGAGTTGCAAGAACTACAGAGTTACATGGCAAACGGTGTTGATTGAGAAACAACAGTTTTAAGCCCATTAATTGCAATGTATTAAGCATCTACAGTTTTTAGCTTGCTTATTATTTCTAACAATCTTTCAGTTTGTAGTTGTGGATCTTTTGACAGATAAAATATGTACATAATAAGAATTTAAAATACAATAGTTCTAATATTTATGCTTTATTTTATTTGATAATATATTTCATTGCTAGAACTCCTGATACAATGTAGAAACATAATAGTGAGAATGAATTTAACTTCCTTATTTTGATTTAATTATTTTAGAGGGTCACCATTCAATTATCGATGTAATGCATTTATTAAAAACCTATTACATGTAGATATATATTTGATATGCTAAAGATACATCAATGATCAAAACACAAATAAAAATGCTCACTTCAAAGGAGCTTATATTTTTACAGAGTTATAACTATTATGCACAAATATATATATTGCAGATGATAACAAGTGCTATCAAGCAAAATAAAT